>NC_045788.1:60086953-61395246 GCF_009873245.2 Balaenoptera musculus
AGCTGGATTCATCATTATATATTCATCACCATATTCAGTTTTTTCATCTTGTTTTAAACGGAATTCAGGTGAAAACATTAATGTGAGCCACTAAAAGTACCATGGACCTATGCATGCTATGCCTAGTGAGTAAGCGGGCCCTGCTCTGGGGGCCACCTGTAGGGGATCCCACCAGAGCAAGACCTCCTCCCTTCATTCCTGACGGGATGCAGTTTCAAAGCAAGGAGCTGGTCCAGACTTTCTAGTTGGAATCTGAACTCAGGAGGCCTCTCCTTTTCTTGTCTGACTTAAGAAGAATAAGCTGAGACCCAAGGGTGGAAATCCCTACCTGCATAACCTTCCACCGGGTCTTAATCATGCTGGCTCTTACCCTTCCTGTTGTTAAGCTGTGGGAAGATTATACCCACAGCCTCTATAGAGCCCTCCTCTTGTTTATGTAAAGACCCCCATTAAGCTAGAAATAGAATTTAGCACTGCAAACATTGTTTAAAAAGTGTTAAGACATCCAGTCCAGTGCTCCTGTTCATTATTCTCTGCTGAAACCTAATATTAGTAACAGCATGTACCGAGGACCTGGACCATGAATTAATAATGAAGCACTTGTACTGGAAAATATGTGAGCACCTAGTTACTTTATTTGGCAGGCACCCGTGGGGACGGGAGTTTGCTCTGTCTTACACAGTACTTTCAGAGATAGTTTTCCAGGATAAAAGTAGTTATCAGTTATTTTTGAGGGATTACCTACAGGGGAAAAGATAACCGAGTATTCATCTACCACCCACACTCTTCCGGGCTTTGCTTGCCGTAGATAGAAGGCTCCTCAACACTGTTCTAACCTGAACCATTTCTTCCATGAAACTTTCACTTTCCTCAAGCACTTAGTCCTGTTAATGTTTTAACAAAAGTAATTTCAATTATTTCCTCATCCGGTTTATTCCACCTCAATATTATCAGTAAAAGTGCCATAAGGACAAAGAATTTTACGGGGAAGCAAGATGGGATGGTGGTGAAGGACAGAGGTCCCAGATTAAATCAGATGTAGGCTGGAATCTTATCTCTATGTACCACCACAAAACAGCTGCACGACCTTGAGCAAATCATTGAACTTTTCTGATCCTCAGCTTCTCCTCTGTAAAGGGGTAGGAGGGGTGGTAATAATAATTACCTTTCTGGATTAATGTAAGGATTAGGATGAATGTGGTGCAGCACCTAGTACAATGTGTATATAGCGGGCATTTCATAAATACTAGCTGTTATCATCATTATCATGATTATTTTCCCCATCACCTTCTTTGTATCCCTACAATCAAGCATAATAGTTGGTGCATACTAATGTTTGTTGTACAAATCATTAAATATATTTTATATGTAATCCTTTGATCCAAGAAGAATGGCTTGAGAGAGCAATTTGTTTGGTTTGGCTTGGTTTTTGACAAAGCCAACTTTCACCTGAGTTTCCTCCTTCTTTAGCACATCCCTGCCTCCTGGAGATATCTCTGAATACCTGATAACAATGTATCAAAGACAGTTTCCAGTGGATTTTCCATTTCTGATTTTACTTCAAGAAAGTTCAGAACAAATCCTCAGCCAGAAGTGATCAAAGCACCTATTGTAGCAATCAAGAGAAAGGTAAACCTGAACCTAAAAACACGTTTGTGTATAGATGTGTCAAGCTTTTGGCTCTGTATGTGTTACTACAACTTTAAGGATTATTTGGTTTATTTCTTGCAAGGCAACTCACTCACCTGTCCCCTAAGACCAGGTTTTCTGTTGCTTCCTGCACATGTAAAAAAATGCCTTTCTACATCTGCAGAAAACAAGTAGTTGTTGTCATCACTATACTTGCCCTGTGAAACCTTAGCAAGGTGATAGAGTTACACATTCCGTTCCTTTAAGAGGAGCACAGCATTTCAGCTCCATCGTCAGGAGTTGCATCCAGAGGACCTGATAAACTTGGCTTTTGAGTTTTGTGGATTTAGACATTAAATTATTTTTAAAGACAAAATAAAACCCAAAACACTTTTCAAAGACAAACCAAAAAAAGATAAAAGGAAAAGGAACGCATTAGAATTCTCTCTGCTGATGAAAACCAATTCATAGGGAAACGTTCCATGGTTGTTTTTCTTTTAAGCTATTACATAACCGAGTGTAGTATGTTGTACAGGAAATAATTTTGCCCACACACCTGCACAGAAAAACCCACATCAACAAGTTTGCTTCGGCCATCAATCTGTGGGACCAAGAGCTAAGCCTGAAAGCAAAGGTGAAATAAAATACGAAAATTGCACAGCAGCCGCAGAGGAGTCAGCTACCCAGAGGCCCCTGCTGAAACCCCATCTTTAGGGTAGAGTTTCAGATGCATTTTGATGTTTTGGTCACCTGACCCAAACTCTGGAGCCCAATTGGGCTCTGACTTTACAGGCTAAGTAATGATGTAACCAGAGTGTGTGGGAACCAGAAGGATGAGACAGATACAATTTTTCCCAGTCGTTTATTAGACTTGGCTACTAATTCTGCTTGTTCTTCGATTTGACTGCTGGTTATCAGGAAATTGGAACTACTTAAAGGACATAATGAGTTTATCTATACCTGGGGTAGAATTTAGTCACATTCATGTAAGATTAAACCAAAATTACAGAGAATAGTAATTCGTGAAATTCAATTATTTTTGTTTGAATTTGGTAGCAGGTCTATTTTAATGTATCTAAATTTTGTTTTTCCTGTACTCCTTCTTTTTTATCTAAACATCATTTACGTCACTTACAATATCATTCTTATGTTGCCTGAAAAATAAAATCCATCAAAATAAATGTGTTGGTTTATCCATGATTTTTCTATTCCTTTTCTTAATCTTACAGAGTTTTTGTCTAAAAAGAATAAATGTTTATACTTCTATAATTTGTCACTACGGTAACTTTTGGCCTTTAAAATGCTGTCACTATATCAGAGACAACCAAGAGAAGAAATTATCCCTGTTTGACAAGAATAAGCAGAACCAGTTTGGCAAACTTAAGGCAAACCAAACATAGCAGGGCAAGGATGCCTAAGGATGAAAAGTATTTGTTGTTCTACTCATATGACTTCACATCAAGGAAAACTAGAGCATATTCAGGTTTCATGGCAAAAATGGGAGATCTGATGCTCATAGCAAAACTTAAAGGGAATTTTTTTTCCACTAAATTTCCTATACCTGTCCCCCTATGCCTCCTCCACCAAAGAAATCATTTAAGTAATTTCTAACACTCACACTATATTATCTTTCTGATGTGTTTGCATGAATTTGTAAAAAGTTTTCCAGCTCATATTTCTGAATCTCTTGAGGACAGTCTTGCAGTTGTACCTCACAAGATCTTATCAACAGTTTCACAACAGACAGAAAATATCATAGGTCTCAAAACTGATGGTATAATAAACTCCCTGCATGATTTTATAAATTAATTGATGTTGTATTTTGGTGGCATTTATACTCACAGGAAGTATTTCACATTTTCAAAATACTTAGTCTAGTTAGCAAAAATGTCTTCAGGAAAGAAATCCTTAAAAACACTTCTTTATCATTCTCCTTGTGTATATCATGCCCAACACATACGCAATAGATATGGTGTCTGACATCTACTTAAACCTGTTGAGAACTATATCAAACATTAATGGGGATTAGTGTTAGAACCAGTGTAAACATAGCAAACAATCTGCTGAAAGTACATACTCATATTTCCATATGTTATGCAGTAAGCAGAGTCATTTAAGAAGCGAGATACTCAGGGAGATGGTGTTCAGGTAGCCAGTGTGTGACTGGTGAGAAGTAAACACATCCTGGATATATTTACTTCGTAACACCACCATATACATACCTACCCAACTCTGGCCCTTAAGCTTCTCCTCAAGAGACAGGTCAAGTTCAAGATATGCAATTTTATTATGAAAAGCTTCTAAAACATGGATAAAAATGATTTAGTACTTCCAGGTGCACTGTAATTCTTGGCAGAAGAAGTTAATTCCAGGTGTGTAATCTCCTAAAGAAATCTGTTGTCAAAGGTGGATAAAACCATCACATTAGAAAAATACAAGTTCACCCATGAACAAAGTATAAGGTATGGCTAGGAAAACTCTCTGCTCCATGCAGAAATTACAGCATAAAAGTGAAACTCCCTTTTACTTATGTAAACATTGCTTGGTTTTGGGCATCATTTCAAAAGAGGTAGAACTGAACATGCACGAGCATATAGAAATATGACATACTCTTGGTGGGAGGTTTGTGGTGGGGCCCTAGTGCCAAGCCAGACTCTAATACACAGACAAAGGAAGAAAGAAGATGCATTTTATAGCTTACAGATTTTTTCTCCATTCTTTTTTTAAGCAACAAAACCAACCAAATAACTCAATCGACAACAATAAAACGGAGATGTGCCAAACAGTGGAAAATGTTATAACAGCTTGAATAACAAGGGGGCCCTGGCAGGGGTGGGAATGTGGGTAGAGAGGGTGGGGAGAGATCCCATATTATGGAATATTTAAACTTTGTAATTCAATGCACATTTATTAATTGGTTTCTTTTTAAGAGGCACTTATTTATGACAGGTTTATGAACAATATAGCATGTGCAGAGCACTGAAGTTCTCCCATGACTTGTTTTTATTTCCATATGTTCAGATGAAATGAACATCACATTTAATAGTAGTACTAGCTGCTCTTGAAGTGTTTGCCAGTGCTGCATCCTTTGGGAGTTGTTACCACCAGATTGATATCCTGTGGGTCACTTAATTTAAAAAACCACATTATAGAGGCATTATGTGATTAGATGTACTGCTTTTACAAACCAGTTGCAGTGTGCACAATGCATCTGGTTCAAAAAGGCTGGTGAGGCTAATTTATGAAGACCTCCAACCTGGAGTCTCCGAGAGGCCAATGACTGTACAGACACATGGACCAGCAGAGAAAAACGTGTCCTCCATCTACCATCAGAGACCGCCTTGAAAACAGGATCTAAAAGGAACAACTTGCTTAGTCAGAAACAGGCCTGAACCACTGGTCGGAACTGGCTGCTTCAGAGAGGGAAGAAGGTGCTATCAATATCCCCCATCATGAGGACCTTCAAGATGTCGGAGGAGTAAGACGTGGAGATCACCTTCCTCCCCACAAATACATCAGAAATACATCTACATGTGGAACAACTCCTACAGAACACCTACCGAATGCTGGCAGGAGACCTAAGATTTCCCAAAAGGCAAGAAACTCCCCATGTACCTGGGTAGGGCAAAAGAAAAAAGAAAAAACAGAGACAAAAGAATAGGGACAGGACCTGCACCTCTGGGAGGGAGCTGTGAAGGAGGAAAAGTTTCCACACACCAGGAAGCCCCTTCACTGGTGGAGACGTTGGGTGGGTGGGGGGGAAGCTTCGGAGCCACGGAGGAGAGCGCGGCAACAGGGGTGCAGAGCGCAAAGTGGAGAGATTCCCGCACAGAGGATCAGTGCCGACCAGCACTCACCAGTCTGAGAGGCTTGTCTGCTCACCCGCCGAGACGGGTGGGGGCTGGGAGCTGAGGCTCGGGCTTCGGAGGTCAGATCCCAGGGAGAGGACTGGGGTTGGCTGCGTGAACACAGCCTGAAGGGGGCTAGTGCGCCACAGCTAGCCGGGAGGGAGTCCAGGAAAAAGTCTGGAGCTGCCGAAGAGGCAAGAGACCATTGTTTCGGGGTGCATGAGGAGAGGGGATTCAGAGAACCACCTAAACGAGCTCCAGAGACGGGCGTGAGCTGCGGCTATCAGCGCGGACCCCAGAGACAGGCATGAAATGCTAACAATGCTGCTCCAGCCACCAAGAAGCCTGTGTGCAAGCACAGGTCACTACCCAAACCTCCCCTCCAGGGAGGCTGTGCAGCCCGCCACTGCCAGGGTCCCGTGATCCAGGGACAACTTTCCCGGGAGAACACACAGCACGCCTCAGGCTGTTGCAACGTCACACCGGCCTCTGCCGCCGCAGGTTCGTCCCACATTGCGTATCCCTCCCTCCCCCCGGGCTGAGTGACCCAGAGCCCCCTAATCAGCTGCTACTTTAACCCCGTCCTGTCTGAGCGAAGAACAGACACCCTCAGGCAACCTACACACTGAGGCGGGGCCAAATCCAAAGATGAACCCCAGGAGCTCTGCGAACAAAGAAGAGAAAGGGAAATCCCTCCATGCAGCCTCAGGAGCAGCGGATTAAATCTCCACAATCAACTTGATGTACCCTGCATCTGTGGAATACCTGAATAGACAATGGATCATCCCAAAATTGAGTCGGTGGACTTTGGGAGCAACTGTAGACTTCGGGTTTGCTTTCTACATCTAATTTGTTTCTGGTTTTATGTTTATCTTAGTTTAGTATTTAAAGCTTATTATCACTGGTAGATTTGTTTATTGATTTGGTTGCTCTCTTCCTTTTTTTTTTAATATACATTTTTTCCTTTTTCTCTTTTTGTGAGTGTGCATGTGTATGCTTCTTTGTGTGATTTTGTCTGTATAGCTTTGCTTTTAGCATTTGTCCTAGGGTTCTGTCTGTCCATTTTTTTGTTTGTTTGTTTTTTTAGTATAGTTTTTAGCGCTTGTTATCATTGGTGGATTTGTTCTTTGATTTGGTTGCTCTCTTCTTTCTTTCTTTTTTTTTAATTACTTTTTTTTATTTAAAAAAATTTTTTTAAATTTTTTATTTTTCTTTCTTTCTTTTTTTCTCCCTTTTCTTCTTACCCATGTGGCTGACAGGCCCTTGATGCTCAAGCCAGGTGTCAGGCCTGTGCTCTGAGGTGGGAGAGCCGAGTTCAGGACATTGGTCCACCAGAGACCTCCCGGATCCATGTAATATCAAACAGCGAAAGCTCTCCCTGATCTCCATCTCAACGCTAAGACCCAGCTCCACTCAATGACCAGCAAGCTACAGTGCTGGACACCCTATGCCAAACAACTAGCAAGACAGGAACACAACCCCACCCATTAGCACAGAGGCTGCCTAAAATCATAATAAGGTCACAGACACCCCAAAACACACCACCGCACACAGTCCTGCCCACCAAAAGACAAGATCCAGCCTCATCCACCAGAACACAGGCACTAGTCCCCTCCACCAGGAAGCCTACACAACCCACTGAACCAACCTTAGCCACTGGGGGCAGACACCAAAAACAATGGGAACTACGAACTTGCAGCCTGTGAAAAGGAGACCCCAAACACAATAAGTTAAGTAAAATGAGAAGACAGAGAAACACACAGCAGACAAAGGAGCAAGGTAAAAACCCACCAGACCAAACAAATGAAGAGGAAATAGGCAGTATACCTGAAAAAGAATTCACAGTAATGACAGTAAAGGTGATCCAAAATCTTGGAAATAGAATGGAGAAAATACAAGAAATGTTTAACAAGGACCTAGAAGAACTAAAGAGCAAACAAACAATGATGAACAGCACAATAAATGAAATTTAAAATTCTCTAGAAGGAGTCAATGGCAGAATAACTGAGGGAGAAGAACGGAAAAGTGACCTGGAAGATAAAATACTGGAAATAACTACCGCAGAGCAGAATAAAGAAAAAGAATGAAAAGATAAAGCAGAAACTAACACACCATTGTAAAGCAAGTATACTTCAATAAAGATGTTTAAAAAAAAAAAAATCCCACACTAACAACAAAAAGCATTCGTGCTTTACCCTATAGGTAATAGGGACAATCTTTTGTTCTTTTTGTTTTTTTTAAGCAGGAAGGAAATAAAATTTTATTTATGTTTAAAAAAAAAAAAGAATGAAAAGAATTCAGGACAGCCTTAGAGACCTCTGGGACAACATTAAATGCACCAACATTCGAATTATAGGGGTCCCAGAAGAAGAGGAGAAAAAGAAAGGGGGTGAGAAAATATTTGAAGAGATTATAGTTGAAAACTTCCCTAATATGGTAAAGAAAATAGTCAATCAAGTCCAGGAAGTGGAGAGAGTCCCATACAGGGTAAATCCAAGGAGAAACACGCCAAGACACATACTAATCAAACTATCAAAAATTAAATACAAAGAAAAAATATTAAAAGCAGCAAGAGAAAATCAACAAATAACATACAAGGGAATCCCCATAAGGTTAACAGCTGATCTTTCAGCAGAAACTCTGCAAGCCAGAAGGGAGTGGCAGGACATATTATAAGTGATGAAAGGGAAAAACCTACAACCAAGATTACTCTACCCAGCAAGGATATCATTCAGATCCGACGGAGAAATTAAAACCTTTACAGACAAGCAAAAGCTAAGACAATTCAGCACCACCAAACCACCTTTACAACAAATGCTAAAGGAACTTCTCTAGGCAGGAAACACAAGAGAAGCAAAAGACCTACAATAACAAACCCAAAACAATTAAGAAAATGGCAATAGGAACATACATATCGATAATTACCTTAAATGTAAATGGAGCAAATGTTCCAACCAAAAGACATAGACTGGCTGAATGGATACAAAAACAAGATCCGTATATATGCTGTCAACAAGAGACCCACGTCAGACCTAGGGACACATACAGACTGAAAGTGAGGGGATGGAGAAAGATAATCCATGCAAATGAAAATCAAATAAAGCTGGAGTAGCAATTCTTATTTCGGACAAAATAGACTTTAAAATAAAGACTATAACAAGAGACAAAGAAGGACACTACATAATGATCAAGGGATCAATCCGAGAAGAAGATATAACAATTGTAAATATTTATGCACCCAACATAGGAGCACTTCAGTACATAAGGCAAATGCTAACAGCCATAAAAGGAGAAATCAACAGTAACACAATCATAGTAGGGGATTTTAACACCCCACTTTCACCAATGGACAGATCATCCAAAATGAAAATAAATAAGGAAACACAAGCTTTAAATGATACATTAAACAAGATGGACTTAATTGATATTTATAGGACATCCCATCCAAAAACAACAGAGTACACTTTCTTCTCAAGTGCTCATGGAAGATTCTCCAGGATACATCATATCTTGGGTCACAAATCAAGCCTTGGTAAATTTAAGAAAATTGAAATCGTATCAAGTATCTTTTCTGACCACAACGCTATGAGACTAAATACCAATTACAGGAAAAATCTGTAAAAATACTAAGACATGGAGGCTAAACAATACACTACTTAATAACCAAGATCTCACTGAAGAAATCAAAGAGGAAGTCAAAAAACACCTAGAAACAAATGACAATGAAAACACAACAAACCAAAACCTATGGGATGCAGCAAAAGCAGTTCTAAGAGGGAAGTTTATAGCAATACAACCCTACCTCAAGAAACAAGAAACATCTCCAATAAACAAGCTAACCTTACACCTAAAGTAATTAGAGAAAGAAGAACAAAAATTCCCCAAACTTAGCGTAAGGAAAGAAATCATAAGGATCAGAACCAAAATAAATGAAAAAGAAATGAAGGAAACAATAGCAAAGATCAATAAAACTAAAAGCTGGTTCTTTGAGAAGATAAACAAAATTGATAAACCTAGCCAGACTCATCAAGAAAAAAGGGAGAAGACTCAAATCAATAGAATTAGAAATGAAAAAGGAAAAGTAAGAACTGACACAGCAGAAATACAAAGGATCATGAGAGATTACTACAAGCAACTATATGCCAATAAAATGGACAACCTGGAAGAAATGGACAAATTCTTAGAAAAGCACAACCTTCTGAGACTGAACCAGGAAGAAATAGAAAATATAAACAGACCAATCACAAGCACTGAAATCGAGACTGTGATTAAAAATCTTCCAACAAACAAAAGCCCAAGACCAGATGGCTTCACAGGCGAATTCTATCAAACATTTAAAGAAGAGCTAATAACTATCCTTCTCAAACTCTTCCAAAATATAGCAGAGGGAGAAACACTTGCAAACTCATTCTATGAGGCCACAATCGCCCTGATACCAAAACCAGACAAAGATGTCACAAAGAAAGAAAACTACAGGCCAATAACACGGATGAACATAGATGCAAAAATCCTCAGCAAAATACTAGCAAACAGAATCCAACAGCATATTAAAAGGATCATACACCATGATCAAGTGGGGTTTATCCCAGGAATGCAAGGATTCTTCAATATACGCAAATCAGTCAATGTGATACACCATAGGAGAAAAACCATATGATCATCTCAATAGATGCAGAAAAAGCTTTTGACAAAATTCAACACCCATTTATGATAAAAACCCTCCAGAAAGTAGGCATAGAAGGAACTTACCTCAACATAATAAAGGCCATATATGACAAACCCACAGCCAACATCATTTTCAATAGTGAAAAATTGAAACCACTTCCACTGAGATCAGGAACAAGACAAGGTTGCCCACTCTCAACTGCTATTATTCAACATAGTTTTGGAAGTTTTAGCCACAGCAATCAGAGAAGAAAAAGAAATAAAAGGAATCCAAATCGGAAAAGAATAAGTAAAACTGTCACTGTTTGCAGATGATATGATGCTATACACAGAGAATCCTAAAGATGCTACCAGAAAACTACTAGAGCTAATCAATGAATTTGGTAAAGTAGCAGGATACAAAATTAATGCACAGAAATCTCTTGCATTCCTATGCATTAATGATGAAAAATCTGAAAGAGAAATTAAGGAAACACTCCCTTTTACCACTGCAACAAAAAGAATAACATACCTAGGAATAAACCTACCGAAGGAGACAAAAGACCGGTATGCAGAAAACTATAAGACACTGATGAAAGAAATTAAAGATGATACAAATAGACGGAGAGATATACCATGTTCATGGATTGGAAGAATCAACATTGTGAAAATGACTCTACTACCCAAAGCAATCTACAGATTCAATGCAATCCCTATCAAACTACCAATGGCATCTTTCACATAACTAGAACCAAAAAATTCACAATTTGTATGGAAACACAAAAGACCCCGAATAGCCAAAGCAATCTTGAGAAAGAAAAACGGAGCTGGAGGAATGAGGCTCCCAGACTTCAGACTATACTACAAAGCTACAGTCATCAAGACAGTATGATACTAGCACAAAAACAGAAATATAGATCAACAGAACAGGATAGAGAGCCCAGAGATAAACCCACACACATATGGTCACCTTATTTTTGATAATGGAGGCAAGAATATACAATGGAGAAAAGACAACCTCTTCAATAAGTGGTGCTGCGAAAACTGGACAGCTACATGTAAAAGAATGAAATTAGAACACTCCCTAACACCATACACAAAAATAAACTCAAACTCGATTAAAGACCTAAATGTAAGGTCAGACACTATCAAATTCTTAGAGGAAAACATAGGCAGAACACTCTATGACATAAATCACAGCAAGATCCTTTCTGACCCACCTCCTAGAGAAATGGAAATAAAAACAAAAATGAACAAATGGGAACTAATGAAACTTAAAAGCGTTTGCACAGCAAAGGAAACCATAAACAAGATGAAAAGACAACTCTCAGAATGGGAGAAAATATTTGCAAATGAAGCAACTGACAAAGGATTAGACTCCAAAATTTACAAGCAGCTCATGCGGCTCAATATCAAAACAACAAACAACCCAATTCAAAAATGGGCAGAAGACCTAAATAGACATTTCTCCAAAGAAGATATACAGATTGCCAACACACACACGAAAGAATGCTCAACATCACTAATCATTAGAGAAATGCAAATCAAAACTATAATGAGGTATCACTGCACACCAGTCAGAATGGCCATCATCAAAAAATCTAGAAACAGTAAATGCTGGAGAGGGTGTGGAGAAAAGGGAACCCTCTTGCACTGTTGGTGGGAATGTAAATTGATACAGCCACTATGGAGAACAGTATGGAGGTTCCTTAAAAAACTAAAAATAGAACTACCATATGACCCAGCAATCCCACTACTGGGCATATACCCTGAGAAAACCATAATTCAAAAAGAGTCATGTACCACAATATTCACTGTAGCTCTATTTACCATAGCCAGGACATGGAAGCAACTTAAGTGTCCATCGACATGGATAAAGAAGATGTGGCACATATATACAATGGAATATTACTCAGTCATAAAAAGAAACAAAATTGAGTTATTTGTAGTGAGGTGGATGGACCTAGAGTCTGTCATACAGAGTGAAGTAAGTCAGAAAGAGAAAAACAAATACCATATGCTAACACATATATATGGAATCTAAAAAAAAAGAAAAGGTTCTGAAGAACCTACGGGCTGGACAGAAATAAAGACACAGATGTAGAGAATGGACTTGAGGATACGGGGAGGGGGAAGGGTAAACAGGGATGAAGTGAGAGAGTTGCATGGACTTATATATACTACCAAATGTGAAATAGATAGCTAGTGGGAAGCAGCCGCATAGCACAGGGAGATCAGCTTGCTCCTTTGTGACCACCTAGAGGGGTGGGATAGGGAGGGTGGGAGGGAGACGCAAGAGGGAGGAGATATGGGGATATATGTATATGTATAGCCGATTCACTTTGTTATAAAGCAGAAACTAAAACATCATGGTAAAGCAATTATACTCCAATAAAGATGTTAAAAAAGAACAAATTATCCCCCATCAGGTCTGCTTGCCACCAAATACTCACGGTAAATAGGGAATCATGCTATTTCCACATTATGCTATCAACACCAAGTTCTATCAACTCTAAAGTATTTTACTTATGAATTTTTAAATGTTCTTTATTCTCCCTTTAAACATTTTCAAATCTGGGCATTGGACAGACCACCCAAAACAACAGGAAGTGTGCCTTTTGAGCGAGCAAGAGGAATCTGTCATTGGCTCTAAGGACACCCTGGAATAGGATGCCCAGTGTTTCCTGTAGGAGTTTCAAATGGCATCAGGTGCAGAGGCTCCAGGCAACACAGAAGCATCAATCATCATTTGTGGTCCACTACAGATTATCTGTTAAGGAGATAACACATTTAGGCTTCCTCAGGCCAGGCCCAAAGAGGCCTCAGGCTACCATCAAGAGGGAAAGAAACCCTAAAAGGCATCCAGGTGGGTCACTGTGAGCTGGAGAACCTATGTATGAGGTACATTGTGGGTATCCTGGTTACTTTCATTCATTAGCACAAATCTTCAGTCTTTACTCTTCTTTTTAACTGCCCTGTACCTTTACGAATACTAGAGACTGAAATAACTGTTTTAAAAACAGTCACTTTGTTCAGCCCTTCAAACTGTGGATGGGTATGTTCTCAGAAAATTTTTCATCAAATATAAATTGAACTGATCAACAGTGAAGTTCATTTCACTATGTAGAGGAAAAGGGATTTATTAGGAGAATGGGCTGTAGGAGATGAACTGGACAACACAAATGGTGTGCCTATGGTTTGCCAAAGCAGAAAATTCCTGAGAGCCGCCCTGTAAGTACAACTGAGTTCTTATTTTTTGGAGGAAGATGAGGTCTTAGAGAAAAGAAGCATTGCCAGTGGTTGCTTTGAAGCCCTGCTTATAGGTTTAAGCAGTGAGGATCACAAGTCTTTCAGCCCAACTGCAACCATCCAGATTTGCCCATTACTTTGTTTTTTAACCTGACTCAACAAGAAAAATGTGGTCGTGAGAATGGGGAGGGGTGAAAAGATGAATCATACTCTTTGTATTCTGTTCTGCCATTTGCCGCATTTCTAAAATACCAATATTCCCAGTCTCGAGAGGATGCATGAATCTTTTGCTCTATTCATCTTTCGACAAAAAAACTGATAATTTCCAATGGCTGAATAATTGCTGAAAAGGACTTCCAGTTTCTTGCACTTGTATCTTGAAACTAACAACAGATGGAGTTCACTGACCCAGAAACTTGGATACTATTCCAAACTGTGCCACCCTGAGTGGCACAGAACATCTCTGTGTCTGTTTCCTTATCTGTAGAATCATGATATTATCTCACCTGCCAAATTCACAAGGTTGTTCAGAAGAATTAAGTGGCTTCATGACTATGAAAATGCCTTCAAAAATATGAAGCAAAAAATTAATTAGAAAAAAACTTTTTAATTAAAAAAAGATATGAAGCACCACAACAAATTCAAGGAACAGTGGCAATTGTGAAGATGATAATGATGACAAGAGAGAATGCAGGTGGAAATTGTGTACATTTATGAAATTATGGCTTAATATTTGTCTTGTGGGTATTTTAATATTTGGGGGCATCCAAGATACAGATGCCAATAAGTTTATAAGCACAATGGTGATACCTGAATGAAACATTTTAAATATACAATGTATACTTGTCAAAAGAAAATTCATGATATGCATATTTCTAAATTTACTAGCACTACCAAAGGTAACAAAGATGCTAATGCAAAGTGCTCAACATTTTGCAGCTTCTGGAAGTTATCTTTCCTTGCTTTGCTTACATGATCACACCTCCTCTTGAATAATGCTTGGGGAGACCTAATGAGGATAATTTTTAGACAGCCTGACTGAAATACTGTCCTGTCCTATTCAAGTCCTGGGGTTTCTGTCAGAGGGTGAAATAAGCATGCATCTCAGTATTATCACCCAAGAGATTCTACTTTTGAGCCTCTGGTTCTGCCTCAGGTGGCTACTAAGTGATGGAAGGATGAAAAAGAGGAAGACTGTATAATAGTGAAAGCTAAAAATATGCCCTAACAGAAACTATAGTTTTCCTAGTATGAGGATAAAGATTTAACCTTGCAATATCAATTGTTAACCTATTAAACAAGCAACTGCACTATAAAAACTTTGTCTTTCTGGATATCTGCACAAATCTCTGTCCACAGTACCCTCCCATCACTGTCTAAGGTAAAGGAAAAGGACATTGATTTTTCTGCAAACTTCCATACTTTTAAGTTGACTAGCTGGAAATCTGCTATTTAAATAGGAAGCTATGTCCAGTTTAAGGAGCTGAAGTTGCCAGCACAGCTTTAATGGATAAGACATTCAAGGACCAAAAGCACTGCCATTTGCCACATTTCTGAAATATTATGATTCCTAGTCTGGAGAGGATGCATGAATCTTTTCCATGTCCCAAATCTTGTTGTGCTGCTCTGAGATGAATGGCAATGAATAACAATTATTTATACTCCACCTTACTACTCAGACACTCAAAATAACGCTGGAGCAAGAAGAGCAATGCTATTCACTGAGAAATGAGAATTATAGCATTCTTGATGGATAGATATTTATTATCCCTATTTTCAGATAATTAAACAGAGGACAAGAGTACACGGCTTACTCTGCAAATGGAGGGCGGGAGAAAGCCTGTACCCTAGTTTTCTTGTCCACCTTCAACATCCTGTCCTAGGATTTCAAGTGTTCTTGCTTTCCTCCTTTTGCCCATTATATTCCTTGTCTACAGGGGGCATTTTCAACTCTGCCAGTAGTGCCTGTGAATCTGTGCTCTGGATGTCAGGACCCTGTCGAAGAGGTTTGCTAATTATCTTAACTCCCCCTGCTGGAGGGTTTAACTACAACCAAACTCAAAACCCTCCTCTCATTTGAACACAGTAACTGTTAAAAAATATTTGTCAAGTTAATTCACATAATAAAAGAAGAAGCATGAACTTTACATGAGAATGTAACTCACTATATTATAAATAAATTGGAAGTTTGATATTATTTTTAAAACTAGTCTTTGTGATTAGATTTGTAGAATATAAAATAGATACATTGGTCTAATTTTTCCTTTATTCTCCTTTTGTTCCCACACTCCTCATTTTGTGGTTTGCAATATTTCCCTTTATCTCTAAGCTCTAGACTTCTCTTAATAAGTACCAATAAAGACTGGATGTTATCCTTAAACAGTGGTAGCATTCCCACCTGCTAATTGCTTTATTTGTACTTACTGTTTCCGCCCTCTCATCAACAGGGGCTTTAGCATAAAGGGCAATGAAGTAGAACGTGATGAAGTCAACAGGAGCCAGCCGAGTGAATGCTTCTATAATTACACAGTAGCCTGGAGTAGCTCTTCTCAAATCAAATTATGAGCCTGGATTACCTAAAACTCTCAGGACACAGCCAAGGTTTTCATTTGTCTGCAGCCCTTTCCTCTTGCCTTTATTCTTCATAGACATTATCAAAGCTCCAATTCCAATGCAATACTCCAAAAGCAATGAGACATTGTGGAGAATGCCAGTTTCTTAAATGGTTTGCCTGACCCCATGTGCTTTATAACTGATTTTTAAATTTTTTAAAGAAAGAAATTTTTTTTTCATGTTTACAACCACCCCTGTCATTTGCCTATCAAAGTTTATTCCAAGCTGAGCTTATTCATGATTCTTTGGCAAATATTTGTTCTTTGTCACTGTCCCAATCACCCATAAGGCAACTAGAACAAGAGTCACTGGGCCTTGGCAATGTTTGGATTCTTGTTTGAACACCTGACCATCCCCTCGGAGATGTACACTGCACTGGAAATAATATAGAATAAGAGGACCAGACTTGAGGTTAGGCCATCTAGAATAGGAACTCAAATCTGCTGTTGACTAGCTGGGGGGCCTTGAACCAGTCTCTGAACTTCTCATTTTCTCCATCTGAAACCCAAGGAAACTGAACTAGATAATCCCTAAGGTTCCTTCTAGTTCTGTGGTTTCAGATATTCATAGTACTACATGGATGATATACACAAGAGACTTAGTACATATTTGATTACAGTAGCCAAGCAAAAGCAAGATAATCTATTTCTCAAATGGTTTAAATGTTTATTAAATCGAGATATGGTGCACCCAAGATCAGGTCAAAAAGTGAACAAAACGTGGTAAGCGTTGCCTGGTTGATGGCTCCTGGAGAGATAGAACTGAGGTTCAAGGCTCAGCTCTGCCAGGCTCTATGTGGTGTTGGGTCAGTCCACCAAAACTTCTAAGAGCAGTGGGGTAGATGAACTCTAAGTCTTTTCCAACACTGAAATTATGGCTCAAACAGAAAAAAATCAAATTGCCACATTCTTATATGTAATATTCAGTGTATTTTACTACATATTCTTGAAGAAAATGGATATTGGTCTGAATAATTATGAAACATTCTCTGTTCCATATTACTCTGTATTGAAGAATTTACAGTTGGTTTACAAATATGTGTTTATAGTGGGCATCCTGATGGGTAGACAGGTAAGATTATAACCACCACAAAGGTAAGGGAATTTTTAGATATGGTCATCATAGCAATGTGTTCAAGACTGAAACACCCAACCAGTAAGATATCAATAGAGCCACTCAATGCATGAAATGGCAATGGCCCCAATATGGACAAGGTCCTGTTCTGCACCACTATTGTCTTCTGTGAGGTTAACTGAGATGGGAGGTAAAAGAACACCATTTGGGAATGCATTAGATACACAGATTATGAAATAATTTAAAGCTTTCAAGTGCACAAATTATACACGAGGTAACAGGAATTTGATTTATGTACTCCAAGTCAAAGCTGAAGCCCTCATTCCAGAATTTTTCTGAAACACACAAGGAACTTTTAAACCTACTTTGCAAACTTTGTAAACCTAGTTTACAAAAATATTAAGGTTAGCCCATTTGGGGTTTGCTCTTAACCACTGTTTCTCTCTTTTACTTGTTGTTGAAGCAGGTAAGGAAAATAAATTTTACCAGGAGTTAATTATATAGTATTTGCTATTCTCCAATTATAATAGCCTCTCCTTTCTCACTCATCTACTTGCC
The DNA here is from genome assembly GCF_009873245.2 of Balaenoptera musculus. Taxonomy (NCBI): domain Eukaryota; kingdom Metazoa; phylum Chordata; class Mammalia; order Artiodactyla; family Balaenopteridae; genus Balaenoptera; species Balaenoptera musculus. The sequence continues at coordinate 60,104,569 of NC_045788.1, forward strand.
ATGAACAACACTACATATGACTTGTTGGCTTCACAAAGGTAGAAATTTACGTGTGTGTGTGTATATACACATGTAATATTTATACATATTTATACACATGTAATATTTATTTCACATACATACATACACACATACAGCATACAAAAGGAAGTATTGCTTGGTTCAGGCTGTTTTTTTTTTTTTTTTTTTTAATTTTTATTGGAGTATAGTTGCTTTACAATGTTGTGTGAGTTTCTGCTGTACAATGAAGTGAATCAGCTACATGTATACATATAGCCCCTCTTTTTTGGATTTCCTTCCCACTTAGGTCACCACAGAGGATTAAGTAGAGTTCCCTGTGCTATACAGTAGGTTGTCATTAGTTATCTATTTTATACATAGTAGTGTATATATGTCAATCCCAATCTCCCAATTCATCCCACCCCTCCTCTCCCCCTTGGTATCCATACCTTTGTTCTCTACGTCTGTGTCTCTATTTCTGCTTTGCAAATAAATTCATCTGTATCATTTCTCTAGATTCCACATATAAGCAATATTATACAATATTTGTTTTTCTCTTTCTGACTTACTTCACACTCTGTATGATAGTCTCTAGGTCCATCTACATCTCTGCAAATGGCACAATTTTGTTCCTTTTTATGGCTGAGTAATATTCCATTGTCTATATGTACCACATCTTCTTTATCCATTCCTCTGTAGATGGACATTTCGGTTGCTTCCATGACCTGGCTATTGTAAACAGTGCTGTAATGAACATTGGGGTGCATGTGTCTTTTCGAATTATGGTTTTCTCTGGGTATATGCCCAGAAGTGGGATTGCTGGGTCATATGGTAGTTCTATTTTTAGTTTTTTGAGAAACCTCCATACTGTTCTCCATAGTGGCTGTATCAGTTTACATTCCCACCAACTCAGGCTGTCTTTTTTAAAAGAACAATGTATTGCTTTTTGTGCCTTCATTTCTAATTAGCAATTTACTCTCACAACTCTCTCCTAAGTAATCCTATAAAATATTCTTGTATGGAATAATGATTAGACACTCACTATCTGAAGCCAGGCTATGGTTGAAACCTTGGTTCTATTTTTCCTTATCCGATAATCCTAGAAAATTGCTTAACCTCACTGTGCCTCAGTTTCGCCATCCATAAAGTGGAAATAATAATGGCATCTACTTTGTAGGATTGTTGTGAGGATTAAATGAGTCTATATATGAAACAAATTTAGAATAGTACCTACCACATAAGAAGTATTAGACAATTGATATTATTACCACTATTAGTTTAGTTTATACTACAGAAACATATCTACAATTAAACTACTCTCCTCATTAAAAATCATCCAAGTATATAAGGTCTTCAAAATATAAAATCTCATATTCTATCTTCCCCTTTACCCCCACCATTCTCCATTAAAGTAGAAGTTTTATTACTGTTACTTTCCATGAATACTTATGTCAAGGAAAATTCTCAACTTAATTATCGACAGATACTGTCCAATAGAAGTTTCTTTGATGATGGAAACATTGTATACCTGCCCTGTCTAATACAGTAGTTACTAGCCCCATACAGCTAATGAGCATTTGAAATGTGGCTAGTTTGACTAAGGAACTGAATATTTAATTATATTTAATTTGAATTTGAGTTAAAAGAGCCATATGGCTAATAGGGTTACCATGTTGGACAGTACCATTATGAACCATTTTGGAATCACACCTAGACTTGAATGCATGGTTCTGACACTCCCTACCTCTATGACATTTAATCTCCTGGAGATTCAGTTTCTCAATATATAAAATAGAAGAGTAATATCTATCACCTAAAATAAATGCAATAATATTTGTAAAGGGCCTGGTGTAATACAGTTTATAAATATTAGTTTTCCTGATTATCTGCCCTCCTTTAGATTGGTATGATTTGAAACAACTCTTAACAGGACCAGGCACAAAGCAGAGAGAACCTTTTAGCTCTTTTCAGACTTCAAAATGAAAAACACCAGCCACTCAATGTTCTCACTTGCTCCATTGTAACTGTTAATCTTGAGTAAAAATATGATGTTCTGTTTTGACAGAGACCCCTGAAAATGCCTGAGCATCTCTCAAAAGGTATGAAACTAAGAGAATCCTCAGGACTCTCTCACATCATAGAATCCCAGCAGGCTGTGGTCATGGAGAGCCCATTTATACATATTCCCCTGGATGGTGGCCACAATCCAGGCTGACTCTTGTTGCCTCTGTCCAAAAGTAATCACTGTGGGCCAATGTGCCAATAATCTTGTGATCTGGCATCAATATTTTCATCATCAAAAAGAAGAAAAAATAACAACTCATCTCAAATAGTTGAGGGCTCCCAGGAGAACCCCCTTATATTGAAAACTCCTCACAATTACATTTCTATAAGGTGGTAGAAGATATTTTCATGTACCACAGAAATAAAAGCACAGTCTCTTTCAGCACCTTCAAGGACATGGTCGTCAGGGTCTGGAATACACAACCTCAGGGCAAATATGAGCAGAAAATCGCAACCCTGGGTCTATTATGAAGAATTTTGGAAGTCCAGATTGCAGTATTAGCATTCCTAAAATTGGGACGTGACTTCAGAATAACAGGATGGGGTCCAAGATACTTTGTCAGAAGCCTCAGCCCTTTTCTAAGGTTGTCCTCTCTGGTAAGAAAAACTTTTTCTATCAAACCTTTTATTTGATGCTTTAAAGATTTTAGCCAAGTTGGCTCCTTACGAGGTCCTGAGCATTAAGACTTTCTAGACATCCGCTGCTTCATGAGACTAATGTATCCTGATTGTAATCCAAAAATAGGAAAGACTACATATCTACTCAACCATTATAACTTGTACGCCAGATAAGTTGTGGCGAGGAGGAATGCACTGATGAGAAATATTGATTTCATCCAACTCTGGGCTACTATATACCTAAAGGGAAGAGAACCAAAACAAGCAAACAAACAAAAAGTCTAAATTATGTGACACAGTGTGGTGCTATGGCAAAAGCAATGGCTTGGTGTCATAAGGACCCAACTCCTCATCACTCAGTGACTGTGGGACCGGGATCTAGATACTTGATTTGTCAAGCCTTGGTATCTGTAACATGGGGATAATACGACTTTATTTTGAAGATTATAAAGATTAACTAGACAATTTTTAGAGGGCTTAGCACAATAACTACCATAGGATGGACAGTCAAAAAAGATTTGTCTTCTTCCCTCCTTTGATATTTGAAAATGCTATTATAATCATTCCATTGAGCATCCGCAGTTAGCCCAGTCTATCTGAAAGTATTTACTTACATTTTTACCCAGATTTCAAATATGAAATAATCATATATTAAGCCAGGATACCAACTTCAGCAAACTTTGATGAAGATTTAGGATTTAGTACTCCTAGGTCTCAAATAAATAAAGGTCAGGTAATAAGGATTTGACTTTTCCCTGATGCATGAATTAGAGGAACAAGACATCCATAATATAGGCCTTGGGCATCACTTGCCTGCCTTACCACAATTTCTTCCTCACTGAACAGCCTTTTATCATTGCCACAAAGAGTTCTCCACTATGGATTTTGACTACATTAACCCTTTTCTCCTCTAAGACTTATTGCAAATAAGAAACAAGACCCTTGTGAATGGCTTCTAAAACCTCTTCTGGGTCACAATTACATCCAAGAAGACCTCACTTCCCGTGTTTCCATCTGCACCCCTTGACTGGCTCATCTCATGCCAGCTTGACCATCATCTTATTCCTCTACTACACAAACGCACCTCTAAGCAGGCCTCAACGTTTTAGACAGAATTAAACATTGAATGCAAAGAACTGAAAAAACTATTTTTCAGGCCCATTTCAACTTTGCAATGTTTGATTTTAAAATTAATAAATTCAACTTTCTAAATCATCACATCCTCCCCCTCCCATCACAGCCATTCTATTACTTTCAGCAAGTGCCGAAAAGAGAATGCACACCCTCCATCCCCCATACACTTGCCTGCACAAAGTCTTAAAACAGAATAGAAAGTAAACCTCTTTAGTTTCTCATTACTTAAAACTGTGATTTATAAGAAGTCTTCCTGATCCTTAGCCACTTCACTTGTAGAGCACCCAAGCCCAGTGATGAACATGTAATTAGCACACCATAAACACCTGTTAATTGATTGACAATGTTAATATTATTCATTCTTTTCATTTCACATACTTGCTCAGTGTTTTACCTGTTGTCTATTTATCCTCTGTTCCTACCTCCATTGTTGTTTTCTCTAAAACTACAAGCTGCAAAGTGTAGGAGCCACGTTTCTTTGACTCACTGTGGATAATGGGTTGTAGAGAGACTCTTGAACAGGCTTTTCAATTGATTGATTAATAGAACGATTGATGGATGGATGGAGGAAAGGGTGAATGCATTACAGCATTCTCCATTTGCTATTCCAACAGGCTAAATTTACCAAAGGAGTCCGCTCTGCCCCTGCTGCCTGAACAAAGCGCCGGAGGTAGGTGAGTGAGAGGGGTCAAGGAACAGATATCCCTACTGCACACAATAGACAAGGGCCTCTTACAGAGGATAGGACTGCTTCTTCTGCTAATTGCTGCAAAACATCTTTTGAGGCAAGGTGGCTATTTTCTATTATTTCTTGGTTATTTTCTTAGGATAACTTGTATTTTTCAAGTTATAAAAGGAAAGAAATCCAACTAACAAGCACTATGCTTTTTTTTTTAACCCTATACTTTTTAACTTTGAGTCTCACTAAATGCAACTGATTCTCCTGCCATCGAAAACTTATTTATTTGTTTTCCAGGCCAGAATACATTCAGTCTACAAATGGACTTTGTTTCATAAACCTAAAAATGGAAAAAAGAGATACACAAAATATTTAAATCTTTATAATGCCAGATTTAATTTAGAATACATGTTAATTTCAAGTCCAAATTAATGATCTTGGGGCTCAAAAGTGTAATTTTTTTGGGGGGGGGCAAGATTGTTTTAGCCAGATAGAGGATCAGGTAGGACAAGACACATGGAAGCAAGCAATAGATCTCAGGGTTTTCATGAATTCTGGCTAGAATAGAGCTGTGTCTCTGCTTATGTTTATTTCTACCAGTACCACAGGTGACATGCAAGAGGGAAGAGTTCCCTCAAGAGCTATGCCCTGTGATTACTTCCAGGACACTAACTAAAAATCCATCATTCTCTCTGCCACTAAAGAAAACACATCAGAGTCTAATACATGAATAAACTAGAATATAGTCAAATTACCTTTTAACTGTTCATTCATTCATTCAAAAATATGTATTGAGTACCCATTACATGCCAGGCATGGTTCTGGGCACTGCAGATATATAGGTGAGAAGATATACAAGTTCTCTTCTCTCATGAAGCTTATGTTCACACAGTTTTGTCCCTTCTTTGCTAATAATTAATTAATTGGATATAGTGCACCACTGGTACACTCATTCTGTTCTAAGGACTGTGGAGAGAACAAACAGAAGGAGAATCTGAGCTAATGGACGGATATAACTCAATCCTCAACAAATCTTCAATGTCCTCTCTGTAGGAGGGACTGGCCAGGATGGTACCTGTGGCCTTCCCTTTAGCACTGGGATCATCACAGTAATATGGCTCTATAATAACTCTAGAAATCTGCATTAACCATGAATGGTTAATGGAGACTTGTGGCTCTCAGTAGAAGCTGTCATAATATACCACTGCAGAAGAATATTTCACAATAGATTTATGTTAGATTGTTAATTTAAAAAGTAGTTTATAAAACACATGCAGTACAACATAATTTTGTTAAAAGAGAAAGAGTAACTATGCAAGAAAAAGATGGCTAGAATACATAGCAACATGTTGGCCATTGATAGCTCTGGTTAGGACTGTGTGTACTGTAATGTGTGAACGCATGCAAATGTATGTGTGCTGATGATTTTCAATGTTTTCTAAATTTTCTACAGTGAAAGAGTTTACTAAATTCTCTACATAGGGAGACAATTTTTACCCCTCCTTCCAAAAAACTACATCAGATATTACTGCAACAGAAGGTGAGCTCTAATGACAGAGAAGCCAGTCTCCTGTCTAGGCAGCCTCCTTTCATAGCTTATGAGGTAATGTTGTTTGGCCTTGTCCACACTTGGAATAAAGCTCTGAAGTTTTTCTTGTCAAATTTCATTTGGGCCTACTGGCCAGCAGCAACCTAGTGACCATGATTTTTTAAACCCTGCTATTAGGTACAGGCCTACTGGCCAGCAGCAACCTAGTGACCATGATTTTTTAAACCCTGCTATTAGGTACAGGACATGGGACGTATTTTATCACCTATGAATAGTCAGTAATTTTCACAATAGCACTTATTCTACTGAAATAAATTTTACATTCTTCACAATGTCATCAAAAGAAACTCATCACAATGGTATCAGACATAAGACATTTCAACAAATAAAAACTTTGTTAAAGGTGGGGGGGGGGGAGATTTCTAAATTAACCAAGGTGCTATCCTCACTTTAGGTAGGTAGATAGATAGATAGATAGATAGATAGATAGATAGATAGATAGATAGATAGACAGATATAAAAAGCCTGCTATATATATATATGTGGCCTGATAAAACAAAAGCAATGACATGGCATACCTTTTTCCATTTTAGTCTGTTTCTTCCAAACTGAATCATTCCCCCCACCCCCTCCTTGGAGAAAGTACAAGGCCATTCACCAGTGAAGAGAAAGTAAATGTGTAAACTCAGAGAATCGGCTTGTCACAAATTGGCAAATACAGTTAATGGTTAATTATCTGCAAAGACTTCAGTCTTGTCACTTTTCAATTTTCTGGTCAGCATTTAAAAAAAGGAACCAACTCTAATTAGTAAAATAATTTTTCAGGTCTTTATAGAGCTGATTTTCTAGAAAGCTCTTGGAAAAGCTTGCTTTTGTGTTGTTTTCTTTTAAAGTAATATAATTCCCTTACTCCTACATGAGCGCTAACAGCACTGGCATGTTCAACCCATCTCCTAACCAGGAAAATATTTTTTAAAAGATAACTAATTTTTTAAGCACAGATCCAGGTGCTCCGAGTTTCTGCTGCCACTCATCTGTAAACCTGAATGCTAAAAAGAGAACGTAAACCTCCCAGATAGAAAGTTGTATTTGAGAGTTATTGTGAGATTTGCTTCCCCCATGTGAATGATCTCGGGATAATAACAGAGCCAGAGAAGATGATATGTATAGCTAACAAAGAGTCAAAATTATAGATATACATGTGGATAGCCCAAATTAACTACTGGTTCCATTTAGAAAAGAATCGCCTCCCGAGACAAGAGAGGTTGAGTTCATCTCCCTGCCCCTCACTTCCTTACCTTTGAGCTTTTGGGGGCCAGAAACGCTAACCTTAATTAATGGAAGATCCACTAGACCCCAGCCAAGGGTTTGGGTCCCAGGCCTGGGTCTCCTCCTGCGCCCCTCCCGGGAGTAACGAGCAAGCGGCCTTCATTACTGGCAGCTGAGGGGAAGGGTCACTGGGAATGGATTTGCAGGGCCCTCATTGAGCGATCACTCCATGCTGAGAGGAGCTGGCCATGCTCTCGGACACCTGGTCATTAACATTGCTAATTAGCAGCCATTAATCAGGGCGCTTGCTTTTTTTTGTTGTTGTTGCATGTCACCGGCTCAGAGGAACCAAGTGAATAAGAAGATTGTTTCATTACCTCCACAAGAGGTGGAATGAAAGCAGTTCCCATCAGCTCAAGATGAGATGGATTAAGGGAAAGGTTAGACAACAGTTTGAGATGCGGTGGGGGGGGTGGGGGGGGGCGAGACCTGAGCTGTCTGCTGAGGGAAAACCAGTCACCTATAATTAATGAAATCTTCTGCAACCTAATTCTAATCACTGTGTGAGCGTTCCTCCAACAACCAAATTTTTGAACTTTAAGAGCTTTATTTTCTTCTGTTGGTGCAGGGAATTATCTTTAAGTCATTTTAATTCTGTTTGGAACTCAGTAAGTCCGATATTTCTGCTTTCCCATTCTAAAGTCATTTTTTTCCTTCTAAAAGATTACGACATAATTTAAAATTTTAAGTAGTTATAACTAAAGCACTTTTAGAATATCTTCATTATTTTACCCAAATGGATACACTCCAACCAAGAGTCAAAGGGTAATCAAAAGATAATAATTCTACAGTTTTTAGAATGGAAATAATAAAAAATAAGTAGTTTATTCTTAATCCTAAGTGCCCTAAAAGGCAAGAGGGAATGAAAAGACTCTATATTGATTTGTATATAATGACACTAAGAAGAATAGCATGTCATTGAAAAGGGCTAAAGATTGTATGCGTCTGTGCGTAAATTGTTTTCTGTTGCTAATTCAAATGCAATATGATGAACATGTTAATGGAGCATTTTCTCTTCTGGAATGTGGGGCATCATGTGTGTATAGCACATTATCTTAATTTCTGGAAAATGGAAACCTTGGTAACAGGTTGTGTGTCCCAGTGTTGTAGTTGTCACAATAATTTTTTATCTAGGAAAAAAATACTGCGAGAATACATATTTAATTAGCAGTTAGTTAGCTACTATGAATTCATTATTTATTAAAATGTGCTCATCCGAGAGCTGCAAAGCAGATTTCCTTGACTTATGGGGGAAGTTCTCTTTATTAAACAGTGAGTACTTCATCCAGCTTTTTGCTATGTTTCTGCTCTGAGTCTCTCTGTGGTGGGTTACAGAATGTGGTTTTCAGTGGCACTAAGTGACTAGGAAGCAGAGATTGTCTAAGTGTTTATTAGCACTGTGGCCTCATTTGGACATGTGTAATAAATATACATTTGCACATATAATATGTACCCTTGCACTTTCAAAGCAAAATTATTCATTTAATGTTTCCTACATTTCCAAACAATAAAAGGCGAAACCTGTTTTTTTGTACCGATTTGCTCTGTTTACGAAGAACTATGAAGTTGTTGGAGGAAGGAAGCAAGTATGTAAAGCTAATCTGAAGAGCATTTCAATTGGGTTGGAAATCCGTAATATGATTTCTAGGACTTCATGGGAAAGTTGAACGCTCAAGGGGAAATTACACAAAGAACAGCTGAGAAAAAGTTGCATTCTGGCACAGAATCATGCAAATGGGGCACATTCTTCAGTTTTCTCATGACGGATTGCCTCTGAAACCTCTGAGCCAAGCTGCAGCAATGCTAATGAGGGAGATGCATCAATGAACAGTGTCATCCCAGGGGCTTCCAAAGGGGACAGGGGGGATGGGGAGGGGGCCCAAGAGGGAGCTGGAGGAGGAAGAAGGAAGAAAGAAAAAAGAAAAAGGGGGTGGGCGGAGGGGGGTTAGAAAAAGAAAAAGAAGGGAGAGCAGTTGAACTTTGAAGTATCTGTGCTAAACCATTAAAAAACAAAATTTTGCAGGTAGAGATGGAAGGTACAAAATGAACAGCACTACAATTTTATCCCTTTAAGATTTGAGAGAGTTTAAGAAACAAACTAGGATGGGAGACAGAAAACTTTTTAAACTATCTGCCTGTTGGACTAAAACCAAAATTAAAGTTGGGAGCTAAAATGCTGTACTAGAGAATAGCTTGTGGTTTCTTTATTAAGGACTCTAGACTATAATGGAAAAGACTGGGGACCATCTATGCCAGGAAAAAAAAAAAATGTAGCACTTTGAAGACTTCTTTGTGGTTGCAGATTTCTCATTTGAATATTGAAGAAAAATTGTAAATGCATACATTTGTAGCTCATTTACCACAAATGAAAGACAGTTTGCTTGTCATTCCAATTGTTTGGAAAGATTTTTTTCTTTAAATGCATATACACAAAGATAATTTTTTAAGAATATTTCTCTTGAGATTAATAAATGATGCCTTTCGTTTCAGAGATCTATGAGCAGATTTCTCTTTCTTCAGTGGCTAAATCCATACATACCACTTGCTTCCATCTCCACCTAGTGAATGCAAAATTATTACTAATTTACTTTGCGTTTTCCTTCCATTCTGGGCTTCCAATGCACTGCATTTCTCATGGAAATCAAATCAATAGCTATTTATTGAGCACTTATTATATTTAACGCACTTTAAGTTATTTTTATAAAGAAACCTATAAATATATACATAACACTGTTAAGTTTCAGCCCTTTTAAAGTGGGGTTAAGTTTCCAAACATGATGAATAACTCCTTTTATAATAATCCCACAATGAACACAGCCAATTTGGTATTGATGTCAATTGTGTGCTACACTTCCAAAACGTCCCACTAAAACTTACCCAGTGCTGGTTTAATCAAAGTATGGTTAAAATGTATTATATTTTCCCTTTCATTAGTTTATTTTATTAGCGTATGGTTTTAAAAATGTAAACAGCCAACAGTGCCCCTGTTTGCAAGCATCGTCATATCAGTTCCTTTAGTTAAGTAAATAAACAACTCAAATAGAAAAGAAATGGCTGCAGTTAAGTTTAAACTCTCTAATCAATAAGTATATAAGGAGCTCTGCATCAATATAGATTGATGCTAAAATCAGGTTCCCTCTATTCTTTTGCTCGATTTCAACCAATAGGAACTGCAAGATTCAAAATTAAAGCTGAAAAAAGAAAAATCCCTAACTCACTCTATTGTGTATTACAGTTCATATGGTATAGTTTCCAAGACCACCCACAGTTCTGAGACTGCTTAATGGAAGATTGCATCAGCTGCTGCACCTAATGACAACTAGATGAGTTAAGAATGAAGTGTTAGTATTCACAGTACTTGTGGGCATAAGACAGATTATTCACATCATTTCAAAGATAACCTTTGTAGCAAAATGCATTCATTCAAGTAACACATTTCTAACTAATCAGATACATTTTCTATTGAAATTAGCTTAAAAAATCAAATTTCTCAGAGAAAAAATTTAAATCTATTCCATTATAGGATCTGTTAACATGTATTTAGACAATTTTAAATTATATATTAATGGAAAAAGTGTGTTTCTGGCATCTCACAGTGTCATTTAACAGAATAATTATGAACAATGTTATTAATTGGTAGTTCACTATTGTCCATCATACACCTAAGAGATGCCAGAGTGTCTCAAAAAATTTCCCTCTGAAATATCTCTAAAGGCAGAGAGAACACATTTGAACCAAGACATCTGGGAGTAACGACTGAGACAGACCCTCTTCTTGCTCCCTGCCTTCTTTTCTAAAAAGGGACATTTCTTTGAAGTTTCCTGTTTTATTTATTAAATCCCTATGATTTTTACTCCACAATATGGCCATGTTCACTTTAATATAAAAAGGATTTAAATTATGAACTATTTAGTTTGCTTGCTTGCTTTTAAATCTTAGAGCAAAACTGATACTCCAGGGAGATGCACCATATTAATCACCTGAAATACTGTTACCCAGGGTGAGATGGTACAGCAATCAATGAGCCTTCCTTGGGGCTAAAGACTCTGATCTTAAGCCCTACTGTATACTCACTGTGTGGCTTTGGGCATGTAAGTCCCTTAGTTGCTTCGGTCCTCTGTTTCCTCATGGAAAATGAGGGGGGTAGACTAGGTGTTGGTCTTTAAACTCTTTTCACTTTGGGGATACTATAATAATTCTGGTAATGCATTTTGTTTTTTCAGTGGAGAATAATGACTACTTAAAGATTAGTGTAGATTAACTCTGTGAGTCTTTTCCAATACAAGAATTTTAAGAAAGCATGGCCTCTGTACGTAAAATATAAAAAGAAAAACCTACTTACTCTTTTGGCAAATTTACTCCAAAACTTTAAACATCAAAACCGGGAAAAAATGCCCTGTTTGTTTTTCCCTTTGTTTTTGTTTGTTCAATAAAACCATGTTTAATTGAGAATGAGTAATCATAACCCTTTATTAATTAAAGCTTTTTTTTTGGAGCATAATTCCAAAAGAAAGATGCAGAAAGAAACCAAAAAACCTTGTAACAAATTTTCCTTTCATTAAAAAAAGTCTACACACAAGTTTCGTACAAAGTTATTCACTAGACTCAGTGTGCAACACACTCTACATCCTTAACTATGGCGTTTTGGTTTTGAGCTCAGACTCTGGAATCAACCCTGGGATGAAATCCTACCTCCACCGTTTAGTTATGGCATTATTTATCCTCTCTAAGCCTCAGTGCTCTCATCTGTAAGATGAAGATGATAATAACATGTCATGTTTGAGGGGCAGGGATTAAATGAGATAATATATATCAAGTGCTCAGCCCAGTGTTTGGCCCCAAGTAAGTACCCCATTAATGTGATCATTTATTAATACTATTACCAGATGATTAGAATCAATGTTCCCCTTTACATTAAAGGCCCACTTCAAGGTAAGACAAGTACATGAAGCACACTGGAAATAAGAAAGTAATCCTAATGGGAAGCAGCCACATAGCACAGGGAGATCAGCTTGGTGCTTTGTGACCACCTAGAGGGGTGGGATAGGGAGGGTGGGAGGGAGATGCAAGAGGGAGGAGATATGGGGACATATGTATATGTATAGCTGATTCACTTTGTTATAAAGCAGAAACTAACACACCATTGTAAAGCAATTATACTCCAATAAAGATGTTAAAAAAATTAAAAATTAAAATAAAATAACATCTAGGGAACGACAGAGCTACTGAAATAAATAAATAAATAAAAATAAAAACCATAGCTTTCCAGAAAAAAAAAAAAAAAGTCATTTTAACTTAGCCAAACAGTGTTCAGATTATCTTCCAAAAATATCTCCTTCAATCAAAAACAAAACGATTTCCAGGTGTGCTACCCCTCTCCTCTGCACGATCCCACTCCCAAGCCACTACTATGGCGCTCAGCCAGTATGAACAGTCCTCTCTGCTGGCCCGGTCACTACCTGCACATTCAGAATCAGTCGCTAGAGATCATTGCAAGGTTACCTCCTGTCCTAGGTGACAAATGTAACCCACTCACCTGTACCCTCAGGCTCGGCCTGGCCCGGTTCAACCTTACCTTTGTACCATTACTTATGTGCCCACTCCACCCCAGCACAGTCTCTTTCTTCCCATGTTTCAGTTTGTGCTTTTCACTCCTTCAGTAGCTCCCTATTTCATTCAGCATCAAGCCTAAATTCCACATGGCCCTCCAGACCCTTCTTCACTTCTTCAGCCTCAATTTCCATCTCTGCCCTCCATCCACCACCCAACCTCCAGCTATGCTGAACTACTGAAAGTTCTCAAAACTGCCCATATTAATCTTCACCTCCAGGTCTTCAGGGGTTCTCTTTCTTCTTGTATACTCTTTCTCTTTCTCCCAGAACCTCTCCCTTCAGACTCCCCATAGTTAATTACTATTTAGTATTAAGTTCTCAGCTTATACGGGAGCCTTTCCTGACTAGGGATGATTTGGTTAGGGGCTGCTCATGTTTCCATGACATTCCAATCCTTACCCTTATCAAAATTTTTATCAAATATCATTGCAATAGGCTATGTGCTTGTTTGTCCTACTCCAAGTAAAAAATTCCTTGACAGCGCGGGCTGGTTTACCACTCTCAGGCCCTAGCATGGAGCCTTTCACATATTAAGCTCTTAGAAAATATTTGTCAAATAGATTTCTTTTATATCTATCATAGTACTTTATATAATCATCTGCAGTGTCCAATATAAAACAGGTTATATGTCATATTGATTGATTATAAAAATCATTTTTAATAAACTGCATCAACATTAGAAACTGTCATTAACTAGCCAACCACAGAAGGGATATGGTCCTAATGAAACGTGTCAACACTCACCTTCTCACCATACTGTCCTGGAGAATAAATAAAAACATGGACACTGCAGAGAGGTCCTTGAAGGTCTACTAAACTTAGATTGAAGAAATATTCACTAGATGATTTATGCATCCTCAAGGCTGTCCTTTCCATCCTAAAGGCTGGAGAATGGGGTCGGGGGGTGGGGTGGGCAGGAGAGTTGTGGGGAGATAAAGAGCACAGAACCATTTGGAATAACTGGGAGGATTTACATCCTGAAATCATAATTGGTTGTGTGGAAGAGTTTGGGACATAAACCTCTTAAAAATATTTTGTTTATAATTAAGAAAATCTGTGAGGTTTTCCAACCCCTGTACCTCTGCAGAGTGTGGGTGGGTGTGTGGAGGTGAGATGGGCAGTCCTCTTCATTGTCTTATGACTCACACTAATTATTTAAGAAGTGCTTTTCTTTATAGCCTCAACTCTGATTTTAGCCGGGGTTTTTACCCGGCCAGACCCTCTCGTACATCACATGCCGGCAAAGGAAAATCTCAGATACCTCAGCTCTCATCACAAACACTTTTTTCTGGAACATCCATCTCACTTCACTTTTGACCTTATGCCCATTCCACTTTGCCCAGACTTTCGATCCTATCTTGGCTTCCATTTCTGGCTCCCATTACGGATCCTGGAACTTGGTTTTTCTTAAGTTTTCCCCCTTGATGTTCTTTTAGAACTTTGGTTCCTTATGCTCAATGTTTCATTAATTCCACTAGTAGACACAAATTCCTCTTAAAGAGTAGGTTTTCTTGTCACTCTTTTACTAGAAATATATATTTCATATACATCAAGAGCCAACTTAAATAATAGTCCTCCTAGAACCAAATACCCATAATGGATTTTGGACCACCTGAGGCCTCAGCCCCACAATGGGCTGGTATTTCCCAAAGTGTAGGGCATGTGCCGTGCGTGGGCACGCTGCTGGAGATGAGCAGATGCGGGTGGTACACTGGCATGGCCTTGAATACCAGTAGTGCACACAGTGAGTGGGAAAGTTATTCTCCTGTTGGTTCTCTTTCAATCCTTCTGATTACAGTAAGAATAAAAAGTCCCAGTGCTGAGCTTCCCTGGTGGCGCAGTGGTTGAGAATCTGCCTGCCAATGCAGGGGACACGGGTTCGAGCCCTGGTCTGGGAAGATCCCACATGCCACGGAGCAACTAGGCCCGTGAGCCACAATTACTGAGCCTGCGCGTCTGGAGCCTGTGCCCCGCAACGGGAGGGGCCGCGATGGTGAGAGGCCCGCGCACCGCGATGAAGAGTGGCCCCCGCTCGCCACAACTAGAGAAAGCCCTCGCAGAGAAACGAAGACCCAACACAGCCAAAAATAAATAAATAAACAAAGTAAACAATGCCTTAAAAAAAAATTTCTTTAAAAAAAATGCCAGTAGTTATTAGTTTGGATTAAGCTACAGAAATTTATTAAAAAAAAAAAAAAAAAAGTCCCAGTGCTAACCCTGAACACCTTTCCTATACTGTGCAATACCTCTAACACAAATGAACTTAACGGTTTCCATTTTTTTACTTTAACAGTTATGTTTGTATGGCTTATCACATTAATTTACTATTTATAGTAGTGGTATATTATAATTTCCTTTGCTAGCAAACTACATTTAAAAGGTAAGTCCATATAAAGAAAATATTATTTAAATAATAGTACAGGTAGTGCGTAGCCATAAAAAAAAAAGAAAATGACAGTGGTCATGAATTGCTGAATTTGGTAAACAATAAAAAATAGGCCAAAGTTGTAGATCAAAATTAGATTTAGGCATTAGTAATAGTTTGTATATCTCTGAACCTCAAAGTACCAGGTTTTCTTTAAATTGGCAATAAAAACACTTTCATTAATTCTCTAAGCATTTAAGGGAATTAACAAAAATAAAATCTCTTCATACTTTCATCCCTGGCCCTTTCTTCCTCAAAACCATGAGATGATTGTTCCATAGACTACAGCACTCATGGGTAAACAAAAAAAAAAAAAAAAGATCCTTTAGTCCCATAATTACCAAAGGAATAAGCAGAACCTTGAGAAAACAAGCTGGTGTTCAAGAAAATAATTTTCATTGCCAGCATCTGACCACTGGCCTCTTTCTTAAGAAGAGGATGAGGCCCACAGGATAATAAAAGGCCTATAGAACCACATAAAAGTTCCACATGTGCTGCTCCCTAAGTGGCCTCTAAGGGGGTAAGGCCTGGAAGGGGGTAGGGGAACAGGGCTAAGAGCAAGACAAAAAAAAAAATCTTGCTTCTAGAGAAGCAGCTCATCTTACACAAAAACCTAATTAACATGACAGGTTCCTGTTTGCAGAAGAGCTTGTTATCAGTGAAAAACAACAACAACAACAACAATAATAATCGTAATAATAATAATAAGATGAGCCCTAGCAGTCGGGGTTTCTGCAATTACAGTGTGAATTGCATGAGAGGATTATATGAAGTGCTCTTGGCTTAAAGGGGGAAGTAAAACGCTTCAGCTTGCGAGGCGCAAGCAGCTGCTTGGGGGCCGTGCACCTGCCGTTTCCAAGGCTGTTTTCACCTCGAGAGGAAAACAGGCCCCTTCTCTTTTCCTTTCACAGCCCCCATTCCAAAAACCACCTCTAAGAAGTGGGGAGAAAAAATGGAGAGGAGAGAAAGGCGGAAGAAAATAAAACTGAAAAAGTTCATCCATAACGGCAAGAGCGGCTCCCCCACTTAGAAAATCGCGGAGCTGGAGAGCACAGGGAAAGGTAGGGGGTGGGAGGGAGGAGGGTGACAAGTGGGAGGGAATGACTTCATTTTAATGCAGCAACAGACAGCGCGCGATCTGATATTGGCAAAGTTTCAAGGAAAATGGGGGGCGAGGGGGCGGGAGAAGAAGAAAGGACTCTTTTACTGTTTCAGGCGGCTAAGTCTTCCCGAGGAGCATAAGCTCAGCTCGACATTCTGGGAATAGCAATGAGGCACACACAACAATCAAAACACACTATAAATCTGTTTGATGATTCAAACACATCATGCATCTGCACCCACAAAATAGGACTTCAATTAAATAACCTTGCAGATTTGAACAGGAAAAGAAGGGAGAGCGTGAGGATTTTTAATTAGTAACTCCCAATACAAGCAGTTCTGTAAAAATTAGGTGTTTGCAGTACACTTTATTCTAAACTGAGTTGTAAGCGTGTTTGCTGCTAGAGAGCACCGGACAGCTCCTCCCTAACACTGGCTCGAAGCTGTGTTTTCCTTCCTTAGCAAGACTAGAGGAAGTTGCTTCAAGGAGGCCTTTACCAAAGGAGTGAAAAGAGCCTACATGAGGCTTTTTCATACGCATTCACACAGATACATGCATCTCCACAGACCTTTTCCAGTATTTCAGGAAAACTCCATATGGTTTATTAAAACAAAACAAAACACACACACACACACACACACACACACAAAATAGAAAAAGAAGAAAAGCCCATGTCTCACATCAGGTCGTTGTACAAACTACAACTTCTGTTCCCCAGAATTTTTACTTACAGGATTTCTATTTCTATGGTAGGGATAAATTATTCCACTACACAATTATTACTTGGTTTATGAGCATGTGACCTATCATATATGTTTGTATCCACACTATAGAATAACACACAGTTAGCTGTGAATGATGTGCTTGAGTGCCCCAGAAAAGGCCTTTTTTTGTTGTTAGAGAGACCCAGATTCACTTATTTCAGACTGACTTCCAAATAAGCTTGGCCTGGTCTCTGCTTGCTTTAAAAAAATCAAAAGGAAATAATTCATATTGAAAAGTGGGAAAGCATTTGTGAGGCGCTGTCTTTGGAACCTTAGAAACACTTCTTTCTTTTATTGAAAATGTATTCTACCTGTCAGCCTAAGCAGAAATTCGGAGGAACGGCAACAAGTTTTTGAAAATTCCTAGACTATACTCCCCACCCCCCACGAAAGGCTCCAAATGTATCAGTTATCTGACAAAATATAAATAAAATCTATTTGAAATACAAGCATTTTTGTCAACATGAATCTCTGAGGTTAACACAAAAACTAGTAAAACAAGAAACCCAAATGTGCAAATTAGTAAAACATGAAAATTAATTAAATCATTCTTTAGGGTCTGAAAATATAAATGAATCACAGAAAGGGAGACTAGAGTTCCAGAGGAGGAGCATGAAACTAAAAATGTCTCACCACATTTATATTTTCAAAGAGTAATTTAAGCAACTGGGGGGCTTGAACCATGGTGGCAGTTATACTGCTTAGAAAGCATACAACTTTGGGGCAAAAACAGAGTTCGAAAGGAATGCAAGGCAGGGACATTGGGTACACCACCCATCAGTCCCAGCGGAAACAATGCCCCTTTTAAAAGCCTGCAAGCCTTAGGTAAAATACGAAATAAAGGATGGACAATTGTTTTCATCATGGAAGTGGGAATTACCTGCATGTAACCTGTAGAATCAGCAAAGTACGGGGACTCTACATACTACCCCTCTGTCAGTTTCCCCTCAGTAAATGGGGAAAGCTTTGCCTCCCACTCAGAATAAGGCAAGATTCGGGGTAAATTCTTCCCTAGTGGAAATGAGGAAGGGACTGGGAGGCAAGAGTCTCAACCCCAAATCAGTGTGGCCTTGAGGACATAACTTGCTCTCTCTGGCCTCAGCATTTTCATCTATGAAAGGAGAAAGTTGAAGCATTAGATAGTCTCGAAGATGTCATCTGATTCCAAACTCCTGTGATTCCATGGGTAGAACCAGACAAGACTGATAATACATTTTGTACTAAGTGGTAGACAAGGAGATTTCGATTCCTCTCTCACTGCCAAGATTAAAATCCCTAAAGAGGTGAATCCCAGTAACTCACAGCTTCAACGGAAGCTCTTCAGTTAGGCTGAGTAACCTCAACAGAGTCTAAAAGAATAAAAGGAGGGCTTCCCTGGTGGCGCAGTGGTTAAGAATCCACCTGCCAATGCAGGGGACACGGGCTCGAGCCCTGGTCTGGGAAGATCCCACATGCCGCAGAGCAACTAAGCCCGTGTGCCACAATTACTGAGCCTGCACTCTGGAGCCCGCGAGCCACAACTACTGAGCCCACGTGCCACAACTACTGAAGCCTGTGCACCTAGAGCCCATGCTCCACAACAAGAGAAGCCACCAGAGTGAGAAGCCCATGCACTGCAACGAAGAGTAGCCCCCGCTCGCCACAACTGGAGAAAGCCCATGCGCAGCAACAAAGATCCAATGCAGACAAAAATAAATAAATAAATTTATTAAAAAAAAAGAATAAAAGGAAATTGTCTGTTATGGAGTCCCTGGAAGTTCTGACCACTCACCCATCTTTAAAGCCACCGTATTTTTCAAGGCGCATCATGTGAGGCTAGGGTCAGAATCACAGTGGAAAATGGGTGAGAGCCAAGTTTTTGGACTGCTCATAAACCCTTCCCCCAAACTCAAATTCATATCCCACAGTGAGACACTGCTATTAATGGGAGTGTGTCCTATCAGGTGCTAGGAGACAAAACAGTGAAACACTACAGTTCTACCTTACCTCCCACCTAGCCAGACTTCATCCATCCCTCAAGCTTCCGTTTTCCTTCAAGAAGATTTTGCAGACCACTTCACGTTAATCTTTCTCCTTTACAAATTGGTACCATACATAGTATAGCATTCATCTGACATTAATTAGGCCTTGTGACATCTCATATTTTTATTTTAACTTTTAAAGCAGCACTTCCTCAAATACAATATTACTTCAGTGCTCCTCAGTATGATTTTGTGGTCAGAATCTGGTACACGCTAGATAAAACAAAGTTGAGCAAATTTTACAGCAAAATGTCTCAGCGCAATTAATTAATGAATTGATGTGCATCGTGACACTCCAAGTGGTATAGACAGCACGTGGTCTTCCCAAACTTACTTTAAAAAAAAATGCCTTTATCGGAACCCTCCTACACTGTTGGCACTGTTGGTGGGAATGCAAACTGGTGCAGCCACTATGGGAAAGAGTATGGAGGTTTCTTAAACAGAACTTCCATATGATCCAGCAATTTCACTCCTGGGCATATAACCAGAAAAGATGACAACTCTAATTCAAAAAGGTACGTGCACCCCAATGTTCATGGCAGCACTATTTACGATAGCCAAGACATGGAAGCTAAGTGACCATCAACAGATGAACGGATAAAGAAGATGTGGTATATAAATATATATACACAATAGAATACTAGCTATAAAAAAGAACGAAATATTGCCATCTGCAGCAACATGGATGGACCTAGAGATTATCATACTAAGGGAAGTAAGTCAGATAGAGAAAGATAAGTATTATGTGATATTACTTGTATGTGGAATCTAAAAAAATAATACAAATGAACTTATTTACAAAACAGAACCAGACTTCCAGACAAAGAAAAAAACTTACGGTTACCAAAGGGGAAGTTGCGGGGGGGATAAATTAGGAGTATGGGATTAACAGATACACACTACTATAGATACTGAAATAAATAGTGAACAAGGATTTACTATATAGCGCAGGGAACTATATTCAATATCTTGTAATAACCTATAATGGAAAAGAATCTGAAAAAGAATTTATATATATAACTGAATCACTTTGCTGTACACCTGAAACTAACACAATATTGTAAATCAACTATACTTCAATTTTTTAAAAAGTCTTTATCAGAAATATTGCCCAATCTCTATTAACAAGATTTCATTTAAGAATTAAGATTCAAAAGTTCACTTATTCATTAATGCCACAAATATTTACTGAGTACCCACCTGGTAGAAGAAAAATGGTTAGGAATTTAGAAAGTCTTCTCCATGGGGTGACATCAGAAGTGAGGATGGGAGGGTGCTATCGAATTACTGACATACGTATAACAATGCACAATTTATAAAGTTTTTCTCATATTCTTTTTTATATATTATATTTTTATATATACTCTCATATACATTTTATACCCACTTGAGCACTGCCACATATTACATATCTCGAATTTATTTCTGCTTTAATTTGCCTGTCTGAGAAAGTGCATTTCCTTTAGAGTTTTCCCATACATTTTTCCTATCTGTGAAATACTTCTATGCCAAGCTCAGATGATAGTGAAAGGCAAATTAAGTTTGGGCCTCCTATATGTGTCTTTTTTTCATATATTCCTTAGGGCAAAACTGATTAAGCAGTATCTATGAACTTCTCAAGATAAGAACAGATAATCTTTTTCAAATTCGTGAGATTTAAACATTGAAAGCCCTGTGATCAGTACAAATCACATGAAGGAACTTTTTGTTTGTGGCTGATAAAGGTTTGAAGTGGGATTCCTCAATGGAATAACAACGGAGAGACCTTGGACCCTGGAAGGAAGCCAGCTTGACAAAGAGAAGGTAGTTTTGCCTGATGAAAACCCTTAAAGACGCTGCCACTGAAGCTCGCCTCGTTGGCTAGTGGGTATTGCTAATCTTTCAACCTACGTGATAAGATAATTTACAGCACATTCTGAACATAGACCATCCAAATGCATTTGATAAAAACCTGTGGTTTATTGGGATTCTGTAATATTTACGCCATTATCAGTTCCCACCCATATATAAACATGATGGGTCACCTACATGGGACACACCTCTGATGGCTCCTTTAAAATAGAAATAAAACAGCCTGCATTCTTCCTTTCTAGGATAATTTATGAGAAAGAATATAAGGTAGGTCCTTCCTGTCCCTACCAGGCACAGGAAAGTAGGATCCTTCCTCCTCTCCCGTTCCTTCCTACCTAGCTATACAGAGAAATTTTCTTTGGAATTTTAAAATCAAGCATAGGAAACCTGGTGGCGGGAGGTGGTGGGAGGATGGGACAGGGGGAAGGGAGGGGCAGTGTGGGGGAAACACAGCTGCTGTGCATGTGGCAGCCTCCCCAGTCATTCTGCAGTGAAGAGAGCGCTAAACTAGTAGTCAAACGGCCTGGCCCAGCTCGACCTCTTACTAACTGTGTGACATCTTCCTTGTCTTCAAATGGAATAATAATGTCCTTCCAGTGTCATCCCCAGGGTGCTTAAGAGGTTCAAATGAATTGAAATAGGTGAAAGCACTGTGAAAAGCCTAAAGCACCAAGAGCAGTATCCACAGCCTCTCTTCACTATGTATGCTATTTGGTCAAGAGCTTGGGCCCAGAGTCAGAGCCACCTGAGTTAGGATCCTGCATCTGCCTGATAGCAGCTGTACGACCCTGGGCAAGTTCCACTCTCTGAGCCTCATGTTCTTCATTTATAAAGTGGAGAGTACTAACCCTCAAAGCGTTGTGAGGATTTAATGAGATCATAAATGTCGCACCCTGACAGTGTCTGGAATAGAGGTCTCTCAATGAACACAGGCTCATATCATTAGTGAAGAGCTACTGCCATGTGGATCACCTTACTGCTACAGTGTGGGAGAATGAGACACATCAAGTGTGCTTGGCACCCCCATCAGATATAAAATTCATATGTCACTTCCTCCTTAGAGCCTTTCCTCACTACCCCACCCCTGTCCAAGTTCATTAGCCGCTCTCCCATAGCACCTGTTTCAAATATTCTATTATAGCTTCTAAGCACCATTTTGTAATTTATTTACTTACACGTGTCCTCTATTAGATTATAAGAAACTTGATGGCAGGACTCTGCCCTATTCAACTCAGAATCCCCTGTGCCTAAGACGGCGCCTACCTCATACACAGTAGGCACTTAATAAATGCTTATGGAATTGGAAATATGAATGTATAATGTTCTGCTGCAAGTCAACCCCCAAATAAGTGATGGAGACATAAACACAGAGATGACATGATACAGGGTAAGAAAGAGCAACATACTGGGGGTGTAGGACAGCCTTAACTCTTGCATTCTCTTCCATTCACTCTGTTGTATTAACTTATGCAGATCCGGTGCCTCTGCTACTCAGTTCAAGCAAATATTCATAACTCAGTTGTTTTACTGGCCTTGTAAGGCCAATAAAAATGAAGTGAAACAGTTTGGGAAGTAAATTTTTAAAAATTCAGTTAATTCCACCTTTCTCCAGATTTTGCATCCTTAATACAATGTCACAAAATCCTGAACTCCAAACCGACAAGAACAAACATAAACTGTCTCAGAATCAGGAGATTAAAGCAGGGACTACTGGGCTTCCCTGGTGGCGCAGTGGTTGAGAGTCCGCCTGCCAATGCAGGGGACACGGGTTCGAGCCCTGGTCTGGGAAGATCCCACATGCTGCGGAGCAACTGGGTCCGTGAGCCACAACTACTGAGCCTGCGCGTCTGGAGCCTGTGCTCCGCAACAAGAGAGGCCGCGATAGTGAGAGGCCCACGCACCGCGATGAAGAGTGGCCCCCACTTGCCACAACTAGAGAAAGCCCTCACACAGAAGTGAAGACCCAACACAGTCAAAAATAAAAAAATATAAATAAACTAATTAATTTTAAAAAAATGTACTTTAAAAAAAAAAAATTTTAAAGCAGGGACTAGAACTAGATGAAGTTGATGGCTTCCCATCAACAAATAGTATGATTTCCAGATAGAACTGCAAGACCCTCAAAAATGTTTACCCATAAATCTTTCCCTCCTTCCAAACTAGCTTGAAATTCTTGCCATTGTTAAGTTTATGCATATGTGCGTGGTGGGTGTAAGGGTGGGCTGGACACGGCACCTTCAGAAAACCCTTGCAAAAATACCTGTTATCTTTTCACTTGCCTTTTCTCATTAGCATATTAGCATCATGCATGGGAATATTCCTTGTAAATCATAAAAAATTATCATTATTAACACAATAATTTATCAGGTCAACTTTTTGGACCCACTGAAGACAACCTGGCCTCAGGGAAAGAGAAACTGGAAAGGATTTTAGTCACGGGCATCAGATTACTGTGGGATTGGAACCAGGGGAAGCCTGGAGAAGGTAGATCAGGGAGAAGTGACTTAATTAGAGCCTGGCGCTGGGCAGCTGGGGAGGAAGAGTAATAATGGAAATCAGTGTCAGCATTCAATCCTGTTGTCCCAGAGTCTACTCATTGTTCCTTTTGTTGTTGTTGATTTTAAGTAAGGCTTAGTGAGTACTGAGAATGTGCTAGCACTAGGACAGGTATTGGTATACAGTGGTGTGAATGCGGATAAAGTACCTCCCCTTACGATGCACACAATCCTAGTGTGAGAGACAAACATTACACAAGCAGGCATACTGACTAATACTTCATTTTAAAACATGCTAAGAGCTAAAAGGGAAAAGAACAGTGGATTATGAGACAATGATGTAGTCTACCTTTTGGATTGAATGCAAAAGTAAATTTACCCTGAAACTAATGAAGTTTAAGCTTGAAATCCTCTTATTTACATGGGCTCCGTCCAAGGCTTTGGAGATGGTGGGAAGGGAAGCCTACAGTGTGTTCATATAGCTATATGTTTTTGTAAATTTTGCAAATGTGAGATATTTTAACTGCAATCAGTTAAGACCTCTGTCTCTTTCCATTCTGATTTCCTCTGTCATATTTCCCCTTACACTGTGTGAAGATGGGCATTTGGGGAATCTAGTTAGGGGAAAATTGAGATGGGGGCTATATCTCAATTGGGTTTGATGGGACATGTTAAAAAAGTGTAGTTAAGTTACTGCAAGCATCCCAATATAAGAAAGGTCTCCAGGAACAGTCCTCCTAGCCTTTTCACTAATTCATACAGCAGGATGACACAAGCATGCAGGCCTAGAGGGTGTCCCCTGATATGACTGTGTCCTCCATTGCCTGGCACCAGAAGTAGATAGGTGGTGAGGGAGAAACCAGATATGAAATGCAGGGAGCAAGACAGAGCTTTTGCCCTGTGTGAAAATATTACTACTAAACATTCGCATACCATTACTAACCAAAATGTTATGAAGCGGAAATAAACTTTTCTAAACTGTCAATAATAAAAAGCAAAATTTGATTACTATGGAGGAAAACTAAACTATCTTTCTATTCTCACCATATTCTCACCATGGAAAATATTACAATATCATTGTCATATGAAAGGACAATCAAAAGATAGGTAGCCATGTCAATTATATCTCAGTAAAAAAAAAAAAAATGTAGCCAAAGAATGTAGGGAAAAAACAATTGAAGCATTATTTATGGTACTACTTACATTTTTTAATTCATCATTTTTTGTGATGTCTTTTCTTATCTAAATAAACATTCACTTTTGAGTATAAATTTCTATTCATGATTTTTTTTCCTTAAGGAAAATTCCCAAATTATATAAGCTTCAGGCCCCACAAAATCTGCCCCTGGTCACAGCTTCTCGGTGGAGATGACATTTCAGCTGAAACCCAAGGAAAGTGAAGAAAACATCCACGAGGAAAGAAAATCCAGGGCCATGGAAAGAGCATGTGGAAAGGCCTGGGGATAGGATGAGCTTACAGAGTTCACACGTAAGACTACAAATCCTATTTATTTCCAACAACGCTTGTTTTATTATAAAAATAATGCATGTTCATTGTAGTAAATTAGAAAAGCTCAGAGAAGCACAAAGAAGAAAAAAAGAACCACCAGACGCATCCCAATTTTTTACTGGAAAAACAAGATTGCTCCAGTTATACCACAGGGCTCTGAATCACAAAGGATGGCTCTAGAATGATCTGGAACCTGACAGATTTTTAGAGCATGGTGCAAATATAAAGAATCTGGTCGTTCTCATCATCATCATGACCACCATCATCATTATCAATGCCCAGTCAGGAAAACACATTAAAAATACCCTCTTTTAAATTTTTTGCCAAGGTCATCTGGCTACGGAAATATACATAGCACCTTTGTGGCAGTAAAGACATAGGTGAAGAGGGGTCCCTTGGGATTCCTAATTAAGTGAATACTTCTTGTTCTGCTGCCCAGCACCTTCCCTTATTCTAGAAACAGCCCCTCTTCTTTTAGGGAATTGACCCTACCACTGCTTCAATCATATGACTCTGATAGAAAGTGACGATCACTGTTTCCCCTCCCAACTCCCAACCTCAATTAATGAGCTTGGGAATGAGCACAGATTTGGGCCAATCTGAATTCGAACCCATGATCTTCTAGCTGGAGCTCAGAGAGGACTGGCCCCCTCTGTGACAGTAAAGATGGGAGATGTGAGCCTGAGAGCAGTAGAAGGCCATGTTTCAAGCCAAATAGAAGTTGGTCTGAGAAAATAAGGCTAAGGATCTGGGAGAGGAGCAGAGAAGAAAAATGAAAAATGTCCTGGTGACCATACCCAGAGAGTTTCTGTTTCTAGGCATCTCTGAGACCAAGCTGCCCTTAGCTGCTCATTGGCTAGGTGAAATAGTAAATCTCCCTCTTGCTCAAGTTAGTTCAAGTTGTGTACCTGCCACTTGGAACCAAATTATCCCCGATATGCTAAATGTGAATGCCTCCTGTGGATCTTTATCATGTATAAGTCACTAGGCTGGATTCAGGGTTACTAATAAAGTAGAAAGAGGCAAGAACTAACATATACTGAGTGCCCAGTGCATTTCAGGAACTATATACAAATTACTTAATTTCATCCTTACAGCAACTCTAGGAAGTAAGTATTGCTTTTATGAAATTGAGTTTTAGTGTGGTTGGCAACATGTTCACATACTCACAAGAAGTAACAGAGGCAAAATTTGAACTTAGACCTGACTGCATATCCCAGTTTTATTCCTCTTCTACATGTTGCCCATTATGGGATCTTATAACACAATTTAGAAGAGAAATAATTCATACAAATAAGATAACGAGATATGAGCAGATACAAACAAGGAGTGGCAAAAGAGAGAAGAAGGATTCAGTATGGACTGACCCACAGTCCAAAGGACCACCCAGTTCTAGGTACCAAATTGGAATCTTGAAGCCCTATTACTGCTTTTAAATCCTGTCCTTGCCATGAACCTAAAAACGTCATTGTTACTAGATAAGCGCTCCTCACTTAAATATGTTCAGATCTATAAGCTGGAGGTAGAAAATAAAATCTTCAAAGACTTGGCAATTTTATTGGAGTAATGTTTAACTAAGTCTATAATAAAATGTGGCAGGATCAGCAAAATACAGCCATCCAAAGACAGGGCAGGGAAAATGGGTCTGAACCACAGCAGAAATTACTTAAGTCCTTTATATGGGGAAACTGTTAGCTGATAGTAAGGGCTGTTAAACAATGAAATGGGTTTCCAGGGCAAGCTCAGGAATCTCCTCATCGACAGGCCTTTAAAATAGTAAAATTTTCTTGGTCTGAATGGCTTTACGTGTGGTCTTCCTTGAAGCGGGGTGGGGTTAGGGAGCTACAGAAGGAGGGATGACCCTCTAATTCCCTTCCCAAAGCCTGGGATTCTCCCTACCTGACTGTCGTCACCTGGAGGAAGGAGCTCAGCCACTCGATAACCTGCCCTCTCTCTCCTAGTTCTTGCCTACCTTAGTAATGCACTCATTCACAACTGCTGTAGAAATGATTGAAATATTTAGACATAATGGAGGAAGTTTAATAGGGTCCAGTGGGAAACCCAGGTGTTTAGATCAGCTTAAAAATAATAACCACCTCCCCTGCCGGGGGCTTTCTATTCACAATCAGCTCTGCTTTTATTCTTAACCATAAAGGCTACCTCAGACAGGAAATTATTCACGTGATTGGTCTTTACAAGTGCTGTTGGGTTTAAACTGAGGGCTGTAGAGGTCATTAGTGGGCAGCCATGTGATTAACCTTTGCTAGCCCGTTGCTTTTCACACTTTGTTAACAGCTTCCATTATTGCCCCTCTGAGTCTTGAGGAAGCTGTTTATTGACAGTATTAAAAATACATAGCTACAAATTCTTAAGAGCCTTGTGTTAAAGAAAAAAAAAAAAAAAAAAGCCCTCCCAACATCTCATAACCAGCTGACTGGGGAAATGGGAAACCTCTAATTTGCCATAAAGGTTTATCAAGAACTGCATTAGCTCAATCGTAGTCCCTGATGTTGCTTCTTTCTTTCATATTTATACATGTGATGGTGACACCAGAGAATTTTAAAATTTGAGGAGGAAGCTATAAAACCTCTGGATGTATTTGAGGTTTGGACTCTGTTATTTCTGAGGAAATTAGGTTATATGTGTTTGGGGAGGAGAGAAGGAAAGGGGTTGATAAGAAAAAATGTCTCTCCTAAGGCAAAGTCAAGCCCTCACCCATGTAAAATGACCAAGAGTTTCAGAAAGGATTTTTGTGTGTGATTCAGTTCTCATTCTGATGGGAATAAATGATGGTTGTTTCAGTTCTCACCCCTTTCCTCACCCCCACCCTGGGCTATAAAATAAATGTCTTGGGAGGCATTTCCTAGAATTGTTTATGCAAGAAAGACCATATTGATGTCTCTCAACCAGTGATATGCCTAAACCCTACTTAAAGGATGGCATTCTTCAAATGATCCTCAGTCTATGACCCCTCCCACTGCCCCCATGACCTTCCTGCGAGAACTGAATGGCCTTTCTATGACCCCTCACCTCAGCATAAGATTTCTTCCCAAGCACTTTCCTTTTACTTTCTGAATTCCAGTGAAGAATTTAACTCCCTGATTCAGAAGTATCTAAGGGTTTCCCTCTCCTAAGTCAGAATTCACATTCAAGGGGAGAAAAGGCCCAGAAGATGATTCTTCAAGAGAGTTATCCCCTGGTTATATATATGCATATATAGTACATTATATATATATATATATATATATATATATATATATATATATATATATATATATATATATATACACACAATGAATAATACATATGACATATATGTGTGTGTATATACATAAAATAAATGAGTAGGAAAGGAAATCATTAGAATTCCATATAAAATTTCTGTGCTCAAGAGATTACGTGAAAGGGACAATGTACAAAAAGAGAGATGATTCTCCTTCAATTGCCTTGACTTTTTGTTTGTTTATTTCTATTTTGATGCTATGGCTCAAACTTATTCAGATGCTGTTTAAAATGTGCAGCTATAGACCCAAACTCTTTTTCTGAGAATCATCACAGGGCAAGTATTATTTCTCTCAAAGAAAAATATGAATTAATTAACATTCCCATTAAAAGAAAACAAGCATAGTAAGTGGGACTACTGCCTTCTCCCAGAACTGTTACATGCTATAATGATCTCTGATGTCTGCGTGAATTGTTCTAAAGCTAGACTTTAGTTCCTGCATATACACTGGTCAAAAAACAAACAAAAAAGGTTCGATTTCCTTTTTTAAATACCTTTATAACTTTTAAAACTAAAAGACCACACATTCCTATATTTTATGATGGAAGGGTAGAGAGGAAATTGTTGCTAGGATAAGACTTTGTATTTTATGTCAAATTGTATCTGGAAGCTCATTTTAAAAGTGGAATTATAACCCGCCCACCCCCCCAAAAGCAGGGATTTGAGATGAAAATGCCAAAATAACTTTAATTATAGGTTTGTTGGGGGGTGTGACATTAAAATATCAGTCAGTGGAAAACTTCACATTGTTAATGTGTCACTCAAAAGATTTGAAATTTGTGTTATACCATTACTATTTATTTGTACATTCTTGGTCTCTTATCTATCTCTTGCTAGATAAGAGCCCAAATCACTGTAACAGTGGTCCAACATTTTCAAATTTCTTTTACAATCAGAGTTAAATATAAATCACTGTAGGCTCTTAATGTAAAACCTTGGTTCCACTTATTACAGATTTTCAAAATTGGGCTGAATCACATATAATTTTTTAATATAGAAAAATAACAAAATTCAATTTGACCTACAATCTTTCTATTTTTTTTTTCCACAAAATTCAAAATAATATTGTGGCACTAGGGAAAAAACATATAGTAGCCTCTAACATCAAGCTAGTATTTCTTAACCTAGACTTATTGTAGACAATAATTGGTTTTCTCTGCTCCCTTTCCCAAGCTGCATGAGAAAGGAAACCATGGAAACTGGGCCACCATAAAGCAATGTTTTCTAACCTCAGCCAAGCTCTCACTGATTCTCAGGAATGGTTTTACACATCCCTTGTTGACTAATTATTATAGGAAGCCACAATGGCTGTTTTAAACATCCATCCTCAAGGGCCCACCCCTTGACTCCCTTCAACTTAATCTCACTCACGGGGGATGACCTTCAGGCCTACTTCACTGAGGAAGGTCAGGCAGCATGAGCCCCTTGCACTGGTCCTTAACCAAACTAGACCCAGGCCTTGACCTGCCTGGCTGGCCTAGCTGGGCCCAGCCTGTGCAGTTTTCTTAACTTCTCTCCACCTCTGTCCTCCACCCTCACAAGGCAACGCCAACTTGACAGATCAAGTTTAAGGCCTATGTGTTGCTGCCTGGTCCCAGCTAACCTTGATCTGGAGTCTATTACAACTCTTAACAGCATCTTCTATTTCTTCTGCCAATGGCCCCACCCCTATGTCTGAGAACACGGCCAGCTCTCCCTTATTCTTATAAATTTCCTTTGAGAGCTCTCCTTCTACCACCATTTCCACTTCTCCAAGGCTTTATCCTTGGCCTTCTTCCTTAGTTCTCTCTTTTACAATCTCTGTCTTCACTGTCTTCTTTGGTAATCTCATCAAATCCAGAGCTTCTACTCTGATCTTTAAGCAATGAATTCCTCAATCCCTATACTTACTTTATTTTGGTTGTGTTGGGTCTTCGTTGTTGCACACGGGCTTTCTCTAGCTGCGGCGAGCGGGGGGCCACTCTTCGTTGCAGCGTGCGGGCTTCTCATTGCTGTGGCTTCTCTTGTTGCGGAGCATGGGCTCTAGGCTCGCGGGCCTCAGTAGTCGTGGCACGCGGGCTCAGTAGTCGTGTCTCGCAGGCTCTAGAGTGCAGGCTCAGTAGTTGTGGCGCAGGGGCTTAGTTGCTCCGCGGCATGTGGGATCTTCCCGGACCAGGGCTCGAACCCGTGTCCCCTGCATTGGCAGGAGGATTCTTAACCACTGCACCACCAAGGAAATCCCCTATACTCACATTTTTAACTTTCAGAGCCATTGATTAATTCCTCAAACTAAAATCCTCCTTCCCCATCAAATTAGCCCTTCTTCTCAACTTTCTCATTTCAATAGATATGTCATTAATGTCACAGAGCCTTGGGTGTTTCTTCTCTCTCCATGGCAAATGAATGGTCATGACACATACAATTAAACTATAAGTATTACATCCTTTCCATGGCCAAAAATTTTCTATGTAATCTCTGTGACATTGTACCCCTATATTCTCCCCTGGCTCACCATGATTTAGCCATTCTGGCCTTCTTTCTGATTCTCAAACTCACCAAGTTTGTTCTCTTCTTGGAGTTTTATGCATTATCTTGTCTACTCCTGGAAATTTCTACCCCCCCAGATCATTCCAGGCTGGCTCTGTCATCAGGCCAAAATGTCACTTCATCAAAGAGATGGTCCCAGAAACGCTGTCATATCACACTGTTTATATTTTTCCCATAACAACTTTCATGACTGATTAATCAGCTAGGATTAAAAAATGATGAGTAGCTAAACTACAGTACTGACAATAGACAAAGGAAAAGACGGGCTTGAGAAGTGATTAAGAAGCAAAACCAAGAGAATTTGATGACATTTATAGAGGTAGCAAGGGTGAAAGTATAATGGATTATTCCCAAATTTCTGACATGGGGGACCAAGTATATGGTGGAGTTATTAAGCAGAATCAAAAATACAAGACAAAGAACTGATTTTGGAAGAGAGACAGTCGGTTCGGTTTAGGATGTGCTTAAGTTGCGGTGTCTGCATGCAGACTGAAAGATTTACATGAGGCAATTGGAAATAATGGGTCCGGAGCTCATGGAAAGGCATTTAAAACTATATGAATAGAAGACATGGGGTATGAAGAGTAAGAGCAGAAGAGGGACCCAGAGACCACTGGAGAGCACCAATGTGAAAGGGAAGAGACTCATGAAATAGAAGGACAGCAATGTAAGAAGGGAATTGTGGAAGCCAAGCAGGAGTTTCAAGAATAAGGGGGAAATCAACAGTGCAAAACCACAGGTATGTTGCCTAATATAAAAAGTTTAACATGCCACTGGATTTGGCAAATATATCATTAATGAATTCAGCAAGAGCAGTTTCAGAGGCAAGGTGGAAGCAAATGTCAGGCCACATTAGGTTGAAGAGTACAGCAGCCAACGCAAGGCAAAAAAAGAGACTTCAGATAAGTCTCAAGCTGTTGAAGGGGGAAAGAGAAAACGCAATAGTTAAAGGGGAATACAGATGGACTCTTTCTTTTTAATGATTAGAAAGACTTAGTTGTGATGATATGTTGAGAAGAAAAAAATGGCAACTTGAGAGAGAAAGAGATTTTCAAGGTCTCCCTGACTGACACTGGCTTGTTATTTCTAGTCTTATCTCTCACTGCTCTCCACCTCACCTATAATGCCCCCAAACTGGAGCTTCAACATTGGAGGAAGACCCTGGAAGTGGAAGAGGTAGACAAGAGACCTAGGATCCCTGCCTCATCATTATGCTCCCAGCCAGCTCCAAATACCTAAACTGCAACTGACGGATGATTCAGCATTTCTCCAGGTGTGGTGCCATATGTCTACCCCACCCAGATTGCATATTGCTTGGCATTCAGAGGGTGTTTAAGGAATAGTGCATGTACCTTGGAAGAGAAAACACTCCATGTGTCTTAAACTTAAAATGATGAAGTTTCATCCTTCCCCAAAGCTCTGTGTTCTAAACAAACACAGTGTATCTCTGCATCAAAATGCATTGAAGATTCTTAGTACACTGTAAATAAATTTCAAACTTTCAGCTACAAAATTATTTAATGCCCATTAATATCATTCCTAATTAGAGAAGAAAAAAGAAAGGAAAACTAGTCTTTACAAATAATTCAGTATTCATCTTGCTCTCATGACACCCATGCTTCTCAGAAAAGCATCACAATCTTTTTTATAATCCTCTTTCATCTTGAGACTTCTTGATCTGAGCCTGTTTAATTGGCTTTGAAATAATAGCTACTGACATGACACCTGAAGCATGTCACCTGGCTGTGTGACTTTGAGCAAGTCATTTTACTTCTCAGAATGTAAATATCTTACTCCATCTACTTTCAGCTCAGTTACTTCATGAGATCAAATCTCACATTATGCCCTTATCGCTCACTCTATTACAGGTGAGATATACTGCAAACCTATTGGAAAAGTCTTTTAGGATATATAGGAAGATTCCCATTTCAGTTTCTAAGCCATAGCAGAGAGTTGGAACTTAGAGCTTTCAGGGAGCTTACAAGGTCTTTCATAAGGGAAAGATCAAATAATGTTACTGTAAACTACTATTGTAATTCATTCTTCCATAAAGATTACCTCTGTTGTACTAGCAAGTTCAGCAAGACCTTGGGTTATCAGCCAAATAAATGCCACTTAAGTAAGTTATTGCTGCCTGGGGCCAGCTTTAACTTGCATCATCAACTTTTTTCCTGTCTAAAATTCTACTATAAGTTTTGCATTCAGTAATAAACCCTGTTCCCCCTGGCTTTATTCCTTGCCCTCTTATGACTTTCCCCCTCTTCTTCATTGGTAAAGAGAGCCCCATTGTGTGCAGTGACACCAGAGAGCTTCACCCAGTGATGTAAAAGAGTCACATTCCAATAGTATTTTAGGTAAAACGACCGCAAAAGCCCACTGAACATTTCCTTACTATGTGAAAATTGTTGCCTGCATCTTAGCACCACAGTTCTGGGAATTCAATTCAAAAGAGATGTGTTCAAAAGTATATGACTTTGGCTCCCATGTATGATCGTGAGGCAACAGAGGAACACTAAACTTTGTGACAATTTTTCAAATTTGTGGTTCTACGAAAAATTTCACCAACTTTCCATCACTTGAACTGAATTTAAAATGGATTCAGAAAATGTGGTACTTGTCTAAATGAAAATAAATGTTGTTTCAACAGTCTTTTTTTCTCCTTTAAATTGATGGTTAAGTGTATAACAAAAGGAGAAGACAACAAACAACATATACATACTCATCTGAAAAAGCCAAAAAAAAATGCCACCCACGTACACAGAATACCACACACAGAGGGTGACTATTGAGTATTGATGACATTTTTTCTACCCCATACAAATTACTCCTGCTAAAGTGCATCCAGCTTGTTTTCTGCCAGTGTTTCCCTCCATTATGTTGTCAGGTGTAGATTAAAGACACATTCTAGGAGCATTCTTCATAAGACCATTTCTCTCAGTGCTACTTAAACATGGCCTCTCATGTACATCCTCTGCGTCATTGGCCTTTGATAATCAGTAAAGTATCTCTGCCTGAAGAAAAATGAGTAGAATAAGCCTCTTCTAGGAAAAATCAATGAGTGTAAGTAGGTAATGGACATTGAGGGTACAAAGCTCAGAAACCTAATACAAACTCTTCTTAAGGACATAACATTCTCCTGTAACATGAGAATGACTGGCCTGACCCTAATATATCCCCCTTGCATCTTAAGTGATTCTAGAGCAACTTTCACTAAGTTGCTCGACCTGATGCCTTTAAAAGCATTATCCCAGTCCCTCATGTTAATAAGAGAAACCTGATTAATCCCACACGGCAGATTATACTGATTTGAGGAGGGGATTCTTGTACTTACATTGAGTAGGAGTGTGCCCCACGTTTGAGAATTGCTAAGTCAGCAGAGAAGTAAAATATGAAGTTCTCCTATGAACTATGAAGTTCTGAGTTCTGCAAGTTGCCTCCTTTGCTTAACTCATTCTCTCCTTCTAATTCCATGCTAAGCATGTATTCATTAATTTAACAAATATTTGTTGGATACCTCACATTTGCCAGATACCGTTCTATGCAATGGAAATACAGTTATGAACAAAACAGACAAATTCCTGGTTATATTCTTCATCTCTCTCTCAGGCTTATGTATCAAGCTAAAGTAGAGCTGTCTTCTTCCTCCCAAATCTTGCTGATCTGCACTTTCACTTAGGAAGGGGGTCAGTTGTCTGAGAAGGAAAACCCTCTCATTTATTAGAGTAATCAAAAGTCATCAACAATCTTATACTCATTCACTCAACAATTACTGATAAGCATCCCCTAGATGCCAGGATGTAGGCTGCAAACTGGGAGCAGCAAGATGAAAACCACACAGTCCTTGGCTTGACAGGGATTATATATTTTTGCAATGTCTTTTATGTGAACAAATTAACAATTAATAGTTTTAAATTGAATTTGAATTTTTGAAGTCTGCTGATAGCTGAGAGTTACTTGCTTTTCTTTTTTCCCAGGCCAAGTACTTCTCCTGATGCACTTAAGTATAGACTCTAGGGATAATGATCATTTTCAAACATATGCTACTGCCCAACTTGAAAAGGGTAAGCTAGACTTGGACGTGCATCTGAGTGTTCTCACTCCATTTTCAATAATCACAACACTTGCTATGTTTCAATTAGCTACAGTAACTGAAATTAATATTCCATTACACTTCTTTTGATCATGCTTTAATTTAACCAACAATAATGACCAGGGCATAAAACAGCCCAAGTCCTTTGTTTAGGGTTTGGTGAAGAGAACCATATGCCTGACCTCAACCCTCTGGGGAATGGACATTCAGAAAGTATTTACATGGCTCCTCAATTTTATTTGTTATTTTCCTGTTGCTTTTTTTGGTCTATGTGGCTTTGTTTACTCACTACCTGTGGCGGGTGGGGCTAGAGTCAGGGGTTTTGCTTTACTTCTGAAATTATGGCATTTGAGAATGTTGCCCCATTTGTCATCCATTATGCCTCTTTTCTGTTAAGTATTTATTCTGGTCAAAGTGTACACAAAAATTAATAAATTTTTCTTTTCTTTTTTCTGGTTGTGTGTATGTATATGCATGTGAATCAGCAGATAAATAGACAGCTACTTTAAAGTGTTGATATCTAGACATCCCACCTAAAGTGGTAGGTTGACAATCATCTGTAATCCAAATGCCCCGTGGGAGGCATGCAAGTCCCTGGTGGTGGCTCTCTGTCATTTCTCACCAGGTGAACATACTGTGGCTTTGAGCCAGATGCTCCTGAGAGCAAATCCTGGCTACACCTCTTAGCACTGTGTGACTGGTTACTTCTTAACATCTCTGAGCCTGTCTGCTCATCTACACAATGAAAGTAATAAATGTTACTGACCTTGCTGGCTGCGTTATGAAAATTAGAGATAATATATGTGTTGAAAAGAACATAGAATCTCTATAAAAGACATTTAATAACTGGCAGGCATCACTAGCATTATCACCATTATTTCTTCCAAATTCTCCTCCATTCTTTCCCTCGTTCCCATCCCCTGACCTCTCATTTCCCTCTTTTCTTTTCTTCTTGCTTTCTCATTCTCCTTTTCTCTACTCTCTCCTGTCAGTGCCTCGGCTCTGTGAGTGGTGCCCAAACACCCTCCAGCAACACTCAGAGACAAAGGTGTTGCAGATTCTTGTTCCCCATGACCAGCCAGAGAAGAAATACCAGAGAGAATGCCATCTAGGAAATACTACCTCGTAGAAAGATATCCAGTGCATCTAATCAATGCAGTGTAGCTGAAGTTACCCTATTGTCTGAAAATGCTGAGTTTCTTTTATGCATATAATATCAAGCCCCACAAATTTAACATTCCTTCATTCATTTATTTATTCCTCTAGAAAGTATATTAAAGATATGTAATGTACTAGATCTTCTGCTAAAATTGAAGTTATAAAAGGTTTGTTTCTTATCTTTGTATCAACTCACTCTATAGATATCTGTTGAATAAATAGCAAGTGAACGATGAACAACCCAAAGTTTCCAGTTATGAAGACACTGAAAAGAAAAAAATAAAATTTGTATTCATGAATGTAAGTCACGTACACATACTGTAGCTTCTTTTTCAATTAAAATGAGCCAGCAACCTCTATGTGTCAGGTTCTGAACTGGATGCTAAGATACAAAGATGAAAAGATAAGACATGGTCCCTGCTTATCGTTCATTCATTCACTTGGTTAACATTTTCAAATACCTACTTTGGGCCAGGAATGGACTAGGGGCTGCAGACACAGCCCTGATCAAGGTAGACATGGACCCTGATCTCATGAAACTTATTTCCTAGTATGGAAAATATAAAAGAAAACAAACATAACCCCCCCAAAAGGAGAAAATAATTACAAATTATGAGGAGAGCCATAAATGAGACAACAATGGACTGCGATGGACAGGACATCTACTTTATTTAACTTCTTTTTTTTTTTTTTTTTTTTATTCACACACACACACACTGTATTTTATTTTTACAAGACATAAATAGACTGACACCAAGCATTGTACATGGATGACCACAACAAAAGCAACAATGATTGCAATTACCAAACAAGGACATCTACTTTAGATACTTTAGTGGGAGACAGAAAAGTAATCTGATAGTTACAATTCATTACTTGCTTATCTGCACATCAACCTATAGGTTTGTTATTCTCTCCTTCATTCCCAAAAAGTTTTGAAGAAGCAATAAAATATTCTAAGAACAGTAAAGGAGCACATAGTACAATGTGAACACAGCTGAATGAGCAACCCAAACTCTATGGGATCCCAATATTAACACAGAAACACAGGAGCGCAAGTAATACACTTAGTAGAAAGGCCAAAAAAAAAAAAAAAAATCCAGGAAGAGGCAAGTAATGGGGTGGAGTTGGTGGGGAGCCACCTAATTCCAGCTCAGGCCAGTAGGAGTTGTAGTAGCTCTTACTGGGTAATGTAGTCAAAGTGTCACTGCGGCACCCAGACCTTGGATCTGCATGTGTGGTTTCTCAGTACTATCTTAATGGCCCTGGAAACTTCCAGGGCCTGGTCCCTGAGTCTGCTGCTTGTCCTGCTGCTGAAAGAGCCCTGACTTGGCATCAAAGGACCCAAGCTCATCATCCATTTCGGCTACTCATGAGCTGTGCGACCAGGAGCAGGTCACTTCCTAGCTCCGGTCTCAGCTTCCTCTCCTATACAATGGGTGTATTTGTCAGAGCACAGCTATAGATAGCAAAATTCACTCTAACTTGTTAAAACAAAAAGGAGTTTATTACTAAGTATGAGTAGCTTTCTAAATCACTGTAAGGGCTAGAAGATCAGGCTCCAGGCTGAGTTTCCTGGTACAGCGTCCAGCGGCTAGAACCACTTAACCTCTGGCATCTTCCTTGCTAGCAATAAAGATGCCTCACACCTAATCTCTCCCCCTATATTTAACCCTGTGACAAATCCAAGTCTCAGGAGAGTACAAGTGATAAAACTAAAATTGCATCCAAAATCATAGCTGCAAGGGCATGTAGGAAATGTCATTCTTAATTGTACAGCCTCTGTACACCAGGAAGACACACCAGAAGGGGTCAGAACAGGTAGAGCAAGCCAATCCCCACAATTTGCCATGAAGGACAACAGCGCATCCCTCACAGGGTTCTTACAAGGACTGGTGGTTGTGAAGATGTTTACACTTAATAAACACTGGCTTGCCCTGTCCAGCGTTCCTTGTGCCCCAACACTGGGTCCCAAAGATACTGAGTCCAGCCCTACAACCCCAGACACCTACCAATGCCCTGTGGCTGGAACTTGCTTCCAGCAAACCACCCCTCCTGTCTGATGGATGTTGCTGGCTTACAGCATGGCTCTACCCAGAAACAGAAAGGTCTCTGCCCCCCAGCAAATCAAAGCCCACAGGGTAGAGTGGTGAGTCTGGATTTGAGCCTTGAGAGAGTACTGTCAAAATCCAGAAGGGGGAAACTAATTTTGCCTGGAAGGGTTAGCATTAACCACTATTAACCATTTGGAGGACTTCCCTGGTGGTGCAGTGGTTAAGAAACCACCTGCCAATGCAGGGGACACAGGTTCGAGCCCTGGTCCAGGAAGATCCCACATGCCGTGGAGCAACTAAGCCCGTGTGCCGCAACTACTGAGCCTGCACTCTAGAGCCCACGAGCCACAACTACTGAGCCCTCGTGCCACAACTACTGAAGCCCGCGTGCCTAGAGCCTGTGCTCCGCAATGGCAGAAGCCACCGCAATGAGAAGCCCACGCACCAGAACGAACAGTAGCCCCCACTTGCCACAACTAAAGCCCTTGCACAGCAACAAAGACCCAACACAGCCAAAAGTAAAAATAAAAAAAATTTAAAAACCATTTGGAACCACTTCCTTCCAAGGAAATCCTAACCAAAAGAAAGCTGGCGTAGCAAACTTATCACACAAAATTGACTTTAAGGTAAAAAGCATTATTAAAAATAAAAATGGTCACTACATAATAATAAAAGTTTCAACTCACAGGAGCATATAACAATTTTAAACTCTTAGGTACGTTACACCTTCAAAATGTGTGAATACAAAATTGAGCTATCTGTTAAGAAAAATTTATATGTTCACACACTTTAACACACTTCTCTCAGTAACTGATAGATCAAGTGAATAAAGAACAGCAAGGATATAGATCTGAACACAAATAACAAGCCTGATGCAAAGGACATATTATGGAAATCTGCATCCAACTACTTGTTGAACATACAAGGGCTATTTACAAAAATTAACCATGCATTAGGCTGTAGAGCAAGTCTAATAAATTTCAAAGGCTCTCTATAGGCCACATCTTGTGGCAGCAATGCAATAAACACAACTTTTCAAAAAGAACAAAATAAAAAATCTATTTCATTAGAAATGTTTAAATACATTTTAAATAATTCAGGACAAAAAAGAAATCATAATGGAACTTAGATTATTATATAATGTTTCAAAAGAATGACATATGAAAAATTAGCATATCAAAAACTGAGGGATGCAGCTAAAGCATTTCTTGAAAAAAAACATAGGTTTAAATGCCTACAGTAGAAAAATAAAGGCTCAAAATGAATGAGTAAAAGATATAACATGAAATTAGAAATTATTTAGAATTAAAAAAAGCTGAAGTGGGGGGTCACTGAAAAAACTAATAAAATTGAAAGTTTTCTAGTAATGTTAATAAAGAAAAAAGAGAGAAATAATAAGTAAACAATATTAATGAAGAGGCCATAGCTACAGATGCTATATTAAGCATGCATATATTAAGCATGCATATATCTTTGAATATATTTCAAAGATATTAAATTGAGAGTATGAATAATTCTATGCTAATAAATTTTAAAACATAGATGAAATAGATACATTCTACAAATATGCAATTTAGCAAAAGTGAATGGAGAATTTTTTTTCATTTAAATCAGAGAAAATCTGAATAGGTCTATAAAAGTATAAAAGTATGTTCTGCCCTAAAAATGCAAGGTTGGTTTAACATTAGAAAATATTCATAACAGATAATGGTTTACGTATCCACATTAATAAGTAAAAGAAGAGAAATAATCTCCACAGATGTAGAAAATTCATCTGAATAGATGTAGGAAAAACATTTGAAATAAATGCAAATCCACTTATGATCTGCAAAACCCTTAGCAAACTAGGCATAAAAGGACTCTTTTTAACCTAATAGAGGGTAACTACAAGTGCCTACTGCAAATGTCATACTTAATGTTGAAATGTTGGAAATATGAAAGATAAAAACATATTTCCTCTGAAATATGTTCACACCTCTATTATAGCTCTTATTATAAATTGCAATGATCTATTGACATTTTTGTCCTCCCCTCTCCCAGCTCCCCCCACCCTGCACCCAGTGCTCCGTACAGTTCCTAGCACACAGCAGGCATACCATTCATGTTTGTTGAATGAATGGATGAATGAATAAAGCAGAGTTCCTTAGTGCTAAAATGCAGGTTGCATAAAGGTCACCAGGTAAGTTCTGATTCCCCAGCTGTATCCATTTAGCACTCAAGGACTCTTTGAATGGAATCTGAGTACTGCAAATGTGTTGCCCTGTGATATTTAAGACATTCCAGATGGCTCTTGTACCTTCCCAACTCTACTGTGTAAACATCATATCCCCGACTTGTTTTCATTTACTTAACCCTTCTGAGAATCAATTCTTCCCCTTGTAAACGGGAGTAACAATAACAGTATGTTTGCCTCGCAGGGCTGTTGTGAGAACCAAATGAATGTTCATGATACAGGTAACTCAGTGCTGGTCATCTAGTAAGTATACAATAAATGTTGCCTATGGTTGTAATTATTAATAACATTAGGGCTATTTCAGGTTTCCATGGTATCTAGTATAGTGCTTTGTACATAAAAGCAACTTCTCAAAAAATGTTTGCTAAATAAATGAATGATCAGTCTGTGATGCTGAAATATACTGGTGGCCTTTATGCAATTTGCATTCACTCCATTCATTCATTCATTCAAATTGAATTGCAGGCCTGCTGCATGTCAGATGCTATACTGAGCACTGGGAATACAGAGATGATTAATCATTAATATATGATTAATTAAGATAAGATTCTAGCCTTTGAGGAACTCACAGCATAAATTTATTTTAATTTGAAAAATCCGCATTGGCAGCTCTGTTTTTATGCCTACCTCTCACAAGCAAGGTACACTGACCCTTGTCAAGATGGAGTCAGCATGGAGAAAAATCAAGCTATATCAAACTCAATTGGCCCTAGTGGTTGGTCTTAAAAGGCAACCCAGAGAATCAAGGCTATTGTATTCAAACAGAGTCATGAGCTGAAGCATGACTCAGAAAATTATTGGCAACTGAAGGTCCCAACTCAAGGGTGGGCCATGGCCATGAGGGATGGTATACAGGGTACCAAATGGAAGTCACCAGCAGAAGACATGTCCCATGCATCAAGGTCCCAACCAACACACCAACACGTGGGAGAATGAATTTGGGAGAAGAAACAATATGAGGAAGGT
Organism: Balaenoptera musculus; assembly: GCF_009873245.2. Lineage (NCBI taxonomy): Eukaryota > Metazoa > Chordata > Mammalia > Artiodactyla > Balaenopteridae > Balaenoptera > Balaenoptera musculus. Next base: position 60,146,032 of record NC_045788.1, read on the forward strand.
AACAAAGAGCAACGTCCTTCATTAGGAAGAGAGATATCAGAAACTGGAAAGGTAATCTAAGCCTCAAACTCCTGAAAAAAAGTTTCACACACCACTAAGTTATCAGACAGACTGAGGAAATTGGTATAATAATGTCATACAGTTTTATACTGGTTAAAATTTTTAAAAATACCCTATAGGAAACAATAGATTTTTGTCATGTTTTCCAGCTGCTCAGCACCTTTTGAGAGCCCTGCAATACTTGGAAAACATTTTGCCTTATGAGTTTCAACTCCTCAAGGTAGAAACTAGAAAACAAGTCTCCCCAGCAACTTAGCTGCTAAGATGTATGCCTGAGACCTAGGATCCACCTATCAAACTCAACCATGAGAGACTTGTTTTCAAAAGAATACAATGTAAAAAAGAAGGCCTGTGAAATTCACCTTCTAGAGAACATGTGGCAAATGTGTCCAAGTCTTGGAGGGCAGAAAAGGTGAAGGTCCTGGTGTCTATTCCGTATGGAGTTGAGGCATAGGATATCAGGAGTGGTACTTTTGCCAGTGAAGGGCCTTGTAGCATAACTGCCCATTGTTTCCAGTTGTGTAGCATTCAAGCCGGAGTCTCTAGTCCATCAGGAGGTTGGGGAGATTTTCTCCTTAAACCAGCTTCACTGGATTCTTACAACCAACAATCCTGACAGATATAATTCATTATACCAATATCTGAGAAAGACTGACCCCTGAGGAGGAACAGAAAGCGCTGTCATCTGGGACAGATGTGGTACCCAGGACCACCCGGGGTCACTAAATGCCAGAAGCCACAGATGGCAAAGGAGTCAGAGCAAGCAGTTGCTCCACCAGCTGCGCCTGGATCACCAAATGCTGATTCTGTAGAACATGGCTTAACTCAGGGGTTGGCAGGCCGTATACTGCTTTCTCTCTCAAGAAATCTCAGGAATCGGAGCCGGCCTGCCGTCTGCTGGGTGGAAGGGAGAACCAGGAAGGGAGAAGAAGATGAGAAGCTGGTGAAATGCGGCCAAGTGTAGCTGTCTCCACCCAACTTCAGAGCCATCTCCATTTCTCTCCCGCTGAACTCACTGCCAATATTCTAAGAGTTCTCCTGGCAACCAGGTATTTCCAAGAACTGACACACAAAGAAGGGAAAAGGGAAGCAGAAGTTTTCTCATTTATGACCAGAGGACTGCCCTTACTGCTTTTAGAGAATGAGTTTTTTGCTTTCTTCTTATTCCTGTGGCTGCTATGAACTCTCAAGATACATTTGCTCTAAGAAACATCACTTCATTTCTCCCCCTTGGTATCAAAGGCTCATACTGCTCATACTCCAGTGGTAGGATGGCTAAAGACTCCTCTTCTTAGAGTAATCCCTGAGCTAAGCACTGGGGTATAAAGATGAAGAAGGCCCAGCTTCTGCCCTCAGGGTGCTGGGTTGAGTGGAAGACACACAGATACACCACAATAGAATATCCAAGCATAATAGATGCATAGACAAAATGTTACAAAGTCATGCTCGCCTTCAACACAGGTGAGAGGAGGGAAGCCTTCTGAAAGCTTTACAGAAAGGAGTGCCATTTTGGCCTTTCTGCATGAATAGAATTTTGATGAAAAAAATGAAGACATCCCAGGAATAGGAAGCCACATAAACATAGGCATGGAAGTATGGAATTGCAAGTCGTGTTCAGGAAACATTGAATACTTGCTGGCGTAGAGCATAATGTGTGTGTGATAGAGGAATGGGGTGCTGGGAGGGCAGACTGTTCTCTGGGCTTGTTTCTCAGTTAGAAAGAGCCAGATATTATGCTTGTTGATTGAATGATTATGGCACAGAGTCACAAAAAGTTGAAATAGAGTAAGAACAAAACAAAAATCCAGAAACTTCACCTCAATATTTCATCTACTGAACTCTTCAAAAGTCTGACAGAGGGCTTCCCTGGTGGCGCAGTGGTTGAGAATCTGCCTGCCAATGCAGGGGACACGGGTTCGAGCCCTGGTCTGGGAAGATCCCACATGCCGCGGAGCAACTAAGCCCGTGAGCCACAACTACTGAGCCTGCGCGTCTGGAGCCTGTGCTCCGCAACAAGAGAGGCCGCGATAGTGAGAGGCCCGTGCACCGCGATGAGGAGTGGCCCCCGCTTGCCGCAACTAGAGAAAGCCCTCGCACAGAAACGAAGACCCAACACAGCCATAAATAAATAAACAAATAAATAAAATTAAAAAAAAAAAAAAAAAGTCTGACAGAGCTCCTAATATTGCTTGGTAAATATGATTTTTTTAAATGGGGGTGAGGTTCTTTGATAAGATGTAATAAAAGTACTTTAATTCAGTTAAAAATCAGCATAATGATGGTGAGGAACTCACTGGAGACTGAAGTGCTACTAAATTATAAACGAGAAAGATGTTGTAAAAGGGAAAGTCAAACTTGGAACGCTGACTTTATGCTCTGGACCCTGAAATGGCTAAATTTTCAGGATACTCCAATTTCCTCTTGACTGGTTCACACACTTCTAGTTCCTTCTCTATCTCACCCTAAGCCCTCTTTGCCTCCCAGAAAGTGGGAAATGCCCCTCTTAAACAGATCAAATGAAACAGGGAGAGAAACTATATATTTTAGTCTGAATCCCTCATCAGCTCAGAAAGAAGGCAGCATTGACCTAACTTAGCACCATATACCTTACCTTTCAGCTGGTACCTTTGTGTACCCTTGGCTGATGCCAGCAACTCAGCCCCATGTCTCCCACTCAGCTCTCCCAGGCTTCTTAGAACTCAGATTCCCAAGACAAAGCACAATTGAGGCCCAGTTAGTGCTCAAGTTTACTGAGAATTAAGCCATAGGCAGATACCATCAAAACACATTTCACTTGTGACCTTTCACAGCCAGCGAATGGGAAGGATTTTCCTTTGCCGGGATTGAATTTAAAACGACTTCCCAGGAGCAAAAGGTCAGCCTGGGGAATCATGATATCCAGTTAAACACAGCTAAATAGAACATTTTAGCATGACAATAAATGGAGTTATATTTAGCTGATTTGGGAAACTATCTGGCCAAGGGAAAAGGAGGAGTACAGAGATTCTTCATCTACCACCCCTCCTCCTCCAGATGGAAAAAGTAATGGAGTAGTGCAGACAAGCACAAAGGTGAAGAATTTTACTAAATCTGTCCAGTGAGACCGTTTTTGCTTTCCCAACATTTACCATGTTCTGAGTAGGACGTTTTGGTTGAATTGCATAAAGGCTATATTGTCCTCTTGACACACACATGAAATTCCTATTAGCATGACTGGAGCAAGATGGGCTCCAAAGGGAGAACATACCCTCAAATAACTTTCTAGGCAGCTTTGATTTCTAGATATGTATGAGGTGAAAGCACATTAGCCAAACTAGCTTTGATAACAAATGCATTCTTTTTTAACAAGGAAAGACTGAAGGGAAAAAATAGTTGGCACTCATCTGCCCTTAACTTGAAATGCCCCATGCTATTTTGAAATAGCCTTATATTTTGCTGTTGTTAACTAACAGATGGTTTTGTTAGCTGATGACTGTTTCTCTAAATAACTCCTGACAATAAAAGGCTGTGACATATGAGAGCAAAATGGGGACCATAAGTGGTAGCCTTTTACCTCTAGAATCTTACCTTGTCGTCCATCCTGAAATTTGATGTGTGTAATTGCAGCCACTGGGAAGGTGTGGAGTGCTATAACATCACAGATCTGCCAATAGTTAGAAGAGATTATAGGTGTATGTTGTTTTCTCAGAAGGGAAGAAAATATATTTAATTGAAACCAATTTAGAAATCAGGATCCCTGTTAGTTTAGAGTGAGAACGTTTTCAATGAAATACTGTTTCATTCTGGCTATGAGAGATCCACAACTTTCCTCTCCCAGGCTCAGTGTGCTATTTGATAGGGAATCCAATGTTTGTTCTTGTCCCCCAAGACCCTATCTACTACACAATGAAATGGTACTCTAGGTGAATATAATCCATAGTGATTTAGCAAAAACCATCAGCCACAGCCTTGCGGAATTCATCTAACATTGTTTCACTTAGGGTGACTGACCTCTCTGCTTATAAGGTCTTTTTCATATGAAACTGCCTTCTTTCATTTTATCTTTTTAAAAATATCACCTGGTCTTTTTACTTATCTTTTATTCTGCCTTTGGGCAGTCCAAAACGGGCATGGCCCAACCTGCTTGGGCATAATATTGGCCACTTTCCAATCTCTAGCTGAGGAAAAGGTATGGCCAAAGGGCATTACTAAATTCACAGAACTGATACTCAGGCCTCAAGCCCTTGGTTCCTAAAGGTCTATTTGGTCCAGACACTTTGAATCTACCCTCAACCTGGGAAGACCTTTATACCATATAAATAAGAATAAAGCCTTTGTACAATTCAACAAACAGGTCCTACATAGAACATGGTAAATGTTAGGAAAGTTACCATCTTACCTCTCCAACTTCATCTTGCTCTTTTCTCCTAATATATTGCTGACCTCTTATTGTTCTCTTAATACCTTTACCTTTACAGTGTGGCACACTGATCTGTTATGCCCAGAATCCAAAGACAGCTCCATTTCCTGCTTATTGATTTAATCTCTCACCCTTGGTTCAAAAGGTTCCATGATGATTTTAGCCTACCACTAAAATGAATCAACTCAATCTTTATTCTTTCCCCATAGATGATCTCTCATCCAAGTCTGTGACCACACATTATCACCCTAGGACCATAACTCTATTCCCCTCTAGGACCATAACTCATTCCAAAAAGTCCATGTCTTCCAGAGGCCTGGATAAGCATAGATTACCTGAGACATCTCCTTTTAGATACAGCTACAATATTGTTGCAGTAATACCATCATTGAGATGACAAGATAATGGTGAACTAAAGTATGGCAGTAACAGTAGGAAGGAAGAAAAATAGTCATATTCAAAATATATTTCTGACAAGACTTGATAACTGATGAACAAAAGGGAATAAAAAGAGGAAAAGATCGAGGGTGACTTTCAGATTTCCGACTTGGAAAAGGTGTTGAATGCTGGATGTGATCAAAGAATAGGGGTAAAGAGTTTGAGATCTGAAAATCATTGAAACAAGGGCGACATAGGCACATGTCTTGTGTTTATCCCATTATTATTATTTTTTATTTGGTTGCACCAGGTCATAGTTGTGGCACGCAGGATTTTCGTTGCCACGTGCAGGATCTTCACTGCAGCATGCAGGATCTTTTTAGTTGTGGCATGGGGGATCTTTAGTTGTGGCATGCGAACTCTCAGTTGCAGCATTTGGGATCTAGTTCCCTGACCAGGGATCGAACCCCTGCATTGGGAGCACGGAGTCTTAGCCACTGGACCACCAGGGAAGTCCCTATCCCATTATTTATGAACGCTCTTATGTGAAATATGCAGGACTAGCTTATCTTTAATTTGAATAAATTGTCAAAAAGTAGAATAGGGAAATCTTTATGAAATCACAGAACTTCGAATCCCAGTTCCCTTCTCTGTAAATGGTAATGACAGTATTTACCCAGGATACTGGTAAAAACAGAACACACTTTTTAATAACCACCTGATACAGTGCATAGCACAGTATACTCAATAAATGGTAGCTTCTATTGTACCTATGATTTGGAATGGCTTACCACACATGATCTGAAGATTGAGTTGGTAACTTGAAAACTGAAAACTGAACCAACAACGAAGTGTTGAAGAATGCAGACAACACCCAACCTGGACTGCGATCCCATGGAATCACTGCTATTATTTATCGCTTACCTAGCACTTCAGCCCAGCAAATTTCAAGGTCAGTCATTATCATTTCCTAAACACAGGAAATGAGAAAAGCACTTCACAGATGGGGAAAACACAGCACCCTTGCTGGTAGGAATCACATAGTTCAACTCAAACAAGTTCAAATATTTTATGTCCTAAAGTCATTGTCTATGAACAAATCTCTATACCAGGACATCAAAGAAAACAACCCAAAGGTACCTCTGACCTTCTTCCTTATGAAGACAGAGGCTGAGTAATTGTGTTGTATATACAGGATATGCAACCTCAGATAATCTTGTGGGCAGGGTGGTAAAGTTATGCAGGCCTTTCCCTCAAGGAATGTCTTATGAGCTCGCTTTCTGAAAATGACAGATTGTGAGTAATCTTTTTCACATAAAAATAACTCTGAAAATGATTGTACCTATAAACAAATAAAACAAATAGAAAAACAAAACGTGTCTCAAAAACAAAAAAGCCTGTTTTGTGAATAAAAAGGACCCACGTTTTTCCCACACCCTTTGTAACTGACTGAAATCTTCTCTAAGTAAACGGATCATGTCATCATGCAAATAATTGTCAGAATCACCTACCATGGTTACAGTGGAAGCTACTGGCAACCTACACACCCACCCACAAAGAAAAGTGCATCAGTTTCGATTATCTGGTTGCAGGTGACAGAAACAGACTCTGGTTAACTGAAGCAAAGTAACAATAATAATTAACAAAAATAAAATAAATTATAGACCCTAATGAAAAAGTGAACAATCAGGCGTTGGGAGCAATAGGATCAAAGATGCTCCAAGAAATTAGGAAAGAGGCATTAACAGAGTATCTCTTCAAGGGATGGCCATTGGAAGGACGCATTTCAATGCTTTGTGTCAATGTCCCCTCACTGAAGACTCAAACTCCTGGGAGGGTAGGGTTAGTCTTATCTCAGACACGTGTCTAATCAGTGCACATGACTCTCCCGCCAGAACAGCATGGAAGGAGGGAAGTGAAGTCCCCAGAAGGAAAACGGGAACGTTAGTAACAAAGAAAGGGGAAGGGCTGCTGGGTGGATCAAAACCATAGGTTCCACCGTAGCCCGTCTCAGAAAATATTGGTTCTGAACAGAAACAAGCCTTGGCTTAGGAAACCCATTCGTGCAATTCGATTCATACGGCCAGTGCAGCATAAAAACTTACATTATTCAAACTTTTAAATTTAGAAAGAAATCTGATGTAAAAGCTCATACTCTTAAAAATATACTTCCCAGCTCTGCCGCTAAAAGCATTTCACCTACAGCAATAGCAGCACCTGTGTACACAACTTGCCATTAGGAGAACTCATAAAGCGCAGATTACGATTTCAAATCACACTCAAAGGAACCAGGACTCCTTGGTTCCTGGCTTCATGTCTTAGGACAGAAAAAATTAGGATGGTGATGGTACCTCCTATGGTTATAGCAGAACAAGACTTTTTCTAGGATGACAGGATGTGCTGAAACGACAACAGATCAGCTGAAAGAGCAGCTACTCACCAAGCCATGATGATTCAAACATCCAAACCAAAATATAATAACAGTTACGGTTAATTAGAACAGTTGAGTCTGTGGAAGGCAGAATTCATTACGGCACCGAAACAGAAAAGTTAATTTAGAAGGCGTCCCGGGAGACGTAAGGGGCGGTGCGCAGGCGCGTCATCGACCATTGGTGGCGCGCGCACCATCACGTCTCCGTCAGGCGGGCGATCCGCTGAGCACGTGACCTCGGCTGAGTCCGCCCAGCCGTGCGGGCCGCTGCCGGGGCGAGGGATTTCTTGGCCTTTGGTCCTTTCCTCTGTTGTTACGGGGAATAAACCTCTCTCGAAACTGACTAGCCCACTCCCGGAAAGGGAACAGATATTTAAGATCCTTTCATCTTCCTTCCACAGAACACGGAGCCCGGCGTCCGCGGGCGGCGGTTTTGTCAGGTGTCTGTCACCTTGAAAAATGGCTGATGGACAGGACCATTGCTCTGGTGGACATGGACTGTTTTTTGTTTGTTTTTGTTCAAGGGGAGCAGCGGCAAAATCCCCATTTGGGGACTAAAACTTGTGCGGTTGTACAGTACAAATCATGGAAGGCTGGCGGAGTAATTGCAGTATGTTACGAAGCTTGTGTGCTTGGGGTCACTAGAAATATGTGGGCAGATGATGCTAAGACGTTATGTCCAGATCGTCTACTGTCATGAGTTCGTGAGTCCTGTGGGAAAAGCTGACCTCACCGAGTACCGGGAAGCCAGTGTGGAAGTGATGGAGGTAAGGTCTCATTTTGCTGCGACTGAACGTGCCCGCCTTGACAAGCTTACGGAGACCTGACCAGTGCTGTACGAGAGAGGCTACAAAAAGCTCCAGGGTCAGCCTGTCTCAGCAGACTTGTTGCCGAGCACGTACATTGAAGGGTTGTCCCAAGGCCTTACAGCAGCAGAAGGGACTGTTCAGAAAGGTACTTCCATAACATCATATCGTTTCTGCTTCCTGCCTTTGGAACCTGCTTTGTTTGGTCACTCTGATCCTTCTTGGATTGATTGAAAGGAAACTTAGACTACAACCTGAATGAATCACAAGGACTCACGTGGAAGGATGTACAGATTCTCTCATCTTTCCAGGTAAGTGGATGTTGACCTGTGAAAGAGGTCATCCATTAACTTTGTTTATGCTGTATACTTTGTTGAACAAATTCTCTTAGTCCATCAGTTTTTCACCTTGTGGTTGTGCACTTTGAATCTCGTTTTAGACATCCATTTCTATCAGAATTTCCTAAAGACATTTCTCTACATGTTTCTTCTATTTGCCTTATAGCTTCTTTTTAGGTATTTCAACTATATGGAGTTTAGCTTTTTATTTGATTTAAGGTAGGGAGCCACCTTAATTATTATTCTTATCTCAAGTTGGTTTTCCCAGCATTTATTAAACAGTCCATTCTTTCTTAACTTCTGATATGTAAGTGGGTCTGTTTCTGTAGTATCCCATTAATCTGTCTGCTTCTGCTCCAGAAACATATTATTTTTATTACTGTTCACAGTATTTCATAATATTTGATAATGACTCCCCTCTGCTTTTGTTTTTCAAAATTGTCTTGGCTATTTATGCACCTTTATTGTTCAGTATGTGTTTTAGAATACATTAGTTGAATTCCTCAAAAATTTTGATGGAATTACATTGAATTTCCATATTTAGAGAGGATGGTTACCTTAATGTTAAATTATTTCATCCATAAACAAATTTCAGCAATTTTTTAGGTCTTCATTTATGTCCCTTTTAGTGATTTTTAAGTTAAAATTTTTGATTTATAGTTCTGCTTCTTTTGCGATCTGGAATCCAGTATGTTTTCCCTTTTCTTTCTCATCTGAACTTTTAATTGATATAATATACGTAAAGTGTACAGACTGTAAGTGTACACTTTGACTAATTTTCACAAAGTAAGCCCACTTATATAAGCAGCACCCAGATCAAAAAACACCAGAACTCTAGAAGCCACCCTTACCTACCCTCCCAGTCATTATCCTTCCTTACATTATCCCCTCTCTCCTACATTACCACTATCTTGATTTCTATTTAGCTTATTTCTGAACTTTATAAAATTGAAATCATGCAGTATATACTTGAGTATGGCTTCCTTCACTCAACTTTGTCTTTGTGAGATTCATCCATTCTGTTGTATATAGTTGAGTTAGTTTACTCTCATTGCTCTGTAGTATTCCATTGTATGAATATACCACAGTTTACCCTTATGATGGATATTTAGGTTGTTTCCAGTTTTGGACTACTAGGAATAGTGCTGCTAAGAATATTCTTGTAAATATCTTTTGGTGAACAAATGTATGCATTTCTGTTGGGTATATGACTAAAAGTGCTCAGTTGTGGGGTTTGCCTATATTCAGCTTTAGTTTGCCTGTAGTCACCTTTACTAGAGACTACTAAAAATTTTCCAAAATGGTAGTACTGATTTATAATTCCACTAGCAGCATATGAGAGTTCTAGTTGTTCCACATCTTTATCAACACTTGCTTTTTTCTCTTCTGTACTTTAGCCATTTTGATAGGTGTACAGTTATATCATATTATGGTTTTAGTTTGCATGTTCCTGGTGTTAATGAAATTGAGCACCTTTTTGTCAGTTTGATGACCATTCTTCTATCATGAAGTGCCTGTTTAAGTATTTGCCCTTTTTTTTTTTTTGATTAATTGTCTCATTCAACTATAGGACTTTATATATTTTGTATATGAGTCATTATCAAATATATGTATTACAGTATCTTCTGATTTGTGGCTTGTTTTTCAGTCTCTTAATAGTAGCTTTTGATGTATGGAAGGTTCTTAATTTTAATTTGGTCCAGGTTATCTTTTTTTTTCTTTCATGGATAATATTTTTTAATGTCCTGTTTAAGAAATCTTTACCTACCTCAAGTTCATGAAGAAACTCTCCTATATTATTTTAGAAGCTTTATTGTCTTGCCTTTTGCAGTTACATTTACAATCCATTGTGTGTGTGACTGTAGGGTGTGAGATAGGTATCAAGATTCCTTTTTTTATTATATGAGTATCCAATTATAATATCTTTATTATTAAAGATTTACTTTTTTCTATAAAGGTCTTGTGCATTCATCATGTTAGTTCCTAGATGCTTTAATTTTTTTGTTGCTATAGTGAGTTTGCTTTTTTTTTTTCTATTATATTTTCTACTTGGTTAGTGATATGTAGGGGAATGATAAGTGATTTTTTTTTTGTAAATTCATCTTTATTTACTTTATCTACCTGACAAAAACTTGAGATATAATCTGCATGAAAGTCCTTTAATAAATAAAATGTACTTGATGGTTAAAAGTATTTTCTTAGACTAGAATAAAATTAGGACAATTAAAAACTTGCTTTTGGGACTTCCCTGGTGGCACAGAGGTTGAGAATCCGCCTGCCAATGCAGGGGACACGGGTTTGATCCCTGGTCCGGGAAGATCCCACATGCCGCGGAGCAACTAAGCCCATGCGCCACGACTGCTGAGCCTGCGCTCTGGAGCCCGCGAGCCACAACTACTGAGCCTGTGTGCCACAACTACTGAAGCCCGCACGCCTAGAGCCCATGCTCCACAACAAGAGAAGCCACCGCAATGAGAAGCCCGCGCACCGCAACGAAGAGTAGCCTCTGCTCGCCGCAACCAGAGAAAACCCGCGCGCAGCAACAAAGACCCAACGCAGCCAAAAATAAATAAATAAATAAATAAATTTAAAAAAAAAAAAAAAAAAAAAAAAACTTGCTTTTGTGGTAATATTAGATTATGATAGTTCTAGATACCAGATATAAGAGAATCTGGGTCTTATTTGCTTTTAATCAAATATTATGAAAGTGGAATTCAGCTGGATATCCCAGAGCAAAGAATTCTGCATCTAGATGCTTTTCAACAGGGTGTCTACACCTTTTTGTAAAAAATTTTCTAGTACTTTTGATAATGGCTATATTCAAAACTATGTATCTATTCTCCTCTTCAGTTGTAATGTGTACTTTTAGAACTATTATTTTGTAACATTATTCTTATTTAGAAGAGCTCTTTCAGTAAAAAATCTTTGAATGTTGGACATTAACCAAAAGGATATAAATCTGTAGCAAGTTAACTCTGTGGGGAACTTGTAAGGGCAATCTGTTATTACTTGTAGAAGCAATACAGATTCATCCAGAAAAAAACTCCAAGAGAGTATAGCTTATTTCTAGCAACAGTGGTGAATTTTCCATGGGCTCCATGTTTTAAAGTAAGAATAAATAATAAATGGTGTACAAAAGTAATTGTAATGTGAAGATAGTATTTTTATTTATGTTAATAAGTAGTGAAATATTGAAATGAGTAAATATTTTTTCTTACTTCTGTAAGTATATGTATATTTTTAATGTACAGCTATGTACTTGTTTCTCTCTGTGTGTGCAGAAATGAGTGAACACAGGAAAGTTGAATAAGTCAAATAGATCCAGAAAAGGTAATTACAGTACCAACAACAAGGACTGAAAAACACCAGTGGCCACAGATAATAACCAACTAGAAAAGAGTGTATCAGTTGATCAGTCCTCATGATCATACACAACAACAAAAATTTTTAAAAAGGGGCGGACAGTGTGATACATAATGAATAATTAGACCAGAATCCCAAAGAAAAGAATTAACTGAACAAGCTTGATCCCTGATGTCTAGTAGAGAAAACCTCTAGGTGACCTTACTAATTAAAATTAAATACTGATTTGATCTATAATTTGGTTCCAGTAATACTAAAACTAGATTAATATATCAAAGTGGCAAGACAATACCCGATTTAGGGAAAGAAGGAGACAATCCAAATTTGGCAATAAAAAAGATACAAATGGTATTGAGTATTTTTTTTACATGCACAATTCCCTGGAATATGAAAGACACCAACCTCTCCAAAACCAAGTCAGACCTGCGATCAACCACATATTTCGACAGCCCAAATTTTTTCTTTCTTTTCCACTGTGCTGTGCTGATAATGTTTCAGCCTTCCTTAATCCTGTCCAAGTTGAGATGTGCTTTGCCTTCATTGAGATTAAGGTACAGTCTCCAAACCTACTACCATCTACAGGTTTTCTTTCATTAGAAACATATTATTAATTATTCTGATGGAAGGAGAGCAGGAAGAAAGAAAAAAAATTTTTAAGAAAGGAGAAAGAGAAAGAGGGAAGGAAGGGAGGAAGGAAGGAAGGAAGGGGAAAGGGGGGAAGGAAGGGGAGGGAGGGAAGCAGAGGAAGGACATAAAGTAACCTTCTGAGACACCAAGTTGCTAAGCATTAGGAAATACTCATGAGCTGCACAACCTTATGGGATAATAGATAAGTGAGAAACAATAATCATTTAATTGGTTTCCTTATATATGTAGATTCTATTCAAAACATAAATCTTGTTTGCCTTGTTCATTCTTATATCACTATTATCTAGAACAAAAGTGCTTGGCACATAGTAAATGCTCAAAAATATCTGTAAGATAAATTGAATAGATGAATGAGTTCATGAGTGTGGGTACTCAGGTCCAATTTTGCCATGATGGTTGCTCAACATGATAGTTAGTGTTAAGCTGTGTCAGTTCAGGTACTCCTGGAAGCAGATACAGAGATGGACTTAGAAGAGCAAGAAATGTATTGGGGGAAATAAATTGGTGTGAATAGTAGGAAGGAAAAGACTTTGTATCACAATGCTGTTTTGTCACTTGTGAATGGAGAGAGGAAAGGAAGGAGGATTGGGTAGGAAGAGCCTCAGACTGCAATGTAGCTCAAGAAAGTCCCAGTCAGGCCAATGGGGAAGCCAAAAGCAAAGATTAGAGAAGTCCCATATGGGGCCAAAATGACCTGGCTCTACAGTACTTGGTGCACAGAACCCCTCCTGGGCTGTTACTGGCTGTGAGCAGCCCTGGAAGAGCATGAACTTGGAGTTGAAGACTGTGGAGGATCCCAAATTTGCAATATCTGGAGGCTCTCTGCTAATTACACTCTTAAACAGATTCTTTCTTGATAGGGGATTGAGTGGCATACCTCCATGGCCATAGAAACCAAAAGGCTCCCTGTTTCTAATGTTGAGTAGATCAGATTCAATATCAACACTAAATCTTCTCTCCTCATTCCTACCATGAACTCTGTGAACTTTTTCTTCTTGAATACAGGAGATTATTCCTTTCTTCCCATTCAATGTCTGCGCGGATTTGAAACCTTTCACTTATGCGAATGTTTCTTTTGCCAAGAGAGTTGACAGATGTCAACTTTTTAAATTACACATAGAAAGGGCAACTCTATTGCCAACTATCAAAGACTACAAAGTCATTCCATCATTTTACAAATATCCCTCACTTAAGTGGTAAACTTTCAGTAAATGTCCATATCTAGCTTGTAAACCAAAGCTGGCATCCCTTTGCATCCATACCTAATCCTAGGACACTTCTTCCCTATATTAATCCAAAATAAGGGATAAGACACATATACAAATAAATATGGTATATATTTTATAGATATATAATTTTAAAATATGCAAAAAATATGTAACATAACACTATAATGTGGATAGTGAAAAGTGCTAATGAAGTACAAACATATGCAACGGAAGTTCAGAGAAAGGAAAGACTACTTCAAACTGGGAGGACTGGAGGAGAGTTTCATGGAGAAGATGTCATTTACTCTGGGTCTTTAAAGCTGAGTAAAATTTGTACATGTGGAGATGAGGTAAATGACATTGGCAGAGAGAATCACATGCACAAGAGCATGGAGCCAAGAAAGTACAACCTTGTAAAAAACAAGAACTCAGAGCATAATAGTTTTCATGGCAGTAGGATCAATTAACTGACAAGTTTCAGGCAGCTCTTAGTTCCTAAGTTTGAAATCTAAGATACTGTCAGCCTGCTGATCACTAGTAGATGTACTGTTATTATTGTCTGTTCATAAGTTTGACATCAGAAAAATGCACTTGGGCATAAATCTGACCATTGTCTCTTGGCCATCAGGACCATCCTGCCTTGAGGACACATTTTATTAGCATGTACAATGTATGCTAAAAGACTGAACTGAAGACACCCATAAAGTGTAGCTATTGCATGACAGAGTGTTTAAAAATAAGTTTAAGGTGTCATTAGTTCAAGTGGTGGCTCTGACACCAAATAGCTGCTCTTTGACTGATCTAAGAATGAACACATTCTCTCTATACAGTGTTCCATTAGCGATTTTAATTGCATGCTAAGCTTTATAATTTGTTGCTGTCATTTAGGTTCATGTACTGTACTAATATTTATTCTGCATATTATATAACACCTTATTAAGTTTATTGCCCGCTTTCTATAAATTTTTTTATCAGACTTCATGTGAGAAGCTAACTTACATATCTATTAAAAGTAGTGCTTGAGTTACAGGTTCTCTTAGTATTCTGAACAGAGTTTTTAAATTAAGTCTATGGAAGGAAAAAGGAGATGGTTTGCTCCCCAAATAGGAAAAAAAACCTGTATATACATCCTATTACACAATATCTATGCCCTGAGGACCATGAATAATATAAATGGTGATTACTTGGTTTGTCTTTTTCATGCCCTCCATGGAGTTTTCTCTGACAAATGGGACCTGAATATGTACCTTCCTTTAATTCACATTCAATAAGTGAATGGCCATTCACTTTGCCTAGCACAATGTCTCAGACATTAAAGCTTAATGAAAATTTTTAATGAAATAAATAAATATGTAATAATTAAGGTCTACTTCCTAAACATCTCCTCCATTACATTATATCACATAATATATGCTCAATAAGTCACAATGATGGTAGAGACACAAATTCAAAATATAATTCGAGAACAACAGCAAACTCCTCATGACCATCTCAGCACATATCCTTGTCTCTCCTTTCATTCTTTCTCTACCTTTCTAAACTTAACTCTCTGGACTGCTCGAGCTCAAGATGGTGGAGTAGAAGGACATGGGTTCACCCCTCCTTACAGAAACATCAAAATCACAACTAACTGCTGAACAACCATCCACAGAAAAATGTTGGAATCTACCAAAAAAGATACCCTACAGCCAAAGACAAAGAAGAAGCCACAACGAGACAGTAGGAGGGGTGCAATCGTGATAAGATCAAATCTCATACCCACTGGGTGGGTGACCCACAGACTGGAGAGCAGTTGTACCATGGAGGCCTTCCCACAGGAGTGAAAGTCCTGAGCCCAACATCACACTTCCAACCCTGGGGATCCAGCAACAGGAGGAGGAGCCCCTAGAGAATCTGGCTTTGTTAGCCAGCAGGGTTTGATCGCAGGAAATCCATGGGACTGGGGGAAATAGAGACTCCACTCTCGGTGGGCGCACACAAGGTCCCGTGCACACCAGAACCCAGGGGAAAAAAAGGTGACCTGATAAGAAACTGGGCCAGACCTACCTGCTGGTATTGGAGGGTCTCCTGTGGAGGCAGGGGGGTGGCTGTTGCTCACTGAAGGGACAAAGACACTGGCAGTGGCAATTCTGAGGAGTACTCATTGGCATGAGCCCTCCTGGAGGCCGCCATTAGCTTCACCCAACAGCCTATAGGCTCCAGTCTTGGGACACCTCAGGCCAAACAACCAGCAGGGCAGGAACACAGCCCACCCATCAGCAGACGGGCTTCTTAAAGTTTTCCTGAGCACGGTCTTGCCCACCAGAGGGACGAGACCCACCTCCACCCACCAGTGGAGTTCAGCCCATCAGGAAGCCTGCACAAGCCTCTTACACAGCTTCATCCACCAGAGGGCAGACAGCAGAAGCAAGAAGAACTACAGTCCTGCAGCCTGCAGAATGGAAACCGCAATCACAGAAAGTTAGACAAAATGAGACAACAGAGGAATATGTCCCAGAGGAAGAAACAAGATAAAACCCCAGAAGGACAACTAAGTGAAATGGACATAGGCAACCTGCCGGAAAAAGAATTCACAATAATGATAGTGAAGATGATCCAAGACCTCAGAAAAAGAATGGAGGTGAGGATCAAGAAGATGCAAGAAATGTTTAACAAAGTCATGGAAAAACTAAAGAACAAACAAACAGAGATGAACAATATAATAACTGAAATGAAAAATACACTAGAAGGAATCAATAGCCGAATAACTGAGGCAGAAGAACGGGTAAGTGACCTGGAAGACAGAATGGTGGAAATCACTGCCACAGAACAGAATAAAGGAAAAAGAATGAAAAGAAATGAAGACAGCCTAAGAGACCTCTGGGACATTAAACACACCAACATTCACATTATAGGGGTCCCAGAAGGGGAAGAGAGAGAAAGCACCTGAGAAAATATTTGAAGATAAAATAGCTGAAAAATTCCCTAACATGGTAAAGGAAAGAGTCACCCAAGTCCAGGAAGCACAGAGTCCAAGATAGGATAAACTCAAGGAGGAACACAAGACACATAGTAGTCAAATCAACAAAGACTAAAGACAAAGAAAAAATACGAAAAACAGCAAGGGAAAAGCAACAAATAACATAAAAGGGAATTCCCATACGGTTATCAGCTGATTTCTCAACAGAAACTCTGCAGGCCAGAAGGGAATAGCACGATATATTTAAAGTGATGAAAAGGAATAACCTACAACCAAGAATATTCTACCCAGCAAGGCTCTCATTCAGCTTTGATGGAGAAAGCAAAAGCTTTACAGACAAGCAAAAGCTAAGAGAATTCACCACCAGACCAGCTTTGCAACAAATGCTAAAGGAACTTCTCTAAGCAGAAAAAAGAAAAAGAAAGAAAGCCACAACTAGAAACAGGAAAATTACTAATGGAAAAGCTCACCAGTAAAGGCAAACATACAATAAAGGTAGGAAAACATCCACACACAAATATGATATCAAAACCAGCAATTGTGAGGAGAGCACAAATGCAGGCTCTTGGAAATGCATATGAAATTAAAAGGCCAGCAACTTAAAACAATCTTGTTTATATACAGATGGCTATATCAAAACCTCATGGTAACCACAAACTGAAAATCTACAATACATACACACACAAAAAGAAAAAAGAATCCAAACATAACACTAAAGTTAGTCATCAGATCACAAGAAAAGAGAACAAAAGAGGAAGGGAACAAAAACAAACCCCAAACAATTAACAAAATGACAAGAAGAACATACATATCAATAATTACCTTAAACGTAAATGAATTAAATGCTCCAACCAAAAGACTTAGACTGGCTGAATGGATATGAAAACAAGACCTGTATACATACTCTCTACAAGAGAGCCACTTCAGATCTAGGGACACATACAGACTGAAAGTGAAGGGATGGAAAAAGGTACTCCATGAAAATGGAAATCAAAAGAAAGCTGAAGTAGCAATACTCATATCAGACAAAATGGACGTTAAAATAAAGACTGTTACAAGAGACAAAGAAGGACACTATGTAATGATCAAGGGAATAGTCCAAGAAGAAGATATAATAATTGTAAATATATTTGCACCCAACATAGGAGCACCTCAATATATAAGGCAAATACCAACAGCCATAAAGGGAGAAATCGATAGTAGCACAATAATAGTGGGGGACTTTAACACCTTACTTTCACCAATAGACAGGTCATCCTGTCTATTCATAAGGAAACACAGGCCTTAAATGACACATTAGACTAGATGGACTTAACTGATATTTATAGAGCATTCCATACAAAAGCAGCAGGATACACATTCTTCTCAAGTGCACATAGAACATTCTCCAGGATTGAGCACATGCTGGGCCACAAATCGAGCCTCAGTAAATTTAAGAAAATTGAAATCATATCAAGCATATTTTCTGACCACAACACTATAAGTTTAGAAATCAACTACGAGAAAAAAAACTAAAAAACACAAACACATGGAGCCTAAAAAATATGCAACCAGTGGATCACTGAAGAAATCAAAGAGGAAACAAAAAAATACCTAGAGACAAATGAAAATGAAAGCCCCATGATCCAAAACCTATGGGATGCAGCAAAAGCAGTTCTAAGTGGGAAGGTCATAGCAATACAATCTTAACTCAGGAAACAAGAAAAATCACAAACAACCTAACCTTACACCTAAAGCAACTAGACAAAGAAGAACAAACAGAACCCATAGTTAGCAGAAGGAAAGAAATCATAAAGATCAGAGCAGAAATAAATGGCATAGAGACCAAGAAAACAATAGAAAAGATCAATGAAACTAAAAGCTGGTTCTTTGAAAAGATAAACAAAATTGATAAACTGTTAGCAAGACTCATCAAGAAAAAAAGGGAGAGGGTTCAAACCAATAAAATTAGAAATGAAAAGGAGAAGTTACAACAGATACCACAGAAATACAAAGCATCCTAAGAGACTACTACAAGCAACTATATGCCAATAAAATGAACAAGAAATGGAAGAAATGGACAAATTCTTAGAAAGGTACAATATCCCAAGACTGAACCAGGAAGAAAAAGAAAATATGAACAGACCAATCACAAGTACTGAAATTGAAACTGTGATTTAAAAACTCCCAACAAACAAAAGTGCAGGACCAGATGGCTTCACAGGTAACTTCTATCAAACATTTAGAGAAGAGTTAACACCTGCCCTTCTCAAACTATTCCAAAAAATTTCAGAGGAAGGAATACTCCCAAACTCATTCTATGAGGCCATCATCACCCTGATACCAAAACCAGACAAAGATATCACACACACACAAAAAAATTGTAGGCCATTATCACCACTGACCATAGATGCAAAAACCTTAGTAAAATACTAGCAATCCTAATCCAAGAATACATTAAATGGATCATACACCATGATCCAGTGGGATTTATCCCAGGGAGGAAAGGATTTTTCAATATCCACAAATCAATCATTGTGATATACCACATCAGCAAACTGAAGTATAAAAACCATATGATCATCTCAATAGATGAAGAAAAAGCATTTGACAAAATTCAACACCCATTTATGATAAAAAAAAAAAAACTCTCCAGAAAGTGGGCATAGAGGGAACATACCTCAACATAATAAAGGCCATAGATGACAAACCTACAGCTAACATCATACTCAATGGTGAAAAGCTGAAAGCATTTCCTCTAAGATCAGGAACAAGACAAGGATGTCCACTCTCACCACTTTCATTCAACATAGTTTTGGAAGTCCTAGCCACAGCAATCAGAGAAGAAAAGGAAATAGAAAGAATCCGAATTGGAAAAGTAGAAGTAAAACTGTCACTGTTTGCAAATGACATGATACTATATGTAGAGAATCCTAAAGATGCTACTGGAAAACTACTAGATATCATCAATAAATTTGGTAAAGTTGCAGGATACAAAATTAATACACAGAAATCTGTTGCATTTCTATACTGTGAGCTCCAGAGTCAGATATACCTGGGTCAAACCCCAGCTCTTCTGTCTTATATGTCATTCAACCTCTCTGTGCCTCTGATTCTTGAGCTATGAAATAAGGTAATAATACATATTTTATAAGGTCATTGTTAGGGTTAAATGGAAAAATGTATATAAAGCATCTTGTACAAAGTAAGTACTCAATAAATGGTTGTTTTTATTCCTAAATTATTTCATTTCTTTTTCTTATTTTCACTCAATATCCTTTAAAATTGCCCTAGAATAATCTGTTCCATACACGTACAGCAACAACATTCCTAGAAAGCTCTTGTCATGTCACTTCATCATTGGTATGTATAGCAACCTTCAAATCAGTCAAAGAAGGGAGGGCCAATTAAAACAAGCGTAGGTTTTCTTAGAACACAACTTAGGGAAGTGACATGTCTGACATACAGTGCGTGTTTCAGATGGTGAGTTTTACATTTTAAAATAAAAGAACCCAGAGTCTGAGTTGTGAATAAATTACTGCTACTTTAAAATGCCTTTTTAAAGTCTTGTTTCTTATCGCTTCTGATGAATAAAAATGCTAGACAAGTGGAGAGGGGACAGGGAAGAAATTAAATTGATGGTGTTAATTTATTACCTTGTTTCATTTGTTGTTGAAAAACAAAATCAACATAGAAGGGGTGGGGCTTCCCTGGTGGCACAGTGGTTTAGAATCTGCCTGCCAATGCAGGGGACACGGGTTCGAGCCCTGGTCCAGGAAGATCCCACATGCCGCGGAGCAACTAAACCCATGCGCCACAACTACTGAGCCTGGACTCTAGAGCCCAGGAGCCACAACTGCTGAGCCCTCGTGCCACATCTACTGAAGCCCACACACCTAGAGCCCATGCTCCGCAACAAGAGAAGCCACCACAATGAGAAGCCCACGCGCCGCAACTAGAGCAAGCCTGCACACAGCAACGAAGACCCAATGCAGCCAAAAGTAAATAAATTTATTTTTAAAAAAACATAGAAGGAGTAAGGAAGTACAAGAGGGAATGAGAGATGCATTTGCCATTGCAGTATATCAAGATATCAGTATCTGTAGCTCATTTTTTAAAGTCACTGAAAATACACAATTTTAGAAAATAAATGCAGAACTTCCCATCAAGAAGCTTATACCAAATAAATTAATATTTTGATTAACACAAATATAAAGATGTATTCAGAGGAGAAGCATAGGTTAATTTCCCACCCCAGATGCCCAACACAGGTCAGAGGTGAGAGTGGGGCCCAAAGAGAAGAAAATTTCAAACCTGAATATATTGTCAGTAATAAACCAGAAGTCTTTTGAACATGTCATATAATCCAACATAATTTCTCCAAGATATGTCACTTCATGTCCTTTTAGATCTATGTAAAGCAACAGAGAGAAACAAATTCTCGGTTTATTCAAATCAGTGTAAGTTGGTTGATTTTCCTACCTGTCTCCTTGAAGTAAAGAAAAAGCAATTAGATGATTTCTGAAAAATTAAACCATAGTTACTAAAATCTTAAAAATGAGTCCTGCTTTATATGTTTGTTTTTGTTGTGGTTGTTTTATGATACTGTTGTTTAAAAGGAAATCTACTTTTTAAAAGATGTTCAGGATGATCTGAGAATGAGTGAGATAGATCCAATTAAAACCTCATTACAATGGAACATAATGTCTTCAAAGAAAAACTCCCAGGCACACCTAGCCAAACATTAGGGATTCATTTTCCCAGAGGGTGGAACTGTCTGTGAAGGTAATGAAAAAAGACCTATATTCTCAAGGTCAATGAACCAGAGGTGCAAATATAGCTAACGATGTGTTTTTACAACAAGTCCCTGTTTTTCCTTTCATCCTTACTGAGACCATGGTCATTTTGACATTTCCATATTTGATGCTAACCTAACAGCTAATGTGTGTTTTTAAATGGAATAGCTAAAGAATTTTAGAATAGAAGTTTTACCACAATGCAGCTTTTATACTTTCAACTATTGTTTGATCTTTTTGCAAGGAAAACTTCTTATGAACTCTAAAGTATTCTTTCATGTATTCCACTTTAGGTGACCTGTTCATTTTATTTTTACCTTCATCATGCATATCCATCACCAAAAAATATATGCTTTATTTGTTTTATCCAGTCACAGCATTTCATTTTCAATTTGAACTTACATGCTCCCTGAATGTACATAATGTCAAAAAGATAGATTTGCATGTCTTACCTGATTTGTAATTAGGGTTATTAGCAGCAAAATATCCCGGAAAGATTTTGTGTCAGCTAGGTTCTGGGCTCCTTGGCAACAGGTAAAAAAAAAAAAGGAAATCCAGGACACCTCCTTCACAACAATCTCCTTCCATCTTATAGTCTTTTGTTGAGTCTTTTCATTTTAGATTTTCTTCCCAAGAAACTAGGTAGATATGCCTGCCGGCATCCATAGAGCCTTTTGTTAATACTGTAATGACAGAAGTAGACCATTGAAAGGTGTGCTTGAAGTATGCAATTTCCAGTTTCTTTTGAGTGATTCAATATACACTCTTTGCTTTCAGTTCAGACTAAACACAACCAAAAGTATACCTCTAGAAATTACAGATTTTATGCTTTCCAATTCCACATTTCCCAGTTTTCGTACAACTGGAAATCAGGAGGTTATCAATATTACACCAAGGAAAATGTGGGAAGGAGGGTATCTCCTTTCTTTTTTAATAATCCATAAGAACTCCATTACATTCATGGTGATTTTTCTTAATCCCATTTTTACCATGATACCAAACCATCATGATACTACTTCATTGTATAAGGTACCCAAAGTATTGGATGAAGCAACCAGGAGACACACTCTGGCCATGCTGCTAGAGTAATTTTTACTATCCAAATATAATGATATGAATACTTAGAAGTGGAGATTGGCATATTGATTCCAAAATGGGTTTTGCTGTATGTCTCCAAGAACTTCAAAACCTAACACTTAATTCTGGAAATTAATGTGCTAATCATTTTTTCAATGATTAGAAAAAAAGTGCCTAATAAATGGACACATAGTTAATATTTTTAACCTCTGATTTTATTTTATTTTATATTTTATTTTATTTTATTTTATTTTTGGTTAACCAGCTTATCTCACATTGAAGGGGAAATCAACACTGATTACTGGGATCCAGAGGAGGCCCTAGTCAAAGATATTCCCCTTTAAAGTGATACTTAACATTTTGTTAAGGATCATCCCCATCTACTCAGTGGTAGCAGTTCATATTAATAGTCATTTATGATGGAATGTGTTTTAGAGGATTTTAGAGAAGATTTTATCAAAGAAATGGGGAAGAATGCTTGAATGCACTAGGAAATTCAGGAGACCTGGGAATTGGTGTTGATAGCGTAGCAGCTCCTAACTTTTTCACCTCCAATGACCTATTTTATTATGTACATTGTTCACCAAGCATAACCCAGAAATTTCTACAGTAGTATAATGGCTAATCAGATCTTCTCATTGAATGTTTGATGAAGCTTTAGGAAGCTTATCAAACCCTAGTGAATTTGGGATTAAGTGCACATGGGAAGGTTGGAGATTAGAGATAATTTATTACCAATTTAATGCCTTTAAGAGTTACTGAATTACTTAATTTTCCATTTATACTTGAGTCAATTCTGGTAATTTACGTTTTTCTAAAAAATCATTCACTTCATTTAAAATTTCAAAGTTATTGATTTAAAGCTATTTGTATTAGTCACAAGATTTCTTTAAATCTCTGTAATTATGTCTCTTTTGACCTTAGTATTGTTTTAATTTGTACCTCTACCTTTTGACTTTTTTTATCAGTTTTTCTAGATTAGTCTTTTTTTAAAGTACTCATAAAACATTTTTAGAATTTGCCATCCAGTAGATTACATAGGATAATCAAAATAGAAAAAATGAATCTCATAAAGATGAGTACTTACAAAATAATGTGTCCTTTATATATATATATATATATATATATATATATATATATTTTAACATCTTTACTGGAGTATAATTGCTTTACAATGTTGTGTTAGTTTCTGCTGTATAACAAAGTGAATCAGCTATATGTATACATATATCCCCATATCCCCTCCCTCTTGCGTCTCCCTCCCACCTTCCCTATCCCACCCCTCTAGGTGGTCACAAAGCACCGAGCTGATCTCCCTGTGCTATGCGGCTGCTTCCCACTAGCTATCTATTTTACACTTGGTAGTATATATAAGTCCATGCCACTCTCTCACTTCGTCCCAGCTTACCCTTCCCCCTCCCCGTGTCCTCAAGTCCATTCTCTACATCTGCGTCTTTATTCTTACCCTGCCCCTAGGTTCATCAGAACACTTTTTTTTTTTTTTTAGATTCCATATATATGTGTTAGCATACGATATTTGTTTTTCTCTTTCTGACTTACTTCACTCTGTATGACAGTCTCTAGGTCCATCCACCTCACTACAAATAACTCAATTTCGTTTCTTTTTATGGCTGAGTAATATTCCATTGTATATATGTACCACATCTTCTTTATCTATTCATCTGTCGATGGACACTTAGGTTGCTTCCATATCCTAGCTATTGTAAATAGAGCTGCAATGAACATTGTGGTACATGACACTTTTTGAATTATGGTTTTCTCAGGGTATATGCCCAGTAGTGGGATTGCTGGGTCATATGGTAGTTCTATTTTTAGTTCTTTAAGGAACCTCCATATTGTTCTTCATAGTGGCTGTATCAATTTACATTCCCACCAACAGTGCAAGAGGGTTCCCTTTTCTCCACACCCTCTCCAGCATTTACTGTTTGTAGATTTTTTGATGATGGCTATTCTGACTGGTGTGAGGTGATACCTCACTGTAGTTTTGATTTGCATTTCTCTAATGGTTAGTGATGTTGAGCATCCTTTCATGTGTTTGTTGGCAATCTGTATATCTTCTTTGGAGAAATGTCTATTTAGGTCTTCTGCCCATTTTTGGATTGGGTTTTTTGTTTTTTTGATAATGAGCTGCTTGTATATTTTGGAGATTAATCCTTTGTCAATCGCTTCGCTTGCAAATATTTTCTCCCATTCTGAGGGTTGTCTTTTCGTCTTGTTTATGGTTTCCTTTGCTGTGCAAAAGCTATTAAGTTTCATTAGCTCCCATTTGTTTATTTTTGTTTTTATTTCCATTTCTCTAGGAGGTAGGTCAAAAAGGATCTTGCTGTGATTTATGTCAGAGTGTTCTTCCTATGTTTTCCTTTAAGAGGATTATTATTTTTTTAATTGAAGTATAGTTGGTATAAAATATTATATGTTACAGGTTTGCAATATAGTGATTCACAATTTTTTAAAGGTTACACTTCATTTATAGTTTTTTTTTTTAACATCTTTACTGGAGTATAATTGGTTTACATTGTTATGTTAGTTTCTGCTGTATAACAAAGTGTACACTTCATTTATAGTTATTAAAAAATATTGGCTATAGTCCCCGTGTTGTACAATATATTCTTTTTTTTCAATTTTATAGTTGATGAATTTATTCTTTTTTTAAACCAATATTTTTATTGACGTATAGTTAATTTGCAATGTTGTGTTAGTTTCAGGTGTACAGCAAAGTAATTCAGACATATATAAGTCCTTGTTGTTTATCTATTTTATATATAGTAGTGTGTATATGTTAATCCCAAACTCCTAATTTATCTCTCCCCCACCTTTCCCCTTTAGTAACAGTAAGTATGTTCTCTATGTCTGTGAGTCTATTTCTGTTTGTAAATAAGTTCATTTGTATCAGGACTTCCCTGGCGGTCCAGTGGGTAAGACTCTATGCTTCCACTGCAGGGGGTGGGTTCAATCCCTGGTTGGGGAACTAAGATCCCACATGTCATACAGTGAGGCCAAAAAAGTTCATTTGTCTCATTTTTTTAGATTCCACGTGTAAGTGATATCATATGATATTTGTTTTTCTCTGTCTGATTTACTTCACTTAATATGATAATCTCTGGGTCCATCCATGTTGCGACAAATGGCATTATTTCATTTTTTTATGGCTGAGTAATATTCCATTGTGTATGTATACCACATCTTTATCCATTCATCTGTGGATGGACACTTAGGTTGCCTCTATGTCTTGGCTATTGTAAATAGTGCTGCTATGAACTTTGGAGTGAATACATCTTTCTGAGTTAGAGTTTTCTGCAGATGTATGCCCAGGAGTGGAATTGTAGGATCATATGGTAACTCTATTTTTAATTTTTTTAAGGAACCTCCATACTGTTTTCCATAGTGGCTGTAACCAATTTACATTCCCTCGAACAGTGTAGGAGGGTTCCTTTTTCTCCACACCCTCTCCAGCATTTGTAATTTGTAGACTTTTTATAATCATGGCCATTCTGACTGGTGTGAGGTGATACCTCACTGTAGTTTTGATTTGCATTGCTCTAATAATTAGTGATGTTGAGCATCTTTTCATGTGTCTGTTGGCCATCTGTAAGTCTTCTTTGGAGAAATGTCTGTTTAGGTCTTCGGCCCATTTTTTTTATTGGGTTGTTGGGTTTTTTTGATATTAAGCTGTATGAGCTGTTTGTATATTCTAGAAATAAATCCCTTGTCTATCACATCATTTGCAAATATTTTCTCCCAGTCCATAGGTTGTCTTTTTGTTCTCTTGATAGTTTCCTTTGCTGTGCAAAAGCTTTTAAGTTTAATTCGGTCCCATTTGTTTACTTTTGTTTTTATCTCCATTACTCTAGGAGACATATCCAAAAAAATATTGCCGCGATTTATGTCAAAGAGTGTTTGTTCTGCCTGTGTTTTCCTCTAGGAGTTTTATAGTATCTGGTCTTACATTTAGGTCTTTAATCCATTTTTTTTTTTCTTTTTTTTTAAATACTGAGGGAGCATTTTCATCTTTTTTTTTTTTTTTTTTTTTTAATGGCTGCATTGGGTCTTCGTTTCTGTGCGAGGGCTTTCTCTTGTTGTGGCAAGCGGGGGCCACTCTTCATCGCAGTGCGCGGGCCTCTCACTATCGTGGCCTCTCCTGTTGTGGAGCACAGGCTCCAGACGCGCAGGCTCAGTAATTGTGGCTCACGGGCCCAGCCGCTCCGCGGCACGTGGGATCCTCCCAGACCAGGGCTCGAACCCGTGTCCCCTGCATTGGCAGGCAGATTCTCAACCACTGCGCCACCAGGGAAGCCCCTTTAATCCATTTTGAGTTTATTTTTGTATATGGTGTTAGAGAACATTCTAATTTCATTCTTTCACATGTAGCTGTCCAGTTTTCCCAGCACCACTTATTAAAGAGACTGTCTTTTCCCCATTGTCGATTTCTTTTATTATTTTCACATTTTCATGTTTTAATTTAAGTTTTTGAATGTATTTATAATAGCTTTTTAAACATCCTTGTCAGCTAATGTCCTCATCTCTGTCTTTTCTGGATCTATTCTATTAACTGATTCTTTTTCTGGTTATGGGCCACATTTCCTGTTTCTTTGCATGTGTAGTCATGTTTGATGACTAGACAAATTTTTTTATTTGTCATGTTGAGTGTCTGGATTTTTTTCTCTTCCTTTAAAGAGTATTGAGTCTTGTTTTGTCAGGCAGTTATGTAACTTGCAGACAAGCCTGGTCCTTTTAAGGCTTGTTTTTAGGCTTTCTAGGGTGGGTCTAGAGTAGCCATTGTTGTAAAGCTACTTAGCCCTAGTATTAAGGTGCAACCCTTTTGAAATCACTATTAAATTCCCTGGCTGTTCAAGGAAATCTCTCTGCTCTGCCTGCCTCCACTCAAATGTTTCCTAGCCCCTATTATAGCTTCCTTATAGTTGATATTTCCCTAGTAATTTTTCTTTGTCCATCTTCATAGATTCTCATGCTACGAATATGTAGCTTGTCATTCAACCAGGCTCAAAGGGGCTCATACACAGATCTCTGGAGCTCTTTCTCTGCACACTTCTTGCCTCTCTATACTCTGCTCTGTGAATTCCAGCTGCTTCAAACTCCTGAAACTTTGATCTCTGTCTCCTCAATTCAGTGAGACTGCTGTGCTCTTTTTAAATTCCCCATTTCTGTGCCATAGAATGTAAATAAAGTGCCCCTAGGAAGAAAGCCAATGTGATCATCAAGCAAACTTCATCTGTTTCCCTCCTCTCAGGTATCGTATTCCTATGTTGCCTATTGTCTAATATCTGAGAACAATAATTTTATATACTTTTTCCAGTTCTCTAGCTGTATACAGTGAGAGGGTAAATCCAGCTACAGTTACTCAACTATGGATTAAGAGTGGGGTCATGACTCCTGCTGTAAAGCACAGGAAGCTCAGCTCGGCACTCTCTGATGACCTAGATGGGTGGGATGGGGGTGGGGGGTGGGAGGGAGGTCCAAGAGGGAGGGGATATATGTATACATATAGCTGATTCACTTCATTGTACAGCAGAAACTAACACAACATTGTAAAGCAATTATACTCCAATTAAAAAAAAAAAAAAAGAGTGGGACCTCATGACTATGTTTTTTAGTTCCAAGATTTCTAATCAACCTCTTTTCCTATCCACCTGTTCCATTCATTTTAAAATTTCTTGCGTTTGTAAAAATATGTTATTTTTTCACTTATCTCTTTAACTATCCTAAACATTTTTTTTTTTTTTTTTTTTTTTTGGCTGTGTTGGGTCTTCGTTTCTGTGAGAGGGCTTTCTCTAGTTGTGGCAAGCGGGGGCCACTCTTCATCGCAGGGCGCAGGCCTCTCACTATCGCGGCCTCTCTTGTTGCGGAGCACAGGCTCCAGACGCGCAGGCTCAGTAGTTGTGGCTCACGGGCCTAGTTGCTCCTCGGCATGTGGGATCCTCCCAGACCAGGGCTCGAACCCGTGTCCCCTGCATTGGCAGGCAGATTCTCAACCACTGCGCCACCAGGGAAGCCCCATATTTATTTTAAAATCTTTGTCACACTAATTCCATCTGTATTGAATTCATGTTTCAATTAGTTATTTTCCTGCCTTTCATAGAATTTGATTTATTTGTGTTTGGAATATAGTATGTAGGTTCATTTGAGTAGGAAGATTTTAAGTGAATTTTGCATTCAGGAAAGAATAGTGAAGTGATTAGCATATGTGCTCTGGGCTTAGACTTCCTGGGTTCATATTTAAGGTCAGCCACTCATTGGCCAAGTGATCCTGGCAATTTATTTAGCCTCTCCGTGGCTTGGTTTCCTCATTTGTACAATGGGATAATAAAAATAACAATAACAACAATAAGAAAAATTAAAATACTGATTACCTCATAGAGTTCTTGAGATGATGCATGAGTCATATATTCTATGTTTATAAATCATTCTATGTGCCTTCTATATAACAAAAGTTTAACAAACGGCTCTTGATATTTTTATGGTTCTTTCACTCTCTCTCTCTTTCTGTCTGTCTCTCTCTCTGCCCTTGTATTTACCCATCCTCATCTAGCAGTTCTGAGGTTTGCCTCCACCTGCCTCCCAAGCTCCTAGTCCAGAATTGTTGTACAATTACATTTTAGAGCTCTTCTCTAATAGTGATAAACAAGTGATAAATAGATTTCCTTTGTGCTACCCTCCTCTCACTAAACCACTCCCCACCTTCCTGGAACCTGACACCTGCTAAAGCCGGAGCCCCTGGTAGTGATCAAGAAGGGGACTTCCCAATCTAGTCCCTCAGTTAAAACTGTTAGTCTTACTCTGACTGCTTATTTCATGGAATCATTTCCCCACAGGACTCCTAATACCACTGCTTATTTCTAGGTCTGGAGTGTCCAGGCTTGTGAAATCAGCCCCCCACTGGTCTACAGTGACATTTATCTTGAGTTTTCATCAGTACCTCTCTCTACGGTTTTCTGTTTTCACATTCTATCTACCATTGCTCCATATTTGGAGTGAAGTGAGTAGAAACTCATTCAGCCATCCTGACTGGAAATCTTCCCCGCCTTCTCTTTACTTTTTCCTCTCTTTTACTTTTTAAAAATTACCCTTTCCTTCTCTTTTTCCTACTCCTTCATGTATTTTCTAAATAAAGGCTAAAAATGCATAATAAACATAATTTTAAAATTAAAGAAATAGAGATTTCTGTTTTAAATTCACAGAACTTTTTTGTTTTTGCTCTTCATCTATCATCTTTTGTAATGCTCATACTAATAATGAAGAAAACATAGCCAATATTTTGTATATATACTGAGGTGGTGACCCTTGAAGGAAAACTAAATGAGAAACTCCAAGGCCAAAGTTCTGACTTTGGGGGGATGCAGGAAGGGAGAGGCTCTTTGTGACTGCCACCACAATCCCCACCCAACTATCTCAGAAGTAAAAATAACTCTCACTCTTCACAAAAGATAATGATGAGTCACTGTACTCATTCAAGTTCTTTAGAAGTAAGGAGAGTGTTCTGTAGTATTCAAGGGCAGTTGTTCCCTTTGCCTGTCTGATATTTCCTATTCCTGTTTGTTCTCCTTTATTTTCCCCACTTTTAGTAGTGACCATCTCTTTTTATATTATCTGTCTTTCTATTACGTTTTAAATCTCTTTAAAGTATTTGGAAATTAAAACAGGAAAAGGTGAAAGGTCCATACTAGCTATCTATTGTTGCGTAACAGGATATCCCGAATTTAGAGACTGGAAACAAATATCTGTTATCTCAGTTTCTATGGGTCAGGAATCTGGGAGTGGCTTATAGCTGGGTAGTTCTGCTCTCAGGGCCTCTCATGAGGCTACAACCAAGGTGTAGCTGGGGCTACCAAAATCTCAAGACCTGACTGTGGGAGGATCAGCTTCCAAGCTCACTCACATGGCTATTGGCAGGCCTCAGAACTGCTTCCAAACTCACTCGTGTGAGTCCCTACACAGGGTTGCCTTATGACAGGGCAGCTGCCTTTCCCCAGAGCAAATGATCTGAAAGAG
Source organism: Balaenoptera musculus (assembly GCF_009873245.2). Classification (NCBI taxonomy): domain Eukaryota; kingdom Metazoa; phylum Chordata; class Mammalia; order Artiodactyla; family Balaenopteridae; genus Balaenoptera; species Balaenoptera musculus. The sequence continues at coordinate 60,176,502 of NC_045788.1, forward strand.
AGCCTGCAAAATAGAAACCAAAATCTTTACATAACCTAATCTCAGAAGTGACATCCCATCACCTCTGCCATATTCTATTCACTAGGAGGGAGTCAATAAATCCAGACCACACTCAAGAGGAGGGGATTGCATAAGGGCATGAATACTAGAAGTCAGGGATCATTAAGGATCCTCTTAGGAGATGCCTAAGGATTTTATAGACCAGAGATTCCCAAATTTTCATTACCAAGAAACACTTCAACATTCCATGTGGTTTCTGTTTTGAATTTTTCTTCCTGGGAGATTTTATTTATTAAGTAATAGATTATTTCTTCACTTTTATTCATATAAAACTATAATATACAATACAGTAAAGAGCATAGTTTATCAGCAATATTTTAAATTAATGAAGTTATGTAATTAATTAGATGGCCAATGCATTAATTCATTTTTAGGGCCTCATCTAATATAAATATGCCATTTCATTTAGACTTTATGAAATACTGAAAATGATCCCCATGAGAAACTGGGGAGAATTCCTTTATGAAGTTTTAGAGGTTCAAATAAACCAGATTAAGTAAAATTGATCTAGTCAAACCCCACTATTTTGTAGGTTAGAAAACCGGGTTCTAGAAAGGCCAGTGTTAGAGTTGGAACTATATTCTCTATCTCCTGGCCATGTGTCCAGTACAGCACAGTGATGTTGTTGGTCTTATTCTTTACTCCCAAAGACCAGCAAGGGGCACTTAATAAAGCATAATGATGATCGTAATAATGATAATAATACTTATATGGTATGGTATTCATTTTACAATATATATATAAGTCAGATCACTATTTTGTACATCTTAAAGTTATATAGTGCTGTATGTCAATTATACCTCAGTAAGCCTCGGGGGAGGAAAGATTGATAAAGTAAAACTAGTGTTATTAAGCATTCTCATTTTAAAGGGATTATCTTGTTTTAGCCAAGCCAACCATGGAGCATTTTTTTTTTAAATGAGTTAGGAAGCCTTGTTTTATTTTTTGTTGTTTTTTTTTTTAATTAATTTATTTATTTTTGGCTGTGTTGGGTCTTCGTTTCTGTGCGAGGGCTTTCTCCAGTTGCGGCAAGCGGGGGCCACTCTTCGTCGCAGTGCGCGGGCCTCTCACTGTCGCGGCCTCTCTTGTTGCGGAGCACAGGCTCCGGATGCGCAGGTTCAGTAGTTGTGGCTCACGGGCCTAGTTGCTCTGCGGCATGTGGGATCCTCCCAGACCAGGGCTCGAACCCGTGTCGCCTGCATTGGCGGGCAGACTCTCAACCACTGCACCACCAGGGAAGCCCTAATGGAGCATTTTAGGAGACTCAGTACAGATCAAATCCTGGTCTTAGAATTTCTTTATTCTAATTGTTTAAAAAATTGACTTTGATGATGTTTAAGGGTAGTTTACTATGTGAAATAATTTGCTTATCAACCAGAAAATAGGCTGAAAGCATCACTGTAAACCTGTGACTCACCCGTAGTTCCAATGTGAGTGAAAATTAGTAAACGTGGATGAGCATGGCCTAACCAGTTAATCTAGTTAAAGGCTCGTTGGCCTCATTCACCAACACTAGGACCTGTGAGGTTTGCACACTGACAAGTTTTCCAAACCCCAGCTCTTGATGTTAAGCACCGGATCATTATGGCTCAATACAGAATAGCATGACCACCATCTGGATATTTCAAAACGCACAAGTTACAGGACACTAAGTTTTACCTTCTCATCTCCTAAAGTAAAATAGTGTAAAGAAACTGAACTTTACTTTGTAGTATCTACCCAGTGGAGCTCTTTGAGATAAAGTAATTAAGAAGTTAATCAGGTACTTCCCTGGCAGTCCAGTGGTTAAGACTCCACACATCAACTGCAAGGGGCACGGGTTTGATCCCTGGACAGGGAACTATCAGTAAGAGCCTACGTGCCACGCTGCATGGCCAAAAGAATTTTTTTTTAAGTAAAATAAAATAAAAGTGTGAATTAAAAAAAAAAAGTTAATCGTAATTGAATTTCAGTCACAGACATTGCTGCCTAACACCAGAGAAAATACAGTTGCTCTCCTTTTCTAATATGCAGGCTGTTTCCTCTGCACCCCTCTGTCCCCCACCTCCACAGTAAAGGCCTACTGTGTTAGTGACTAGCTGGATAAACTTAATTTGGGTGAATTATTAGGAGGCCCACTGCACCCAAAGGCGTGTTTTTCAATCATATTTAGTCAGTATTAAAGTTGATGTTTTGAGGTCCCATTTGTCTATGTCCTATGTCTTTTTCTCTGCTGATTCCAGACCCAGATGGGCTGATAAACAGATGTTATTTACTGGTTCTCCCCAAACCCCAAAGTCAAGTTTTTAAGTGGAAAGGTGTCTTATTGTTTCAAATATACTAGAAATATTTAAAACTATGTTTTCTAAAAAAAAAAAAAAAAAGCAATTTAAGTTAATCATAGAGAGTATTTGAGAAGTGTGCACCAAAAAAATAAATAGATAAAAATCTATTTTAACATTTATAAAAGGTTGTGAAAACTAGAACATAAGTAGTTTATGATTTCTTTGGTCTGAAGGAATAAGACCTGCTGATAACAGAGTCACTAAATGTTTTCAGTGGAGGGGTGTGTGTGTGTGTGTGTGTGTGTGTGTGAAGCCTGCTATTGATGAACAGATTCTAAGCAATGTCTCAACTGTGACTAGCCTCGTTCACTAGCCCGTGACTAACAGAAAATCCTTTAAAAACTTTCAACCCTTACCTATTTAACACTATGAGAGGCTTCTGTAATATTCCTATCTATTATCTTTGCAAGGAATCACCTCTATAAGATCAGAATAGAAGAAAATGATCACGGAAAAGGCAAAGATGAAATGTGGTATTAGGAAGAAGCAAGGAGGAAAATGAAACATTTGTAGAGATGCTATTTGCTATTTTGAAAAAGTCTGGAAAGACAAAGCTAATTGGAGCTGCCTAAAAGGTGAAGCACCTTTCCCTATTTGGGAAGGCCACTAGAAATTGGACTCAGAATATCTGGATTCAAAGACAGGCTCTACATTGAGCATTTGTATAATCTCAGCTGAAGAACTTCACTTCGCTGGACTCCTGTTTCTTTATAAAATGACATGGTGTCAGTGATTCGTCGTGGAGACCTAGGAGTTTTTTGGAGGCAGTTTTTTGGAGTTCGGTAGGGAGAAGTAATGAGGTTGAAAAGATGCCTCCACCCTCCTCAACTTCAACCAAAAGAGCTCTACTTTTGCCTTCTCATGCATTGTGCTTCTGAATATAATGTGTTGCCAAAAGTATTTTGAAACCATTGGTCTAGCAAAGGTTAAAAAAAAATCAGCATGCTTTCTTGTCAACTGCATTATTATGAACTTTCATCAAATCTTTAACCGTGGTCATTTTTAAGTCTTTTGTCATTTACAGACAGTTCTGGGTGTACTCTGATGATTTTGCAAATATGTTCCTATAAAAGGGTTTCATCTTCAAGAAATTCATGGAAAAGACTCTGACAAGTACAGGTTTCTGGTAACTGACTGTACTGCTGAACTGAATGAATAAGCATTTTCAGAACTCTAATGAAAAACTGATGAACTCATAAAAGTGCTAACAAAAGATCAAGATGAAAAAAAAAAATTAATTACATGGGACTGAGTGAACTGATGAGGATGAGTATAATTTTTGTGACTTTCTGTCTGAATTAAAAAAAAAAAAATCCCACAAGGACTCAGAGGCAAAGAATATACAAATCAATTTTCACTGCAAAGTAAAGGAGCTGTTACAGTGGAGGATTACTGGACTGAATGTCAATATTATGACATAGTATGAGTGTGTTTCATGTTTGGTAATTGCAATCATTGTTGCTTTTGTTGTGGTCATCCATGTACAATGCTTGGTGTCAGTCTATTTATGTCTTGTAAAAATAAAATACAGTGTGTGTGTGTGTGAATAAAAAAAAAAAAAAAGTTCAAAAAAAAAAAAATGTTGGTTTGTACTTTGACACTGGAAGCTCTAGTCTGAACACAATATTATTTAGAGATTTTTTTAAAAGTTTTAATTGATGTATAGCTAATTTACAACGTTGTGTTAGTTTCTGGTGTACAGCGAAGTGATTCAGTTATATGTATATATACGTTTATATATATTCTTTTTCATATTCTTTTCCATTATGGTTTATTACAGGATATTGAATATAGTTCCCTGTGCTATACAGTAAGACCTTGTTGTTTATCTATTTTATATATAGTAGTGTGTATCTATGAATCCCAAACTCCCAATTTATCCCCGCCCCCTTTCCCCTTTGGTAACCATAAATTTGTTTTCTATGTCTGTGAGTCTGTTTCTGTTTTGTAAATAAATTCATTTGTATCATAAAAAAAAAAAAAAAAAAAAAAATCAGCATGAAACTATATATCTGGGTTGGTAAGGATCCATCATGTGCAAGGATAGAAAGTCTACCTAGATGATCCTGAAAGGTCAATTTCAGGCCCTTCCCCTACCTAAAGATATTGGAGATGCAAGGTGGAGACATCTTGCTGAGCTCCAGCTCAGACTCAGGAATGGCTCTACTAATCAGACAGTATAGGAGAGGCAGCTATCTAGGATGCAGGAAATGAAGGCAGCCCTGGGAACTTTAACTTTTCTTTTTAAATGTTCTTAATTTTATAATAATGCATAAATAAATTCTTTTAAAAGGGTCTACTAATATAGAAATATAGAGACCAAGTGTAAAATTTCCTCTTTATCTGCCCATCCCACAATATCACTCTTCTCACCATAGGTAATCACTATTTTCGGTTTGGTCTGTGCTCTCACAAACCTTTTTTCCTATGCAGATGTGTATGCACATACATTGCTTTTTAAAAAAACAAATGGTATGTGTTGTGCATTTTGCTTTATTTACTTATTAATATGTCTGGGAGTTCTTGTGTATCAGTACATGTACATCCATCCTTTCTAAAATAGTTTTATTATATTTCATGATATATATGCCATATTTATTTAATAATCTCCAAATTAGGGGCTTTAAAGTTGTTTGCAGTTTTTTATTAATAGAAACAATCAGCATCAGTGTACATACATCTTTATGTACAAATGTGTTTTTCTGTAGGATAGATTACTAGAAGTGGAATTGTTATGTTAAAGACTATGAATATTTTCTAAGCTGCACCTATTTATAACAACACCAGTGTGTTTCTCTATATATTTGCCAACAGTGAATATTAATTTTCTTAATTTTTACCAAATTGATGATAAAAATTTTGATACATTAATTTGTTTTTTCCTGATTACTAGTGAGATTGATCATCATTTCATCTACTTGTTGCCTGTTTATGTTTGCATTAGTTAGGAAGCACTAATTATGGGAATCTAAAGACTAGATTTCAGTCCTAGATTTGTAACTAGCTTTGCAAACTTTGATGAACTAAATCCACCTTTCTGAACCTCAGTTTCTCAATCTGACAAATGGAAATAATAGTCCCACTCCTGCCTTTCTCCACAAAGTTAATGTGAGGGTTTGGTAAAATAATAGATGAAAAAGCAAGTGGAAAACTCCAAAATGCTAGACAAATAGATGGGATTTCTTTTAGTTTTAAAAATCTGTGTAATATTATTGAATAATTCTGTAATTGGGACTTTTTCTAAACAAAAGAAAGCAAGCTAGTATGTGCAGCTGCTCATTTACCTACCAACTTCAGGGTCTCCCCAGACAAGTTGTGAGGAGGGTAGAAGGCTCAGTTACTGGTTCAGCTCCAACACTGTTCCCCATTGCACCCTGGCCGAGTGACCACAGAAGAAAGCCTACTCCTTGCGAGATTTCTAATCCAAGCTTGTTATTTCAAGGAGTTGGGGTGGGGGGTGGGGTGGACCCTCTCCCACATCTTCTCTAGTTCATCCATCAGCAACAACAATGCCATCTGGTTACCGGGGACCAGTGAGGCATAAAATGCCTAGAAAAGCAGCTGTCTTCCCCTTTACCTGTGTCAGAATTACTAATTAAGTGACAAACTTGCCTTTAGCTATAAATGAAATTTCGTGCTGCTGAAACTAGTGCAGCTTTTACACGTTATTAACTACTCCTTTTTGTAACTACAACCCTTCCTTTAAAAGAAACTTATACTTCATGAAAACAGGATAAAAATTCCCATCTGGTCGCCTGTATTTTTCAGGGTGATGTATGCAGTAATTTGTATAAACCTGTAATTTTTATCCTACCTCTTGCTTTTTACCTTGAGGTGAAACCAATTTGCCTGTTTATGCTTAGTTTCTTCTCCCCAATGTGGGTTCCTAATATTGCACATGACAGAATTTTCATTTCCAATTTTTCCACTACCAATTCAAATTGCCAATATATCACATAAACCTGGATGTGAGAGCACTGTGGCTGAGTTGTGTTACCCTTCACAAACTTTGTAAAACTTCATATAAATATAAGTAGGCCAATTCATACTCCCAAAATGTCAGCACTTCATCTGTATAATCTATTGGATAAACCAGGAATTGGAAAATCTGAATTGGATTAAATTTTAGAAGTTTTCTACAATCAATAAGTCTACTGAAAACTCTACAGGTTTTTGGTAACTAGTATTATAAGAAGCCAATCTAGGCCCAAAATCAAAAGGATGCCCCCCCCCCCAAAAAAAAGGATGCCCCCAAATTATGTTACTTTTCATAACTGACTTGAGGACCTGGCCTATTTGGTAATAGACAGGATTAATTTCAACCGGACTGTACCATTTGCAATGTGACCCAAATGCCTAGGGTCACTAAGGCACACTTGCCCCTCAGTGCTCTGTGTTAGGTCATTATTGAGTTCCTATGCAATTTCCCTAGAAAGAGCGAGGTTGTAACCTTTTTAAACATACTGCATCTACTGGATATGTTACCAATTCGATGCAGCCATCATTTGTTGAGTTCCTATTATTATGAAAGCCCTGGGCTAGGGATGTGAAGGGGATAAATATGAGTACTTATATTTAAGCATATAAACATATACTGCCTCAAGAAATTTTTCATCTAGCAAGAGAATTGTCATATATAAAAATAACTACAATATAAGACAAAATGTAGAATTTGCGCTAAAATGGGTACAGAGTAAACTATCTGATAGTCTGCTGGGTCATGTGGAGCCATTGGTTTGTGCTGTGTGTGCCAGTTAACATATGGGCAGTCTCTACATCTTTGCTCACATCTCCTTGTTACTTGTATGGTTCAGCCTCTAATTTTACCTCAGTACTGTTGAGAGTAGGAAGTGTTTAATGCTGTTTTAGAGGAAATATCAAAAGGAAGATCCATTTTCAGCTAGCACTCCTAGCAGGAAGCAAATTGTTGAATCGAAAAGATTTACGATCTTCCTTAAACTTCAGTGTGCATGTGAATCACCTGGGCAACTTCTTAAAATGCATATTCTAACTCAGTAGTTCTTAGGTAGAGCCTGAGATTCTATATATATAACAAGTCCCCAGGTGCTGATGCAGACCATACTTTGCTTTGTGCAACAAGGATTTACCACATTGTTCCCATAGCCACAGAAGGGCTGATTGTGACAAGAGAGAAAACTGTCAAAGGGAGTTCAGCCTAAAGAGAGATGGACAAATGATAGCCAACATTTCACAGAGCATAATGGAGGGAAGCAAAGACTTTTACACAAATCAACTGGAAAGGACTCAGTACTTAACAGCTCCATTTTGCGCAAGGACATGGGCAAGTGTACAGAAAAATTCTGTCATTAGCAATAATGGACAGAAAGCTAAGTTGGCACCCCGGACAACAACCAGACTATGGGACACAAGGAAGAGAATCTAAACGGGATCACAACAATTTCCCCACAAGTTACTAGTCTCACTAGTTCCTCAGTGATCAAAAGCTGAATCCTGATATGAGAACATACTCTATAGCCTCCATCACATATTGTACATATGTGAAACAAACTTTGTAGAATTCTCGTTGGAGAGTGAGGATTCTGTCACATTCAACAAATCCTTTTGCTATCTGCCTGAAATACTGAGCTAAAAAACTTCCTCTGTTATCAAAGGAGATAGGCATTCAGAAGGCCCTGAGTATTAAAACTCAAATCGTTGACTTGATATATTTGAGTCTCCACATAGAGCTACTACAGAAAAAAATAATTGAAACAAAATGTGTTTGCATCCAATATTTTGGTTCTAAAGTACATGACAAAGCAAAAGGATCTTGTTGTAAGATTCTTATACGTCTAAAGAAAAAGACCCACAGCATGGACCTTCAGATGGGTATTATAACCAAGTTCCAGAGTAGCATATTTTCTTAATGATAACAGACATTATGCCTGGCTGCTAACTCTGAGTAGAAGTCAAAGCCAGACAAAGCAGATTTCCTGTCCTTCTGAAGGGGAATTTTTATCATTATTTTCAGGGAAGAGGCTAAGTAATCTTCAGTTGAATTCTGAACTTATTGCCCAATAGACTTAAGGTTTCTTATACTACCCAAAGGTCCTCAGAATATTTTATCTAATAAAGGGATAGTTATATCAATCTCAGATTGCTTTATTTAAAACAACTACTTTCAAAGTTCAATTTAAATAGTTTCAATAAGAACTGGCTCATCATCAAATTCTGTTGAATCATTCTGACCTCCTATTCACAATGGGCATTATGGTTTATTCTTTAATGTACATTAATTTGGTTCAAACAGGATCCAGACTGCACATCTCAGCATTCTACTTGAATAAAGAAGAAAGCATTCAATTCGCCTCCATTACAAATTCAGCCTTCCACGAGTCAGTTCTGCCAGTCAGTGATGGCTGCATTGCAAAAACTGCTTTGCGAATGTTTTGCTGGGTTTTGTTGCTAGGTGATGACCAGGAAAACTTTGCAATTCCTGCTGAGAGGTTTAAAAAAATGTGCCTGTAACCAGTTTCATATCAAAGAGGAGGGGAAAAAAATAGGGTAGCCTGCACCTTAATTCTTTAAGGTTTACTCCTTGCCCTATACTCCCCCTTAGCTGTCACATAGAGAAATTGTGACCATTAAGAAATTTATATACACAACACTGAAAAAAAAAAAAGGAAAAGAGAAAACAATATTCAATGTATCATCAACCAAACTAGAGTAGAGTTAATAAAACAGAATTTGTCAAATGTCTTCCTTTTAGTCTGAACTAGAACTTAAAAAACTTAGGGATGGGAGAGGGGAGGACAGAGGAAGAGGGAGAATGAAAAGACACCAACTCATTCTCCCAACATTCTTTTCTGTTCCACATATTAGCGAAGACCTTTTGCTTAAAGAAATTGGCTTGAAGCTAGAGTCAGCTTGTACCTGAGCTGTGTTTCAGAAACCCTTGGCCTGGACCTGACTTTGCAGCCAAGCAGCAGGGATTCCTGGGAAAGCCCAGAGGCTTGTCTGAGTCCTGGTCCTTTGTCAGTGATTGATGAGGACAAGTGTGAGAGGTGACACACTGTGAAATCAGACTGAGGCACAAAGAGTTAATCCTTGGGCTTTTTCCAAACTGGGTCCTTTGAGGGAAAAATAATATTTATTCCTTCCCTTGTTAATTTTGCAGCTAAAAAAGCTCTCTTGATATCTTATTCACTAGACTAAATGCCAGCTTGCAACCTCAGAAAACTTCAGGAGATAAATACCACACTAGTGGCAGTAATTATTTGTCCTTGTTGCATTATCATCATCAAATTATTTTAAACTGCTGATTTAACAAGTACTATATTATAACCAATAGAGAAAGGAGAGTGGTTGTTTCTGCATATAAATTTCTTTTCACAAATTAAAGGACCTACCTATAAATCACAGGGGAGAAAAGTCTGAGAAATTACAACTCTACCACCTTGGGCTTCTCTATTCTCAGTAAGGTAGAAACAGCTTGGTAGTAAGAGTCCCCTTCTCTCCTTCACTAACTCATTCGCTTGTGCTCACTCCCCACCGGGTCCTCTCCTGGGAGGACAGGCCAAGCCATGTGTGTCTTTGACTTGGCGACGCAGGCGAGTTTCTTGTACTTTCGCACCCTCCATAGCAGATGCACAAACTTTAGCAGTGTCTTTCTAACACTTCATTAATTATTGAGCTGTGCCAAGAGTAATTATTGGGCTATGCCAGGAGTCCTTTTCTCCCACATCAGTAAACAGTAATTTAGAGAAGGGGGGTTATAACCTTAGGGTGAGCAACGTTTTCCCCCCACAGCTGTGTGGTGAGCTCAACAATAGTGCATATGCTTCAACAAACGAGGAGGTCCACAGCCCAGCCTCTGCGGCATACAGGAAATGCTATGATCAGAGGAAAGAAACCCACCACACTTATTGTGTGACACAAAATTTGGAACATCTCATTCACTAACAGATCCAAGATAATCTGTTCTGACTTTGTGCCCTTTTGCCCTAATTCAATAATAATAATAATAATAATAAATCCAATAACAGCAAGGGAATTGACTTTCAGGACTTTCCTATATGTTTGAATGGGAACATTAATGTTTATACAATGTTTTCTCAATTATTAAGATTTCTTTGCTCTTGCCATTTTTCAGTAAGATTTTAATTCCCTCCTTTTCCTTAATTAATAGATGTTGCTTTATGGTCACTTGACAACTCTAATCCTAGGACTCAACAAAATAGAAAGGTCTCTTTCCTACATTTTGGAAGTCAAATAAGACATAGAAAAAGCTAGTTGGAGCCAGTGTTCCTCTGGCTCTTTGGAGCAGTTTTGCTGTTTACATTTCAGAATAATGGGACCTTGGGGTTACAACTTTACTTAGTATAACACTCTTCCCATTCCATACAATGTTTAAATTCTCTCCAAATAATCTCCCCCTCCCAAAGTAGTTAACCAGTCTCTCCTTCAATGGGAGATAACTTATTTCTGTCATAAGCAACTCCTTCTTTAAGATGGCCAGCATTTGAGTGTTCCATCTAATGTATAGCAAAAATTTGTCTACTTTTATACAGCAGAAACTAACACACCATTGTAAAGCAATTATACTCCAATAAAGATGTTAAAAAATAAAATTAAATTTAAATTAAAAAAAAATTTGTCTACTTTTAACCACTGTTCATCAGTCCCACAGTGGAGATGCAGAACAACTTTGTAAATATTCCAAATCAGATACTTTTCAAACTTTAAGGTGAAGAAGAAACTCCTAATGCTAAAAATGCAGATTCCAGGCCTCCATATCCCTAGAGATCTAATTTCAGGAGGTCTTCAGATGGTCCACAATTACACTGCTCTAAGACTTTTCTTTCCACGACTAGATGTCTTCAGACGCTTTCAATTAATTCTCATGAGGAGCAACAAACTCTCACATGTCCAAATCCAATGATCAGTTCTCTATTCTCATCTTACTCATCTTACTCCTGTTGGTCCCTCTGTCCTTCTTGCAATCCTTTATTCACCTGACCTCTGTGACCGCCCAGAGTCCTGCTTTTCCTCCTGCATTATTGTCTGCTAACATAGCACAATGGCTTCCTTGAGTTCCTTCCAGAACATAAGAAGCGAACTCCCACCTCAAGGTTTTGTACCTTCTTTTCCCTCTGCGTGGAATTTTCTTCTTCAATATATGATGCCCTCCCTTAGTTATTCCAGGTCTCTAATCAAATGACAGTTCTTCAGAGATACTTCCCTGACCAAATTATCTGAAATAACCTCTGCCCTATTCTCTATCCCTTTATACTGCTTTGTTTTCTTCCAGGATTTATCACAGTCTGACACTACGGTATACATTTATTCATTTGTTTTGTTTTTGTTTTCCTCTCCAATAAGAATGTAAACTACAAGAGGGCTGTTTTATAAACTTCGATTTCCTCAGTGCCTAACACAATATCTGGTGCATAGTAAGCACTCAAAAAAAATACTTTTCAGGAAATTCGTGCACTGTTGGTGGAACAGTAAAATGGTGCAACCACTATGGAAAACAGTATGGAGGTTCCTCAAAAATTAAAAATAGAACTGCCATATGATCCAACAAATCACTTCTGGGTTTTTACCCAAAGAAAACAAAAACAGTAATTCAAAAAGTTATATGCACCCCAATGTTCAAAATAGGTGAAGGGGATTAAGAGGTACAAACCTCCAGTTATAAAATAAATAAGCCACAAGGATGTAATTACAGCGTAAGGAATATGGACAATAAGATTCTAATAACTTCGTATGGGAACAGATAGTTACTAGACTTATCATTTCATCATTATCATTTCATTGTGTATGCAAATGTCAAATCACTATGTAGCACACCTGAAACTAACATAATATTGTACATCAACTATATTTAAATGAAGAAAAAAAGAACTTGTCAAAAGAATGAAAGAAAAATGATACTGAGTCCTTTCACAAGTCTGGCTAACTCTATGCCCCTTCAAAGGTGTGCTGCCTAGAGCTATTAGGCTCCCTAATAAAACAGAATAATCTGTCTCCTTGTTTGGAATACTAGATTTATACAAATGTGGCATTCATTTTCATTCACTTTTAGGGCCGCTACGTCACACTATTAAATCACATTGAGCTTATGCAGCTGCTAAGCCACATTGCCCTGTGCAGCTGGATATTTGGAACCAAGCTCAGGATCTCATGTGCATCTCTGTTAAATGTTCTCTGATTAAATTTGCTCTAGCCCATTAAAATTCTTTTGGACACTAATTCTGTCATTAAGCATGTGCCCACGTCAATCTCTTCTGCATTCAGTTTATATGCCTATTGATTCATTTTCTTGTTCTAATCATTAATTTAAAAAAAAAAATTGGCAGTGAAGAGGAGTCAACAGACCAAGGTTTGTATCTCAGCACTGCAACTTAGTAGCTATGTGGCCAACCTTGGTCAGGCTAATTAAGTTTTCCATCCTTCCGTTTCCTCATCTATGATATGGAGATACCAATACCTATCTAATAAGGTTATTGTGAGAATCAAATAAGATTATAAAGTATTGAGTACAGTTCATGGCATGTGTAATCCAGTGTTAATTCTAACACTCAGCACCATGCCTGGTACATAGTAGACACTAAACAAACCTTTGTCAGTTATTGACAAGGAAAAGGGCCCAGTCTATGTGGTAGGACTATAGAACTGTACATCAGTTATCAATGTTGCATTAATTAGTCCTCTTTGGGGTTCAGTTATTTCCCTGACCAGTTATGAATACATACCCTGTTACTGACATCCTATTTGCCATTCTCCATTTTGTTTTTAAAAAAAAAAGTTCAAGAGAGACAGCCAAATGCAATCCTGAAATAAATGCTGTGTTTAGAGCTGTCTCCTAAGCTACCAAGCTAGTATCCCTGTCAAAAAAGAAAATTTAGGGCTTCCCTGGTGGCGCAGTGGTTGAGAATCTGCCTGCTAATGCAGGGGACACGGATTCGAGCCCTGGTCTGGGAAGATCCCACATGCCGCGGAGCAACTGGGCCCGTGAGCCACAACTGCTGAGCCTGCGCATCTGGAGCCTGTGCTCCGCAACAAGAGAGGCCGCGATAGTGAGAGGCCTGCGCACCGCAATGAAGAGTGGCCCCCGCTCGCCGCAACTAGAGAAAGCCCTCACACAGAAACGAAGACCCGACACAGCTAAAAATAAATAAATAAAAATTAAAAAAAAAAAAAAAAAAAAGAGTGGCTCCCGCTTGCCGCAACTAGAGAAAGCCCTCGCACGAAACGAAGACCCAACACAGCTATAAATAAATAAATAAATAAATAAATAAATAAATAAATAAATAAATAGAGTAGCTATTAATTTAAAAAAAAAAAAAAAGAAAATTTAACTTATTTGACATGACTTAATGAACCCATTGCTTTCTTTTCTGTATATTCACAAATCATACTTCTATCTCGGTTTGATGCCTGGATTACCAGTTTGTCACTGTAATACCAGTAAGTCATATATCCCTCTTCTAGTGCTTCTTCCATTCTCCACAGGTGCCTAAGGACTAAGCTCATCTACAGTTTTTCTCAGTGCCCTGGGATAGGTAGCCCAAAACAGAAAACCAGTATTCATTTGTTGCAACTAAGAATGATCACTTACAAGTTCCTCACATAACTGAAGTTTCATGAGTCTCTTACCAATACTACCTTATCTGATAGTTTATTCTTATCCATTTCCAAGAAAAATATATGGCTACATTATTGATACTTTGAGTATACAAATCAGAGAAGCAGAGTTTGTACAATCTAAGTTTCTCTTTCATCTTTCAAAAGTAGGAAGGTTGAAGACCTCCATTCTGAACAAATATTCAGGACATTTCCTTGTTCCATTAACTGGGACCTAAAGCTTAATGCCAGGCTACAGTGTTGGACAACCTCTACCCGGAAGGCAGGGCAAGTTCCCATCAGCTTTGGCGATAAACCTTTTAAAGCCAGGTTTTCCAGGATTGGTCATTTAGTTGGCATTCTATAAATGTTAGTTTTCATTATTAAGATTAGTCTCCAAAAAATGTAGTATTGCTCTCTTCAAACTCTCACAACACTTTACCCATACCTCATTTGGGAGCTTAGTCTGATATTCTTTCCATATTATGAGAGCCTCAGGTACAGAAACTGCAGTTTATTGATCTTCACTAAAAAAATTAATCCATTAATTAATGATTCCACAAAAGATAACTGTGATTTTATTAATATCTTTATTGTTTACAGTAAATGCTTCTAAATTGTCTTAAAGTAGTTTCTTTTCTTGATTGCTTTAAACAGCTAATCTTGGCAAATCCTTTCTTTATGTAGAATACAAAAATAAATTTTATTCCAGGACTTTCTGAATTACAGTAACTGTTGAAGATTGGTGGAGTGCCACTGGCTATATTTCACTTATTTATTTTGCTTTTTTCATGTGTACCCATTCAGACTCAGGGCTCACCACCAGAGAATGCAAATTCTTTAGTACTTTGAAATTAATTAAATGAAGCAGAGGATAAAAAAATATTTTCCATCACCATATGGTAGCTTTATTATTATTATTATTAATGGGATTTAAACTTTGATAGAGAATAGTATGAACCTTTCACCGTACTTCTCCAGAGCAGTTCGAAGTGAGATTATAAGAAATGCTCCTACTCTTAGCCATCAATAGCCATGTAACTGCTCAGGGAAGCCTATATATTTCTAGGCAAGATGAACATAACCTTTTGAATGGGTTTTCTGTGAATGTTTATTGGTTTGAACCTTGGTTAATTTGACTCCATAGCCACACCTTCCTATCACGCCACACTAGCACCCTCAAATACACCTGGGCCTCTGCCCTCCAGGAGCTTCATTCATCTAAAATAGTATCAAGAAAATCTATTAAAATGTGCCTTGTTCTTAGTGACAATTATTTAATGTAGGGAGAAAAAATAATTTAATCAATTAAACCCAAACTTCATGAAACATTTATATGATTGTGTGTTGTCATTTGAGATCTTGCAAGATAGTTATTACATTTACAGTAGTGGAAAGAACTGTGTCTTTCCTGCTTCTCTTACATTTATAATTATGATTTAAGTGAACACTTGCATGCATCAACATGAGCAAAAAACTTTATAAAATCTTATTGGAACAGGAATAAAGACGCAGACGTAGAGAATGGACTTGAGGACATGGGGAGGGGGAAGGATAAGCTGGGATGAAGTGAGAGAGTGGCATGGACATATATACACTACCAAATGTAAAACAGATAGCTAGTGGGAAGCAGCTGCATAGCACAGGGAGATCAGCTCGGTGCTTTGTGACCACCTAGAGGGGTGGGATAGGGAGGATGGGAGGGAGACGCAAGAGGGAGGAGATATGGGGATATATGTATATGTATAGCTGATTCACTTTGTTATAAAGCAGAAACTAACACACCATTGTAAAGCAATTCTACTCCAATAAAGATGTTAAAACAACAACAGCAACAACAACAAAATCTTATTGGAAACATCTGAGGAAAGATGACCAAATGAATCAGTATCACAAAATGTTCCTCCCCCAATACCAAGTGGCTTGAATGGGGGAAAAAAAATGTTTCAAGGGAAGTTTAGAAAAAATAACCAACAGCTACCAAACCCAAAAAAGGATCTCATCCTTATAACCTAAACTCAGAAAAATGGTAACCAGGAAAAGAAATAAAAGATTCTGTTGTATCAGAGCCCAACTTCTAAACTTGTACCCACAATTTCTAACCTTTTAAAAAGCAGAACCGAGGGAACAAAGTGTGTCACCAAAATCTTGAGAATTTTAAAAAGTACTCTTGGAGCAAAGGAGACTCAGGTGAGTAAAGCACCCTAGGATATTCCATGGAAAAACTCCTAAAAGTAAAATCTGCTTTTTAATGCCCCAGGACCTCTATTAAGCATGATTAGTAGCCTGAGTTTGCCATATCCCAGGGTTCTATGCTGAGTTGGGGGAATAAGCTGAAGCTTGTAGGTTTATGATACACCCTTGGCAAAATGGAGAGGATCCTGGTACAGAAGTGGTACAGTGGGTTCTCAAAAGAGAGAGGAGATCTCTGAGCCCACAGGAAGTGGCTATGCTGGTCACCATGGGTACCCAGCTCACTCTATCCATACTCCTTCAGACTTTAAGAAAGTACATGGAAAGCAACACTTTGTCCCCACACTGATAAAAGGGAGAAAGATCAAGAAATGGAGGAGAATGGAGTCAAGGAAAAGTCAGAGTAAATGTACGATCTAGACTGAGTTTCCCACATTAAGCTTGAGTAACTTAAATATGGCAACTTTGCAATCACACTGTAGAAGAAAAAAATCTTCAAATGTATCAAATATCCTAGGAGGCAAAAGCCTAATGAACTCAGAAAATATCATCCAAGAGCTGAAAATGCCTGAATGCTTTATCTATAAAGGAACTTAAAAGAATATGTATTCAAAGATGGAATGGTACAACAACATAACTAATTGCAAAGAAGGTACCATATCAACAAACAAATTGAGAAGCAAAATAACAACATTGAAGGTCTAATACATAAATTAGAAGCAGCAAATATATGGGAAAAAATAACAAAGAAGAAAGGCTTCAGATGATTACACATAAAGGAATTATATGTTTATATATATTATACATTATATATATAATTTTTTAAATATAAAAGGAAAAAGACAAGCTAGTAAAGCAATTACAAAGAAACTGTTAGATGTGAAAGAGATAAAATCTTTACAACAAAATGATAATTGGTATCAGAGAAACCAACTAATAGAACAGAAAAAAATAATTCAGAGGTATATAGGAATACAGTCAGCCCTCCATATCTGTGGGTTTCGCATCTGTGAATTCAACCAGCCGCAGATTGAAAATATTCCCCCCAAAACTCCAGAAAGTTCCAAAAAGCAAAACTTGAATTTACTGACACTGACAACTATTTACATAGCATTTACATTGTATGAGGTATTATAAGTAATCTAGAGATGCTTTAAAGTATATGGGAGTATAACAGATTCACTTTGCTGTACACCTGAAATAACACAACATTGTAAATAAACTATACGCCAATAAAAATTTAAAAAGTAAAAATAAAAAATATAAAATATCTAAAAAATAAAATATATGGGAGGACGTGCATAGGTATATGCAAATACTACACCATTTTAGATAAGGGACTTGAGGATTGATGGATTTGGGTATCCACAGAGGGTCCTGGAACCAATCCCCTGTGGATACTGAGGGACAACTGTACCAACACGAAGAAAGAACTAAATCTGAAGATCAAAAGGGCATATCATATACCAGGGAAAAGTGATACAAAATCATCTATATAACAACCAATCATGATTAAGTTATTGAACTTTAAGGATAAAGAAAGAATTCTTATCTAGGCAGAAAAATTAAGTAACTTACAAGAAGAAAAAATATCAGCCTGGACTCTGAAATCTATGCAACATTATTCAATAACTGAATTCAACTTTTCTTCCCTTAAGAGTTGGGGGGAAAAAATATCTATGACCAAGAATATTATATCCAATCCTGTTGCCATTGAAATAGAAAGGCAACTGTCCAGATATATTTACACCTGGAAGAGCTTAGGAAATAAAATACTCATAATGCCGTATGCAACCCTAATAAAGAAATCATCATTAAATAAGATAATAAGTAAGAGGAGTCATGGTTAAATTTTAATGAATTTTAACATATAACAAAGTCTATATCTCTGGGGAAATTTGGCTACAGAATAAAATGAAAATATTGTAACCATGACATAGGAAAAATTAATGTCTGTTTTCTGTTTTTAGTAATAACAGAATAGTTTGTATCAGACTAACCCTCCCACGTATAACAATTACAAAATCTAGACAAAATATTTTTTAATTAGTTTAATGCATTGGAGAATGACAAAAGGCAGCCATACTGGAAAGGAGTTGACTCAATAAAAGGGAACTTTGCTGGGCAACATTTGCATTTGTACAGCTTTTCACTTATAGTCACTTTCTGTTTTACACAGCACATCACAACTTTCTAAGCAGGAAGCTTCATTCTTCCTGACTTAAGAAGTTAGAGAATGGAGTTCGGGGCTGCCAAAGCAACTAAAAAGTGAGGAAGTAAGGGGACAAATCTCTGAAACTGGAGAATCAGAGAAATGTATGTAAAAGAAAATCTGCATGTAAATTCTACCCAAGTCTTTGGCTAACCCTGAACTGCACATAGATGAAGGCAACTACAAGGACAAAATTAAAATGTCTCACCAGGATCCTGATAGGTGACAGCTGGAGGGCTAAAAGAACTGAGCAGAGACTGTAGCTGGAGCATACCACAGAGGAGACAGATTGTGGAATTTGAGTTAACAGCCTGCTAGAACAAAAATCAGCACATTTCAGAAATAGGCAGTAGAATTCAGAATCTTTACAGTGTATTAGCCATGATATCCAGCATAAAGTCAAAAAGAAAGAAACAGAAAAATGTGACCCATAGTCAATTAAAAAGTAGTCAACAGAAATTAACATCTGGGTTGATCTAGGTGCTGGAATTAGCAGGCAAGAACTTAAAGCAGCTATTAAGAATATGTTCAAGAATTTTTTTTTAAAAAATGACTCATCAAAATAAATGAACACATGGAGAAGAATCTCAAAGATATGAAACTATAAAAAGGAACCAAGTGGAAATCCTAAAATGGTAAAGTATAATATTTTACATTAAATTCACCACATAAAATATTGAAGGAAAAAGAAGCAAGTCTCTAAAATCTTGAAGACAGATTAATAGAAATTATCCAATCAGAAAAGAAGGGGGAAAAGGAGGAAAATATGAGCAGCTATTCAGTTACCTGTGGAGTAGATAGAATGGAGGGGGAACAAAAGGAAGAAGAAAATAGCAACAAAAATTTCCCAAATTTACTGGAAAACATAAACTTACAGACCAAAAATTTCTATAAACCTCAAGCAAGATAAATATAAAGAAAATCACAGCTAGATACACTGTAGTCATACAACGGCAAACTAAAATAAAAGTAAAGTCTTGAAAACAGGAGAAAACAACATATTACATAATAGAGAAACAATGATAGCAATGATGGCTGAGTTCTCATCAGAAACAATGGAGGCCAAGAGAAAACTGTGGAGGGCTGTGGTAGACAAAAGATGGCCAGCATTTCTTTGGTACTCCTCCAATCGAGAGATTCCCTTCCTTTGAATCTGAGTGAGCTATGTGATAGCATAACCAAAAGAATGTGGTAGAAGTAATATTGTATCTGTTTATGGGCCTTAAGAGAGTGGCAGCTTCTTTTCATCTCTTGAAACACTTATTCCTGAAGTCCTGAGATGACAGATAAAAGTCCAAATACCCTGCTCAAAAGATCACATGGATAGGCTCTGAGACTACATGAAGAGGGAGAAATGTATAGCTAAGCCCTAGCTTCCATACATTTTACCAAGGTGACATGCATTTGAATGAAATCATCCTGGACCATGCTGACCAGCCACAGCTGAATACCACCAAGTAACTACCACCAATGACACGTGGAACAAAAGAATCACTCAGCCAACCCCTGCCCAAATTTCTGAACAAAAAAATCATTAGATGTAATATAACAAATTGGTGTTGTTTTAAAACACTAGGTTTGGGAGGTGTTTGTGAGGCAGCAATAGTTAACCGGAGCAATGTTGTCAAAATGATGAAAGAAAAATAAAAAACTTTCCATCCAGATTTCTATATCCAGCAAAATTATCCATTAAGTATGAAAATGAATTTAACACATTTTCAAATAAATGAAAAGTTGAAAATTTTGTTGCCAGTTGATCTACACTACAAGAAATATTAAAGAAAGCTCTTCTAGCCAAAGGGAAATAGCACCAGATGAAAACATAAATGATAAATATAAAACCCCCTATTTGTTTTCTCTTAATTTTTTTAAACATATGACTGTTTAAAGCAAAAATTTTAGCATTCTGTTCTAGGGTATATATATATATATTTGACAACAAGAACAGAAAAACAAATGGACTGAATAGAAAACAAAGCACAAAATGGTAGACAAAAATACAGCCGTATCAATAATCACACTGAAAATAAATAGACTAAATATGTAATTGAAAGGCATAATTGATAGACTATACAACAAAGTAAGACTCAGTTGTATGCTGCACATAATAAATGCCTTAGGTAAAGTCACAGATGGGTTAAAAGTAAAAGGATGAAAAAATACATATACTATAAAAACAGTAAGCAACAGAAAGCTAGAGTGGCTATATTAATATCAGAAAAAAATAACTGTAAGAAATGTAAGGATTATTGCCAGAGATAGAGATAAATTTCATAATGCTAAAAGAGTCAACTCATCAGGAAGACATAACAATCATATGTGTGTATGCACCTAATTAACAGACAAGTGAAATATATAAAGCAAAAACTGACCAGTTGGAGATTTTAACATCCCTTTCTTAGTTATTGATAGAAAAACTGCTTAAAAAAATGAGTAAGAATATAAAAGAGCTGAATAACACTATTAGCCCCTTTAACATAATGACATGGCAGAATATATATTCTTTTCAAGTATACATGGAATATTTACTAACATAATACCTATATGCTGAGCCATAAACTCAGTCTCAATAAATTTTAAAAGATTGGAATCTTACAGGGTATATTCTCTAACCATAAAGGAATTAATTAGAAATCAATAGTAATAAGATATCAAGAAAAGCCACCAAATATTTGGAAATTAAGCAACACAATTCTAAATAATCCATGGTTTAAAGAAAACACAGAGAAAATATAAATTATTTTTAATAGAATGATAATTACATTATAGGAAATTTATGGGACGTGGCTAATGCAATGCTTAGATGGAAATTTATAGTGTCAAATACATACCTTAAATAAAAGAAAAAGTTTACAATCAACGTTCAAGTTCCAATTTTAAGGTTTAAAAAAGTAAATTTTAGATACGTGCAAAGAAGAAAAAAATAAAAAGCAGAGATCAATGAAATGTGAAACAAACACTTGACAGATTTGACAAAAGCAAAAGCTAATTCTTTGAAAAGATCAACCAAATTGATAAATTCCTAACCAGAAAATGAAAGGAAGGAAGGAAGGAGGGGAGGGAGAGAGGAAGGAAGGAAGGAAGGAAAGAAGGAAGGGAGGAAGGAAATTAAAATTATTAATATCAGTTACAAAAGAGAAGTTACAACTACAAATCACACAGACATTAAAAGGTAATTTTGTGCCAGTTAATTTTACAACATAGATGAAATGAAACCATTTCTTGTAAAATACACAACTTAAAATGAGACAAATGATATAGAAAATCTAAATAACCTTGTACCTATTACGGAAATTGAATTCATGATCGAAAAACATCCTACAAAGGAAACCCCAGGCCTAGATGATTACACCAATAAATCCTCTCAAACATTTAAGGAAGGTGTGACACCAATCTTATACAAATCCTTTTAAAATATTGGAAAAGGAGAGTTTTCATCTCATTTTGGGAGACCACCCAAACCGTGATACCAAACCATGACAAAAATATTACAAGAAACAAAAATTATAGACTAATACAATCAAGTGAATAAACATATAAAAATGGTGACACCACTGGGCATATACCCAGAGAAAACCATAATTCAAAAAGACACATGCACCCCAATGTTCACTGCAGCACTATTTACAATAGGCAGGTCATGGAAGCAACCTAAATGCCCATCGACAGACAAATGGATAAAGAAGATGTGGTACATATATACAATGGAATATTACTCAGTCATAAAAAGAACAAAATTGGGTCATTTATAGAGACATGGATGGACCTAGAGACTGTCATACAGAGTGAAGTAAGTCAGAAGGAGAAAGACAAGTATCATATATTAACACATATATGGGGAATCTAGAAAAATGGTACAGATGAACCTGTTTACAAGGCAGAAATAGAGACACAGATATAGAGAACAAATGTATGGACACCATGGGGGGAAAGCGGGAGGGGGGGTGGGATGAATTGGGAGATTTGGATTGACATATATACACTAATATGTATAAAATAGATAACTAATAAGAACCTGCTGTATAATAAATAAACAAATTAAATAAAATTCAAAAATAAATAAAAATAAAAATGGTGAAAAAAATATTGGCCAAACAAACCCAGCAACATATAAAAAAGAAAATGCAGCATGACCAAGTGAGGTTTATCTAGGAATGGAAGGTTGGTTCAACATTTGAAAATCAATCAATGTAATAGACCATAATATCAGAGTAAACGAGAAAACTCATATAATTTCAATGAATACAGAAAACACCTGGTAAAATTCAATACCCATTCATGATAAAAGTTCTTAGCAAACTAGGAAAACAAATCAACTTCCTAAATCTGATAAAGGGCATCTACAAAAAACCTACAGCTAACATCATATTTAATGATAAAATATTAACTGCTTTTCCCCTAAGATTGGGAACAAGGAAAGGATTTCATCAATTTTATACAACATTGTAGTGGAGTTTCTAGCTAGTGCAAGAAAGCAAGAAGAAATAAATAAGAGGTATATGGATTGGAAAGGAAAAAGTAAAACTGTCTCTATTCACATATGATATGATTTTGTATGTAGAAAACTCTAAAGAATCTACAAAGCAACTACTAAAACTTAAAGCGAATTTAACAAAGTCATGAATACATGTAACAACATGCACAAATCTCAGACATTATTCACATTATGTGAAAGAAGCCAGACACAAAAATATACATGATATATGATCCCATTTATATAAAAGTCTGGAACAGGCAAGACTATACAAAGGTGAAAAAAATGGAAAAGATATTGCTTTGACGGAAGGGATTAATTGGTAGTGGGCATAAGGAAAGTTTCTGGGATGATGGAAAGATTTTGTGTATTGATAGAGGTGTGGAGTACATAAGTGTATGCATTTGTCAAAACTCATTAGATTGTAAACTTAGGATTTGTGTATTTCACTGTATTTAAATTTCACCAAAAAAAAAAGTAAAAACTGTAAACAAATACTAAACTCTGGTTAGTAAATTTTCTTTTTTCAGTAGTATGGCTTAGCAATTCTAAAATTAATTTGTGTGAGTTTAGACAAGTGGGTAAACATATTTTAGGCTTGAGCAAATGAGTAAATATATTGCTCAAAATATGACAGCCAGATTTCTCCTTGTAGGAGGTACAAATATGAAAGGAGGAAGACAAGAATGTACCCTGAGGTACTGGGTTGAAACTGAGAGTGTCAGTATGACCTTATGGAGATGATAGAGGATAGAGATACAGACAGACAGAGATAAGAGAGAGACTGAGACAGGGAGTGAGATAGAAAGAAGGAGAAAGAGATATCTCCTAGCTGTAGAGCTGGGGGGAGTGCGGAGGGCTAGGACAGGGGAATTAAAAGATGAGCATGAACATCTTCTTATGCCAGAAATTAAGGAAATGCTCAAAAAATAATGGGGTAATATCAGGAGGATGCATGAGCCAGCTTGAAGTGGCTCCCTCTGGCAAAATCTGGGACAATTGGTACATCAAAATAAATAATAATGGTAATTGATTATAACTTTTGAACAAAAGAAAAATCCACATGTGTTATATTAGTTTCCTGAGGCTGCTGTAACAAAGTTCCTTGAACTGGGTGACTTAAAAGAACAAAAATTTGTTGTTTCACAGGTTTGGAGATTAGAAGTCCAAAATCAAGGTATTGGCAGAGCTATGCTTCCTCTAAAATCTGTAGGAAAATCCTTCTTTACCTCTTCCTAGCACCTCCCTAGGTGGCTTTCCAGCATATCTTTGGCATTCCTTGTTTTGTAGAGGCATCACTCTGATCCTCCATCTTCACATGGCATTCTCCATGTGTGTCTTCATATTATCTTCCCTCTGTGTGTATCTGTATTCAAATTTCCCCTTTTTATAAGGACACCAGACATATTGGATTAAGGCCCAACCTTGTAAGTTCATCTACAAGGACATTATTTCCAAATAAGGTCATACTCGGAGGTGCTGGGATAATGACTTTAGCATATCTTTTTGGGGGGGTGGAGGAGACACAATTCAATCCATAAGAAATGCATACTGCAATGAAAATATAAGTAAATAATGGGTAAAGTAGAATTCTTGTTTGTAATAGAAAGCCAACTAATAAATATAGAAGGAGCAATGGAAATAGAAAATCATCAATGGGTTTAAATTAGTGGGCAAAATTTTGATGTCGTAAGATATTAAATAGTCGCAGAATATCTCTGCTCAATATACTTATTAATTAAAAAAGGGAAAACATTACCTTTACAGAAGAAAAACCTGGTGAACACCACTTTAATTATGTGATCAAAATTAACATCAGCAAAGTTGGGACAAATAGACATCTGTGCTTCCACTGAGAAAGATACATCACCTCAGTGATATTCTTGCCAAAAATGCATAACCTGAATTGAATCATGAAGAAACATTAGATAAATCCAAATTGAGGGACATTCTGTACAAAATAACTGGCCTAAAGTCCTCAAAAATGTCAAGATCAAGAAAAATGAAAGACTGAACAATTGTTTCAGATTAAAGGAGACAAAAGAGGCATGATAACTAAGCAATGCATGATCCTAGGTTGAACCCTGTACTAGAAAAAAGATCTATAAAATCATATTGGGACAACTGACAGAATTTGAATATGAATTGCAGACTAGACAGTATTACATCAATGTTAATGCTTTTGAAAATTGCATTGTGATTATGTAGGAGAATGTCCTTGTTCTTCAGAAATATATATTAAGTGTGGTTTAGAAAAAATAATATGCATATGGGTAAAATAGAAGGAATAATAAAAAATGGGGAAAAATATTTTAAAATTGGTAAATCTGGGTAAAGAGTATACAGGAATGCCTTGCACTATTCTTACAACATTGGAGTAAGTTGAAAATTATATTAAAATTAAATAAAATCAGAACAAAACAGGGGTAGAAGGAAGAATAAGACTGTTAAAGACTGCATCCTTCATAGCAAAAATCAGTGAGTTCTGTAAAATACTGGAAACATTTCAGTCTTTAAAAGTAATGTTGCTAATGTCTTGATTGTTTTCAGAATCTTCAAGCTTAGGATCTTAAGAGAATAATATCTCTGGAGGAGAAAATCATTTATCAAAAATTCAAAATTCCTTTAAAAAAATTCAAAATTCCTGCATTTCAAAATCTAGTAAATTAAAGGAAAATTAAATATATTTTTAATAGCTGACATAGTATGATTTCATTCTTATAAAATTATTTCTATATCTATCTATTTATCTATCGCCCTGCCTCTCAGTTCATCTGTCAATCTCTATACATGCATATAGGGTTAACTAAAGATAGTGTTCACCAAATGTTCTACTAGGTTACTTATAAGTAATTTTTTCTTTCTTTGTACTTTTCGTACTACTTGAAATTTTGATAATAAGCTTGTGTTTTTTTATAAAAAAAGCACATGCTCTAACATATATAATGGCATTTACATTTTGATTCTCAAAACATAATGGTATTAATTTTGATTTGATAAAATATTAACATGCTAAAGTCATTTCCAGCTCTATAAACAAACTAAAAAACCAACACAAAGTATCTGCTCCACATTTCAAGAGTAATGAGTTCAATCATGTTAAGGTTATAATTTTGATAGTCTGCTAATTTTTTTCCTCTCAATGCAACTAGAAATTAATTCTTTGTCAGTCTTAACAATTAGTGTTCTTATCTTTTTTCTGAAATAAAGATGACATTAGATCAAAATTTTTTCATTTTTCTTCTTTTAAAAAATTTACAGTAATAGCCTAGTCGTGACAAGCATATGATAATATCATCTGCACAGAAAAATAAAATTCTGTGGTTTCACAACCATTCCTACCAACTACCTTATTGGGTATATGGCTAAATTAAAAATCCTCTCTCACATTTATCCTGAAGATTCCTTTATTTGAATTTTCTCCCACAGTCCCAGCTTCTCTCAGAACATCTTCTTTATTCCTGTACCCTATTCCTTGTTCTCCAGAAATGCTTTAAAGTCTCAAGATTTTCCTCTACGACATGAAGTCTTAGGGTTGAGAAAATGTAGTACAGAGGAGTAATATGGTAGAAGATATTTTTGTTCATCAAGACTCACTGCCAGGAGGACCTTCAAGATGGCGGAGGAGTAAGACGTGGAGATCACCTTCCTCCCCACAAATACATCTGAAATACATCTACTTGTGGAACAACTCCTACAGAACACCTACTGAACGCAGGCAGAAGACCTCAGACATACCAAAAGGCAAGAAACTCCCCACGCACCTGGGTAGGGCAAAAGAAAAAAGGAGAAACAGAGACAAAAGAATAGGGTCCAACCTGCACGTCTGGGAAGGATCTGTGAAAGAGGAAAAGTTTCCACACACTAGGAAGCCCCTTCACTGGCAGAGATGGTGGGTGGACGGGGGCGAAGCTTCAGAGCCACAGAAGAGAGCACAGCAACAGGGGTGCAGAGGGCAAAGTGGAGAGATTCCTGCACAGAGGATCGGTGCCGACCAGCACTCACCAGCCTGAGAGGCTTGTCTGCTCATGCCAGGGCGGTGGAGGCTGGGAACTGAGGCTCGGGCTTTGGAGGTCAGAACCCAGGGAGAGGACTGGAGTTGGCTGCGTGAACACAGCCTGAGGGGGCTAGTGCGCCTCAGCTAGCTGGGAGGGAGCCCGGGAAAAACTCTGGACCTGCCCAAGAGGCAAGAGACCATTGTTTTGGGGTGCGTGAGGAGAGGGGATTCAGAGCACCACCTAAACGAGCTTCAGAGATGGGTGCAAGCCACGGCTATCAACGCAGACACCAGAGACAGGCATGAAACGCTAATGCTGCTGCTGCAGCCATCAGGAATCCTGTGTGCAAGCACAGGTCACTATCCACACCGCCCCTCCCGGGAGCCTGTGCAGCCCGCCACTGCCAGGGTCCCCTGATCCAGGGACAAGTTCCCAAGGAGAACACACGGCACGCCTCAGGCTGTTGCAATGTCACGCCAGCCTCAGCCACCACAGGCTTATGTCACATTCCAATTATAACTACTGTACCGCTCCCTCCCCCTGGCCTGAGAGAACCAGAGCCCCCTAATCAGCTGCTTCTTTAACCCCTCCTGTCTGGGTGAAGAACAGACGCCAGAAGGCAACCTACATGCAGAGACAGGACCAAATCCAAAGCTGAACCCCAGGAGCTGTGTGAAAAAAGAAGAGAAAAGGAAATTTCTCGTGCAGCCTCAGGAGCAGCAGGTTAAATCTCCACAATCAACTTGATGTACGCTGCATCTGTGGAATACCTGAATAGACAACGAAACATCCCAAAATTAAAGCGGTAGACTTTGGGAGCAACTGTAGACTTTGGGTTTGCTGTATGCGACTGACTAGTTTCTGATTTATATGTTTATCTTAGTTTAGCTTTTAGCACTTGTTATCATTGGTGGATTTCTTTATTGGTTTTGTTGCTCTTTTTTTAATTTTTTATCTTAAAGTTTTTTTTATTTTTTATTTTAATAACTTTATTTTCTTTTATTTATTTATTTTCTTTCTTTCTTTTTTTCTCCTCCCTTTTCTACTGAGCCATGTGGCTGACAGGATCTTGGTGCTCGGGCTGGGTGTCACGCCTGAGCCTCAGAGGTGGGAGAGCCAAGTTCAGGACATTGGACCACCAGAGACCTCCCGGCCCCATGTAATATCAATCGGCAAGAGCTCTCCCAGACATCTCCGACTCAATGCTAAGACCCAGCTCCACTCAACAACCAGAAAGCTCCAGTGCTGGATGCCCCATGCCAAACAACTAGCAAGAAAGGAACACAACCCCACCCATTAGCGGAGAGGCTGCCTAAAATCATAATAAGGTCACAGACACCCCAAAACACACCACTGGACTCGGTCCTGCCCACCAGAAAGACAAGATCCAGGCTCAACCACCAGAACACAGGCACCAGTCCCCACCAAGAAGCCTGCACAACCCACTGAAGCAACCTTAGCCACTGGGGGCAGACACCAAAAACAATGGGAACTACGAACGTGCAGCCTGTGAAAAGGAGACCCCAAACACAATAAGTTAAGCAAAATGAGAAAACAGAGAAACACACAGCAGATGAAGGAGCAATGTAAAAACCCACCACACCAAACAAATGAAGAGGAAATAGGCAGTGTACCTGAAAAAGAATTCAGAGTAATGATAGTAAAGATGATCCAAAATCTTGGAAAGAGAATGGAGAAAATACAAAAAAACATTTAACAAGGAACTAGAAGAACTAAAGAGCAAACAAACAATGATGAACAACACAATAAATGAAATTAAAAATTCTCTAGAAGGAATCAATAGCAGAATAACTGAGGCAGAAGAATGGATAAGTGGTGCCTCATCCACCAGAGAGCAGACAGCAGAAGCAAGAAGAACTACAGTCCTGCAGCCTGTGGAACAAAAACCACATTCACAGAAAGATAGACAAGATGCAAAGGCAGAGGGCTATCTACCAGATGAAGGAACATGATAAAACCCCAGAAAAACAATCAAACGAAGTGGAGATAGGCAACCTTCCAGAAAAAGAATTCAGAATAATGATAGTGAAGATGATCCAGGACCTCGGAAAAAGAATGGAGGCAAAGATGGAGAAGATGCAAGGAATGTTTAACTAAGACCTAGAAGAATTAAAGAACAAACAAACAGATGAACAATGCAATACCTGAAATGAAAAATACACTAGAAGGAATCAGTAGCAGAATAACTGAGGCAGGAGAACAGATAAGTGACCTGGAAGACAGAATGGTGGAATTCACTGCTGCAGAACAGAATAAAGAAAAAAGAATGAAAAGAAATGAAGACAGCCTAAGAGACCTCTGGGACAACATTAAAGATAACAACATTCGCATTTATAGGGGTCCCAGAAGGCGAAGAGAGAGAGAAAGGACCCGAGAAAATGTTTGCAGAGATTATAGTCGAAAACTTCCCTAACATGGGAAAGGAAATAGCCACCCAAGTCCAGGAAGCACAGAGAGTCCCATACAGGATAAACTCAAAGAGAAACACACCAAGACACATAGTAATCAAATTGGCAAAAATTAAAGACAAAGAAAAATTATTGAAAGCAGCAAGGGAAAAACAACAAATAACATACAAGGGAACTCCTATAAGGTTAACAGCTGATTTCTCAGCAGAAACTCTACAAGCCAGAAGGGAGTAGCATGATATACTTAAAGTGATGAAAGGGAAGAACTTCCAACCAAGATTACTCTACCCAGCAAGGATCTCATTCAGATTCGTTGGAGAAATCAAAAGCTTTACAGACAAGCAAAAGCTAAGACAATTCAGCACCACCAAACCAGCTCTACAGCAAATGTTAAAGGAACTTCTCTAAGTGGGAAACACAAGAGAAGAAAAGGACCTACAAAAACAAACCCAAAACAATTAAGAAAATGGTCTTAGGGACATACATATCGATAATTACCTTAAACGTGAATGGATTAAATGCTCCAACCAAAAGACACAGGCTTGTTGAATGGATACAAAAACAAGACCCATATATATGCTATCTACAAGAGACCCACTTCAGACCTAGGGACACATACAGACAAAGTGAGGGGATGGAAAAAGATATTCCATGCAAATGGAAATCAAAAGAAAGCTGGAGTAGCAATACTCATATCAGATAAAATAGACTTTAAAATAAAGAATGTTACAAGAGACAAGGAAGGACACTACATAATGATCAAGGGATCAATCCAAGAAGAAGATATAATAATTATAAATATATATGCACCCAACATAGGAGCACCTCAATACATAAGGCAACTGCTAACAGCTATAAAAGAGGAAATTGACAATAACACAATAATAGTGGGGGACTTCAACACCTCACTTGCACCAATGGACACATCATCCAAAATGAAAATTAATAAGGAAACAGAAGCTTTGAAAGACACAATAGACCAGATAGATTTAATTGATATTTATAGGAGATTCCATCCAAAAACAGCAGATTACACTTTCTTCTCAAGTGCACACAGAACATTCTCCAGGAGACATCACATCTTGGGTCACAAATCAAGCCTCAGTAAATTTAAGAAAATTGAAATCATATCAAGCATCTTTTCTGACCACAACGCTATGAGATTAGAAATGAATTAAGGGGAAAAAACGTAAAAAACACAAACACATGGAGGCTAAACACTATGTTACTAAATAACCAAGAGATCACTGAAGAAATCAAAGAGGAAATCAAAAAATACCTAGAGACAAATGACAATGAAAACACGACAATCCAAAACCTATGGGATGCAGCAAAAGCAGTTCTAAGAGGGAAGTTTATAGCTATCCAAGCCTACCTCAAGAAACAAGAAAAATCTCAAGCAAACAATCTAACCTTACACCTAAAGGAACTAGAGAAAGAAGAACAAACGAAACCAAAAGTTAGCAGAAGGAAAGAAATCATAAAGATCAGAGCAGAAATAAATGAAATAGAAACAAAGAAAACAGTAGCAAAGATCAATAAAACTAAAAGCTTGTTCTTTGAGAAGATAAACAAAATTAATAAACCATTAGCCAGACTCATCAAGAAAAAGAGGGAGAGGACTCAAATCAATAAAATTAGAAATGAAAAAGGAGAAGTTACAACAGACACTGCAGAAATACAAAGCATCCTAAGAGACTATACAAGGAACTTTATGCCAATAAAATGGACAACTTGGAAGAACTGGACAAATTCTTAGAAATGCACAACCTTCCAAGACTGAACCAGGAAGAAATAGAAAATTTGAACAAACCAATCACAAGCACTGAAATTGAAACTGTGATTAAAAATCTTCCAACAAACAAAAGCCCAGGACCAGATGGCTTCCAGGCGAATTCTATCAAACATTTAGAGAAGAGCTAACACCTATCCTTCTCAAACTCTTCCAAAATATAGCAGAGCCAGGAACACACGCAAACTCATTCTACGAGGCCACCATCACCCTGATAATAAAACCAGACAAAGATGTCACAAAAAAAGAAAACTACAGTCCAATATCACTGATGAACATACATGTGAAAATCCTCAACAAAATACTAGCAAACAGAATCCAACAGCACATTAAAAGGATCAAACACCATGATCAAGTGGTGTTTATCCCAGGAATGCAAGGATTCTTCAGTATACGCCAGTCAATCTATGGGATACACCATATTAACAAACTGAAGGAGAAAAACCATATGACTTTCTCAATAGATGCAGAAAAAGCTTTTGACAAAATTCAACACCCATTTATGATAAAAACTCTCCAGATAATAGGCATAGAGGGAACTTACCTCAGCATAACAAAGGCCATATATGACAAACCCACAGCCTACATCATTCTCAGTGGTGAAAAACTGAAACCATTTCCACTAGGATCAGGAACAAGACAAGGTTGCCCACTCTCACCACTCTTAGTCAACATAGTTTTGGAAGTTTTAGCCACAGCAATCAGAGACGAAAAAGAAATAAAAGGAATCCAAATCAGAAAAGAGGAGGTAAAACTGTCACTGATTGAAGATGACATGATACTATACATAGAGAATCCTAAAAATGCTACCAGAAAACTACTAGAGCTAATCAATGAATTGGGTAAAGTAGCAGGATACAAAATTAATGCACAGAAATCTCTTGCATTCCTATATACTAATGATGAAAAATCTGAAGAGAAATTAAAGAAACACTCCCATTTACCATTGCAACAAAAAGAATAAAATACCTAGGAATAAACCTACCTGAAGAGACAAAAGACCTGTATGCAGAAAACTATAAGACACTGATGAAAGAAATTAAAGATGATGTAAACAGATGTAGAGATATATCATGTTGTTGGACTGGAAGAATCAACATTGTGAAAATGACTATACTACCCAAAGCAATCTACAGATTCAATGCAATCCCTATCAAATTACCAATGGCATTTTTCACAGAACTAGAACAAAAAATTTCACAATTTGTATGGAAACACAAAAGACCCCTAAGAGCCAAAGCAATCCTGAGAAAGAAAAACAGAGCTGGAGGAATCAGACTCCCTGCCTTCAGACTATACTACAAAGCTACAGTAATCAAGACAGTAAGGAACTGGCACAAAAACAGAAATATTGATCATTGGAACAGGATAAATAGCCCAGAGATAAACCCACACACATATGGTCACCTTATCTTTGATAGAGGAGGCAAGAATATACAATGGAAAAAAGACAGCCCCTTCAATAAGTGGTGCTGGGAAAACTGGACAGCTACATGTAAAAGAATGAAATTAGAACACTCCCTAACACCATACACAAAAATAAACTCAAACTCGATTAAAGACCTAAATGTAAGGCCAGACACTATAAAACTCTTAGAGGAAAACATAGGCAGAACACTCCATGACATAAATCACAGCAAGATCCTTTCTGACCCACCTCCTAGAAAAATGGAAATAAAAACAAAAATAAACAAATGGGACCTAATGAAACTTAAAAGCTTTTGCACAGCAAAGGAAACCATAAATAAGACGAAAAGACAACCCTCAGAATGGGAGAAAATATTTGTAAATGAAGCAACTGACAAAAGGATTAATCTCCAAAATATACAAGCAGCTCATGCAGCTCAAAATCAAAAAAACAAACAACCCAATCTAAAAATGGGCAGAAGACCTAAGAAGACCATTTCTCCAAAGAAGATATACAGATTGCCAACAAACACATGAAAGGATGCTCAAGATCACTAATCATTAGAGAAATGCAAATCAAAACTACAATGAGGTATCACCTCACACCTGTCAGAATGGCCATCATCAAAAAAATCTGCAAACAGTAAATGCTGGAGAGGGTGTGGAGAAAAGGGAACCCTCTTGCACTGTTGGTGGGAATGTAAATTGATACAGCCACTATGAAGAACAGTATGGAGGTTCCTTAAAAAACTAAAAATGGAACTACCATATGACCCAGCAATCCCACTACTGGGCATATACCCTGAGAAAACCATAATTCAAAAAGAGTCATGTACCACAATGTCCATTGCAGCACTGTTTACAATAGCCAGGTCATGGAAGCAACCTAAATGCCCATCGACAGATGAATGGATAAAGAAGATGTGGCACATATATACAATGGAATATTACTCAGCCATAAGAAGGAACGAAGTTGGGTCATTTGTGGAGACATGGATGGACCTAGAGTCTGTCACACAGAGTGAAGTAAGTCAGAAAGAGAAAAACAAAAACTGTATGCTAACTCATATATGGAATCTAAAAAAAAAAAATTTTGGTTATGAAGAACCTAGGGGCAGGATAGGAATAAAGATGCAGACATAGAGAATGGACTTGAGGATACAGGGAGGGGGAAGGGTAAGCTGGGAAGAAGTGAGAGAGTGGCATGGACATATATACACTACCAAATGTAAAATAGATAGCTAGTGGGAAGCAGCTGCATAGCACAGGGAGATCAGCTCGGTGCTTTGTGACCACCTAGAGGGGTGGGATAGGGAGGGTGGGAGGGAGACACAAGAGGGGGGCCATATGGGGATATATGTATACGTATAGCTGATTCATTTTGTTATACAGCAGAAACTAACACAACAATATAAAGCAATTATACTCCAATAAAGATGTTTTAAAAAAAACCTCACTGCCCCTCCCTGTGAGATGATTATACTTACTTAGCCTGTTGAACTCAGACATGCCCATGTGACCTCTTTTGGCTGATGAAATGTCTGAAGTGATATATGTCACTTCCAGGAAGAAGTTAAAAGCCAGTGCACGCCTCTGCCACAATGACCTGCAATGCTCTAGGTATAAAAGATGATCTTTTCAGCTTGGGTCGCTGAGTGAAGACAATGGGCAGCCAAACTACAGCCAGCCTAAGATGGCCACGTGGTGTGAGCAGAAAACTGTCCTTGGGAACATTTGAGGTGTGGAGGTTGTTTTTGCCACAGCATAACTAGCCCATCCTGAATGATGCACACGAGTATGCTGGTAGCAAAACTTGTCGCCCTTCTTGAGTTGTAGTTTCCTTCTGCACCCATCTAGTATATCTGATGAACTCTCACTGGACTCTTGGGAGGAGGCACCTTATCATAGTCATGTCTATACCCCCAGAAAATTAGCATAAGTTTTGACATTGAAAGATCTCCTTTTCTGGTTGTCCAGGAGCAGTCTGCTTACATAAATCAACAAGTACAATGGATCTACGTAACTCCAGTGTTGGGGCTGAATTTATGTTTCTGCCTTCTGTAAAAAGAATATCACAAGTAGTCAGGGACTCAGTCCTTCTAGACAAATGAAAGAAGTTTGAGTGCTTATTGTTTCATGTTATCTCTTCCTAATGACCAATTATTGCTTTTATGTTCAGGAAATAATCGAGTGTCTACTCTGTACCCCGCACTGTGTAACACACTAAGAATATAGAAATAACTATTGAATCCTTTCCCAGAGAAACTTATAGGCGGTGAGTGAGACAAATAAGTAAAATATGAGTTGTCCTGACCTGGTGGAGTCTTAAATGGCTCCCTCACTGCCCATAAAGGATATAGACACCCATTAATAAATAGCTTTCTTTACCCTCTGTAGTCCAGGAAATCCTGGGACCTAGGCGAGTCCTGATAAAGACACTCTCTCAAGAGAGTCACCTGGGATGTTCAATGACTCCAATAGATTCTTGGCAGTTTTCTTACAGTCACTGCATCCAATCAATGGCTATTCTCTTTCCATTCTCTCTCTTCAGTTCCTCTCAAATTCATTCCCTCCTTTCTTTCCCGCTGATACTGTTACTTCTTGACTTAATAACCTTGTATCTTCATCACTTTAATCCTTTCATGGCAATTTATGTTCATGTTTTGATTCACCTCCAAGATCCTGTTATTAGGGAAGAGGGTACCTGCCTAATTTGCTGCTGTATTCTTGACAGAGCCTACTCCAGATCTTTGTGTGCTGTAAGCATTGTATAAACTTATTGAATGAAATCTGAATCTTCACATAATACATTCCTCTTTGACAATATTGATTGTGAAGCTGATTCAAAAGGATAGGTTTTGCCTAATTGGAGACACCTGGAACCTTCATAATAACTCCAAATATAACAACTGCCACAGGCACTGCTGGGCAATAAAATCCAGCAAGAAAAATCATCCAAGTTGCTTCATGACTCATAACTCAGTCCATCAGTAGAATTGCATCTTTCTCTTCTTTAGTTCCTGACTCAGTTTCATCCCTGGATATCAGATTATTGGTTCCCTTATTAAGTAACTTCTAGTGTCCCCTCAGTGATACCTGTTATGAGCCCACTGATCTACCCACTATGACACTACCATCTGGATCTTCTTGCCCAAAGCCTGATGATAGAAAAAAATGCTTGTGTTCCTGTTCACCATGTACCCATATTTTATTTATGCCACATTCCAAGTCTGGTTTGCACTTCTTTATAAGAAGCCTGTTCCTTAGTTTTTAAAGGACTGTTTTAAGTGTCCCTTTAAAATCTCCTTGGCAAAAATAGTGCTTAATGATATAGGACATAGGATCTTCAAATTTAAATACCTTTGATCAGAATTGAGATAATAATTATTTTCTTTACTGATATATATTTTTGTTATTAAAATAAATGATGATATGAACATCTGATTTCAGAAATATATCAAGTAATAGTAAATGTCTGTTTTCACTTCCCTTCCACCCAAAAGATAACCCACAGATAACCACTGATAACAGTTTAGTATATATTCTCCCAAACATTGTTCTATACATTTAAATATGTAAATGAATATATATAGCTATACATGCAACCTCCTCCACATAACTTGTACCTATATAGTTATTTTACATAAATGTAGTAACATCATAGATTATGTTTTTTAATTTTTTTTTTTTTTTTGGCTGGGCCACGTGGCATGTGGGATCTTAGTTCCCCAACCAGGGATCGAACCTGCACCCCCTGCATTGGAAGTGCAGATTCTTAACCACTGGACCGCCAGGGAAGTCCCAACGTCATAGATTATTAATTCAATCATTCAGCAAGTTATATTGACCCCCCCTGCTAACTATCTTCTATGTACCGTTACAGGCAATGAGATACAACAATGAACAGAAGAATGCCCCCGGCCTCAAGGAACTTACATTCTAGTGGACATTCTGTTCAGTGTACATAATACACATATTATGCATAATAGTTTTATACTAAAATGGAATCATACTATATGGATTATCTTACATCTTGCTTTTTTTTTAACTTGAAAATTTCTTGAAGCTCTTTCCATATCAGAACATATAGTACATATACATCTAAATCACCATAACCAAATAATAGACTGGGAAAAAATATTTCATCATATAAAACAGACTAAGATTTTATATCCAGAATATATTTTTTAACTCCTACAAATTAATATAAAAAAAATATATAAAAAACTGGCAAATATATAAAGATTAAGTCATTAAAAGAACTAAATACCTAACAAACCTTCAAAAATATGCTTGATATCACTAGAAATAAGGAAATTTTTAAATTTAAATCATATCCAAGTTCCACTTGAAACTTCCACTTCCAGCAAAGATGGAGTAACAAGGACCAGATTTACCCTCTGCCCAAAACAACTAAAAACTAGACAAAATAAATGTATTTAGAACAAAAACTTTCGGACGTTAGAATG
Source organism: Balaenoptera musculus (assembly GCF_009873245.2). Lineage (NCBI taxonomy): Eukaryota > Metazoa > Chordata > Mammalia > Artiodactyla > Balaenopteridae > Balaenoptera > Balaenoptera musculus. The sequence goes on from NC_045788.1 coordinate 60,213,449, forward strand.
AGATAGTGCAAGAAAGTGATATCTGAAAGAGAAGAAATAAAAAAGGTAAGACCAAGAATGGTCCCAACTTACTGTTGGGACCTGATTCCAGGTCACAATTCAGGGAGAACCCAAGTGTTGCCTGGCAATCTTCCTGAGTTGAAAAGACTGAGGAAATGGAGTTGAAAGTCTAGGAGGCCATGTTGGTTAGGGTTTTCAGGGCAGAGAACTAGAGAGGAGAAATCTGCATGAAGAAAACTCTGGAGATCTGCAGAGACCTCCCCTTGAGCCTTCAGATCAGCACATGCTTGTGAAAAAACCTGAGACCAGCAAAGTAAACTCCCAAAATGATTAAAAAGAATAAGCCTAAGAACTCACAAGGGCACTGTTTCTATTCCCACTCATCAGATTGGATAAAAAAGTAAAACCTAACTATATCCTGCCTGAAGTAAACTCATTTTAAATAGACAGAAATAGATTAAAATAATGGAAAATTATATGCCATGCATATAATTTCTTTCTAATTGAAAGAAATCTGCTGTCATCACTATACCAGTATAAAGGGGTCAGTATGCTAGGAGGACATAAAAATCCCAAATGTTTATGAACCTAACAGAGATTCAAAATACATAAAGCAAAAACTGATAGAACTAGAAATAAAAATAAATAATTTATAATTAATGTATTTCAATATTTTATTTTCAAATGTATAAATAAATCCACAATATATTATTGACATTTTTTAAAAAATAAACAAAAACTTGCCTCTGGGATTGATAAAAGAAGTAGACAGAAAATCTAGAAGGATTTAAAACACTATCAACCAACTTGACCTAATTAACATTTGCAGAATACTCCAACCAGTGACAGCAGACTATATTTTTTTTTCAAGTGCATGGAGAACATTTACCAAGATGGACCATATTCTGAGCCATAAAACAGGTCTCAATAAATTTTAAAAGGTTCAAATCATACAAGTATGTTCTCTAAAATGGAGTTAAATTAGAAATCAACAACATAAGTAGAAAATCCAAAATTTGAAAACTAAATAATACACTTCTGAGTAATCCATGGATCAGAATATAAATCGAAGGGGAAATCAGAATGTACTTTAAACTGAAAGAAAATAAAAACATGCCTTATCAAAATTTGTGAGATGCTACTAAAGCAGTACTTAGAGGAAAATTTATAGCACTAAAACAGTTATATTAGAAAAGTAGAAAGGTCTCAAAACAGTGATTTCAGTTTCCATGTTATAAGATGAGAAAAAGAGCAAATTAAACCCAAAATGGACAAAAGAAAAGAAATAATTTTAAAAGAGCATAAATAAATTGAAAAAAGAATAAAAACCAATGAAACAAAAAGGTGATTATTTTGAAATATCAATGAAATTGATAACACTATAGTCAGACTGATCAAGAAATAGAGAAAAGACACAAAATTTCCTATAACAAGAATGTGAGATATAACTATAGATCTTACAGATGATAAAATGATAGATGGGAAATGTTATAAACATCTTATGTCAATAAATTCCACAACTTTGATGAAATGGAAAAATTTCTTGAAAAAAACTGTCAGAGTCTACTCAAGAAGAAATAGACGTCAGTAGGCTTATATTTATTAAAGAAATTAAATTTGTAATTTAAAACCTTCTTACAAAGAAAACCACAGGCATAGAAGGCTACACTGGTGAATTCTACTGAACATTTAAATAAGAAGTAATATCAATTCTACACAAACTTTTTCAGAAAATTTAAAAGGGGGTAATACTTCCCAACTCATTCTATGAGGCCAGCATTGCCTTGTTATCAAAACCTGACAAAGACATTCAAGAAAAGGACATACCAATATCCCTCAGTAATATAAATGCAATAATTCTTTTTTTTAATAGTTTGTTTCATTTATTTATTTTTGGCTGTGTTGGGTCTTCATTGCTGCTCATGGGCTTTCTCTAGTTGCAGTGAGCAGGGGCTACTCTTCGTTGCGGTGCGTGGGCTTCTCACTGTGGTGACTTCTCTCGTTGCAGAGCACGGGCTCTAGGCATGCGGCTTCAGTAGTTGTGGCATGTGGGCTCAGTAGTTGTGGCTCACCAGCTCTAGAGCGCAGGCTCAGTAGTTGTGGTGCACAGGCTTAGCTGTTCCACAGCACGTGGGATCTTCCCAGACCAGACCTCGAACCTGTGTCCCCTGCACTGGCAGGCAGATTCTTAACCACTGCACCACCAGGGAAGCCCTAAATGCAATAATTCTTTATAAAATTTTAACAGCTTGAACCCAATGATAAAGGGATAACATAATCATGGCCAAATGTGGTTTATGCCAGCAGTATGCGATTACTTTACCATTTGATGTCAATCAATGTAGTTCATCATATTAACAAACTAAAAAGGACCATATGGTCATCTTAAGAATGAAAAAAACAAAAAAAAATTGACAAGATCAAAAATCCATTTCTAATAAAAACTCTCAACAAATTTAAAATAGGAGGAAATTTCTCAAATTGATAAAGGGCATCTATGAAAAACCTACAGCTAACACCATATTTTTTTTTATTTTATATATATATATATATATTTATTTATTTATTTATTTATTTATTTATTTATTTATTTATGACTGTGTTGGGTCTTCGTTTCTGTGCGAGGGCTTTCTCTAGTTGTGGCAAGCGGGGGCCACTCTTCATCGTGGTGCACGGGCCTCTCACTATCACAGCCTCTCTTGCTGCAGAGCACAGGCTCCAGACGCGCAGGCTCAGTAATTGTGGCTCATGGGCCTAGTTGCTCCGTGGCATGTGGGATCTTCCCAGACCAGGGCTCGAACCCGTGTCACCTGCATTAGCAAGCAGATTCTCAACCACTGCGCCACCAGGGAAGCCCCTAACACCATATTTAACAGTGAGAGACTGAATGCTTTCCCCCTAAGGTCAGGAAAAAATAAGGGTGCTCACTGTTACTACTTCCAGTAAACATTGTACTAGAGGTTCTAACCAGTACAATAAGGCAAGAAAAAGAAATGAAAAAGCATGCAGATTGGAAAGAAGTAAAAAAATGTTTTTATTCATATAAGATCACATGATCATCTATATAGAAAATTCCATGGAAAGTAGGAAAGGTTTAGCATGGTTGAAAGATACAAGACAAATATATAAAAATTAATTTTATTTCTACATACTTGTAAGGAAAATCAAAAACTAAAATTACGTAAACTATGCCGTATTAGTTTTCTATTGCTGTTGTAACAAATTACGACAAACTTTGTGGCTTAAAACAACACAGATTTATTATCTTAAAGTTCTGTAGATTAGAAGTCTGATGTGTGTCTCACTGGGATAAAATCAAGGTTTGGCAAGGCTGTTTTCCTTTCTAGAAGCACTAGGGGTGAATCCATTTTCTGGCCTTCAACTCCTAGAGAATACTTGATTCCTTGGATCATAGCCCTCTTCCTCTAGCTTCAAAGTCAGCAAGTGATCTTGGATTTGGCAAAGGTTTCTTAGATACAACACAAAAACAAAAATTATAAAAGAAAAAAATCAATAAAATGGATTTAATCAAAACTTAAAATTTCTGCTCTTCATAAAATACTATTAAAGAAGGAGGAGGAGGAGAAAACAAGCCAACAGACTGGAAGAAAATATTTGCAGAACATATATATCTGATGGAGGACATGTACCTAGAATATATAAAAAATTCTTACAACTCAATAATAAGACAAACCACCAAATAAAACAATGGGCAAAAAATTCAACCAGACACATCACCAAAGAAGATATGTATATGGCAGTTAAGCACCTGAGAAGATGTTCAACATCATTAGTCATTAGAAAAATGCAAATTAAAATGACAATACCAGTACACATCCACTAAAATAATTAAAAGTTGACAGAGTGCTGGAGAGGATGTGGTTCAACTGGAACTCTCACTGTGGGAATGTAAAATGTTATAACCATTTTGGAAAACCATTTGATTGTTTCTTTAAAAGTTCAACATAAACCTACCATACAACCTGGCCCTTTCATGCTTGGGTACGCAAGAGAAATAAAAGCATGTAGGCACACAATTCTAATAACCAAGACATTTGAGAACAACCTAAATATCCATGAACAGGCAAATGGAAAATAAATTATGGTATATCCTATAGTATGGACATATATACTCAGCAATAAAAAGGCATGAAGTGTTGATAAAACAACAACATGGATGAATCTTACAATAATTATACAGAGTAGAAGAAGCCAGGCTAAAAAGAAAACTTTTTAATTCCATTTAAATAAAAGACTAGAAAATAGAATAATGATAGAAAGCAGATCAGTGGTTGCTTGGGGACAGTGTGGGGAGGGGATGGAAGAGGTAGTGAAGAGTTACAAAGGGGCAAAGGAAACTTTTAGAGGCAATAGTAATGTTTATTAGCTTGATTGTGGTGATAGTTTCTCATACACAACCCATACATAAACACACGAAGTCACATGTCAAGCATATTGTAGGTCAATTATATTTAAGTCAGCAAAATTGTAAGAATAAATAAATAAGTAAATAAATCCAAAGGAAACTATGTTCACTCACCAAGTAAGCAAAAACTAAAAGTCCTGTAGTGGAGATAGTATAAGGTTATGAACATTCTCATGCAGTGTTTATTTATTTATTTATTTATTTATTTACTTTTGGCTGCGTTGGGTCTTCGTTGCTGCGCGCAGGCTTTCTCTAGTTGCCGTGAGCGGGGGCTACTCTTCCTTGCAGTGCGCAGGCTTCTCATTGCGGTGGCTTCTCTTGTTGTGGAGCATGGGCTCTAGACATGCGGGCTTCAGTAGTTGTGGCACGTGGGCTCAGTAGTTGTGGCTTGCCATCTCTAGAGTGCAGGCTCAGTAGTTGTGGCACATGGGCTTAGTTGCTCCGCGCGGCATGTGGGAACTTCCCGGACCAGGGATTGAACCCATGTGCCCTGCATTGGCAGGCGGATTCTTAACCACTGCGCCACCGGGGAAGTCCCAACAATTAAATTTACAGAAATATTTCCACATGGATACAAATATAAACATTGTTTATAATCACATAATCTTAAATGTCCATCAATAGCAGCATGATTAAATAAAGTATGAATTATCCATATTATGGAGTATATTTCTTTTTTAAACAAGTTTTATGATATAAACATCTATTTTAATTTTTGTTCTTAAAAGCATTACATAACTGAATTAGTTTTGTCCCCACATTGGATTTGTTTAACAGGTGATATATATATGTGGGATCAAATTTTATTTATTTGACAGATGTAAGTCACTCAGAAGAGCTCATTTTGATTTATTGAGTACATAATAATATGCCTTTCAAAAGAAAAACATGCTCATATATATTTGCTTGACAGATTGAAATGCTGCAGAACTAGCACTTTGTTCTTTCAGAGAGACGAGAGACTATATATTATATATATATGTATATAATGTGTTCCTGGCCTAATCATCCAAGTAAATCCAAAGGAGTTATTCTAGGTTCTTGAATAAATATTACTCATTTTATAACTTTCCATTAAAGTAAAATATAAATATCACCTACATTTTATATATATCATCTATAAACCAGTAATTGGAGTATAAATATATGCAAATTATTTACACTCATGTACTCACACCTACTATCAAAAAGCCCAACAATAGCTAGGACATAAGAGTGGATTTCCTTTTTAATTCTGAGGCTTCTATTACACTTATTTTCCCATATCAGTTCTAGACTGTGTCTCAAGCTGGTAATCTTGTAAATTTTGCTTTCCTTGGTTTGCTTCACAACCAGATTTTGCAGTTTAATGGGCCTTAATATATTTAGCTATGTGATTGGTCTTCACCAGCAAGGGTCAAGGGAACCAACATACTTCCTGATTCACTAATGCCTGAGGGAGTGGCAGCAAACATCCATGGCACATGACTGCATTGGAAACTGTGCTTGAGATGAAAAGTCAACTTGCCTTCTTCAGGCTCTGTTGGGGTTTAGCTTCCACCTGCTTCTTCCTGGGGAATATGAAGCAAGACCTAGGGGTTTAGGCCAGCATCAAGGTGAGAGCAAGACGGCAACAAAACCAAAGTCATATGTGAGAAGCAGTGATTAGAGCAAACATTCAGATTCTCAGCAGTTTGGAGCACAGATGAAAGCCAAGAGATTCAAATGAGAAACTGGAGGGCAAAGCTGTTGTAACTCAGCTTTGTAAACTCAGGAATGAGACATCATATTCCTCTTAGCCACACAGAGCAAGACAGGGCAGAGTGAAATGAGCTGGAGAAAAGCATCTCCAAAGGTGGTGGCAGATGAGGAACTGGAAACCAGGCAGAGTTCCTGACCAAGCAAGGCAGGATCCCAGCCTGAAGGCAAAGGCAGAGACATAAGTGTTAACAGGTTACCCTTCCCCAGTGTAGACAAGGATGCTGGACTTTATTCAACAAGTATTTATTGAGCATCTGTTACATGCCAGGCATTGTTCCAGGCACAGGGGAAGGGCCATCTGGACAGAATCTTAACCCTGTATCCTGGGCCAATGTAAGAGGGCTGAGGAGAGTCTGTGATTGAGGAGAGAGATATATGGGGCCCAGGATTTGCCCTTAGAGAAGCAGTTTACAGGTCTCTTTGGCAGTCAAGGAGAGTTAGTGTAAACAGGAACTCAGGAGTTGTAACAAGACCTTCAGATAATTCAGTTTAGCAGCAGAACTTTGATAAAACACTGCAAGAGCAAGTTGGGGAGGACTACTTACTTTCATTCTGCCTTTATAGGCATCTGCTTAGGAACTGAGCTGTGTTTGAGCCCATATTCCCACATTAGCAGGGAGTTTGGGGGCATGGGGTACCAGCAATAGCTAATCCAATTGTCAAAACTCAGGGAAAACTGTAACAGGAAAAATGAGATTGAGGATGACAAAAGGGACCCGGAAGGTCCAAGCCCTGTCCAAGAGAACCCAGGGAGGTTGCAGCATATAAAGAGGGTAGAACAGGTGAGCAAGCATCCAGGCAAACATCCAGGGGGCAGGTACTGCTCAGGAATAAAGGACAGTCTTATATCGATAACCACCGCATTGCCTTAACGTAGAGTACTGGGAATAGCCAAAGAAGGAAAAGGAAACCTGCAATTAGAGTTGGGAGGGAAGGGACCGCAATCACAGATGTAAAACACATAGCACAGTGCCAGACACACAGTAGGCTTCAGTTCATGACAGGCACATTCATTAGCTATCATTGTTTTAACCTGAGCAATGTCCCAATACAAACCAGGTAATCACAGATCTTCACTCTGACTGGTCTTCACATTCAAAGCCTATAGGAGAATGGCCTGCCCAGGATTTTGACCCCCAAATTACTTTCTTTACAGAAAATAAAGGGTCTTTGCTGAAGAATACAACTATAATATGTCCATACTCTCTTCAAAAGATGGGATTCTCTTCTGAGTATACCTTCAACTCTGACTCCAGCACCAAATGTTGCTAGGGAAGAAGATTAAATCAAAAAGCACTGGTGAGCCTCTGGGATTATCTACGGATTTCATTCATGCAGGTTCTATTTCCTTCCATTAATATTGGTAACTGAGAAATGCCTGCTCAATATGTCATGTTTATGTTATAGGAGCCTTCTAATGGGCCAAGGAAAGAAACCCAGAACTTGTTGTGGTGGAATTTAATACAATCTTTAGTTCCACTAGCATGAACTCCAGCTGCACACATGTATTTTGAAAGAATTCTTAACCAGGGTGAGCCACTAAGCTTTTTTTGCCCAGCCTCAAAAGACCTCCCCTCTCTTCACATGGACCCACCTTCTCCACCTAAATACGACAACATAATATTTATTTCAAACAGCAGATTTCTAAGTTCCTCCAAGGACTAGCAAAACCTAATTAATGTTGAGAATCTTTGTGGCAGAACTACCAGCCTGACACCCTGCCCGGATTTATATTTCATCATGTGCCCAAAGTCTGAACTTGCTGCAGAACTGGTGTCTCTCCTCTCTTTGTGACTGTCACAACGCCAAGGTGCCATTCAGGTCAATGCATTAACCTATGGGTCAAGCAGAGCTGAGCAAGCCAATGGCAAAACCCTGGGTGAGCTACGCATTAGGAGGCAGGTGCTGATGGTGTCAAAGACCACACATCTGAATGCCTATATTTGACCAGTAAGATCTATGTGGCTGCTTCACTCCCCAGGAAGGAGAATTGCCATGGACGTGGAAACAGCCGACGGGCATGTTCTATGGATAGCTCTGCTGCACCAACCTAGAAAATTCACGTTATCGTTATAAGGTAGCAATTTCAGAAAGTTTTGAAGTCAGCATTTGTTTTCTTTTTTTCCCTAAACCCTGCTGTTGGTGCACAGGGACACAGGAAATCCTAAAACAGCCACTGTTTTCTTTATCTTGGCATCAGCAGGCAACATGAAGAAAACTTTGTTGGAAAATTTCCACTTTGAACGGCAAGGGATTTAGTGTTTATTCCAATTTCTCTCTCCCTCCTCCCTTTCTGAGAGGGGAGTTCACTCTTAAGTTGAAAAGCAACCAGCCACAAAAGCATTTCCAGATACAAAGCCACGGGGTACATCCCAGCCTTTGGAGAGAGTCTCCCAGGTTTCTAACCACAGCCGGTTTTATGTTCCGTGCATCAATCCACACTCGTGATTGTTACTGTACACCTGTGTGTCATTCAGAGGTTCACCCAGCTCAAGCAAATAATATTTTAAAACTGCACTGATCGAGAAAAAAAAGTTCAGGGAAAGGGATTTCCTAGCTCTCAAATAAAAATGTGCAGTGGAGCGCTTACTAAGTAAACAGAAAACATGGGCAGCTGAGAAATCAATTTAGCTGAACAAACAATGTTCCATGTAATGAACTACTAATTATCCTTTTATGCCATGTCAGTCTGAGTGATTACAGAGCTGTGCAGTTTAATTTGACGTTTGAGCATTGCCTTGCTCCATTAGCTTCATATAAAGCTACAACTCATTCAAAAAGGGGGGGGGGTGTCTGTATTTATCTGGAACTAAGTAAGCACCTGTATTAATAATAAGAGGAGCATCTCAAAATCTTTTTAAAAATATGTTTTTCATATGAGAATAAATAAAGCATTGTGAACCTAAGGAGTGTGGAGATCAAATCAGGTACCTTTTGGTCAGTAGATGAAACACCTTGAAGCAGTGACATGCCCTGGGCTCATCGCGGTAACGCTGGCTCTTGAAAATGCCACCACCGCCAGCTGACGCTGACCTTGCTCCCCATCCCCAGGCTTCAATCAGCTGCAGGACTATGGAGCCCAACCAACAAGAGGATGAAGAGTGGGGGTGAAATGAGGAAGGAGCCCTTTTTCAAACTAGATTCATTAAATTGTAAGAATCATTTTTTAAAACTGAACCTGTGTTGTAGTGAGAATACAATCAAGGGGATTAGAACCCTTGACTTCCCCTGCCTTTCTCATTGTATCACACAGTGAGTGAAATGGTTAAGGGAGTAAATGGTGATCTGGGAATTCTTCTTTCATTCCATCCAATTCAACAAGTTTGCGTTGAGTTCCAGCCATGCACCTGAGCTAAGTGTTGTGGTAGATAAAGATACAACCCATGTCCTTAAAGAACTGGGCAATCTTGGATTTCCCTGGTGGCGCAGTGGTTAAGAATCCACCTGCCAATGCCGGGGACATGGGTTCGAGCCCTGGTCCGGGAAGATCCCACATGCCGCGGAGCAACTAAGCCCGTGCACCACAACTACTGAGCCTGCGCTCTAGAGCCCATGAGCCACAACTGCTGAGCCCGCATGCTGCAACTACTGAATCCTGTGTGCCTAGAACCCGTGCTCTGCAACAAGAGAAGCCACTGCAGTGAGAAGCCCACGCACCTCAACAAAGAGTAGCCCCCGCTCGCTGCAACTGGAGAAAAATCCCACGCACAGCAACAAAGACCCAATGCAGCAAAAAAAAATTTTTTAAGTAAAAAAGTAAATAAATAAATTTATTTAAAAAAAAAAAAAGGATTGGGCAATCTTTAATACTTGAGCCATCTTCTATTTCTTCAACTTGCTGAGCAAGGAAAACCAGCCATCCTAAGCTGTGATTCTCACCTTTGGCTGCACATTGGAATCACCTGGAGATCCCAAACAAACAAACAAACAACAACAAAAAAGTCTGACACCTGGATCCCAAACCCAGAGATTCTAATTTGATGGTCTGTGGGGCAATGGGAGAATCATGATTTTTAAAGCATCTCAGGTGAATCTAATTGGAAGCCACTGTTGCAATCCACTGCTATGTTGACTAAAGTTTTATCTTCAAATTATGGCATTTACTCAATCCACAAATATTTATTGAGTACTTGGGAGGCATTTATGTGGTATGGGAAAGATATACAGTGGTGATACAAGGATCCCCAAGAGAGGGAAGAATCACCCACCTTTTCAGAAAACATTATAGCTAGAATTGTACAATACCTCAGAAAGAATGATCTCAATTACTGCCCACAACAACCCTGAAGTGAGATATCCCTGTTTCCATTTAACAGATGGGAATGAGGCCTAGCAAGATTAAGTGGCTCACTTAAGGACGAACATTTAGTCAGTAACAAACTGGGACTTATAAGAAACATAGAATTTTAGAGCCAGATGAGATCTCAGTGGTGACCTAATTCAAACCCTTCATTTTTCTGGTGAGTGCTCTGAGTTTTAGAGAAATTTAGTGACTTAACTAACCAGTAGTCAAATGGCTTTTAAAGCCCTAAGACTAAAACCCAGTTTCCCAATTCCCAGTTCAGTGTTTTTACCTGAGCAATAGATTGCATCTCCAAATGGTCAGCTCTGGTCACTAGACAACTAAATGAGGAACAGGGTTCCAAATCTCATTTGTTTTAGTCTCACATCAGACTGATGATTAAGGAAACAAATCCACTGCTTGGCACTTAGTTGTCAAGCTAGTTAAGAAAAGTAAGTAAATAGAATAATACTGTCAATTAAATCTGTGATAAGAGCCTTTTCCAGGATCCCAAATCCTTGACCAACTGCATGCCTGTGGCCTACTCCTTCTCCCTGGCTATATCTAGGATACTTAGGCAATTATGTTCTTTATTTCTAGCTAAGTCTGCTCTTATCCATCCTGGATGCGCATTAGAATCACCTGGTGTGAAATAAACCCACGCACATATGGTCACCTTATCTTTGATAGAGGAGGCAAGAATATGCAATGGAGAAAAGACAGCCTCTTCAATAAGTGGTGCTGGGAAAACTGGACAGCTAGATGTAAAAGAATGAAATTAGAACACTCCCTAACACCATACACAAAAATAAACTCAAACTCGATTAAAGACCTAAATGTAAGGCCAGACACTATAAAACTCTGAGAGGAAAACATAGGCAGAACACTCCATGACATAAATCACAGCAAGATCCTTTCTGACCCACCTCCTAGAAAAATGGAAATAAAAACAAAAATAAACAAATGGGACCTAATGAAACTTAAAAGCTTTTGCACAGCAAAGGAAACCATAAATAAGACGAAAAGACAACCCTCAGAATGGGAGAAAATATTTGTAAATGAAGCAACTGACAAAGGATTAATCTCCAAAATATACAAGCAGCTCATGCAGCTCAAAATCAAAAAAACAAACAACCCAATCTAAAAATGGGCAGAAGACCTAAATAGACATTTCTCCAAAGAAGATATACAGATTGCCAACAAACATATGAAAGGATGCTCAAGATCACTAACCATTAGAGAAATGCAAATCAAAACCACAATGAGGGGCTTCCCTGGTGGTGCAGTGGTTGAGAATCTGCCTGCCAATGCGGCGGACACGGGTTCGAGCCCTGGTCTGGGAAGATCCCGCGTGCCGCGGAGCAGCTGGGCCCGTGAGCCACAATTGCTGAGCCTGCGCGTCTGGAGCCCGTGCTCCGCAGCAAGAGAGGCCACGATGGTGAGAGGCCCACGCACCGCGATGAAGAGTGGTCCCCACTTGCCGCAGCTAGAGAGAGCCCTCGCACAGAAACGAAGACTCAACACAGTCATAAATAAATAAATAAATAAATAAAAGAACGTGAATTTCTTTAAAAAAAAAAACCACAATGAGGTATCACCTCACACCTGTCAGAATGGCCATCATCAAAAAATCTAGAAACAGTAAATGCTGGAGAGGGTGTGGAGAAAAGGGAACCCTCTTGCACTATTGGTGGGAATGTACATTGATACAGCCACTATGGAGAGCAGTATGGAGGCTCCTTAAAAAACTAAAAATAGAACTACCATACGACCCAGCAATCCCACTCCTGGGCATATACCCTGAGAAAACCATAATTCAAAAAGAGTCATGTACCACAGTGTTCATTGCAGCTCTATTTACAATAGCCAGGATATGGAAGCAACCTAAGTGTCCATCGACAGATGAATGGATAAAGAAGATGTGGCACATATATACAATGGAATATTACTCAGCCATAAAAAGAAAGGAAATTGAGTTATTTGTAGGAGGTGGATGGACCTAGAGTCTGTCATACAGAGTGAAGTAAGTCAGAAAGAGAAAAACAATTACCGTATGCTAATACATATATACGGAATCTAAGAAAAAAAAAATGGTTCTGAAGAACCTAGGGGCAGGACAGAAATAAAGATGCAGACGTAGAGAATGGACTTGAGGACACAGGGAGGGGAAGGGTAAGCTGGGATGAAGTGAGAGAGGCATGGACATATATACACTACCAAACGTAAAATAGATATCTAGTGGGAAGCAGCCACATAGCACAGGGAGATCAGCTCGGTGCTTTGTGTCCCCCCAGAGGGGTGGGATAGGGAGGGTGGGAAGGAGATGCAAGAGGGAGGAGATGTGAGGATATATGTATATGTATAGCTGATTCACTTTGTTATAAAGCAGAAACTAACACACCATTGTAAAGCAATTATACTCCAATAAAGATGTTTAAAAAATTAATTAATTAAAAAACAAATGAAAAAAGAAAGGAAAGGAAGGAAGGAAGAAAGAAAGAAAATCACCTGGTGTGCTATTGAAAAATATCCAGGCCTGGAACCCTCCTACACTGTTGGTGGGAATGTAAACTGGTACAGCCACTATGGGGAACATTATGGAGGTTCCTTTAAAAAACTAAAGATAGAGCTGCTATATGATCCAGCAATCCCACTCCTGGGCATATATCCAGAGAAAACCATAATTCAAAAAGACACATGTACCCCAATGTTCATTGCAGCACTATTTACAGTATCCAGGACATGAAAGCAACCTAAATGTCCATCAACAGAGGAATGGATAAAGAAGATGTGGTACATATATACAATGGGATATTACTCAGCCATAAAAAAGGACGAAATAATGCCATTTGCAGCAACATGGATGGACCTAGAGATTGTCATACTGAGTGAAGTAAATCAGACAAAGACAAATATCATATGCTATCACTTGTATGTGGAATCTAAAAAAAGGCTAAAAATGAACTTATCTACAAAGCAAAAATAGAGTTACAGATGTAGAAAATAAACTTATGGTTACCAGGGGGTAAGGGGGGTTGAGGGATAAATTGGAAGACTGGGACTGATATATACACACTACTATATATAAAATAGATAACTAATAAGGACATACTGTATAGCACAGGGAAGTCTACTCAGTACCCTGTAATGGCCTATATGGGAAAAGAATCTAAACAAGAGTGGATATATGTATATGTATAACAGATTCACTTTGCTGTACACCTGAAACTAACACAACATTGTAAATCAACTATACCCCAATTTAAAATTTAAAAATTTTAAAAAAAGAAAAAAAATACCCAGGCCTGGACCACGTCTCCAGAAATTCTGATTTAATTGGTCTGGTGTGAGTTCTGAGTATTTTTAGAAGCTCCGCAAGTGCTTCTGATGTGTACCGGGTTAGACCATTGACTCCGGGAGTTGCCCTCAAATATACTGGACCCCCCATGGTCCTCAGGTGCTCTTCATCCCCAGAGCAGAAGACCAGAGTGGGAGGAGGCCTAGTGTCCTCCTCTATGTCTTTTCTCCCTCAGAGTCGACCATGGTTCTTCCCTGGCCTTCCAAGACAGAAAGCAGTTTCTCCCAAGTAAGAGAGGATCAGGGCCTCATTTTAAAGCACAGCATTTTTTTTTACATTCTACAAAATACCTAGCCAATACTCCTCAAACTGTCAATGTTGTGAAAAACAAGGAAAGACTGAGAAACTGTCACAGAACAGAGGAGACTAAGGAAACATGGCAAATAAATGGAATATAGTATCCTAGATTGGATCCTGGAATAGGAAAGGACATTAATGGAAAAACTGGTGAAATGAAGTCTAGAGTTAACAGTCATTTACCAATTTGGTCTTCTATTTTTGACAAATGTACCATGATACTGTAAGATCGCAACATGAGGGAAAACTGAAACTGGTTGAGGGGTACAAGGGAACTCTCTGTGCTATCTTTGCAGCTTCTCTGTAAATCTAAAACCATTTCAAAATAAAAAGTTTATTAAAATAAAAAACAGTAATTTTTTAAGGTGCACTGAATGAGAGTTTAAAGTATTGCTTAACTTATTTAGTTTTTTTTTTAACATCTTTATTGGAGTATAATTGTTTTACAATGTTGTGTTAGTTTCTGCTGTATAACAAAGTAAATCAGCTATACATATACATATATCCCCATCTCCCCTCCCTCTTGCGTCTCCCTCCCACCCTCCCTCTCCCACCCCTCTACTCTAGGTGGTCACAAAGCACCGAGCTGATCTCCCTGTGCGATGCAGCTGCTTCCCACTAGCTATCTATTTTACATTTGGTAGTGTACATATGTCAGTGCTACTCTCTCACTTCGTCCCAGCTTACCCTTCCCCCGCCCCGTGTCCTCAAGTCCATTCTCTACGTCTGTGTCTTTATTCCTGTCCTGCCCCTAGGTTCATCAGAACCTTTTTTTTTTTTTAGACTCCATATATATGTGTTAGCATATGGTATTTGTTTTTCTCTTTCTGGTTTATTTCACTCTGTATGACAGACTCTAGGTCCATCTACCTCACTTGACACCTTTTACCCTCCCTTCTCAAAACTTTGCTAGTATGGCAAATTGCCCGTTTCTGAGGATTTTGTCCTTAACTATGTTGTCCTTAAACTATTCCATAGACTGGGGGCAGAGGGAGCCTTGCATTCCCCCCAGAGTTAAGAGGGTACCATTAGCAATACTATTAGTGTTATATATTAATCATGTGGGGAAAGTAGAGAATTGTGGCCTTAGAACACAACGAATCTCAACTATGTGTGTGTGTGTGTGTGTGTGCGTGCGTGTGTATATCCTGCTGCCATGTTCTGAGACATGAAGCCACATGGTTTAGCAGCAAAGTGTTTCCATTGTGTTGGCAGCACCATTTTTACTGTCATGTTCTTACCACACTCGCATGCATATTTTATGATCTTACTGAGTGCAGTGTGTTCTCTACATAGAACATATGTAGTCTCTAAGCACATTAAAAACAGCTGCTGCCTGAATCCCTGTCTGTTTTCCCAGCCTATAAGCCTAGTTCCCAGGCCTGTCTTCCAAGACTGTTCTACTTAAAAAAAAAAAATGAATGAACTATTAGCAAGTGGTATTTTGCTACCAGATCTCCAAGATGATCTACATAAGAGCTCACTGAAGCTGAAAGGAGTTTAGCGTCTACATAGTGGAATGGAGTGCTAACTCCTTCACTTCTATTCATTCAGTCCAAAAGGAAACTAGCTCATGGTGAGTGCAGGAGTTTTGTTGCTTAAAGTACAAACCCACTTGGTTCTGATCTGAGGCCCAGTAAAATCATACCATCTTTATCCCACAGGCAAAGAATGTTCTAGGAGTCTTCTAGCCAGTGCCTCTGGGAGGTGAAACAAAAATAGGAAGTTAGGAAGAAAAGATGCTGAAATGGGGTTTTAAAAAGAGGACCTTTTATCCAGTTGCGCCTACTCTTCTCTCCCCAGACCAGTATAGGGTACCTCAGCTTTGACCACCCTGCTAGGATAATGTTTTAAATCAGTGTCCTCCATTGGGTCTTCTTCTGGCTTTCCATGTGACTAGAATAGGATTTCCGTTATACTGCATTCCAATTTGGAACCTAGAGACTGGGTGGTTCTGTATTTGGCCCATGCTCAAACTTGTCCTTCCACTCAGCTTCTCACATCCTGTGTTGCTTCTGTGCCTATCTACTTCTCCACTTGATTATAAACCCCCATGGGGGAGAAAATCATGTCTTGTTCATTTTGTGTCCCTTGCTATGCCTACCACAATGCCTGTCAAATAGCAAGTGTTCAACAAATGTTGGTAAAATATGTTCTATAGTTCTTTAGTGGCAAGACTTCCTATGGAGCTTGTTTATGGCTGCAGTCCCTGTGGTCACACCAATGAGGGGATCGGGGCAGTGCTTAGTCAGAACTCAGCTGGAGGACCTTGTATTTCTCCTGCCCACCCTGGAAAAAGTAAGGGTTGATTCACTGGAGGCTGAGGCAGTGCTAGAAACACTTCAGAATGATGTACCAAAGACACAAATTTTCCCTCATCTTTAAGCCAGAGGAAAGTTATGGTTGTAAATTTACTCCATGGTGCAGAATTCATTAGATGAAAATTAATGATACAAGTTCGTCTCATAAAAGGAGACATGTAATACAAGGGCATGTCCTGAAGGCTGAGAGGAGACAAGCTCTTTAGACATGACAATATATAGATGAGTTGCAAGTAAGAGGCAGGGGTGGCATAGTTTATAACCAAATGGCCTTACTGACCACAGTAAACACAACAACAAAACCAGGAGGAAACAGTCTTTAATGTGAAGTTGGAGCGACATTTTCCAACCTGAGACCAAAATGGATGGAGATGAAAGAAAGGCCTCTCTAGTCTATTCCACCCATCCCCTGCCCCAGCATTAGTTTTAGTTCTACACTCCAGGTCTTTCCCAAAAAGCTGTGCCCTCGTGGTCCTTTCCCATGGAGCCACCCACTCACTCAATTTTTATTCTTTCATTTTGCTTTTGAAACATTATCTTTCCTCCCACTAGGGTCCTACCTTGGGCTAAGCATCCAGGTGGCTTGTCAATCATCAGCAATTTGCATTTATGTTCCTGGACTTGGAAGATGGAGAAGTAGAAAGAGTAGGGGACCCGTGGCAATTAACTGTCCTCAGGAGAGGATATTTATGAATGAATCATACCCATCATACTGTTGTGATTAACTTCTTGCTAGCATTTAACCTTTATGTTATTAAGCTAGAATGGTATCAGAGTCCTTCTTTACCTTAAATCCTGCTTTCTTGTTTACAAAAACTCCCCCTTGTATTTCCTTTTTGTATATCTATCTTGCTTATTAAACTGATTATAAAGTCCTTGGGGGGGAAGACCCATGTCCCCATTGTTCACTTGGTATGTGCTCAAAGGACGCAAAAGTGGTGGGGAGAGAAGGAAAAATACCCAAGACAGTCTGTGCTTTTATTCCAAGTCCATAACTTTGTAGATTTTTTCATAAATCCTACATAAGATACCTATAAAATCATCTTGGCAGCCAAAATCCAACAAAGTACAAGTCATTTTACTCATTATTTTCATCTTAAGTGTAAATTCTTCTTACAGGCATGCATGCATATTCTTCAGCCAAACTGGACAATTACCTTCTCTTCTAATTTGTCTTTTCTGGCCTGTCTTAATCACATTTTTGCTGAGATTATGCTGCATAACAAACACCCCAAAATCTCATGGATTTCTAACAACTGACATTTATTTTACACTCACAAGTCTGCATATCTGCCAAAGGTTGTGTGATCTCAGCTGGGCTCATCTGGGCCGGGTTGGATTCAGACCAGGTCACTTTCAGGTCTGCTTGCGTGTGCCTTCATACCGGGTCCCAGGCTGAAGGAGTAACTGTTACCGGAAACATGCTCTTCTTAAGACAAAAGGAAGAAGCTCCAAGAGGGCTGGCAGACACTTATCTTGCCTCTTTTAAGGCCTATACTCACAAGTGTCATGATGTCACTTCCATTGGCCTAAGAAAGTCACAAGGCCAAGACCAAAGACACTGAGGGTAAGGGAGGATGCTCCACCCCAAGCAGTTGGGGGAATTAAATGAATAACTGCTGTTCAGTGATCTAATTTACCACAAGCCTCTGCAGCTTTATTTTTACTACCCCATTTGGCTGAAATACATTTACTATCCACAAACCTACCTATTTAGATCTGGCCCATCATCCTTCAAGTCCCAGTTCAAATGTCACCTCCTCCATCAAACTCTCCCTGGTGTCACTGGGCAGATATAATCATTCCTTTTTCCAAACACTGAAATCTGTATGGCTCAAATAGTATTTATTACACATAGAATTTCATTGCAGTCATTGTGTGCAATATCTCCTGTAAAATCCTGAGAACCTTTAAAAACAGGGACTATGAACAATGCATTTTTTTATTACCAACATCATTCATTGCCTTTAGCATGGTAGATGCTCAATATGTGTTGCATAAAGAAATGAATACATACATATGTGTGTGTATATGTGACTGTGTGCGTGTGTGTCTGCATTAAAGAGAAAATATAACAATAATTAAGCATTTCAAGCTCTGGTGTCAGACAGACCTCAGTTTCAAACCCTGTCTTCCCCTCTCCTTGGTGAGTGCCCTCTGGGAAGGTACTTAGCCCCTCTGTGCCTCAGTTACCTCAACTATAAAATGGAAATTGTAATAATCCATGTAAAAGGTTGAGTATAAGACAAGCACTCAATAAGTGCTGCTATTTTATTATTACTATATATGCTGTGGTGAAACATTATTTCTCTTATATGCAATGTGATGAAAATATTTTTAAAACAAGTACATAATGACAAGGACTAAAAGGGAACATATGTTAGGGTAATAGAATTGTAAGTAGAGCATCTTCTTTTTAAAATTTCCTTCATGGACAATATGGTTTTGTTTATGCAATTTAAAAAATTAAACATTGGGCTTCCCTGGTGGCGCAGTGGTTGAGAATCTGCCTGCCAATGCAGGGGACACGGGTTCGAGCCCTGGTCTGGGAAGATCCCACATGCCGCGGAGCGACTAAGCCCGTGAGCCACAATTGCTGAGCCTGCGCATCTGGAGCCTGTGCTCCGCAACGGGAGAGGCCACGATAGTGAGAGGCCTGCGCACTGCGATGAAGAGTGGCCCCCACTTGCCGCAACTAGAGAAAGCCCTCGCACAGAAACGAAGACCCAACACAGCCATAAATAAATAAATAAATAAATAAAATTTAAAAAAAAAAAAAAAAAAAATTAAACATTTATTTTCCTTGGTGTTCAGACAACTCCAGGGTGGTGACACCCATATGGACCTACCACTCCATATAAATGACTTTTTGAAGAGATGCTGTGTGCCAGACCCATTATAAATATATTTTTTTTAATTCTCACAACAACCCTGCAAGGTCAGTAATATTATGCCTATTTTATAGATGAGAAAATTGAGATCATGAGAGGCCGAATTATTTGCCCAGAACTCTGCTGTTAATAAGTGGGAAATATAGGAAATGGAAATAAGGCCTGTCTCTGAAGTTCAGACTTCCTTCTCCACCCCACATTTCTGTTAAATCACTATTTCACAGGTAATTTATAGTGTGAAAAACAAACCAGAGGCACAGACAGGTGTCAGTTTCTAATACCATTCTCCAATAAAAGAAACCAGGGCTCCTTGGAGAAATGGCTGAGTCTAGGACTGTAGCTGGTAATATACAAGATGAGCCTGGAGCATTTGTAGTGCCAGCAAGTAATGAAGCACTCCAGAAACTTACAAAAAGAAAACACATACACACACAATGATGTGCGTATGTCTAAGGGGCACAAGAGCCAACTGAAAGAGCTTCCAAAGGCCAAAGCTAAAGCAATTGGAGCAACAAAATAAAGTAGTATTGGGTTATAAACCAAAGTATAAAATAAATATCCATGTGTCCATAGCTGACATAAATAAATGATTTAATAAAGAAATAAATGGGGGAGAACAGACAAATTTTCCATGCAGAAGACTGCCAAATAATTTATGTGGATACTCCACCCTCAAAAAGTGGAGCGTAACTCCCCAGTCCTTCAGTGCAAACTGCACATGGTGACTTCCTTCCAAAGCATACAGTATGGAAAAGGGAGAAATGAGTAACCTTACAGTGGAGAAACAAACACTACCTCAGCCAGGTGATCAAGGTCAGCATCAACAGTGATGTCATGATGATAGTAAGTACCCTTGATATGATGTGATGAAATGATACTTTACCTCTGTAGTCCTCCTCCCCAAAACCCATAGCCCTAACTAATCATAAGAAAAACTTCAGACAAATTCCACTAGTGGAGCATCCTACAGAATGCCTGAACAGTACTCTTCAAAACTGTCAAAGTCATCAAAAACAAGGGAAGTCTGAAAAGCTGTCACAACCAAAGAGCTAAGGAGACGTGACAAATAAATGTGATGTGGTATCCTGGATGCGATTCTAGAGCAGAAAGAACGTTAGATAAAAACTAAGGAAATCTGAGTAAAAAGATGAATTTCAGCCAATAGTAATGTATCAATATTGGTTCACTAATGGTGACAAATGTACCATACTAATGTAAAATGTTCATAATATGAGAAATTGGGTGTGGAGTATATGGGAACTCTCTGTACTATCTTCACAGCTTTTCTATAAATCTAAAACTATTCTAAATTGAAAGCTTATTTTTAAAAAAAAAACACAGGGCCTGGATGTGAAGACAGTTTCAACTCTGGAATTGTCCCCGGAAGAATCTGGAACACAGGCTAAAAGAGTTTTCTTGTTTTCTTGGTGGTACTTAAGAAAGTGCAGCCTGACAAAATGCTTGCACACCATCACGTTGAAATCTGACTCACCCAACCAAGAGGATAGTCTGCCTGGTGATCCTAGATGAGAGACCAAATTGCCAGATCATGATTCCACGGTTATCTGAGGACATCTACCAAAGTCCCCACTATTATATACTCTCATTGCTCACATTGTGAATAATTATTTGAGCAATTATCTGTTCAATGACTGTCTTCCCCCGTACACACTGAAAAGGGCTTCTTTCACCACATATTCCCAGAACTTAGCAGTGTGGCACCTACTAAGTGCTCAGTAATTATTTACTGAATGCGTGAATGTCAGTGCAATCTAGAGGAACAGTGATCAACACTGCTAAGTGTGGTCTGTGGTAAATGACAAGCCTTGGCTTTCTGAAGATTGAGAAGCCACTGGGACAAAGGTAGCTTCTCTTTCAGTCTTCCCAGTCTCTTGGTTCACTCTCCAGCTTCCCAAATACCATTATTTCTAAGCCTTTCAAACAAGAGCAGAGTGAGAAATTTTACCTGCTATAATCAAATCTAGTCCTATAAAACAGTAAAGTTTTCAAAATCCAAGGGAAGTATAAGGTCCACATATTTTCTCTTGTGTGGCCCATCTATTAGCCTAAGAATTGAGCCTATTCCAGGCATCACAAGGAAAATATAGACCCCTAAAAACCACAAGAAACATGTAGCCAAAAGCACTGTGGGGAAAAACTGTAAGCATAAAACAGATTTCATTAGGGGTGCATGATATTAAGTCTCTCTGGTACATCAATCTTCATTATTGTTATTTTATTCTATCAGTGCATTCCAGGTCACAGCAAGTTAGTAATTTTGCCATATCTTTCACTGCCTGGCTTTATGTAAGTGCTGCTAAGAATAAAATTAAGCAGTGGGAGAAAAACATCAGTTTGGTGTCTAAATTTAGAAAACTTGATGAATAAATCTATTAAATTCATTGTGGGGAAGAGAGAAAAGCAAATCATTCCTTATTGGAAAAATAAAATAAATAGAAAATAAAAGGTGATTGTCTTTATAATTCAGAAAAACAGATTTAAATGTAAAGCTCCCCAACCCTCTTTTGTTTACAAATGAGTATATTGGTTGATTGTGTATTTTCATTCATATAACCCTCAGCTTGGATTTTTAAAAAGACATAATCCGAGGCAAGATACCATGCAGAAAATAGTTACATGAGCCCTGGATTCAGTATTTATTGGGGGAAGAGTAAGACCTTTATGAGATCCTACTGAAGGGATGTAAATCATCTTCCAAAGATCATGGAAAGCAGGTCCCTGACACTCAGCACTGCAGACATCTGGCAGGCTTTTATCCTCACACTCCACTCTCCCACTCAACATCTGGCAGCCCCTTCATCCCTGCACCCCACCCCTGTCCCCAACTGCCTCCCAACATCTGCCACACACTTCTCTTAACCTCAGAAGCAAATCCAGTCAAAAGCTCAAAAACTCAATGTTCCAAGGGTGGTGACCTGGAGTCACATACTAGGTGGGGTGGAGCAGAGTTTGTTTTTATTTTTTTTTTAACTTTAAATGAATACACAATTCACTTGAAAGTATGCTTTCATGACTGTCTGGTTCTCACTCAGAAACTTGTTTAAAACGGAAATTCAGGGAACTTCCCTGGTGGTACAGTGGTTAAGAATCCACCTGCCAATGCAGGAGACATGGGTTCGATCCCTGGTCCGGGAAGATCCCACATGCCGCGGAGTAACTAAGCCTGTGTGAGCCACAGCTACTGAAGCCCGCGCACGTAGAGCCCGTGCACCACAACGAAGAGTAGCCCCCGCTCCCCGCAACTGAAGTCCGTGCGCAGCAACGAAGACCCAACGTAGCCGAGAATAAATAAATTTTTTTAAAAAATTGAAATCCGTAGTTAACATTAACCTCTTAAGAAGTTTTATATCACCCTGGGAATTAGAGGATACAATCAAAAGTTAGACAAAAAAGAATTTTATTCTGATGACATGCATCTTTTAAGCAAAGAGAATTAATTCTGATTGGAAAAAAATGGACAAAATACCTATGTGTTGCCTATGTGTACAAATCACTTAAAGTGTCTTAAACCTAATCCAAAAATGTTTTGAAAACTATTTAAGGGAGTGACTGCTATTTGGGTTTTTTTTTTTCTTCATTTTCGTGTATTTATTAATTTTTATATAATTTTTTAAAGTTACTTTTCATTTACAGTTATTACAAAACATTAGCTATATTCCCCATGTTGTACGGTACATCCTTGAGCCTATCTTATAAGGGAGTGAGCGCTATCTGAATTCCACATTGGTTTAGAAATTCCTTCTTAGTGCCCCCAGCACCTTATTGGCACTAATTGGTTTAAGAGCCATCTCACAGGTGGTTTCCCCTGGTTCAGAACAGGAGGAGAGCTTCCTGGTTAGGCTCTCCCTGAAACACTTCTCCATACCTGGAGTAAGTCACCTGACTGAGGTTTTCTACTATCAAACTCATATTCTGGGCTACACCACTCTGGCAGTTTCTCGTTAACCATTTCATGATATTTATCTTAGGGCTACACCTGAATGAATTAACTCCCCCAACAATTTCCTCTTCCCACCCCTACACACACACAGTTCTCCATTTCCTCCCCTCTTTAGACCAACCCCTATTCCTTTCCTCCAAATAAAGAGATGCTTGCTCTTTCTTTTTTAAGAGAAACATGGAAAAAACCATATAACCCTGAAAGTGCTGGGCACAGGTGAAACCATGCGGTGGTCTTGGCTTCTGATGAGATAGATATTCCAAACTTGAAGCCACTCTGGGCTTTGGATGGCTGCCAAGCTGCTGCATGTATCACAGAGACTCTGCAGGCCAGAGCCCTATCAAAGCATTTCGTCATTTGAGTACACACTTAAATTAGCATTTACTTCTGGGACATTATTTAGATTCTGTTGCAGTGTGCAATTTCTTGTTTAAAAGTTTAAATATGTTTACTGACTGTTCATCAGTTGAAATTCTTGCACGTGTTTGTGTTTTATTCTCTGCTATTGTTTTATTTTAGTCCCTAAGAATGCTATAAAACAAACTAACACAACATTCATTGTAAAGCAATTATACTCCAGTAAAGATGTTAAAAAAAAAAGCATTATATCAACATTTTTTTCTCCTTTGATTATTACCTGGACTAGGGAAATCTTTGTGCTTATTAAAATCACAGGGATAGTAAACCAAGTTAGGTTGGAAGTAGACTAGAATCATAAATGGTCTTTGCATGTTAATATTATCATAAGCAGGATGAAGATGATATGAATAAGGTCTACAGAGAGTGCACAACAAGCTGAACTAATATGTAGTGTCCTGGAAAAAGCATTTGAGTAGGAGATAGAAGACTTGCCGTCTGGTCCAAGTTCTCCATTATCTAGCTTTGTGATGTTACACATGCCTCCTCACCTCTCTGGATCTTGGTTTTTCTCATCTAGAATAAGTAGGTTTGTCTACATACATTTTTCTTAACGTTGTATTATTTTATTTTTAAGATTTTTTTTTTTGATGTGGACCATTTTTAAAGTGTTTATTGAATTTGTTACAATATTGCTTCTGTTTTTTGTTTTGGTTTTTCGGCCCCAAGGCATATGGGATCTTAGTTCCCTGACCAGGGATCGAACCTGCACCCCCTGCATTGGAAGGCAAAGTCTTAACCACTGGATCACCAAAGAAGTCCCTTAACTTTGTATTATTAAAAAGAAAAACTCGGGACTGGTGGTCCAGTGGCTAAGACTGCACGCTCCCAAAGCAGAAGGCCCAGGTTTGATCCCTGGTCAGGGAAGTAGATCCCACATGCTGCAGCTAAGAATTCGCATGCACCACTAAATATCCTGCGTGCCGCAACAAAAGATCCCACATACGGCAATGAAGATCCTGCACACAGCAACGAAGATCCCTCATTCCACAACTAAGACCCAGCACAGCCAAATAAATACATACATATTTTAAAAAAGAAAAGAAAAACTCGTTGACAAAAGTAGAGAATATAGTACAGTTAACCCAGCTTCAAAAATTATCAGTATACCTTGCTTCATCTATACTGCCTTGATTTCTCCCACATCATTTCCTGCTGACTTTTTTTAAAAGCAAACCCTAGACATCATAACATTTAAGCTGTAAATGAGTATTTCTAAGAGATAAAGACTGTTGCTTTAGCCACATTGCATTATCATCATTACATCAAAACAAACCAACAAAACCAAGAACAAAAACACTTGGCAATAATTCCTTCAATCACTTTCAACTCTAACATTTTAAGCCCCAAAACCTCCCACAAACTAGATTTTAGTCTGTTATAGCCACCTTTTCCTAAAACTAAAACTTTTTACTCCATTCTATAAATGAGGAAGAGTTTTAGTATTTTTACCTGATAGCTTCACTGATCTCCAATTCTGTGCTTCAAACCAAAGGGAAACGTGAAAAACTTAGAATTGAGTAAAGAGCCAATCAAAGGTTCAGATGTTCAAAAGAAGGCAGATTCCTCATTGAACATTAAAGAACTAGAATTTTTCTGACTAAAAAGGAGACACACCAATGGAGTAAATTAGATGCAAGAATCATTCATTCATTCATGCATTTTTTTCATTCATTCATTCAACAAACACTAATTGAACATTTGCTTTATGCCAGGGACAGTGGTAAATGATGAGAATGCAAATATGAATATGACGCAAAGCATCACCCACAGAAGTGTGGCAATAAGCTAGCCTCCATTTTCAATTAGGGAAGAATTAATAGCTGTGGGATTTAATATGTAGTTGGAAGACTAGTAAAATATTGAAGTTCGTTTTCAAAGGAGTCTGGGAATCTCTTTCTAGAAGCAGGAGAATATCATTTTTATTTAGGATGGCTTAAATATATAGAGAGGGTAAAAAATACTTTGTCATCTTTAAATTCTAAGATTTTAAAACCCTGATTTGATACTTGGGCAAGAAAGTTATAATGTACAGGTAGATACTATAATGATCACTATTACCTGTCTATTGGGTGCTGGGACTTTTCCTATACATAAGGGCAAAACCACCCTGATAACTGAGGTTCCCTTCTCTCTGAAATAGAAAATGTAAAATATAACCTAAACCCACCTCTCCAAACAGAAGTCATAGTATGTGAAACACAAATGGAAGATATAGATGTTGGTTAAAACTCATTTCAATCTTCCTTCCCTGCAGTGTTCCTGCTACTGGGATATCAGGCTGTATTATCTGATGGCTACAAGATCTTTAAGTTGCTAAGTCGCCACAGTAATTTTGATATCAGAAGCTTGAAAGCCCAGTGACTGAGAAATACCACATGAGGTAACTCAGACACCTGCAAAAGGACAGCCCTGGGCCAAACAGTGATATGAGAAATGTTTGCCCTCACTGACCCCTTCTTACTCTTCGCCTGTACCCATGACCTTCACATTGATTGGCTGTTGAGACCTTTGCTTAGATGAAGCTCTTGCTCCTGACTTATCATTCTCCTTCTGTCTCCTACTCACCGCAACCAAAGAAATGCCCCTACCTATGCCCTATTCACCCAGAGCCATCCTTTATCATAAGACCAATTTTTTTAAGGTAATGTGGATATAAAATAACTAAATTAGTTTGCTCTCCCAGAAGGTATATTTTCATTTTCATGAGGACCCTCTAAAAGCATCAGTTGGTCATTAATGGAGAACAGGTGTGTGTATAGTGCTGCATTTGCTAAAAGCTTTCAGATACATTGTCCAATTTAACCTAATTGCCACACCAGCACGGTAAGATATGTATCATTTTACAGAAAAAGAAACTGAAGTCCAAACAGACTAAGTAGCTTTTCCATGATCAGCTGACACTAAGAAGCAGAGTTATTTCTGATTTCAAATCTCATCTCAATATCTGGAAGCCTGAGTGCTTATAATCTCCACAGGAGAGCTTAAGCAGGGCCATCCCTGCTTAACTGGGAAGGCAGCGGCACTCACCCTGAAGTCATGACCCTTTAGTGCCCAGTTCTCTAGCTTTTTGATTCCAAATGCTCTGCTGTATTATTCTGGTTGTGCTGTTGTTGTCATCCTTGTCATCCCTGTTCGTTTATTTTGTTTTGTTTCCACAATCTCAGTATTGATCGCTAAGGAAATGCCTTAACCCTAAGAGACCCTTCATGGTGAATATTTTAGAAAGCTGTGGCCCCCAAATAGCAGACTAGCCTCCAAATGGCACCACACAGAAACCCAAGCCACCTCTTCAGACCCTGGTTCTCGTACAAGAGGGCAAAGTCCGCCACAGAAGAGGAAATGTCTCTGTCTCTGGTACATAAATGGCCAACTCCATCACCCCTGGTTGCTTTGGTCAGAGATTCAGAAAGATTAAAGTAGATAAGTCACATAGATGCCAAATTGAAATGAGTACTGCTGGATTAGCTAATAAGCAAAAAGGAAGGTAGTCAGACCTCCTGACAAAGCAGACAGCACTGAGACCATCTAGGGTCAGCTGAACTTTCACTGCACAAAGGGCTTATGTTCAAGGGAACCCAGCTAGATTCATGTACATGCAAATCTGTGTGATAACACACCATTTTCTAAGGTGGCGGCGGGGGGGGGGGTCTCTCCAGACTGGAAGTCTAGGTATCTGTGGTCTAATCCCAGATCTCACTAGCTCTGAGATCCTGGATAAGTCACTTAACCTCTCTGAGGCCTCAGTTCTTTCATCTGTAAAATAGGGGCATTGAGGAGAGAAGGTTTGGGCTGAATGAAAACTTCTATTTCTAACACTGCCTAAGATACACTATATTATATTCTCTTCTGGAAGGACATAAATTTGCACAAAAAGGCAGAATGGTATAAGCACTGGAGTTAGCCTGGGTTCGAATCCCAGTTCTGCCACTTACTAGCTATGTGTCTTTGAGCAATTCACTTAACTTTCCTAAGACTCATTTTTCTTATCTATAAATGGAAATAATAATTATTGGGAGACCAAATGAATCCATGCATGTAAGCTGATGAGCAGAGTGCCTGGCATACAATAAGTGCACAATAAATGTCAGTGTTAGTTCATATCACATTTTTAAAATGTGACAGGCATTGGCAAAGACTGGGAGAGCCAAATCCAGAGTCCCATGTGGTTGGTCTGTGAGACATAGAGGAGCATGAGCGCGAAGACTGGAAAAGGCACTGCTGGGCTGCGAAGGCTTTTGTCCCCACTAAGTTTAGGCACTAGTTAGTAAACAACAAGAGTGCTTTAAGCACAGGGAGATCAGCTCGGTGCTTTGTGACCACCTAGAGGGGTGGGATAGGGAGGGTGGGAGGGAGATGCAAGAGGGAGGGGATAAAAAAGGAAAAAAAAAGGAGTGCTTTAGGAAGATCAATCTCGCAACAAAAAGAAAAACTTATTTCCTTTCTTCTAAAAGCTAAGACAGGATCATTGAGGGCCTATGGTGCTCCAATATAACATGGAATGTCAAGTCTTCCTCTTGGAAGCAGCACTGTTATATTTTCACCAATAAATATCTCACAAATACCTAGCTAGAGTTTGGTAAAGATCTGTAGGCCTTTTGGATGAGAGCAACGCCATACATGCACCATGATCTATCTCTCATTTTTCCCGAAAAAAAAGCACTACAACCCCTGTCCCTCAAAACAATTTATTTATTCTCAATGTCCCTAAAAAGTGCTATAGCCATCCCTAACAGCATATTAACTGTTCAAATGAAAGCATTATACTAAAGCCTGCAGCATTTATGTCAAGGTAACATTGAAGGTGCAAGGCACATGTCATAAAATTAAATGAATTCACAAAGCCTATCCCCTCTCGAGTCCTGGCTTTCAATTCTGGTTGCATCATAAATGAAACGGCCTTAGTGGCCTCCACCTATCTCCTGGGAACATTTGTTTGATTTACAAAAAAAAGGACATGATTTGACACACTCGGCATAATTAGTATTCACTACTTAGGAGAATGCCCCAACAGTTAGAATTCAAATGTACTGAAACTAGCCCTGCATTTCTCTCTGTCCCCCTCCTCTCTCCCTTTTCCCTCCTCTCTTTTTTCTGCTCTCTCATTTCTTCCTCAGAGGACCATGCAAACTGGAGATGTGAATAAGCAAACCCCAGATGTCATGGGGGCTCTACACAGAATCAAGAAACAAAATGCATGTTTCAGCCACAGCGGTTCTGCGTAGCTAGCAGAGGCTGCTGTTATCTGCTC
Source organism: Balaenoptera musculus (assembly GCF_009873245.2). Classification (NCBI taxonomy): domain Eukaryota; kingdom Metazoa; phylum Chordata; class Mammalia; order Artiodactyla; family Balaenopteridae; genus Balaenoptera; species Balaenoptera musculus. The sequence goes on from NC_045788.1 coordinate 60,242,393, forward strand.
TGCTGCCCAAACCTCTTCATGCAACTGCTGATTACACAGTGTTGGTTCCACATAAAGAATTTTCTGGAAGAGGCGCTATTTCAGAGAGGGGTGCTGAGCATTTGACAGTGCTTTGCTAACAATCATTAAAGTTATTACTGTTAGTTAAATAAAGTGGGCATAAATACATAGAAAACATTGTGGTAACTACTGTTCACAACATATAAAAATCCTCTCTTACCAAGCACAAAAGAGTTTGCCTGTTCATTTTAAATCTGCTTAATTCCTGTTTTAGGGGGCCTTGTGACAGTCTTCCAAAAGTTAACTGCCAAAACTGTGACTATATTTAGTTGTTTATTACACACCAACTCAAGGTGGTGCATGCTGGTAGACACACAGAAAAGCAAAGAAAATTGGAGCTCATTAGCAAAGGAGACCAGGAAAGCTTTAGGAAAATTCTAAACTGGGAAGTATTTGTTAGAGAATTTCAGTTACTTTTGAAGACAAAAATAATCTAAGCCCTAAACAAGCAGCATAAACAATTTAATTTTAAAGTTGTAATGGACAATGAAGAGGTGATGATAATAGAAAAGACCGACCCCCAAACTACAAGGAAATGGATGAAACCTTTGGTTTCTTGACCCTTTAGTTTTATATGGTTGACATGCTTCCCCAGGCTTGTAGCCTGGAAATGCAAGGGAAGAAAATCATTTTGAATTTTGTTTCTACCCAAAGGTTACATGTGCCATTTTGGAATCATCACAGGTTTCACCTGGGTGGTATCCAGATAAATGACAGCTTCTGCTGAGTATGTGGCAATATAGCAATGCAGAAATGGGATCAAACTAACGGGAAGACAAGGAAGGCCTCTGCAAACTCCACATCCAAGTGAACACAGGGCATTTGGTCCTCTTCTCTGCAGTGATTAATTTTTATTAGATTTGAAGGCCCAGCTTAAGCTTAGCCTAGAAACTGTTTCAAACGGCTTATTAATGGTCTGTGCCCTCAGTAACTATCTTGAAGAGAGGGAAACATAGACCTTTAAGAGCATCTACTCAACTCTACATTCAAAGCCACAACATTTTTATCTTATCCGTTGGTTTGGTGAAGCCTTGGAAGGGGGAGCAGTTCCTCCCTTCGTTCATTTCTTGGAATAGAAATGGAAACTAATTGCATGCTGCTCTTAAAATCAGTATAAAAAATAGTTTGAAACTTATCCCATAAAGTAGCATAACCATAGGTGACAATTGTACCTCAAAGATTGGTCACTGGCAGTTCATTTATATTTTCTTTCCCAATACACTCCCTCCACGCACCCATCCCCATCACCACCACCACCATTACCCCAAACAAAATACGCTACTTTTGTATTAAGGTTTGTGGAAAGGCCTGAACAGAGTAGTATAGGTGAGTAAACAGTGTCACCTAGTGGACGGGAGAAGAAGAAAACCAGTGAATCGGCACAGATACAAGCTTGGACCAGCTGTCAGCTTTGGGCCATATTTCCCCCTTATTTTGGCCCTCTGTTATCACCTATGAGCAAACAAGCAAGTTCCCTTAAGGAGACACCAAAGAACAACCACAAACATATAAACCAAAACCCCCATGGCTTTCCCTCTCTCGTTCTCTAGTTCCCTAATGAAGGTATTACCCAAATAAAAAATAACAGCTAGCATTTAATGAGCATTTTCCATGAGTCAGTATTTGCAGAGTGCTTTACCTGGGTCCTCTCACATAATCATCCGAACAGTCCAATTATTTGTTAGGGAGTTTGGGTGGCTTATTCCCAACGTCACAGAGCCTGGCTGTGATAGACCATGCAGTAATGCCCACTAGTTAGCACCCCACACACACAGCCCAAGGGCAAGCAAAGAGATCTTGGAGGAACAAATGTATGCAGTAACACAATAATTAGATACATAATAAACATTTACTGTGCCCCAGACTATGTAGGGGATACAAAAAAGAACTGATATGGATCCTGACGTCCAAGAATTTCTAGTCTAAAAGAAAACTTAAATTTATAGAGTACTTTCAAGTTTACATCATACTAACCTATCTTCACAACCCTAAAAGGTAATTATGGCCCTGACTTTAGAAATAAAGTTTTATGATTCATCCAAGTTCGCACAGATAAGAAGTGGCAGCTCTTCAGATTTAAAAGCAAGTTCATCACTCCATCTCATGCTGCCTCTTTCCCAAATGCAGCTGCTACAGATCCCTGTTTTATGACAAGGGGTGGAGGACGAAAACAGCAGAGAGATGACTCAGGGACCAGTCATCACGGGATCAAGGGTAGAACGTCCTTCTTTCTCCCTCTACCACTTTTAAACCACCCCCGCCCTGAAAGCAATGACAAAAAAAATCAAATTTCTCAATAGATTAAATTAAAACAAACCATTTACATTCTGTATACCTCAAAAAACGAAACTATAAGAGAACTTCCATAATCTAAAAAAGGGCATACACACAAAACAACATATAGCTAACGTCATACTTAATGGTGAGAGACAGGACACCTTTCCCCTAAGATGGTAACACTACAAAGATATCCTCTCTCATCACTCCTTTTCAAAGTCCTAGCTAATGCAATAATACCAGAAAAATAAATAAAAGATGTACTGATTAGAAAGGGAGAAATACAACTGTCTTTATTTGCAGATGACATCATTGTTAATATAGAGAACTCTGAGGAATCTACCAGAAAACTCCTGGAACTAGTAAGTGATTATAGCAAGGGTGCAGGAAATTAGATCAATATACAAAAGTCATTGTTTGCCCATACACTAGCCATGAACAACTTGGATATGAAATTATGAAACAATACCATTTACAATACTACCAAGAAGAAGAACATCAACAACTTGGTCATAAATCTAACAAAATATATACAGGAACTACATGTGAAAAATTACCTTCAAAGGGGAGAGAAAAACCTTCTAGTACATAAAAATAGGTTAACAGAATCAGGAATAGAGTATATTCTTTATCTTTGTAAAGACTGGGGAATTCTGCCCGAGGTGAGAGTCTAGATTTCAAATTCCCAGAATTAGTAGCCCATCAGAGGCTCTCTGGTCCCCTTCTCCCCTCTGTGCTCTTCTTATAGAATAAGGGAAACAAAATCAGTTGTGGCATACTCAGAGTGCCCTAACTCACTTAGGAAAGCCATGAAAATAACAAAGAGGGAAAAAAAGTAAGGTTTTTCATAAAAACCCTTAATTCTGTCAGATGGCAAAAAGAAGCAAGTACAGCATTTCTCCCGGCTCCAAGGACATGATATTGCCTTTCTTAACTTTCTTCCAGCAGTTAAGATTCCAGATCTAAAATCCTTTAAGGATCTTTTTAAATCATAGAGGTCGTTTTAGCTTATTGAACGGAGCTGATAGATACAGCTGAACTTTCCTACTTACCTTTCATACTATCAGTACCACAAAGAAAATTCATCTGCATATATCATGCAAAATAAGAACAGGGTGGACCTTGACTTGTATGTTTTGTGTACTCTATGTGACTGTGCCAGGCACTTCCCAAAGTGCTTTACACATAGTAGCTCATTTAGTCCGCACAACAACCCTGTGAAGGAGGTGCTATTATTATCCCCATCTTACATAGCTAAATATAAACTCAGAATTTTTTTTTAACGTTGCAGAGTTTCTTTTAAAAGTTTCCCTCTGGATTCTTTTTTTTTTTTTTTTTCCTTTCTGTGTGTTTATTTATTTATTTTTTTTAAACATCTTTATTGAAGTATAATTGCCTTACAATGGTGTGTTAGCTTCTGCTTTATAACAAAGTGAATCAGTTATACATATACAATATGTTCCCATATCTCTTCCCTCTTGCATCTCCCTCCCTCCCACCCTCCCCATCCCACCCCTCTAGGTGGTCACAAAGCACCGAGCTAATCTCCCTGTGCTATGCGGCTGCTTCCCACTAGCTATCTATTTTACATTTGGTAGTGTATATATGTCCATGACACTCTCTCACCCTGTCACATCTCACCCCACCCCCTCCCCATATCCTCAAGTCCATTCTCTAGTAGGTCTGTGTCTTTATTCCCGTCTTGCCACTAGGTTCTTCATGGCCTTTTTTTTTTTTTTTCCCCTAGATTCCGTATATATGTGTTAGCATACTGTATTTGTTTTTCTCTTTCTGACTTACTTCACTCTGTATGACAGACTCTAACTCCATCCACCTCATTACAAATACCTCCATTTCATTTCTTTTTATGGCTGAGTAATATTCCATTGTATATATGTGCCACATCTTCTTTATCCATTCATCTGTCGATGGACATTTAGGTTGCTTCCATGTCCTGGCTATTGTAAATAGAGCTGCAATGAACATTTTGGTACATGACTCTTTTTGAACTATGGTTTTCTCAGGGTATATGCCCAGTAGTGGTCTCTGGATTCTTTAGATAGCCAACAACCAACAATATGTGTCAACTAAAATATCTTAATAATGACTTGATTCCTTCACAACATTTCAAGAAGCTATTATTAGTAAAAAGCAAGGTATATTGGTGCTGTGGGGCCCTTGTGTGGTGGTAGAAAGGCAGGAAGGGTGATTTGGTCGAGACGCATCTCTGTAAACTCAGTGATGTGCTGGTCAGTGTTTAACAACCAGCTCTCTATTTAAATAAAAAGGGCAATGGAAGAGAAAAGAAAAAACAAAGAAAGGCCTGATTTGTAGCGTTTGCTCATTTTTGTGTATAAATACTCTCACCATTGCCAACTATAATGCTCACAAAGTTCCTAAAAATTTAACAGTGGGCTCTCAACCAGCCAATAGGAGCTGGCTCTAGCACACCACTGCAAAGCTTCACGAAGACAGTGTTCATGACTGTTTTGCTCAGCCTAGCACCTAACACAGTGCCTAACAGTCAGTAGACACTCAATAAATATTCGTGGAATGAATGAATTAGTGAACTAATGAGATGCAATCAAGTAAATTAGGTAGACGTATACTATCTTCCGCTGGTTATAATATAACCAGGACCTTGCTGCTTCAGTGGCATCACAGTCTCTATTTATCATGGTGGTCATGATTTGTGCTACAATTCTGTGGAGGGAAGGGGAGTATTATCTCAACACTGTGCTTTGTTAATCATAATGGAAGTGCTCAGAGAGATAAGACTTCTGACTCTGTGTTTTCAAAAGCAGTAAGAAAGAGACATTAGACTTGTTTTTGTGCAATTTAATCAAACATTAGTAAATTTATAATTTTTAAATGCTATTATTTAAAACTCCTGTAAGAAGAAATAGCAATGTTATGTCAGTCTGAAACTCTGACTTCTAACCTTTTGAAACAATAATTGAGACAATTATTCCAATTAGGAAATTTTCTCAGAAACTCAATTGTTTCATTAGAACAAAACAGACAGGGAACTAGCGCTTCACTACCATAGGGCAGTTTCTTCTTGCTCCTGGAAATGATTTTCTTGTAGCACACATTGGACGGAATGTCAGAAGGGAAATAGACATTCATTTATTCATAAGCAAGTGAACTGATTTCAATTTGTCTAATACCAATTGTGTGCACAACCTGTAAGAGATGGAAGCAGGCATCGTATAAGACCATTAAACTTTTAAATAGCAAATGAGGAAGAGTAGTAAGACCTTGACATAGCCTAAATTGAGAATCAGACCAATCTAAAGTATCTAAGCAGAGAGGCTACTGCCTTCCAGCATAGGGTTGCAAGATTAAATACAGGATACCCAGTTAAATTTGAATTTCAGATAAACAATGAATCATTACTAAGTATAAGTATGTCCCCAGTAAAACTCCCAACATTACATGGGACATAGTTGTACTAAAAAATGATTTGTTGTTTACCTGAAATTCAACTTTAATGGGGTATTTGTATTTTTATTTGTAAAATCTAGCAAACTTATCCCAGGGATATGTTTGCTTGATATAGCCTAAAAGGGAGCCTGAAATTTTAAATAGATTCAGTATTTAAATGTAAAGTTGGATGAAAGGCGGGGAAGGAAAAAAGTCTTTTAATAATTATCTTTTATATATTTTATATTTAAAACGTGAAAAAAAAACATGTGAATGTGTCACCAATTCAAATAACAATAAAATGGATGGATTATATTGTCCCAATCCTGATGTTATTCAAAAATAATAAGGCTTAATTTTTGGATTAAGGTTACAATAATTATTGAAATTCCTTAATCCTTCTCCTTATCCCACTGTGATGAACTAATGCTCCCAGTATTGTTTTTACTCTCAGAAGAGAGGCATAGTGATAGCACAGTCCCATGACTTGACTCAACTATCCTCAGTCCAGAACTATTACACAGTCCTTAATACTCCTCCTCAAACTTTAGCCTAGGTTATCAGCAACAACAAAAATAAATAATTGCCAAGCACTGGCTGTCAGTAGGATATCATGCTAGCTTCTTTGCTTCAGAAAACCTATTAGCCCTTGCACTGACAGGCTTAAAAGGAAGGCATTGGGTATAAATTTTTTTAATTATTTATTTATTTATATATTTAGGCCATGCTGCGCAGCATGTGGGATCTTAGTTCCCTGACCAGGGATTGAACCCACACCCCCTGCAGTGGAAGCTTGGAGTCTTAACCACTGGACCACCAGGGAAGTCCCAGGTATAAATTTTAAAAGGTGAAAGTTGCCGTAAATGGTAGAGACAAGAACACTGGACTCCAGAAGAAAATGTAATCACCACTTTATGTCAGAGGAAAGCTCCAATTTGAGCCTTGAAAGATGAGAACTCAGAACAAGAAAAGGAGTCCAGAGGCATTTCAAATGAGGGAACATGACGAGCAAGGGCATAGACATGGAAAAAGTTGTATCATATTTAGATCAATGAGCAAACTGGGAGTTTTCCACACAAAATGTGGATGGTAGGAGAAAAAACTGGAAAAGTGGGTTAAAACCTGTAGCAGGGATTGCTGGTTGTCGGTGCCAAAATGTGTTCTCTTCCTCCCTTTTTTTAAGCAGAATACTTATTTTTAGCTAGGTACATTAACACATGGAATAAAAGGCCACATTTTCTCAGCCTCCCTTGCAGCTAGTTGTTGCCAGGTGATCAGGTTCTGGATGCATTCTATGGGACTCTGAGTAGTCTATTTAAAAGCGAGGAGGAATGCCCCCAAAACATAAACACACAAACAGGAGCCAAAAGTCCATGAGGAAGAGTTTTATTACAGACACGTAGAACAAGACAAGGAAAGATGAAGAACAGATTGTTTTCCTTTACCCAGTCCAAAATACCTTGTAAGAAATAAGGCTTCAATCAGAAGACAAAAAAGTTGTTTTCGTGAGGATTTTGTGAGAAGTTGGAACAAAGATAGTGCTTTTTTTCATAACCAGGTAACAAAGGGCAATACACTGAGAAAGAGGAGTTTTCTCCTAATTACTATGTGAGGCTGTGTGGTTCCAGTGGAATGGAAACTAAGTGGGGTACTGTTTTGGCATTTCACAGGTTTTCAACCTGGGAATACACTAGAAAATAATCAGCATTCTCATGAAGACTGGCAAAAAATGAGGAGTCTCTCTTATTTGGTTTCACAGATTTGGCTTTGACGGCCGTGGGCATCAAAAGGGAGATCTAGAGCAGAACTGGATATAACTGATCATGAGCTCATGGAAGCCCCCATGAAGTCACTGAGAAGCAACTGAGTAATACCAGAAGTAACTGAGAATGACTTTGAACAGAGGGTCTAAAGACTTGTGCTATGTGGGAACATTAAAATTAGCCATTGAAATGTGAGTTATTGCGATTAACGTCAACTTATTTTCTCAAAGGTTTCTGGGGTACAGTGACAGCCTCACTATATATGTGTCAGTGTTCCTAAGATGAGGACCCCCACTAAAGCAGCAAAGAAAAAACATAGCTAGAAAAATGATAAGGTGAGGCCCATTGACGGTATTGAGATTCCCTTTCTGGGCATGAGAAGGTGATTGATTAGTAATGGTGAATAGGAAGAGTAAATGACTAGTAGTGGTAGCCCAACCAGGAGGCAGCTGTGCTGTGGGGAAAGAGCCCTGGGCTTCATTGGAAATCCAGAGCCCTGGCAAAGGGCAAGGTCTCAGAAGCCTCACAGGCATTTCTGACATCTCAGAGAAGATGGGAATGGACCTCCACCTTGAGAAGAAGCAGTCATTTCTCTAGACAAATTGGTTTACCTCTTTCCATAGTCTCTAGAAGAGGAATAACTTGAGATTTCCAGAGCCGCGCCCAAACACCAGCAGGTATGAGTCATTTTCCCCATAACCCCCAGTGCAGGAAGGAGCAAAGAGTTCACCTGCTTATTCTAGTTTGTCATAGCATCTGATGAAATCACGAGGGCCCCTGAGTGCCCAGACCATCAGCTCAGGAAGACACTACTACTTGTTCTCAGAGGACTTAGGACTCCTTAATTTTTATTTGTTTGGTGTTTTATTTGCCAGATGTGATGATCATCTTAAATCCAAGTTTTTGCTTATTAGAAATGAAAGCCATGGGACTTCCCTGGTGGCGCAGTGGTTAAGAATCCGCCTGCCAATGCAGGGGACATGGGTTCAAGCCCTGGTCTGGGAAGATCCCACGTGCCGTGGAGCAACTAAGCCCGTGCGCCACAACTACTGAGCCTGCGCTCTAGAGCCCGCGATTCACAACAGCTGAGCCCATGTGCCACAACTACTGAAGCCCGCACACCTAGAGCCCGTGCTCCGCAACAAGAGAAGCCACCACAATGAGAAGCTCATGCACCGCAACGAAGAGCAGCCCCCGCTGGCGGCGACTAGAGAAAGCCCACGTGCAGCAACGAACACCCAGTGCAGCCAAAAATAAATAAATAAATAAATTTTAAAAAAAAAGAAATGAAAGCCACCATTAAGAAGAACCATGGCATTCTAAATTTAATTTTTAATGCTTCCCTTTTTGAAGTCTGGTGTTATAAAGTTATCTATCACAAAAGGGAAGGGAGAATGGGAAGAGGAAAAGAAATGGAGGAGGGAGAACGAGAAAAGGGTTAGCAGAAAGACCATGTGTAATTGTACTTGGAAACCGTAGAGAAATTTATCCCCAAATACTACAGACTGGGTTATAAACTACTCTGCAAGTTCTGACATTATGTATACAAGTATGACTACGTTGCCAAAGCAATATTTTTACATTCAAAATATTCTTATATTTCACATGGACTTTGTCAAACTAAAACTAGTTAAATTTCAAAAAAATCTTTCTAACACTCTGTTCAATTTAGTTAAAACACTCAGTTGACCACTTCAGACTTCTTTTAAAGGAATTCAGTATGCAAAATAGCCCAGAATATTTGATTTTCACTATTAACCTTGGCTTTAAACGCTAAGGTGGGAGAATGGGAGGAAGCAGGATTTCTCTAGTTGACTATTTGTAAAGTTCTGGTGAACCAGACCAGATTAAACATGAAATCTCCTTTAATCGTTCTAACCTAACATTTTCACATTCAAAGCAGAACGTTTGGCTAACCAAAGAAATCCACATATTGTTTGTGCTTTTGTAGCATCTAGGCATATTTAACCAATCATTTATTAGTGATTCACGGAAAATCTTTTAGGTCATATCTAGGTATCTAAACAACTGGAGTTGTTTTTAATAATTCATGCGGATAAACCTACTATAACCTGGTAATTGGCTTTGCCTGGTGGTAGCAATGCTGCATGTATTCTCTGGTTTGCCCTATTTTTTAAAATTTTTATAGGGGTATAATTGATTTACAATGTTGTGTTAGTTTCAGGTGTACAGCAAGTGAATCTGTTATACAAATACATATATCCACCCTTTTTAGATTCTTTTTTCATACAGACCATTACAGAGTATTGAGTGGAGTTCCCTGTGCTATACAGTAGGTCCTTATTAGTTATCTATTTTATATATAGTAGTCAATCTTAATCTTCCAATTTATCCCTTCCCCCTTTTTCCCCCTGGTAACCATAAGATTGTTTTCTACATCTGTGACTCTGTTTCTGTTTTGTAAATAAGTTCATTTGTGCTTTTTAGATTCCACATATAAGCGATATCATATGATATTTGTCTTTCTCTGTCTGATTTACTTCACTCAGTATGACAACCTCTAGGTCCATCCATGTTGCTGCAAATGGCATTATTTTGTTCTTTTTTATGGCTGAAAAATTTAGTTTTTTGGAGGCAACTTGACAGTATCTATCAAAAAAAAGTGTAAACACTTTGATCCAGTAATTTCAATTCCAGAAATCCAACTTACAGATACATAAGTGTGCAAGGGTGTAATTGCAAAGATGCTTAGTTACACATTATTTGTGATTGTAAAAAAACAAAAGCCATTGTAAGGCCATTAACAAGGAAACTGGTAAATAAATTATAATGTATCCATACAGTAGAATATTATTCGAGTCAAAGGAATTAGGGAAATCCAGGATATATTTTTATGTTTAATATGCAAGGGGCTGAATAATTTGCTTAGTATGATCAAACTGTTTTAAAAAAGCCTATATATAATGTATGTATATGCATATATATGTGTACATGTATATGTGTAATATATTATCATATATAAATGTATACTATTGCATATATATGCACATATATATTATCATGTATGTACACATACGTGTATGTATTTTCTATTTGTCTATATTTATATATATATTCATATTTGTGTATATTTGCATAGAGAAAGGTCTAGAAAATATACACCAAATAGTTAAGAATGGATATCTATGGAGAGAAGAAATGGAATAGAGTGATTATATAGTTAGCTGATCATCTACAGCACTAATATGTTCTCTTTCCTTCTGCCATTTTGGCCCATGTATTTCATGGGAAGATGAAATGAAATAGTGGTTAACTTAGTTCTATATTTCTTAGCATTTGTGCCTATGCCTCTTTTCTCCCCCATGACTTGTGTGTGTGTGTGTGTGTGTGTGTGTGTGTGTGTAAGTTGAAATTATTGAGAAACTATTGGTGAATCTGAGGTGGTAGATAGTGTTAGAGTTCATGTAACTATTTTTTTCTTGTTTCCTGTGATTTTATCATCATAGATAATGTGTACAGCCAGGAGTAAAGATATTTTTTAATGTGAGTGATGTATAATTTCTGAGGGTATTATGTTAGAATGCAGATGACTCCTTTCTCAGGTTCAAAGAAAGCCTTAAGCAAAATGATAAGAAAGATGTGGGTTGTTTGGTGCCTCTGCTTTCAGTGCCCTTGCTCTCTTGTTGGCTTGAATGGCAGAGATTTTCAAGCAGACCCAGGTATGAATGTCAGTTCCATCAGTCACTCCATCAGTGGCTTGGGCCACTCATTTAGTCTTCCAAAGCCTTAGTTTTCTACTAAATGACACAAGAGTATCCACCTAGTAGGGATTTTGTAAGGAATACGTGAGGTATGGCGTATGAGAATGCCTAGTTTACACTGCAGATGCCTTAACTCTCAACTTTAAAGCTTATTTCATTTACTGTCCTAAGTGCCAACTTTAGCCGTAGAAACCAAAGAGTAACCCAAACACGGTGTATCACTTGCATGGGTTCAGAGAGCAACATTCTGAGGAGCTAGCAGTTACCAAAGAGGTCACTGGGCTTAGTATATGTGCCTATGGATATGCAAAAATAAAATCATGAAAGCTGCAAGTGGGAAAATCCTGAGGCCACACGGGTTGCTTAATCTTTTTGCTAAATAACTTTAATCCCCAGGGAGTGGCAAGGAGAAAAACAACTACACACTCTTGCTAGCAACCCAACTGTCGGGGTGTGTGTGAGTTCATGTGAATGCCCACTTTACTGGGAAAGTGGATTGGGGTTGACCTGGAGAGCCACTAAAAAATGGCTGTCCTTCCTGGAGCTCTTATTGCAGACCTCTGCAGTCTTTTTTTCCTTTTGTTAATTAAAAAGCTAGACTCCTGCCTCAATCCCATGATTTCCACAGTGGGCCCTACAAAAAACTCCAAAAAAAAACCCCTGAGGCCTCCTTAAGCTAAGGTTTTTTTTATATATATGAATTTATTTATTTTATTTATTCTTGGCTGCATTGGGTCTTTGCTGCTGCGCACGGGCTTTTCTCTAGTTGTGGTGAGCTGGGGCTACTGTTCATTGTGGTGCGCGGGCTTCTCATTGCGGTGGCTTCTCTTGTTGCGGAGCACGGGCTCTAGGTGTGCAGGCTTCAGTAGTTGTGGCGCACTGGCTTAGTTGCTCCTCGACATGTGGGATCTTCCCGGTCCAGGGCTCAAACCCATGTCCCCTACATTGGCAGATGGATTCTTAACCACTGCGCCACCAGGGAAGCCCTTTAAGCTAAGATTTTTAGAATTGCTTGCTCTCCAAAACCAATGTGGGATAGAACGGGTTTTAGGGAGATGGGTTGTGAATGGATAGAAACACAGGTATAACTCCCTTGTATAAAATTATTGCATAATGGAACTTTTTACAAGACCAGAGAATATATGACATAAAAGCAGTGATTCCAAATCAAAGCACTTCATTTGTCAAAGTAACTGAAATAGTTGTTTAAAACACAGACGCGCACACATGCGCACGCCCGCACACATACTGTTTTCTAAAGTGTGATGTTTTCTGCCTCAGCCTTTTCTTCTCACTTGGCAGCCCTGTTGTGTACACGATCTCTACAGGAATGCAGAAAAACCACCTGAGGGAGAAAATTACTAATCACTAAAAATTACTAATCACGCTCTCACACTAAACAAATCCCACCGGGAGGTTTTTAGTTACACGTCGGGATATGAGTTCTTTTTTTTTCCTCTCAGGTTAATGATACAAAGGCATACAAAATAAAAAAAAAAGGAAGCATGTCACATCTTAATATGCATTAGCAGGGATATTTTTACATGATAACATCTAGGTCTCAGTCCAAAATAAAGGCAAAGTAGACTGAAAGTCTCTAATGCCCACTGCTGGGTCTCTCAGAAAGAAAAGAGGTTGGAGAGAGAATCATACTTCCCACAGCATTGAATACAGTGCCTATCATCGCCCGGCGGTGGCCCCTATCATTTACTGTAACGTCCAATGACCTTATTTTCACATGATATTCAATTCACAAGCTCATCAGGTGCCTGTCATATATTATTTCATTAAATAGACCAGTGTGTTATTTATGGCAGTCCCCACCAATTTATATCATATTTTCATACTGTTTATCTTATACTTGTTTATCTTTTACTGTTTCTTTAGTCCATTGTAAATAGCCTAGGCCCATGTACCTACTTAGCTGATCAGAAGTTGAGCGTATCCAATTCAATGGTCATATTACAAATGAGAGAAATTAGTAGAAGCAGTAGAATTCAGAGTTTCTTTCATTTGAGTGCCCCTTGGGTTCTTTTTTCTTTATTATTATTGTTTTGGCTGATTATGAAACATAACACCATTCATCATAAAAAAAATTTTTTAAGCAAGTCAGAAGTGTATAAAATACAGTCCTTCTACAATACCCCCCTTTTCCAAAGACCATTATACACAAATTCTTCATGTATATAATATAAATCTATGTATAAATATAAATATATCCATCCAATTGGAATAATATTAAACATATAGTTCCATGATTTACTTTTCACTTAACAATATATTCTAGATTCCTTTCTATATCAATAAATACAGAGTTACATCCTCCTTTTGAACAGCCACTGAGTATTTATTCCATTTGGGGGTCATTTTGTAATTCATTTAAATAATTTCCTATTAGTGGGCATGTAGCTTATTCCCCATTTTTCAGTCTTTTTAATAAAGCTGAGATGAACAATCTTATAAATATATCTTTGAATACTTTTTAATTTTCTCCTGAGAATAAATTTCTAGAAAAGGGGTCACTTCATCAAAATGCATGACATTTTTAATTTTGAAATATGTTGACAATATAGCTTATGGGAAAAGTTGATTCAACATACCCACGTTCTCACAAACACCACATGTTATACAACAAAAAACATTCTAACTGACAAAGCATTTGAGTTTGTGTTCCAAAACTCCAAAATCTAAACCCCTTGTTTGGCGTGCTGCACTAGCACCTAAAATGCCAATAGTAACCGTGTGCTATGTTCAGTTCTTCTTTAGTGTGTGGTGAAAATATTGAAACATTATATTCTGGGTTGAGAAAAAAAAAGTGATTCAACCCCAAAGAAAAATTAGCTCCATCTGGGGGCAGTCCACCTCTGCCCCTTGTCTCTAACAGTGCATGGGGTTAACTGGATGCAGTCTCTCAATCCTTCATTTTCTGTGACAGTGTCAAGGAAGAGGAGCCACCTGAGAAAGAAAATGTAGAAAGGGCACACCTCAGACAGGAGGGGGAAGAGGGGCTGGTAGGTGTGTGTGCACATGCACACATGTTAAAATTCTACTTCCCTGTGACATTTGGCTTTCTAATTCTATTTTGGCACCCAGAGTAATTAAGCAACATCTGCTAAATACCCTGTCAAAGGTGTATTCCCTTTCCTCCTCCCAGCCCCTACCTCCACCTATCCGGGCTTTGGTTTTTTCCCCTCTTTATTTGGAGGCTTGTTGAGGCCTCCCAGTCACCACCTGTGTGGCAAAACCAGCCTTCCCTCAAGATCAGTCTCTCTGCAACAGTGCACAGGTGTGTCGAGGAGCAATCTGGGCATTCTTGCTTTTCACTTAGGCAGAAAGAAAACAAAAAGGCAGAAGATTAAGTTATACCCCGGTACAAACAGGTGAGAGAGAGAACACGGGCGAAGCCATGTAAGCTAGAACCATTTTTAGATAAATGTTGCTGGAGGGTTCCTAGTGATGTAATTGGGATCAAAATACCTTAAAAGTAAACAACTACAGAGACACAGAAATCTGACTTTTGTGGGACAGCACCAATTCATTTTAGTTGTTATGGAAGCGGCAAGTCTATGGTAAATACAATTATATTATTGGAAGGGAAGAGACTAGAATTGACATGTATTGAGTACATCTACTATGTGCCATGTCGTATTTATGCCAAGACTTTAGGTGTTTTTCTTGGAAAATTGCACTTCGTCTCTAAGGCACAGAGTTCATGAGTCTATAAAAATAAGCCTCTCTGGGGAGTTCCCTGGTGGTCTAGTTGTTAGGATTCTGCGCTTTCACTGCCGTGGCCTGCGTTCAGTCCCTGGTCGGGGAACTGAGATCCCACAAGCCACAGGGTGCAGCCAAGATTTTTTTCTAAAAAAAAGCTCTCTCGTTTCTTCTCCTGTCCCTCACCACTTTGCTGGCAGTTCTTGATACCTCAGATCTGCTATCTTTCGGTGTGGAAACACTTCTCTAATCCTGGCTCTCTCGCACACACGAACACACGCGGTGATAATAAATATGAAAATGCTCCATTCTTAGGAGAGCACTCACAAACCCAAGGATCACTGAGCCCTGTCAATATAATGTGTAAATCCAAGGAGATAATAACTACAATATTATGTCGCATTGAGGAAAGGCAAATTAAAATCCTTAAAGAGGAAAGAATTTTTTCAGTAGAGGACAGCAGGCTTCTTCCTCCTCTCTCCTTCTCTCTCTCTCTCTTTCCTTCTAAAGGTCTGATTCCCATGTTGCAATAACATTTCCACAACCTTGGGCAATTGAAACACTTGTCCTTAGCTACAGCGTATTACTCATTCTGTGGGTTAAGTTTTCTCAGGCATTGGCATGCCAAGACATCAAAAATCACAGAGAAAAGGCCAGAGCATTTAATTTTTCTTATGTCTACTGGAAGAAAAAATATTTTAAGTAAACAACCTCAGCCAACTTGAATAATTAATAGCAATGTTTTAAAGAGGCTTCCCATTCAAGGGAAACTCATACTTGGTTTTGCTACTGGGTTTTTATCCCTGAAATATGGAGATGCTGATAGCAAAACTGACATAAAACCACTTCTGGCAGAAATGTTCTTTTGCTACCTGAATGTTTGCTGCCTGCACACGTTAGGAGAGTGTAGGCGGCCTTAGCTCAGACGTGGAAAATTGAGGAGCATCAACTCCCAGGTTTCCAGGATGCTGCTGCCAACTAATGAGAAATGGCCTGAACATGGTCCTCCCCAGCTCTTAGCGCTGCTGCTGAACCATGACAGGCCATAGAACTGAGCAGAATTGGTGGCGGAGGGAGGGGTGGAAGAAGGGCATAGCACCGTGGTTAGGAGCACAGGCACTCAGACTACCTGGGTTCAAATCCCAGCTTAGCTCCTTACAAACACTGTGGCCTTGGGCAAGCTATTTAACCTCTTTAAGTTACTATCTCTTCTTCTGTAAAATGAGCACAGGAATAGGACCTTCTTCTTGAGTTTGCTGCTGTAATCGAATGGGACAATGCCTGTAATGCTGTTAGCTGCACAGTGCCAGGGTCAGTGCTTGATGAAAAGCAGCAGTTGGCATTGCCAGCCACCGTGCACCTCTGCCACCTACCAGCCCTACCATTGCCAGACCCAACTGATTTAGAGAAAGAAGTTGGTTTCCCATGCAGCCCAGCCCCACCGGCCTCTATTCACCCCACCTTTGCTTTACCCCAGCCCTGCCTTTCCCCGCCCTGCATCCCCAGGCACCCTAGGTAAGTATCGGTGGAAGGCTCCAGACAAGCCAGTCCTGAACACCAGACTAACTGGATAGTGAGGCCAAGGGCCAAAACCAAAGCCATGACCCACAAACCCAGGATGAAAACTGCTGCTATTGCCAGCAAAAGGCAGGGGCTTGCAAACTAGCAGAAAAGGAAGTGGAAGCAAATAACTGGTCCCCAACAAGCTCTTGCCAGGCAGCTAAGTAAGAAGTTTATCAGGGTTCTGTTCACAACAACAAGCCCAACAAACAAAAACAAACAAACTTCCACATAAGGGTAGAATGGAGCAAAGGCAAGGCAAGGTGCCCAGGTCACCTGCTCTAGGGTTTCTGAGACACAGAGAGAGTGGCTGGAAAAATAAAAAACAGCAAAAGGAGATGAGCAGAGAGAAGGGACTTGAGAATGTCATATTTTCACCAGTTCTGACCCCATTCAGCTCACACAGAATTCTGCATTCAGTTGGGGATGGGGGGAGCCTGCAAGAGAAGAGACAGACGAACACTGGGGTGTGTCCAGGAGACGGCAAACAGGCTAAAGGGGAGTCCCACACTGTGTGGGAAGAGGAACAGAGAAAAGATTTCAAAGTGTCCTAGAAAGGAGGCATCTCAGATGTGATATCAGCCTTCTCTGAATTGTTGACGTTTTCCCAGCGAGACCAACTTTGTCTCTGTGCCTCCAAAGAGCAGAGTTAGGCTTGGTGTGTAGAGCTTACAGGCAGGCAAATTTCAGCAAAATATAAGGAAGGTAATCCAGCTGACCTCCAAAATTGTAGTGGGAGCATTAAACTATTCTGGCCATTGTCAAGGAGATGGTGGAAATCTTACTGGCAGGATTCCTGACTGGATGGGGGTGGGGATGGGGGGGGATGGGGGGGATGAAAGGACCTCTGACCCTGAGGTCGATTTCCATTCTGCATGGTAAAACAGGGAGAGTCAGTGAGCACAGCCACAGCCATTTTTCTTCAGAATTAATACCAATTTATGTTTCCTCCTCTCCTCCCACCGCTTGATTTTTTTTTCTAAATAAGTAAATGGGACATAACTGATTTCTAACCCTCAGATTCAGTAACATTTAGAGGCTGATTATTAACTCACTGAAAACACTGGATTACTTCTCTCTTTCTCTCTTTCTCTCTCTCTTTCTCTCATGTGTCAGAAACAGGGAAAACAAAAAATAATTTTTAAAACACATTTTTAAAAGATCAAGATTCAACTACATATTTTTTCTATTTTCCATATAAGAAACAAAACTAAAAGGCACATACACTGGAAAATGATGTTTGAAACACATGGGACAAAAGGATAGTGTCTTAATGTATGAAGAGTTCATATAAATCAATATGGAGACGATCATAGTGATAGAAAAGAATGCAAAGGGGATGCATAGAAAATATTCAAAATTATATATATTTATATTGAGATATATATTAAGCTATATGTGTAGATATATATATACATATATATCCAACAAGTATATGGGAAAATGTTCAGACTCACAAATAAAGACATTCCAGTTAAAACAATAATGAGATAGTATGTTGTGCCTGTAATGCTAGTTTCTACTATTTTTTAAATCAAATATCCAAACCGATCTGGATCCCCATTTTTTTTGAGGAACAGACACAATGAATTTTATATACAAGGGTATTTGCTTCAGGGGGAGAGGATTTCTGACCTCCTTCCCAACCTCTCTTTAGACAGGAATGATTGGCAGTGGAGAAGTGCAATCATAGCATGATTACTCATTTGAGATGGGTTCATTGGACAGACCCTCTTCTGGTCTTCAGTTGTAGTAAAGACCAGAAGCTGATTTTTGCAGAGAGATTTCTTGCAAGGAAGCATCACATATTTTATTTCCTGAAATGTAAAATTTATCTTTCTGAGAAAGGTGCAGATAGATCTTGGTGAGACATACTATAAAATAGTAGATAAGAGTCACAACTTCCTACTTCCAGATCTTTGCAAGAGAGAGGTAAATATCATAAAATGTATGGTAAGTGACAGGGCCCTTTAGGCCTGTAACAGGAAATCTAGCCAAGGGCCTCTGAAAACACAATTTCCAATAGCTAATTTCTCTTGTATATTGCTTGTAATATAAATAGAATTTTTTAAAAACACTAAAATTCTATTTTGATGTCTGTGAAAAGCTTATGTGAAAAGTTTTGTTTAGGATAAACTCTAAGCACTAACTAAAAATATCTTAGAATTTAATATTATATGCTTTCCTTGCCCCCATCACTGAAAAAAAGTCAGGAGTAAGTGGAAGACAGAGAGAAAACATTGTAATGAGGAAGGCATGGAAAGAAGGGTGAACAATCTTCTCTGAAGAGGGTATAACTGGAATAGAGGGACTGAGATAAAGGTCAAGAAGGCAGATATGGTAGGTTTAAAAAAAAAAAGTAAGAAAGAAAAATGTAAAAAAGGGCTAAAACAGTCTTGAGAAAGAAGAACAAAGCTGGAGGTATCATGTTCCCTGATTTCAAACCATACTACAAAGCTATAGTAATTAAAACAGTATGGTACTCACACAAAAACAGATACACACAGATCAGTGGAACAGAACTGAGAGCCCAGAAATAAACCCACAGATATATGGGCGATTAATTTATGACAAAGAAGCAAAGAATATACAATGGAGAAAAGATACTCTTCAATAAATGGTGTTGAGAAAATTGGATAGCCATATGCAAAAAAATGAAACTAGACCACTGTCTTACACCATACACAAAAGTTAACTCAAAATGGGTTAAAGACTTGAACATAAGACCTGAAACCATAAAATTCCTAGAAGAAAACATTGGCAGTAACCTCACTGACATAGGTCTTAGCAATGTTTTTGCAGCTCTGACTCCAAAGGCAAGGGAAACAAAAACAAAAATAAATAAATGGACCTATATCAAACTAAAAATCTTCTGCACAGCAAGAGAAACCATCACTAAAATGAAAAGGCAACCTACTGAATGGGAGAAGATATTTTCAAATCATACATCTGATAGGGGGTTAATATCCAAAATATTTAAAGAATGCCTACAACTCAACAATAAAAAAAAAACTTAATTAAAAATGGGCAAAGGATCTGAATAGACAATTTTCCAAAGAAGACATAAAGATGAATAACAGGCACATGAAAAGATGTTCAACATCACTTGTTATTAGGGAAATGCAAATCAAAACCACAGTGAGATATCATCTCGCCTGTGTTAGAATGGCTATTATTGAAAAGACAAGAAATAATAAATGTTGGAGAGGATGTGGAGAAAACAGAACCCTTATACACACTGTTCATGGGACTATAAATTGGTGCAACCACTCTGAAAAACAGTATGGAGATTCCTCAAAAAATTAAGAATAAAAGTATCATAAGATCAAACTATTCCATTTCTGGGTATTTATCCAAAGAACACAAAAACACTAATTCAAGAAGATATATGCACCCCTATGCTCATTGCAGCATTAGTTACAATAGTCAAGATATGAAAAAACCTAAATGTCCATCAATGGATGAATGGGTAAAGAATATGTGGTATATATACACAATGGAATACTGCTCAGCCATAAAAAAGAATGAAATCCTGCCATTTGTGATAACATGGATGGACCTTGAAAGTAAAATAAGTGAATTAAGTCAGATGGAGAAAGACAAATACCATGTGATTTCACTTATATGTGGAATCCTAAAAAAGCCAAACAAATGAAAAAACAAAATAAAATGAAAACAAACTCATAGATACAGAGATCAGACTAGTGGTTACCAGAGGGCAGAGGAGTTGCAGGGGTGGGAAAAATGGGCAAGGAGGGTCAACTGTATGGTGAAGGGTGGTATCTAGAATTGTGGTGGTGATCACATTGTGTATACAGATGTCATATTATAATGCCATACACCTGCAACTTATGTAATTTAAAAAATATTAAAAAGGAAAGTAGAAGTAGGAGTGGGAAAGTTAGAAGGAAGAAGAAAATGGTGGGGGTGGGGGAGTGGAATTCAGTACAGCAGCTGAAGGCGTGTCTTTCTTAGAGCTCCTCTCTGATCAATTAGTCTTCTGGATGTTCATCTCCTTGAAGGCAGGAAAATGGTCCACTTTTTAAAAATATTCCCCCAACAGTCATTGTTTATTGAATCTTGTTGATTGAAAATGAACTTAGAGAACATTGAAGTTGTCTTTGTTTTTGTTTTTAAATTTTAATAACTTTTTGTTATTGCAAAATACATTAATTTTAGGAAATTTAGAGAATACAGAGGAAACAAAAGGAGTAAACTAAAATCCACTTTTACCTACCTCTCACAGATAACACTGTTAAGCTTAGGTATAAAGCTTTCTGTCTTTTTTCTATTGTTTTTGTTTACAAAATGAGGGCTGAAACCAATGAGCAATATCTGAATGTTGTACAGTAGTATCTCAGATAAATTTTTAAAAGGAAAGGTAGAAGCCATTTGACATTTTCTAGATTTTTCAATGGTATGAAAGTTTCAATTCACTGTTTCTTTAAAAGGAGGGTGGTGGGAGGAATCAATCCTGATTTTGTCAAGAGGTAGCACAAGGGGATAGGTAGCCAAAAAAAAAAAAAACAGAAGAAAAAAGGAAATTTGTATAATTCAGAACATGAGTAAACTACCTTGAATTAGCAAAGAATATAACATATAAATTACTTGCAGTTGGTATTTTTAAAATAACTTGCTATTTGCATAAAACAAATGTATAATTGGTTAAGCAAATGCCATTACTTTACAGAGTTTTCAGGGTCACAGTTTTCATTTCAATAATTATTAGAGACTGTACTGCATCCTAATACTTTTTTCCAAACCAGTCTAAGGGCATCAGGACAAACATCCCCCCAAAATGACATCTAAACCGAGACCTTAGGGATGTGTAGAGAGATGTGAGCAAGCTCACAGGTGGGTCTGGGGCTATGATAGCAAAGAAAAAGCATTCCAAGTATATAGAAGGAATAGCGTGTTTGAGAGGGAAGAGATCATGTCACATTCTAAAACCTACAAGGGTACAGCCTGGGTGGATGTGAAGTTCCCGGATGATATGGCAGGACGTGAGGCTGGAAAGGTGAGTCAAATCAGGCAGTGTCACACCTAGCCCCTAACCAGGCTGCCACAGCACTTGTTCCGGGGGAAGTACTAGTCATAGAGGCCACTTCTTTGTGAGTCTTAGGGAATAATATTTATACGGAAAGCCCCCGATCTGGAGCCTTCCACAGTGTAGCACTCTACCGGGAAGCTTACTGTTGCCACCAGCGTGTGCCTCCTGCAAATGCTATCAAGTTGGTCAAAATCGACTAGCGAGTGGAATAGCCAGCACTTCCACAGCACTTACTATGTTCCACTCTTGTGCTAAGAACTGTGCATGGATTGACTCATTTCATCTTCACAATAACAATATGAGATAGATGCTATTAGTAGGTTCATTCTACCGATGAGAAAACTAAGACACAGAGAAGTTAAGTAACTTGGCCAAGGGCACAAAGCCGGCAAGTGGCAGAGGCAGGCAATTTGGCTCCAGCAGCCCTGCTTTCAAGGAGAACCCCACATAACCTCTTCATGGGCATTAAGTGCCTTCCATAAGGCCTGCACTTTGGCATCGGTGTGTATCCAACAAAGCAGCGTGGGGCACGTGCCCAGGTGACAAGAAGCCTCCGTCAGTATTCTGCTACAGGAGACAAAACTACACAACAAGTCCTTTAGCCAGATAGTTCAGGAATTCAGCAATAGATGTGCCTTACTCAGTGGCAGTGAGGTAACACCGATTCCCTCTGGTATTTGTAGAATGCATTGTCATTTACGAATCACTTCGCCACAGTGCCTCGAGGCCATGGCTGTCACAACAACCCTGCGAAGCCAGAAAGACAAGATTCTCCTGAGGATCAGACTCTGAGGAGGGAAGTGACTGCCAAGGGCACCACTAGCAGGGGACCCTGATTCATGGCAGACACCCTAAGGAGTCTCACAGTGCCTGCCCCAGCCTTGGGTTGCTCAATTTTAGCTTGCTCTTGGCTTGCTCAATTTTAGCTATTTGATTTGCTAATTATGTGACCTCTCTGCCTCAATTCCTCACCTCGAAAATAAGAATAATGCTATCTGCAATATACAGTTGTTGTGAAGACTCAATGAGGTAACAGAAGACAAAGGTCACTCAACAAATTCTGTGTTTCCTTTCTCCCATCAACTACATGTATCTGCTCATGAAGAAGGTGTATGTCACATTCATTCTTTAAATTGAATCATTTAGGTGTTGGTATGTAAAGAACAAATGTGGTAGCATGAATATTCAACACCCCCCTCCTTTCTCTCCCACCATCATTTTCACAAATTCTGATTTTCTGTTTGGGGTTTTTTAAGGTAGGTCGCTTAAAGTATAGCCTCCAGGAAGTGTGCAGGTAGGAGGGTCGAGGGCACAAAATCCCCACCGTATTTCTGAAGACAACAAAGTATATAACTGTGGCTTGCTCAAATCCTCTGTCCAGAAACAGCCAGAGAAGGAGGGGACTTGCTCCAGGATCCCTCCTCAGGGCAGCACCAGACCCTTGGCTTCAGGAAGTGAAGCCCAGCCCAACATGCAGGCCATCGGATCACACTCTGTTCTTCCCCAGGCGCCAGGGACTCCGTTTTCCCCAGAAGCATAAACGTCTGCACACAGGGTAAGGTGCCCCCTAGAGCATCTAAGCCCCGGAGGACAAACATCGCCATCCAGCCACGGGCCCTGGGGCTTCATTCCGGCAGATGCAGCTGCAGAAGTGTGTTCTGTGTTCCCCTGCTGAAGCAGCTGGCAGAAAATGCTGGAAATTGGGGAAATTCACCATCACCTCAAAAAACATATAAGGAAAAAATGTATATCATGCTTTTTGTGAAATAATTTCAGAAGCTGAAATGTCTGAGGGAGAAAATGAATCTCTGAATAGAAGCCTGTAGCGGGGAGAGAATGGAAGGAAAAGGCCAAATTTTGAAAATAAGTACATTTCTTTTCTTTCTTTTAAACACTGCCTGTTCCAGTAAGAATAAGCAGTCTCCAACAGCATCCTCCCCTCGGCTCTTCCTAGGGCCTCTAAATCCTGGGAGGAAGAAATGGTGTCGTTTGCTTTGCATCTTTCTGCTGGTTTTCTGCGGCATTTGATTGCCCTGGTGGTGTTTACCTCGCCGAATGCGGCCCAGTTCAGGCCGGAGGGGAGGAAAGCCAGTGAAAAGAACTCCGTGGGCTAGAAGGTGCGCAGGCTGGGTGCCAGACAGTGGAAGCCTTTTCAGAGGCCATCAGTAAGAAGCAGTGGTAGCTTTGGCTACAGAGGATGCAGCGTTCATTGAGGGACGGTTAGACTAGGCACAAGGGACAGCCAACCTTCGGCTAAGGACAAGGACTTCATTATCTTAGGGGGTGGGCCCACGAATAGATAGCCTCCTTTGCCCCTGCCTCAACTGGAGCTCAGTTCACCCTGCTCTGAAGGAGCCAGAGGAGAACATCACTTAGGAAAAGACCCAGAAGATCTGTAATGGGCTATCACATTTCGTCCTCCACCACCCCACATCCCACAGCCTCCTTAAAGCTCTGTTCTTTATATCCCACTCTTCCCAGGAAGCTTTTTCACATCCTCCAGGTCAGAGGATCCTTCTGGGTCTCTCTTATCAAGCTGTTTCAATTCATTGGTAGCGATTCACGATGCTGTATTTTAAGTATCTTTTGACTTGTCTCTCTCCTCTCCCTGGCTCTAACTTCCTTAAGAGCAAAAACTGGCTTGTTCACTGTTGTATCCCTGCACCACACTATGGAAACTCGATAATTATTGGTTGAAGGTTGAAATCTGAAAAAAGAAAGGGAGATGTTAGACACATACTTACCAGGTAGGTGCCCTCAATAGGTAGTTCCTACCCATAACCTGCGCCCATTCTTTGCTTACCCTGGAATGCTTTGGTTCATTCAGATGGAAGGAAAATGTTACTCTATGAGTTTGATTATGAGCTGATTATGGGCTTTGGTGTCAGAACAGATCTGGTTTTGACTCCTGGTTCTATCAACACATACTATCTGTACAGACTTGGACAATTTTTTGTAACTTCTCTTAACTAATTTTCTCATTGGCAACATGGCGATAAGAAGATAAAACTCATAGAAACGATATAAAGAGCAAATGAAATCATCACGTGGCAGGTGATATATGAAGTGTTAGCCCATGCATTGCCCTGCCAGTTGGTTTTTCACTTCTGCGCTCTTCCACCCAACTCTTGAAATGAGATCCTGGCCTTGACTGTACCCCAGCCTCTAACGCAGCCTCCCATTTATCACTGCCTAGCACACACAAAGTAAGTAAATTGTTCATTTTATTTTTCCAAAGGCCTAGCTCCTAAAAAACAATAGATTTGGGAAGACTACAGTCTGGGCGTGCCCCCCTTTCTAGTTCCTCCACTTCTGCCTCCAAGCCCTTCAGAAATAGGAGCGTCTACAGGCTGGGAGAAGTGATGAGAACAAGTTATATGCTGATTTAGAGGTCAAGATCCTGCACCCTTAGACCAAGTCCCAGTAAGAAGAGGCACTGCTGGAGGAGGGAGGTTTGAGGATCCCTGAAGAGAGGGGACTTGAATCTCACTTGCTCTGAGAGGGTCTGCTGACAAACCCATAAGAGGTCTCCAGGCTGAATTAAGACACACTGCAGGAAACACACAGCATGTACAATCTCTCAGGGGAGCTAATGAGAATACAATTATTTCTTAAGAGATTGGCAGCGTGGAGAAGAACATGCCCAAAGACCAAACCAAGCAACTGTTAGCTCATGGGAGTTGGAGCAAGATCTCAACAGATCAAGATCAAGAAAAGTATACCTTCCTCTCCTTCACATCTACAGCAGCATATTCACAAATCTCTGCAGTTTTGAGAATTAACATCAGAAAGAAACAGAAGAAGAAGGGAAGTCCAGATTTGCATGGGTTTAAGTATGAAATGACTAATGTAATCGCCAAAGGGACTGAGTTGACATAGCCATAACTGGACTGAATTTTTTATGTCAAAAAAATGTTTAAGATAAAGTTTAAGTTCACTTATAGAAAAATAAAGTTCTATTCTTGCCTTTTGTGAGCCTTGAAATTCATACAACAAATACAAAGCACCTAAAATGGGGCCTAGCATATAAAAGGTTTTGAAGAAATTAGATTCCCTAGCCTAGATTACCTTAAATTTTTACACTAATACCTCTCTCTCTTTCAAATCTGTGCTATTTGTAGCTTGGCTAAAGGAACCAGTTAGGTTTACTTTGGGAATGCAAACAAATAGATCAACGATAGTTACAATACCCAACAATTATAAAAGGAGAGTACTGTCCTTCCAGGAAGTGATGTTGTAATTAGTAAAACAAGATAGTATCTGTCATTACCCTCATGGCAGTGAAGGCAGAAAGGCAATGTAAGACCTGTGGGCAGCAGCTCCTAGGTATACTCAGGTGTCAGCCACTCTCATTATTCCCACAGCTCTCACCCTAGTCCCAGCCGCCATCTCTCACCTGCGTGCGGCCTAGTCTGCTTCTGCTCATGCTCTCTACAGCCTATTCCCTGCAGAGTGACACTTTTTAATAGATCTTTATTGGAGTGTAATTGCTTCGCAATATTGTGTTAGTTTCTGTTGCACAGCAAAACGAATCAGCCATATGCATACACATGTGCCCATATCCGCTCCCTCTTGAGCCTCCCTCCCATCCTCCCTATCACACCCCTCTAGGAGGTCACAAAGCACCGAGCTGATCTCCCTGTACTATGCTGCTGCTTCCCACTAGCTAGCTATTTCACGTTTGGTAGTGTATATGTCGATGCTACTCTCACTTTGCCCCAGCTTCCCCCTCCCACCGTGTGTCCTCAAGTCCATTCTCTATGTCTACATCTTTATTCCTGCCCTGCCACTAGGTTCATCAGTACCATTTATTTTTTAGATTCCATATTTTAAATCGTAAATAAAATTGTGTTACTCCTCTGCTTAAAACACTCCAAAGAAGCTTAATTCCCACCAGTCCCCTTTCCCTGAGGGTGAGCTAGAATCCAAAGAACAAAGTAGGAAAAGGGGAAGATAGTAACTTCATGGTGGAGAAACCTGGCAAACCTACCTTCACCAAAAAATGGAGGTTAACATCACCAGTGAGGTCATATGTGTATCAGGTACCCCTTGATATGATGTGATGAGAAGGGCACTTCACTTCTGTCGTATACTTTCTAAAAAACCTGTAACCCCAGTCTAATCACAAGAAAAACAACAGACTAACCCAGGTTGAAGGACATTCTATAGGATACCTGACCAGTACTCCAGAGAAGACAGTCAAGGTCATGAAAAACAAGGAAAGAGTGAGAAACTGTCACAGACCAGGGGAGACTGGGGAGACATGAGAGCTAAATGCAATGTGTTACTATAGACTGGATCCTGGAACAGAAAGAGGACAGTAACAGAAAAACTAATGAATCCAAATAAAATCTGGAGTTTAGTTAATAGTACTACACCAATGTCAGTTTCCTAGTCTTGACCTGTTATCCACTGCAATTTAAGATGTTAACATAGGGGAAACTGGATAAGGGCTATACAGCAACTCTTTGTAATATCTTTGCAACTTTTCTGTAAATCTAAAATTATTCCAAAATAAGAGTTTGTTTTTAAAACTCATGCAGATATTTAATTTTCTTTATATTTCTGTAATCAACCTTGTTGTTTGAAACCCCATTTCTATAAATGATGGGAAACGTCTTAGTTTTATCATTTTGCGGTAACCAAGATACTTCCAGAATAAAATTTACTCACTTCTGATATAAAAAAAAAAAAGACTCCACATAATTCCCACAATCCCAATTTCAAAGAAGTGCTCACCATGGCCTAGAATGTCCTATATAATCTGATGATCTGACTGCTCTTATTCCTCCAGCATACTTGCCTCCTCCTCAGGCATTCCCATCACCTTGCTCTTCTTGGAAGCTTCAAGCACATTCTCACCTCAGGGCCTATGTATTTGCAGTTCCCAGAATCCTACATGGTCCCATTCCTTCATTTTTCTCAGACCTCTACTCAAGTATCACTTTTTCAGAGAGGCTTTTCATGATCTAACTAAAATAATACTGTTACCCTCGTCCCCATCATTCCCTAGCCCCCTACATTAACATTACATTATTAGACTCATTTGGGGTGGTTTTTTTTGGTCACTTTTCTCTGTGAGGAGAGGGATTTTGTCTGTTTGATCCCTGCTATCACCCCAGTACCTCACAATTCCTGGAACATAGTAAGAGGTTAATCTGTTGAATTAATGAAAATAAAATCTGTGCAGTTTTGCTTCGGTCCATGTCTCTTCAGGTGGCACTGGTCCATTTCAGCAGGAAAACTGAGATTGCTTTCTGGGCCCAAAAGATACTGATGATGGACATGTTTGATGTAAATGAAACGAAGCCTCCCACCTTCAGCTAATTATAAGAAACTCTTATAATTAGCTCGTTGTTAAATTAATCGGCAAGCTTTTGCTGCCTCAGGAGTAAAGTTTTCCCTAAATGATTTTGGCACTGCTGATAAGCCTATGGGCAATGAGCAATATTTAACTGCCAGCAGGTGTTAAAGAAAATGACTCGTTTGGTTAAGATCCTGGTTAAATGTATTAACGAGAATAAACCAGATTTCAGGCTGCAATTATTTTTATAGCCAAATACAGTCTACGTACTTCAAACTATGACATTAGGGAATTTTCTGGGTAATGGAAATGTTCTTAATTACAGTAGTGGTCACAAAGGTGAATACATTTATCAAAATTCATTGAATACTACACTTAAGACCTGCGCAGTTAACTGTATGTAACTTTTACCTTTTACCAAATTTTTTTGAAGCATGGACCTAAGTGGTTTATAATCGCCTTGTAAATGACCCATGTTAAGAAAACCCAGTTTGGAGGAGAAATGTATATGTTTATAGATAGTTCTATCAGTTATGGAAGAGATATATATCTATCATAAGAACAACCTTTGAACTTTATTTTTTGTTTGGAAGTTTCTAACTAAAAGGCACTAGACTAATATTTCCCATTATCATCATCATCATCATTGGGGTTTTTTTAGTTTTAATAAAATCATCTTGAAACTATGTTTGTTGCCCTCATAAAGTAAAATGCAAAACAATAGGTAGCAAAAACTATCCCCTCAAATCTCGATATTATCTTAGCAGCACAGTCTTAACTGGCGGTAAGATTTACTTGAATACTTCCAGTTGCAGGGAGAATTTGCATAGAGGAGAGGTAAATACTTTAATCGGAATTAAGCCAGGTGAAACCCCTGTTCCTTAAAGGTGGAACTAAAGACACCTGCAGGTAGTTACCACGATCATTAACACAAAGGGGACCACAAGGTAATGAGCACAGACTGCAAGCTCTCAGCAGACTCTGGGAAGGATATTGTGAATCTAGAATTCCAACAGTAAATTAGCTTTTAAAATTATTCTAAGGCAATAACTTTATAATTTATATTTCTGTATCTAAGTTGCCAGATTATAACTTGTAAGGAACTGACACCAAGTTTTCCCAAGAGGGGTCCTTACGTAAAAGTAGAGTAAATATTTGCAACACTTCTACCTTCAATTTCACAGAGATGACCTAATATTTTTCCAATTGCAATATAAAATGTTTTTTCATTATATTTTTATTAAAGAAGGCCTCTTCACCTAGAGATTAGGTGTGTAAGGCTGAGATCCCTTCCCTCATAAGTGTTTGCTTTGACCATTAACTTTCCCACCCTAACTTATTTACTGCCCAGCATTTATCACCACCTGAAATTACAGTATTTATGTTTGCTGGTTGACTTGTTTATGTGCAGTCTCCTCCACTGCCACGTGAACTCTGTGAGGGCGGAACTTGGATCCTCCGGTCTTGTGTGTCCCAGCACCTGGCATAGCAGTGGCTGGGCACAGAGTAGGCACTGAAACCACCCAGTTCATCCACCTTAATTGTGTGTGGATGCCCTGGGGAAAGGTGGCCATGGGTACAGTTTGTCATTCATTTGGTTGGTTGGTTTGGTTTTTTTCAGCACAATCTTTATTTTATTTTATTTTAAACATCTTTATTGGAGTATAATTGCTTTACAATGGTGTGTTAGTTTCTGCTTTATAACAAAGTGAATCAGTTATACATATACATATGTTCCCATATCTCTTCCCTCTTGCGTCTCCCTCCCTCCCACCCTCCCTATCCCACCCCTCTAGGGGGACACAAAGGACCGAGCTGATCTCCCTGTGCTATGCGGCTGCTTCCCACTAGCTATCTATTTTATATTTGGTAGTGTATATATGTCCATGCCACTCTCTCACTTTGTCCCAGCTTACCCTTACCCCTCCCCATGTCATCAAATCCATTCTCTACGTCTGTGTCTTTATTCCCGTCTTGCCCCTAGGTTCTTCATGCCCTTTTTTTTTTTTTTTTTAGATTGCATATATATGTGTTATCAGCACAGTCTTTATAAGGAATTAAGAGAGCACATTTTTCCACATTGTACTCAGTCCAGCAAAGCCCAGGCTGTGGGGCTATTGCTCTTAATCCTCAGTGGAGGCCGAGGGACCTTGGGCCCCAAGCAGCAGTGTCTGGGGCCACTCCAAAGAGACTCACGGGGTGGTGCAATGGCCAGACGAGTGGAGGATCAGAGCAGGCAGTGTGGTGGCAAGATGGGGTGGGGACTGGGGTGGGGAGGTGAGGGGGGTCGTTGTCAGGGTCATAAGCAGTGAGAAGAGTGCCGAGGGGAGCAGGGTGCCCAGATCAGCTGAGGCCTAGGTAAGATGATTTGCAGCGGTTCTGGAGGGAGTAGACTGGACAGAGCAAACAGAAGCATGGCTTGTAGGCGAATGACATCAGCAGGGCAGAGGGATCATGAGGAAGGACCTGGAGTAGAGCAGTGACAATGACACAGAGATAGTATGAGACACAGTGAACTGATTCACAGGCAAGACCAGAAGACATGCAGGTTGCACAGGAGAAATTATAGAAAAGAAGAAAAAATTACCTCTAATCCATCTGTATTGCAAAACATCATTACCAGGTGGTCCAGTGGCTAAGACTCCACACTCCCAGTGCAGGGGGCACTGGACCACCAGGGAAGTCCTGATAGATATTATTTCTTATGTCCTTTTAGGAGGTGGGTCTCTTTGAGGGTGGGCATCCGCTGTACCATTAGAAAAAGGCAGTGAGGTGTGATAGAGAGTTCTGGGCTTTAGAGTCAGAAACATCTGGATTCAAAGAAGCGAAAATCACACTGATACAATATCAAGTGCATTATTCATTCGGTTTCCCTTCTGCCATTAACCCATGGCTCAAAGGGATAATCAGATTTGATTGGTAGTAAGTTAAAGTTCTTCACAGGTGGGAGATGGGTTTCTGTGATGGCTTCCTTGGCTTACCTTCATCCAAGGACTGGATATAGAAGCTGACCCTGGGATTATTTTAGGTCCACCATTTCTTATACAACACTCCTCATATCCTGTTCAAGGCTCCTGAACAAGTCACCAGGACACAGGTGGAAATCTGGTCCTGCTGGGTCAAATATTGTTCTATTTGAAGACAATGAAAAATGAGGACAACCTCTGGTGGTCATGATCTACCTGAAAGATCCCCAGAAGTTGGTCTCCAGCTTCTTGGTGTGTAAACAGTAGGGGAGTCAGGCATTGTTTGTTCTTGGACGGTGTTCTGAAAGTCCCAGTGCTAGAGAACATGCTGCAGGTCTTGGCTTTGGCAGGCCAGAAGGCATCCTGTGGGGTTCCATAAAATATATCAGGTACGAGCCAACTGCCAGGGCCCTGATGACACTGCCAGAAGAATGCAGATGCGGCAGAGATAAATGCCATAATTGCTCCAAATTCAGATGTTCTGATAGAAGTTCAGTTCTTTCCCGTGTTTGACTTTCCCTGTGGTGAGGTATGTCTATCTAGGTATATCAAGGCAGGCCCTCTTAGAATTCCCGGAGGCTGTTTTACTCAATTGTCAGTGTAGATTATCCAAGATGGACAGAGTTCAAGAGTCTGGACCAGTGAGAGTCACACATTAGGACTCTGGGTGATGTGTGAAGGCAGACTGATCATAATGACAATGATGGTAACAATAGTTAATACTTTTTAGTATCTCCACATGCCAGGCACTGTTCTAACCTACTAGTACCTACTGTTATTATTGCCATTTTGTAGAAACTGAGGCTCAGAGGTAAAGTAACTTGCATAAAGTGAACAGTGGAAGTGGAACTTGAATCCAGTCTGGGCAGCCTGAATCCAGAACCTGCCCTCCTAATGAGGCTGGATGCAGATGGGAGCAGGGCTGGGCAGCACAGGGTGATGAGCGTAATCTTCATGAGAACATCCTCTACCTCACAGCATTCAGTCAGTGTGAGAGAGGTTGGTCAGAGATTAGAATAAGGGAAAGAAGGGAAGGGAGTCATACCAGTTCATCAAAAATCACGACCCTTAGCTCTTCCTAAGACTAAGTCCTAAGACTTGGTCATTCTATTCTGAAACTACCTGGCACCGCTGGCCATTTACCCACCTCTAGGCAAAACCATGATAATATTGAGGCCAACTTACACCAAGCACAGCCCCAAATTTGTGCCTTAATGATGCTAGAACATTTGAGAAGTCCTCTAATGGAGGCTTCCTAATGTGGATGAAAAGTTCTATTTAACTCTCTGCTTCTTCCACCAAATACAAGGCAAACCACATTACTCCTCATGGACCTGGAGTTCCACGTGTCCTGATATAACTGCCCCTGCAGGCAAGAGCACAACAATGTCTTTGAGTTGCAGGTGCATTGCTCCCATTGCAGCTGTTACACAGTTGGGGCAGAAGGAATGCCAACAGAACCAAGTGTCCTAGGCCATGTACTAGAACATGAGCTTTCCTGGCTGCAGCAAGAGGAGGCCATGGGGCTCACTGCCGGCCTTGCATGTCACTCTGTAGCCTCTGGAGGATTCAGAGGCCTAGAGTTGAGGCACCTGGTCCTGAGAACTCAGGCCCTGGGGCCCAGGTACGCTTTCTGAAGCCACTCAACAAGGGTTCCATGCTCCCTGAAAATCTGCTGTGGCTCTAAAGGACTGGGTAGGCCCTTGGGGGCAGAGATCCCAGAGCAGAAGCCAGAAGGAACCATCTGGAAACACCAAGGTCTGTGGGAATGAGTGTCAGACATTACTTCCCTGTGGCTTCAGGGCATTAGGATCCATACTCCAGAGGAAGAAGGATCTTGGAGCCAAAGCAGATACAAAGAGCTAGGTCCAGGTGAATATGTAGAGAACAAGACAGACTCCATAGGGCAAAGTTCACAACAAATAACAGGAGTACCAAGGAAAGGTTCCAAAGATGGAGCCCAGGTGGAGCCCAAGAGCTGATACAGAGAACCCAAGTTGTTGACACAGTGACTGTGGCTGAGCCCATAGGCAGGGAAGCCCAGGTAAGGGCACTGAGTCTATTTGGGCAAGTATTCATAAACTCCAGTTCATCCTTACACTATTTCTGACAAAACTAAATTGTCTTTCCCCTGTAAAATGTGGTTAGATAACTTATGTTTACCCATTCAGTGCCAGATTGACTTGAGAGTTTCCTTTTTAATTTGGGGTTGTAAGTATTTAGGGTATGAATACATACATATTATATATATATATATATATATATATATATATATATATATATATATATATATATGATTTGTGCAAACATGCTACATGTTTTATGTATATTAAATAGTCAACTGTATCTATAGGTATTGAACACGCAATATCTAGGAGACATACATAACACATCTGAAGTATAAGTATTTAGTTAATGGAGACATAAGAAGAGAGACACAAAGAGAAAGAGACTGAAAGCAACAGATACACAGAGAGAGAAAGAGTTAGCGATTGAGAAAATGAGGGACTTAGAGATCCAGAGTTCTACACGCAGGAAGAAACCAAAGCCTTGTTTGTTTTTTGAGAGGGGTGGTGCACTTTGGATTCGGAATGCCATGTCACAGAAACAATGTCCACATGTCTGGATTATGTTTGGGTTATCTGCACCCTCCGATCTTAGTGCAACAGGATTTGCCAGTGGACCATGTCCGCTGGAACAAAGACCTGAAAAGGATGCACATTCCTTCACACACACCACCACACAGTGACCTCCAGGGTCCAAGGGCCACTTCTGTCTATGACATGTCCATCTCCTGTCATTAGGCCTCCATGCCTTCAACCATGAAGAGTTTACTAACAGGGAGGAGGAAAAGAAGCTTGGCACCTTTAGCAATTTAGGAAAAGCCTCTTTACAGGTATGTTTTCTTTAGTATTGCTGTTTTCCATCTTTATTACCCAAGGCTACACTTGACCACAGGTGAGGCGGGGGCTACCATGCTTGTGGTCATTATGCTTCAGGATGTCATTGTTTGTTGATGTGTATGGAGTACTGGTCACTCTCTTCCTTTGCTAGATACAATGCATTTGAGTAAAGGGTCCTAACTGCCAGCTGATATCTCCACTGAGTGTCAGAGTGCGAGGGTGTGCATGCTACTCTTTACTGTGGGTCACTTGAAATGATAAATGCTAGAGGATGTTAGAAAAGATTTTCCTGAAATTCTAGCTTTCATTTGTAGAAGTAAATGTCATCTAATGCTTAGCAAAAGCATTCAACTGAAATGAATAAGAATCTTGGGTTTCAGACAGAAATGACCAATGGAGATAATTTGAGTCAGTGGATAAATGTTGCTAGAACTCCTCCATTTTGCTTTTTTTAAGAAGTCTAAGGCTTGGCAAATAGTGCCTATAGGCCAATGCAAAGACAAGTAGCAGAAAAAGGGTCAATGCACTGAAAGGAAACTGAATTTTCATTTTAACAATTTTAGGGAAACCAATTCATGAGGAAATTAGCTTAAAAAACAAATGAGTTGATTTCCACAAGCTGTCCAAAATCATAATAACCCATTACTTTTTAATTCATAAGGGTATGCAAAAGTAATCTGATGAAAAGTGTCTATCCTTCATTCCTACAGACATTTCTCTCTGCCCTGACTTTCTCCTCCCATTTATCTTTTCTAACTCACCAAAGTATGTTCACATAGAGAGAGGATTTGTGACCCTAAACTGTCTTCTAAGAAATTCCACAGGGATACACAGCAGCATTGAATGCCTTTACCTGTTAAAGATGTTTCTGTAACACAGAATCAACCTATTCTTTCATTCATTCCTAAAATATTTATTGACTATATTAACAACTATATGCCAGGCATTGTCTGTGATGAAAATGCAATGGGGAGTAATATAAACAAGTTTCCTACTTTCATGAAACATAGTCTGGTAGAGAAGACACTAATCATAAACTCACAATATATAAATGTAGAATTACAACTGTGGTAAGCGCTATGAGTGAAAATCACAGGAACCTATGAGAGCTTATAGTCAGTGAATTTGACCTAGAAATATCAGAGAATACTTCCTTAAGGAAATGACAATTGCAATCTGTATAAAGAGAACAGACGGAAGAGTCAAGTTACAGGTTAAGGGATTGGGGAAAAGGGAACTGTGCATGCAAAAAGACCCTACAGCAATAAGGAATATGATGCATTTCAGAAATTAAAAGTAAAACAGAAACTGCATTAGTCACTAGGGAAATGCAAATCAAAACTACAATGAGATGCCAATTCATAACTATTAATATGGCTGTAATCAAAAAGATGGACAATAACAAGTTGGCAAAGATGTGGAAAACTTGGAACCTTCATCCATTGCTGGTAGGAATGAAAACTGGTTCAGCCACTTTGGAAAACAGTTTGGCAGACCTTCAAAAGTTAAACATAGAATCACCATAATGACCAAGCAATTCTACCCCTAGGTATATTCCCAAAAGAATATGTTCACACAAAAACTTGTACATGTATGTTCATAGAAGCATTATTCATAAGAGCCAAAAAGTGGAAACAGCCTAAATGTCCACCAGCTGATGAATGAACAAACAAAATATACTATATACATACAACGTGACAATAAAAAGGAATGAAATACTAATAAATGTTATAACATGGATGAACCCTGAAAACAGTATGCAAAGTGAGAGAAAGACAGACACAAAAGGCCATGGTCCATTACATGATTTCACTTATATGAGATGTCCAGAATAGGCAAACCCATAGAGGCAGAATATAGATTAGTGGTTGCCCGGGCCTGGGGTAGAAGGAAACAGAGAGTGAATGCTAATAGATTTCTTTTAGACGGGATGAAAATAGTTGAATTAGATTGTGGTGATGGTTGCACAACTTTGAAAATATACTAAAATGATTGAACTGTACACCTCAAAAGAGTGAATTTTATAGTATGATATACCATAAAAAGTGAGTACCAAAAAGAGTGAATGATATCTCAATTTTTTAAAACAAGAAAAATCAGGACAAGAGAGTTATGAGTAGAGTAGTGCAAAATGAGACTGAAACGAGATAGAGGTCCAATCTCACAGGGCCTTCGTGACTTAAGGATTTCGTCTTTGTCTAAGAGCAATGGAGTCTTCTGAGGGGAAAGGAGATGTTATTAGATTTGTGATAAGAACCATCACTTGGGCTGTAGTGTGGACAATGGATTAAAGAAGGCAAGAGTGGATGCTACAAAACCAGATAAGCCTTTGTAGGATCCCAGGTGTGAAAAGTTGGTAACATGACCAAATCAGGGGAAATGGAGATGGAGAGAAGTGGATGGATTTAAGGTTCTTAGGAAGTAACATCTAGGGAATTCCCTGGAGGTCCAGTGGTTAGGACTTGGTGCTTTCACTGCCATGGCCCAGGTTCAATCCCTAGTGGGGGAAATAAGATCTGGCAAGCCGTGCAGCATGGCAAAAAGTAAAGGAAGTATTCTGTCCTATTTGATGTATATCTGACAGTGGTGTCAAGGATATTATACATATCTGAGTATACTGGAGAGTGGTGTCAAGAATGATTCCAAGTTTCTGATTGCATAACAGAACAAATTATAATACCATTTCCTGAGAAAAGGAAGACTGCGAGAACACTGGACAAAGACAGGAAGACAACGATCTTGATTTAACATTGAGTTGGAAGTCCTTTCAGACATCCAAGTAGACATGTCAAGTAAGCTGGTGAATACACAGGTCTGAGTTTTAGAGAAGAGGTCTAGACTGGAGATATTTTTGTGAGGTTTGTGAGACATCTTCATGAGGCAGTCATTAAACCCATAGGCATGGGTGAAAGAAGAGGAGAACAGGGAACAAAAAGGGGAGAAGGCTAGGACTAATCCTTAAGGAAATCTAATGTCTAATGACCAAGCAGAAGACAATGACCCAGCAAAAGAGGCAGAAGGACCCAGATAGGTAAGAGGAAAACCAAGAGTGTGATGTCATAGAAGTAAAGGAGGACATTATCTCAAGAAAAAAGATGTGGTAGTGTCCTCCATATGTCAATCTTGTTCCATGAAAAACACATCCTATGAAAAATGGAGTCTAGAGTTAAATTCAGTGGAAAATACTGGATTAAGTAAAGTTAAATAATTTTCTCTACTGCAGGACTTCTCAGATTTTTTTTTAGACTGTTAATGTATATTGTGAATCTCCTATGGTACACAACATATCCCAAACTTAGTTGGCTCTAGAACTCTTTCTTGCGGTGGAACACCCATTAATATGGTTTGAGACACTGTTTGGGGAACCCTGTAGGAGGAAATGTGAAGGGGAAGCTCAGTTGTCAGCCCACCCTCCTTGAAGTAAGCATCATCTTCCTCTTTAATAGATTTTTAATAAAAGATTTAAAAATAGATTATTAAAAATAAATAGATTTTTAATAGATTTAAAATAAAAGTCATTTCATTTCTCCAGAGAAGACATACAGATAGCCATTAGGCCCATGAAAAGATGCTCAACATCGCTAATTATTAGAGAAATGCAAATTAAAACTACAATGAGGTATCACCTCACACCGGTCAGAATGGCCATCATCAAAAAGTCAATAAATAACAAATGCTGGAGAGGGTGTGGAGAAAAGGGAACCCTCCAACACTGATGGTGGGAATGTAAATCTGTGCAGCCAATTACATATGGAAGTTTCTTAAAAAATTAAAAATAGAGTTACCATATGATCCAGCAATCCCACTCCTGGGCATATATTCAGAAAAGGCAGAAGCTCTAATTTGAAAGGATACATGCACCCCAATGTTCACAGCAGCACTATTTCCAATAGCCAAGACATGGAAGCAACCTAAGTGTCCATCAACAGACGAATGGATAAAGAAGATGTGGTACACATACAATGGAATATTACTCAGCCATAAAAAAGAAATAATGCCATTTGCAGCAACATGGATGGTCCTAGAGATTATCATACTAGGTGAAGTAGTCAGACAGAGAAAGACAGTGAGAAAGACAGGAAGACAGAAAGAAGGTGGGGGAGGTAATTTGGGAGTATGAGATTAACAGATGCACACTACCATATATAAAATAGATAAATGACAAGGACCTACTGTATAGCACAGGGAACTATATTCAACATCTTGTAATAAACTATAATGGAAAAGAATTTTAAAAGAATATAGATATATACATATATATGTATGTATGTATAACCAAATCACTTTGCTACACACTTGAAACTAACACAATATTGTAATCGACTATACTTAAATAAAAAAGTAAAACAAAGGTCATTTGTCATTTTGCTTCATCTTTCTTTGTCCTCCATAACACCATCACACAAACCTATTCAGATACAACAGGCTTGACAGAATGATTTGCGGTAACTAAAAATAATAAACCATAGGGATTTCACAATATATGTAAATCAAACCATCACACTGTATGCCTTAAACTTTTACAGTGTTGTATGTCAATTATTTCTTGATAAAACTGGGGGAAAAACCATAGGAGGGTGGA
This sequence comes from Balaenoptera musculus, assembly GCF_009873245.2. Classification (NCBI taxonomy): domain Eukaryota; kingdom Metazoa; phylum Chordata; class Mammalia; order Artiodactyla; family Balaenopteridae; genus Balaenoptera; species Balaenoptera musculus. Next base: position 60,280,717 of record NC_045788.1, read on the forward strand.
ATGGGCAGAGGGTTGATTGATGGACATAAAACTTCATGTGACCTTTCTCATGTTCAAGGGTAGACCATCCAAGAAAATAATTTATGATGGAAGGAGGGTCCTCATAGTCACCTGCATCCTAGCTCCTAAGTTTGCTCCCCTGTACTTACAACCATGCCTCTCTAATGGAGCATCTCTGTCATGCAGTCCTCCTCCCACTCTCAGCAAATCCTACCCCTGACCTTCTAGAAGGGATCTCACCTCAAGTGTCTTTCCTCTTTCCCCCAGAAATATCTTTCCCAGAACCCGAAGTATTCAGTCTAAAAGAGAACATTCCCAGGGCTCCAGGAAACAGACTCGGTAGCATTTGACACATCAGGCCCTGAAAAATAGTGTAGGGTTGTGGTGGGGATGCAGATATACCTTTAAGGCTCAAAGATCACAAAACAATCTAGAGTGGGTCTAAGCAACACATTTGGTATCACATGTCCACTATACAGTCTGTTCAGTAGATAGCTGTTGTAACACACACACACACACACACACATACTTCCCAAGGACCAACATTAATTCTCAGAGACAGTATAACTAGTAAGGAGAAAAAAATATTTTCCTATCTTCTTCCAGATCTTGCAATATCCACCATCTCACAATAGACTTGGTAGTCCGCATTTTTATGAAAAATCCTTCTTAGTTTATTCCGTTATTTGCATCCCAGCCTGTTTCATATTGTGCCCATTCAGGTCTGCCAAGAACAATAAACAGTTCCATTGTTGAGCCATACATCTTTTGATAATTACAAAAAGACTCAACTATAAGGGGCCCCATCAAATTTGTCTTGCAATGGGAGAGAAAGTTTCTTTAATTCTGCTAGGAAAACATAACTTGGTTCTTCACATTCTTAGAAAAAGAACTCTTAAATGCATCAAACACAGCTAAATTCACACTATAATTTTTATGCATCATTGAGTTTCCTCGTAAGAGAGCTCTAAAACTCTAAAACTTCCTAGAAACTAGCAATGGGTTTCACGTACCATTGTCAAGATTTTTAAATGTCTAAAAGAATCACATACTTGGTCACCATAAGGGAGTCTGTGATATCTACAAGTTTCTTTGGTTTGGGTGGGAATTACAGAAATTCAGTGTTGAATATCTATTGTTTCATATTCATCATAATGGTTAACTGGTAGCTAAAATTGCGTATTAAAATGGAAAAACCCAGGGGACTTCCCTGGCGGTCCAGTGGTTAAGACTCTGTGCTTCCACTGCAGGGGGCGCGGGTTCAATCCCTGGTCGGGGAACTAAGATCCCGCATGCCGTGTGGCGCGGCCAAAAGATAGGGAAAAAAATGGAAAAACCCATAATTATTTACAAAATACAATTTTGTGTGGAAAAATCTTTCGAAATTTGCAGATGATGGGGCAGGTGGATGATAGGACTTTTGTTATTAACAATGTTGGAAACCACTACTTCCATAGTTTCATTAGAGTACTATGTCCCCTGAAACAATACGTTAAATAAACAGCTGCTTTCTGGCATAGTAGTCTTATGAGCAGGCGGTCTTCTGCTGTCAAATTTTTGTTTTGTTTCTCCGTGTTTGTGTTTACAGTTGAAAACATTTCTTCCCTTGTATCTACAAGGTTATGATTATTAGGTGTTCCAGTTAAAGCCACGTAAGGGCTCATCTATTGTTACATGATTTTGAAAACATGCGATCTCTTTTGATGACTATGATACTATTAATCAGCTAATTATCATCAATGGAAAAATATGTGTCCAAGTAGTTTCAAAAACACCTCTGAAAACAAAGTAATTTAAAGTCTTAAAATGTGTATGTTATTTGCAGATAAGATGCATTTTTATGTGCCATTGCTCAGCTCCAAGCAAAGGCAAAAATAAGCACAGGACCCCACAGGAATTGTGTCACCTTGTTGACTTCTGATGTTTTTGTGACATTCCCTCCCAGCTCAGCATGAGGTATTTGTCTGTCAGCAATGGTCAGCTAAATGATTAGCTGACACAGCTCTTCACTCTGTGGGTCACTGACAGAACAGACGGGTTCAAATATACAAGATGTTGGCTCTAGCTCTTCCTGAATGCCTTTCCTACTTCATTAAGCTTTAAGCATAGCTGTTTGTGTAGGGAAACAGCACATATTGGCTCTCAAAAATATAAACCCACTGCTTAGAAGCAATAGATAAATTTGTGTAGAGTGATTTTATAAGGCTAAGAAGAGAAGAGATTTCAGCTATGTTTTATTCTGAACTATATTTTATCCATACAGCTATATAATTATGACACAGCAGTAAGACCCAAATGTGGGCACAATATCTGTTCTCCCTCCCTAAATCACACCCATGAATGCAGGAAATATCAACCACAATTCATCAAAACAAATTCTGACCAATAAAATACATTTGGCATTTTCTCAACACATCTTATTAGACAAGTGTTTAATTTAGTGCCATGTCATAACTCTCTAGGAATGATTGAGGAAGACCAGCAAGTAGAAAAAGGACAAAAGAAGCATGACTTGGAATAAGATTGTACAATTCAAAGGCTAACATTAAAATAAAATCCTTATTAAATAAAATTGACAATCTTCCTTCCATAGACAGGCTATTAAATACAAAACTATCCCTGAGTTCTTGGTGACTAGAAACTCCATCTCCATTGTTTTCATTTCATCCCGAGTGCCTGGAATTCAGTAGGTTCTCATAGATATTTGTTGACAAATAAGTTTAAAACCTTAGAAAATCTCCAGAGAAAAACACCTCATTTCACAGAGGGGGATATTGAAACCCAGAGGAGCAAAATGATTTTCCAAAGTCACAAGTATCTGGCAGTCTAACCGTGGTGCTTCCACAGCATCTTGCTTGTGTTTCCTGGAGGAGGGCCTGATCCTTCACTCTCAAAGGAAGGTCCTTATCCTTTTATTTTAGGATTCTATTTCTTGTATAAGTTATAGAGTTAAAAGTGGCCACCCCTTATCTGAGATGTGCTTTAATTTTAAACCACATTCCTGTGGCATCAGAATACTTTCTGAGAGAGACTCCTCTGCACTCAGATTGCCCGAATTTATGCTTCTCTTGAAGTGATAATACTTGCTGATGAGAGCTGAGGGATGGGCTCAAGGTGATCCTGCCAACCCAATATAAAGAAAAATGTTGTGAAGATGGAAGAATTTTTAAAGCCATTTTGGTGAAATAGAAAGTATAATTGAAAGCCAAGGATATATTTAGACAGAAAAGATCCTATCCCAATGCCTAGTTTCCATGGTGTTAAAATGTAAGCTAAAATTCTTATTATATAAAGGAAGGTATTTCCTTTCTCATTTTGAATATGCTTGAGTGGCTATGGTAGAAGATTTTGTCATCAGACAAAACAGAAGAATATTACCCTTTGTACAGGGTTTTGTAGTGGAGGGATACCATTTTATAAACCCCAAATTGAATGTTAGAGAGGGAAACCAATATATAAATTCTATAGACTGTAGAAAGGGATTTAACAACCAGCTATTGTGTTAGAGCCAAGATAGATATGTCCACAACCTGAGGGGCTGGACCTCAGCCTTTCAGGACAATGCGAGTCAGACCCAAAAGCAAAATGTTCATCCTCTCATCACTATGAAGCACCCAGCTGCATGTGGTCCAAGATGAGCACCATTCAGACCAGGTAGAACACACATCCTGAACTTCAGATCCTTATAATCAATGACAGCTCTAACACAACTAAACCAAGTGGCATAGGAACAATTAGATACATATAAACCAAAGAAATTAACACGTCTCCATTAATTCCACTTACTACACAGTGTAAGTGGCAGAAGAGGGGAGAAAAATCATGGGGTTTATTTATGCAGACAGCTTGGAGCCTGAAAGAGCTTGTGACCTGTTGCAAGTCTATTCAGGATGATATCATGACAGTATTGGACATTCCAGCAAACCCTGACTGCGGGGTGATTTGATGAGCATGTGAGGCGAAGGTAGTGCAAACAGGAAATAACAGCCTAAGAGACTTCTCAGGGGTAAGACTGAGATGATTTGACAGGTTACTGGATACATTTGCTTGGGAGGCCTGAGGGTCTGAGGCTACAGGGAAGCCGAGGGAGATGGGAGAACGCAGAGCAGGCCATACATGGAAGGGGTTGAAGCCTCCAATGTGAAGAGGTTGGTCTGACCCTACAGAGAACATCTACTGGACTCCTGGTTTATCTGCAGATGCATTTGAGAATTCAAGAGTATTTTGATAAGCACTTTGATAAGCTTGGTCCCCCTTTCAAGCACAATAACCTCCTGTTTCATTTTCATTTATACATATTGGGGGTGGGGAGGAAAATAAGAAACTTGGTCATGTAGCTAGACCTCCTGGGACCCTAAGAAAATCAAACTACCAGGCTCAGGGAATTACAATGTCTGAACTGGAAGGTCACTCCAGATCCAAGGAAGCTCTAGCAGTGAGGTTATTGTCACCCACAGGAGTCCCTGGTTCCTTTAATCTGTTGTTTAGTTACAGAGTTTGATAAAATATATCTCTAAAGAAATGTTTACTTTCCCCAATATTTGCAAAAATACCCTCCACAAGCACTAACCATCCCAGAAATGGCCAAGTGCTTGCTTCCGTGGCTCTACAAATGTTTGCTCTGGCTCCGTGATCTCCTCAGTGTGTGATCTGCCATGCTACTGCAGTGGAGGGTATCACGTGTCTCCCTCCCCATCTACTACCTCCCATCACACTGTGGCTACAGAGGCCATGGCACTTCCTGCACATGGCCCACCATCCTACCAATAACAACCTTAATGGCCCTGTTAAGGCTCATTAAGGTAAATGCAAAATCTGAGTTATTTTTCCTCAAGAGTGATAATATGCTATTGCACATATGAAACCTAGATTTTGGTGAAAAAAATTCAATGGCTGAATTATCTTCTTTTCCTTCAGTTTACTGCTGGTGAAAAAAAAAATGTTTCCATTAAAAGCTATCTGAATAGCTAAAAGGTACTCTAAACAAAGGAAAATGAGTTTAAAAACTAGTAAATGGAATAAAAGTAGATTTTTTAAATAAACTCAAAGCTAAAACAAGTGTGTGATATTTCAGACCCTAGACGTCAAATGTTTTTTTCCAGCCCCAAATTAATTTTTTTTCAAAGAGAAGGACCAAATTTTACAAGGAAAAGGCTTTACTGTACATCTTCATTATAACATAGCACTCTGTGTACTGGTGTACACTTAGCAAGTGCTAACAGAGTTTTTTTATCCCTATTTTAGAAACCACAGGTAGTAGAAGCAGAAATAAAAGACTTTGACTCCAGAGATTGGTTCAAGATGGCAGAGTAGAAGGACGTGCACTCACTCCCTCTTGCAGAAGCACCAGAATCACAATTAACTGCTGGAGAATCATCGACAGGAAGACACTGGAACTCATCAAAAAAAATCCCACATCCTAAGACAAAGGAGACGCCACAATGAGACAGTAGGAGGGGCACAATCACAATAAAATCTAATCACATAACTGCTAGGTGGGTGACTCACAAACTGGAGAACACTTATACCACAGAAATCCACCCACTGGAGTGAAGGTTCTCAGCCCCACATCAGGCTGGCCAACCTGGGGGTCCAGCAACAGGAGGAGGAATTCCTAGAGAATCAGACTTTGAAGGCTAGCAGGATTTGATTGCAGGACTTCAACAGGACTGGGGGAAACAGAGACTCCACTCTTGGAGGGCACACACACAAAGTAGTGTGCACATCAGGACCCAGGGGAAGGAGCAGTGACCCCATAGAAGACTGAACCAGACCTACCTGCTAGTGTTGGAGAGTCTCCTGCAGAGGCGGGGGGTGGCTCTGGCTCACCGTGAGGACAAAGACACTGGCAGCAGAAGTTCTGGGAAGTGCTCCTTGGCGTGAGCCCTCCCAGAGTCCGCCATTAGCCCCACCAAAGAGCCTCGTAGGCTCCAGTGTTGGGCCACCTCTGGCCAAACAACCAACAGAGAGGAAACCCAGCCCCACCCATCAGCAGACAAGCAGATTAAAGTTTTACTGAGCTCTGCCCACCAGAGCAACACCCAGCTCTACCCACCACCAGTCCCTTCCATCAGGAAACTTGCACAAGCCTCTTAGGTAACCTCATTCACCAGAGGGCAGACAGCAGAAGCACGAAGAACTACAATCCTGCAGGCTGTGGAACAAAAATCCCATTCACAGAAAGATAGACAAGATGAAAAGGCAGAGGACTATGTACCAGATGAAGGAACAAGATAAAATCCCAGAAAAACAACTAAGTGAAGTGGAGATAGGAAACCTTCCAGAAAAAGAGTTCAGAATAATGATAGTGAAGAAGATCCAGGACCTCAGAAAAAGAATGGAGGCAAAGATCGAGAAGATGCAAGAAATATTTAACAAAGACCTAGAAGAATTAAAGAACAAACACCTAGAAGAATTAAAGAGCAAACAAACAGAGATGAAAAATACACTAGAAGGAATCAACAGCAGAATAACTGAGGTAGAAGAACGAATAAGTGACCTGGAAAACAGAATGGTGGAATTCACTGCCACCAAACAGAATAAAGAAAAAAGAATGGAAAGAAATGAAGACAGTCTAGGAGACCTCTAGGACAACATTAAATGCAAAAACATTTGCATTATAGGAGTCAGAAGGAGGAGAGAGAGACCCGAGAAAATATTTGAAGAGATTATAGTCAAAAACTTCCCTAACATGGGAACTGAAATAGGCTCCCGGGTCCAGGAACCGCAGAGAGTCCCAGGCAGGATAAACACAAGGAGAAACACGCCAAGACACATAGTAATCAAATAGACAAAAATTAAAGGCAAAGAAAAATTATTGAAAGCAACAAGGGAAAACTGACAACATACAAGGGAACTCCCATAAGGTTAACAGCTGATTTCTCAGCAGAAACTCTACAAGCCAGAAGGGAGTGGCATGACATATTTAAAGTGATGAAAGGGAAGGACCTACAACCAAGATTACTCTACCCAGCAAGGATCTCATTCAGATTCGATGGAGAAATCAAAAGCTTTACAGACAAGCAAAAACTAAGAGAATTCAGCACCACCAAACCAGCTCTACAACAAATGCTAAGGGAACTTCTCTAAGTGGAAAACACAAGAGAAGAAAAGGACCTACAAAAACAAACCCAAACCAATTAAGAAAATGGTCATAGGAACATACACATCGATAATCACCTTAAACGTGAATGGATTAAATGCTCCAACCAAAAGACACAGGCTTGCTGAATGGATACAAAAACAAGACCCATATATATGCCTGTCTACAAGAGACGCACTTCAGACCTAGGGACACATACAGACTGAAAGTGAGGGGATGGAAAAAAGATATTTCATGCAAATGGAAATCAAAAGAAAGCTGGAGTAGCAATACTCATTTCAGATAAAGTAGACTTTAAAATAAAGAATGTTACAAGAGACAAGGAAGGACACTACATAATGATCAAGGGATCAATCCAAGAAGAAGATATAACAATTATAAATATATATGCACCCAACATAGGAACACCTCAGTAAGTAAGGCAACTGCTAAGAGCTCTAAAAGAGGAAATCGACAGTAACACAATAACAGTGGGGGACTTTAACACCTCACTTACACCGATGGACAGATCATGCAGACAGAAAATTAATAAGGAAACAAAAGCTTTAAATGACACAATAGACGAGATAGATTTAATTGATATTTATAGAACATTCCATCGAAAAACAGCAGATTACACTTTCTTCTCAAGTGCACATGGAACATTCTCCAGGAGAGATCACATCTTGGGTCAAAAATCAAGCCTCAGTAAACTTAAGAAAATTGAAATCATATCAAGCATCTTTTCTGACCACAATGCTATGAGATTAGAAATCAATTACAGGGGGAAAAAAACGTAAAAAACACAAACACATGGAGGCTAAACAATACACTACTAATTAATCAAGAGATCACTGAAGAAATCAAAGAGGAAATCAAAAAATACCTAGAGACAAATTACAACGAAAACACAATGATCCAAAACCTATGGGATGCAGCAAAAGCAGTTCTAAGAGGGAACTTTATAGCAATAAAGCCTACCTCAAGAAACAAGAAAAATCTCAAATAAACAATCTAACCTTACACCTAAAGGAACTAGAGAAAGAAGAACAAACAAAACCCAAAGTTAGTAGAAGGAAAGAAATCATAAAGATCAGAGCAGAAATAAATGAAATAGAAACAAAGAAAACAATAGCAAAGATCAATAAAACTAAAAGCTGGTTCTTTGAGAAGATAAACAAAATTGATAAACCATTAGCCAGACTCATCAAGAAAAAGAGGGAGAGGACTCAAATCAATAAAATTAGAAATGAAAAAGGAGAAGTTACAACAGACACCACAGAAAAACAAAGCATCCGAAGAGACAACTACAAGCAACTCTATGCCAATAAAATGGACAACCTGGAAGAAATGGACAAATTCTTAGAAAGGTATAAGCTTCCAACACTGAACCAGGAAGAAACAGAAAATATGAACAGACCAGTCACAAGTAATGAAATTGAAACTGTGATTAAAAATCTTCTAACAAACAAAAGTCCAGGACCAGATGGCTTCACAGGTGAATTCTATCAAACATTTAGAGATGAGCTAACACCCATCCTTCTCAAACTCTACCAAAAAATTGCAGAGGAAGACACACTCCCAAACTCATTCTATGAGGCCACCATCACCCTGATACCAAAACCAGACAAAGATACTACAAAAAAAGAAAATTACACACCAATATCACTGATGAATATAGATGCAAAAATCCTCAACAAAATACTAGCAAACAGAATCCAACAACACATTAAAAGGATCAGACGCCATGATCAAGTGGGATTTATCCCAGGGATGCAAGGATTCTTCAATATACACAAATCAATCAATGTGATACACCATATTAACAAATAGAAGAATAAAAACCATATGATCATCTCAATAGATGCAGAAAAAGCTTTTGACAAAATTCAACACCCATTTATGATAAAAACTCTCCAGAATGTGGGCATAGAGGGAACCTACCTCAACATAATAAAGGCCATATACAACAAACCCACAGCCAACATCATTCTCAATGGTGAAAAACTGAAAGCATTTCCTCTAAGATCAGTAACAAGACAAGGATGTCCACTCTCACCACTATTATTCAACATAGTTTTGGAAGTCCTAGCCACAGCAATCAGAAAAGTAAAACAAATAAAAGGAAAACAAATTGGAAAAGAAGAAGTAAAACTGTCACTGTTTGCCGATGACATGATACTATACATAGAGAATCCTAAAGATACCACCAGAAGAGTACTAGAGCTAATCAATGAATTTGGTAAAGTTGCAGGATACAAAATTAATGCAGAGAAATCTCTTGCATTCCTATACACTAATGATGAAAAATCTGAAAGAGAAATTAAGGAAACACTCCCATTTACCATTGGAACAAAAAGAATAAAATACCTAGGAATAAACCTACCTAGGGAGACAAAAGACCTGTATGCAAAAAACTATAAGACACTGATGAAAGAAATTAAAGGTGATACCAACAGATGGAGAAATATACCCTGTTCTTGGATTAGAAGAATCGATATTGTGAAAATGACTATACTACCCAAAGCAATCTACAGATTCAATGCAATCCCTATCAAATTACCAATGGCATTTTTTACAGAACTAGAACAAAAAATCTTAAAATTTGTATGGAGACACAAAAGACCCCGAATAGCCAAAGCAGTCTTGAGGAAAAAAACAGAGCTGGGGGCTTCCCTGGTGGCGCAGTGGTTGAGAATCTGCCTGCCAATGCAGGGGACACGGGTTCGAGCCCTGGTCTGGGAGGATCCCACATGCCGCGGAGCAGCTGGGCCCGTGAGCCACAATTACTGAGCCTGCGCGTCTGGAGCCTGTGCTCCGCAACAAGAGAGTCCGCGATAGTGAGAGACCCGCGCACCGCGATGAAGAGTGGTCCCTGCTCGCCGCAACTAGAGAAAGCCCTCGCACAGAAACGAAGACCCAACACAGCCATAAATAAATAAATAAATAAATTTAAAAAAAAAAAAACAGAGCTGGAAGAATCAGACTCCCTGACTTCAGACTATACTGGAAAGCTACAATAATTAATACAATATGGTACTGGCACAAAAACAGAGATATAGATCAATGGAACAGGATAGAAAGCCCAGAGATAAACCCACGCACCTATGGTCAACTCATCTATGGCAAAGGAGGCAAGGATGTACAATGGAGAAAAGACAGTCTCTTCAATAAGTGGTGCTGGGAAAACTGGACAGCTACATGTAAAAGAATGAATTAGAACACTCCCTAACACCAAACACAAAAATAAACTCAAAATGGATTAGAGACCTAAATGTAAGACTGGACACTATAGAACTCTTAGAGGAAAATATAGGAAGAACACTCTCTGACCTAAGTCACAGCAAGATCTTTTTTGATCCACCTCCTAGAGTAATGGAAATAAAAGCAAAAATAAACAAATGGGACCTAATGAAACTTCAAAGCTTTGCAAAGCAAAGGAAACTACAAACAAGATGAAAAGACAACCCTCAGAATGGGAGAAAATATTTGCAAATGAATCAATGGACAAAGGATTAATCTCCAAAATATATAAACAGCTCATGCAGCTCAATATCAAAAAAACAACCCAATCCAAAAGTGGGCAGAAGCGCTAAATAGACATTTCTCCAAAGAAGACATACAGATGGCCAAGAAGCATATGAAAAACTGCTCAACATCACTAATTATTAGAGAAATGCAAATCAAAACTACGGGGTATCACCTCACCCCAGTTAGAAGGGATATCATGACAAAATCTACAAACAACAAATTCCGGAGAGGATGTGGAGAAAAGGGAACCCTCTTGCACTGTTGGTGGGAATGTAAATTGATACAGCCACTATGGAGAACAGTATGGAGGTTCTTTAAAAAAACTAAAAATAGAGTTACCATATGACCCTGCAATCCCACTACTTGGCATATACCCAGAGAAAACCATAATTCAAGAAGACACATGCACCCCAATGTTCTTTGCAGCACTATTTACAATAGCCAGCTCATAGAAGCAACCTAAATGCCCATCAACAGACAAATGGATAAAGAAGATGTGGTACATACATGCAATGGAATATTACTCAGCCATAAAAAGGAACCAAATTGGGTCATTTGTAGAGACATGGATGGATCTAGAGACTGTCATACAGAATGAAGTAAGTCAGGAAGAGAAAACCAAATATGGTATATTAACGCATATATGTGGAACCTAGAAATGTTGTACAGATGAACTGGTTTGCAGGGCAGAAATAGAGACACAGATGTAGAGAACAAACATATGGACACCAAGGGGGAAAGCTGGGGCAGGGGGTGGTGGTGGGATGAATTGGGAGATTGGGATTGACATGTATACACTAATATGTATAAAATGGATGACTAATAAGAACCTGCTGTATAAAAAAATAAATAAAATAAAATTCAAAAATACAAAAAAAAAATGAATTTGACTCCATATTCAACATTATTTATTTTTTATTGAAGCATAGTTGGCTTACAATATTATATTAGTTTCAGGTGTACAACATAGTGATTCAATATTTTTATATAGATTATATTCCATGTAAAGATATTATAAGAAGTTGGCTACATTTTCTGTGCTGTAAATTTTAGAAGATCATGATAATTGTTTCTGTACAGGAGGGTTGGGTGAATAATTTGGTCCAAGTCCACATTCCACTTATACAATTTGTTCACAATTCATGCTTTGACCCTCTCACTTGACTAAATACATATACTTTCAATTTCAAGAAAAGCAGATTAACATGAAGATTAGCCTAAATACTGGGGTAATGTTCAAAGTAAGTTAAAATACCAAATTAGAAAATACAGTACTACCCACTGAATAGTTTATTCCCTTTTTGAGTCTTGGTCATACTATTCTTGATTTCCTATTTAATTAACCAGTTGCCACTGTAAAGAGAATTTTCCTGTGTTCTTAATTAAATTGAATGTTGAAAACCTCCTGGATGACAGTAGGGCTCTCAGATTTGACTGAGCATCAAATCAGCTGTCAGATTTATTAAAACACAGATTGCTGGACCCCACACTCCAGTACTTCTGATTCAGTTGTTCTGGGAGAGGACCAGAGAATTTGTACTTCTAGCAAGTTCTCAGTTGATACTGATGCTGCTGGTCCAGGGATGACACTTTGAGAACTAGAGAACATTATTGTTCACTATTAGCTTTCACAGATGGAAGAAACTCCATATCCCAGAACTATCAGGAACTATGGTTTTCCAGTAAATATTTCAATATTTTTTAATATTTTTTTCAATATCACATACCTAGCAGATACCTCACATACTTAATACACATGTGTGGCACATGGAAGGCATCCAATAAATGTTTCTTAATGAATATATTCATAGCATTCAGAGCAAGTGAGAGATAAAGAAGTTTAGCTCCTACCAGCTAACTAACGGTTTACACTGCACCAGAAAATGATCATCAACTCTTGTTTCAAAACCATGAAAAAAAATGACTGCACCATTAATTCAGTAATGGACAAAGGAAAAAACATTTCTCATTTTTTAAAATTCTCTGCCAGATTAAAATATATCTTTGAAGCACATTAGAATAAAAATATTGAGACACCTTCAACTGCCACAGCAGGAGAAAGCACTGGAGAGGATAGAGATATCGTATTTTAGCAAAGCTCTAATCCATTCTTTGACTCAAACTTAGTCCTTCAAAAAGAAACAGGTCTTAGTGAGTAGGCCAATCTATTTATAAGCTTTGTCGTGGCAACCAAACAGTCACAGTGACAATACAACTGTAATTTGGTAAGGTGACTCTCTATAATCTAAGATACTACAAAGAAAATTTAAAATTTTTATTCTTTCTTACTTCTGGAGGAAGTATTTATTTTTTATTAAAAATATAGGGAGAGAAAAAGAAAGAAAAGGGGAGTCAAGACAGCCTTAAATAAGATAGGGTCAACCAAGTTACATGAAGACAGAGTAAACTGAATTTTTCACCAACTCACTCGGAAAGCTTTGGAACAGATAGATCAGTTAGTTTCACATGCTATTCTTGGTTGGGAAAATCTTCCTAATTGTATACTTTATATAGAAAAAGATAGTTATTCTTCCATTCACAAACAAAAGGCTATATGCTAAAGTAATGATTAAGTAACATTTACATATAAGAAGGGCAAAAAGAGTGAGCATAGGGCTTCCCTGGTGGCGCAGTGGTTGAGAATCTGCCTGCCAATGCAGGGGACACGGGTTCGAGCCCTGGTCTGGGAAGATCCCACATGCCGCGGAGCAACTAGGCCCGTGAGCCACAACTGCTGAGCCTGCGCGTCTGGAGCCTGTGCTCCGCAACAAGAGAGGCCGCGATAGTGAGAGGACCGCGCACCGCGATGAAGAGTGGCCCCCACTTGCCGCAGCTGGAGAAAGCCCTCGCACAGAAACGAAGACCCAACACAGCCAAAAATAAAATAAATAAAATAATTAAAAAAAAAAAAAAAAAAAAGAGTGAGCATAAAATTTTAAGGAGGATAAAATCTCACATATTCTTCTTCAGCTTTTCTACTGGGAGCTATTTACAGATATAATGTTTCAGTGTGGAAGATATAAAATAGTGTGTGGCTATCTCTATGTTTTTCTTATGATTTTGGTTAATATACTATAAGATACAAAATGTCAATATTGGAAATAGGATTTATTGACTACATGAACTCTTCACTTTTTTAAACAACTTCCATCCTCATTTTCACCTTCGTTTATATATGTTTATTTGTTCCATTTAGGTTCAAAACTGAGCTTGTCAACTTCCCTCCAAAACCAGTTCTTACTTGGAATTTCTATGTTGTTGTTCGTTCTCCAAGTTTAGAAACAGAGAGCCCATTTTGTATTTGTCCTAGTTGTGTGTGTGTGTGTGCATGTAATGACACCTGTTAATGATGCTTTAAAATACTTCTTAAATCTAAAATCTATCTATACCATTTACTCAGCAGTTCCTTTCTGCCAGAGTAAAATCAAAAATAAAGACAATCTGAACAAAGATAGAAAATCTCTGGCACATATATCCATCAATGGCAAATGAATAAATAGATTGTTATATCCATGAAAGGAAATGCTTTCATTTTTGCAAAGAATGTTTAATTGTGAAAATCCTTCTTAAATATATTGATTGATATATTGAAAAAGACTGAAAAGATATATAATAAAATATTAACTTTTTACATTCCTGTATTTTATCAATTTTCTACTATGGTATATATTTTTTAATAAAGGGAAAAAGCAAGTTATTAGGAAGGCAGGGAATAAGAAAGACAGGGAAGGAGAAAGGGACATGAGAAAGCAGGGGGAATCTCATCAATTTACTCCTTCCTCTCTATTCTTACTTGGACCACTAAAGCTCAGTACCTGGTCATGGCACCTCTGCATTGCTGTATGGCTCCAGCATCTCTTCCCCTGATCCCTCCATGTACTGCTGCCAGACTGCTCCTCCTCTGATGAAGAATTGTATGGATTCCAAATATCTCTGCCAAGAGTGGAATGAAATTCACACTCTCATATTCTGGTAGTGGAAATGTATACTGGCACAAGCTTTCAAAAGATTAAACAAAATATATCAGTAACTTTTCAAATATTCATATATTTTGGACCAAGATGTGTCCTTTCTAGTAATTCATTTTATGGAGAAAAAAAATCAGCTTTTTAAAAAATTATTCTCATGGTAGCGTTATATATTAGAAGAGAAAAAAATACAGCAACCTAAAAGTCAAAAGAAAAAAATAGGCTGATTAACTTACAGCAAGACCACAAAATTTGGTATTACGTGGCCATAGAAAACATGTTTCCAAGAGATATGTAATGGCATGGAAAAATGCTGAGAATGTAATGTTAAAAGTAAGTTATAAAACTGTATATATATTATTGTATGTTTTAATTATAAAAGTAAGTATTTGCATAGGGACAAAACTAGAAGGAAGAATATACAGCAAAGTAGTTATCTCCGGGTGGTAGAATCATGGTACATTGTTCTTTTCTCTTTGTTTATGTTTATTTTCCACTTTGAAGAAGTACATCTACCTTGTTAACCTTGTCTTTTATGACCCACACCTTCAGTCAGATGGTCTCCTCATCATCCCTCCAAAATGCCATGATCCTTCCCTTCTCCACACCTTTTTCTTACACTGATCCTCCTACCTAGAATTCTCCTTTTTCTTCAAGAGCAAGTTTCAATCTCTCCATCTCTATAAAGGCTTCCCTGTCTATGTTGATCTTCAGCCATCACTTTTTTCTCTGGACCTTTGCCAGTGCTCACTTAGTGGCATTATATGCCACTTATCAAGGGCATGAATTATCTCCTTTAATCCTCAGACCTCCCTAGGAGACTTACATTATTATATCCATTTCATTGATGAGGCCACTGTGTGATCCAGAGTGATCAGATAGCTTGTACAATAGCACTGTTTCTTTACTCTTTAATTATTTCATGTCTTTACATGCTTTGTCTCTCCACCCAGATTATGAGCATTTTGTGTTCAAGGATCTTATTTTATGCAATACTACCTTACTCATCTGGTATCCAGTTTTTTCCATAATTGTACTTTCCAAACAATTGTTTGCTTTAAATATCAAACGGTATTTTGTGTTAATCACGTTTAGTCATTTTAACAATTCCCTGCCATCTTAAATTGTGTATTGTGAACATAATTAACTTTTTTTCTAACATGTGTTACCAGTATGAGTATCAGTTACGATACAGTGCTATAACATAGTGATGCTCTCAGAGAATATTGGGGTATAGAAGAATTTGCCCTTATATCAAACATCAGCCACAGAATCCTAGTGTGTCTTAAATTAAGTATTAACAGGGAGACTCATGTATCTGATTCTTTTTCTCTCCTCCCCCGCATTAAGATGGACAGATGAGCTCATTTTTACAAGTACAAGTATCACGTGTATGCATTTCCAGCTGTATCTGTCTGTTACTAAAAGGAACTTAGGACTGAAGCACTATAGCTGGGCTAACTAATTAAAATGACATTGAAAAATGAGCAATATAAAGAATGGGTCAGATAAAAATCTGTTCTATTTCAAGAATCCTTATATAGGATTTATACTGCAAATTTCTAGTTAAACTCTAGGTAGATAGATAGATAGATAGATAGATAGATAGAGGATAGATAAAGAATTATATATTATATACACTCAGACACATACACACTGCAAAGTTTACTGCTACTGAAGTCTACTCAGATTCATTTGTTTTAAGATAGATTCACAGAGTTTTCCAAACTTGGGCTATATTCTTTATTATCAATTACATAAGGCCCTTTGGAAATGTGCAATTAATAGCTTGAATACTCAGATTCTAGGTTTTTCTTCAGAAAAATCTGATTCTGATGATCTGGGTTGGGGCCTTAAAATATATTCTTTTTTAGGCCTTTTTTAACAAGCCTTCTGGGTAATTCCAAGATCTCTCTCAAGAACTGGTGTTTTGGGGTAATTTAGTCTCTGAGATCCTGCATATTAAAAAATGTCTTTTTTTTCCTCCATGAAGAGTATCTTGCACCTTTTCCCTCATTACACAGATGGTGGAAGCTTATAAGGCCCTGTTCTATGTGGTAACAATGAACACAGAAATCCCCTGTCCTCATGTTGCTCATATTCTAGTAGGAGGAAACCTACAATAAACAAATATACAGGAAAGCAGATGATAAGTGCTAGGTAGGAAATAAAGCAGAATAAGGAAGATAGAGAATGACTGGGAGTTGGGGTAGGGGGTTGCCATTTTATTAAAATACGTGGAGTTAGAGAAGGTTTCCTTAATCAAACAGTAATTGAAGGAAGACCTGAAGGAAGGGAGGGAACCATGTGAGAATCCGGTAAAGTGAGTCCCAGGCTGACTGCAAGGAGGCCGTTGTGACTGAAGAGGTGTGAACAGGGGGGCAGGTCACAGATGAAGTAAGAGAAAAAGGGGAAAGCTGCTGAGATTGGAACCACTTACGGAGTTTGCGCACAGAAGTGGTGTGATCTGAGCAATCTTAGAATCCTTCCAGCAGTTGTGTGGAGAGCAGACTCGTGAGTAGGCTACCGCAGTAATCCAAGTGAAAGGTCTGGGTGGCCTGGACCAGTTGTTTGAGACAAAGGTTCACAGGTTGGTTTCTTTTTTCCTCTCATATGACTTGGATTACAATAATTTTATCACAGTCTTCTGTAGATGCTATATTTCACTGTCTTCTGGATTTCATGTTTCAAAGGAAAAGAACACGGCCAGTCTGACTCTTTTTACTTTTTTACATAACTTGTTCTTTCTGTTTGGAAGATTGTAAGACTTTCCTGATTATCCTTGAACTAAGATTTCCAATGAAGCAGGCTAAAGACATACTCAGCGGGGGTGCCAGAGGACAGAGCTGGATTGTCAAATCAGGTTCAGAAGAACCCAAAGCTGGGGACAGGAAAACTATTGGAAGCCCTGGGCCTGAGCACATAGGCAAATGGGTTAGGGGTAGAAAGTCAGCTTTCAAATGAAGTCATTCCTGGGGCCTTCCTTACCTGCTGCAGGGTGGCTGCCCTTCCCCCACCAGCCTCAGCTCAAATCAGTTAACCCTAGATCCCAGCCTCCAAGCTGGACTAACATCCTTGGTCCTATGTTTTCACTATCACTTTCCTTTGCCAACAAAACAGAAAACACAAAAATGTGGTCAGAATTATATTTGGAGATAATTTCATTGGCCACATATGTTGTCAACATTTAATTTCTGTATGCCTACTTTCATCTCTATTCATAAGCATCTGTTCTAGATACTTACTTCACACTTAGATAGATCTACGTATCTATTCACGTATATCTGTGGCCCTGAAAGAACTTGGATATATTTATTCAAATGTATAAGTAGAAATTCTGCTTTATTTAGATGCATTTCTTGATTTTTTTAAATTTCCTATTTGGCTAAAAGCTGAGTTCATATCTATAAAAAGTTAGTCTCATTTTGGATGTAGGCAGGGAAGAGCCTTGAAGAAAGTATTTATGCCTTGGGCTCTTTGGTGGGAGGAGGAAAGGGGATGAGCAGGGAAGCCTGATTGAATACAGGGTAAGTGAGACAAAGCTCCTCCATCTACTGCGGAGGGTGTGTTAGAGCAGAGGCTCCAGGAAAAATCAAGAAATGAGCAGGTATGTAATAGGAGATCACTGCAGGAAAGCAAAGGATAACATTTGATAATGATCCACAGAAAGATAAATGTGCAATAAAGACAAATAAGTTCTTAATTTATTCTGTGTGTCCTTCCCTCCTCTGGCTCCTCAGGTTACTAGGATACATCCTGCTCCCACACTTTCCCTGTAGCCCAGTCACCACATTTTCTTTCCCATCCATTCTAAACACATCTTCATCTGCTTTTTCTGTGTTTTCAGGTGAAGAAATACTTCAGTGCATGTAATGTGCAGCCTAGACGGTGCATACGCAATTTTGGATGAAGTTAACTGACCAAGGGACACCAGGAGGGACACGAAAACCTAGAGAAGTAAGTGGGCAAGATGCCCAGGGAGTGGACAGAAGACAAAAATGAACAAAATCCAAAGAGCCACCTGGAGAACAGATGGGGACCAGGGACCAGAATGCTCTACCCAAATGAAACGGAAACAGGAAGGCTGTCCAAAGATTTGAGGGACAGGGAGAGTGAGCAATGCAGAGGGAATAGTAACCAATGAACTCCTCTCCTAGAGAATGAATCTAAAGCAGGTCCAGGCAGAATGGGGGGCTTCCGTTTCAAGTTTATAATATGCTCAGCGGGTTCTGCTGGGAAATCTCAAAGGATGACACCATTTTCAACCTTAAAATACCCTTCTTCTTCAATGAGGGTATTTGTTTTTAAGAATACAAATACAATAGAATATTCATGGTGGAGAGTTTTTGATGGTAAAATGGTATCCCAGAGGATATGTTCTGGTGCTGCATTGTCACCTTCTGCAGAACTTTCTCCCTCTGTCTTCATTCTTCATTAGGTTGGAATTGGGATAAAAGAGCAGAATGGGTCATAAGGTCCTGTTCCAAGTAATTAGAGAGTTTCTTCTTTTATCTAAATGTGCCTTGTTAAAGTATATCAGTGTCAGCCAGGTTAATTGGAACTTTAATGCATAATTGATGTTAATTTATGGCCCTTTTTGTTCCAGGATGCTACTGCAGGCCTTAAAGTCAGGATACAGTTTTCTTGTTATTAATTATATACAGAAAGCCAATATCCCCTTTGAGAAGAGACCCATGTCATCTGTAGCTTGTTAAAGATACAGTGTGTCAGCCATAGGTCACTTTTACTGTGTAGGTCCTCCCTAAATTCCATATTACTCCATAATAACATAATACATTAATCACAGTAAGTGAAAGTTGGAGTTTTGAGCTAAGGCTCATGCGTACTGTATGTTAAAATGTTTAACATACAATGCTAAAGATGTATTATATCTCCATGGGCTCAATGTATTCCACAGGCCATGGAATCCTAGTTTCATTTTGGAAATCAGTACACCACCCTGCAACCAAAAATGTTTCCATAAATATAAAGGCAATAATACTGCCATAACTGAGGCTGCCGTGAATATAGAATACCAAATGAAGACTATGAAATTAGAGTTTTCCTTCAGAGTTTCCATTTCAAGTCTAATAATTCTTGTTAATCACTTTTTTTGGAGACAGAGGGAGAAAAATTGTATGTCCCAAATCCACTAAAAAACTCTATTTCTGCCACTGTGAGAACTAAAGCTAACTTAAGAATTCTGTAGACAGAAATACAAGATCATGCAAGAACTGTAAGCCGCATAAACCCATACGTTGTCCAAAGTGCCATAATCAAAATCCTGAATTCGAAATTGAGAAAAGGGCTAAATCCAGTATATGAATTGCTTGACAAATAGCAGTCCTAGATTTGTTGATGGTTAAAACATGCTAAATTTGCCAACTTTGCCTAGTGACTATACCATTTTGAAAGAGTGAAGAATGAGTGACTTCATATAAATCGAATGTACTGGGTTTTCTGATATGTCACCATGTTTTGTTCAACTTAACGCTACTACCATGTGATCAGATATGACATAATATGAGAAACAGCAGGGGTGTTTCACAATGGAACATGACACAACATGATGTGTCAAGTTTCTTTTGAACCTTTCTTGGGATCCAATATCAGCCAAAAGGAGGTCATTTTAATTATCAGATGATTAATTAATTAGATAATTAATTGTCAGAGGTAGATGAATCCAAAGACAATTTGGTTCTGTACATGCATGTTTGTACACAGAGGGAAAAGTGACATTTTAAAGCATATCTACTAAATGAAAAACTAAAGTTTAAGGATTTCAATTATTTTTTTATTGAAGTAACATTCATAATAGCTACTATGTATTGTGTTATGTGAAGCATGCTCAGAAATAGAGAACCTTTCTTACCCTCAAAGGGCTGATATTCAAGTTGGAAACACAAAGCCTTGCCAAAAAAAACTAGACATTTAGAGAGTGCTTAATAAAAAAATTTTTAAGTTAGTGAAGGAAAAAGTTCTAAGGCAACAAATAAATATGCACTATATTATACCATAGTACTTTGCCAATGTTTGCTTTTTTAGGGGAAGTTACCATATTCCAGAAACAAGGGTGACTGGCACAGCAATAGTTCTTTTAAAACATAGAATTGAAACTCCAGTATCAAACACTCAAATTTTGAGTTAGGTATAAGCCAAAAAAATTAGGATCCTATGTGAAACTTCAATAAATCAGTGTTTTAAAATTATTGTCTACTTTTTACTTTTCTGCTGAAAGCAGAGATTCAGGACATAACAAACATTCAATTTTGTTACCAAACCAAACTTCGGTCCACTTGCCCAATGCACAGCAAAGCTAATCTATTGACACCAGGTTGTGGTGAAGGAAAGTGTAGCATTTATTGCAAGGTGACAAGCAAGGAGAATGGACAGCTAATGCTCAAAAGACCCGAACTTCCTAATGGTTTTTAGGGATGGGTTTTTAAAGACAAAGTGAGGATGAGGGTCATGGGGAATGTGATCAGTTCATGCAATCTTCTGATTGGTGTGTGGTGAGGTAACTAGGTGAGGTCACAGAGATTGATCACGTTATCAGTCTTCAGGCTCCAGCCAGTCTAGGGGCTACGTGCTCATGGTCATCATTCTCTGTCTGGTTGGGGTCTGGTTTCTGTAAAACAACTGAGGAAAGTGCATTAGACTTTATCTTTACCTTTGAAATGGAACTGAGAGTACTTGAGGCTGATTTATTGTTTAAGTTATGGTTATTTCTCTGCCTGACTGCCCTATCTTTATTTCTACATTCCTTAGCTTTTCCAGTCATCAACTGCTAGGGCTTGTTTCTTTCTCTCTCTACTCATGGAGGGCCTAGAAGGCCACAGTATATTGCCACAGTCTTTTTCTTCATCACTAATAAGCAGGGGACGCACTGGGGTTCTGTCACCAGGAAGGCCTCTACATCGGTCTGCTCAGTTTCAGTTTCACATTTTTATCTAAGAAAGAGTATCTTACCTGTGGGACACCTAAGTTCCCATCTCTCTTCCATGAAGAGCTAGAGAATCATATAACCTTAATGTAAGAGGCTGCCAATATTGTGAGATCTGTTATACATATTTAGAAGGGTTTGTAAACAATTAATGGCAATTAATGCCTCATGCAGAATCATTGTCAAATATATTTCTTAAGCACCTGTTTGCATGGGATTCTGTCCTAGGCATTATACAAAACAAAATAAGCATGTAGTTAATATCTGCAATTTAAGATGTAAATTGCTTTTCATTATTCTAAACTAATAAGAACTTTTTGTTTAATTCCTGCCCCCAACATTTGTAATTAGCTTCATTGACCTTTCTGGACCTCAGTCTCTTCATCTGCAAAACAAGGATGTACTACCCACTCACTGAGCCCAATGATTACCAACAACTTCTCTAAATCATGTGTGCTGGTTTTTTTAACCATACTATGTTAAAAATCAAAGATTTTCAGAATGTTAGGAGAGGTTTTTAGAAAAGAAAAGATCTGTAGTGTGCTCCAGTTGACTCAAAATACTAAGAGCTCCTAGGCCTTCATTTCCATATAATGGAAGCCATTGTAATTTGCTGGCTCTTTAGAATGCTTTTCAAAGCAGTATTATGCTTGATATCCTTTCCCTCGCACCCACTCCCAATCCATCAGTAAGTTCTGAGTGTCCTATCTCCAAAACATAGCTAGAATGTATGCATTCTCTCCATGTCTAGCACCACCTCCCTATCCAGGTCCTCAGCATCTCCCGCTGAGAATGACTGCAGTGGTCTCTTCAGGTCGGCATTGCCCCATGCAGCCCATCCCCCACACTGCCGCAAGAGTGATGTGCTTTCAATAGATCTCAGTGGGTTTGTCCAAGCCCCTTCATTCTCAGTTGACCATTTTACTACTTATTTCACCAAGAAAATAGAAGCAAATTAAACAGAAATTCCACAAGGTTCTGCCACCATGTCTAGCCATAAACCTGTGTACACATTCAACCATTCTGCCTTCCTTCCCATTACTCCAGATGAATTGTTTCTGTTGCTGTCTAAAGACAACCCTTCCACTTGTCTTCTAGATCCCATTCCTTCTTACCTACTTGATGACATTGCGCCAATTATTCTCTCCTCTCCAGTATCATCAGTTTTTCCTTCTCTATTGGATCATTTCCATCAACAAACAAACGGTATAATCTATCACACCATAAAAAAATTCTCCCTAAACCTTACCCATGCACCTCCCTAAACCACTACTCCCTCCACATTGAACTTCTCCCCTGAAGTTTAGATTCGTGTATTCAACTCTCCATGTAACACCACCACACGGACATCTAAAAGTCATCTCAAAGGTAACATACCCAAACTGAGCTCCTAATCTACCCCCATACCTATTCTTTTTGCAGTCTTCCTCACCTCAGTGAATGGTAACTCCATCCTTCCAGCTGCTCAAATCAAAAATCTTGCCTCCTCTCTTTGTCTCATCAGCAAATCTCTCATCATTTCACTGCACCTACTTCTGGACTTCTTTTCATCAACTGTACTGCTACTACCCTGGTCAAAGCTACCAACCTCTATTTTCTAAATTACTGCCATAGCCTTCTAATCAGCCTCCCTACTACTTTCATCCTGTCTCCCTTCAATCTATTCTCAACACAGCAGGCAGAGTAATCCTTTAAACGTAAGGTGGATGATGCCTCTCCTCTGCTCAAAAATCTGCAATGACTCCCCATCTCATGAAGAGTGACATTCAGAGTCCCTATAATGGTGTAATGTTCCCTACATGACCTAAGCTTCAGCTACCTCTCTGACCTCATGACCTTTTATTCTCCTCTTTATGCATCTCACTCCGACTATACTGGTCTCCTAGTATTTCTTAAACATACCAAGAATGCTTCTGCCTCAGGATCTTTGCACTTGCTCTTCCCTCTGCATGGAATATTCACCCTCTGAATATCCTCAAGACCCACTTTCTCACCTCCTTCAGGTCTTTGCCCAAATTCACCTCTCAGTGAGAACTTCCCTGGTTCCCTGCATGAAATTGCACTTCCCCCAACCCCACAAAACAGATATTCTGTTTCTTCCTGCTCTGCTTTATTTTCCTCTACAGCAACTACATCATCTAACATACTCAATGTTAGCTTCATGAGAACAGGGAGATTTTTGTCTGTTTTTTTCACTACTGTACCATCATGCCTAGAATAGTGCCTCAAAAAGTATTAAGGAAATGAGTGAAAGTTTGTTTTAAAAGCTAAATGCCGGGCTTCCCTGGTGGCGCAGTGGTTGAGAATCTGCCTGCCAATGCAGGGGACGCGGGTTCGAGTCCTGGTCCGGGAGGATCCCACATGCCGCGGAGCAACTAGGCCCGTGAGCCACAACTACTGAGCCTGTGCGTCTGGAGCCTGTGCTCCACAGCAGAAGAGGCCACGATAGTGAGAGGCCCGCGCACCGTGATGAAGAGTGGCCCCCACTTGCCGCAACTAGAGAAAGCCCTCGCACAGAAACGAAGACCCAACACAGCCAAAAATAAATAAATAAAAATAAAAATAAAAAAAAAAAAAAAAGCTAAATGCCTAGTATTGATGAAGGTACAGGGCAACACTTACTCTCATATTCTGCTGATTAAAATATAAATTTTAACAACTTTCTGGTGGCCAATTAGTCAGTAAGGATCCAAAATCCTAAAAACATAGATACTATTCAACTGAGCAACTATACTTTTATGATCGAACCAACAAAATTCTAACGGATATCTGGGGGGAAAGTTTGTATAAGAATGCTTATTGCAGGACTCTCTGCAACAGTAAAAAAATTGGAAACAATCATAAAGATCAAACAAAAGAGATTTGGTAGGATAAACTACAGTACAGTACACTTATACAATAGAATTTTATTCATCTAGTCTTGATTAACTTTTAGAAGATTATATAATGATGTACAAAGCTGTTAACAATAGGTACAATATAATAAAATCAAATTTTGTGAAATAAAAATATACACAGAGAAAATGATGGAGAGTAGATATCTCTGTTTATCTCTGGATTATGGAATTATGCATAATTTTATTTCCTTTTGTTTGTCTATATTTTCTTTCTATTTTTTATTGAGGTATAGTTGCCTTACAATGTTGTGTAAGTTTCTGGTATACAGCACAGTGATTCAGATATATATATATATACACACACATATATATATATATATATCTTTTTCATATTCTTTTCCATTATGGTTTATTATAAGATATTGAATATAGTTCCCTGTGCAATACAGTAAGACCTTGCTGTTTACTATTTTATATATAGTAGTTTGTATCTGCTAATCTCAAGCTCCTTATTTATCCTTCTCACACCGCCTTTCCCCTTTGGTAACCATAAGTTTGTTTTCTATGTCTGTGAGTCTGTTTCTGTTTCGTAAAGAAGTTCATTTGTGTCATAGTTTAGATTCCACATATAAGTGATATCATATGGTATTTGTCTTTCTCTTTCTGACTTACTTCACTTAATATGATAGTCTATAGGTCCATCCATGTTGCTGCAAATGGCATTATTTCATTCTTTTTTTATGGCTGAGTAATATTCCATTGTGTATATATACCACATCTTCTTTATCCATTCATCTGTTGATGGACATTTAGGTTGCTTCCATGTCTTGGCTATTTTAAATAGTGCTGCTATGAACATTGGAGAGCGTTATCTTTTTGAGTTAGAGTTTTCTCCAAATATATGACCAGGAATGGGATTGCTGGATCATATGGCAACTCTATTTTTAGTTTTTTGAGGAACCTCCATACTGTTTTCCATAGTGGCTGCACCAATTTACATTCCCACCAACAGTGTGGAGGATTTGTTTTTCTGTATTTTCTTAACTGGCTGTAATGAATAGGTATCACTACTATAATAAGAAAATGACCTAATGACCATAGTCAACATTTACTGAGCATTAACAATATGCCAAATACTTTATATATACCATCTCATTTAATTCTCAAAGAGACATTATGAGGTATTGTCTTAGTCAGTTTGGGCTGCTATAACAAAAATACCATAGACTGGATAGCTTATAAACAACAGAAATTTGTTTTTCACAATTATGGAGTCTGGGAAGTCCAAGATCAAGGCACAAATCTGGTGTCTAATGAGAGCCTGCTTAGTGGTTCATCAACTTGTCACTGTGTTCTCACATGGCTGAAGGGGAGGGGGAGCTCTCTGGGGTCCCTTTTATAAGGACATGAATCCCATTCATGAGGGCTTCACCTTCATGAGTTCATCACCTCCCAAAGGCCCCACCTCCAAATACTATCATATTAGGGGTTATTTCAACATATGAATTGGGAGTGATGTGATTTCAGCATCACCCCCTAGTCTTCACTTAGTGTAAGCTGGGACAGAATATCACAAAAGATTACTGTAAACATCTCAGGACCTACATAAGCACCTCTATGGTTAGGGCTAACGAATTAGGAGACTCCAAAATTACAACCATATAAATAGAATATGCAAAAGTGAAAAGTATTTTTAGTGTATCAACTAAAGATTCACTTTTTTTGAGATCTTTATCATCACTGAGTAAGATTGCAAATGTGGGTAATAGATAAAAGACTCATGGAGGAACCCAAAATGGCAGAGTAGAAGGATGTGCTCTCACTCCCTCTTGTGAGAACACCAGAATCACAACTAGCTGCTGGACAATCATCAACAGGAAGACACTGGAACTCACCAAAAAAGATACCCCACATCCAAAGACAAAGGAGAAGCCACAATGAGACATTGGTGAATCAAAAAAGATCTTGCTGCGGAGGGCAGACAGCAGAAGCAAGAAAAACTACAATCCTGCAGCCTGTGGAACAAAAACCACATTCACAGAAAGATAGACAAGATGAAAAGGCAGAGGGCTATGTACCAGATGAAGGAACAAGATAAAACCCCAGAAAAACAACTAAATGAAGTGGAGATAGGCAACCTTCCAGAAAAAGAATTCAGAATAATGATAGTGAAGATGATCCAGGACCTCGGATAAACAATGGAGGCAAAGATAGAGAAGATGCAAGAAAAGTTTAACAAAGACCTAGAAGAATTAAAGAACGAACAAACAGAGATGAACAATACAATAACTGAAATGAAAACTACACTAGAAGGAATCAATAGCAGAATAACTGAGGCAGAAAAACGGATTAGTGACCTGGAAGACAGAATGGTGGAATTCACTGCTGTGGAACAGACTAAAGAAAAAAGAATGAAAAGAAATGAAGACAGCCTAAGAGACCTCTGGGACAACATTAAATGCAACAACATTCGCATTATAGGGGTCCCAGAAGGAGAAGAGAGAGAGAAAGGACCAGAGAAAATATTTGAAGAGATTATAATTGAAAACTTCCCTAACATGGGAAAGGAAATAGCCACCCAAGTCCAGGAAGCGCAGAGAGTCCCATACAGGAAAAACCCAAGGAGAAACACGCCGACACACATAGTAATCAATTTGGCAAAAATTAAAGACAAAGAAAAATTATTGAAAGCAGCAAGGGAAAAACGACAAATAACATACAAGGGAACTCCTACAAGGTTAACAGCTGATTTCTCAGCAGAAACTCTACAAACCAGGAGGGAGTGGCATGACATATTTAAAGTGATGAAAGGGAAAACACTGCAACCAAGATTACTCTACCCGGCAAGGATCTCATTCAGATTCGATGGAGAAATCAAAAGCTTTATAGACAAGCAAAAGCTAAGAGAATTCAGCACCACCAAACCAGCTCTACAACAAATGCTAAAGGAACTTCTCTAAGTGGGAAACACAAGAGAAGAAAAGGGCCTACAAAAACACACCCAAAACAATTAAGAAAATGGTCATAGGAACATACATATCGATAATTACCTTAAACATGAATGGATTCAATTCTCCAACCAAAAGACACAGCCTTGCTGAATGGATACAAAAACAAGACCCGTATATATGCTGTCTACAAGAGACCAACTTCAGACCTAGGGACACATACAGACTGAAAGTGAGGGGATGGAAAAAGATAATCCATGCAAATGGAAAGCAAAAAAAAGCTGGAGTAGCAATACTCATATCAGATAAAATAGACTTTAAAATAAAGAATGTTACAAGAGACAAGGAAGGACACTACATAATGATCAATGGATCAATCCAAGAAGGAGATATAACGATTATAAATATGTGTGCACCCAACATAGGAGCACCTCAATACATAAGGCAACTGCTAACAGCTATAAAAGAGGAAATCGACAATAACACAATAATAGTGGGGGACTTTAACACCTCACTTACACCAATGGACACATCATCCAAAATGAAAATAAATAAGGAAAGAGAAGCTTTAAGTGACACAATAGACCAGATAGATTTAATTGATATTCATAGGACATTCCATCCCAAAACAGCAGATTACACTTTCTTCTCAAGTGCACATGGAACATTCTCCAGGAGAGATCACATCTTGGGTCAAAAATCAAGCCTCAGTAAACTTAAGAAAATTGAAATCATATCAAGCATCTTTTCTGACCACAATGCTATGAGATTAGAAATCAATTACAGGGAGAAAAACGTAAAAAACACAAACACATGGAGGCTAAACAATACGTTACTAAATAACCAAGAGATCACTGAAGAAATCAAAGAGGAAATCAAAAAATACCTAGAGACAAATTACAATGAAAACACAACTATCCAAAACCTATGGGATGCAGCAAAAGCAGTTCTAAGAGGGAAGTTTATAGCAATACAAGCCTACCTCAAGAAACAAGAAAGATCTCAAATAAACAATCTAACCTTACACCTAAAGGAACTAGAGAAAGAACAAACAAAACCCAAAGTTAGTGGAAGGAAAGAAATCATAAAGATCAGTGCAGAAATAAATGAAATAGAAACAAAGAAAACAATAGCAAAGATCAATAAAACTAAAACCTGGTACTTTGAGAAGATAAACAAAATTGATAAACCTTTAGCCAGACTCATCAAGAAAAAGAGGGAGAGGACTCAAATCAATAAAATTAAAATGAAAAAGGAGAAGTTACAACAGACACCGCAGAAAAACAAAGCATCCTAAGAGACAACTACAAGCAACTCTATGCCAATAAAATGGACAACCTGGAAGAAATGGACAAATTCTTAGAAAGGTATAAGCTTCCAACACTGAACCAGGAAGAAACAGAAAATATGAACAGACCAGTCACAAGTAATGAAATTGAAACTGTGATTAAAAATCTTCCAACAAACAAAAGTCCAGGACCAGATGGCTTCACAGGTGAATTCTATCAAACATTTAGAGACGAGCTAACACCTATCCTTCTCAAACTCTACCAGAAAATTGCAGAGGAAGACACACTCCCAAACTCATTCTATGAGGCCACCATCACCCTGATACCAAAACCAGACAAAGATACTACAAAAAAAGAAAATTACACACCAATATCACTGATGAATATAGATGCAGAAATCCTCAACAAAATACTAGCAAACAGAATCCAACAACACATTAAAAGGATCAGACGCCATGATCAAGTGGGATTTATCCCATTGATGCAAGGATTCTTCAATATACACAAATCAATCAATGTGATACACCATACTAAGAAATAGAAGAATAAAAACCATATGATCATCTCAATAGATGCAGAAAAAGCTTTTGACAAAATTCAACACCCATTTATGATAAAAACTCTCCAGAAAGTGGGCATAGAGGGAACCTACCTCAACATAATAAAGGCCATATACAACAAACCCACAGCCAACATCATTCTCAATGGTGAAAAACTGAAAGCATTTCCTCTAAGATCAGTAACAAGACAAGGATGTCCACTCTCACCACTATTATTCAACATAGTTTTGGAAGTCCTAGCCACAGCAATCAGAAAAGTAAAACAAATAAAAGGAAAACAAATTGGAAAAGAAGAAGTAAAACTGTCACTGTTTGCCGATGACATGATACTATACATAGAGAATCCTAAAGATACCACCAGAAGAGTACTAGAGCTAATCAATGAATTTGGTAAAGTTGCAGGATACAAAATTAATGCAGAGAAATCTCTTGCATTCCTATACACTAATGATGAAAAATCTGAAAGAGAGATTAAGGAAACACTCCCATTTACCATTGGAACAAAAAGAATAAAATACCTAGGAATAAACCTACCTAGGGAGACAAAAGACCTGTATGCAGAAAACTATAAGACACTGATGAAAGAAATTAAAGATGACACCAACAGATGTAGAGATATACCATGTTCTTGGATTAGAAGAATCGATATTGTGAAAATGACTATACTACCCAAAGCAATCTACAGATTCAATGCAATCCCTATCAAATTACCAATGGCATTTTTTACGGAACTAGAACAAAAAATCTTAAAATTTGTATGGAGACACAAAAGACCCCGAATAGCCAAAGCAGTCTTGAGGAAAAAAATGGAGCTGGAGGAATCAGACTCCCTTACTTCAGACTATACTACAAAGCTACAGTAATCAAGACAATATGGTACTGGCACAAAAACAGAAACATAGATCAATGGAACAGGATAGAAAACCCAGAGATAAACCCACGCACCTATGGTCAACTCATCTATGACAAAGGAGGCAAGGATATACAATGGAGAAAAGACAGTCTCTTCCGTAAGTGGTGCTGGGAAAACTGGACAGCTACACGTAAAAGAATGAAATTAGAACACTCCCTAACACCATACACAAAAATAAACTCAAAGTGGATTCTAGACCTAAATGTAAGACCAGACACTATAAAACTCTTAGAGGAAAACATAGGAAGAACACTCTTGGACATAAATCACAGCAAGATCTTTTTTGATCTACTTCCTAGAGTAATGGAAATAAAAACAAAAATAAACAAATGGGACCTAATGAAACTTCAAAGCTTTTGCACAGCAAAGGAAACCATAAACAAGACGAAAAGACAACCCTCAGAATGGGAGAAAATATTTGCCAACGAATCAAAGGACAAAGCATTAATCTCCAAAATATATAAACAGCTCATGTAGCTCAATATTAAGAAAACAAACAACCCAATCCAAAAATGGGCAGAAGCCGTGAATAGACATTTCTCCAAAGAAGACATACAGATGGCCAAGAAGCACATGAAAAGCTGATCAACATCACTGATTATTAGAGAAATGCAAATCAAAACTACAATGAGGTATCACCTCACACCAGTTAGAATGGGCATCATCAGAAAATCTACAAACAACAAATGCTGGAGAGGTGTGGAGGAAAAGGAACCCTGTTGCCCTGTTGGTGGGAATGTAAATTGATACAGCCACTATGGAGAACAGTATGGAGGTTCCTTAAAAAACTAAAAATAGAATTACCATATAATCCAACAATCCCACAACTGGGCATATACCCAGAGAAAACCATAATTCAAAAAGACACATGCACCCCAATGTTCATTGCAGCACTATTTACAATAGCCAGGTCGTGGAAGCAACCTAAATGCCCATCGACAGAGGAATGGATAAAGAAGATGTGGTACATATATGCAATGGAATATTACTCAGCCATAAAAAGGAACCAAATTGGGTCATTTGTAGCGACATGGATGGATCTAGAGACTGTCATACAGAGTGAAGTCAGAAAGAGAAAAACAAATATCATATATTAACGCATATATGTGGAACCTAGAAAAATGGTACAGATGAAGCGGTTTGCAGGGCAGAAATAGAGACACAGATGTAGAGAACAAACGTATGGACACCAAGGGGGGAAAGCTGCAGGGGAGTGGGGGGGTTGGTGTGATGAATTGGGCAATCGGGATTGACATGTATACACTGATGTGTATAAGATTGATGACTAATAAGAACCTGCTGTATAAAAAAATAAATTAAATAAAATTCAAAAATTAAAAAAAAGAAAGAAATTTCCCGCAATTCCCATCCCAAGTCACAAAACTTTTCGGATTAAATTTAGCTCATGAATCTCAAAAAAAAAAAAAAAGTGGGTAATAAGTTTGAGGCCAGGGGTTAATCATTTCTACTGAAGAGTGCATGGCAAGATGAAATAATTAATCTGTTTCCATATAACTATGAAACACCTCCAACCTTTTGATTACTACATTAAATATGAGACCACAACTAGTTTTAAGAAAGAGAAAATATTCATTGTAGTGAATGCATGTTAAGAAACACCACCTTGAGGGAGGGACCAAGATGGTAACATAGGAGACACCTGAACTTCCCTCCTTCCATGGCCACACCAAATGTACAGCTACACACAGTGCAGTTTCCTCTGAGAGAATTCCAAAAACTAACTGAGTGACCCCTACAACATTGGGAAAATGAGAAAATAGCTACATCAAAATAAGTAAGATAGGCGGAGACATATTCTTGCCATAAACCTCACCCCAGGCACAGAACCATACAATCAAGAGAGAACCCCCAACTCCCAGCTTCTCCCTGAGGAGCAAAGGGCTTGAACTGCACATTTATTGCCCTAGCTTTTAAAGATGATATCTGAGGGATGGGCCCCAAAACACCTAGCTCTGAGAGCCAGTAGGGCTTGGTTCCACAAGACCCACAAAGTTATAGCAAACAAAGAAGCAGTTCTTAACAGAAGTATGAGCACTTACCACATGTACCCCCACCAGGGCTCAGTGCAGAGAAGCAGGCAAAACTGCTCATGACACAGTTTTTCTCTGGACATTTTTTCCTGGCTTAAATATAAACTTTACTAGCTACTGCTTAGAGTCTATCTGCTGATCAGCCTGCATCTAGGTGCTGACTGCAATTCTCCTCAGTATCCTTTGGGACATTGATGGGTCTTGGCACACCTCAAAGAACAAGGATGGTACTGGACAATCACAGAAGTTCAAGAAACAACCAGGAGCTTGGGCCAGTCTGATTCACAAGTTTCATCTCCTACATGAGAGCAGTCTGTTAAGACTGGGAAAGGTGGCTCTTGTATCTAATGTAGAAAAACCGACTCAGAGAGCCAAGGAAAATGAAGAAACAGGGAATGTGTTCCAAACAAAAGAACAAGATAAATCTCCAGAAACATCATTTACCTGATAGTTCAAAATAATTGTTATAAAAATGCTTACCAAGATCAGGAGACCAATGCATGAGCAACAAAGAGATAAAAAATATTTTAAAGTACCAAACAGAAATCATAGAACTGAAGAATACAGTAACTTAACTGAAAAATTCAATAGAGGGGTTCAACATCAGACTAGATCAATCAGAAGAAAGGATCAGTGAACTTGAAGACAGGGCAGTGGAATTCACTCAGTCAGAGAAGCAAAAGGAAAAAGAATGAAAAAGAATAAAGATAAGTTAAGGAATTTTTGGTACAACACCAAGAAGACATATACATGCATTACAGAGATGTGAGGGAGAAAGGGGGCAGAAAGCTTATTCAAAGAAATAATGGCTGAAATTTTCCCTATTGTGGGGAAAAAAACCAGACATCCAGATTCAGGAAGCATAAAGAGTACTAAATAAGGTGAACCTAAATAGACCCGCATGGAGATACATTATAATTAAATCATCAAAAGTTGAGGACAAAGAAAGAATCTTAAAAGCAGCAAGGGAAAAGCAGCTTGTTATATACAAGGGAATTCTCGTAAGACTGAGAGCATATTTTCAGCAGAGACCTTGCCAGCTAGAGGGAGTAGGATGATGTATTTAAAGTGCTGAAATTAAAAAGCTCCCAACCAAGAATACTCTACCTGGCAAAGTTGTCCTTCACCTTAGAATTGAAGGAGAGATACAAACAAAAGCCAAAGGAGTTCATCAACACTAGACCAGTCTTACAAGAAATGTTAAAGGAAATTGATCAAGTTTAAATAAAAGCATACTCAATAACATGAAAACACGTGAATGTATAAAACTCATTGGTAAAGGTAAATATATAGTTAAATTCAGAATTCACTAGGACTGTAACAGTGACAAGTAAGTCACTTATAACTCTAGTATAAACATTAAAAGAAAAAAGCTTTAAAAATAACTATAACTACAATAATTTCTTAATGGATACACAACATAAAAATATGTAAATTGTGACATCAAAAACAAAATGTGGGAGGCAAGTGAAAATATAGAGTTTTGTATGCATTAGAAGTTAAGTCATTATCAGTTTTAAATTGACCATTTTAACTATAAGATGTATTATGTAAGCCTCATGGTAACCACAAAACAAAAAACTATGGCAGAGATACAAAATAAAAAGTAATGAATCAAAACAGACCACTACAGAAATACACCAAAGTACAAAGGAAGAGAGCAAGAGAAGAAAAAAGAAACTATATACAGCCAGAAAACAATGTATAAAATGGCAATAGTAACTCCATAATTAAGTTAAATGTAAATGGACTAGAATATAGCTAATATTTTATAATGACTATAAATGAAGTATAATCTATAAAATTTTTGAATCACTATATTGTATATTTGAAACTAATATAATATTATAAATCAATTATGCCCCAATAAAAATAAATAAATAATTTTAAAAATCTAAATAGACTAAATTCTCCAATCAAAAGACATAGAGTGGCTGAACAAATTTTTTTTAAAAATCCTACCATATGCTGCCTACAAAAGATTCACTTCAGCTTTACAGACACACATAGACTGAAAGTGAAGTGATGGAAAAATATATTCCATGTAAATAAAAATAGAAAGAGAGGAGGGATAGCTACACTTAAATCTGACAAAATAGACTTTAAGCTAAAATTGTAACAAGAGGCAAATAAGATCACTATACAGTTATAAAGGGGTCAAGTCATCAAGAAGATATAACAATTATAAATATTTATACACCCACATCAAAGCATCTAAATGTATAAAGCAAATATTAACAGATCTGAAAGGAGAAATAGATAACAATACAATAATATAGGGAACTTCAATATCCCACTTTTGTCAATGGATAGATTATCCAGACAGAAAATCAATAAGGATACACTGGACTTAAACTACACACTAAACTAACCGTCATATACAGAACATTCCATCCAACAGCAGCAGAATACACATTCTTCTCAAGTGTACATGGAACATTTCCAGGATAGATCATGTGTTAGGCCACAAAATAAGTGTTAATATATTTAAGAAGACTGAAATCACATCAAGCATCTTTTCCAACCACAATGGTACAAAACTAGAAATCAATTAAAAGAAAAAAACTGAAAAATTCACAAATATGTGCAGATTAAACAACATGCTCCTGAGCAACCAATAGGACAAAGAAGAAATCAAAAGGAAAATTAAGACAAATGAATATAGAAATAGATAACATACCAAAACTTAAAGCAGTTTTAAGAGGGAAGTTTACAGCAATAAATTCCTATACTAAGAAAAAGTAAAGATCTCAAATAAACAACTTAACTTTACACCTCGATGAACTAGAAAAAGAACAAACTAATCCAAAGCTAGTAGAGGGAAGGAAACAGCAAAGCAGAGTGTAAATAAATGAAAAAGAGACTAAAACGACTAGAGAAAAAAATCCATGAAACTAAGAGCTGGTTCTTTGAAAAGATAAACAAAATTGACAAAGTTTAGCTAGACTAACTAAGAAAAACAGAAAAAAATGCTCAAATAGATAAAAATCAGAAATGAGACAGAAGGCATTACAACTGATAACACAGAAATAGTAAGGATCATAAGAAACTACTATGAACAATTACATGCCAACAACTAGATAACCTAGAAAATGAATAAATTCCTAAATGCATATAACCTACCAACACTGACTCATAAAGAAATAGAAAATCCAGAGACTTCCCTGGTGGTCCAGTGGCTAAGGCTCTGCACTCCCAATGCAGGGGGCCCAGGTTTGATCCCTAGTCAGGGAACCAGATCCCACATGCCACAGTGAAGATCCCGCATGCTGCAACTAAGACCCGGCACAGCCAAATAAATAATAAATAAATAAATAAATAGTTTTATAAAAAAAGAAATAGAAAATCTGAAATGATCAATTACTAGTAAGGAGATTGAATCAGTGTTTAAAACCCTCCCAACACAGGAAAAAACAGATGGCTGCACTGGTGAATTCTTCCAAACATTTAAAGAAGAATTAATACCAACCCTTCCCAACTCTTCCAAGAAAACAGAAGAGAAGGGAACATTTCCCAGTCTCATTTTACAAGGTCAGCATTAGTTTGCTATCAAAAGCCAGAGAAAGACACTACAAGAAAAGAAAATTATAGGCCAATGGCCCTTATGAACATAGATGCAAAAATCCTCAACAAAATATTAGCAAACCAAATTCAATAGTACATTGAAAGGGTCATTAAGTCAAATTCATAGAAACATAGAGTAGAATAATGATTTCTAGGATATGGGGCGTCGGGGAAATAGGGAGAGGCTGATAAAAGTGTACAAGATTTCAGTTTTAAGATGATTAAAGTCTGAGGATCTAATGTATAACATGGTGACTATAGTTGATAACACTGTATTGTATAATTGAAATTTGTGAAGAGAGTAGAATTTAAGTGTTCCCACCAAAAAGGAAAAAAAATAAATATGTGAGGTGGGAAACCTTTCGCAATGTATACCTGCATCAGTTCATCATGCTGTACACTTTAAATAAATTATAATTTTTTTTGTCAATTATACCTCAGTAGAACTGAGAAAAAAAAAGAAAAAAGAAAACATCACCTCTTCATTATGCAGTTACCTTCTTCCAAGGAGCTGAAATCACTTGATTCCACACATTCAAAGCAAATGGCAAATACACCGGGCCATTTCTACATCCAAAAAGTCCTGGGAGTAATTTGCAGAAAAGTCATCCAGATCATTGCAAGTTTTGATTGAGCCCATTATGTTGCTCACACTGTTCGAGCCTCTAGGAGTAATAGACAAAAAAAGAAAGAAGGATGAGGAAAAGGAATAGAAAGAGGAGAAGTAGCATGTTCTCGTCCTAAAGGAGCTTGTAACCCACTACTAGGGACGCCCTCAGAGCATTAGTTTGAAAATGAGGGAGTGCCAGACTCTCAACTGGTCCCTCTGCCTCCACTTCTCACGTTCTCTGTCAATTTGCCATACGGCAATCTGAACCATCGCTTGAAAACCCAAATCAGAGCTTGTACTGTGAAACTGAAAATCTTCTCATAGCTTCCTATTTCACTTGGCAGGAAAAAAAGAAAAAGTACACTCCACCAAAGTACCACAAAGGCTTAGATGTCCTGAGGCCTGCCGACTTCTGAGACCCCATCTCCTACCGCACATCTTCACTCTCACTAGCCTCAGACACACTGGTCTTCTTTCTATTCCTCAATCATCCAAGCTCTTACCTGCCTTCTGTCCTCTGTAGTGGCCAGTCCCTCCCCTGATACAGCTGGCTGCTTGTTTTCAGTAGGATCTTGCGTCCTGTGTTGCCCATTGAAAAAGCCTTCCCTGACCATCCAGCATCAGCCAGCCACTCACCCCACCTGCCACATACTCTGGCATGCGTTTTCTTCACAGAGCTTTTCACCATCTGAAATTGCCATATTTACTTGTGCCCTTATTTATTGCCTGTTTCCTCCTACTGGAAAGTTAACTGTATGAAAATAAAAACCATGCCTGTGTTGTTGTTCACTATACATACTTGGCTTCAATATTTTTGAATGAAAGGTAGACAGAAAGGAACATGTCAGTGTTGACTATAGAGTTATCCAAGAAGACTCCAGGAACTCAAAGGACAGATAGTGGTAAACCACTCAGAATCTGATCAGGTTAACTCTCCTTCACTGTCTTTCCCACTAAAGCCTACATCCTTCAGCATCTGAAATAGTCAAACAAGCAACCCAGAAAGCACATGCTAAATGCTTATTGAATGCTTATTGAATAACTATTTTTAAACAATGCCACATGGTGTGTATCCCTTGAACAGAAGACAAGTGTTGGGTTCACAGAGGTTTTTCTAGTTCAGGCCAGCAGTGTCTCAGGTAGAAACTGCTCTATGTCTAGAGTAACGACAGAATGAAACAGAGCTTCAGGTAACCCAAACTGGTGCTGATGTAAGAAGAAGAAAAAAAATCTACTCCAAGTGAGCTCCTTTCCCATCTCTAAGCCTCAAGCCTAACCTTACAAAAGTACGTAGAATATGCAATCTTGTCAGCTTTTGTGACTTAAATACTGTAGTGTTTGCCTTAGACAAGTTTTTGGCTCCTATATCATGCTTTTATTTCTGGGAATGCTTAGCAAAGAAAAGAAATCTAAGGCTTAATGTCTCTCTCCATTAGATATCCGTACTCCCAAAGTTTTAAATCATTACTACTTGGAATAACTGCAACCCGTTTCCATCCCACGGTCCCTAACACTATGTCATTTCAACCACAACCAGGTGGAATAACAAAGGGGATTACATGTTCATTTGGAATGAGATATGTGCAGAAAACCCCTTAAGAAGCAAAGATCCTTTTTCTATTCATGGCTTTAATAATAATGAACACGAAAACAAAAGGGCAAATGGAAGAGCAGCAAGAAGCATTTATTAGATAGTTGTTTGGGAACTAAGGAGTTGACAGATCTTTCCCTGGTATGACAACAGGTCTTGAGCCTAGCGTTTGTCAGACTAAGACTAAAATTGCAATGCCCTTTTACTTGACGCATTATGTCCTGGAAAAAACTTCAAGGCCAAGGAAAAACTTGGTAAACAAGGAGAATGTGCTGCCTAAAATATATAAAACTGCCTCAAATCTTAGATTGCACAGCTATAGCAAATTAATTTGTGTATGTGATAAAGAGTGTCACAGGGACTTCCCTGGTGGTCCAGTGGCTGAGACTCCTCGCTCCCAATGCAGGGGTCCTGGGTTCGATCCCTGGTCAGGGAACTAGATCCCGCATGCGGGAACTAGATCCTGCATGCCGCAACTAAGACCCAGCACAGCCAAATAAATAAACAAAAATTTTTTTTTTTTTTTTAAAAAGGGTGTCGGGCTTCCCTGGTGGCACAGTGGTTAAGAATCTGCCTGCCAGTGCAAGGGACACATGTTCGAGCCCTGGTCCGGAAAGATCCCACATGCCACGGAGCAACTAAGCCCATGGGCCACAACTACTAAGCCTGAGCTCTAGAGCCCGCAAGCCAAAACTACTGAGCTCACGTGCCACAACTACTGAAGCCTGCACGCCTAGAGCCTGTGCTCCGCAACAAGAGAAGCCACGACAATGAGAAGTCCGCGCACTGCAACGAAGACCCAACACAGCCAAAAATTTTAAATAAATAATTATTTTTAAAAAAGGGTGTCACAAATACTTATGAAATTATTATTTTTTAACTTCTGGAAATCGAAAAGTACTCAAACACACACCCACACAAACACATATATTTATGCTTTGGGGAGGGCACATGATTTGCCACATATGTGACAAAAGATTAAATCCTAATTATGTAAAACACAGTTTAAATTAATAAGAAAAAGACAACTGTCACAATAATCGATAACTGAACAATATGAAAAAGAAATTGACAAAAAAAGAAACTCAACTATCCTGCTAACATTTATTCATCTTTTACTTATTCAATCAACAAATATTTATTGAGTACCAAGTATGTACCTGGTATTACACAAGACACCAGGTATACAGTAATGAGAAAAAATGGCCCTGTTCTGAAAGAACTCATAGTTATTAAACCCAACTCATAACCAAAGAAATTCAAATTAAAATGGTTTTTTACCTATTAAATGCCTTCAATTTACATTCTATAAATTCAGCAAGATACAGTAAGAAGCTTAAATTTTTTCATATGCTTGTGTTGGTAATTCCATACCTGAGCATTTTTCCTAACGGACTAATCAGAAAGATGCAAACAGACTTATGTATAACTATGTCAATTGTGCTATTTATAATAGTGGAATCTGGGAACCACCTTAATGTTCAACAATTAGTAATGTTTTCTAGAAATTTTTAATGTCAATAGAAAATTCTCACTAAAAAAGTGTGGCTGAAAAAATCATGATACAAAACTTCAGATACCGATAGCATGATATTGATGCGCGAATACATGCATATTCTACATGCTCTAAAGTATTCGTCTAATACTAAGGGAAAAAAAGGTTTTAAAGATAACCACCATGAATGCTTTTGACAACGATGCCATCTTGTAAGTTGTTTGCCCAATAAGCCGTCTAAATAAGCTCTTTTCAATGTTCACAATCTGAGTATATTTTGGAGCATACTGGTGTTACCGACCAGGACACTTGGCCCTCCCGAATCAATAGAAATTGACTAGAGGCCAGACAAGAAATTCAGGCAAGGCTTTATTGGGGCCCCTGCAGCAGCAGCGGGGAGCGAGAACAAACAACAGGTTCCCTTGCTTGGTTGCTCC
Organism: Balaenoptera musculus; assembly: GCF_009873245.2. Classification (NCBI taxonomy): domain Eukaryota; kingdom Metazoa; phylum Chordata; class Mammalia; order Artiodactyla; family Balaenopteridae; genus Balaenoptera; species Balaenoptera musculus. Next base: position 60,320,535 of record NC_045788.1, read on the forward strand.
TGGAGGGGCACAAGCTTGTTCTTTATATGGGGTGACGGTAGGGGTGTGTCCAGGGGTCCTGCTGGAGGGGTGGAGGGGTGGCTTAGGGGTTTTGCCCACCCCTCTGGTGGTGGTGTGTGCAGGGGGCATGCTCAGTACCCTGCTTTTGCTCCCAACACCCTGCTTTTGCTCCAGGCTCTTGAAAAGTGGCAATTGGGTTTTTTGGTCTCTTTCTATATTTTGGGTCCAGAATTTGCCCTAATTGGGCATGCATGCAGTTATTTTTAGTCCCATACAGTTTCTTTGTATTTTGTTGCTGGAGGAGCAGTGTGTCCAGGGGCAAGCATTGCAGCAAAGGGGCCCAGGTCCCAGCAAAGGGGCCCAGGTCCCAGCCTGTCTCACTGGGGCTAAGAAAATCCTAATGTTGGAAGCAACACAAATCAACCCTCTTAATTGTTTGAGCAATAAAATGCTACTTTATTGTTTAAATTGTTTTAACAGGAAAGTTCAAAGTTTAGCTTGACATTCACCTCTGCCTTTATAAGAGAAACACAGCCTATAAAATCATTTATATGCATGGTTTTTTAAATTTATTTATTTATTTATTTTTGGCTGCATTGGGTCTTCGTTGTTGCGCATCGGCTTTCTCTAGTTGCAGCAAGCGGGGGCTACTCTTCCTTGCGGTGCGCGGGCTTCTCATTGCAGTGGCTTCTCTTATTGCGGAGCACAGGCCCTAGGCGCCCCGGCTTCAGTAGTTGTGGCTCCTGGCCTCTAGAGCGCAGGCTCAGTAGTTTTGGCGCACGGGCTTTGTTGCTCCGCCGACATGTGGGATCTTCCGCGACCAGGGCTCGAACCTGTGTCCCCTGCATTGGCAGGCGGATTTTTAACCACTGCGCCACCAAGGAGGGACGTCCCTAAAATCATTTAAAACCGCAAACCACCGAGTTGGATTTAGGACTGGGATTTTCTCCGTTTTGCCGGGACTCACAAAGGTTTCCAGCGACTGGCCCTTCTGCAGAGTGCTGCCTCCGCCCGGAAGGCCGCAGCTCCACTTCCTGCCTGGGGGAGGCACTTCGGGTCCTCGCCGGCATTTCAGAAACCTGTTCGAGCCGGTTTTGTAGGGCTGAATCTCGTTATTTGGTAAATATTTATTTAGCTCTCTGAGGACTCAGAACTAATCACTGCCACTTCTCTTTAATAATAAATGGTGAACTTCAAACGCGGTAAAACTCAACTGACTAATCAGTGCTCGCCGGGAGGTGCAGAAGTGCAACCCGCCAACGGACATGAAAGACTGAACATTTCCTGTTCCAGCTCGCGGCGGCCCAGAATAAACTTAAACCAAGTGGGAAGATGTTGATGCGGCCGCCGCCCCCCGGGCGCGGGCCGCGGGAGCCCGGGATCCATCTGCCCGCGGCCGGGCGCGCTGTCCCTTCCCCTTTCGCCCCGGGGACCCTCAAAGCCCGCCGCTCTGCCGGCTCCACAATCTGGGCTTCTGCTCCCTTGGGCTTTTAATGCTGCCTTTTAATTTCGCTGTTCAGTTGCAAACCAATTAGCCCTTTCCGTCTGCCCGGGCGAGCGGTGGGGAGCGCTCAGCGCGCCCCTCTCCAGCGGAAACTCGTGGGCTCCCGGGCGCCGCGCTCGCTGCTCGGAAGGGGGTCAGCACGCCCGGCGGCATTGATGCCAGCCTTCCAGAATTTGGTCCTCAAAATCTTTTATTTACTAGGAAAGGTAAGGGTCGCCCCTTTAATGGTTTCATTTTGTAATGCGAAAAACAAGTTATAAGGGCCACCCCATACACTTGTATTTGCATCATCAGAGCCGCGCGGTCCCAGCTTCATCCACTGCTGATTTGGAAATGCTATCGGGCCTTTGGAAATATTGAAAGATTTTTGTCCCAGACACAGGGATAAAGATATTGAATAAGTGTTGAGACCTGACTCATATCTATCTAAAATTCTGCTTATCCAAATGTAATTTGAATTCTATATTGCCCATTCTGATGAAGGCATGAGCGTTTGAGGTGAAGCTGACTGTAGTTTTCTGATAAACCATAATAAAGCTTTGAATGAGAATTATTTTGCCCCCAAATTTTTCCATCTTTTATATAATTATTTCATCTTTGTATAATGGAGACCCAAACAGATCTGAAGTCCAATTTGTTCTCAAATTTAACACATTTCTGTCACATTTTTGAACATGAATTAATTTAGAATAAGTTGCTGGAACCATAGGGATTGATGTTAAAATGGCTTCGCCTCATTCACACAGAGCCCTGCCAATGTACTTTTAATTTCACCCACTTAATAATCCCTAGGTATGGAGAAAAGACGGGAAGCACTTGTTCTCCAACCGCTCGCTGAAGCAAAACTGCGGGCGTTTTCAGTGATGAGCTTGGAGTGCCCCGCTGTGGAAGGAGATGTGCACTACAATTTCTTTCTTACAGGTGAGTTTGTAATTGGCTGCTGACTTGGAAACCTTATAGTTCTTCACCTCTGCCCACCATGAGGTCGGATGTTGCTTTACTGTTAACATCTGTGAATTCAGTCTCACTCCTTTTCTTCCATGAAACATAAATATTTGTTTAAAAGAATGACTGGACGGGGACTTCCCTGGCGGTCCAGTGGTTAAGACTCCTCCGTCCAATGCAGGGGGTGCGGGTTTGATCCCTGGTCAGGGGAGCTAAGATCCCACATGCCTCCCGGCCAAAAAACCAAAACATAAAACAGAAGCAATATTGTAACAAGTTCAATAAAGACTTTAAAAATGGTGCACATCAAAAAATCTTTAAAAAAAGGAATGAATGGACGAATGAATCCATTGGTCTCTCTTCCAAAAGCTTTGCATTTATTTTCTTGCAAAACCCATAGCCGTGTTAGTACCCATTCTGGCATTTAGGAGCAGATAGAATGAAATGACAAGGAGCACAAATAGGTGTGATCTCGTGTCCCAGCTCTCAACAACTGGCAGTGGCTGCCACAGAAGGAGTCTGAGGCCAAGTGTTGGCTCAAAAGGAAGGGTGATGTGATGCGTGAACATGATGCAAAAAGGAAGTTCATCACTCTGTGACCTAGGAGCTGAAAGCTGTATAACTGATCTATGACACTTCTAGCCATTGGCTAATTGTCACTGAGTTTATTTAGCGTATGTCAGTCTTTGTTTTCATCTCAAAAACAAAACAGTATATTTACTGTTTACCCTGCCAAACAATAAACCCCATTTTTATTTATGTGGTAATAATTTAAAAGCTCTCCCTACATAATTATTGCTGTAGCCTCTACCCTGGTTTTCCAGATGCTGACCTGTTCAGTCCTTCTTGTGATGTTCTATTCTTCAAACTACTTTGATCTATGTGCCTCTCTGTGCTGGTGTTCCCCCAGTCATGCAGCTTATAAGTAGGAACTGGTAGAGGGGGGTATTCATAATCATGGTGGTATAAACTGGGGCCATCCTGGGCAAATCAGGACATGTAGTCACCCTACTTGTAAACCCTAAAGTTCAAGGGCCAGGGTCACTGTGTACTCCTAGAATGTGGTGAGCAACTGGGTAACCACACACCTGCTAAGCTCACAGCTCCATGAATTCCCCTCAGTAAATCTTCAGAAACTGTATGTGCTGTCTGGTCATCACTCTTATTTGCTTGACAGCAGAAATGTTTAATGACAAATCCCAGACTCTTTGCAAGCTTCCAACTAACTCCTGGAGGAAACTGAGATATCTGCCCAGAAGATTGCCTACTACTGTACCCTCAGAGGTTGAGTACTGAGATGACACTTAATACCCAGAACCCTGGAACCGGCATGCTTCTACTTTACACAGTTGATATGTCCCTGAAAAAGTATACATTAGGTGATACATCAGGGAAATCACATTTTAAATTCACTGGAGAAAATGGCTAAATAATGAAGCCTCCTATAAAAATTTTAAACTCCTTTTAAAATGCAAATAATTTGCTGTTTTATAAATCTGGATTTTGGTAGAGTTGGTTTTCTTAAAGCAGAAAGTGTGACCTAGAACTTTGGTTTCCCTCAGAGGTAATGAACCTTTATCTGAGTCATATTTTCAAGTTATACTCTAAATGGAGATATTTTCATTAGGATGCTTTTAACTGCAAGTAACCAAAACCCACATCTGTCTTATACAATGAAGGTGATGCATTGGTTCATATAAATGAAAATTCCAATTCAAGCTTTAAGCAAGGGTTGATCCAGCGGCTCTAATAGTGTCACCAAACTGTTAGTTTCTTTCCATTTTTCTGCTTTATCTTGACAGGTACTGTCTTCACCTTAAGGACAGTGAAGTGAATTAATGAAATCACCAACATTATCATAGCTATGTGAAGGAGGTAGTTCAATGTTCTCTAAGAAGGAATAAGAGATAAAGTAACAAAGTTGTTTGAATCAAGATATTTTTTCATGAAATAATCTACAGATTAAACAGTGTTTAAGGAAAACAGCTTTGTTGAGAGCCTGTTTAGGTCCATGATGGAGGAAACTGTCCTCCCTTTTTCTTTTTTTTATTGAACTATAGTTGATTTGCAATATTGTGTTAGCTTCAGGTGTACAGTAAAGTAATTGAGTTACATTATTTTCAGATTATTTTCCATTATAAGTTATTACAAGATATTGATTATAGTTCCCTGTGCTATACAGTAAATCATTACTGCTTATCTACTTTTTGTATAGTAGTTTGTATCTGTTAATCCCAAACTCCTAATTTATCCCCCACACACACACACTTCCCCTTTGGTAACTGTAAGTTTGTTTTCTATGTCTGTGAGTTTGTTTCTGTTTTATATATAAATTCATTTGTATTATTTTTTGATTCCACATATAAGTGATATCATGTAATATTTCTCTTTCTCTGTCTGACTGACTTCACTTAATATGATAATCTCTAGGTCCATCCATGTTGTTGCAAATGGCATTATTTCATTCTGTTTTATGGCTGAGTAATATCCCATTGTATATATGTACCACATCTTCTTAAACCAGTCATCAGTTGTTGGGCATTTGTGTTGTTTCCATGTCTTGGCTGTTGTAAATAATGCTGCTATGAATGTTGGGGGGCATTATCTTTTCAAATTAGAGCTTTTGTCTTTTCTGTATATATGCCCAGGAGTGGGATTGCAGGATCATATGGTAGCTCTAGTTTTAGTTTTTTATGGAAACTCCATACTGTTTTCCATACTGGCTGCACCAATTTACATTTCCAACAACAGTGTAGGAGAGTTCCCTTTTCTCCACACCCTCTCCAGCATTTATTATTTGTAGACTTTTTGATGATAGCCATTTTGACTGGTGTGAGGTGATACCTCATTGTGATTGTGATTTGCATTTCTCTAATAATTAGTGATGTCGAGCATCTTTTCATGTTGTCCATCTGTATGTCTTCTTTGGAGAAATGTCTGTTTAGGTCTTCTGCCCATTTTTGGATTGGGTTGTTTATTTTTTTGATAATTGAATTGTATGAGCTGTTTGTATATTTTGGATATTAACCCCTTGTCAGTCACATCACTTACAGACATTTTCTCCCACTCTGTAGATCATCTTTTCGTTTTGTTGATGGTTTCCTTTGAATGTGCAAAAGCTTTTAAGTTTTATTAGGTACCATTTGTTTATTTTTGCTTTTATTTCTTTTGCCTTGGGAGACTGACCTAAGAATATACTGATAAATTTATGTCCGAGAATGTTTTGTCTGTTTTCTCTTCTAGGAATTTTATGGTGTCATTTTGTATATTTTGGTCTTTAAACCATTTTGAGTTTATTTTTATATATGGTGTGAGAGACTGTTCCAATTTCATTGATTTACATATAGCTGTCCAGCTTTACCAACACCACGTGTTGAAGAGACTGTCTTTTCTCCATTGTATATTCTTGCCTCCTTTGTTGAAGATTAATTGACTGTAGGTGTGTGGGTTTATTTCTGGGCTCTGTATTCTGTTTTATTGATCTATTTGCCTGTTTTTGTGTTAATACCATGCTGTTTTGATTACTGTAGCTTTTCAGGATTGTCTGAAGTCTGGAAGAGTTATGCCTCCAGCTTTGTTCTTTTTCCTCAGGATTACTTTGGCAATTCTGGGTCTTTTGTGGTTCCATGTAAATTTTAGGATTATTTGTACTAGTTCTATGAAAAATGTCATGGGTATTTTGATAAGGATCACATTAAATCTGTAGATTGCTTTGGGCAGTATGGCCATTTTAAGAGTATTATTTCTTCCAATACAATAGCATGGGGTGTCTTTCCATTTCTGTATCAGTGTTTTGTAGTTTTCAGTGTATAGGTCTTTCACCTCCTTGGTTAAGTTTATTCCTAGGTTGTTTTTTGTTGTTGTTTTTTGATGTTATTTTTAATGGGGGTTTTTTTCTGGCATTTCATTGTTAGTGTAAAGAAATGCAACAGATTTCTGTATATTAATCTTGTATTTTAATACCTTTTTGAATGCATTTATTAGTTCTAATAGTTTTTGTGTGGAGTCTTTAGGGTTCTCTATATAGAGTATCATGTCATCTGCAAATAGTGACAGTTTTACCTCTTCCCTTCCAGTTTGGATACCTTTTATATATTTTTCTTGTCTAATTGCTGTGGCTAATGTCCTCCCTTTTTCTACTGCACACTATTTAGTACTGAGAGGAGGTGGTGGTGAATACTAACATGTACCACACCTTCACATATTACACCAGACTGATAGTGCTAGGAGAAACCTTAGAGAACACTTGGCCTTGCCTCTTTAGTGTACTGGGGAACTAACTAAGACCCAGAGATGGGGAGTGAACACAAATTTCATTTAATGAGAGTTGAAGAGACACTTTAAAATGTGAAGGAGGATCAAGCGTCTGCATGCCCACACTTGTTTATTTGTCAACAAATAGCACCTGAAAATCAGAGTCTTACCCAGAGCTTCCACCACTCCAGACCAACTTGCCCCTCCCCACCCTGCCCATGAAGACTCTGTGGTGCAATTTCAGAAAGTAAGCTCACTTCAATCTGCTACTCACCGCTTCTTCTTGCCTTACAATGGTATCTTCTGAATTGAGATACACATACGTCAAAGGATACATTGTATATTGTAGAAAAATATAACTGGTATATCAAGCTCATGATTTCACCAATATTATTGTTCAGAATAAGACTGTAGTTGATTTATCAGTGGTATTCCACCTTAAACAGCATATTTTTAACTTTAAGTATATGATTCAGAGATACCTGTGAAACTTCTACATAGTCAAATTTACACACTGCTGCATTCACAGAAAAACTTTCCTCTGGATATGTATGAAGATTTAAGAGAAAAATTTTGTAAAATTTTAAAGACTGTCAATCTCATTAATGTCAAGCCATCGATCTCTTTGCTGTTTTATCTATCTTTTTAGAGAGATGGAGCTCACTGGCCTTCACTCAGAAATGTTCTCACTCTTCTATTTGTTTTGTAAGAAATGCCAAGTCTTTTCTGTATGTAATCTTCACTCTGCCAAATTATGTGCATGACTTGTGTTGGTGTTAAAAGATAATTGCTCATTTGAACATTCTAAATCTAACCTTCCATGGCAAGTTTACATTCCACATGCAAGATAAAGTGAATAGGAAGGTCATAAAACTGGAGCTGTGAGGAACACTGCTTGATCATGGTGAGTAAAATAGGTTTTGATGTCTGAATTACTTTTTTTAAACTCAGCTGAAGATCTAGTTGTAAATATTTTAAACCTTATTAAAGAGACACTTGAGAAAAAGATATCAGATTTCCTTTTCTGGAAGTAAGAGGAACTAAATATTCTGAAAAGTCCGCCCACCACAAAAACAGATAGATCCTGATAAAACATTCTTTATTGCATGTCTGAAAGCATAAGAAAAAGGGTAATTTTTCAGGATACTCTCTCCAAAAATAAATTTCAAAAATGCAGAATGATGAGCAGTAATAATTAGGGAAAGGTAGAGTGGCCTAAAGGCACAAGCCAATATTAGAGCTGAGATAGCTGAACTAAGACTTGGGCTAGAAGTAAGTAGAAAAGTTGAACTTGAGAGTCCCACATTAAGCTGATATTCTTAAAGGAAGCTAAAATGTTCCAGGTCAGTACTCTCCCTGTTTCCTAGCAAAAGTACAAATAAATGTTTTCTGAAGAAAACCACCCCACTGTATTACCAAAAGATTCCCACAGATTCAGAGCGAGCAATTATGAGCTCAAAACCAAAATCAGAAAGTACATGTGGAAAGAAGACACCATTATTGCAAGTCATCAGTAACTACAAACAGATTCAAGTCCCCAAGGAATTCATATTTTGGCAATGTCAGATACAGAATATAATATTTCTGTATATAATCTGTTCAAATAATTAAAGATGTTTGGGCTTCCCTGGTGGCGCAGTGGTTGAGAATCTGCCTGCCAATGCAGGGGACACGGGTTCGAGCCCTGGTCTGGGAAGATCCCACATGCCACGGAGCAACTGGGCCCGTGAGCCACAATTACTGAGCCTGCGCGTCTGGAGCCTGTGCTCCACAACAAGAGAGGCCGCGATGGTGAGAGGCCCGCGCACCGTGATGAAGAGTGGTCCCCACTTGCCGCAACTAGAGAAAGTCCTCGCACAGAAACGAAGACTCAACACAGTCATAAATAAATAAATAAATAAATAAAAGAACGTGAATTTCTTTAAAAAAAAGATGTTTTCACAGAACAAGTAATTGTTAAGGGACTGTCAAAAATATTCTGCAGATTTGAAAAAATGAAAACAAAAGGAACTTTTGGAAATCAAAAATGTAATTGTTGAAAAAGAAAACTTAATAATGGAGGGCTTCCCTGGTGACACAGTAGTTAAGAATCCGCCTGCCAATGCAGGGGACACAGGTTCAAGCCCTGGTCCAGGGAGATCCCACATGCCACGGAGCAACTAAGCCCATGCGCCACAACTACTGAGCCTGCGCTCTAGAGCCCACGAGCCACAACTACTGAGCCTACGTGCCACAACTACTGAAGCCTGCGCACCCTAGAGCCCGTGCTCTGCAACAAGAGAAGCCACTGCAATGAGAAGCCTGTGCACCGCAATGAAGAGTAGCCCCCACTCACTGCAACTAGAGAAAGCCCGCGTGCAGCAACGAAGACCCAATGCAGCCAAAAATAAATAAAATTAATTAATTAAAAAAAAAACTTAATGGATGGTTTAGATTGCAGATTAGATGTGAATGAAGAGAGAATTGGTGAACTGGAAGATATATCTGAAAGAATATCCAGGATCCAGTTTAGAGAAAAAAGGAGATAAAAATTAAGATAGAGATTGAAAGTTGTGGAGGATAAAATGAAAGACTTTAAAATACATCCAGTCAGAATCCTAAAGAAAAAAATAGAGAGAATGGAGGGACTGCAATATTTGAAGAGAAAATGATAAAGAATTTTCCAAAACTGATGAGATACATAAGCTCCTAAGTAAAGGAAGTCAGTATATAATAAGCAAGATAAATGAAAAGAAACCCACAAAGATACATTGTAATGAAATTGCAGATCACAAAAAACAGAAAGATTTTGAAAGCAACCTGAAAGAAAAGCAATGATGTTTAGATTCCCAACAGTAACAAAAGAAAGCAAAAAGACAGGAAATAATAACTTCCTAATTGAGAAAAATTAACTGCCAACTTTAAATTATGTATTCAGCAAAACTATCTTTTCAGAAATAATTATAAAATGAAGACATTTTCAGCTGAACAAAAACCTAGAGAGTTTGCCATCAACAGATATTCACCATAGGAACTTCTAAAGAATGTGCTTCAGTAAGAAAGAAAATTATTGCTAAAGGAAAGTCTGAAAGGCAAATTAATAATGAACGAATTGGTAAAGATGTAGATAATTTTAAATGACATCATAGGCATAAAAAAGAGAAAGAAAAGGGCAAGGAGGAAGAAGATTAGAATGAAAGGAGGAAGGGGAGGAGGTATTCTAATTTATAGTGTTGAAACAATAAAGTATAGAACTAAAGTTCTAGCCTTCAGTAGCATTTGGAGATTCATCAGTCTCCAAATTTTGGTTTTGATTCACTAATCAGAAGTGAGTAGCTGATGGAAAGTGTTCTAAGATCCTTGCATTGTTCAGGAGTGCATTTAACATATTAACTTGCTTTAAACTTACTTAAATTTCATATGTATGATAAAATTTCAATATTAGTTACTAAAAGAATATGATATATTATTTTTAACTGGTTGAGGGGGGAAATGGTTAAGAAAAAATTTTAACTAAAAAACTGAATCTTAAAAAGGCAAAGGAAGGAAAGAAACAAGTGAAATGGGAAAATTTACATTGATAGAAACAAGTCCAAATATAACAATAATGACTATAAATATGAATGAATTAAATACAGGTTAAAAGAAAAAGTCCATTTTTTTAATCTAGCTAAACCATTTATAATAGTCACATCTAAAATATTAAAATGTAGAAAGTTTAAAAGAACAAAGATTAAAAAAGAAATACCAGAAAAATACCAAAACAATGCAGAGATAAGTATACTAATATTAGATAAAACAAAATATAAGACAAAGAGCATTATTGGGAATAGAGAAGATTACTATATAATAATAAATTTTTCAATTCACTGTATGATTATAACAACTTTGAACTTGGATGCACAGAATAAAATTGCCTCAAAATCATCATAGCATATGTTAGCACACCTCTAGTAATTATTGGTGGTCTAGAAGACAACAAATTAATTTGGATAAAGAATATTAAAAAAAAAAAAGAATATTTAAAGAACAAATATAATAAAAATTCTGTAATTAACATATTTTAAATTACATATCTAACAAGTAGAGAATACACATTCTTCTAAGCTCACAAGCAGTATTTCTAAAAATCCACACTCCACTCAGCCATAACACAAGTCTCAACACATCTCAAAGAATCAGTATCATAAAGACCATATTCTCTGGCAACAATACAATTGAAAAGATATGGGACCATAATACAAACTTGATGGAAGACTTCAAATCACACATTCAAGAAGTCTCATGAATCCTAATCAGAATAACTACAAAGAAAAGCATAACCAGCATATCAGAGCAAAAGATCTAAAAACAAAAGACAAGGAGCAAATTTTAAAACCAGGCAGAGAGAGACCTTCAAGATGGTGGAGGAGTAAGACGTGGAGATCCCCTTCCTCCCCACAAATATATCAGAACTACATCTACATGAGGAACAACTCCTACAGAACACCTACCGAACACTGGCAGAAGACCTCAGACTTCCCAAATGCAAGAAAGTCCCCACGTACCTGAGTAGGGCAAAAGAAAAAAAGAAAAAACAGAGACAAAAGAATAGGGATGGGACCTGCACCTCTGAGAGGGAGCTGTGAAGGAGGAAAAGTTTCCACACGCTAGGAAGCCCCTTCACTGGTGGAGATGGGGGGTGGGCGGGGGGAAAGCTTAGGAGTGACAGAGGAGAGTGCAGCAACAGGGGTGCAGAGCGCAAAGCGGAGAGATTCCCACACAGAAGATGGGTGCCGACCAGCACTCGCCAGCCTGAGAGGCTTGTCTGCTCACCCACCAGGGCGGTGGGGGCTGGAAGCTGAGGCTCGGGCTTCGGAGGTCAGATCCCAAGGAGAGGACGGGGGTTGGCTGAGTGAACACAGCCTGAAGGGAGCTAGTGTGCCACTGCTAGCCGGGAGGGAGTCCAGGAAAAACTCTGGACCTGCCGAAGAGGCAAGAGACCATTGTTTCGGGGTGCACAAAGAGAGGGGATTCAGAGCACCACCTAAATCAGCTCCAGAGACAGGCGTGAGCCGCACCTATCAGCGTGGACATCAGAGACGGGCATGAAATGCTAATGCTGCTGCTGCAGCCACCAAGAAGCCTGTGTGCAAGCACAGGTCACTATCCACACACCCCCTCCTGGGAACCTGTGCTGCCTGACACTGCCAGGGTCCTGTTATCCAGGGACAACTTCCCCAGGAGAACACACGGCACGCCTCAGGTTATTACAATGTCCCGCTGGCCTCTGCCACCGCAGGCTCACCCTGCATTCTGTACCCCGCCCTCCCCCCGGCCTGAGAGAGCCAGAGCTCCCTAATCAGCTTCTACTTTAACCCCGTCCTGTCTGGACAGGGGACAGATTGCCCTCGGCAACCTACATGCAGAGGTGAGGCCACATCCAAAGCTGAACCCCAGGAGATTTGCGAACAAAGAAGAAAAAGGGAAATTTCTCCCAGCAGCCTCAGAAGCAGCGGATTAAATCTCCACAATCAACTTGATGTAACCTGAACCTGTGGAATACCTGAATAGACAACGAATCATCCCAAAATTGAAGTGGTGGACTTTGGGAGCAAATGTAGATTTGGGGTTTGCGTTCTGCATCTAATTTGTTTCTGGTTTTATGTTTATCTTAGTTTAGTATTTAAAGATTATTTTCATTGGTAGATTTGTTTATTGATTTGGTTGCTCTCTTCCCTTTTTTTTTAATATATATTTTTTCCTTTTTCTCTTTTTGTGAGTGTGTATGTGTATGCTTCTTTGTGTGATTTTGTCTGTATAGATTTGCTTTTATCATGTGGCCTAGGGTTCTGTCTGTCCATTTTTGGTTTTTGTTTTTTTTAGTATAGGCTTTAGTGCTTGTTATCATTGGTGGATTTGTTTTTTGGCTTGGTTGCTCTCTTCTTTTTTTCTTTTTTCTTTTTTTTAATTTTTCATTTTTAATAATTTTTTTTATTTTAATAACTTTATTTATTTCACTTTATTTTTCTTTCTTTCTTTCTTTCTTTCTTTCTTTTTTTTCCTCCCTTTTCTTCTGAGCCGTGTGGCTGACAGGGTCTTGGTGCTCCAGCCAGGTGTCAAGGCTGAGCCTCTGAGGTGGCAGAGCTGAGTTCAGGACATTGGTCCACCAGAGACCTCCCATCTCCATGTAATATCAAACGGTGAAAGTTCTCCCAGAGATCTCCATCTCAATGCTAAGACCCAGCTCCACTCAACGACCAGAAAGCTCCGCTGCTGGACATCCTATGCCAAACAACTAGCAAGGCAGGAGCACAACCCCACCCATTAGCAGAGAGGCTGCCTAAAATCATAAGGCCACAGACACCCCAAAACAAACCACCAGACGTGGTCCTACCCACCAGAAAGACAAGATCCAGCCTCATCCACCAGAACACAAGCACTAGTCCCCCCAACCAGGAAGCCTACACAACCCACTGAACCAACCTTAGCCACTGGGGGCAGACACCAAAAACAATGGGAACTACGAACCTGCAGCCTGTGAAAAGGAGACCCCCAAACACAGTAACTTAAGCAAAATGAGACAGAGAAATACACAGCAGGTGAAGGAGCAAGGTTAAAACACACCAGACAAAACAAATGAGAAAATAGGCAGTCAACCTGAAAAAGAATTCAGAGTAATGATAGTAAAGATGATCCAAAATCTTGGAAAGAAAAAGGAGAAAATACAAGAAACATTTAACAAGGACCTAGAAGAACTAAAGAGCAAAAAAAAAAAAAAAATGATGAACAGCACAATAAATGAAATTTTAAATTCTCTAGAAGGAATCAAAAGCAGAATAACTGAGGCAGAAGAACGGATAAGTGACCTGGAAGATAAAATAGTGGAAATAACTACCGCAGAGCAGAATAAAGAAAAAAGAATGAAAAGAATTGAGGACAGTCTCAGAGACCTCTGGGACAACATTAAACACACCAACATTCGAATTATAGGGGTCCCAGAAGAAAGAGGAAAAAAAAGGGACTGGGAAAATATTTGAAGACATTATAGTTGAAAACTTCCCGAATATGGGAAAGGAAAGAGTCAATCAAGTCCAGGAAGCGCAGAGAGTCCCATACAGCATAAATCCAAGGAGAAACATGCCAAAACACATATTAATCAAAGTATCAAAAATTAAATACAAAGAAAAATATTAAAAGCAGCAAGGGAAAAACCTACAACCATGATTACTCTACCCAGCAAGGATCTCATTGAGATGCGACGGAGAAATTAAAACCTTTACAGACAAGCAAAAGCTAAGAGAATTCAGTACCACAAAACCAGCTTTACAACAAATGTTAAAGGAACTTCTCTAGGCAGGAAACACAAGAGAAGGAAAAGACCTACAATAACAAACCCAAAACAATTAAGAAGATGGTAATAGGAACATACATATCGATAATTACCTTAAATGTAAATGCTTAAATGTAAATGCTTCCACCAAAAGACATAGACTGGCTGAATGGATACAAACACCAGACCCATATATATGCTGTCTACAAGAAACACACTTCAGACCTAGGGACACAAACAGACTGAAAGTGAGGGGATGGAAAAAGATATTCCATGCAAATGGAAATCAAAAGAAAGCTAGAGTAGCAATTCTTATATCAGACAAAATAGACTTTAAAATAAAGACTATTACAAGAGACAAGTACACTACACATTGATCAAATGATCAATCCAGGAAAAAGATAAAACAATTGTAAATATTTATGCATCCAGCATAGGAGCACCTCAATACAGAGGCAAATGCTAACACATAAAAGGGGAAATCGACAGTAACACAATAATAGTGGGGGACTTTAACACCCCACTTTCACCAATGGACACATCATCCAAAATGAAAATAAATAAGGAAACACAAGCTTTAAGTGATACATTAAACAAGATGGACTTAATTAATATTTATAGGACATTCCATCCAAAAACAGCAGAGTAGGGCTTCCCTGGTGGCGCAGTGGTTGAGAATCTGCCTGCCAAAGCAGGGGACACGGGTTCGAGCCCTGGTCTGGGAGGATCCCACATGCCGCAGAGAAACTAGGCCCGTGAGCCACAATTGCTGAGCCTGCACGTCTGGAGCCTGTGCTCCGCAACAAGAGAGGCCGCGATAGTGAGAGGCCCACGCACCGCGATGAAGAGTGGCCCCCACTTGCCGCAACTAGAGAAAGCCCTTGCACAGAAACGAAGACCCGACACAGCCATAAATAAATAAATAAAATTTAAAAAAAAAAAAAAACAGCAGAGTACACTTTCTTCTCAAGTGCTCATGGAACATTCTCCAGGATAGATCACATCTTAGGTCACAAATCAAGCCTTGGTAAATTCAAGAAAACTGAAATCGTATCAAGTATCTTTTCCAACCACAACGCTATGAGACTAGATATCAATTACAGGAAAAAATCTGTAAAAAATACAAACACATGGTGGCTAAACAATACTTTACTAAATAACCAAGAGATCACTGAAAAAATCAAAGAGGAAATCAAAAAATACCTAGAGACAAATTACAATGAAAACACAACGATCCAAAACCTATGGGATGCAGCAAAAGCAGTTCTAAGAGGGAAGTTTATAGCAATACAAGCCTACCTCAAGAAACAAGAAAGATCTCAAATAAACAATCTAACCTTACACCTAAAGGAACTAGAGAAAGAAGAACAAACAAAACCCAAAGTTAGTGGAAGGAAAGAAATCATAAAGATCAGTGCAGAAATAAATGAAATAGAAACAAAGAAAACAATAGCAAAGATCAATAAAACTAAAACCTGGTACTTTGAGAAGATAAACAAAATTGATAAAGCTTTAGCCAGACTCATCAAGAAAAAAAGGGAGAGGACTCAAATCAATAAAATTAGAAATGAAAAAGGAGAAGTTACAACAGACACCACAGAAATACAAAGCATCCTAAGAAACTACTACAAGCAACTCTTATGCCAATAAAATGGACAACCTGGAAGAAATGGACAAATTGTTTGAAAGGTACAACCTTCCAAGACTGAACCAGGAAGAAATAGAAAATATAAACAGACCAATCACAAGTAATGAAATTGAAACTGTGATTTAATATCTTTCAACTAACAATCTTCCAGATGGCTTCACAGGTGAATTCTATCAAACATTTAGAGAAGAGCTAACACCCATCCTTCTCAAACTCTTCCAAAAAATTGCAGAGGAAGGAACACTCCCAATCTCACTCTATGAGGCCACTATCACCCTGACCAAAACCAGAAAAAAATACTACAAAAAAAGAAAATTACAGACCAATGTATCACTGATGAATATAGATGCAGAAATCCTCAACAAAATACTAGCAAACAGAATCCAACAACACATTAAAAGGATCATACACCATGATCAAGTGGGATTTATCCCAGGGATGCAAGAATTCTTCAATATGTGCAAATCAATCAATGTGATACACCATATTAACAAATTGAAGGAGAAAAGCCATATGATCATCACAATAGATGCAGAAGAAGCTTTTGACAAAATTCAACACCCATTTGTGATAACAACTCTCCAGAAAGTGGGCATAGAGGGAACCTACCTCAACATAATAAAGGCCGTATACGACAAACCCACAGCAAATATCATTCTCAATCGTGAAAAACTGAAAACATTTCCTCTAAGATCAGGAACAAGACAAGGATGTCCACTCTCACCACTATTATTCAACATAGTTTTGGAAGTTTCAGCCACGGCAATCAGAGAAGAAAAAGAAATAAAAGGAATCCAAATTGGAAAAGAAGAAGTAAAACTGTTGCTGTTTGCAGATGACATGATACTATACATAGAGTATCCCAAAGATGCCACCAGGAAACTACTAGAGCTAATCAATGAATTTGGTAAAGTTGCAGGATACAAAATTAATGCAGAGAAATCTCTTGCATTCCTATACGCTAACAACGAAAGATCAGAAAGAGAAATTAAGGAAACAATCCCACTCACCACTGCAACAAAAAGAATAAAATACTTGGAATAAACCTACCTAAGGAGGTAAAAGACTTGTACTCAGAAAACTATAAGGCACTGATTAAAGAAATCAAAGATGACACAAACAGATGGAGAGATATACCATGTTCTTGGATTGGAAGAATCAATATTGTGAAAATGACTATACTACCCAAAGCAGTCTACAGATTCAATGCAATCCCTATCAAATTACCAGTGGCATTTTTTACAGAACTAGAACAAAAAATCTTAAAATGAATATGGAGACACAAAAGACCCCAAATAGCCAAAGCAGTCTTGAGGGGAAAAAAAACGGAGCTGGAGGAATCAGACTCCCTGACTTGAGACTATACTACAAAGCTACAGTAATGAAGACAACATGGTACTGGCCAAAAACAGAAATATGGATCAATGGAACAGGATAGAAAGCCCAGAGACAAACCCGTGAAACTCTGGGCAACTAATCTATGACAAAGGAGGCAAGGATATACAATGGAGAAAAGACAGTCTCTTCAATAAGTGGCGCTGGGAAAACTGGACAGCTACATGTAAAAGAATGAAATTAGAACACTCTAACACCATACACAAAAATAAACCCAAAATGGATTAGAGACCTAAATGTAAAACCAGACACTATAAAACTCTTAGAGGAAAACATAGGGAGAACACACTTTGACATAAATCACAGCAAGATCTTTTTTGATCCACTTCCTAGAGTAATGGAAATAAAAACAAAAATAAACAAATGGGACCTAATGAAACATTAAAAGCTTTTGCAAAGCAAAGGAAACAACAAACAAGATGAAAAGACAACCCTCAGAATGGGAGAAAATATTTGCAAATGAAGCAACTAACAAAGGATTAATCTCCAAAATTTACAAGCAGCTCATGCAGCTCAATACCAAAAAAACAAACAACCCAATCCAAAAATGGGCAGAAGACCTAAATAGACATTTCTCCAAAGAAGATATACAGATTGCCAACAAACACAGGAAAGGATGCTCAACATCGCTAATCATTAGAGAGATGCAGATCAAAACTACAATGAGGTATCACCTCACACCAGTCAGAATGGCCATCATCAAAAAATCCACAAACAATAAATGGTGGAGAAGGTGTGGAGAAAAGGGAACCCTCTTGCACTGTTGGTGGGAATGTAAATTGATACAGCCACTATGGAGAACAGTATGGATGTTCCTTAAAAAACTAAAAATAGAACTACCATACGACCCAGCAATCCCACACCTGGGCATATACCTTGATAAAACCATAATTCAAAAAGAGTCATGTACCACAATGTTCATTGCAGCACTATTTACGATAGCCAGGACATGGAAGCAACCTAACTGTTCATCGAGAGATGAATGGATAAAGAAGAGGTGGGACATATATACAATGGAGTATTACTCAGCCATAAAAAGAAATGAAATTGAGTTATTTGTAGTGAGGTGGATGGATCTAGAGACTGTCATACAGAGTGAAGTAATTCAGAAAGAGAAAAACAAATACCATATGCTAACACATATATATGGAATCTAAAAAAAAAGAAAAAAGAAAAAAATGATTCTGAAGAATCCTAGGGACAGGTCAGGAATAAAGACATAGACACAGAGAATGGACTTGACACCGGGAGGGGGAAGGGTAAGCTGGGCCTAAGTGAGAGAGTGGCATGGACATATATACACTACCAAATGTAAAATAGATAGCTAGTGGGAAGTAGCCACATAGCACAGGGAGATCAGCTCAGTGCTTTGTGACCACCTAGAGGGGTGGGATAACGGAGGGTGGGAGGGAGACACAAGAGGGAGGAGACATGGGGATATATATATATGTATAGCTGATTCACTTTGTTATAAAGCAGAAACTAACACACCATTGTAAAGCAATTATACTCCAATAAAGATGTTAAAAATATGTATAAATATCAAAACATTATGTTGTACACCTAAAATTAAAATAATGTTGAATGTTAATTATACCTTAGTTTAAAAAAAATAGAAAAAAAGACAAACAATAAATAGGTTCACAAACACTAAATAAATTAATAAAATAAAAGCAGGCAAAAAGAAAAGATATTCTCTGCAAAGGAGCAACAGTAAGATGAACAACCATCTTCTTAACAGAAACCATAAAAGTCAGAAGATAATGTGCTAAAAGAGAATAACAATAACTTAGAGTTTTATATTCACCAAAAATATGCTTCAGAGATGAAAGCAAAATAAATTTAGATTCAGACATACAAAAATTGGGTGAATTCATCCCTAGCCGACCTGCATTAAAGGAAATGCCAATGGCTATTCTTCAGGCAGAAAGGCAAATAATCCCAGATGGATGCTCAAAGGTGCAAGAAAAAAAAATGAAGAACAACAGAGAGGATAATGTGTGGATATATATAAATGAATATTTTCTATGTAAACAAGAATATTGCCTTATGGGTGTTAAATTGATACATTGCAGAAATAGCACAGAAGTGAAGAGAAAAACAGAGTCAAAGTGTTCTAAAACCTTTGTATCTAAGACAGTGGCTCTCAAAGTGTACCTCTTAGGTCAGCATCATTAACATCTTAGTAAATTGTTAGAAATGCAGATTCTCAGGCCTCACCCCAGACCTGCTAAATCAGAAACCCAGGGCCTAGCAATCTGTGTCTTAATAAATGCTCAAGGCAATTCTGAATCCATACTCTCAAGTTTGAATGCATGCATAAGTTTGAGAACTACTAAGTTACATAGAAATTTAATGATTCAAGTAACTGCTACCTCTTGAGTAACCACCTAAGATTGGTATTTATGCCACTTTTTCACACCATACATTGTTAATTTGTGTCTTCTCTCTGCTTTTCTCAGTCTAACTGGAGGTTTATCAATTTTACTGATCTCAAATAACCAGTTTTGATTTAATTGATTTTTCTCTATTGTTTTCTGTTTCCTGTTTCACTGATTTCTGCTATGTTTATTTTTTCCCCCTTATTCTCCTTACTTTGGGCTTGGTTTTCTCCTCTTTTTCTGGTTTCTTAAGGTAGAAGCTGATAAAGGACATCCACAAAAAACTTACATTTAATATCATCCATAGTGATAAAGGACTGAATGCTTTCCCCCAAGATCAGAAACGAGACAAGGATGTCCACTCTCATTTCTGCTATTCTACATCATAATGGAAATCCAATGGAATAAAGCAAGAAAAAGAAATAAAAGGCATTCATATTGGAAATAAGCCTTCCCTTATTTGCAGAAGACATAATTTTCTATGTAGTAAATTCTAAAGAATATACCAAAAAAAAAAAGAGTGAACTATGGGTTTTGTAAGATTGAAAGATATAAAATCAATCTAAAAAATGTCAATTGTAATTCTATATACTAGTAGAAAACAATTGGAAGTTTAAATTTAAATGCAGAATTATTTACAATAGCATCAAAAACTTGAAATGCTTAGGAATAAATCTAGCAAAATAGTGCAAAAGCCATAAACTCTGAAAAGTATAAAACAGTACTAAGAAAAATTAAAGAACTAAATAAATATACTGAGCTCACAGGCCAGACTATTCAGTATTATTATGATATCAATTCTTGTCAAATGGATCTATGGATTCAACACATTCCCAATCAATATCCCAGCAGGCTTTTTTGTAGAAATAGATTAGCTGATTCTAATTTTATATGGAAAAGAAAAGACCTAGAATAACCTATTTCCTCACCAGCCACCAACAGAGTTCCTATATCCAAATTTCATACTATCACATGGTTTAGAACTTACCCCCAACTAAATCTATTTGTCCTATTTGTACTCATTATTTAATCTATTGTACATTGAATGAGTATACATTCTTTAAACCATATGCAGTCACAGTATATTAAGAGCATTGGTTAACATAAATACATTTTATTAAAATAACTTTCCCTTCTTGATTAGCTTGTTGGGAAGAATCAAGAAATTCATATATCAATATGTGAATTTACTGTATAATCATTTGTTAAGAAAATAAAAATGTGAATCTATATTTTCTCATTCATAAGCAATGGAAGTAATGAGTCTATTCTTTTCCATATTTTTCACAGCAGCTTCTGTTACTAACATCTGCTACTCTTTATATGATGTTCACGTGAAAATATACACCAGTTATTATAAGCTTCATCAGGAAGATAGGTAGAACATGTAGAACAAAAACCTTAAAATATGACTAGCAAGACCTTTTTTTTTTCTTTTCCATTATGGTTTTTACAGGATACTGAATATATTTCCCTGAGCTATATAGGAGGACCTTGTTGTTTATGTATTTTATATGTAGTAGTATGTATCTGCTAAACCCAAACTCCTAATTTATCCCTCCCCCTTCCCCTTTGGCAACCATAAGTTTGTTTTCTATGTCTGTGAGTCTGTTTCTGTTTTGTAAATAAGTTCATTTGTGTCATAGTTTAGATTCCACATTTAAGTGATATCATATGGTATTTGTCTTTTTCTGACTTACTTCACTTAGTATGATAATTTCTAGGTCCATCCATGTTGCTGTAAATGGCATTATTTCTTTTTTTATGGCTGAGTAATATTCCATTGTATATATATACCACATCTTTTTTTTTTTTTTTTTGGCTGCATTGGGTCTTTGTTGCTGCATGCGGGCTTTCTCTAGTTGTAACAAGCAGGGGCTACTCTCCGTTACTGTGTGTGGGCTTCTCATTTGTGGTGGCCTCTCTTGTGAAGGACAGGCTGTAGGCACATGGGCTTCAGTAGTTGCAGCATGTGGGCTCAGCAGTTGCAGCACACGGGCCTTGTAGTTGTGGCTCACGGGCTCTACAGCATAGGCTCAGCAGTTGTGGCGCATGAGCTTAGTTGCTCTGCGGCATGTGGGATCTTCCTGGACCAGGGATCAAACCCATGTCCCCTGCACTGGCAGGTGGATTCTTAACCACTGCGCCACCAGGGAAGTCCCTACCACATCTTCTTTATCCATTCATCTGTCAGTGGACATTTAGGTTGCTTCCATGTGCTGGCTATTGTAAATAGTGCTGCTATGAACATTGGGGTGCATGTATCTTTTTGAATTAGAGTTTTCTCTGTATATATGCCCAGGAGTGGGATTGCTAGATCATATGGCAACTCTGCTTTTAGTTTTTTGAGGAACCTCCATACTGTTTTCCATAGTAGCTGCACCAATTTACATTCCCACCAACAGGGTAGGTGGGTTTCCTCTTCTCTGCACCCTCTCCAACATTTGTTGTTTGTAGACTTTTTAATGATGGTCATTCTGACCGGTGTGAGGTGATACCTCATTGTAGTTTTGATTTGCATTTCTCTAATAATTAGCAATGTTGAGCATCTTTTCATGTGCCTATTGGCCATGTGTATGGCAAGACCTTATTTTCAAAACACTACTTATGTCATTTTCTGTGATAACTAAATTGTGTTCTCCCAAAATTAATATGTTGGAACCCCCCCTGTGACTGTATTTGGAGATAGGTTCTTTAAAAAGGTAATTAAGGTTAAATGAGATCATAAGGGTGGGGCTCAAATACAATATGACCAGTGTCCTCATAAGAAGAGGAAGAGACACCAAGGGGTCTGGTGAGAAAAGGCCATGTGAGGACACAGCCAGAGGCATCTGTCTGCAAGCCAGGGAGAGAGGTCTCAGGAGAAACCAAATCTGCTGATACCTTGATCTTGGACTTCCAGCCTCCAGAACTGTGAGAAAATAAATTCCTGTTGTTTAAGCCACCCAGTCTGTGCTATTTTGTTATGGCAGCTTTAGCAGACTAAGACTTAATCCATCAAGCATTACCCTCTAATTTTTGCTTTACCTATTTCTGTGGATGTTTCTATAAAAATGATTAACCAAAATTCATGCCTCACCCCATACATTCTGCCACCATTTGTTTGACCCAATCATTCCTTCACCTGCCATGTATGGCATGACTCCAAAGCCTCCCAGAAATTCAGGGTTGGTTTCTGCTGCACCTATTTGATTAGCTCATTTTGCAAGTTTCTGGGTTGATGCAGACCATCACAAAGCCTGCTTGGCCAAGGAACAGAAATCAATAAGGAGGGAGACAGCAGGAGCAACAGGGGTTGGGTTCAGAAACCTTGCCACACAGTGCGCTGGCTTTGTTGAGCTTCATGGCACGGGCCCATGTTCTGTAAACTTTGCATCTGCACACAAATTGCATTTCACAGGGATACTAAAAGGGTGGGTTACTGATGCTGCATGTGGGAGGTATGTGCACAAATCCTGTTATCAGTTAATAGGATTACCGTGCATGCCTCCTGAGCATGCTTTGAAAGTTTACTCCTAAATCTACATATACAGCCACAGGCCAGCCATTTTATTGCACAACAAATAAAATTGCTGCCAAATCATTTTTAAAACCACTATTATTTTCCTCATTATTTCTGTCATCGTTTCTGAGTTGAGCTGCAGCAATAGCCATATCCAGGTGAGCGTTTTCTTCTTCCCTCTCATATCCACACCGTCACACCCACCCACCCACCCACCCACCCACCCAAGCGGCACCAAATTGTTTCTTACTATTTGTTCTGAAGCCCACAGGATATTATAGGCCTTGGGGAAACTAAGGAGTAAAATCAATAAAAGAGAAAATGAAAAGAAAATGCCAGTTATTTTAGCAACATTGATGAGGTATCTTCTTCAAAACTTATAACCAAAAAGTTCTTTTAAATAGTTGTTTACCGGGAATTCCCTGGCGGTCCAGTGGTTAGGACTTGGCGCTTTCACTGCCGTGGCCCGGGTTCAATCCCTGGTTGGGGAAATAAGATCCCACAAGCCTTGTGGCCAAACAAAAGTCGTTTACCATACATGTCGCCCTTGGCTTTGATTTAACCCTTTCACTAAGTCTCAGGTTATGGACAGCACAAGTGCGGGTTCAAAAATTTCAAAAACTTCATGTGCATGACTTCTGCCCTCTTGTGGCTAGGAAGAGGTCATACTGGGATTCAGCTTCACTGAAGCTGAGGAAATTGTTCCGCCTGAAGAGACCAGAGCCACAACCCTCAGGGCTGTGGTGATGGTTGATCAAAGTCCCTGAACCAACAATCAGAATGCCATGATCTGTCAAAGAGTTTTCTCTCAAGTGTGAATTTATTTACATGGAAATTATTCAAAGGATACAAATAAATGTCATTTATATGTACATTTAATGACTGTAAATTGTATGAAGAGAAATACAAAATAACTATACAATTCAGTGATATATGTTTCAGGTAACACATGAACACTTGGAATCCACAGTATCCTAAAATATCTAGGTTGTATGATTACTTCCTGTGTAAGATGAGTCTGAGGAGAGATTATGAGATGCATAATGTTTTATCCAGTGCCATGGCTACACCATGGCTCCCTTTTTTGTATCCCTTCAAGACACTTATGTGATCCTTTGACTGGACAGAGCCTCTCCTTCAGCTGCCCTTTGCCTCCCAAGAGAGATCCTTGTCTGTTCCAGATTATTTCCACTCATCCTTCTTTCCCTACCTACCCTGAATCTCATTGCCTCAGGGTTTTACTTTAAATCTATGTTGCAAAAGAGAATTCCATTCCATAACCCTTAGAGTTATCACACTGTTGTAATCATCAATGTAGGTGTGGATGCAAATAAACTTTGTAGCTAGCTACCTTCTTGACCCTGGCCAAATCCGAGGAATGCCCTGACCCCATCACTTACCCCTCCCTTAACAACTCTCTTGAATTTTATAGTAAGTTCCCCCTGCTTTACTTTGTAGTTTTCCAATTTGGGGCTGTTTCAATTAATCCTGCTCTAAATATTCTTGTACACGTATCCTTGTGAACATAAGCACACACTTTTTAGGGTTTATTACTTAGGAGAGGAATTTCTGTGTCAAGGGACATGTAAATCTATAACTTTATTGGATAAAGTCAAACAGTTTTTTGAAATGGTTGAAACAGTTTACCACCTGCCACCTGACCAACAGTACATGAAATTTCCTATTCCACATCTTTGCCATCACTTCTTATGGTTAGAATTTAGATTTTACCCGATGTGATAGGTAGTTGTACCTCACTGTGGTTTTAATTTGCGTGATCTTGATTGCCAGTGAGTCTGGATGTCTTTAGATATGTTTATTGGCCATTAAGACATCCTCTTTTGTGAATTATCAATTCAAGTCTTTTCCATTTTTCTATTGAGCTATCTGGTTATTTGTTTGTCTTTTTCTTATTGAATTGTAGAAGTTCTTTTTATATTTGCATGTGAGCCTTTTGTTAGATGTACTGCAAGTGTTTTTTCTCCTCTCTGTGACTTTCCTTTTCCTTCTCTTAATGTGTCTTAATGTGTCGTCTGACACATGTAGCAAAATTTAGCAATCATTATTTCCTATAGTTTATTTTAAAATATCTTTCTCTAGCCCATGAGCATAAGGATATTCTCCTAGATTATATTCAAAAATCTTTATAGTTTTGTGTTTGACATTGAGATCTACTTTCTACCTAAAATTGACTTGTCATGTTGTTGATTATGGGTCCAATTTCTCTCCTTTTTTTCTTTCTCTTCCTTTCCTCCTCCTTTTTCTTTTTGTTGCTGTTGGGTCATCAGATCCATAAACATGGTACATTTAAGTTGCCTTTATTTTCTTTTTTTGAAAAGTATTTATTTATTTATTTATTTATTTATTTATTTATTTGGCTGCACGGGGTCTTAGTTGCTGCACTCGAGATCTTCGCTGCAGCATGAGAACTCTTAGTTGCGGCATGTGGGATCTAGTTCCCTAACCAGGGATGCAACCTGGGCCCCCTGCACTGGGAGTGCAGAGTCTTAGCCACTGGACCACCAGAGAAGTCCCTAAGTTGCCTTTATTTTCCTTCATTAAGTTTTACAGTTTTCTTCACAAAAGTCTTACACATTTATTTTTTTAATACCTTGGGGCATGACTTTTTAAGCTATTTTGAATGGTTATCTTTTATTTCCTTTTCTAACTATTGGCTGCTGATATATAGAAATACAATTAATTTTTATATTTTATATCCACTGCTCCATTTGGTTATAAACTAATACTGTATTCACAGGTGATTTTAGATTTTGTCATAATCATGTCATCTTTAAACAATGACAGTTTTGTGTCTTCCTTTCCAATCCTTATAATTCTTATTTCTTTTTCTTATCTAATGGCTCTGACTGGGTCTCAGCTAAAATTCTGAGTGAAAATAGTGATAATGGACATGCTTGTATTTTTCCTGATTGTCTGATTTGCAACTGTGGGATTTTAACTTATGGAGGTGACTAAGTGATGACACAAAGTTTAATGCCATTGAAATAAGAATTTATTACTTACCTTCCTGAGAGAAGAGGCCACATCACATCATACAGACCACATGAGGAGCAGCAAGTGTGGTCAGGAGGCAGAACAGGAGGGAGGGAAAAGCCTAAACCCAGAGCCCTTATTAGAGTTTCTGTGGGAAAGGCAGGGCAGAGTAAACAGTTTAGGATTAGCTAATTTGAATAACAAATGCTGGGCTTTGGGCTATGGAGTCCTCTCTAGCTACCTGGTTCCTGGCCCTAGGATGACTTAGGCCAGTGGAAATATTGGCTTAGTATGTAAGCGTTAGATAAAGGAAGTGATTGGCTTGCACGTGAGAGACATGCTCTCAAGTAAAGTATTTACTAATTTTAGGAATTAGCTAGCCCTGGGAGGCCAGCCTCTGCTCAACCATTAAGATTTTTAAGAGGTCAAAACATCATAAGATACAGAAAACATAAAGCATGATTAATACACTGATCTCAAAGAGAAAGCTTCGAATGTTCCATTAGTTCCCTGTTTTGTTTTGTTTTTTTAGATGTCCTTTATCCTTAAAAAGATATCTTCAATCCCTAGTTTGCCAACAGTACTTTTTCCTAGTTATAAACAGATGTTGAATTTTATCAAATGTTTTTCCTGAATCAATTGAGATCATTATATGACTTTCCTCATAATCTGTCAATATGAATATTTACATTTATTGAACTTTTGATGTTAAGCTATATATTTACTTCCTAGAATAAACCCAATTTGGTCATGATGTATTCTTTTTTATATATTATTGGATTTGGCTTGTTAACATTTTGTTAGAATTTTTGCAACTATATTCGTAAATGAAATTTGTATTTTTCCTTGTGTGTGTGCAGTATCTATTATATTAGTACAAGATTATACTAGCCTTCTGAAATTAACCGAAGGAAAAAAGACCATAAAATTGTTGGCATTTCCCCCCTTGTTTTGTAGTACTCTCCAGTTGAGCCAATCAGACCATAAATTATCTTTTCAGGATGCTCTTTTTTTTTTTTTTTTTTTTAACTTATTTGGCTGTGCCAGTCTTAGTGGCGGCACGCGGGATCTTCGTTGTGGCATGTGGGCTGTTAGTTGCAGCCTATAGGATCTAGTTCCCTGACCAGGGATCGAACCTGGGCCCTCTGCATTGGGAGCTCGGAGTCTTAACCACTGGACCACCAGGGAAGTCCCAGGATGCTCTTTAATAAGGGGCTTTATTTCCTTAATAGTTATAGAGTATTTAGGTTTTCTGTGTTTTCTTATGTCAGTTTTGGTAAGTTTGCTATTTTTCTAGGAATCTAAATATTTCATCTAAATCTTCAATTTGGGTACCTAAAGTTGTTCATATTATCCTCTTATAATCTTTTTATATATTGATTATTGATTATTTGTTCCTTCTCTCTTTTTTTGGATACGTTCACCCAAAGTTAATCAATTTTATTAGTCTTTTCAAATAACTGCATTTTGGTTTTTGTTAATCTTTTCTATTGAATGTTTGATTTCTATTTCATTAGTTCATGTTATCATCTGTTTTATTTCCTGCCTTCTAATTTATGTGGATTTACTTTGCTGTTTTTTCTACTTTTTTGGGGGGGGCCGCAACCCATGGCTTGTGAGATCTTAGCTCTCCAACCAGGGTTTGAACCCAGGCTGCTGCAAAGAAAGCACCAAGTCCTAACCACTGGACCACCAGGGAAATCCCTCTGATTTCTTGAGATTGATGTATGGCAAAATTGTTTTCAGCCTTTTTTTCCTTCTTAATATATACATTTAAGGCAGTAAATTTTCTGTTAAATACTGGTCTAACCCTCTCTTTTTTTTTTTAACATCTTTATTAGAGTATAATTGCTTTACAATGTTATGTTAGTTTCTGCTGTATAACAAAATGAATCAGCTATATATATACATATATCCCCATATCCCCTCCCTCTTGCGGCTTCCTCCCACCCTCCCTACCCCACCCTTCTAGGTGGGCACAAAGCACTGAGCTGATTGCCCTGTGCTATGTGGCTGCTTCCCACTAGCTATCTATTTTACATTTGGTGGTGTATATATGTCAATGCTACTCTCTCACTTCATCCCAACTTACCCTTCCCCCTCCCCATGTCCTCAAGTCCATTCTCTACGTCTGCGTCTTTATTCGTGTCCTGCCACTAGGTTCTTCAGAACCATTTTTTTTAAGATTCCATATATATGCGTTAGCATATGGTATTTGTTTTTCTGACTTACTTCACTCTGTCTGACAGACTATACGTCCATCCACCTCACTACAAATAACTCAATTTCGTTTCCTTTTATGGCTGAGTAATATTCCATTGTATATATGTGCCACATCTTCTTTATCCATTCATCTGTCGATGGACACTTAGGTTGCTTCCATGACCTGGCTGTTGTAAATAGTGCTGCAATGAACATTATGGTACATGACTTTTTGAATTGTGGTTTTCTCAGGGTATATGCCCAGTAGTGGGATTGCTGGGTCATATGGTAGTTCTAGTTTTAGTTTTTTAAGGAACATCCATACTGTTCTCCATAGTGGCTGTATCAATTTACATTCCCACCAACAGTGCAAGAGGGTTCCCTTTTCTCCACACCCTCTCCAGCATTTATTGTTTCTAGATTTTTTGATGATGGCCATTCTGACTGGTGTGAGGTGATACCTCACTGTAGTTTTGATTTGCATTTCTCTAATGATTAGTGATGTTGAGCATCCTTTCATCTATTTGTTGGCAATCTGTATATCTTCTTTGGAGAAATGTCGATTTAGGTCTTCTGCCCATTTTTGGATTGGGTTGTTTGTTTTTTTGGTATTGAGCTGCATGAGCTCCTTGTAAATTTTGGAGATTAATCCTTTGTTAGTTGCTTTGTTTGCAAATATTTTCTCCCATTCTGAGGGTTGTCTTTTCGTCTTATTTATGGTTTCCTTGGCTGTGCAAAAGCTTTTAATTTTCATTAGGTCCCATTTGTTTCTTTTTGTTTTTATTTCCATTTCTCTAGGAGGTGGGTCAAAAAGGATCTTGCTGTGACTAATGTCATAGTGTGTTCTGCCTATGTTTTCCTCTAAGAGTTTTATAGTGTCTGGCCTTACATTTAGGTCTTTAATCAAGTTTGAGTTTATTTTTGTTTATGGTGTTAGAGAGTGTTCTAATTTCATTCTTTTACATGTAGCTGTCCAATTTTCCCAGCACCACTTATTGAAGAGGCTGTTTTTTCTCCATTGTATATTCTTGCCTCCTTTATCAAAGATAAGGTGACCATATGTGCGTGGGTTTATCTCTGGGCTTGCTATCCTGTTCCATGATCTATATTTCTGTTTTTGTTCCAGTACCATACTGTCTTGATGACTGTAGCTTTGTAGTATAGTTTGCAGTCAGGGAGCCTGATTCCTCCAGCTCCGTTTTTCTTTCTCAAGGTTGCTTTGGCTATTCAGGGTCTTTTGTGTTTCCATACAAACTGTGAAATTGTTTGTTCTAGTTCTGTGAAAAATGCCAGTGGTAGTTTGACAGGGATTGCATTGAATCTGTAGATTGCTTTGGGTAGTAGAGTCATTTTCACAGTGTTGATTCTTCCAATCCAAGAACATGGTATATCTCTCCATCTATTTGTATCATCTTTAATTTCTTTCATCACTGTCTTATAGTTTTCTGCATACCGGTCTTTTGTCTCCTTAGGTAGGTTTATTCCTAGATATTTTATTCTTTTTGTTGCAATGGTAAATGGGAGTGTTTCCTTAATTTCACTTTCAGATTTTTCATCATTAGTGTATAGGAATGCAAGAGACTTCTGTGCATTAATTTTGTATCTTGCTACTCTACCAAATTCATTGATTAGCTGTAGTAGTTTTCTGGTAGCATCTTTAGCATTCTCTATGTATAGTATCATGTCATCTGCAAACAGTGGCAGTTTTACTTCTTCTTTTCCAATTTGGATTCCTTTTATTTCTTTTTCTTCTCTGATTGCCGTGGCTAAAACTTCCAAAACTATGTTGAGTAATAGTGGTGAGAGTGGGCAACCTTGTCTTGTTCCTGATCTTAGTGGAAGTTGTTTCAGTTTTTCACCATTGAGAACGATGTTGGCTGTGGGTTTGTCAATATGGCCTTTATTATGTTGAGGTAAGTTCCCTCTATGCCTACTTTCTGGAGGGTTTTTAACCATAAATGGGTGTTGAATTTTGTCAAAAGCTTTCTCTGCATCTATTGAGATTATCATATGGTTTTTATCCTTCAGTTTGTTAATACGGTGTATCACATTGATTGATTTGTGTATATTGAACAATCCTTGCGTTCCTGGGATAAACCCCACTTGATCATGGTGTATGATCCTTTTAATGTGCTGTTGGATTCTGTTTGCTAGTATTCTGTTG
Source organism: Balaenoptera musculus (assembly GCF_009873245.2). Lineage (NCBI taxonomy): Eukaryota > Metazoa > Chordata > Mammalia > Artiodactyla > Balaenopteridae > Balaenoptera > Balaenoptera musculus. Next base: position 60,350,815 of record NC_045788.1, read on the forward strand.
AGGATTTTTGCATCTATGTTCATCAGTGATATTGGCCTGTAGTTTTCTTTTTTTGTAACATCTCTGTCTGGTTTTGGTATTGGGGTGATGGTGGCCTCATAGAATGAGTTTGGGAGTGTTCCTCCCTCTGCTATATTTTGGAAGAGTTTGAGATGGATGGGTGTTAGCTCTTCTCTAAATGTTTGATAGAATTCTCTTGTGAAGCCATCTGGTCCTGGACTTTTGTTTGTTGGAAGATTTTTAATCACAGTTTCAATTTCAGTGCTTATGATTGGTCTGTTTATATTTTCTATTTCTTTCTGGTTCAGTCTTGGAAGGTTGTGCTTTTCTAAGAATTTGTCCATTTCTTCCAGGTTGTCCATTTTATTGGCATGAGTTGCTTGTAATCTCTCATGATCCTTTGTATTTCTGCAGTGTCAGTTGTTACTTCTCCTTTTTCATTTCTAATTCTATTGATTTGAGTCTTCTCCCTTTTTTTCTTAATGAGTCTGGCTAATGGTTTATCAATTTTGTTTATCTTCTCAAGGATCCAGCATTTAGTTTTATTGATCTTTCCTATCGTTTCCTTCATTTCTTTTTCATTTATTTCTGATCTGATCTGTATGATTTCTTTCCTTCTGCTAACTTTGGGTTTTTTTGTTTTCTTTCTCTAATTGCTTTAGGTGTAAAGTTAGGTTGTTTATTGGAGATTTTTCTTGTTTCTTGAGGTAGGTTTGTATTGCTATAAACGTCCCTCTTAGAACTGCTTTTGCTGCATCCCATAGGTTTTAGATCATCGTGCTTTCATTGTCATTTGTTTCTATGTATTTTTTGATTTCCTCTTTGATTTCTTCAGTAATCTCTTGATTATTTAGTAGTGTATTGTTTAGTCTCCATTTGTTTGTATCTTTTACAGATTTTTTCCTGTAATTGATATCTAGTCTCACAGCGCTGTGGTTGGAAAAGATACTTGATATGATTTCAGTTTTCTTAAATTTACCAAGGCTTGATTTGTGACCCAAGATATGATCTATTCTGGAGAATGTTCCATGAGCACTTGAGAAGAAAGTGTATTCTCTTGTTTTGGGATGGAATATCTTATAAATATCAATTAAGTCCATCTTGTTTAATGTATCATTTACAGCTTGTGTTTCCTTATTTCTTTTCATTTTGGATGATCTGTCCATTGGTGAAAGTAGAGTGTTAAAGTCCCCTAGTATAATTGAGTTACTGTCGATTTCCCCTTTTATGGCTGTTAGCATTTGCCGTATGTATTGAGGTGCTCCTATGTTGGGTGCCTAAATATTTACAATTTTTATATCTTCTTCTTGGGTTGATCCCTTGATCATTGTAACCCTTTCAAGAGATTTAATTTGTAGCATTTTCACTATTATACAGATAAAAATATTTTCTAATTTCCATTGTGATTTTTTTCTTAAACTTATGGGTTGTTTAGATGCATATTGATTAAATTCTAAACATATGGGGATTCTTTATTTATCTCTGTTATTGATTTCTAGCATAAATACACTCTGTTAGAGAACATAGTCTATATGATTTCAGTTCTTTATACTTGTTAAGACTTTCTTTACAGCTCAGTATAGTGTATCATATCTTCCCTATGTTGGTGAATTTGTTTTTCCTGTAGTTCTGCCTGAGTTTGCTCTATAGGTGTTGCTGTTATCATATTAAAAGCATGCAAATATAGAATTTCTGTATCTTCCTGGTGAGTTTAACCTTTTATCATTATGAAGTAAAGCCCTTTAACTCTAGTAATGCTTCTTTCCTAAATTCTATTTTATCTGATATTAACGTATCTGCTCCAATTTTAAAACAAATTGGGCAGGAGGTTAATATTTTCCTTTCTGTCTTTCTATATCTTTATCATCTTTCTCATTTAGGTATATTGCTTGAAAATAATTTTTTTTAAAAAAATGTATATATAGGGAATTCCCTGGCAGTCCAGTGGTTAGGACTCTGTGCTTCCACTGCCTAGGGCCCAGGGTTAAATCCCTGGTCAGGGAACTAAGATCCCACAAGCTGCCTGGTGCAGCAAGATTGATAGATAGATAGATAGATCTCCCATTATACATTATACACATACAACTTTTTAACTGGGGCACTTAGTCCATTTTTGGTTAACGTAATACTGTTGTTTGGGGATTATATTTACTATCTTACCATGTGCTTTCTATTTGTCTACCAGCTCTTTCATTTTTCTCTCCTCTCTTGCCCTCTGTGTAGTGATTCTTGTTTGCATGTTCCATTTCCCTATTAGTTTGAAAGATATACACTCTTTTTAGGTGTTTTTTGGGTTTTTTTTTGGTTCTTTTTTAGTGATTACCCTACAATTTACAAAATGGATTAGACATAAAAATATGTGTAGAAATAATTTTAAACCAACTGTAGGATTTTAATCTTCCAGATGTCATTTTTATTTGCTTCATTCAGGCACCTGGAGGCAGTAGCAATCAGGATCACCTTGTTTGGGATTTGGGGGCCTTTCCATATAACTGGAAAGGTGTAGACCATACGAGATCTGATTTACTTCCAGTTAATTTTTATTGCTATGTTCCCAGTCCAAGGAGTAGGGGTAAGGTGTTATTTATTGGGGTGAACACCCTTTGCATGCCTGGATTCCAATTCTGACACCCCCTAGCTCAGTGAGAGCTCATCTCAGCCTCATGGCTGCCTTCATTGAATCAGCAGCAAAAGTGATCAAGTAATATTGAAACTGAGTCCCACTAAAACCAAGTTCCGTTACCAAGTTTATGATTAATCTCTCTATCCAAAACTTTATTCCCTTTCTTGTCCCCTGTGACCTCAATCCTGTGCTAATTGAGCACTAATCAACCAGAGTCAGATGACTACAATTGCTATTGTATATATCATCACCAAGGTACAAACTCAGGTTGTTTCCCCAGGGCAAGACAGGCTAACAGACCCCTGAGCCATGGACCACCAGGCCAGAGAATCATAAACCAGAGACATCCTGACTCCCAAAACTATGATTAAGAAATGGCACAGAAATGGCACAAGACAGTGATTAATTCCAGCCTCTTTGTTCTTCCCCTTAAAAAAAAAATCCTAACTCAAAAACCAAGTTGGAATGACCCTGAGCCTTGTCTTCCTCTCCCTTGCTTAGCACCCAGCAATAAACACTGTACTTTCTTTCACTACAGGCCAGTGTCAGTAGATCAGCTTTGCTGCTGTTGAGCGAGCCAACCGAAGTTCAGTTCAGTAACAGTGTATTCACATTCTGAGCTCCCATCCTCTGCCAGATCTCAGTCCAGTAATCGTCCATTATGTTGTTTGTTCTTTGACACTGTGATATTGTGATTTATAGTAAGAAATATATATTTGGTCCTCGTGCCCATTTCTGGCACAGAGCTCCTAAAACTCTTGGAATTTCCTAAGTGATGAGAGCAACAAAGGTGTCCTTTGTTAGGTTAATGAGGTGACTTTTGGAAAGAATGTAACCAACCAAGTGATTAGAGGGTCTGAACTTTCAGTCCCACCTTTGACCTCCCGGGAGGGGGCTGGAGGTTGAATCAATTGCCAACTGCCAATGATTAATTCAATCATGCCTATGGAATGAAGCCTCACAAAAACCCCAAAGGACGTGGTTCAGAGAGCTTCTGGGTTGGTGAGCATATGGAGGTACTGTGAAAGTGGCCTTGGAGAGGGCATGGAAGCTCTGTACCCATACCTTGCCATATGCATACCTTGCCGTATGCATACCTTGCCCTGTGCATCTCTTCCATCTGGCTCTTCCTGAGTTATATCCTTTTATAATAAACCAATGATGCTGAAAACTCGGCCTCTGTACACCAGTGCCAAATCAAATGTCAGAGACAGAGTTTTGGGTTAAGTAGAAAAAATATAGCTTTATTGCTTTGCCAGGTAAAGGGGTACACAGCAGGCTCATGCCTTCAAAACTGTGTGTCCCTACCAGGGGGGATTTGGTGAGGAGTTTTATAGCAATGGTTCAAGGGTGGGGTTACTGATAAGGATCAGGGTGTGTGCAGGGCCTGCATTCCTTTAATCTGGCCTCAGGTGGTCTCCTGATGAGCTTCTGTGGTTCTCAAGGTTATCAAACTGTGACCTTCTCTCTGGAATGAAGAATGCTTCATCAAATCATTAACATCTCCCATTTGTTGGGGGTTTTAGTTCTGCAGAAGAACTCAAAGATATTGTTCTGTGTATCCCTTGAGGTGGAAACCAGGACCTGCCCCAAGGCTGCACTGTTGTTTCTTGACTGCTCCTCCCTTGTCTCTGCATCCCCACCCTTCCCTGATTAGCAACTATTTGAATCTGCCCTTTGGAACTCAGGGAAGGTCATAGAGGCTGAACCCTATTCCCTACAAACAAGAAACAGGGGACACAGAAGTGTTTCCATGCCCAGGGGCCCCACAGGGTCCTGCTTGGTTTCACCAGTAATAAGTAAAATGTTTCTCCGAGTTCTGTGAACTGCTCTAGCAAATTAATCAAACCCAAGGTGGGGTCATTGGAACCTTCAATCTTTAGCCAGTTGGCCAGAGGCCCAGATGACAACTTGGACTTACCATTTGTATCTGTAATGTGAGGCACAGCGCAGATGGGGGTAGACAGTCTTGTAGGACTGAGTCCTTAACATGTGGGATCTGACACTGTTGATGGCAAAAGCTCAGCCTCTGTACACTGGTGCCAAATCAAATCTCAGAGACAGAGTTTTGGGTGAAGTAGAAAAGAATAGCTTTATTACTTTGCCAGGCAAAGGGGGGACACAGTGGGCTCCTGCCCTCAAAAACTATGTGTCCCAACCCAGGGGAGTTTGATGAGAAGTTTTATGGCAAGGGTGGAGTTGCTGATAGGATTAGGGTGTGTTCAGGGCCTGCCTTCCTTTAATCTCGTCTCAGGTAATCTTCTTGATGCGCTCCTCTGGTTCCATTAGTCTGGCCTCAGGTGGTCTTCTCAGGTATGAAGAATGCTGACATCTTCCATTTGCTGGGTTTTAATTCTATAAAGGGCTTAAAGACATTGTTCTGTGTATCCCTTGAGGTGGAACCAGGACCTGCCCCAGGGCTGCACTACTGTTTCCTGGCTGCCCCTCCCTTGTCTTTGCATCCCTTCCTTCCCAGATTAGCAACTGTTCAGATATGCCCCTTGGCACTCAGGTAAGGTCTGGAGGCTGGAGGGGGACAGTAAGGCTTCCATGCCCAGGAGCCCCACAAGGCCCTGCTCGGTTTCACTGTCTCCAGGTAGATAGTGTCAGAACTGAGTTGAGTTGTAGGACACCCACTAGTGAAGAATTGCTTGGTGGTGTGGGAACCACCCTCATGCCCCACCCCCACCCGCATACACACATACAAATCAGAGTTGGTGACCAGAACCTTCGGATGCTTTTTAGGAAAAAATTTAGTATATTCCATTCAGCTTTTTCATTCCATTGTCTTAGAGATTACCCCTCAATTCCTGCCAGTGAGGTTCCTGGAGCTACTTATAACCTGGTTACCCATTTAATCAGTACTTATTGAGAGCCTACTATGTGTCTGGCCCTATCCTAAGCTCTGGAAATTCAGCAGTAAAGCCCTGCTGTCATAGAGTTGACCTTCAAGTTGGAGAAAGGAGGTGATATGTAAACATATCTGAATACAGTTAAGAAGTGAACTATATAAAACTCTGGTGGAGGGTTTCTTCAGCAGGTGAAACAAGTTCAAAGGCTCTGAGGCAGGAGAGAGCAGGGAGGGCATAATACATGGTTCCTTCAACCTGGCCTTAGGTGGTCTCTTGATGAGCTTCTTGAGGTTATCAAACTGTGATCTGCTCTGGAATGAAGAATGTTAACATCTCCCATTTGTTGTGGGTGCTGGTTCTGTAAAGAGCTCTAAGGTATTGTTCTGTGTATCCCTTGAGGAGGAAGGCTGCACTATTGTTTCTTGGCTGCTCCTCCCTTTTCTCTGCATGCCCTCCCTTCCCTGATTAGCAACTGTTCAAATCTGCCCTTTGGGACTCAGGGAAGGTCATGGAGGCTGGAGTCTATTCCCTACAAACAGGAAATGGGGGACAGAAAGGCTTCTGTGCCCTGGAGCCCCACAGGGTCCTGCTCAGTTTCAGTAGTTGCTCAAAAGGTGGGAGCTATAACTTCCTGCATCTTAACGTTGGAGACAGTGTTGCCTAATGACTATGGACTCTGCAGCCAAAATGCATAAGTTCAGAGTTCAGATCTCGGCTTGGCTACTTACTTAACTGTGTGACCTTTGAGTAAGTTACTAAATTTCTGTGTGCCCCCATTTCTTGGTCTTTAAAATGGAGAGATAGTGATTGGACCTACCTCATAGGGTTGTTGGGAAGATTAATGAGTTAATACATAAAAAGTGCTTAGATCAGGGCCTGGCACCAAAAGCACCATATGCATGTTGACTGTCATTGTTGTTAATGACTGATCTTGCCATAATTATAAAGCACTTTCCTCCTTCAATTTAGCCATGACCCCTAGCTCTGTCCTCCCCTGGCAATCATATCATATATGAAGTGCCCTCAGGTGCATCATCCCAAGCCAGTCTTAGGACATCTTTGTGACACAAGCAGGAGAACCTGGCACAAACATGTATAAATTCCACACAAATATTTGTCCAAACAGATGTTTAACTGAATCATGAATCCTAGTATCAAGCAATTCAAGTATCACATCACATAAGAGTAAATTTGGAAAAAAGGAAAGAAATTAACAGTGTATAGTTGCAAAAATAAGTTCCTTATCTCTCTAAGTTCCTTATCTCTCTAGTTCATGGAGAGTCTAGCTACTGAGACTATACAGTGAAACCGGTCTAAATAGGTGCAATTCGTTCAATTTAGCATAAGGTGGCGCCAAAGGATGTTTTAATCTGTGGTTTTATGCACTGGACAAAATGCTCCTATCTAATCAGAAAGTCTAAGAATACAGCAAGAACTTCCAAGTTAACTTGGGCATCCCAAGGAGCCCCAGCTATCAGCAGCTTCCTTCAGCCTTCTATGCCCAGACTTCTGAAATTGTTTCATCTTGGGTAAGACCAGGAAAGTTCCCCTACAAAAGTATGCCTAAAAGTAGCCTTCCAAAATACTGATATCAAACTGGGGCATACATGTTTGACACCTGCCAGGAGACTGTGCTATTTTCCCTTTGTTTCTTTTGTTTCATTCGTGAAAAAAAAAAAGTAACAACAACAACAAAAAGTAACACATGCACAGTGTAGGAAAGCCATCAAATTTAAGACACTAAGAAGAAAATACTCATGTATAATACCACAACCCAGAGATAACCATTAACTCCTCCCCCAAATTTCAGCCCTCAAATTTCCTGTCTCTGTCAAGTACCAATATTTTCCAGTTGGCTACATTCACAATATTTGAGGTATTTTATTCTTCCCTAACAAAAACAATAATATCCACCTAGAATTTTATTGTTTTAGAAGTGTTTAACTATTGATCTGTTGCACAACAATGTGAATATACTTAGCACTACTGAACTATACACTTAAAAATAGCTAAGATGGTAAATATTATGTTATGAGTTTTTTACTACAATTAAATTGTTTTTAATTTTTAAAAAGAAAAAATACAAACAAAAATATTTAGCCATCAACATTTTGATGCATTTACTTCAAATTAATTTAAGAAGTCCTGTCTATAGTATAGAGAGGCAGTAGGAAATGGATCAGTAATCAAGCTCATGCTAAGGAAATAAATTAAAAACCTGTGACTTTGGGACTCACTGAGCATGTGCTCCAAGGGACACAACATGCCTAGTGCTGTGAATAACAAGAGGGCAAGATAGATGGAGAAGGTAAGAATAGAACTTCAACCTCAATCTCAACTTCTGCAACGACTTGGCCGCAGGGTCCAGGCAACCCTGAGCACTTCCTTAGGAAGTCAGATGGTGAGCAAAAAGTGGAAAATCCTAGGTTAGCCTTTGGCACCCACAAGAATTACTGGATGTCTAAGATGTGGGGAAAAAAAGTGAACTAGTTGCTTTTTGCCAGCTGGATTTCAGGCTGGGGTGGAGGTGGAGTTTTTGTATGATGGGCTTTAACAGCTTGAAGTCATACCAAAGTGAGATTCTGGAATCTGCGAAGCTCCAGAGGTCGACTGCCTGGTTTCAGACCCTGACTCCAGCACTCACTAGGTGTGTGGCCAGCTTTGCAGATTACTTCATCTTTATGTACCCCCACTATCCCCCTTTGTAAAGTGAGAATGGTAATATAATAGTAGTGCTTACCTCACTGAATTGGTAAGTAAATTAAATGAATTAGTATGTGTGAAGCTTTTAGTATGGCACTTGATATACAGAAAGCACCAGATAATGGTAGCTGTTAGATTTTGGAAGACTTTGAAAATCAGTCTAAGTTTGAGTGGTAAGTAAGAAGGAGACATACTTAGGAAGGTAGGACAAAGGCAAAAGCACAATAGAAGTTCAATGTGTTGGGGACTTCCCTAGTGGCTCAGTGGTTAACACCCTGAGCTCCCAATGCAGGGGGCCCAGGAACTAGATCCCACATGCATGCCGCAACTAAGAGTTCGCATGCCACAACTAAGGAGCCTGCCGGCCACAACTAAGGAGCCAGTGAGCTGCAACTAAGGAGCCAGCGAGCCGCAACTAAGACCTGGCGCAACCAAATTAATTAATTAATTAATTTTTTAAAAAGAAGTTCAATGTGTTGACGTAGAGTGGGGGAAGGGGGACAGAAGAAAGACTCTCAGTAAACTGAACTTGAGGTTTCAAGGGTTTGGCTTGTAGTGGTACAGTAAGGAATAATGTGTGTGAGATATTAATTCGTTATCATGAGAAACGAATGTCAGCAGGTTTAGAATTGGAAAGAGCACCTTAAAGAGCTGGGTGACTTGGGACTGGCTGTGACTCTGAAACCGTGCACCTCAGATTGGGACTTGAACCCACGAGCCGGAACTTGAACCCAGCCAGAACCCAGAATGGGAGTTGAACCCACATGGCCGGGACTCGAACCCAGCCAGAACCCTGATTGGGACTTGAACCCATGCTGCAGGGACTCGAACCCGGCCAGAACCCGCAGTCTTCCAACGGAGATCACTTAGGACTTAATGAAGCTCAGGTTCTTGATGTCTCATCGCAGAAAGAATTCAGTGAGAGACAAAGTGATAGGTAAGAAGTGGATTTATTTAGAGAGAAACACACTCCACAGACAGAGTGTGGGCCTTCTCAGAGGGTGAGAAAGGCACCAGGGTATGGGGTTGTCAGTTTTTATAGGGGTGTGTAATTTCATAGGCTAATAAGTGAGAGGAATATTCCAGCTATTTCAGGAAGGAGCAGGGATTTCCAGAAATTGGGCCACTGCCCACTTTTTGATCCTTACGGTTGGTCTTGGAACTGTCATGGTGCCTGTGGGTGTGTCATTTAGCTTCTGATGTGTTACAGTGAGCACATACTGAGGCTCAAGGTCTAGTGGAAGTCAACTTGTCTGCCATCTTGGACCCATTTGGTTCTAATCAGTTTATGTCATGTCCTCGGGCTATGTCATTCTTTCAAAGGTTGTGCCCTGCCCCCTTCCCTCCTGTTTCAACTCCACTAGCTATGGGGACTTAGGTGAGTCACTAAGTCACCCCTCCCAACCTCTGGTGATTCCTCTATTGTCAATTTGGAAAATATCTTCACTGCCTCCCTTACAGGTTATTGGGAGAAGAAAATTGTATGGTATGCATGAAGATATTTTTAAAACAATAAATTTCCAGATAGATCTTACTACTGTTTTTGTTAGGAAGGATCAAATGCCTCAAAGTTGAATTTAGCCAACTGGAAAATACTGACAAGCCCCCCAGGGAGGGCTTAAAGATAATTAACTCAAATTCAGGGTTACGAAATAAAAGCATTTAGAGGACTAAAGCTAAAGAACTGGGTTTAAAACATTTGATAGTCATCTATTAAACAGAGCAGGATCCTGTGGGGCCCTCCCGGGTACAAATCCTTTCCATGTCCCCCATTTCTTGTTTGTAGGAAATAGACTTCATTCAACCTCCTTGACCTTCCATGAGTTCCAAAAGGCAGATTCAAACAGTTGCTAATCAGGGGAGGGAGGGAATGAAAAAACAGGGAAGGAATAGTCAAGAAACAATAGTACAGCCATGGGACAGGGTCCTGGTTCCTCCTCAAGGAATATACATAACAATATCTTTGAGTCTTCTATAGGAACTAAAGCCCCCACCCAGATGGAGGATGGTAACTTCAGGCAGAGCACAAGATTCCCGGAGCACTGCCTTGTTACCTCACCACCAGCCAACCAGAAGAAAGTCACACACTCTGCAGCCCTCACCCCAAATTTTGCCTAAAAAACTTCTCCCTGGAAGCCATTGGACAGTTTGGGATTTTTTGAGCATGAGCCACCTGTTCTCCTTGCTTGACCTTGCAATAAACCTTTCTCTGCTCCAAACTTGGATGTTTCAGTTTGTTTGGCCTCACTGTGCATTGGACACATGAACTTGTGTTCGGTAACATCTACATGGAATTAAGTGAAGACTTTAAAATGTGCTGTAGAAATGGCATAACCAAAAGGATTCAGTAGAAAACAATGTATAAATGTACCAATGAAAACATTAAAAGAACTAAACTGTTACTGAGTCCAAGCTCTAAACTGCTACCGAGTCCAAGCTCACTCTGCTTGCTGCACAACAGGCCAATAAATTGGGAGAGAAGGTAACGAGGCGAAGAATAGCAACTTTATTTGGAAAGCCGGGCATCTGAGAAGATGGCGGACTAGTGTCCTAGAGTGCCATCTTATCAGGGTCTGGATGCTAGTTTCTTTTACAGAACAGAAAGGGGGAGGAGATGAGGAAGTAAAGTAAAAAAGCCATAAGTCTTGCAGCCTCGGGAATGGGATGTGTTATTTTCTTCTTTTCTGCAGCCATTCACAGGTGGGCAGGGTCAGGGTGTTTCCCTGTGAGCTGAATAAAGGCACTTTAGTTTAACATTCAGGCAGAGGGGCAGGGTTCCCCAAGGCAGGCCATTGTGTATGCCTATAGCTATAGACAGAATAAAAGCAATGGAAAGCAAAGGTCAAAGTAAAAGAAACAGATCCAACATGGAGTCAGATTTTGTTCTTCCCTGTTACAAAACTTCCCTTTTAATATTAAAAGGATCACAGAAAGGATTTTTTTTTTTTTTGGAAAAGATTTTTTAATTCCATCATTTGTTGCCCTGAAGAGACATGATTGAAAACAAATTGAACCACTCAAAGTAAAGGCTGTTTTCTAGTTAAACAAATAGACTGATCACATACATTTATCTCCTTTCCAATTCAAGTCCTCACCAAAACATCCGTGAGAAAAAGGTAGAAATCTATCATAACAAAGAGAATAGGAGAAGAGATATCAGTAGATGTAACAAAATTTTGTGACACAAAAAGTAGATTGTCTTACTGTTACCAAACCAAACTTGGGTCTGCTTGCCTGAGACAGGAAGGGGGCAGGGCACAACCTTTAAAAGAATGACATAAACTGATTAGAACCAAATAGGTCCAAGATGGCAGAAGAGTCAACTTCCACTAGAACTTGAGCCTCAGGATATGCTCATTGTAACACATCAGCAAGCTAAATGACACGCCCACAGGTGTCATGACAGTTCCAAGGCCAACCATAAAGGTCAAAAAGTGGGCAGTGGCCCAATTCCTGGAAATCCCCACCTCTTCCCCCAAATCACTGGAATATTCCTCCCATTCAGTAGCCTGTGAAATTACCCACTCCTATATAAACTGACAACCCCGTACCCTGGTGCCTCTCTTGCCTTCTGAGATGGCCCACACTCTGTCTATGGAGTGTGTATCTCCCTGAATAAACCTTCTTTCACTTTAGTATGGCTCGCTCTTACTTTCCTGCGCAAAGCCAAGAGCCCACACTTGGTGGCTGTCCCAAGGACTCGCCTAAGACCTGGGACATGACCATCCTTTTGTGCCCCACTTTCTTTCCTGCAACGTGCCCACCACACAGCAAAGCCAATTTACTGATACCAGTTGTGGTGAAGGAAAGTACAGCGCTTATTGCAGGGTCCAGCAAAGAGTGTGGGCGGCTCATGCTCAAAAGACCTAAACTCCTTGATGGTTTTCAGGGAAGTGGCTTTAAAGACAACATCTGGGTGCAGGGGCTGGAGGATGCATAACTTTTTTCTTCTGATCGGTCAGTGGTGAGGTAACAGGGTGATGTTTCAGGAATCTCAATCATTAACCTTCTGGTTCCATCCAGTATGGGTCTAGTGCTCATGTTCATCAGTAGTCACCATCCTCTGCCTGAGTGAGGGTTTTATTTCCTGAAGAACAATTTCAAAGATATACATCAGATTGTTATGTGTATCCCTTGAGGAGGAACTAGGACTCTGCTTTATCACTGAAGTATTGTCATTACTTTTGTTGTTTAACTGCTTTTTCTTTGTTTCTGAAGGAATTTTCTTCACTTCCCTAATTAGTAACTGCCTGGGCCTGCTCTTTGGAACTTAGGGAACTCCTAAAAGACTAAAGCCTTTTTCTACAAACAAGAAGTGGGGGACACAGAGAGGCTTTTTTACCCTGGAGGGTCCCGGAGGGTCCTGCTCAGTTTCAATCCCCCATTTTCTTTGATACTCCTCAATCCTGAAGGGAACAGGTGCAGGACAAGAAAGGAAATAAAGTTTTGGATAGAGAGGTTGATCAGAAACTCGGCAGGGGAACTCGGTTCTAGGGGAACTCGGTTCTAGGGGATCTCGGTTTCATTAGCAAAGGGGAGAGAGCTATGAAAATTGTCCGTAGAAGGAGCTCCCGCGGAGAGCAAACCAATGTGCCCTGCAGAACCACTGGGCAGCTAAGGATTTGGTGGTATCAGGAGCCACAGAAGGTGGGAGATGCTACGGAAGTCTGAAAACAGAATTGATTGAAAGTCCACACATGGAGCATTGGACCCCTCCCCCGCCAATATTGTGGTGATTCAGAGTGTCTGATGATGGCAGGGAGGAGGGGGAGGAGGGGCTACCTGCCTGGGCAAGAAGCATTTATGTTCGTGTTGTTCCTAGAATACTCAGAAGGACCTCTGCGTTGACGGAGTGGATCAGGATTGAATGTCAGCATTGCCAATCATGTCTTCCCAAAGGGAAGTGAGAGAGGAGGAAGAGCTCCCTTCTCCAAAGCAGCTTCTTAGAGAGTACCCAGCCCTGTGGGTGCAACCCTCTTTCCACTCAGACCCCAAAATTGAGGATTAAAACTTCTCAAACATTCAGAAGAAGGAGGAGGAGAAAAAAAAAAAAGGTCTCACAAGCAGGGGGTTTAAAACACAATATCATACCATTGTTGGGCATTGGTTTAAATGGACCCTCGAGTGGCAAATAACCCTTGGCCTGATTCACTCTCTTTGTGCTCTGAAGTTTCCACCTAATGCTTACAAACTATCAGCAGCCCGGAGAAAGGAGTCACCCCTGATTTTGGTCTGTGACTCAAACACGAAAACTGAAACTTGGAGACAGAAAAAGAAAGGTAGGAATCCACCACCCCACAACAACCTACAAGACTGAGGTGGCTGTTTTTCGGAAATAGAACAATTTGAGGAAAGGAAATTAGTTCCCATGTTCTCTCCTTACTCTTCATATGTTGGTAAAGATACTAGAAAATAATCAGTGACTTAACTTCTGCCTGTAGCCCTATTATTTGCTTATGTCATCAGGCAACTGCTAACTTCTTTGTTTCTCAACAGTAAAATACATAACAATATGCAAAAGCGCACAGTCATTAACAGGACAGAATCTCTAACATGAGAAGAACTGGGTTCAAATCCCAATGCCCCCCTACTTATTAGCTCGATGAGCTTGGGCCATTCATCACTTAACCTCTCTGAACCTCAATTTCCCCATCTAAACTATGGCTATAAGCCATAGAATCATTGTAGGGATCCAGAGAGATGACATGTATAGAAAAGCTTCCAGGGGCTTCCCTGGTGGCGCAGTGGTTGAGAGTCTGCCTGCCAATGCAGGGGACACGGGTTCGAGCCCTGGTCTGGGAGGATCCCACATGCCGCGGAGCAGCTGGGCCCGTGAGCCACAATTGCTGAGCCTGCGCGTCTGGAGCCTGTGCTCCGCAACAAGAGAGGCCGCGACAGTGAGAGGCCCGCGCGCACCGCGATGAAGAGCGGTCCCCGCTTGCCACAACTAGAGAAAGCCCTCGCACAGAAACGAAGACCCAACACAGCCATAAATAAATAAATAAATAAATGTATTAAAAAAAAAAAAGAAAAGAAAAGAAAAGCTTCCAAAAAAAACCAAAACTTCATTACATATAAGGTTCTGTATTTGTTTCCTTTGGCTGCTGTAACAAATTACCACAAACTTTGAGGCTGCATTCCATTTCATGGCCCCTTCCTCCATCTTCAAAGCCTACAGGGTGGCGTTTTGATTCAGTGTCCACTTGCCTTCTTCTTCTATGTCAGATCTCTCTCTGCCTCTTTTTCTTTTTTTTTTTAGATTTTATTGAAGTAGAGTTGATTTACAGTGTTGTGTTAATTTCTTCTGTGTAGCAAAGTGACTCACTTATTCTTTTTCATAGTCTTTCCCATTATGGTTTGTTACAGGATATTGAATATAGTTCCCTGTGCTATACAGTAGTACCTTGTTGTTTCCTCTACCTCTTTCTTAAAAAGACACCTATGAACCTTTAAAAATTGTAACTCACTATATTGTACACCTGTAACTTATATAACATTGTACATCACCTGTACTTCAATTTAAAAAAAATAGAGAGAGAGACACCTGTGATTGCATTCAGGGCTCACCTGGATAATCTATCTCAAGATCTTTTATTCACACCTGCAAAGTCTTTCTTACCATATACAATAACATTCGCACAGTCCAGAGATTAGGCTATCTTTGGCACCATTATTCAGTTTACCACAGGTTTTATCTACAAATTATGCTTCAGAGAAGGAGGAGAGTCCAGTGACTTTTAAACTCATCAAGTCTATTGAAAGTAAATTGCCCCTGACACCCAGGCTCTCCCATAGCCTATTTCACCCTGGGTTACAACCAACAGAATAGGAAGATAACCCTATCCTGGCTACTACAAGCCAAGAAAGGAAGCTTCACCGGCCACCCTGCCATAGCTGTGGTCTTCATGAAGCCTGGGAAAGGCTACTGATGCATCAGAATCTCTGCAAGTGTTGCTCTGTCACCTGTGCCTTGCCTGCCCAGGTGGGGCTCTTTGCAAAGGCCGAGTGTGCAGGCAGGCGGCAGAACTCCAGCAGAGGCATGGGAGGTGTTTCTTTCCTCTGGAGTACAGACCTGGAGGCCCGCCAAGGCCAGCACCAAAGGTTGGGACTACACACTCTCTTCTCCCTCGACCAGGGGTGGGGTACCAGGCCCTCTGTGTAGATAAGGAGCTCCTGTTTAGATAGTACCATCTGGCATGGTTCCCTGTCATTAGTATTGGCAGGGTGGTTTTTTTTCCTTAGTTTGGCAAGTCTATGTCATGTAATTCCCAGGCCATGTTGTTCACGTATTTCACTTGGCCCTACTTTATAGACTTGGCAGTTCTCTCAGTATATGTGATTTGGTCTACAAGCAAGAGATTCAAGAAGCACGGGAACCAACATTTGTTGAGTGCTTATTATGTGCCAGGCACTCTGCTAGCTTATGTCATTTCATTTTGTTTTTATAACAAACACATCATGCAAGTGAGGAAATTGGGGCTCAACTAGTTTAAAGGTTAATTTACTTTCTCAAAATCATAAAGTTAATAAGAGGCAGAGTTTAGAGTCATACTAGTCAGACAGGGGTGTGTCTGACACCCAAACCATTGTTTTCCCACTGTACTCCTCCACCTAAGGGAAGGAGAGGAGGGGTACAGTGGGAAAACAATGGGAAACAGAGTACAGTGGAAAGCAGAGGCTGACCATAGCCACGACTCAGTGGTTTGTTTTGGAGTTCCTTAATTACCGGCAGCAGATTATTCCCTAGTTACAATCCTAGCTGCCAAATCAGTGGCTAAATGACAAGTAAGTAGCACACAACTGAGAAATTGCTCAGCAAACTAAAATCAAATATTATTCTGCTTTGTACACCTAACCGGTTGCCTGTGGGACAGTGATCTCCAATTTTTTTGATTATGCATCCTAGTCAGTAAAAAATTATTGAGCACACACTCTCAATAAATGTATATTTATTTTTATAAACTATATACAGGAACTATTCATAGAAAAAGCCCACAGGGAATTCCCTGGTGGTCCAGTGGTTAGGACTCCGAGCTTTCACTACCGAGAGCCTAGGTTCAATCCCTGGTCGGAGAACTAAGACCCTACAAGCTGCGCAGGCACGGAAAAAAAACCACACACACACACACACACACACACACACACAAAAGTAAACATTTATAATGCAATATTTTACAGTTAGAAGCTCTAATATTTTCTTTCCATATCTGAATGAGTCAGCTTGCATCATTCCTGTATGAACAGTCCACCTGGAAGACCACTGTCATGTGCAGTTACGGTTACGATACAGACCCACTGCTGTATACCCAGACTCATTTATCAACATCTAAGAAAACCCCAGCAATGATTAGAATGGCCTGTAATGAAAGATTACTGCTTCTGTAGCCAAAAAAAAATTCAGGTGACTCTACAGCCTCTTCCACATGGCCAAACAGAATCCCACATCCCTTCATGCCCAGGTGGCACTCTGGTCCCCGGGAAACATTTGCCTAGCTCTTCCCTAAATGTTCTGATTCCCATAGCTAGTGTGTTTAAAAGTGGGCCTGAATTGAAGAATATACCATAGAAACTCAGACTTTAGCTTAAACTTTGGTTTTAAAGAACTTGCCCTGGATTTGGGGAAGGGTGCCCTGAATTTATAGGAAATCATTCAGTCACAAAGTGCATACAACTCTCTGCCTCATGAAGTCTAATTTATGTTTTCTTTCAGGAATAACTACCTTTGGGTTTGTCTGTCCTGTAGAATGTCTAAAGCCCACCTGCCTGAGTGAGGTGGCTCTCTATAATGTCTGTAAATTTCCCATTCTCTGTGGCTTGTCTGAGCCAAGGAGAGAGGCTGTCCTGGTAGCAACACCCCACTAACAGGGATTTCTTTCTCCTGGACCACAGATGGTTTAGAATGAACGCAATATACTGGGCAAAGCAGCCGGTGCTGTGTGTGTGGCCTTGAGGGTACGAGAATGAGGGGAGGAAAAGGGTGATTATCCAGAGAGGACTGTTGAAGGAGGTAATCAAACAAAGAAGAGGGTCTACGGTAAATATCACAAGTCACAGTTCAAATCCAAGCTTAAAGAGCCTGTGAATTCCAGCAAAGCTGTAACTGCCACCTGGGCAAATACCTGAGAGGAGGGCTGTTCCCTTCAGCTAGCTTTGACATGCTCACTGAGATATGGGGGCAAGAAGACCAACTCCAAGGTGAAATGCCCGGGCTGGCAAACTTTACTGGACCCAGGATCACATGGAGACCTTGTTAAAAATGAGAATCTAATTCAGTAGACTTTGGGGGAAAACAAGGGACAGAGACTATGAATCTGCATTTTAAACAAACACCCTAAAGGATTCTGATGCAGGTGGTCCAGAGACCGCATTTTAAGAAGCACTGAAATAAGTTATAGCAGTGCTCAGGCTACTAGGCTACTACGGGAAACATAGTTTTCTGAGGTTTAAATGATGTATATGTGCATAAATGATTTAAATGATTATATTAGTTAATGTATCTATGTATTTTTCCCACTGAAAGAGTTATCTAAAAATCATCCCATGTTGAATTAAGTGCTACCAATAAAAAGTTCAAAACTAGGAGGCAAGGAATATAACGGATGACCAAGCAATAGCAATTATGATTCTCTCCTACTGGTGGGGTGCAGCACCCTTTAGGAGTTACCTTAAAAAAGTATGTCATAGGTCCCCAAATTGATGGGTGTAGAGTTTATATTATTCCTGTAATAATTTCTATTTCACATTATACTTCTCTCTTTTTTAAAATAACTCATGGCTCAGAAGCAATACAAGCTTTTCTCTAACATTAGAGTCAGGCTTAATGTTTTAAGACTTAGAGAGAAAAGACCATAATAGTGTTGCCAGGTGCTATTCAGATCTTGAGACAACCAAGAAAATTACAAAAACTTGAAAACAATGAGAGAAGCATTGGGTTGATAGGAAACACACTGTTACAGAGCAATAGATAATGGTGAAATCAGTCTAAAAATGTGGATTTACTGATTTGTTGAAGGATGTTGGCTTTATTTTTAGTGTAGTGACACCTAATGATGAAGAGACCCATCAGGATGCAGCAGGGGCAGAGGGTTTGGGTTTGATGTTTGGTGGGAGTTAAAGGAGAAGGCTTCGTAGGTTCTGAAGATAAAAAGTAAACCTCTATGATGCCTTTTTGTCGTGTTTCTGCTCATTGTTATGGGGATATCATATGATTTCTGTTGGAATTCAATTTGTTTCTTTGTTGCTTTCTGTTTACTAATATTCTGTGAATTACTTGATTTAACTGCCCACATAACTGTGATATTGACATTCCTTCCAATGCAATAATCTGCTCCTGTATTTTGTGCTAGTGTTTAATGGAGTGTTTGTTTAGCTACATGTGCTGCGACTCCCTATATAGAAATTCATTCAGGTTTATGTTGCTGCTTGCTTTGTGCCCATTTTTACTGATATATTTACTCTGTCTGTGTAGACTATGCAGAAATTTATTCTAATGTATTTCATGTTGTAACTCACTTTTTGGTACCAACATTTAATAAAATACAGTCTCATTATTTGCTTTTACAATATGATGTGTAGGATAGGGGGCTTAATTTACCAGTCAGTTTGTGATGTTTTATTCTCTTCTAGTCACCAGTATTCAGTGGTAATCAATATATTTCTTTAGAACTATGTATTTTATATTTTTCCAAGGTTAGTGGAAAATTATCATATATTGTATATTGTATCATATGAACAAAATTATATTTTCCCCCTTCAACAAGCACTTTTTAAAAATATATGTATATTTATTTATTTGGCTGCATCGGGTCTGGCACGTGGGATCTGTCGTTGCAGCACGTAGGCTGTCCTCTAGTTGTGGCGTGTGGACTCCAGAGCACGCAGGCTCCGTAGTTGTGGCGTGTGGGCTTTCTAGTTGTGGTGCACGGGCTCTAGAGCACGTGGGCTCAGTAGTTGCGGCATGCGGGCTTAGTTGCCCCGCGACATGTAGGATCCTAGTTCCCCGACCAAGGATTGAACCCACATCCCCTGCATTGGAAGGTGGGTTCCTAACCACTGGACCACCAGGGAAGTCCCCACAACAGGCACTTTTAAATCACTTTTAATACAAGTTTAGAAATAGATCTATTATTGTTTCCTGTGTTGCAGGCAGTTTTACATGGGTTGTTTTATTTCATTTTTATGGCAATCCTAAGAGGTACTACTATCATCCCTATTTTGTAGAGGATGGAACTAAGACTCAGTGAAAGGACATGACTGCCCAAGTCACACAGCCAGTAATTGGGCTTTGGAGAAAGCACCAAGACTCCTCAGCCCCTGCCCCTATCTGTATGATCCCATCTGCCCTAAGGGGACCCTCCTGGCTTCAGTTGTGTACGTTGGCCAAGGAAGGGAACAGATGGAGATGTCCATACCTTGTGCTATCAACAGTGAGTAGAAAGAGTCACAAACAGGAGTCAGTTCATTCAGGTTCCTCTTCCATCTCTAATTCCATTGCTAGTGGCCTAGGGCACCCAGGCAAGTCATCACCTTCTCTGATCTTGAGTTTCTTCAGAGTACAGAATTAGCTTGACTGGATGATTATCGACAGCTTGTCAGTTCTAAGTGCTAGAAATTAACTTCCCTTCCATGTCTGTAGGTGGAAGAGAGTGGTGTTGGAAAGCTAAATTTCTCGTAAGCCTGTTCAATCCCATCTTTATAACACTCTGACACCATATCCTTTATTCTTTATCCTGCACTTACCATACACCAAACATCAGATATTCTCTCATTTAATAATCCCCCAGAGAACTTTCAAAGGTCAATGGTGTTATTCTCATTTTACAAGAAAGGAGATTGAGTCTCAGAAAAGATAACTAACTTAATCTAAAGACACAGCCAGTAAGTAGTAGAATTAAAAGTGGAACCCAGGTCTATCTCCCTCCAAAGCCCCTGCAATGAACCACCACATTCTCCTGCTCATCCAGCCATGCTATGCATGGGTTCAGTAGAGAGATGGAGGAGATAGGACCCCATCCCCTTCTCTGTCTGTGGCTACAATTTTATGAATAAGAATGTGTATGTAATATGACTTGTAATCTCTTCAAGTGCCCCACTTCCTGCCTCTTCCATCCTCTAAGATGCCTAAGATTAACAGCTTATGAGCCAGCAAATAGAGTACAGCATAGAGGACTTAGAAGACAAAATCACTTATGTGATTTTGGCAAGTACAGATACTCTGTAAAATATGTTGGTAAAATAGGACTGAGAATGTTTTCTCTGTTTCGCGGGACTGTTATGAAAACCAAATTCATTCTTTCACTTATTCATTCATTGAACAAATATTTGCTTTTGTTTTTTATTTAGAGGAATGAGAGGCTAGCCTAGTTAGTTGGAGGGAGGTTTAAGCTTGCAGTTTTTCATGTTTGTCTTTTAACTTTTTATTTTATATTGGAGTATAGTTGATTAACAATGTTGTGATAGTTTCAGGCATACAGCAAAGTGATTCAGTTATACACATACATGTATCTCTTCTTTTTCAAATTCTTTTCCCATTTAGGTTGTCATTGAACAAATATTTGTTGTGTGCCTATTCTGTGAAAGGTGTTGTTCTGGATGCTGGTAATAAAATGGTGAACAAAATAAGCAAAACCTTGTCCTCATGGAGCTTATATCCTAATAGAGGAAAACAAACAAACAATGAAAGTGTAAACAAATAAACAGGATGATTTCAGGTTGAGATAAATATTGTAATTGCGGGAGGGAGGCAATTTTAGATGAGGATGGAGATGAGGGCAGGGGTGGGGGAGGACCAAGAAGGAATCTGGAAAAGGTGACATCTTTAGCTACTCCTAAAGCATAAGAAACAGCTAACCATCTAAAGAGCATTCCAGGAAGAGGGAACAAGTGCAAAGTTCCCAAGGCGGCAACAAGCTGAGCACATTTGAGGAAGGGGAGGAAGGGAAGGAAGGCCAGTGTGGCTAGAGCACAGTGAGCAAGGGGCAAGAGGTTGAAACAAGGAAGGAGAGAGGCATGTTAGAAGGTTGCTTTCATTTTTAGTGCAAAGGAGGGTATTAAAGTGTTTGAAGCTAAGAAGTGACATGATCTGAATAATGTTTAAAAGAGATCTTTATGGCTGGTGTGTGGGGAATGGATTGGGGGTGGAGGGAAGGGCTAGCAGGGATGCAGGAGACTAGGTTGAAGGCTACTGCTGGAATCCAGCAGAGAGACAAAGAGCCTGGGCAAGGCTGGATTGGGGCAGAGAGATGGGACAGATGAGGGGAAGGGGGGAATCAAGGATGACACATGAGACAACATATGTGAAAAGGATTGCTCAGCTGTACCAAGCTAAGGGATTATCACTAGATTATGGCTTCCTGGAGGGATGACAGAGAGGATTCCTGCTGAGAAAGAGAGAGAGGAACAAAAAGGTTGATGATCAGGGACCCTAAATACAAAGTTCTCCATGATTTCCCTAGGTCTGTCCCTCCTATATGGAAATTCTTTTCCAAAGGTTTAAAATGAGGGGTCTGTCCAGTTCTCAAGCCATTTATATCTTTTTTAAATTTTATTATTTTGCTGATTATTTTAATGGGAAAAAAATATATAACATTAAATTTACCATCTTAACCATTTTTTAAAATTGAAGTATAGCTGAATTACAATGTTGTGTTAGTTTCAAGTGTACAGAAAAGTGATATAGTTTTATATATACATATAATATATACATCTATATTATATATATATTCCTTTTTAGGTTATTTTCCATTATAGTTTATTACAAGATATCGAATATAGTTCCCTGTTTCTTTTATATATAGTAGTGTGTGGCTATTAATCCCAAATTCCTAATTCATCCCTCCCCCTCCCCTTTCCCCTTTAGTAACCATAGTTTGTTTTCTATGACTCTGGGTACCATCTTAACCGTTTCTAAGTGTACAGTGCAGCAGTGTTAAGTATATTCACATTGTTGTGCCAACAGATCTCTAGTTTATCATCTTGCAAAACTGACACTAACCATTAAACACCAATTCCCAATCTCCCTCTCCCATTTATACTGTATCTTGAACATAGATCCAAACAACTTTATTCATTCTCCACAAACTTAGGCTTCATCCCTTGGTATTTATCCTTTATATTTGAAAATGGCAGTGAAATTAATCAGTGTCCAAAACATTCAACTTAATTGGATTTTGTTTTCAAAGAATTTGATTCATTAAATCAAAAGCTATACAGTCTAGTTCCACGAGGGAGCATTCTCTGGCACCTGTAACTTGGTGTTTTTCATCAGGGTGATGTCAGCATGTTCGGTGGGGGCCATTCTTCCCTGTGCTGCGCTCTCTAGGCAGTCAGTGCAGGATGGTAAGCATGACTGCACCCCACCCCCACTAAACACCAGTCCCATCCTAATCATTGTGACAACCAGAAACACCCCCTCACATTTCCAAACACCCCTTGGGGAGCATTGACCCATCCTAGCAGAGATCCACGAATTGTGCATTTATTAGGGCCTCTTGACTCAAGGGAATCTTGTCTATTATAGTCATATGGCCTAATGCAACTATGTCGTCATAAGTCCATGATACTGACATGGTTCTAACTACTTATTCTGCAAGAAATAATTATGTTTTCCCACACTCTTTTCCCCTACAAGCAACTGCTTGGACTTTTTGGCCAAGTCCCTTGGGCCCACACTTCTCTGAAGTAATTGTCATTAAGTAAGAAGGTCTTAATAAGAGAGTCCTGCCCTGCTTCGCTCACCTGCCCGCCCAGTTCTGCCACCACTTGTGCTTTTTATTTCCTTATATAGACCCAAGGAGGGGTGTGCCCAGGAGCACAGAGGGTGCCAGGAAGGGGCTGGGTTAGAGTGGCTTGCATGCCACAGGACTGGTTCAAAAAAGGAAGATCTGAGTGAGGGCCATCATCACCATCACACCATTGGCACACATTACCTTTTCAGGGCAAAAGCCATTGCCTTGAAAAATAGTCCAATTTTGTCAGAGAGAGACAGACGGACAGAATGCAGCAATCTTTATCCAACAAGACACAATGACTCGCTCCTCCCCTGCAGGTTTCTCAGGTTCTTCTGGTGCTGGGTAGTTTGATCTGATAGTAAGAACCAAAGATAGACTACCTCGTGGCTCTGCCTCTGATTCAGAGCAAGTTTTTCTTCTTCTTGTGATGAGTTTACTACTCACCAAAGTAAGCCACAGCCACCAAACTTGTTACTTGGCTTGTCTGGGATCCTCTCAGAGAAAGGAGTATATATTCCATTCCACAGCACAGTTATAAAATTTATGTCACCTCCAATTACATCTGTACTTTTACTTCATATAAGTGATGACAAGTTGTCTGTATCGTGTCATGATGAGGTTGCATTATCTACTTCTTGTCATGACAAGACAAACAATTACCCCATTTTCACTGGAAGCTACAAAGCTAAGGTGTGCAACAGACTGTGTATCCTTTTTTTTTTTTTTTCCTAGCTCACACATCAGTTTACAGTAATATAATCTTCTGTGAAGTCTCCTGGGGAGAAAAGCAATTTGGATGTCCCCACTGTAACTTGATTCACAGACTCTGTTGAATGCAGCAGACACCTCATGTTACTGTCTTATCGATCCTGGACACACATGATAGATGCCTCGTCTTCTCTCCATTCTTCCTCCAAGCATCTCTCTTTACACCCTTTCTCTCAGCCTCCCCACCAGTCTCAGATGGGGGATGTATTGCTTCCTTTCCCATCTGCTCTTTCCACCACTGTCTGTCTTACCTCCTTCCCTGTTCAGTTGAATCCTCTCTCTCTATCTTCTTCACTCCCTACTAATCCACTGGCCCTTTCTTCTGTCTACCCTCCGAAACAAGCCTCCTCTGTCCTAGATATAAAACAAAGCAAACAAAAAGCCTTGGCTAAGCCGCTTCATTAGTAAACTACCCTGCCCCTCTCCTTCCTTTCTCTGACAAACTCCTGGTCTCCACCCACTGCTTCCACTTTTATATTAACCACTCAGTTTAATCTAGTTCCACCTCTAGAGCCCAGCGAATCTACAATCTCCTGTGATGTTCACCTCATCTCTCCACAGCTGACTATCCATTTTTTGAGAGGTTCTCTTTCTTTGAATTCCAAGAGAGTTTTCTAATCATCCTCCCATCTCTGTTTCTTTTGCTCTTCATCACTCTCTTCTCCACAACCACTCCTCCAGAAATCTCACCCACACTCGCTCAATTCTCGCCTTGCAAGGCACTTTTAAGCAGCTGTGCCTACCCAAGTGGCATGTCCTCATTTCACAGACTTTGCTTCCTGAATTGCAGCAGGTGGAGACGAGATGTCTGGCGGGGGAAAAGGGCCTGATTCATTCCTAGCCTTGTGTTTCTTGACATTCCTGTCCATCAACCCATTTCTCAATCTATTATTACAGACTTCCCTCTCCCCTCAGATCATCACATTGTTCCATCTTGCCAACACATATACTTATTATATCTTGGATCCTGAGTTTTCTCCTGAGGTTTAATTCTACATTTTAACCAAGTGCTAAATATTTCCACTTGATTTCCCTGTCATCACCTCAAACTGAAAGCCTAAGAATAAATGTACTTACTCCTGAGGGAGTTGGGGGGGGGGGGGAACGTGGTATACTTTCTGATTCAGTGGTACCGTCATTTCACTTAGTCTCCAAATTCCAGTCATTTTTGCTTCCTCTTCCTGTTCTAGTCACCAAGCCCTCTGAATTCTTCCTCTGTATTTTCCTTTCCTTCCTATTTCCACTACCAGCATCTTGATTTCTCTACCTTGTTTGCCACTAGATTAATCTTCATAAAACCCTGCTCACAAACTTCTATTGCTTATAGTAATCAGAAGTCTTCCAGTTGCAGATAAAAGAACCCAGTTCCTACTGACAAATTAAAAAAGAAATGTATTGGTTCACACCAAACTGAAAAGGCCAAAGGTATCTGCCTTCAAGCATGGTTGCCCAAGTGTCTAGGTATCAAGCGACATCACTGAGAGTCTCTCTCCCTCCATCTCTTGGCTATGGGTTGGCTTCACTCTCAGGCACACTCTTCCTAAGGGTGGCAAAACAGCCACCACTACCTGCAGACTTATACTGAAGAAATATAGCATCATTAGCAGAGAGAGAGAACTCTTTCTCAATAGTCCAGCAGAAGTCCTAACACCGACTCTGACATGCAAGACCTGGGTCATGCACCCATCCCTAGAGCCTGGGGTGATGTCAACCCATCCAACCTACATAGAGTAAGAGTGGGAAAAGCAAGGTTCCCTAGAAAGTAAGGGTGCTATTACAAGATGAGGGGATGGGCTTATCTGTAGGCAGAGGCAGTAGATGTCCAATACACTGTCCCTTGACTGTACAGTACAATTAAATTCCCTTAGTCTGACATTCTAGATCCTTCTACCTTAATGTAGCCTAAAACTTCCTTTCCTTTTTGCTCACCCCTTATTCAACACAAGCCTTTCGGTTGAGCCAATCTTTTCCCCCCTGCTTTATTGAGATATAATTGACAAATAACACTGCGTAGGTTTAAAATGCATAACATAGTGATTTTATATAAGCACGTATTGCAAAATGTTTACCACAATAAGGTTAGTTAACATCTCCATCACCTCACAGAGTTACAAGTTTTTTGAACTTAATGCTAACTATTTGTTATCCTCTGATCTTTCCATGGTCTTCCTATCTTTACATCTTTGCTAATGCCACTACCCCTCTCAACTCTTCAAATTCTATCCATCCTTCAAACCCAAGATTAGTCCACTCTCTTTCGGGTCCACCTAACCCTCCAGATTGCAATGATCTATGCTTTTATTCACTAGATTAACATTTATTGACTATGATCTGGGCCAAACAGAGTATCACTCCAAAGTCGGAAGCAAGACACAGTATCTGTTGTCAGATTGTGGACGTGTAACCAAAAGATCAGTAAAGACAGTAAAAGCTGGTATGGAAATGAATATTTATTTGGAATGGAAACATAAATTACAAGCAATTACAAATTTTGAAAAGTTGATATGTCACAAAATCACAAGATCCAAAAAGCAACAGTATTTTTGTTGACTAACTGCCTGGCACCCCTCTATAATATTTACTTGTTTAGAACATTTTTGGCTGTATAGTCTTTCATCACATCTTCATTTGACAATTATTTTGTAATATTTCCTATAAAGAAAATAAAAGGATAATTCAGTGTTTGAAGCTTTTTGCTCTTACTATTGATATATTGCAGAACTTTTTTTTTTAAACGATTATTTATTTGGCTGCACCACGTCTTAGTTGCAGCATGCAGGATCTTCCTGGCCGCGTGCGAGATCTTTGTTGCGGCCTGCGGGATCTAGTTCCCTGACCAGGGATCGAAGCTGGGCCCCCTGCATTGGGAGTCTTGACCACTGGACCACCAGCGAAGTCCCTGCAGAACTTATTTTAGCTTCACAACTCATATTTGATAATGTCATGTAAATATTTAGGAGGCTGTCAAATTTGAGAAAAGCTCTATCATCAGATTTTTTTCTGTTTATGATTTATCAGATTCAGAAAATTTTTTCATAGACTAGCTTCTGGCTCCTAATATTTTAAACCTTGTTTTTCCTCCACGGCACGCTGCCACTGGTACTGGTCTCTGTGGGACATACCCATCTCATGATAAGAATGTGATCACTTTTTTTTTTGTGGGCATGAGTTTGTAAGCTATTTAATATGCTAGAAACTCTACCTTTTGGAGATGTCCCTCTTAAATCCCTCAATCCTTCTGGTGTGTAATGACCCAGTTGGCCCTGCACTATTGGGTGGAGAATGACATGTGAGTCAGCACGGAGGTTGGTAGGAATGTTCTTTGAAGCCATTCCATTTCCTACACTGGAATGGCTAGCAACAACATTACCCATGGAAGTGACAGTGAACCATGTAAATATATTTTACTAAAATCTACACTGAACAAATTTCCAGCTCTGCTTCTGGCCTTGTCATTTTGTGAATAGGAGTGACCTTGTGTGCTTTGGAAGGCAGCTTAACCCTCTCTAAGTCAGGCTGAAGTTATACATGGAAAAATAGAAAAGAACGAGTTGAGGAGCTGATACAGTCATCTTCAGGGCAAGAACAGCTCCCAGGACCTCTTGAGATTGGGTGTAGCACACAGAAATAAAATCCCAGATCTCCTTCCCGCAGGCTTCTTCTCACGTTCGCTAATCTGACCGAGCACGCTATACTCCAGAGCGCTTCCTTCCCCAAAGGGGAGCAGCCCAGATCAGCAGCCACAGCTGCCCCACTGCTGAGGCTTCTCTAACCACCGAGACTAGTTCCACAAGTCCTTCCCAGTTCAAAGAAGTGTGAGCCCAAGAGAACTGGCCCAAAATCCCAGCTGATGTGGGGGTCAAAAAGCAATGCTGAGCTAAAATGCAGTACCCTACATGGCCAGTGGTAAAATTCTAATGCCCGTTCCCTAAGTGGTGTTCCCCAAACAGCACATGCCGACCGGTACCCGTTCCCGGGCTGCAGTGGCAGCTGACCCAGCCACCCCACCCCTGATGGCCACGGCCGTCTGCTCCTTCTCCTTCCCTGTAACTGAGCTGTGAAAAATGGCAGGGTTTTTTTCAAGATGAATTTTAATACATGGAAAGCACGCTAGAGCGGTGTTTTCAGTGTTCTCCTGTTAGAGCTGAAACTCCACTTTCAGGTACCATTCCCCCTGTGCAGGATCGTGCTTCTTCCACAGAAGGAACAGACCCCAGAGAACTGTGCAAGGAAGGCCTGGCCCAGAATAAACTGAAGTTTTTCAAAACTGCAGGCCTCCATCTTTGATCTTTTATCATTCTTTTGAGTGACTTTAAGGACCAAAATAAGTGGTTAATACAAAGCTAGGAGAAATAGTAAATTAATAAAAGGAGCCAAAAGTTTTCCTCAGGTTAATTCTATCACGTTGAAATTTAAAAAAAAAAAAAAGGATAAATGTAGAATACCGTAATGGAGTTAAAAATTCTCCAGATGCTTGCAGAAGTACAAGAAGATATAAAAACAGTTAATTGAATGTTACTGTGTGTCAACCACTATTATAAGAGCTTTACTTGTGTTTACCATATCTTAGATGAGTTGATGGTAAAGGCTGTGTGAGTACTGGCTATCATTAATTCATCTAGCAAGGTTGTAAGGATTAGAAATGGTGTAGGTATCCTGCCTGGCACATAGTAGGTGCTCAATAAACATTGGCTAATACTAGTTTCTAAAGAAAGCTTGAAGGATCCTACACCCTTTAATATAGAGTGATTCTTCAATCTTAGATGGAGGGATGTGAATAAAGATAATAATTGCCTCCAGTTAGTTGTAGGACAATAAGTCCGAGGAGAGAGTCGATTTATTTTGTGTGGCCCTGTAGGAAGGGTAAAAAACAGTAAGTGGAAAGCCCTGGTAAAAAGGAAGAAAGGGAGGGAGGGAGGGAGAGGGAAAGGGAGAAAGAGAAGAACAGAGGAAGGATTTAGGGACTGTCTTGAGTTCCCACATGTCTGTGGGGCTATTCTAGAAAGGGCAGGAACAGACCTCTGACAAGGACAATTATAACGGGAATGCAAACAGCATACAAGCTTGCAGATAAGGGATATTTTTACCACTAATCTAATACCAAACCCCACTTCAAAATTTACCCAGATGACTTGAGATATAAAAGTAAGTGCGTTGGAGACTTTTCATCAGAACTCAAGCTTCACAGGACAAAGTTTTCCACCAAATGGAGTTCTAATTAATGAAGCACAGGATAAGGTTGATGCCTGTATTAACTAATAGGTAACTTCCACATCACTATTTTTAAAAGCTTCTTGAAATTAACGAGAGAGTAAACGTTCCCCTATCAGACCAGCATTCCTGAGGCCAGTAACTCAGTGACTTTTTTTTTTTTGCTGCTGCTGCCAGAGAACAGTGGATAATATTTATAAAGCTTTAAGGAGTTCATTAGTCAAGTGAATGTGTTAATGTAATTCTCAGAAAATGCTGGATCTTTTTTGCAAAGTAAAGAATTGCTCCTCCTGTAATAGCGAATTCAACACCTATAAACATTTTAAAAATAAAACATTAGACAAATGTAAGGTACCCTTTTTATTATTTTCACAGTCTCAGTCAACACATTTCTTGACAAAGTGAGCTTCATTATACCTGTTTTTTTTTTCTTTAAAAAAGGGCTTTTAAAAAATTCACTTTAAAGAACCAACTCAGAGCTTAAAAAAACAAAATCTATGTTAACTGGATAAAGTATACTTCTATATAAAATATTTTACAAAAATGTTATAGGGGCTTCCCTGGTGGCGCAGTGGTTAAGGATCCGCCTGCCAATGCAGGGGACATGGGTTCAAGCCCTGGTCTGGGAAGATCCCACATGCCGCAGAGCAACTAGGCCCGTGAGCCACAACTACTGAGCCTGCGCTCTAGAGCCCGTGAGCCACAACTACTGAAGCCCATGCGCCTAGAGCCCGTGCTCCGCAACAAGAGAAGCCACCGCAGTGAGAAGCTCACTGCAACGAAGAGTAGCCCTCACTCGCCACAACTAGAGAAAGCCCGCGCGCAGCAATGAAGACCCAACACAGCCAAAAATAAAAATAAAATAAATAAATTTATTTTTAAAATGTTATAAAGTTCACTTCAACATAGTCTCAGAGTCACACTTCTAATTTTCACTTGATTTAAAATCAACCAATGGCAAATGCAAACCCCTGTCAGGCATTTTGTAGAACATTATACATTTAACACACTAATATATAACTTAGTGTATAGTATGGTACAATGGTTAAACTGAGTTGATGCTAGAGATTACTGGTCCAAATCTAGGCTCCACCACGCACTAGCTATTAACTTAGTCAAGCTATTCAAACGTCTGTGCCTTACCTATAAAATGGAAATGACGAGTATCTAGCTCATCAGGCTGTTCCAAGTTAATACAAAGAAAGCACAGGCATGTAGTAATTGGTCAATGAATGTTAGGTACCATTGTTATTAGTACAGATATTAAAGGAGGAAGAAAATATGTCACATTTCAGAAAAACTGACTGATGCTGAGTTAAAATACAGTATCCTAAGTAACCAATTGTAAAACTGTTAATACCTATCTATTAAATGATGTTCCCACAAACAATAAATACCTATATTGGCATGAAAAGTTAACATTTTATTTCAGAGACACACATTTCTTGTTTGTTCTTGCATGCAAACATTGAGGCAAGCAGTACCTTTTGCATGTATGTCACTGTGTAGGTGTTGTAAGGGGTGCATGTGTATCAGAGAGTCTCAGAGTCCCATGTGATTCCACGGTAACGTTTTTCCACTCTGATGATTGAGATCATACTCAGTAATTGTTCGAGACAATCACGTTTGATAACACACAGTGAATTTTCTGAAGTTTCATGATTATAAGAAGCAAATATGTCATAGACATCATATGTAATACTTTTTAACAAAAGAATAAGTAACAGTTATCCATAAATAATTGGTGGGATGGATTACATACCATGATAGTTTACAGTGGTGCCTCATTCTATTGTTAAAATATAAATAGTAGCTAGCTAGCATTTACTAAGTACTAAATATGTGTCAGGCATAGTTCTAAGTGATTTACATGTATTTTTTTCATTCTATCCCTGCAACAACCCTGTGAAGTAGATATTATTATCCTCATTTTATGGAGAGTCTGAGAGGTTAAGTAATTTGTTCAGCATCACACAGAAGTTGTGAAGGCAGGATTCAAAACCGTAGAGTCCAATTTCTGAGCCTCTGTTATTCACCACCTCATCATGCTGAAAAGAGAGAAATTATCGATCAACTCTTCACTTTCAAAAAGGGTTTCCAAAAAGAATTTTATCAATATATCTTAATACTTTAAAAATATGACATAATTTATAAAATTGTGCATCACACATCTCAGGAGCACATTATTTGCATAAACTGGTTTTTATTAGAGAACTAATAATTTCACTCTGGGAAAACAGCATATTATTCTCCTTTTAAAATGATTTTCACCTTCAAGTTATCTAGTTAAATGCCTTAAAATCAATCTGTACATGGATCTTTATTTAATATACCTGAAATATAAACTTAAGATACACAAACCTAAAAATATGATTATCTATTTGGAAATACATATATATATATAAAACATAGTTTCCTGTGCTAGAGAATCCTGCAGGGGACAAATAAATTGCAAAAAGACTATGATTAGTACCTTCAAAGAAAAAAGATAAAATGTTAAATCCATGAATCAGAAACAAGATGATAATATTTATATTATCATACATGATGCATATGTAGAACAGGAGTAATGTTTAATGATATTACAGGGAAAATGGTTTGGGAATCTGTGTTCCCCTTAGACAGCTAGTAAAGAATGTCTCTTTCTAAAGTATGAAGTTTGAAATGCCCCCATGCCACAAAGGAACACGGATCAGACCTAAACCTGGGCTACAAGTTCTTCCCAGTTCCAGGAGGCAGGCACTGGAAATTTATATCAGAATCATGTATTTATCTTTAGTGTAGTTTATAGTAAAGTGTATAGAGTTTTCATCCCAAAGTAGATTTTTTTTTTTTTTTTTTTTTGTCTGCGCTGGGTCTTCGTTGCTGGGTGTGGGCTTTCTCTAGTTGCTGCGAGCGGGGGCTACTCTTCATTGCAGCGGTGGCTTTTCTTGTTGTGGAGCACTGGCTCTAGGTGTGCGGGCTCAGTAGTTGTGGTGCACATGCTTAGTTGCCCTGCGGCATGTGGGGTCTTCCCGGACCAGGGACTGAACCCATGTCCCCTGCATTAGCAGGCGGATTCTTAACCACTGGGTCACCAGGGAAGTCCCCAAAGTAGATTTTAATCAAACATAAATGCCTTTATTGTCTTCACAAAAATCCCAAGATAAAAACGTCTTCGAGGGACTGGTATAGACCTGTGTCAGGATAATTTTTTTAAATTCTAATTTACCCAGTCTTCCTGTTTTTTCTCTTCTTTCAGTCTCAAGCAAGAAGGAAGGTCCTTTGTAATTTCTTACCTTAGGAATTTTTACAGAACTGAAGGCATGTACATATGAAATCAGAGGCTCTGCTGATCTTTTGAAAAACCTAAGTCCATAAATGACATAATCATGGGTGTCCAAGAGGGGAAGAGGAGAGAGGAAAGCTTTTTTTTTTTTTAATTTATTTATTTATTTTTGGCTGTGTTGGGTCTTAGTTTCTGTGCGAGGGCTTTCTCTAATTGCGGCAAGTGGGGGCCACTCTTCATCGTGGGGCGCGGGCCTCTCACTTTCGCGGCCTCTCTTGTTGCGGAGCACAGGCTCCAGACGCGCAGGCTCAGTAGTTGTGGCTCACGGGCCTAGTTGCTCCGCGGCATGTGGGATCCTCCCAGACCGGGGCTCGAACCCGTGTCCCCTGCATTGGCAGGCAGATTCTCAACCACTGCACCACCAGGGAAGCCGCGAAAGCATTTTTAAAATCAGAAAAGAGAGAGAGCCGAGATTCTGGGAGACTGGACAGGGGACAGAAGTCAGCGGATTCTGTGGAGCACCAGGGACCAGCTGCGTCACTTAACAGCAGAGCCGCAGGGTGAGGCAGGGCCTCCGAGAGAAAGGCCTATAGTGCTCCTAAGGACAGACCCTGGACACAGGGTCCCCAAGCTCTCCGAGGATTCTCCTTCCCCAGGCATGGCCCAGAAGCAGCTAAGCCCTCAGACCATGCTGATGAGACACAGGCCTGGCAGCAGAAGCCAGGGTGGGCCGTTGGTCAGTGACCAGAGTGGTCCGTATCTCCCCAGAATCTCAGCACAGTTCTGTGGCAAGAGCCAGTCAAGACAGTGAGTGAATTCTCTGCCTGTTCTGCAGGATGGGGGCTCAGAGTCAGATTTCAGTTGATTTAGGGAAAATAAAGAAATGTGATATTTCCTGCACAGCTGTTTGTGAACCGAAATTCATTCCCACAACAGATAGGTATCTGGAATGGATGACTACCACCACCTGACTCTCCCAATTTTGGTGTCCAGAGGGGATAAATTCAGATAATCATCCCCTCTTACGTAATGATGTCTTAACAAGTTTACATGAGTAAGTGGGGTGGAGAGGTTTTAAATAATTACTTATTGGGAGCAGTTATCATCCCATTTCTGGCAGGTTATGGAATGTTGTCTAGTGAATTAAGCTTCAAAGTATGGAAAAATAGGTAACAAACAAAAAATTGGTAAATTGGAACAGTTTATTAACTTTGATAGTTACAATCGTACAATCTAGTCAAGAGAAAAAATACCTCTGAAAAAAACTCATGAAGGAAGCAACACAATCACATGCTGGGTTGGGTGCCAAATCAGCTGATACTTCATTTCACTGAACAGGCTGAAAACTAAACAATCATTTCATGTTTGTGGAATATTTTATCACCGTTTACTAGCTTCCAAAACGTATGTCAATATCAAATAAAGGTCAAGGAACCTGGAAAAGAATTGAGGACAGCTGGAATCAGGCATCAAGAAAGTGGTTCTTATTTACAAAACAGAAACAGACTCACTGACTTAGAGAATGAGATTATGGTTACAAGAGGGGAAGGGGTTGGGGGGAGAGGGATAGATTGGTAGTTTGAGATTGACATGTACACACTGCTATATTTATTTATTTTTATTTTTATTTATTTATTTTGGCTGCGTGGGTCTTCGTTGCAGTACGTGGGCTTCTCTAGTTGTGGCCTGCAGGCTCCAGAGTACAGGCACCTGGGCTTATTTGCCCCGCGGCATGTGGGACCTTAGTTCCCTGACCAGGGATCGAACCCACGTCCCCTGCATTGGAAGGCGGATTCTTAACCACTGGACCACCAGGGAAGTCCCCCACACTGCTATATTTAAAATAGGTAACCAACAAGGACCTACTTACTATATAGCACAGGAAACTCTGTTCAGTATTCTGTAATAACCTTAATGGGAAAAGAATTGGAAAAAGAATTGATACATACATATGTATAACTGGATCACTTTGCTGTACACCTGAAACTAACACAACATTGTTAATCAACTATATTCCAATATAAAATAAAAATTAAAATATATATATAATTCTTTTAAATAAGAGAAATATTGTATATATGGTAGGAAGGCCACATTTTCTTGAGAGATAAGTTTCTAAATCCTAAAATTCCTATGAGCTTCCAGCCTCCAACATGAGAACAAAATGCTCTAGATAGTATTTTCCTGGTAGCTTCAAGGCAGCCTCACCCCCTGTAAACTGGGGTCCAGAATAAGACATATGAAGTACAGTTGCCCTAGTTGATCTTCACACCTATAGCCAGAATCAGAAGTATCCAGGGACCCCACAGACAAGTGAGTTAATGCTTTATGCCACTAAGTTGTTTTTTTTTTTTTAATAACGTTTGCTTTTTATTTTTTATTTATTTATTTATTTATTTATTATTTTTGGCTGCGTTGGGTCTTTGTTGCTGCGCGCGGGCTTTCTCTAGTTGCAGCGAGCAGGGGCTACTCTTTGTTGTGGTGCGCGGGCTTCTCATTGCGGTGGCTTCTCGTTGTGGAGCACAGGCTCTAGGCATGCGGGCTTCAGTAGTTGTGGCACACGGGCTCTAGAGCGCAAGCTCAGTAGTTGTGGCGCAGGGGCTTAATTGCTCCGCGGCATGTGGGGTCTTCCCAAAACAGGGCACGAACGCATGGCCCCTGCATTGGCAGGCGGATTCTTAACCACTGCGCCACCAGGGAAGCCCCTATGCCACTAAGTTTATGAGTGATTTTTTATGTAGCATTATTGTAGCAATAGCTGTATTCAATTAATATAGAAGTTGAAGCTTAAAGTCTGAATGTAGGGTTTTATTATAAGACAACATAGAGAGGTCATCAGATTTGAAGTCACAGAAGCTTTTGGCTGAATAGCAAAATGTAGCAAAAGTTTGAGCAACAGGCAAGAAATGGAGATGTTGTGAGGAAAGTAGATTGGAGTTGAGATGTGCTGTACATACATTAAATTATTTAAACCTCACTGCCAATGGAAGAGAGGTCCTTTCAGTCTACCATAAGGTATACAAGATGAATTCATGGAAAATTTCTCCAACTGTAGTTGGAAAAATCTGTACCAAATCCTTGACAGAATTCTGGACATTTCTTCTCAGTGATTATCCTGAGCACAGAGAGCAATTAGGAAAACAAACAATACTAACAAAATCACCATTGCCATTTCTATCCATACATTTATGTGACATGCAGACAGGGAAAAGAAGGAACCTGGCTGTAGGTAGCTTCAGCTTAACCCAGGTTTCCAGTTCTGAAGAGATAATGCAGTAGCATCTCACCCATAAGACAACAAGGCGGTTCATCTTATATATGGAATGATTTAAAATGCAATGTTTTTGATTCATTATAATTAGGATAAAAATTTTACATGAATTACGAAGAAAATATGTAAAATTTTATTGGAAATTAATGCTTGCTGTATAACAGTGATTTTCAAATTTTTTCTCTTTCACGTTCTGATAAATTTTTAAAAAACACAAAAAGTGTGCATCTCTCTAACTTAAAATTGATATTAAAAATGTTTCTTATAAGTCTAAAAAAAAAAAGTGGTTCTTTACTGATTTCATCGAAACTCAAGGTGAGTGCTTCCATGTCTCTCTTTTTGTTTTGTTCTGTTTTCGTTTTCTTTTTTTTCCCCCACTTCTGTCTTCTTCTCCAGCAGTAAAAGCCAGTAGACCCATGTGGTTTGGAAGTAGTGTAAAGCGTTCAGGCAAAAAGACTTGAGTTTGAGTTTCTACTTGCTCTCGGGCTGGGGCGTTAACTCCTTCATCTTCATTTCTTCACAGGTAAAGGGAAATAGTGCCAACCTCACAGAGTGAGGAGGAGGGAAATGGCAGCAAAGAAACCAGCCCCTGACACAGAGCAGGCACGTAATCAGTGATGTTCATTATTCTTTCCCCTTTAGAAAAAGGATAGTGAGAGAAGGAGTCTCTGTCTTGCAGCAGTGCTTCTCAAGCTTTAACATGCATTTGAAGCGCCTGGAGATGTTGTTAAAATGCATACTGTCCAGGCTGGGTCTGAGATGTCGCTGGTCCTCAAACCACACTTTGAGTAGTAAAGTTCTAGAGGTCAAAAGATCATGGAAATGGTCAAAGGAGAAAGATTAATATGTAGGGAAATATACCCACATTTATAGGATGCATACTGCGTGCCTAGAAATGTATACATAAATACATCTTTTTTCATCCTCAAAATAATTGTGAGAAGTAGGTTTTATTACCATTTCCCAGAGCAGGAAATTGAGGATCAGGTGCACTAGCTCCGAGATCTTTGTCCTTCCACAGTTCACATTCACCCTGTACCTTAAGAGAGGACACAGCGTCTGACAGATCAGTAGAAGGAGATAAGGACAAATGAGTCTAAGTGGGAGAGAAGGACCAAGTAGGTGTGGGCATCAGTGACCTGTAGACGGAAGAATGAAGGGTCTCAGGGGATATGGGGGTGCATTTAACTGAGAGATAAGAGTGCAGGGACAGTAAGCCCTTCGCCCTCCCTCTTTCTCCCACACTCCTTCAAAAGCCAAAATAGCTACGGTTAAAGGTCCAGCCCTTCACCTTTTCTGTCAAATCGTCATTGGCAAAGCACTAGTGCAGCTGTCACCTTCCATGCAGTGAAGGCGTGGATCTCTGCCAACTTCACCTCTCCAAGTTATTTCTATGGTTACCAAGATAAGAAAGAAAATGCACAGAGAAGGTCAAAAGGAGGACAATCAGGGACTGCACTTCTGAAGGGACTTTTTCAACCACTGAGTTTAGCAGAGAGTTCATATCTAATCTAAGTTTAATATTGCCTTAGCAAACAAGAGCTGGACCCAAAGGTATGAGTCCATGATTACAATGAGGTCTAACAGGTGACAGTCATATGACAAGAAAAACATGCTGCCATAAATGTCTTACTGTAAGGCAGCAAATATTTCAATGCTTAGGCTCCATAAACTGGACTTCATTTAAGGCAGACACCAAAAAAAATAACTATTTTTAATAATAAACTCTAACCTTCATTTTGTTTCAAGATGACATATTTAACTGTTTTTAAGGCATCCTTCAGGAGGATACCAGTTTGGACTCGAATCAGTAATTTCTTCAAAAGTTTTCATGAAACCTACAATGGTTCAATGCTAATAATTCATTGAATGTGTTTTATTACTACCAACTCCCTTCCTTGAGGGAAGGGAAGAATTGCATTGTATGAGTCCCCCTCCTTGTCTTCATGGATAAGATCTAGTTAATATGATCTCCCAGGGTAATCTTGATCAAGAAGTCAAAATACTACCAGGAAAGTGGTCAAGAGAAAAGCAGAACCAGCTTTATGACAAGGGAAACCAACATGTATTTAGTACTGTTTACATACGTTAACTTTATTTAATCTTCACAAACCTGTGGACTAGGTTCTGATATGCCCATTTTACAGATGCTAGGACTGAGATTCAGATGAATTAATTAACTTGCTCTTGGTCATACTGTTGGCAAGTGGCACAGTCAGGATTTCTTTTTTTTAAGCCAGTGCTCTTACAGAGGATTTGAGGATTGTGGTAGAAAGTGGTAATTGCCTCCCTATATCAGTTGCCCTCTTCTTCCTTAGCAGAATCCCAGTTTTTATCTGAGCACAGTGGCACCTGGAATAAAAGACTATATTCCCCAACCTTTCTTACAGCCAGTTGTGGCCATGTGCCTAAATTCTAGACAATGAGATATATGTAAAGATGTTACATGGTACTTTGGGAAGTTTTTTTTTTTTTTTTATTGTAGTATAGTTGATTCACAATGTTGTGGGGTTTTGGGGTTTTTTTTTAAGATTTAATTTTATTTATTTTTGGCTGCGTTGGGTCTTCGTTGCTGCGCGCGGGCTTTCTCTAGGTGTGGCGAGCAGGGGCTACTCTTCGTTGCGGTGCATGGGCTTCTCACTGCGGTGGCTTCTCTTGTTGCGGAGCACGGGCTCTAGGCACATGGGCTTCAGTAGTTGTGGCTCGCGGGCTCTAGAGCACAGGCTCAGTAGTTGTGACACAAGGGCTTAGTTGCTCCGCGGCATGTGGGATCTTCCCAGATCAGGGATCAAACCTGTGTCCCCTGCATTGGTAGGTGGACTCTCAACCACTGTGCCACCAGGGAAGTCCCTACAATGTTGTGTTAGTTTCTGCTGTACAGCAAAGTGATTCAGTTATATGTATATATTCTTTTTAAATATTATTTTCCATTATGGTTTATCACAGGATATTGAATATAGGTCCCTGTGCTATACAGTAGGACCTTGTTGTTTATCCATTCTTTTTTTTTTTTTTTAAATAGCTCGTATTTTGTAGGGTGGTAGGGATTTAATGCATTTACTATTTGAAGTGCTTCACATAAATGAGGGTAATTATTATTTTTTTATAAATGTATTTATTTTTATTTATTTATTTTTGGCTGCACTGGGTCTTCGTTGCAGTGCGCGGACTTCTCATTGCAGTGGCTTCTCTTGCTGTGGAGCATGGGCTCTAGGCACGCGGGCCTCAGTAGTTGTGGCTCGTGGGCTCTAGAGCGCAGGCTCAGTAGTTGTGGTGCACGGGCTTAGTTGCTCCGCGGCACGTGGGATCTTCCCGGACCAGGGCTCGAACCCATGTCCCCTGCATTGGCAGGCGGATTCTTAACCACTGTGCCACCAGGGAAGCCCTATCCGTTCTATATATAATGTTTGCATTTGCTAACCCCAAACTCCCACTCCAACCCTCCCCCACTCCCCCTCCCCCTTGATGACCACAAGTTTGTTCTCTATATCTGTGAGTCTGTTCCTGTTTTGTAGATAAGTTCATTTGTGTCATATTTTAGATTCCACATATAAGTGATACCACATGGTATTTGTCTTTCTCTTTCTGACTTACTTCACTTAGTATGATAATCTCTAGTTCCATCCATGTTGCTGCAAATGACATTATTTCATTCTTTTTTATGGCTGAGTAGTATTCCATTGTATGTACATACCACATCTTTATCCATTCATCTGTCAATGGGTATTTAGGTTTTTTCCATGTCTTGCCTATTGTGAATAGTTCTGCTATGAACATAGGGGTGTGGGAAGTATTAATAACTATCTCTCCTGTGTGTGGTCAGCCTGCCTCATTGGCCCCCCCTTCTGAGTTCCTGGTTCTAAGTTCTCAGGCCACTCCCAACAGGACCAGACTTCAAATGTGAACTCCATCATAACTGAAATTAAAATTTTACCCTTCCCAAGTCCCAGCTCAATTCCTACCTCCTCCTCCTCTGGGGAATGATGTTCATCTGTACCTCTGAGCTCCCCATGATGAAAAGTGAATCCCAGATGCCACATGAGCACCAAGAGCCACTATTCCTTTCTAGCTTCACTAAAACTGACCAGGGTTCACAGCTGGTCCTTTGTGCCTGGTTGTGCCTCCCTCCTGAACCTCTGTGAGATTGGAGCTCAGCTCTGAACCCCAGCAAGCTGGCCCATGGTATGCCTCACCACATCATAAACACACCTCTTGCTCTACAATTTTAGGCCCCAGAACATCCAGAGCTAGTGCTACCTGCTCTGCCCCTTCAAATCAGATCCCTTTGGCCACTGACACCTGCATGAAGCAAACTGAACTTTATCACATGCCACTCCACCACCCTCAACAAGATATTAGCAAGCTGTTATGCCTTCCAGTGAGCAGAAAGCCACTGTACATCCCAGTCAGTAAATCCCTGGACAGCGAGCCACAAGTCTGCCTCTGCTCAAAATGTTTCCTCCTTTCTTAGTGTAATCGTTCAAAATGCCATTTTGTAAAGGAAGGAGGGAGTGCAAGGGGAAGAAACCCTTTGATAATAATGAAAGATACCTAACCTCTCTTGATGTAAAATATATATAAAATTATGTCAGTTTTAAATCACAGAAGTATGCCTAAAATCTGACCATTATTTTCTACTCACTAGTCAATAGATGCGAAAATCTATTCTAATGTCAAGATTCTATTTAGATCAAGAAAGTTACTAGGAGACACAAGTTGGCAAAGGGTCTAATTTGAGAGCATTGTCTAAGTCAC
This sequence comes from Balaenoptera musculus, assembly GCF_009873245.2. Taxonomy (NCBI): domain Eukaryota; kingdom Metazoa; phylum Chordata; class Mammalia; order Artiodactyla; family Balaenopteridae; genus Balaenoptera; species Balaenoptera musculus. Next base: position 60,390,995 of record NC_045788.1, read on the forward strand.
AGCGTGCAATGTAGTGATTAAATTTGGTTTTGATTGAGCAAATAGGCATAAAGGGACTGCTTATAAGGTAACATTAGTCTCATTAATGTCAAGGAAGATCAAGCTCTTAAAAATGAGTTCCCAGGGATGGCTCATAAGGAAAAATAATCTAAGGAAGGGAGAAAAGTAGGAGAGCTTATTGTTAATTATTTTAAACAATTTCAAAATCCTTAATTGCATTTGAGTGTGGAAAACCCACAGGGAAATGAATCATTCTTTCTCCATCTGTAGGTCTGGAGTCAGAGGCTGACATTGTTGATCTGGAGTTTATAAGAGAAAAAGGGAAGTGACTGCATTTTGGACATGCGTAATTTCACTCAGCATAATGTTGCTCTGAAACCCATCTTCCAGGACTCTGTAAAAGACAGAAAGAAAAATGGAATTGCCTAGGAAAACATGAGTTCCTCCCAGGTATTAAGGTAGCTTCCTTATTAACTATAGAACTAAGTACGGAAGGTCAATCAACAAGAAAAAAAAAAATAGGATCAGGATTCCTTTTGTGTTGATATAATGTGGAGCTTGCCTTAAGTGAAGGTCTGAAAGGAAAATCAGTCTGTGATGACCTACCACAATACATTTTTTAACTATTAAAACTATTATTCTGCACTCCCATTTACCATTGCAACAAAAAGAATAAAATACCTAGGAATAAACCTACCTAAGGAGACAAAAGACCTGTATGCAGAAAACTATAAGACACTGATGAAAGAAATTAAAGATGATACAAACAGATGGAGAGATATACAATGTTCTTGGATTGGAAGAATCAATGTTGTGAAAATGACTATACTACCCAAAGCAATCTACAGATTCAATGCAACCCCTATCAAACTACCAATGGCATTTTTCACAGAACTAGAACGAAAAATTTCACAATTTGTATGGAAATACAAAAGACCCCGAATAGCCAAAGCAATCTTGAGAAAGAAAAACGGAGCTGGAGGAATCAGACTCCCTGACTTCAGATTATACTACAAAGCTACAGTAATCAAGACAGTATGGTACTGGCACAAAAACAGAAATGTAGATCAATGGAACAGGATAGAAAGCCTGGAGATAAACCCATGCAAATATGGTCACCTTATCTTTCATAAAGGAGGCAAGAGTATACAATGGAGAAAAGACAGCCTCTTCAATAAGTGGTGCTGGGAAAACTGGACAGCTACATGTAAAAGAATGAAATTAGAACACTCCCTAACACCATACACAAAAATAAACTCAAAATGGATTAGAGACCTAAATGTAAGACCGGACACTATAAAACTCTTAGAGGGAAACATAGGAAGAACACTCTTTGACATAAATCACAGCAAGATCCTTTTTGACCCACCTCCTAGAGAAATGGAAATAAAACAAAAATAAACAAATGGGACCTAATGAAGCTTAAAAGCTTTTGCACAGCAAAGGAAACCATAAACAAGACAAAAAGACAACCCTCAGAATGGGAGAAAATATTTGCAAATGAAGCAACTGACAAAGGATTAACCTCCAAAATTTACAAGAGCTCATGCAACTCAATATCAAAAAAACAAACAACCGAATCAAAAAATGGGCAGAAGACCTAAACCGACATTTCTCCAAAGAAGATATACAGATTGCCAACAAACACATGAAAGAATGTTCAACATCACTAATCATTAGAGAAATGCAAATCAAAACTACAGTGAGGTATCACCTCACACCAGTCAAAATGGCCATCATCAAAAAATCCACAAACAATAAATGCTGGAGAGGGTGTGGAGAAAAGGGAACCCTCTTGCACTGTTGGTGGGAATGTAAATTGATACAGCCACTATGGAGAACAGTATGGAAGTTCCTTAAAAAACTACAAGTAGAACTACCATACGACCCAGCAGTCCCACTACTGGGCATATACCCTGTGAAAACCATAATTCAAAAAGAGTCATGTACCACAATGTTCATTGCAGCACTATTTACAATAGCCAGGACATTGAAGCAACCTAAGTGTCCATCGACAGATGAATGGATGAAGAAGATGTGGCACATATATACAATGGAATATTAGTCAGCCATAAAAAGAAAGGAAATTGAGTTATTTGTAGTGAGGTGGATGGACCTAGAGTCTGTCATACAGAGTGAAGTAAGTCAGAAAGAGGAAAACAAACACTGTATGCTAACACATATATATGGAATCTAAAAAAAAAATGGTCCTGATGAACCTAGGGGCAGGACGGGAATAAAGACACAGATGTAGAGAATGGACTTGAGGACATGGGGAGGGGGAAGGGTAAGCTGGGACGAAGTGAGAGAGTAACACTGACATATATACACTACCAAATGTAAAATAGATAGCTAGTGGGAAGCAGCTGCATAGCACATGGAGATCAGCTCAGTGCTTTGCGACCACTTAGAGGGGTGGGATAAGGAGGGTGGGACGGAGACACGAGGGCGGAGATATGGGGATATACGTATGCATATAGCTATTTCACTTTGTTATACAGCAGAAACTAACACCACATTGTAAAGCAATTATACTCCAATAAAGATGTAAAAAAAAAAAACAAAAAACTGTTATTCTGGATGTCTTCCTGACTCTCCTGGAGATTAGACACTACTTCTTTGTACCCATTGCAGTTGGGACATGCCTCCAATACAGCAGGTATCATGTTATTGTAATGGCTTTAGCTTATCTGGCTGAAACTAAGATTGTCAGCTACTTAGAGTCAGGGACTATTTTTTCTGTGGTTTTTCAGTGCCTAGCATGGGGCCTGCCAATATGTATTGAATTCATTAATAATTTTATTCCATAAAGTAGTAGTATAATACCAATATAAGGTCAATATTTCTATCAGTAGAATGATTTAGAAATAGATTTAGTGATGACAACTAAAACTTGTTTCCTTTGGTCTTTTCTCTAAGATGGGATCAAATATAGCAGGTAGGATCATCTGTTTATGACTTTTAGAAGCACATTTTTTCAGGAATATGATTCATGGGAAAGAAAGGCCACTTTCATATAAAATTACTGTGTCAGTGTGCAAAATTTAGTGGTAATTTAAACACTGCTTCTTTGAAATACATTTGCATTAGTGAGGCTTCTCCAGAGAAACAGAACTAAATATATACATAGAGAGAAAGAAAGAGATTTATTATAAGGAATTGGCTCATGTGATTATGGATACGGGCAAGTCCAAATCTACAGTGTGGGCCTACAGGCAGAGACCCAGGAGAGCTGACTGCAGATAAAATCCAAAGGCAGTCTGCTGGAGAACTACCTCTGATCTGGAGGAAGGTCAGTCTTTTTGCTCCATTCAGGCCTTCAACTGGTTGGATGAGGCCCACTCACATTATGGAGGGCAATCCAATTACCAATTAAAATGTTAATCTCATCCAAAAACACCTTTTCAAAAACACCCAGAACAATATTTGACCAGATATCTGGTCATCCTATGACCCAATCAAGTTAATACATAAAATTAACCATCATAACATTCATGTGGCAGATGGCAGTGTCTATATAGGCCTGTTCACTGTATATCTCTCTGCACAATGAAGGTTTGGAGTAAATCTCAATTGAGTAGACTACAGCTAGTTTTGTGTGACTGTGCTTGGTGTGGGCTTTTGCTTCACAGGAACCTGGGTTCCAGGCCCTTCTACTACCCATATGATACTGAGCAAGTTATATAAAGTTTGCACATTTCAGTTTTTTTATTGTATTTTAGGAATAATAATAATATCTACTTCATGGAGTCATTGTGAGGGTTAAAATTAAATGCATGTAAAGCACTTAGCTAGTACTGGGCACACAGTAAGAAGTCAATAAATGTTAATGATTGTTATAATCATTTCCACATGATTTTCTCCCCATTTAGCTGGTCAATTTCTCAAGACAGAGAATTTATTTTTAACCTGTCTCAATCACCCTCTATTCATAATCCATCATGTGCCTCTGATAAGTACTTATGGGTTTAATTGGTCTCAGATTCTATGACTTTCCTTTTACGATGAGAATGCCAGGGGCAAGAATACATTTTAATAGCAGAATTTGGGGACTTCTCTGGTGGTCCAGTGGTTAAGAATCCATCTTGCAATGCAGGGGACGCCAGTTCGATCCCTGGTCAGGGGAACTAAGATCCCACATGCCACGGCGCAACTAAGACCGCGTGCCACAACTAGAGAGTCTGCATGCCACAACTACAGAGCCCATGCGCCACAACTAGAGAGAAGCCTGCACACCACAATGAAAGATCCTGCGTGCTGCAACTAAGACCCAATGCAGCCTAAAAAAAAACCTTAATAGCAGAATTTCTGTTTGTGTTTTTTTAAAGAACAAATGTGGCAAATAGTTCCTATGGTATTGAAGTAGTGGGAGAAGCTAGACAAAATCCGTGAAGCAGAAATAAGCTCTAAATAGGCTCTGGTGAAAAAAGATAAGTTCCTTCAAAGGAATAAATAAATTTGTAAATGGAAAGGTCTGGAGCACATGTGCAACATTCTGCGGGCTTCAGTTGCATAACAAAATTGATGTGAATTCTATTTGAAGAAACTCCAGATTGTTCTGAAGCAAATTCAAGATATCATTCATTCTATATATATTTCAATATTGCATCATTTTTTTAAGGACTTCCATTTTTAAAAAGCTACAATACTATCATTCTCTCCAAAGTCAGGAAAAATTCCTTAATACTACTAATACCCAGTGTTCACATTTTCCTTATTGTAATTGTAAAAACTTTCTTAAAACAGTTTGTTCAAATCTAGATACCAACAAGGTCCATATGTTGTTATTGATTGATGTATATTTTGAGGGCTTTTTTCTTTAATCTATAAGTTTCCCCTGGATCTCTCTCTTTTTAAAAAACTTGCAATTTTATTGTTGAAGGAAAAGGTCATAGTCCTGCAGAAGTCCTCACTGTCTAGATTTTGCTGATTGAATATCCATAGACTCATTAAACATATTCTTCCAGCAGTGTATCTGAGACTTGATCATATTTAGTTTTTTTGTTTTTTGTTTTTTGGGGGAGGACAAAACCACCTCATAGATGTTTATAAACTTCCATTAAAAGGTACATGTCTGGTTGTCTTCTTGGGATGCAAGTAGCCTTTGTTGAGCAATACCTATATAGTGATACTCTATGATTTCTTCCTAATTTATTGGCTATAATAGTATAAAAGAGAAACTTCCCTCATAACTATTAGGTTATTCTGAGGTACAGGTCATAATAGTATCCTTGACTGTTGCAATTGTGCTTTCATTAAGATTTTAGTAATTAAATTTTATGTTTGACATTATATTGCAGAATCAATCATTTCTCACCACTGTCAGCTGCTGGATTGTGTCAGTAGTCTCTGTACTACACATTTATATCATAAAATAGATGCTCATTTTTCAGTTATGATTGATGAAGGAATGTCGTACCTAGTTTGCAAAAATGATCAACCAAAATTTTAATTTATACCCCAATGTTGATTTTTTACTCTGTACCAATGTCTTATTATGGATAAAGAGGTAATGAATGTATTCATGTACATACCTTTTTATTTTTTTTGAATTATTTGTGATAAATTCCTCATGGAACAAAGGACTCGATTATATTTACGTCTATTGTTCTTTGTTGCCATATTCCTTTCCAAAAGGATAGTATTAATTTACAGTGCCATCAAGAATGAGTACATAATTTCACTTCAACACTGACAATTGTTATAATAAAAAGATATACTTCTTTGCTATTTCAGTAAATGTAAAATGTTATTTTAAAGTTGCTTTCACTTGCATTCTTTGGATTACTATCAAGGATGAACATTTTTTTGCCCATGAATTTGTATACTAACTATGTTCCTTGGGTAGAAGAGAGATTTTTCTTGAACTATTAAAAGGCATGTCTGGACAACATAACTACATAATGGGAGCACAGAATTTCAGAATCTGGTGAAGTCTCAGTTTTCATAAATTGGCTTACTAGGAGTGGATATAAATATTTCTGGTTTTAATTTCCTTTTCTGTGATGGGAGCAGAGGGTACTGTCTTAGGAAGGAAGATTCCCAGAGGGTTTGAATATATGATAACATTTCCTCCCATTTTTTTCCTGTTGGAAAACCCAGTGGATTTAACAACCAGTCCTGTGGCTATCCAGTTACAAGTCAATGTACTGACTGCTCCCCTGGGAAGGTGACTTTCCAAGCCAAACAGTGGCTCTGGCCTAATCCACAGAAGCAAGCAAGAAGAGGCGGCAGCTCAGGAGAAAGCATTTACAGAGTAGCTACCTAGACCTGGCTGTAGCCTAGACCAGGTGTACTAGTCAGGGTTCTCAGTGTCAAGCAACCAAATTGACTTGAGCTGATTTAAAACTGACAAGGATTTTTGCTTATCCATTTTGAACAGTGTGCTGGCCTTGGCAATTTTCTTAACCCATAGAGACACAGACACAGTGAGAGAATGCCCAGTTGACAATGATCTTATATCTCCCATGGATTTTACTTCTAGGAAATTTTTTTAAATGTTTTTAACTGATTTTACTTCTACTTAATCTCCAAACAGTAGAATACACAATGACTTCTAGGAAATTTAATCAATTGTTTTCCTTAGTATACAATAGAGTTTTCTTTCTTTAATCGGCACCTTAGTGTCCAATTAAATAGTAAGCCTGCTAATTAAAAAGGTAATAATAACATGGAATTAGCTTTCAAAAACTAGTGAACTTATCAAAAGATTAGGCATTAGGAAACCCTAATTTTAAACCTAGCTTGTTAATGATGCACTCTCCATGCCATTTCTTCCATTTCTGAAACTAACGTAGAACTGGAAATGAAGTCAAAATAATTAATAGCTAAAAGTTTAGTAATCACTCACAAGTAGTAGTACATGCCATAAGGAGATACTCTTGAAGAATGAGAAATAAGATTGCCCTCTGGGTTTTAAAACAAAGATCAATACTGAGATGCACCTTAAAGAAACAAAATAGCCTGCTACCTAATTAATAGAGTAAATGGTAGTGAGACTTGGTCTGCCCCAAGAATATAGGAAAATGAGATTCACAGTGTAAACACTGACAGAGTCCAGTCAATTTGTGTCTTGAGGAAAGAAAACCCAGCCAGCTTCTACTTAGTATCTGGTCTGCCTGGTAGGTATTTTCTTAGAGCAGAAATGCATGCATTGGGCTATCTTAACATAATGCCATTAAATATGTCTCTCATAAATACCTCCTCTTCTAAGCCTATCTCCTCAAGGTATCTTCTGATTGTTTGGTTTCTTATGGGGTTTCCATTCAGAGAATGAGAGGAAGAAAAATTAAACAATGGACTCCCCAGTCCCTGAAGGTTTTACTTCTCATTGTAAATTAATAAAGTACCTTTCTGATCTCATGTATCAGTCTTTTGGGAGGTTTGCTAAATTGAACATCCCCAGTCTGATCAACTTCAAAATACTGATGAAATGTTTTCTAATCCAGAACATTTGGAGAAGACTCTACGGAACAGTTAAATTCTCCAAGTCTTCCCCAGGTAATCTCCTCTGCATTTATAAGTGTCAAACAAACCTTTTCTATTCTAAATTGTCTACACCCTTACCAGTGAGCACGGCGCACTCCAGGTCAGTTACAGAATGTAAACAGAATGGTGGTGCACAGGGATGACATCCGGAAGTTAACTTCCTTTTCTGTCTTCAGGTGAAACAGGCCTCACTTGCCCCACCTCCCTTGATCTGTGTGGTAGCAAATACAGCTCCGAGCACATAGTAGGCCCTCAGTTAATATATGTTGAAATGATGGCTGCTCTTGTGCATGTTTGATGGTCTCTCACAAAGGATAAGGAGGCAACTTGCCATTCTGGGAGTATTTTCGTGACTATGTATGGCTGGACGATTTAGTCTAAGAGTGTGGCCCTAAAGACAGCAGAACTTCCCACAATTTGGGTGACTTCTTTTTTTTTTTTTTTTTTAATAGATACTTCTCAGGTTCCCAGGGGAAAAAAACAATGCAAAGAAATGAGGATCATACAATCACCACCAGCTCTGGGCTTCTCTGGGGTACTTGCTAGTGATTCAGTCCTCCCCTTCCAAGTCCCTTCTGCCTTCCATCGGGGTCCCAGGGGATTCCCGCCCCACTCGCTCCAGTCCTCAGCAACCACAGTAGCTCCTAATTTGGCTGCTCCTCACCGATTCTGATTTCCCTGCGTAGAATGGTGAGGAATAGCTCCAGCTTCAGGTGTGTTCCTACAACTCTCTGAGCTCAGATCCTGCCTGCAGCCACCTTGAACCTGTGAAAAGGTGACCATGGGGCAGGCTGCATCCCTTCCTAAATGCTAATGTAAGTCCCAGGATTAACTATCACCAGAGAGCTGTGTGGCCACACACAGCCTTAGGGCCACAGGTGTTGCTCAGAGCCCAGGAGAGAGAACAGGCAGGTATCTCATCCCTGCTGCTGCTTTGGGATGAGGTTGCTTAGTGCTGCTGCAGGCTGACACCTCCACTGGTCCCACGGGGTTCAGATAGAGCCAGAAGTCCCACTGCAAACTTGAATGGACCAGGAAGAGATAGGCACAGGCTGCTGTCCCAAAAAAAGAGCCAGACTAGCACCTCAGCTGAGAAAATTTCCTGGCCCTGACCCGGATGCCACACATATATATCTTCCAAAGGTCTTCCTAATGCTACATGTGGATAAAATGTACTGCTTCTCTCACCACATCCAGGGAATTTCTGCTTTTCCCCTAATCAAATTTTCCTGCTTTGGCACAGGGGTGAGGGATATCCAATCCTGGGAGGCCTACTGCATTTTGTGAAATAAAAGTGAACTTTGTAGTTGGCAGATTTGTTGATTCACATGTGGGTGCTAAGCAACAGCCTTTAAAAGATACATAGCACTGTAATAATAGCATTTGCATTTCCTTTACTATTAAGGATGGTGTTGGGTAATGACCTAGACATTTAGGTATGCTAAATTGGAGGCTAGCTTTTTATCAGAAATGGAGAGAAAGACATAATAGATGAGACACATAAGTAGAGAAGCAAAATATAATGCCAAGAGTTTTCAACATTTGGTATTTGGATTTTGGGCATTAAAATTATATAAAAGTAAACATAGTTTAGAAGTATATAAAATGTTACTTTTGTAACTTAAAATTCTTGGTTGGGCTGAATACCAACGTGTGTGAACTAAATTGGATGCAGTGGATTAAAAAATCAATCAGGGCCAAGCAAATAGTGTATAATCACTGCTTTTCTAGCTACTAAATGATTACTGTACTCATGTTGTAAGATTGTGGGAAATAACATGAAAACTAGTGAACGATTTTAAGAAAAACAAAGAGTAACTCCAAAAAAAATTTTTATAACCTGGGAATACACCTAGTTTGTCAAATAGTGCAAAAGAAAATTAAATTTATAAATATAATTGTATCTGACAAATTCCTGACTGTAAATCCAGAGAAGGCACAATATAAAGGAAGTGATAAAATAATCAAATCAATTCTAGCATCCTTGAAGCAACCTGAATATTGATTAACTGTTATTGATAATTTAAAATCCAATGGTATATTTTTTCATATCTGGGAGTTTATATTAAAGATAAATCATATTTTTGGCTAAATTAGCAAGGAGGTAATGATCTTTCCTTAATGAAATACATCAGCTCACATCTTGAGTCTTCTGAATGCTTTCTTAGACTACACAATTTAACGTTTCCTCAGACTGTGGTTATACAAAATGAAATAGCTATCTTAAAATCATCTGCTTATCTTTCCTGAAGTAGACATTCAAAACAGGATAATTTAATGGATTTGAGGTTTGTGGGTTTTGAGCCTCAACTGTGTCTTGGCACTCAACATTAAATCAGTTAATTACCAAACTGCCATCTCATTTTACAATGACCTTAAAGTCTCCAGTGAACAGTTAGTGCTCTAGTGGTTTGGAATGTAGGTGAGATGAAGTGAAATTCTATTGAACTTCCCTACATGTAAAATCAACATTATTTTCCTCTTAGCTTTATTTCAGGTACAATAGTAAAAGTCAGCAGATTATTTTTTTTACTCCGTAAGGTAGCAATCCTCACCATTGCTATGAGGGAAGTGTGTCCAAGGGCGTCAACCACCTAAGGAAGCCCAGGGCCAGAACTGAGGGTCTTACTTTCAGTTTTGATTCAATTTTTCCCCCACATTTTGATGGTAAGCTCAAAGCTAATTTGCATTACTGATTAATCAATATTATACCATGAGTTCTGTTATAGTCTTAAAGGGACTTTTCCACTCAAGTAATCCTGAGAGAACAAAGGTTGCTATCACATAAAATTCTTTTAAAACAGAATACCGTTTAAAACTGTACTCACAGTAATCAGATTGTACACCATTATTAAATATAGAGTGTGATACATAATTTTCTAGCTTCTGTTGATTCACTGGCTTTCAAAGACCTCACTCTATCTGAATGATGAAATAAAGGTAATTGCTTGCAGAGAAGGAAGCTGAAACTAATTGGGGATACAGAGAAGAAAGATAGGTGAGAGCAAGATGTTGAAGATCTTCTCTTATCCAGAGAGATGATATTGTTGGAGAAAGAAATATATACAAAGAAGTAACAGACTTTGAGCCGCTCGGCATTGTATATTCACAAAAGATGTCTTTTACTCCACAATTATTCTCTCTGAGCACCATATTGAGGAGATGTCCCCATTTATTAATAATTAAATTTGTTATAAGAAAACTTCTCTGTTACAAGAATGTAGTGTTAAATAGTGTGATGATTGCATCATAGTTAAACTGCATCTTTCTGTAAGTAGCCACGTTTAATCTAATTAAGCATATTTAGAAATTCGAGACAGGTGAATAAAGAGGAATTAAAGAGCACGCTGTATTTGCTCACTTCTGGTAATTATTATTAATTATCGATCATATTAAATAAATATAAATAGTAAAATTAATAAAGCATCGAAGTTATATTAAAACTGGTGATTAATAGCAGCAAATGCCCCCCTTTGAAGAACACAAGTACTTCCTGTCATTCTCCCAGGTTGGATTCAGTGATGCATCTTCTTGGACTCTGACCCAAGGAGCAGGGAGAGGCTCAGAACTGGGATTCTGGGAAAGGGCAGACAGGGCAAGAGGAAGAAGGGAAATCCAGGAAAAAGAGACTCCCAGGTTCCAACTGGAGACAAATTCCACCTCGATGTTCTACAAAGAGCCCCTATGAGAACTATTAAGACTCTGAGACATTCATGTGTCCGTGATCCAGCCTCAAATAAGAAGAGGTTCTTTCTGGTACTGGACCAGCACACCCACCCTGAGGTTGAGGCGCATGAGAGCGTGTTTAGGGGTCAGTAATGGAGTATTCATTTCAGGTAAGATAATGGGGGCAATATCGAAACTACAAATGAAGTACTGTATCAGAGTTTAAATAGCAACTCAATAAAACGCAACAGATGGAGCTAAAACCGATGGATGCAACCTAAAAACTGGCATCTCTCCCAATATACTATTTAATTAATTAACACAGGAGAAAAGTTGCATTTTCTTGTCTGGCATATCAAAACAATTCAATAAAGTAAAAACAAGATGCCATTCAGAATTCTGATGCAACCTTGTGGAGCACTCACATTCTTTAAAGCTGCCATTAATTACTGAGTTGGACTAAGGCCTATTCATAAGAATTCACGTGCAGTATTATATTATTCAAGGTTAAATTAGATTTACATCTTTCTGTAAAGATGCATTAATAAAAACAACATATAATAATACAGAGGAAAACATACACATATGTGCGTGTTTGAGAAGTTGTTTACCTTTCCCATCGTGGTTGTGAGGGGATTTTTTCCTCTTTTTTCCACAGGACAGTGGAAAGCCACAGAGCGATGCACCTAACAGTAATCTCCCCTTTATTTACAGTGATGATACTGATCTGCCTTTATATGACTGAACTGAATTTCTGGTCATGCTGGTGAATTCACTGAGTTACCTGTTCTCTCCTGTCCTATTTTGGGGCTGGAAATGCAAGCTATGGTCATGGGATAAAGTTTTCTTCTGTGTAAAGCTAACAACCACCGCTGAAGGTTGAGCCTATGACTTTACACTCATCAATAACTGGATAAAAATCGAATGAGCTAAGTAATAAAACATGTACCCATCACCTCCCCATCTCCTCCCCTCCTGGCACATAGATACACACATACATGCATAAATACACATACACACTGACAAACCTTATCAGCCCTGCCTTGTGTAGATGAGGTGCAGTCTCCTTTTCTGCAGACAGGATGTTTCTTCATGCAAGGTCACTGAGTATGTATATGATGATTGGCAAGAAGCATTGCTCCATCTAAAAAAGTTACCACGTCCCAGTTGAAACTTTGAGGATCTGGTCACTGAACAAGCAGGTCTGAAGTTGGAGGTGACAGAACTAAGAAATTTTTAAATTTTATCTTCGTATAGACCTTCTTTACTCTATGTACCAGTAATTTCTGAATACTTTCACATATAATACTTTTACTATATTTAAGATGACAGACATAAAATTGTGTTACTTTAATAACTTCATTCTAAGACGGTGCCCAGGCCTTAAACTATGAACTCCTTGAGTGCAAGGTGTGTGGGAATGTTAGCCCAAGCACCTAGCACAATGACTAGCATTTGCTTAATGTTCAAAAAACATTTGTTAAATAACTGAATGGTGGCAGAAGAGGTGAGGGTGGAGGGAAAGAGGTAGAATGTAGCATCTGGGCCAGAATAGGAAAGTCCTTAGTACGATTTTATGAATGAGTCTTATAAAACTATCAATGATATATTGACTGTAATGACAGATTTATGATGTATTTGACTAGGAATTATCTAGAGGAAATGAATTTACCAGAATAGTAACATTAAATAGTCTATAAAGTCTTTCAGGAAATCAATACTGTAGAAGACAACACCTCTTATTTCATTTGTCTTTCTCACCTAGTAAGTCATCATCTTCTTTTATCCCTTTTTGACTCATAAAAGTTCAATTTACCACTCTAGAAGATTCTCTGATTTCTTCATTAGTCACTTAAAAGTTGTTTACATTTTACAAAATAGTGGGTCAAACAAACAAATATTTGAGCTCTTGAACTTCACAAACTGAGACCCTGACCTACAGAAGAATACAGTGTCATAGGGAAGACAGACATTAAAGAGATTTCTGCAAGCAATTACATGACTACCAGTGTGCAAGGTACTTGGAGAGGTATGGGACACTGGGAATGCTTAATGGGGAGGGTGCAAAATTACCTGGACGGCTGACTCAGCACTTGTTTGGGGCACCAGCAGAGGCTCAAGAAAAAAAAAAAGAGAGAGAGAGAGAGAATAGGGCAGCATGTATGAGAGAGAGACAGAGGGGGATAATTTGAATCAGAAGAAAATCTAAAAAGAAGTTATTCAGGATATGTATACATTTTGCTGTATGTTATTTCAAAAAAAATGGTAAATGTTTCACACTTTTTTGTGTGCGTTTGAATTCATATTTAGTTGGGGGTTGGCAGCCACTGAGATCTTTTAAGTGCGTAGGATTTCTAAATGTCTTAACACAGCTCTATCAGGGGACGTGACCTTCTCTGAAGGGTAACTTTTAAGCTGAGACTTAAATGATGAAGAAGAATTGTAACAGGGAAGAGCCAAATCTTGACTACATGTTGGATCTGTTTCTTTTACTTTAACCTTTGCTTTCCGCTGCTTTTATTCACTAAAAGGATACTGTCTATACATAATGGCCTGCCTTGGGGACCCTGCCCCTCTGCCTGAATGTTAAACCAAAGTGCCTTTGTTCAGGCAAACATCCGGACCCTCTCCACCTGTGGATGGCTGCAAGAAAGAAGAAAGGAACACATCCCCTCCCCAGGCTGGCCATTCCAGGTGATATTTGCAAAACTTATGGCCTTCTTACTTTACTTCCTCATCTCCTCCCATTCTCTGTGCTATAAAAGAAACTGGCATCCAAACTCCGATAAGATGGTTATTTTGAGACTTTAGTCTGCCATCTTCTCGGTCTGCGGGCTTTCTGAATAAAGTCGTATTCCTTGCCTCAGCACCTCGTCTCTGATTCATTGGCAGCTTGGACTCGGTAACAGAATTAGTCAAGTAAGACGGCAGAGGATATCAGAAGAGATTTCCAAACAGAGGTACGTGCTGCATGTGGAATGACCCACAAGCGGCTGAGACCACAGCCTCATTCATCTCTTTCGTCTCCTCTGTAGGGAGTCACTTCCAAAGGCTGACTCATCCAGATCTTGTCATATATGCACAACAAATGGCTGTCTTGCTGTGAGAGCCATGTCAGGATATTAACCACAGGCAAGTGGGCAATCACAGTAACATAGATACAGAGTTCATTTTGGTACAGCTTTATTTATGTAACAGAAAAATTTCTGGGGCTTCCCTGGTGGTGCATTGGTTAAGAATCCGCCTGCCAATGCAGGAGACACAGGTTTGAGCCCTGGTCCGGGAAGATCCCACATGCCACGGAGCAACTAAGCCTGTGCGCCACAACTACTGAGCCTGCGTTCTAGAGCCTGCGAGCCACAGCTACTGAGCCTGCCTGCCACAACTACTGAAGCCCATGCACCTAGAGCCCGTGCTCCGCAACAAGAGAAGCCACCGCAATGAGAAGCCCACACACCGCAACGAAGAGTAGCCCCCGCTCGCTGCCAACTAGAGAAAGCCCGCGTGCAGCAACGAAGACCCAATGCAGCCCCAAAATTTGTGAACACATACTGTGTGCCAGGCCCTAGGTTACCCAATGATTTCCTACTCTGGGTTCTTGTAGGGCCACTGCCAGATGTCAGATATCTTCAGTTGAGATCTTTCTCTCACCTGACTCCTGGAGAAGTGTGGCTTCTTCTCCTGGCTGCATTCTGTTTCTGCCCCAGCATCCTATCTCCCCTGATCCCAAACCAACCCAGCCACTGTCTTCAGTCCATCCCAGAGAACTTCTTCTCAGCCTCCCTGAGCACTAAGCAGCAACAGGCTTTATACCTGTTATCCAGGATTATCCAGGATTCTGCCCCACTGCACCCTCACCTGCTCTCTGATATCCCCTTGCTGTTATTACTGTGAATCTCCCAGACACTTCCTTAGTGGAAAGCTATTACCAAAAACCCCTCAAACAAGCAGCCACTTTCTTCCTGTTTCCCATACAGAAACCTCTTTGAATTAGTATTTCTCAATATTCAACTTCCAACCCATTCTACTTCTTGCAACCTTAACAAACAGTTCTCTCTTTGACTCAGCATGTTTTCTTGCTCACATTTTTTTCCTCCTTTCACATACTGCCTAACCTGGCTTCAGCCTTTACTCGTTGTTTTGTTTCCTTCCAGTTAATCTCCTACTCATACAAGTTAACATCTATACTCATTGTAAAGTAGTGAAAAACATATGTAATTGTGGTAGTGGTAAAGAAATCACATAATCTTCCGATTAGATTATTTGGAGCTCATCGTTATCTTAAAACTAATCTTTATGACTTATAAAATGATGGTCTTATGTTTTCCTTTATTCCTTCTATTCAGAAAAGATTGAAGATGGCTTAACAAAATACACAAAGTATAATAAGATATAAAGGAGGTGGAGTAACCTGCCAAAGGGAAGCTAAAAGTAGACAAAATGAGAAGTCAGGGTAAGAGTAATTCACAAAGTATACACTGTAGAGTCTGGGCATTTGCCATAAATAAGCCTCTGAATTTTTAAAGTACCAACACAAGGACAGAAGGAAGCACATTCAATTACATAATGCTCAGAAGCTTATAAAACAAACCAGTTGCTCAAGAGAAGCAGAGTCATTTGTGGTAATGAATTTCTGCAGGCTCTCGTCAAGAGAACACAGTGTGATGCGTGAGCGGTGTTCCCAGTTGCACCTCCACAGCAAAAGCAGTCGCGGGGTTCCTGAGGCTGCTTCTCCTACCGTCTCTAGACTTATGCTGTTCATATGATCCTAAACTGCAGTTCAGTAAAAGTAACCGCAGCAGGAGCCAAAACAAGACTATCTAAAGACAGATTCCTGATCATTTTTCTTTAATCTAAAAATAAAATTGGCATCACCAGAAGAGAGTACATAGCCCTCAGGAAATCCTCCATTAACATTTCTTCTCCCAACTGAGAATTTCTGATAAATCTGCAAATCAAAAAGGCGTGTTGGCAAGTTAGGGCATATTCACTTCCATTAGGACTCAGCAGAATTGGGGATGGAGTTAACGTGGTTTCATAAAAGTTAAGGAAACAGATGGGAGCTAAGGAAATATTTGTGGGCTAAGTCAACACTTTCCTCAGAAAAGAATTTTGGATCTATTCTAATACAGATAAAAGGGCAAATGCCAAGATTTTGCCATTGAGCACAACTGTGATGGTTTAGCCTAGAAAAATCTATGAAGTAGCTGTTAACAAACTCCTCCCTATGCAGTCTTTCCCATTTTTTTTTGTTGTGCTAAAATACACATATAAAATTTATCATCTTAACCATTTTTAAGTGTACAGTTCAGAACATATGTATGCTTTACATACTTTGACTTTTTCAAGAAAGAGATCATTTTTATGGATCCTAACTCTCACAGTGGCTTTGAGTTTCGGTTCTGTATAAGCATAAATAGCCAGAAATTAAAACTGTGTTCATATAACTTAGTCCACAACTGACATCTGTTTGAGAAATTTTCAAGAAAAGTTGCAAATATGTAATGTGAGATTGTTCCTGATGAATTTCTTTACGAGGTGATAAAATATATAATCCTGGTCAGCACTGGAAAAAGTTTGCCTGAAGTCTGTTTTTTCTTTGCCTAAAGTCTGGTCTGGAAATTCTGGAATGATAGTTAACCAGGAGGAAACTGCTTTTTAAGCATAATAATTTACAATATACTAGATTTATGATTTTGAGAAAGTAGAAAGCTGCCCTTTTAAAAATGAGAGCAGATTCTAGGACCCACCTGATGGCTCCATCAATGTAGAAATAATTAAGGCAACAGATTGGCAAGGCTTACTGTCCTCCAACCAGACTGAACCTTGAAGAGTTCTGAGAGGCACACAACAGAGAGTGTCCTGAGTCTAAAGGATGGTGACCAGTGGTCTTACTGCATAGCTTAGGATCTACTGAAATCATTCAGTATACTTTGCTTTATATCACTTTGATATTCCGGAACTAAATATTTTTTCCCTAACTACTCAGTTATTGGAATTAATTTATTAATTCATTTAACAAACATCTGTTGAGTACCTTTTAGACACTATGGGTTCCAAAACGAATGAGCCAGGAATCGTGACCTTAACAAGCTCACAGTCTGTGCTTCCTATTGATGGTCCAGGATGTTCTGATCAAGAAAAATATCCCTCTTTGTCTTTGTTATACCTAAGAATCTCTACTACAGCAAACCAGGCAATTTTTTACCCCCTGGGAACAAACACATCTCACAGGTATATTTAGCACAGAATTATATTAACAAGTTTACTCAAGAGAAAGAACCATACTTACCATTAAATCAATGGCTGTTGTGTGATGCTGTGATTCTCTTGGAAGGTCTGTCACTTCACTTGAAATGGCTTAAGTTTCAGGTTTCCTTGTCTGTCGCCAGAGCACAGCTTCCTACAACGTGCTTTACTTCTGGCTCTTTGCCAGTCCAGCACTTTTGAACTGGATGGTTCACTCTAGCAATAATTTCCTATCTGACCTTTCTTCTCTCTTCACCCTATGGACTAACACTCTGATTTCAACCTGTCATTTCATTGTTCAGAAAATTCCAGTGATTGCCCAATTTCCGGTAAACTCCCGTGACTAACCAGAAACTCTCCTAATACTACGCCTCCCCTTATTCACCCAACCCCACCTCTTATTACTCCAAATTAGTTGTACCTCAAACATCTTTAGCTTTCCGCACTTCTTCCTGCTGGAAAACCTTTCCCTCCCACCTTCATCCTCCCATTTCAAGTTCAGCTCAAATTCAGCTCCTTTCTTCTGAACGCTCCTCAACTGCTATTGCCCACATCAGTTTTCTGAAATCAATGACTATTATTGGTAGAGTTGAGAACTTAATCTCATACTGCCTTGGACTGTTATTTAACTGATTCCTCTCTGCAACTTCTCTTTCCAACAAGATTGTAAACTCTCCCCAGAGAGAAGGGCTCACCTTAAAAGTTGCACTTGTGTCTCCTCCTAATTTTAGGCAGTTGTTATGCATACTTTTGGTGTTCAATACATTGAAGAAATAGCTGTGGAATGAATGAACTACCATTGACTACAAATATATTTTCTTTCTTTCCTTTACAGCTGGTGCTTGCCTTAAGTCCTGTATATTCTGATTTCAATGTTTTCAAACCTTTCCAACCACAACCAATAGGAAGACATTCTTTTTATATTGTGATCTGATGTGTGTGTGTGCGTGCGCACACACACACACACACCTGAAACAAGTTTCACAAAACAATACATATTATTTACACTAAGTAATATATTCTGATGTTTTATATTGTTTTTTAAAGATACTGATCATGACAGCTCATGACACACTAAATTGATTTAATTACCACTAAAGAGTTATAATCTACAGTATAAAAATACTCTATTTTATGCTTCTTAGGTTAATATGAGGTGTAGAATATTGCTCCTGAAAAATGCTTAGACCAAAACACTGACATGAGTACTCATTCTGTTACTGACAGTTTGAGCTACAATTACTATCTTTACACAGCTATCTTGAGATAACGTCTTACCATATTCCACCATGGCGTTTAGAATCAACTCCTCCCACTTCCACCTTTTGAAAATTGGGACACAGTTAAATAACAACGGACAAAATGTCCTCTAGATTCCTATTTCTTATCTTGTCTTGACAAACTTTAGTGGCATATAAATAAAAATTTGCTGGCCTAATTTTAATCAGACCACTTGCAACTGAATAAAAATAGGTATGTTCATATTTTTCTTTACAATAGCTTAAGAGCATGAGCTTTTGTTGCCTGACCATCCAGAATCTGAATCCCAGCTCTGCCAAGTTACTTAACCTGCGCCTCCATGTCTGCCTCCACACAATGGGAATAATATTGTATCAACTTCAGTAGTATCAACTTCAAAGGCCTGATGGCGTTGAATTAGACCATGCAAGTAAAGAGTTTATTACAGGGCCTGGGACACACAAGTGCTCCATGAATGGTAGTAATGTTTTATCACTATTACAGATAAGTAAATGTATCTCAAACTTCCTTTTAGGGTCATAAAGCAAGGTTCAGTTAGAAGAACAAAAGTGAGATTACTTTTTCTCTTTAAATATCTAGCTAATTTTTATAGTTGGATTTATATATAATGTAAAATTCCACTTCTGGTTTTACAGATCATAAATACTCCTAAGGAAAGGCTCTATTTGTGGTGCTGGATAATCATTATATAATAAAGAATGTCTACTGAAACTAAAAGACTGTGTTTATAGATGCAAAAAACTTGCCTAGTTTTGCTAATCTCATTTAGATTTGTTTTCGTTTAATAAAAAAAATTCTTTAACTCTTGTGTGTCGAATGGTGACGTGTGCTTTAATTCAGCAAAATACTGCACACAATACACATACATAACACTCAAGATGTATACGGGCTTGCTTTTGAATAAAGCGAGACCCGGCACTTCATTTCAGCCTTTCAAGTCAAAGTTTTAATCCAGCTGCTTTTATATTCCTTCTTACCTCTATTTTTCCACACCCTTCTCTTACCTAGGTCTTGTTACTGATGAGGTGGTTTTGATTGCAGGAGTTCGGCAGTTAACAGTAAACAACTACCTTCCCACAGAAAGTATTTTTCCCGCTAACCTGTTCAATTTAGCACTGCAAGACAGCGTATCTTGTCCATTCTCCCGGAAACGCTAGTCCGCACCGGACCAGGCCCAGGGGAGTTGCATCCCCTTTCAAAATTACTTAAGTGATCAAGATTTCCCCAGCCCCAGCTCAGTCGTTGGCTAAAGAGAGCTGCGTTAAGTGTTGAGACAAAGGCTTTGGCAATTTCACTGAACCGAAACTGGAGACCTCCGGGGATTAACTTTCAGTCACTACACTCCTGATCTTGAGTATGCGTGTCGGGCGGCTGGGGGAACCAAAGAAGACAGAAGAGAAGCAGAAGCAGACCCGCATCAGGAGGTAGGAATAGAGGAGTCGGCCAGGAGCTGCAGGCTCGGTAGACAGACACACCCACGCGACTAAATCCTACCCCAGAAATGAGGGGAGGGGGCAGAGCCCAGACGCCGCGTTCGGAAGCCCGGCCCCCCTCCACGCTCGCCGCCTTCCCTACCCACGCGGCTGAGCCTGAGCCCTCGGTCCGCGCAGCCAATTTCGTCACGTCCGGGGGCGGGCCGGGGCGCCGGGGGCTGGCCCGGGTGGGGCCGGGGGTGGGGTTGTGGCGGTACTGCGGGTGACAACGGTCGGTCAATAATGAAGGTGGTTGCGGCGCGGCAGCGGACTCAGCTGCGCCGGGCGGGGGCGGCGCCGGGACCGCGCCTGTAGGACCTCGGGGCCGGCGCGGCGAGATGGGGCCCCGGCGCGGGGAGTGAGGCGGGAGCGACGGCGAGCGGAACTTCAGCCGGAGGGGCTCTCCTGCTTCCCCCTCTGGCTCTTCGGCCTCCACCTGCAGCCCCTCGGCCCCCGCGTCCCGCGGGACCGGGACGGCGACGGCGGGGGCATGTGGCGCTGGGTCCGGCAGCAGCTGGTAGGTGCCTCCGCCCCTCACCTCCCGGACGCTCGCTCCCGCGCGGTCTCTCGGGCCCAGGTGGCGAGGAAGGGCCGGCGGCGCGGAGCCGCGAGGCCGGGGCGCGGGCTCCGGGCTAGGCCGCAGCGGAGGCGGGCGCGGGCCCGGGAGCCGGCAGAGCCCCGCGCAGCTCCGGCACGCGTCTCGCCGCCGAGCCCGGGCCGCCGAGGTCGGCGGCGGGAGGCGGCCGCTTCCTGCCCGCGCTTCTCGGTTACTCCCTCCTCCTCGGCGCACCTGGGCGGCTGCGATCAGAAGCGAGTCCGGAGCGGGGTCGGCGTCCCTCCTGAGGAACTCGGGCGAGGGCACGGAAAGAGAGTAGGTCTTGGGGAGAGAAAAGAGGCTTGTGTTTCCTGCCTCTAACAATTTGGGACTCGTTTGAGCGAAGGGGAGGGTGAGGACTTGTCTCCAGCTCCCTCTCCTCGCTGTTTTCGCGGTTGCGTTATCAAGGAGGAGGGTCACGTACCTAGTCTAACCGCTCTCAACGAAAGAAATTTTACCCAAGGCCTGGGTGAGGGAAAGAAAGAATATTCCAACACCCCGTCTAGTTTCGAAGGTAAGTACGATAGTTATGGAGGACTTTTCCTTCTTACCTCGTCCTCCCCCTAACCCCAAGTGAAACTTTTCGAACGCGAACCTCCCTTTTTTCCGTTCTCCCGAGGCAGTTTGAACGAGACTGGTTTGGAACCAATGGTTAACTTTTCAGTTTTACTGGAACACCTGGAGAAAAAAAAGGATCTTAGAAAAGGGTGATTTAAGGCATATAAAAAGCGCCACCTTTCTCAGAATTAATTCCCAGAGAAAACTTTCTTGCCTGCTGGCAACTGCAACCCGCAAAATACACCACTAAGGCAACGTGACAGGTAGGACTGAAATTGCTCCTGGCTGAAGAAGCCTAACCTTACCTCCATGATGAGGTCTGTTACTGTTTGCGGCTTAATTTCTAAATCGCATTAGTAATTAAATGCTGTTACAACTCGGTGTTTTCATTTACTAATTCAAAAGGCAGAGAAGCAGAAACGGTTTTTGTGGAACTGTAAAGGTTTTGTGGGACCAAAACATTGATACCTCTTTTTCCCTGCTCTGGAAGAACATTTTTTTTGTTATGACTAAGAAGTATGCTGTTTCAGAGCCAGCCTTCTGTTAATTCATTTGGCAGTGGGCATCATTCTCAAAAAAAAAAAAAAAAAATCTTATAAATGAAACTAGAACTGCCTGCCACTGCCTCAGACAAATGTTAGCTCTCTATTTTTAGGTAATTGGGCATTCATATATCCCAGATATATGCCTTATTAGGAAACCAAGCTAATGATGTCATTATAATACCAAATTGTTGTAATACTTTGGCTTCGTTGCAGTAAGCGGCAGCTCGGTAACTTTACTCTAGAAGTTGATTATTTCAGGTCTCATCTCATGCCTTTGATTTGCCCATCTTCACGTATAGAAGTCTTGTTTACCTGATGGTGTTTTTGTGTGCTAGTGGTTCTCTTAAAGTTTTTTCTAGTAGATTTAAGACACCACTTCTCAGTGTTAGGTATTTTTTTAACCTGAATAAAATCCTGATTGTATAACCATTCTCATCTTCAAGACAGGCAATCTGGTAATGTTTTTTTTTAAATGGCTTCAGCTGAACACAACTAAAAGGAAGGGCAGGAAGTTGTGTGGTTAATTTACAAGACAACTGCCTTACGGGGTGGTTAACAAGTTGAACAAGTTTGCGGTGCACAAAAAATGCTCTCTCTGACATTAGTCGCTCACTTCACTGGTTTTACTTTTAAGTTATCAGTATGTAAGTACGGAAGTATGTAATCAGACCTGTGCCCATGTAGGACTTTGTTTCTCTGATTAAGTCTGTACAGTCACTTAAATTATACATTAAGGATAGTGGATTCACAGAGTAATGAAAGTGTATTTTACTGTCCCAGCCATAAACAGCCATTCTGGTTACTACACCAGGAATTATTCAATTCAAAGTCTAGTTTAAATTATACTTCCATTTGCTCAATGAATTGAATCTTTTAGCAATAGGTTCACTTAAGAAAATTCAGATAACTGGGACAGATTTGGAGAAATTAATAAGCAGATCACAAAGACAGGTTTTTTTGAGTTATAAAAACACTTTATTCATTATATGCATCCCGATTTTCAACAATTTAAATTGTATTGCCAAAAAAAAGTTTGTTATCATTTTGTACTGAAACAACTCATATGTTCTATTAATTCTTCTCTAATTAAAAAAAGTTTGACTCCGTATCTCCGCAGACTATTTTCACTTCTTGACACAATAAGAAAAATTAGGAGGTTGTCAGAAAGTTGATGTTTTCCTTTGGGGAAGCAGACTGAAAAGATTGGACTATCCTTTTCTTTTTCTTTTGTTCTTTCTTTCTTTTTGGGCTCATAATGCTAAAGTTATTTTACACTAAGAAAATTTTCTTATGATGTCTTTCTGGTACAGTTGGTATTACTCTAGCATCACATGTGTGTTAACTCATTAGAGATGACAGCACCATGATTATAGTAGTGGAAATGCCATTAGCTACTCACTGTATTCTCGTATTTAGATTTTTGTGGTAGCCATTAACCACCTTGGCTATTAAAATTCTAATTAATTAAAAATCCATGTGGCTATTAGCTACTATATTGGACAGTTCAGAGTAGGACATATTCATTAGCACAGAAAATTATTGTACAGCGCTACTTTAGACAAATGAAAGTCTGTCAGTTCATATTTTAGTTGACATGTAATATTTCTTTACAGGGCAATGTAGTGCTGTGTTTTTAAAGCACTTACTGTGTGCAGACATAATAAGCTAAATACTGGGGACACAAATGTAGGTCACTGAGGGCCTTATTCATCTCTGTATGCTCATTGTCTCACACAGTACTTGACATAAGAGTAGACATTGGGTACATGTTTGCTGAATAAATGAATAGGTGAGAAAATAAAGGATGAATCCATAGCATTGCTTCTGTGTTTAGAGATCAAGTGACAAAATTCAAGGATTGACCAGTCCATAAGAAAGCTAGAAAATTACTATAATTTTTAAAAACACAACTTAATGTTGTCATACTAGGATACAGTTTATTAAATTGTTCCATAAATGTAGTCCCTTCAGGTTTGTATCTGCAGTGATGGAAGGAGGCTAGTAAGATTGTCTTCTGATTCACTGAGAAAAATGGGAAGCTCTTAACCTAAACTCTCAACCCATTCACATTCACCAAACTTGTTTATATCTTAATCTAACCTTTCCACTTGTCACAGAGGAAGGTGCGACGGTCCTCCCTTCCAAACTAACCAGTCCTCGTGCTCTTTCATCCTGCTCTCCGCACTCCGTATCAATTATCTATAGTATGTTTACTCTTTTTCTTTAAGCTGTGAACATGTTCAAGCCTCCTTCTACTAATTTACTTTGCCCTGTACCTGTGTCAAATTCTTTTCAGTTTTCTAAAAAATAGGTCTATTCTGCATAATTATGCTGTTCAAGACTCTTGAAATGTGGCTAGTTCAAATTGAAATATGCTTAAGTATAAAATATACCTAGGATTTAAAAAATGGTATAAAAAAAGAATGTAAAAATCTCAATTTTTATATTGTTACATGTTGAAATAATATTCTGGATTTATTCAGTAAAGTAAAATATTGCAATTAATTTTGCTTGTTTCTTTTTACCTTTTTAAAAATGGTTACTAGAAATTTTTAAATTACATATGTGGCTTGCATTTGTGGCTCATGTTATATTTCTGTTAGTGCTGCTGTATAACATTAAAAGTGAGCTTGTGTTTCTTTATGGCACGTTATGTAAGTCTAGGTAGCTCACACACTAGACTGTAAATATCTTAGGATGGGCCATATTTTGTTCATCTTTATAGCCCTTGCACTCAAGACAGCAGCTGGCCCATATTGTAGGTACTCACCCAGCAAATGTTGGTTGACTAAGTGAATGAGTATCAGATTTATTTCAGCATCAATTTGGAAGTACCTGTGTTCTTTGCCTTTCTCTCAAGGAATGAATAAGGAGTAGTAGGTCAGGGAAGCACAGGCCTATGGTGGTATTATTTTGGTGTGACTAAGTAAATTTTAACCTCAAAAATGTTTAAGATCCGAGATCTTAGAGTATTTGCTTATTTTATCTCTATGTTCAGACTTATATTCTCAGATACCCAATTTTTCATTTGGTTAGAGAGGTCAAGCATTAGTGGAATCCCAATTATCCTAACAGCACTGAAGTAGGGACCTTGTCCAGATACCCCAAAGAACCTTGTGATTGCCACTATCATCATTAAATATCCCTTCTATCCCTGCAGTCTGTTTTCAACATAGAAACCAGAGTGATCTTATTAAAATACAGGTTAGGTCATGTAATTCCTGTGTTTAAAACCTTCTGAGGACTTGCCTTCTTGCTCAGAGTAAAAGCCAAAGTCTCTGCTAGATCTGTATCCACCCCCCCCTCCCCAAACCACTTCTCATTTCCCATCATTCTTTTTATTTTTTTTTAATTTTATATATTTATTTATTTATTTTTGGCTGCGTTGGGTCTTCGTTGCTGCATGCGGGCTTCTCATTGCGGCAGCTTCTCGTTACGGAGCACGGGCTCTAGGCACGAGGGCTTCAGTAGTTGTGGCGTGCGGGCTCAGTAGTTGTGGCTCCCAGGCTCTAGAGCGCAGGTTCAGTAGTTGTGGCGCACACAGACTTAGTTGGCTCCTTGGCATGTGGGATGGATCTTCCCCAGACCAGGGCTCGAACTCGTGTTCCCTGCATTGGCAGGTGGATTCTTAACCACCGCGCCACCAGGGAAGTCCTCCCATCATTCTTCACTCACTTTGCTTTATCCACACAGATCTTGCTATTCATCAGAAGTGCCAGGCGTACTTCAGTCTTAGGATTTTTGCCTTGGCCGTTACCTCTGCCTGCAGTGTTCTTCCCCTAGGCATCTGCTGGCTCCTTCACTCCCTTCAAATCTTTATTCAGATGCTACCTTATCAGTGAGGCCTTTTCTGGCCATTCAGTATAAAATTGTAAATCCCCACCCCCATACTTCCCTATCCCCCGTCACTGCTTTTTTTATTTCTCTTAGCACTTATCACTATTTAACATACTCTGTACTCATTTGTCTCATTTATATCATGAAAGCAAGGATTTTTGTCTATTTTGTTTTAGTTCTCCATGTAATAAAAGCTGTTTCTCAACTCTGCATCTACTTTTAGGTAACACTATTTCTTTCTCATTTATTTATTCATTCACTCAAACATTTTCTGAACATATACCTGTGATAGCATATTGCTAGGCTCTGGAACTACCAAAGTGAAGCAACCCCAGCCCTAGCCATTCTTCGAGGACTAATGGATATTTGAATTACTGCCAGTTTTTTTCCTATTTAAAAAAATGTTGCAGTGATCATTTTTGTTTATGTGTGGTTTTTTTAAATTGGAATACCTAGAAGTGGAATTGCTGGGCCATGGGGTGTGCACGTTATGACTGTTATTAGATATTGCCAGATTATTTTCTAAAACATGAGAGTTCCCCTTTTCCTACATCTTGGTCAACACTTTGTACTGTCAGACTTGAAAAACTTACCAATCTGATGAGTGTGAGAGGTATATCATTTTGCCCTAATTTGCATTTTGCTGATTGCTAGTGAGATTCAGGTGTCCTGTGTTTCACTCATATGAATAGATTACCCACTTTTCTTTTCTTTTTATTTTATTGGAGTATGGTTGCTTTACAACGTTGTGTTCGCCTCCACTGATTACCCATTTTTCTGTTGGGTGGTGTGTCTTTTCCTTATTAGTTTCTTCTGTAGTCTGGATGCCAATTCTTTGTTGTATATGTTGTAAATATCTTCTTTTAGCCTGCCCCTTGTATTTAACTTTGTTGATGGTGTCTTTTTTGATGTTTTAAATTTATTTGTAGGTAAATTTATTAGGTGAGTGATTTCTACTTTTTATTACTTGTTTAGGAATTCCTTTTCTACACCAGGGTCATAAAGCTGTTTTTCTAGTGTTTTCTTCAAGTTGTCTAAAAATTTAGTTTTACAACATTTAGGTCTTTAATATACCTGGAATTTATTTTTGTGTATGGACTAAAGTAGGGAATTTGTTTTTTCCCACATAAGAAGTTATTTGTCCCAATGCCGTTCATTGAATGAGCCATCTTTTCCCCACTAACCAGTGTTGTTTGCCTTCTCTGTCATATACCATCATTCTCTTTGTTTTGTGTTCTGTTTCTAGGTTCTCTATTCTGTTTCATTCATGTATTGATCTGTTGGTGCACCAGTAATGCACTATCTTAATTATAGTGTTTTATGAGAAGTCTTGATATCTGGCCAGGCAGAACCCCCAATCCTTTTTTTTCCCCCTGAATTGCTTGGGATCTTTACTCTTCCATGTGCTATTTTTTATAATCAGTTTGTCTAATTCTGTGGAAATCTTTCTAGGATTTTGATTTGCTTTGCATTGAATTCGTTAAGTTTCTATTCATATTTTTTCCCTTTGATCATGTAGAAGCTATGGATTGTATTTTTATCCTTTTTTTTCTAGCTGTGCCTATATATTGAGCATCTCTATCCACCCACAAATAATATAGGGATTTAGAAGATGTTGACCTCAGTATTCCCTCTCACCTTCCACATTACTGTTACATAATAGTTTAGCTCTATTTTTTTCTTTTACCAGCTTTCTTGAGATACAACTCACATACCGTACGATTTACTCATTAAAGTGCATGGTCCAGTTTTTCGGCATATGTGTAGAGTTGTGCAGCCACCACCACACTATGATGTTTGGACATTTTCATACGCCCTGAAGGAGACTCCCTACCCACTAACTCTCATTCTCCATTCCCCCAAGCCGCTAGCCCCCAGCCGTAATCAATCACTAATCTACTTTCTGTGTCTGTAGATTTGCCTCCTCTAGACATTTCAGGTAAATGGCATCATACACTATGTGGTATTTTGTCACAGTCGTCTTTTCACCTAGCATAATGTTTTCAAGGTTCATCTGTGTTGTTGCACATATCAGTACTTCATTTCTTCTTTTTTTTTTTTTTTTTTAAATATGGCACCTTGGCATTTTAAATTTTTTTTTTTTTTTTTTTTTTTTATGGCTGTGTTGGTTCTTCGTTTTCTGTGCGAGGGCTTTCTCTAGTTGCGGCAAGTGGGGGCCACTCTTCATCGCGGTGCGCGGGCCTCTCACTATCGCGGCCTCTCTTGTTGCGGAGCACAGGCTCCAGACGCGCGGGCTCAGTAATTGTGGCTCACGGGCCCAGTTGCTCCGCGGCATGTGGGATCTTCCCAGACCAGGGCTCAAACCCGTGTCCCCTGCATTGGCAGGCAGATTCTCAACCACTGTGCCACCAGGGAAGCCCAACAGTGATTTTTTTACTCACCATTATTTCTTGAATACCATCTCTTCCCTCTGTATTTACTTTTATTGTTGCTGAAATATACATCCTTTAGTTATTTTAATCAAGGCTTCATGTGTGGTAAACTTTCTTAGTTTTTATGTCTTAAAATGTCTTTATTTCATCATTATTATTGAATACTAATTTAAGTAGATTCAGAATTCTAGATTAACAGTTACTTTCACTCAACATATTGAAGATACTACTTATTCTGTTGCTTTCAGACGTTTATTGCTGGTGTAAAATATGCTTTTAATCTAATTGTCATTACTTTGCTGATACTCTCTTAAACGCTGTATGTTTTTAAGATTGTCTCTTTGTCCTCGATATTTTGCAGGTTTTACTCTGCTGTATTCATCATGTTGTTTCATATGATTTTTGTTTTTCCTGCTCTACACTTGTGTGTATTTTCAATCTGAAAGCTGTCATTTCTACAGTTCAGAAAAGTTTACAATCTTTTTTTTTTTTCCCTTTAAATATTGCTTCTCAGGCTTTAATTTTCTCATTCTCAAACTCTTGCTTGATATTAATCTGTGCTCTGGCTCTTAACTTCTTGTTCATATTTCTCATCTATTTTCTCTGTGCTGCTTTCAGCGTGAATTCCTTAGTTCTAGCTTCTAGTCATCAGTTCTCTCCATATCCAATCTAGAGTTAATCGTTGTCTTCTGAATTTTTAATTTAAATGACTTTTTTTTCCAGAATTTATTATTGGACCTCTTGCGTTTCTGTCTGTTCTTGATGCGTATTGGCCGATTTGTCTTGTAATATTTTGTTCTTTTTTTAAAAAAATATATTATTCTGTTACCTCTTTGGAGGTTTTATACATGTTTAAAAATACACAGCTTAAAAAAAAAAAAAAATACACAGCTTTTTTCAACCTCCTTTCAGTTGAACCTGACTCTAGGACCCTGGTACAAAAGGGGATTGAACTTCAGACTGCCTATTTCCAGACCCAGAGTCCCAAAGGCTCAGCCCCTGATTACAGAAATGATTATCTTACTTTAAGCCTAGCTAAGTTGTCTTAATTAAAGAAAAAAAATTTTTTTATCTGTCTTTGCTTTTGTGAAGTAAAAGGAGGAGTTCAAAGTATGTATTTTTCCAAGGTCAGTAACTAATTAGTGCCAGAGGCAGGACTTAACCCAGAGAGTTTTTCCAGAGTTTAACAGTGTGGAAGAGAATTAGCAGTAGCAGCAGTTTTCCCTATATATCTCTTTGCTAATCCTGCCATTTTAAATCTACCCAAGAGTGAGGCAAGAAGAATGAGTTAGGGAAAGAAATTTAGGCAGCAGTGGTACTCTGGAGATGGGGGTGACAGGTTTGTAGAGGAAGAGGAGAGAAGTGATCAAGAGTTCCTGTAGTTAGTCAGCTATGGCCATTTTCAAGTTGACATAATATTTTAGGTACCAGAAGAAGCTAGACCTTGCTTGTACCTTAATATATATCTCTTCTTGAATATGTTATCTAATATCAAATGCAATACATTTAAATTGATTTTGAACAGCATGGCAAATTTTTTGAAAGATTTTCAGTTTTAAATTTCTTTTTTCATCTTAAACTTTAGGAACCACAAACTATTTTGAAGTTTGAGAAGTTTGTGATGTTGAAATAGAAATTGGAAATGCTGAAGAGTTAAGATAGTTGTCTTTTTTTTTTAATTTAATTTTTTTTTTAAATTTTTTAATTTAAAGCAGGAGCTTTCTCTAGTTGCAGCGAGCCGGGGCTACTCTTTGTTGTGGGGCACGGGCTTCTCATTGTGGTGGTTTCTCTCGTTGTGGAGCACAGGCTCTAGGCGTGCAGGCTTCAGTAGTTGTGACACGCAGCCATTAGGGCACACAGGCTTCAGTAGTTGCGGTGTGCGGGCTGAATAGTTGTGGCTCGCGGGCTCTAGAGCGCAGGCTCAGTAGTTGTGGTGCACGGATTTAGCTGCTCTTGGACCAGGGCTCAAACCCATGTCCCCTGCATTGGCGGGCAGATTCTCAACCACTGAGCCACCAGGGAAGTTCCTAGTTGTCCATTTTTATTAATAACTTTTATTACATCTGTAATGAAATTATGCCATACTTTTTTTTATATTTAAAAATTATATTATTTAACTCTTTATTCAGAAGAGTGTGCTTGATAATTTTCTATAGAAAAAAAGCGAGTCATCTAATGACTTACTGCTATTTCAGTCAAAATTTTACTCACTTTACTTGATATTTGTTTCATTTTTTGTGCTTATTAAAAGGCCTTTTTTTTTTTTTTTAATGAAGTTTTATTCAGGCCCTTACTTCTCATTTTGGTATTTCCACAGTACCAAGCGTATTACCTAGTAAGTAGTCAGTGCTCACAGTACTTATAATGATTTTTAAAATTAAATTATAGGGTAATTTAACAAATAAAATAGTAAGTGGCTTGGTATTTCATAATGGTCGAATAGTTTTACTTAGATTGGTGCAGTGCCTAGCATAGTATCAAGCACATGTTCCTCAATAAATACTTGTGTTACATATTGGTCTTTTAAGATTTTGCTTTGAAGAGTCTTTTGCAGTGAGTGCAATTGACAGATAAAGCTTGAGTAGTATATAAGTCATTTCAAGTCTTAATCACATTTTACCTAGGAAATTGTTTCTTCACTACTGCATTTCATGAGCTACAAAACAAATATAGATATCCTTCCTTACCTCACTTCTCCACTATGCTCTTTAATATATTAGTTCAGAAAACTAACAAAGATGTGAGGGTGGGCTTGATTTTTTTTTTTTTTTTTTACTACTGAAAGGCAGGGAAGTAGTTCTCTACTCTAACCTTGTCTTTTCCTATTGAAAGTTTTTTAAAATTTATTTTATTTATTATTTATTTTTGGCTGTGTCGGGTCTTTTTTTTTTTTTTTTTTTAATTTTATTTGTTTATTTATTTATGGCTGTGTTGGGTCTTCGTTTCTGTGCGAGGGCTTTCTCTAGTTGCGGCAAGTGGGGGCCACTCTTCGTCGCGGTGCGCGGGCCTCTCACTATCGCGGCCTCTCTTGTTGCGGAGCACAGACTCCAGATGCACAGGCTCAGTAATTGTGGCTCACGGGCCTAGTCGCTCCGTGGCATGTGGGATCTTCCCAGACCAGGGCTCGAACCTGTGTCCCCTGCATTGGCAGGCAGATTCTCAACCACTGCGCCACCAGGGAAGCCCTGTGTTGGGTCTTTGTTGCTGCACACAGGCTTTCTCTAGTTGCGGCGAGCGGGGGACACTCTTCGTTGAGGTGCGCAGGCTTCTCATTGCGGTGGCCTCTCATTGCGGAGCACAGGCTCTAGGAGCACGGGCTTCAGTAGTTGTGGCACACAGGCTCAGTAGTTGTGGCTCGCGGGCTCTAGAGCTCAGGCTCAGTAGTTGTGGCGCACGGGCTTAGCTGCTCCGCGGCATGTGGGATCTTCCCGGACCAGGGCTCGAACCCCTGTCCCCTGCATTGGCAGGCAGACTCTCAACCACTGCGCCTCCAGTGAAGTCCCTCCTATTGAAATTTAAATACTGTGGAGGAACTGGCCTCTAACTTAGATGTGCAGACCTTCAGACTTTGTGCATCCAACTCCTATGCAACATTAAAGGGAATTGATGCAGTGCTTACCTGTGAGTGTTGATCAGCCTTTTTTCCATCGTATATTTGCAGAATTAAAAAAAAAAAGAAACTTAGGAATTTATTATGAGACAGCAAAAGTCAAAATTCTTAAATAATCAGAGATGCTTTTATCAGTCTTTATATAGTCTCCTAGACCATGAGTTCCCTAATAAATGATGTTTCCTGTAGATAGAGATAAAGTTTTCAGTGGTCTACGGCAAAATGAGAAAAGCAAGGTCAATGTGTCTGTGTGTGTGTGTGTGTGTGTGTGTGTCTTTGCTTAAACTTATATATGTCCTTGTTTTTGAGGACTTTTTAACTTTTAAAAAAATAAACTTTTTATTTTAAAGTAGTTTTAGATTTTCAGAAAGGTTGCAGAAATAATAGAGAATTCCTATACATTCTTCTCACCCACTTTCTCTTATTGTTAACATATTACTGTGCTACATTTGTTACACTAATAAACCAATATTATTACATTATTATTAATTAAACCCTGTACTTTATTTCATATTTGTATATATTGCAAAATGATCACCACAGTAAGTCTTGTTAATATCCATCACCACCCAGTGTTACAGAATTTGTTTCCCTGTGACGAGAACTTTTTAAGATCTACACTTAGCAGTTTTCACATATACAATACAGTATTATTAGCTATAATTACCAGGCTGTACATTACATCCTATAACTTATTTATTTTATAACTAGAAGTTTGTACCTTTTGACTCCCTTCACCCATTTCACCCACTCCCCAACCCCACCTCTGGCAACCACCAGTCTGTTCTCCATTATTTCTGTATCTATGAGCTTGGAGGTTTTTTAGATTCCACATAGAAATGAGATCATACAGTATTTGTCTTTTCTCTGTCTGACTTATTTCACTTAGCATAACGCCCTCAAAGCCCATCCATGCTGCAGCAGATGGCAAGATTTCATTCTTTTTGATGGCTGAATAATATTTTATTTTATATATATATATATATATATATATATATACACCACATTTTCTTTATCCACTCATTTGTTGATAGACATTCAGTTTTTTCCCATACCTTGGCTATTGTAAATAATGCCACAGTGAACATGGAGTGCATATATCTTTCAAATTAGTGTTTTTCATTTTCTTCCGATAAATACCCAGAAGTGGAATTGCTGGATCATATGGTAGTTCTATTTTTAATTTTTTGAGGAACCTCAGTACTGTTTTCCATAGTGGTTGTACCAGTTTACATCCTCACCAACACTTGTTATTTCTTGTCTTTTTGATAATAGCCATTCTAACGGGTGTGAGGTAATATCTCATTGTGGTTTTCACTAGTATTCTTTTTCTGGTTCAAAATCTCATCTGGGATAACACATTACATTTAGTCTTCATGTGTTCTTAGGCTCCACTGGGCTGTAATAGTTTCTCAGACTTTCGAGAAGAACTAAGTCTTAGGTTGTTTTCCTTACTTTCTTTTTTGTTATTATTCTTGCTTAGAAAAGAATTAGAAGTTGGTAAATTTATGTTAGTTTTCCAGTTAAAATTTTTTTTACTGTTCTGTGAAATCCAAAACTCTGTGAACCATTGCCTTTGGTTATCAGAAATCAGTGTGATGACCATTAATAATTAGTGTCTCCAAGTTTCCTAATTATGTTTTTTTGTTGTTATAAAAGAAATATCTATTAGTAATTTTTTAAAAAAATGAATGTGAAGTTTAGAGTTAATTGAATCTTATAAGGAAGAATTGGTGATCTGATATGTGGCGGCAGTCAGAGTTTCCATTAGATGTGAGTGTATACAAAAAGCCATAGGAAGATATGAAGTCTGTAAACACTGAGTAACTGAACTTAGTTACTCAGTTGATGACTGTATCAACTCATCATAAAGGTATTTCTTAAAATTACCAAAATAGAAAATGTAGTAGTATATGATTTCAGCTTTCTTCATTTTTCATGTTCAAATTTTTAAATTCCATTTCAAATTAGAGATCCTGTCCATTTCCACAGTTAATGCTTTATACCTTGGCTCTTGATTGTTTTCTCTTCTTTTTCCTTGATCCTTCAGTGATTTTTCCTTCCCATAACTTTTTCTTCCTCTTTACCAGATTCTTCATTTCAAACATAAAAATAAGCTTATGATTCGCTTTTACTAAAAATGTTTCACTTGATCCAGCTTTTCAGTTGTTAACCGCTATCCCCACTTCCCCACCCTCCTCTCCATCCCCAGTCATTAATCCACTGTAGCCCTTTTTTTTTAAAATTTTTGAATTTTATTTATTTTTTTATACAGCAGGTTCTTATTAGTCATCCATTTTATACACATCAGTGTATCCATATCAATCCCAATCTCCCGATTCATCCCACCACCACCACCACCACCCCCCCGCGACTTTCCCCCCTTGGTGTCCATACATTTGTTCTCTACATCTGTGTCTCAATTTCTGCCCTGCAAACCGGTTCATCTGTACCATTTTTCTAGGTTCCACATATATGCATTAATATATGATATTTGTTTTTCTCTTTCTGACTTACTTCACTCTGTATGACAGTCTCTAGATCTCAGCCATAAAAAGAAACAAAATTTAGTTATTTGTAGTGAGGTGGATGGAGTTAGAGTCTGTCATACAGAGTGAAGTAAGTCAGAAAGAGAAAAACAAATACAGTATGCTAACACATATATATGGAATCTAAGGGAAAAAAAAAAAAAAAAGGTCATGAAGAACCTAGTGGCAAGACGGGAATAAAGACACAGACCTGCTAGAGAATGGACTTGAGGATATGGGGAGGGGGAAGGGTAAGATGTGACAAAGTGAGAGAGTGGCATGGACATATATACACTACCAA
This sequence comes from Balaenoptera musculus, assembly GCF_009873245.2. Lineage (NCBI taxonomy): Eukaryota > Metazoa > Chordata > Mammalia > Artiodactyla > Balaenopteridae > Balaenoptera > Balaenoptera musculus. Next base: position 60,425,497 of record NC_045788.1, read on the forward strand.
ACGTAAAATAGATAGCCAGTGGGAAGCAACCGCATAGCACAGGGAGATCAGGTCTGTACTTTGTGACCACTGTAACCCTTTTAACTGTACTCAAACTGCGTTGTCAGAAGCCACTGATGATTTATGAATTGTTAAATTCAGTTGTCTTTTTTTCAGTTCTTATCTTTCTTTGCAGCATATGAAATAATTCCTTTTTGCAACTTCTTCCCAGGTTTCTGCCATACTACTCTTCTTGTTTTTCTTTTGCTCTGATGATCTTTTTTCCTTTTTGCTTATTCCTTTTCTCCCACATGTATCTTAAATGATAGCCCTCAGAATTCCATCTCCTACCCTTATTCTCTTCTTCCTCTGTACTCTCTTAACAGGCAGTCTCATACATATCTTTGACGTTAACCACCATCATTATGCTTGCTGGCTTCCAATCTCAAGTCCAACCCTCTCTCCTAAACTCTACATAAACATATAAGTTGCTTAGTAGATATCCATGCTGGGCATACCACATTCAAACCAGAAAATAATTCTAGTTTGATCTTAAATATGTGAGAGGAAATAGGAAATTAGGTGATATCTAAGTAATAAATTGTAGGGCCTAAAACACTAAGGTTTCATCAGCTCCAAGTGGGCAAGGACTAAGTCACGTATTCCTTTTTATCATCAGTGGTCCTTAGTGCATTGAAAAGCACCTAGTTAAATACTCAGTAAATACTCTTTGATTGGTTGTTAAAATAAATTTTTTTCATTACATGCCAGAAAATACCAAAAGGCAAGAATTTGCAGATCAGCAGTAGAATTTTAATAGTCATTATACAGGGTAAATGAATTGTTTGCCAAAAGAACTGAAAATATGCTAACATATTCTTTTGTGTTTTTTTAAAAATACATTTTCAGAATTATGTCATTTTGACCCAGTGTTGCTGAATAATCATTTCCGTGCTTAAAATTTAATTTTCAAATTTTCATAGCAATAGTTTAGGATTTGCTAAGTTCTTTTTTTTTTTTAATCTTATATAGACATGTTTTACTTTCTTCTTAAGCATGTTTCTCAGGTTCCCAGCATATAAAATTAGTAAAACAATTGTGTATCTTCCTTCCACCTTACTTTTTTCTACCTTTTGTTTTAGTTCTTGTCTTAACTAAATAGGATTCACTCAATGTCTCTATTCTCTGACTTCAGTATATTTTTATGTTGTTATTGTTTAAAATTTTTCTCCGTAACACCTAAACCTGTTTAAATATGTACTTGGAAATATTTGTTGTAGTTTCCTGGTCTGAATACTGATATTCTGCTCATGGTATAAGCAGCAGCTTCTAACTTGAGGGGATTCTATTATAAACCCAAGATAGTACTTGTAATATTGGTTAGATTTTGGCCATAAAAGTACATAGTCATAGTTTTCAATCCTGTTGGGCCCAGTGCCCCCTATTTCTAACAGATATTTCGTAAATGTTCTTTCCATTTTTATCTTGAAATAAAATTTAAATATGTAACCTGCTACGTATATAACTTGATTTTTTAAAAAAAATCAACATTATAACCCTAGTTATGAAGGAAAAATAAATACATTTATATTAAATAATATCTGTTTCAGTATGTAAGTACTCAATCATAACTACACTAAAGGTAGTGAATAATCAAATGCTGTAATCAGTGTGACTTCATGGCTACTAGTGCAGACTGCTGAAAGTGTAGTGTATTGGTGACTTATATACAAGTGACATTTCCATTGGTGATGCAGTTTTCTGAAACAGTGAACACTCTGGGAAGTTCTGACAAAATGTTATCTTCCTTCATTTTACATGGTAGTTGCATTGCTGAAAAATTCACAAATCCATGCAAAGCATCTTGTGTTTGTTTTTAAAGAGGAGCTTCATATTTTTCTAAAGAGATTTTTACGAATGTGAATATCAGACAGGGCATTTGAAAGTTGTCTGGTTCACAGGACATTTCCTTGTTGTCAGGACTCTGCAGTTCATTGAAGAATGTCTAATATCTCTGCCCCTCCCATTCACCCACCTACTAAATGCCACTAGACACCCCCACCCCTCAAATCATTGTGAAAATCAGTACCAAACCTCATTTCTGAAAATGGTTTCTAGAAGTCTTCCTTCCTTCCCTTAGGCTCATTCACCAAAAGGAGTTTTAACTTTGAGGCATGTAATCTCTTAGCTCTAATTGAGAACCATTACATATAATTTCTCTCAATGAGAATAGGGAAACACAATTAAGCAACTGATCAGAAAACATAGGTGAGTAGAAAAGCCTGTAAAGCAAACTATATGGTCATTCAGAAATAGTATTTCAGTGATAGTGTTGTTTTGGTTGATTTGCTAAATATTAATGCTTGGTATTCCATTGTAGCTATCTGGTAACAGGAACAGCATACGCTTTCATTCAACATAAGAGCAAGAGTGTTACCAATTTTGAGAAACATTTAAAATGTTTATAATTATGGCAGGATGAAAGGTAGGATGTCTAGATTGTGGAAAGTGAGACTGGTAGTAGGTACAAGATTGTTGGGTTTTGTTATTGCTGCTGCTGCTATTTATTTGGTTCCAGTTTCTTGGTTCAGGCATTCCTGAAAACAAGTTTCCTATATATAAAATTAACAGGACAATTGTGTATCTTCCTTCCACCCTACTTCTTTCTACCTTTTGTGTCAATTTTTGCCTAAATAAGTAGGATTCACCAGCATCTCTATTCTTTGTCTTCAATATACTTTTCACCAATTTATTATTTATTTTTTAAATTTTTATTTATTTTTAATTGAAGTATAGTTGATTTCAATATACTTTTTAATGTTGTTACTGTTTAGAATTTTGTGGGTGTGTCTTTGTGATTGATATATATTTTAAAATATTACACTTTGAAGATACTTTGTAAGGGATATGTTTTCTGTGTAAAGGATATTTGTCTCTGGCCTCAGAACTGTAACCCCATTGCTTCTGATATACTGAGGAGGACGTAGGAAGCCATCTTTGTTGCCGTTGTTGTTTATGATTGTGAGTGGAGAGGGAGAAGGCTTAAAAATGTTTGAGAAACCTTAGTAGAAATTCCATTTTACTCATCTATCTCCAATCTGGATGCCACAGGTAGAAGAGTTACTAGTTTCATTCCTTATCCAGCTGGTGTTCAACTGGATAGGTAAACCAAAAAAATCAACTTAGGGTTCTTGGTTACAGAAACCTTGAATTCTCCCTTAGTGAAATCTATGATTTTAAATTTGATCTAAACTAAAACTACCTCACACATTTATTTTTATCATAAATGTCTCTGTGATTTCAAATCACCGGTCTAGCAAATAAGAGACATTTACTGTCACAGTTGAATTATGGCCACATAGGATTCTTGTAATCCAGAAAATCCATGGTAAAGTCCCAAATGGGTGAAATTGACATATTTTAAATTCTAGTAAGATATACTTAACATAAAATTTGCCATTTTAACCATTTCTAAATATACAGTTCAGTGGCATTAAGTACAGTCACACTGTTATGCAGCCATCAGTCACCACCATCTGTCTCCTGAACTGTTTCATCTTTCCAGACTGAAACTTTATACCCATTAAACACTAATGCCCTGTTCCTCTCCCCTCCCCAGCCCCCCTTGAATAAATGCCTGGCAAAGTATGAATGTGTCAACTCTTATTCCTTATATAAGAGGAATAAATTAAAAATTTCGTCCTTTTGTCACAGGCTTAATTTCACTTAGCATAATGTCTTGAGTGTTCATCCATGTTATATCACGTGTCAAAATCTCCTTCCTTTTTAAGGCTGAATAATATCCCATTGTACACACCACATTTTGTTTATCCATTCATCTGTCAATGGACACCTGGGTTGCTTCTACCTTTTGGCTATTGTGAATAATGCTGCCATGCACATGGGTTTACAAATATCTGTTCGAGTCTCTGCTTTCATTTCTTTTGAGTTTATACACAGAAGTGGAATTGTTGGATCATACAGTTATTCTGTGTTTACTTTTTTGAGGGGTCACCATATTATTTCCACAGGGGCTGCTAGAGGTGTATGTTGGAGTGGGAAATCAAGTTTGGGAGGTAATATAAGCGATGAGCTTCCTATAAGAGATGAACTTCCTGTAGTAAAGTATTTGCAGATGATTTAAGATGTTTGGAGTCAAAGATCACTCTAAATTTTGAACCCTGTAACTGGAAAGCCAGTTCCAACCCACCTCTGCAGTAAGCCAGAGTTCTTGGAAGCCCAGACTGGTCCGATAGATGGCAAACTACCTTAAATCCTAAAATGAAAATTATGTAACATGATACAGAAAGTTAAAATTAAATTGTGTTTAGATCATGGACATTTTAAGTTATTCCCTCTCACCTTGCTTTGGTCTCTTAACAGTGTAAAATTATCTTGTCCTTATAATACCTTCGTATAGATGTATTTTATTCAAAGTCTATATCCAGGAAACAGTAATTCACAATTAGGTTTGTAGATTTGGTAAAATACATTAAATCATTCTTCCCCAGAAGTATTGTGTACATTGGAACACGTAGCCAACAAAAATCACTTTGTGTCATAGAAAGTGTGTGACCGAAATAAAGCTTCTGTTCATTTATTTTAATAACAGTGCCATTGCAGTTTTGATTTTGAAGCTTCTTTTTATGTTGTTTTTCATGGTTTTTTGGTTTGTTTGTAGCTTTTTTCTTTCTGTTATGGAGGAAATAGATCACACATAGGAATGATTAAATGTACAAATTTACTTTAATCACTGTGAACTCAAAATGTTTTCTTAGTTATGTTAAAGAAGTGTGACAATATTTAATTATAGGACTGTAGTTTTAGTTTCTTCTTAGTTCTTATTTGTAATGCTTGTATTTTTCATAAAATCTTTGGGATTTTAAGAATAGTACAGAGGCTGGTATATTTGGTATGAAAATATAAAATGTTATGAGTCATTTCTAAGTACTGCTTTGTGCCAGAGACCAACATCTAAAAATTATAAGCTGTTTTCTGGTTTGGTTTCCCTAGGTTTCATCAATTTACTGTTACAAAAGGAATCTTTTTCAAATCAGTCCCATGTGTTTTCAGTCTTTCCTTGAATGCCATCGTGGGATTTTTTTTCCACCTTAAATACTCAAACACTTTTTTTTTATTATTATTTATTTTATTTATTTTTGGCTGCATTGGGTCTTCATTGCTGCGCTTGGGCTTTCTCTAGTTGCAGTGAGCGGGGGCCAATTCCCCGCCATGGCGCGCGGTCCTCTCATTGCGGTGACTTCTCTTGCTGCAGAGCATGGGCTCCAGGCACGCGGGCTTCAGTAGTTGTGGCTCGTGGGCTCCAGAGCACACGCCCAGCAGCTGTCGTGCATGGGCCTAGTTGCTCCGTGGCATGTGAGATCCTCCCAGACCAGGGCTGGAACCCGTGTCCCCCGCATTGGCAGGCAGACTCCCAACCACTGCGCCACCAGGGAAGCCCTGATCCACTTTTTTTAAAAGTACCTGTGGTTTTTACATATGTTCATAAATCCAGACAGAAAAGAGGTTTTAATTTCATACTTTTTTAGAGTTAATGAGAGTTGTTATTTTTAAATAGTTTAAATTTGTGTGCTTCCAAAAGCCTATACAGTTGACCCTTGAACAAAATGGGTTTGAACTGTGCAGGTCCCCTTGTATGTGGATTTTTCAGTAGTAAATACTACAGTACTATAGGGCTGAATCTGAGGATGCAGAGGGCCAACTCTGAAGTTATACTCAGATTTTTGACTGTGTGGAGGGTTGACTCCTCTAACCCTCGAGTTGTTCAAGGGTCAACTGTACTTTTTAGCAGGCATTAAAATAAAATCAGGGTGGGGACTTCCCTGGTGGTCCAGTGGCTAAGACTCTGCGCTCCCAATGCAGGGGGTCCAGGTTCAATCTCCAGTCAGGGAACTAGATCCCACATGCCGCAGCTAAGAGTTCGCGTGCCGCAACTAAAGATCCTGCATGCTGCAGCTAAGACCCGGTACAGCCAAACAAATAAATAAATAAATGTTAAAAAATAAAAATAAAACCAGGGTGGCTAGGATAGCATTAATCTATCTCAGTTCCTTTATCCAGGACAAGATGAAATCATAGAAGAAAGGAGCAAGCCATCCAGGGGTGCAGGGTGTGAATGGGTAGTCTGGGCTGAAAGTGTCATACATACCAGAGGTTTCTGAGCCCTGATGTGTAGCCGTAGCCTAGTGATTAGGGAGTTCGGATTGTACAGTAGCATAGAATTGCTGATAATGCTTGTTAGAAATAACATGAAACCATACTTGAACTTCACATTAATGGTATAGTTATACAATTAATTTTGATAAAATCCGTTTGTTTTGATTCCTGTTAAACAAAGTAGAGGTGTTATTGAAACAACAATTCTCTGTGTCATTTTTTTTTTTTTTTTTTTTTTTTTTGAACAAATGACTAAGGGTTCCAAGCGGGGAGAGACCACATCAGGTTGAGTGAGGGAGTATTTATTATTATTATTTTTTTTAAAAAAAATTAATTAATTAATTTATTTATGGCTGTGTTGGGTCTTCGTTTCTGTGCGAGGGCTTTCTCTAGTTGTGGCAAGTGGGGGCCACTCTTCATCGCGGTGTGCGGGCCTCTCACTATCGTGGCCTCTCTTGCTGCGGAGCACAGGCTCCAGACGCGCAGGCTCAGTAATTGTGGCTCACGGGCCCAGTTGCTCCGCGGCATGTGGAATCTTCCCAGACCAGGGCTCGAACCCGTGTCCCCTGCATTGGTAGGCAGATTCTCAACCACTGCACCGCCAGGGAAGCCCTCTGTGTCATTTTTAAAATATGGAATATTGAGGTGGGGAACTGATTATAAAAGCAAGACCTTAGATGAGTGGTTCTAACTTTCTTTATGTCATCAAAATCTGAGGAAAACTATTCTGTCATCAGCAAAATGCACGTATGGGAGTTCCCTGGTGGTCTAGTGGTTAGGATTCGGCGCTTTCACTGCTGTGACCCAGGTCCAGTCCCTAGTCAGGGAACTGAGATCCCGCAAGCTGCATGGCATGGCCAAAATTTTTTAAAAAATTTTTTAATGCACAGATATGCAAATTTGCCTAAAATTTCAGAGATTCACAGAACTGTCCTAAGTCACTTTTCTCATTTTTGGACAGTTTTGTTCTTTTTATTTAGTTCATGGCTACTTGAATTTGTGGCAGAGAAGTTGATGGTAATGAATTGAAGTTATAGCTTTAATTTTCATGAGGGACGCTTAGCTGTACTTATACCGCAGTCACAAATATAAAATTTAACTATTTTGTGTGTGTAAAAAAATACACACACCCACATGTATATGCATGCCATTGATTATAACATGATTGGATAAGGTCATTTTAATTAATCACTGGAAAAACAACTCAAAATGCTTAAGTGTATGTTATAGCATCTTTGGGAATAAGGAAAAACGTACTATCATTATTCTCCTTTTGGTATTGTCATCTTATTTTAAATTATGATTTCTTGGAATATGGCGATGCTGAATTTAAAATTCAATTTAATTTAAAACTGATTTTATTCTTGGAACATCTCAAAATATCTCCTTGAAATAATTGTAGAAATCTCAGGAGTTCCAAAACTTTAGTATGTGATCACTGGTTCATCCAGGAGAGAGGGATGGAGAATGATGAGCATTTGCTTCCTGTAAAGTGCATGCATTTATATATATAGTATATTAATTCTAGTTATGAATGAGAGGTTATAATGTAAACATCAGTATATTTTGGGGGAGGGCATTTGTTTTGTTTTTTGTTTCTTTTTTTTTTTTAGAGATTTATTATTTATTTTATTTATTTTTGGCTGCGTTGGATCTTTCGTTGTGGCGTGTGGGCTCTTCGTTGCAGCGCGGGCTTCTCTCTAGTTGTGCCGTGCGGGGTTTTTTCTTCTCTGGTTGTGGCACACAGGCTCCAAGGTATGTGGTCTCTGTAGTTGTGGCATGCGGGTTCCAGAGCGCGTGGGCTCTGTAGTTTGCAGCACACGGGCTCTCTAGTTGAGGCACGCAAGCTCAGTAGTTGTGGCACATGGGCTTAGTTGCCCTGCGACATGAGGGATCTTAGTTCCCTGACCAGGGAGCGAAACCATGTCCCCTGGATGGTAAGGCGGATTCTTTACCTCTGGACTACCAGGGAAGTCCCTGTTTTTTGTTTCTTAACTTTAGATGTACATAGTAATAATCTTGGTGGGATTTAGCAAAAAATAAAATAAAATTTTATATCAGTGGTTCTCAGTCTCAGTTGTCTTGACATCTTCTTAAAGGTTTATATATTCTTTCAAACCCTCAAGTTTACTTTTTTTTCTTTATCTCAGAGGTTTACATGCATGGGGTATGACTTAGTGTTATGTTAACATGGTTACAGAGTGGATACAGAATAAATATGCTCCATGGAGTCTAATGCTTCCGTTACCTGTGTGTCCCTTTTGTTATTTTATGAACGTTACAGGCAAACTTCTGTGGACCATCTTTGAAAAACACATCCATAGACTACAGCAGTAGCATTCAAACTATTTGTTCATTGATTTGTTTATTGAGTTGGAGCACGTTATGATATGCTCGAGTATGTAACAAATCACATAATCCTTCATGGCTTAACATAGTGCTTAAACTCAGTAAATAGTTATTGACTGAATAAATGATATGTATCTTTTAAATGATTATGATATTCCAGATAGAGCAGTGAGTTCTGACTCTGATTTTGAAACCTGCCCTCTTTCTCCCATGAGTTATTACAGGGCACAATTGTGAAATGTTTAAAAGAAAATTTATGAGGAAAATAAACATGTGTGCCACATTTTATCCTTAAACTGATTTTGAAATCAGATACATAATGGCACATTCACATTCACAAAATGTGGTCATCACTTTAAGTAGCATAAACAAACAAAATAAAACTTCATTTTTTTAATGGAGTATACAAATACATTTATTTGCACAGTTCTGTACTAGCTGTTTCTAAGATCACAAAATAAATTGTTTAAAACCATGAATAACAGGAGTTGAAACCCATATATAGCACTTCTAATATTCTGATGTGCTAAATAAAATATCCCTCTAGGTAATATGGGAATTTCCACTATTTGTGTGTGTCTGTGCTTAGTGGAAATTTTACAGGGATGCCGATATCTATCAAAGGAGTCTTAAAGATTCACTTGCCACTCTGGAAAAGAGTACAATGCTGTAGGAATAAAGTATCAGTATTCTTGTCGCCAGGGCAAACTTTTCCACTAGAGATCATTCCGAAATGTACCTTAATTGAGGGTCTTCTAAATTTGAGGCCAGAATTAGAGCATATATCCATATTGCAGGGAGTAGATTGATAATGTAACTAGCGCAAAGAAATGCTTGTATGGAATGAATCTGGGCTATCCAATACATTTTAAGTCCTCTGGGAACAAAGCCCTTTGAAACCGAGTTGATCTGGGTGTAAAATAAAATGTTAAGCCTTTGTGCTTAGATATGGTAGGTGCTGACTGGGCCTTAGCTACACAGGACTTCCATATCACTGGCTAGGAGTCTATCCTAAGAGAAAAGCAAGGAACCCCAGGAATGAAAGGGAAGGAAAGAAGCCTTGTCTTCAAGTGCTTCTGTAGGTCTCCTTGTGGTAGCATTTCTGACAGAGTATGGATTATTTTTCATTACCAGAGGTTATTACCTAGTTAGTTTATATCTGAAGAAAATGTACCTGTTTACTTTGAAAGAAAAAAATATATGGCTTAACTCTTCTGATAATTAAATAGATTGAGCCTATATGCAGTTCAAGGCCAGTAATAATATGTGTAATATGATCAGTTAAATAGAACGAGCAGTAAAGAATCATAACAGCTAACATTGTTGACCATTATTTTTCTTTTGCTTGGCCTTAGGGTTTTGACCCACCACATCAAAGTGACACAAGAACTATTTACATAGCCAACAGGTTTCCTCAGTATGGCCTTTACACACCTCAGAAATTTATAGATAACCGGATCATTTCATCTAAGGTAAGAAGTAACACTTTTATTACTAAAACTGTGGGTTATGTACTATTTTGTTTTAAAAGGTGATTTGTTTGTATTTATATCCTTAAAAATTCAAGGAAATGGTGGTTGGTAGATTTATCTTAACCAAAATTGTGAACTGTAAAATAAGTTTCTGGTTGCTAATATCAGGTAGCCAATATGCCAAAAATTACCCTTAGTTGCAATTAAAGTAAGGAACTAATATTTATACCATGTGCCAGACACTGTATTAGGTACTTCTCATGTTATTTAATTCTTAAAACAACTTTAAGATAGCTTTAACACAGTGTTGTTATACTGATTTTATATCAGTTTTTTCAACTGAAGTGCAGGGAAATAATTTACCCAGGGATGAGATCGGAGTTTGAACTCAGTTCTGTGTGACTTTAAAGCCTGACTTCCTCCAGTTTTATCATTCTTCTATAAACATTTTATAGTACCAAGGAACCACTTCACTTTTACATATTTTTCCTTGTTTCATTTTTTCCTATGGCATTTTTAAGATGTCTTAGCATTATTCTATAATCTTCAATTTCAAAATAGACTATCTGATAGACTCTTCTCTCATGATGGAAATGTTTTCCATGCTGTCTAATATGATAGCCATTAGCCACATAGGGCTGTTTAGGCCTTGAAATGTGGTAATGTAACTGAGGAACTTAATTTTTAATTTAATTTTAATTTTTTTTAATTGTCAATAGCCACATGTGACTAGTGGCTACCTTATTGGACAGTGCAATTATAGAGGATGTGAGTCAGAAACTGAGGGTAAAGTTCTCTCTGAGCATAGCTATTGCTTAATAGACCACCTTAAGAAGCATCTTTGTATTGCTCCTTCCCTCTCTTCCAGGGCGACTAATATTTTCTCTCTAATCCTGATCTCATTTTTCTTAAAGATGTTGTTTTAGGCCAATGGTTCCTTTTCCCTGTTCCTTTTTTCCAGCCTTTGCATTATTTACATATGCAACACACCCATTACTGACATCTCATTTTGGACAGTGGTTCTAAAGTAGAGGGCAGGAAGGGGAAATATCAGAATCTAGGGTAATAGAGGAGCTTTAGATTAATGATACAGTTCTTAGTAAGTGATGCAAGAAATAAAAGTCCTTCTTGAAAAAAAATTTTAAAACACTGGGTATAATTTATATACAATAAAATTCACTAATTTTAAGTGTATAATTTGATAAGTTTTGACAAATGTGTAACATGTGACCGCCGTCATCAAGATACAGAATATATTTGTCACTCCAAAAAGTTAGTAGCCAGTCCCACTCCTCCTCACCTTTAGCACTAGCAGCTGATCTGCTTTCTTTAACTATAGTTTTGTGTTTTCCAGAATGTCATATAAATACAGTCAATACAGTAGGAGTCTTTTGTGTCTGACTTCTTTTCACTTAACACAGTACTCTTGAGATTCATCCTTGTTGTTGCAAGTATCAGTATCATTAGTTCATTTCCTTTTTAGTGCATAGTTTAGCTGTCAGCCTAGGTTTGGATAGTTTATGTCCTGAATTTGGGTCATTTTCCTTGCATGGTTTCGCGATCAGTATTTTCCCATCAATTTGCAGCCACTTTTCTAGCCCTGAACTCTGAATCTCTGTGATATTTTGTTGATAAGGGGGTAGTTTTCCCCCACTGTTTGGCTGCTATAGCTGTGAGAGTTGGATATTATCTTTAGGCTAAGAAGCCATAGTTTATCATTCATACTCCTTCCATTTGTAATTTTTTTGAAATTAAACTCTCTTCCAGTTTCTGTCTATATTTTGGACATGTTCCAGGGTTTTAAATAGTTTGTTTTAATCTAGTTTTCATAATTCTTATCTGCTAGGAGTTCACAGTCTGCAAATACTGGAAGCTGAGTGTCCTGGAGAACTTCTGAGATTAACTATCTTTGTATGACTTTTTATATGCAGCAGTATGAGGTTTAATGTTTTTGACCACAGTTTCAAAAATGTAGATATTTAAATAAACATTGCCCTTTTTTCACACACATGGAGACTGTCTTTCTCATTACTCCCTTATTACTTCCTTATTATTCCACTACCACTTTTTTAAACTTCCAAACCAGATTACCTGCTATTCCATGAACTTCCCTACCACTGTGCCTTTGCTATGATTTTGTATTGATAACTGCAGTTTTTTAAATGTAGATTATATGTTTTTGCAGAGAATGTATATTTCATGTTTTTGACCACAATTTCAAGAACGTAGATATTTATATAGACAGTGTCTTTTTTTTTTCCTGACCATAAATGAAGCTGGCTTCTCATTGTTCCCTTTTTACTGGCTTTCTACTCCCCTATTTTTCCCCTAAACTCCTTTCAGACTGTATATCTTCTATCCCACAAAGCCACGATCAACTTCCCTCCTCGCTGCCTTCGTTCATTCTGTCTTTCCTTCCTGAAATGTTCTCCCTCTGTTTGCCCCCTATTTTCAGTCTGCTGAGTGTTCCTCTCTTAAAGCCCCTGTCAAATGTGACCTCCTTCATTAAATTTTTCTTTCTCATTGACTTCTTGAATTGCCTTCCCATTGAATTCTTTGTCTATTCCTTCTTTTACTTTATCTTTGAATATAGCTATTGATACATTGTTCTTAATCGCCTCTATTTAAATTAAACTTCTTCTCTTTGTTCCTCTTATAGTGTGTCTTACACATTGTAGATGCATGATATGTCTTTAATTTAATTTGCTATAGTAACTTCCTTATCTTAAATTTAAATTTCCTTGCAATATCCCCTGAGAAAACCATAATTCAAAAAGAGTCATGTACCACAGTGTTCATTGCAGCTCTGTTTACACTAGCCAGGACATGGAAGCAACCTAAGTGTCCACTGACAGATGAATGGATAAAGAAGATGTGGCACATATGTACAGTGGAATATTACTCAGCCATAAAAAGAAACGAAATTGAGTTATTTGTAGTGAGGTGGATGGACCTAGAGTCTGTCATACAGAGTGAAGTAAGTCAGAAAGAGAAAAACGAATACCATATGCTAACACATATATATGGAATCAAAAAAAAAAAAGGAAAAAAAATGGTTCTGAAGAACCTAGGGGCAGGACAGGAATAAAGATGCAGACGTAGAGAATGGACTTGTGGACATGGGGAGGGGGAAGGGTAAGCTGGGATGAAGTGAGAGGGTGGCATGGACATATATACTCTACCAAATGTATAATAGATAGCTAGTGGGAAGCAGCCGCATAGCACAGGGAGATCAGCTCGGTGCTTTGTGACCACCTAGAGGGGTGGGATAGGGAGGGTGGGAGGGAGACACAAGAGGGAGGGGATATTGGGATACATGTATATGTATAGCTGATTCACTTTGTTATACAGCAGAAACTAACACACCATTGTAAAGCAATTATACTCCAGTAAAGATGTTAAAAAAAAAAATTTCCTTGCAGAAGGTTTAAGTTTATGACCATGTTTTCGTTTTCTTACTAACGTCAGACCTTAGGAGGAAAAAAGTCAATGATAAAGTTGTATACATAGCTATAGAGAAGGTATACTTCTAGTTCATTTTTCTTGACTGTTATTACATAATAATTAAAAGAATTTTAAAGCATAATGAATTATTTTTCTTAGAAGTTTTTTCATGTGTCTTAATATTATTCTACTAGAGTGCCTCCTCTATGTGTGACAGGACAAACGCAGAATTTAGACTCATTCAATCTATTAATGTTTGTATTTCAGAAAACCCAAAAACAATAATTCCTAACATTTGTAAGCTAGCTTTCTTAAGAAATTTTTATTTATTCTCACTTTTTCCATTGTATTATTGAGCTAGCCAAAGAAAGCATCCTGAAACCAATTTACTTTATTACCAACTTATATAGTTGCTCTTTTCAAGATTCTGAAAGGTAAAATATATTGTCACTATTACATAGATTGATGTAAAACATAGAACATCGTCAAGTTAATTCCTGTAAAGTTTTATACATTTGATCTGGTGCTGAGGAAGTTGCATGGAAATACTATGACCCCTGTAGGGACAACTGCCTTTTTACCCCAGTGAAGATCAACTGGCGATGGTTTGACCCAGAATTACCACCTCATATGCACACATTGAGCACTGACTTCTTCTGGTTCCAGGAAGTCTCTACCTCTCTTCTCTCTAGAGCCTTGAACATAGTTCCCAATCCCAGATTCTAGAGCCACTGGTGCTACCACTACCACAGGTAAATATGTTGCAGGTATCCCAGATTAGAACTGAAAATATAATTTCACCTAAGAAAGGAAGGTGTTAGGCATTGTACTATTCTCTATATACCCTTGGGTCAAATAGGCTTTTGTGGGCTCTTCTGGGACCCTAACTGTATTTATAAAATTGTTCATATGTGAAAGGATGTTTGAGGTCTCAAAAAACTGATTAAGGGAATTCCCTGGTGGTCCAGTGGTCAGGATTCCTCTCTTACTGAGGACGCGGGTTCAATCCTAGTCAGGGAACTAAAATCCTGCAAGCCGCACAGCGCAGCCAAAAAAAAAGAAGAGGAAAAAACTGATTAAGAAGTAAATTTCTGACATACCAAAATTCAGAAATTAGAACCGTCTTCCATTGCACCAGAGAAAATCTTGAATTGGTCAGTGGTTGAATTGACCAATGGTTATTGGTCAATAGTTGAATTGACCAGTGGTTATTGGTCAATAGTTGAATTGACCAATGGTTATTGGTCAGTAGTTGAATTGACCAGTGGTTATTGCCTGACATCAGGAGAGTTATCTGGAAAAAAAATTCTTTTTCCAACCATATTTATTTATTTATCTATTCTGCTAAAGTTTTGATCTCTAACTGTGTGCTCTAGTGTAACTGCAATAGAGCAGTAAATAAAACAATGTCTCTAGGGATCTTACATTCTACTGAGAGAATGGACATAGGGTAAAGTAACAGTGCTGTGAAGTGTTTCCCTGTTTCATGCATAAAGTTGTGTTGTGAATAGTGAGTGGCACAAGTAAAATTTGTACGATATTACCCTGCCCCCATAATACAGCATTATAGGCTTATAAACTGATTAATAATGTAACAACAGACACACAGCAGTTAATATGAGCCAGGGTCTGTTGTAAGTGCTTCATAAATATATTAGCTCATTTAATTTTTATAACAACCCTATACAGTATGATTGTTATTATTGTCCTCATTTTATAGAGGCACAAAGTGAGGTACAAAGAGATTAGGTCCAAGGTCACTAAATGACCTTGGATTAGGATTTAGGCCACAGCAGTTTAACCCTTTACCATCTATGTTCGTAACCATTATACTCTACTGTCTTTAAAAATTGACATTGTGACAGATTTTCATATCCTTTATGAGATTTTCTTGATGGTTATACCAGTGATCACTTATCTAAAGTAATTTTTAATCTTTTTCACATTCTAGGTTATTTTTCCATATCCCACGCTTAACGGAATAACTGAATAATTATACCATTTCCTCTGTTTCTGAATAAATAAAATATAAAATAAATACATAAATATAATATAATATAAATTTAATAAAATTTAAAATAAATTGAATCCACTGTTAGCATTTCTATCAACTCTTACTTCATCTTCAGCATTAGGTTCAGTCTTGTGTAACCAAAATCCAAAATCAATTATTAAAATATTATTTTAGATCTGCCATCTCCAACTTCTAAAAAACCAAGAATTTAATAGCAAAATTGATGGGTTCCAGTTTATCTCATTTTTAAAAATTATACTAAAATTGCCAATAAATAGTAAGAGACAGAAAAAATTAGAATAAAAGCCCTGAAACTCTAAAAACCAGATAGTTTTTGTAGCATTGAGAGTTACATGAATTTGTCTAAGGGCTTAGTAAATCTGATACTACTTTTCTTGTTATTATATGTATATAGTATATATTATTTTAAAATATTAACTTATTGATCTTTTTTTTTCTTTTTTTTTTCTTTTTTTTTTTTAGTATACTGTGTGGAATTTTGTTCCAAAAAATTTATTTGAACAATTCAGAAGAGTGGCAAACTTTTATTTTCTTATTATATTTTTGGTTCAGGTAAGCTTTATCACTTCATAAATTGTTAAGTTTATAGACATGGGTTCTAAAAGTATATCTTCAGGGAAAAGTTATATTTCATTCTAAATCATTTGACTGTGGGACCATTGTTTTTTTTTTGCAGGGCTTCCACATTGTATTCACTGAATACAATGATTTAAACCGCATCAAGATGTCTGAAAAATAGCCAATGAATTTTAAGATTAATTGTATTTCGTTTTATCACTGATTGCTATGGTGCTGATAATCATAATCAAAGCCAAGAAAATAACATCATCCTTTCAGATGTTCTGCCTCGGACATAAATATTTTGGCTTTTAATATACAGCACATGTTTTTGGCACATTACTGCCTATGGAACCATCTTTGTACAAAGTAAATCTTTCTTTGGCTTTTCTTTTTTTTAATTTAAATTTTACTTTTATTTAAAAATTTTTTTAATTATAATTTTTAAGAATTATATTCTTAAAATGAATATTGATTTTTCTCCAGGAGACTATTTTTTAAGCTAAATCTATGTTCATTATAAGCTGTTTGACAGTTTCTTGATTTTCACATTGTGCTTTTTTCCTAATGTCAAAATATCAAGAGATAAGCTTATGAAACTTGAGTATAAATCAAGATTTAAACTAAGTGATTGTCATTTTCTTTTAAAGAGGTTATTCTTTTCTGATAATACCTTGGCAGTCTCCTCCAGTGTGGCATTGAATTTTTGTATAAACTCTGAACTTTTCTCTCCATAGAACCTGGGCTTTGAAAAGAAAAAAAACTTGTGAAGTAGTCACTGTAAAGCTTGAGGAAACTTTTTTTTTTAATTGCTTTGCTTCATGAACAGAAAAGGAACTTCTGATTTTTTTTCATCAATAGAACTTCAGCTTGGTTTAGTTGGAAAAATGAGAAATTTATACTTACTATGTCCCTGTAACATGCATTTGTGAAATTACTAGCTAAGATCAGGAATTCAGCTTGTGTGTGGAGTAGAACAAATTTAATTGGCCTACCCAGAGTAAAGGAATATTAATAAATCGTTAGACCCATGTTCTAAATAACCAAATACAATTACTGCAAATATTTCTTCTCCAGCAGTTTATTGAAATCTCAGTTGTATTATTTAGATAATTGCAGCAGCATTTTCCAAGTTGTACCCTTCTGGCTCCGCTAGGTGTAACAGTATCGCTTGTAGAAAGAAACCCTTTCCCTAGTCCCATTTCTTGTTCTCTCTCCCTAAGTGGTGAGTTTATTCTGGATCCCTGGGTAAAAACTGACAGACTTTACAGCATTTCTCAGGATGGGCAAAGAAATGTGAAATGAGATTCTGAGCAGCTATAGCTCCCCTCCAAGGCAAATACCGAGGAAGACCTTAAGTACTCTGTTACGAAAGCAGAGACTGAGTCCACTCTAGCAGTATTTGTGGGTATGCAATACATTTAGATATTCTTAACCCCATATAAAAGCCATCAAAGTGAACTTGTGAAACTGTGAACTAAACTACACTCACTGCGTAGTCTCTCTCTCATGTTATTTTTTCATCTGGACCATGATACATGTTTTGTATAATGTTTTCAGATTTCCCAATAATTATGAGATTCTAGATGTTAATAGTGTGATGTGTACAATATAAAATGTACTCTGCCTTCTCTGTTTTTTAATGCAGCTTATGATTGATACACCTACCAGTCCAATTACCAGTGGACTTCCGTTATTCTTTGTGATAACAGTAACTGCCATAAAGCAGGTATGAAATACTTTGTATTGTTTTTTTTCTCCCAAGTCATTCAGAAGTTGCTTAATATTTCCACTCCAAAGTAAGATTTATTGTTGTGAAAATAATTTTCATAAGAAGAAATTTATTTGATTCTGCCTATGGTAAAATTAAACTGAGTTAAGCCATCGTTATCAGGTACCTGGTGACTGATGGGATGATTACAATTGTTAAAATATGTCGTTCCTTTGATACACCTAGGAAGCATCCAAAAACAAGCATTTTATATGTACAAACCAATTCATATATGAAACAGATTAATTATTATAATCATCTTTGTAGAGTTTGGTCGTATTTAAAGGAAATACAGTTCAAAGGGGATATGTTTATAAGGAGTGGAACATGTACTTCTGGCATGAACATTTCTGAATAAAAATTATATAGTGCTTTCCTACTTTTTACAACTTCCTCTGGTGAGGTCGATTTTTATGTAAAGTAGTACTCTAGGGGAAATAGCTTCAACCAGATCTTGAATTGATATTAAAATGTAGGTATAGAAAAACAGTATTATTGGATAAACATGACAAGTAAGAAGTTTAAAAATTCCTAGAAATGTCATGTTTACATACTACCACTTCTCAAAATATCTTTGAGAAGATATTGGACCAGAGGCTCAATTATACAGAACTGAACCCTTCCTCCTGAAAGGGAGTTAATTTGAATTTTCTTGTGTCAGTATGATAAATATTCATTATATAAGATTTAGGGATAAGGTATAAATTGACATGGAAACAAAATTGGAAAACATTTTATAATTCTGAGATGTAGTATATTTATTACTTACATGATAAGGGTAAGGGGAGTCTGTAGATTAACAGTTACATTATTTATCTAGTGTGTCAGAATATCATGCTACTGTTCTAAGTTTGATTTCCCTATATTCGGTGTTCTGTTGGAGATGAGAATTCCTCTTAGTCAGTAAGCATCCACATCCCTTAATGCAATTACATATTTACTTGGCTTTGTAGATGTCATTTATTTCATCAAAGTAACACACATTTGTCCCTTGGACCTCTTTTCTATATATAGTTTCCTTTTTGGTGATTTCTTCCAATCTAGTGGCTTAAGGTACCATTTATATGTTGATGGGTCTCAAATTTACATGTATCCTGAAACTATGCTCTGAACTCCAGACACACATATACAACTTTTTGTGCTTGGAAATACAACTGTTTCCACTTGGATATCTTAGGCTTTTCCTGACCTCTGTGTCACTCTCTCCTTTGCTGCTCTGGTCTTTTTTGCTTCATATCATTTTTGCCTGCCTATGGTTCTATTGAATAAATGCTTATTCATTAGTTTGTCGTCTTCATTTGAATGTTTCGTTCAATGAGGGCAGAGACTTTGTTTTATATTACTAGTTTATTACCAGTGACCAGAACAAGGTTGTGCACATATTTGGCCTTCAGTAAATATTTGTTTGATAGGTGAATAAATGAATGAATGAATCTCTTGAATATTTTTAAGGCAATGTTAAATGTTGTAATACTTCTTGCCCTGGTTTATACTTTAATATGAATGAAGTTGTTAGATTTTTTTTTTTTAACTTCTTCCAACTATATTTGCATATTGTCTTCTCTTTAGTTGTGTAATGCAAGATATAGTGCTCTGGTAAATATCATAATCTTTGTCCTGTATGAGCTTAAAACGTATGAAGTAGAGAAGGCAAGACCAAATACAAAAATAATTATAGTTTAATAAGATCATAGAAAGAGCCAGTGAGCTGTAGGTATTCAGAGAAAGGATGGAACACTTCATCTGGATAATCAAGGAAGGCTTCATGGAAGAAATATTATTAGAGATGAGACTTGGAATATGGATAAAATGATAGTTGGTAAAGAAGGTGAGATAGAAACAAACAACTTGAGCAAAGGCTTAAATGGAGGAAAAGGCAAGACCTATTTTAGGGACTGACATATCTGACTAATGTTTGACCCTGTGTAGGAATGTACTAAAAGATAACATACTGGAAATGGATGTTGGTACTAAATTAAAGAGGCTGGAAGACTCTTGGAGAGTTATCAGGAGGAGTTTGAACAGGATAGTGAATTAAAACAGTGTTTTGGAAAGCTTAATCTGGCAGTGACATATCTGGCAGTGACATGTAGGATGAATTATAGTTTGTAAACTTGTGTTTAAAAAGATTTTAACTGTATGCCTCCCCAACTGTTTAGAGTTGTTGCTGATATATATTTGGATTTGGGGAGACAAATGTATCTACACAAAAGAATAATAGTAAGCAAGATATGAAAGGTAATTAGGAATGTAAAAAGCAGAACAACAAGAGTCTGAAGAATCAAGGGAAGCAACATTTTCCAGGGTAGGAAACATCAAGAAACGGTCTCTAGAGTTTTCAGTTGAAAAATCAGAAATTATGTTAGCACTTGAAATCCCTGCACTATAAAATCGCTGTATAACTGCTAAAAACAAAACAAAACAAATTTTTAAAAAATCAAAATAAAAAAACCCTAAGTAAATCTGCTTATGACTGCTCTTGTGAAAAAGCAGTCTATTTTGTATCATAGATTGTATGTAATGATACTCTTTCATTTGTACTTATAAGCCAAAGATTTCTAATACATTTTTGTTTTAGTTTAAATTTGTCAATGGAAGTAAATGGAATGATAACTTCAGAAAAAGATAATTTTAAAATTATTGCTTTATTGATGTCATCTGACTATAAAAGTATGCTTTTTGACAGTTTCAGGAAAAGTATTTTGACTCTCAATTAAATTTCTCTAAAATTGACATACCTCATCTTAAATTGAGCCAACATAATTTGTGTCTTAAAAATGCTTTCCCAAAAGGATTCTCCCTGAAAAACATAGACCTTCAGAGCAATCTTTAGTATTTATTTTATATTTTATAATGTTATAATATTTTTAGGTAATAGATGCACATATTTTAAAAAAATGGAAACAGTATAAAATAACATATAGGGACTTCCCTGGTGGTCCAGCAGTTAAGACTGTGTGCACCCAATGCAGGGGACCTGGGTTCAGTCCCTGTTCAGGGGACTAGATCCCACATGCCACAGCTAAAGGTCCTGCATGCTGCAACGAAGATCCCACATGCCGCAACTAAGACCCAGCACAGCCAAATAATTTTTTTTTAACATCTTTATTGGAGTATAATTGCTTTACGATGGTGTGTTAGTTTCTGCTTTATAACAAAGTGAATCAGCTATACATATACATATATCCCCATATCTCCTCCCTCTTGCGTCTCCCTCCCTCCCACCCTCCCTATCCCACCCCTCTACTCTAGGTGGTCACAAAGCACCGAGCTGATCTCCCTGTGCTATGCGGCTGCTTCCCACTAACTATCTATTTTACTTTTGGTAGTGTACATATGTCCATGCCACTCTCTCACTTCGTCCCAGCTTACCCTTCCCCCTCCCCATGTCCTCAAGTCCATTCTCTACGTCTGCGTCTTTATTCCTGTCCTGCCCCTAGGTTCTTCAGAACCTTTTTTTTTTTAGATTCCATATGTATGTAGCATACAGTATTTATTTTTCTCTTTCTGACTTACTTCACTCTGTATGACAGACTCTAAGTCCATCCACCTCACTACCAATAACTCAATTTCATTTTTTTATGGTTGAGTAATATTCCATTGTATATATCTGCCACATCTTCTTTATCCATTCATCTGTTGATGGACACTTAGGTTGCTTCCATGTCCTGGCTATTGTAAACCAAATAAATATTTAAATAAATAAATAAATAAATAAATAAAATAACATATAGTAAAAGTCTCTTATGTTCCTATCCCTTAGTCTCCTAGTTCTCCTCCCCTGAGGGAGCCATTATTTGTACATTAGTCCAGGTATCTATACAAAGTGTTCACATTAGTAAGCATATATTTTTCACAAATGATAGCATAGACTACAACACATTCTGTACCTTACTTTTATCACTTAATGTTATCTCTTAGATATCATTCCATTATCTATACTTGTGCTATACCTCTGAGTTCTTGAATTTTCTCTAAAATAGCATAAGTCATTTCCAGTGGATAAGGCTCCACGCTCCCAATGCAGGGGCCCTGGGTTTGATCCCTGGTCAGGGAACTAGATCCCACGTGCATGCCGCAACTAAGGAGCTAGTGAGTCACAACTAAGGAGCCCGCCTGCCGCAACTAAGACTCAGTGCAAGCAAATAAAAAAAAAATAAATAAATCTTTTTTTTAAATTGCCACTCTTTAACATTTAATCAAAGATTCTTTGTGAAATGCTTATGTTTCCCTTTTTTTAATATAAATTTATTTATTTTTATTTATTTATTTTTGGCTGCGTTGGGTCTTTGTTGCTGTGCACGGGCTTTCTCTAGTTGCGGCGAGCGGGGGCTACTCTTCGTTGCAGTGCGTGGGCTTCTCATTGCGGTGACTTCTCTGGTTGCAGAGCACAGGCTCTAGGTGCACAGGCTTCAGTAGTTGTGGCTCGTGGGCTCAGTAGTTGTGGCTTGTGGGCTCTAGAGCGCAGGCTCAGTAGTTGTGGCACACGGGCTTAGTTGCTCCGCGGCATGTGGGATCTTCCCAGACCAGGGCTCGAACCCGTGTCCCCTGCATTAGCAGGCAGATTCTTAACCACTGCACCACCAGGGAAGTCCCTAAATTTCAGAACTTTTTGAAGACACAGGGATAGAAGAAATCTGGTAGTGAGAAAGTGAACGGTGAAAAAAAAGGCCCATTAAGGTGACATAGAAGGAGCCTCCCATAAGGAAGCTGAGGAGGAGTAACTAGAGAGATAGTATGAAAACCAGGAACATGTATGTGATGAAAACCAAGAGAAGAGAGTGTTTCTAGTAGTGATGAATGTCAAATACCTGAGTCAGAATAGCCTAACGTAATTCTAATGAATGAAATGTTTGGGGGAAGTTTTTATGTTTCTTTTTCTCATTTGATAAAAAGTATCTTCTAATACTAAGAGGGGCATTTTTTATTCTTTTGATGTTTACAGGGATATGAAGATTGGTTAAGACATAACTCAGATAATGAAGTTAATGGAGCTCCTGTTTATGTTGTTCGAAGTGGTGGCCTTGTAAAAACTAGATCAAAAAACATTCGGGTATGCACTTAGTAAATAATAGAAATCAATTACATTTTGAAATCACAAATTCTCTGATTATGTTTTAGTTAAAAGTCTGCTTTCCTACATTAAAATATTATGATAGACCACTTGTTTAGAACTCAATAAAATTAAGTCCTTGCCTTTTAAAATCTGTATATCCACTTTTCCCCAAAATTCTTCATAGGTGGGTGATATTGTTCGAGTAGCCAAAGATGAAATTTTCCCTGCAGATTTGGTGCTTCTGTCCTCAGATCGACTTGATGGTTCTTGTCACGTTACAACTGCTAGCTTGGATGGAGAAACTAACCTGAAGGTTTGCACATGCTTATGTTTGAGTGTAGCTCTTGGTGAACAAAATGTCTTTGGATTATAGTAATATTTTCCTTTGGTTAAGGTAATAAAGTTTGACCTGATAAAGGAGAAATGTTTTCAATTACTGAAACTTTTCAAAAGTTAAGTTTTTTTTAAAGAAATAATGTTATTATACATTTACTTCAAGGATAGCCTCACATAATTTAGTCAAGTTTAAGAAAAGTGAAAAGTGTTTTTAGGAAAAAAGTAATCTTCTAATACATTGGTGCTTTTTTAGATAGGGGACACATTTACATTTTTCTCAATTTTCAAAGTATTAATACAATCAAGGATTTTATTTGATTCACTTTTTCCCCCTATTAAATTTTTTATAATAAACTTAGAGCAGTAATGACTGTTAACACAGACTTAATTTCCTGGTATGCAAATGTCCTCTGTAGACAGGTAATCACAGTAGCTCCTTTTACTACTTGTTATTTTACATTCTTCTTTCTCTTCTGCCATCTAGCTAAGTGATCTCAGCTACAGAATGCTGTGATTTCATATGTAAAAGAGGTTTGAAATAAATGTTATCTAAAGTCCCATGTAGATCTCAAAACTGTGTGATTTAATTTTTCTTTTTTTCAGACCCATGTGGCAGTTCCAGAAACAGCAGTATTACAAACAGTTGCCAATTTGGACACTCTTATAGCTGTGATAGAATGTCAGCAACCAGAAGCAGACTTGTACAGGTATGGTGTGATAATCACCATACTCATTTTAAGTTCTGTTTACAGATTTCGTTTTTACAATGATAAACGTGCACTGAGTTAGTTAGCTAATTGACATTATTGGGGGGAGCAAGGTGGGAGATCTGTTAAAGGGGAAAAAAGCTAAAAGCAGAATTTGCCAGAATTCTAAGCCAAAGTATTAATTCAAAAGCCATGCTTTTATTCACATGTTCTTTCCTATTACCTTCTACTTTGGTATGAATTGGCTTTATAACAATAGCAATAAACTTTATAGTAGTAGTTACAACAGAAATAAGATTATTTCCTTCGAAGAAAATAATCTAACGGTGTGCGTGTGTGCGTGCGTGTGTATATATGTGCTCCATGAAGGCAAGGGCCATGTCTTTGTGTTCAGTAGGAGCTAACTCCTTTTAACATTACAATTTACTAAATATTAATACAGTATAAGTCATCTTTCAGTGAGTGCTATGCTAATTTTTGTGGTCTATGGAATGGAAACAACTTTTTATTATTAAAGACTTCCATGAGAAACTACTCATTTTTACTCAATAACTGGTGATAGAATATAAATTATAACCACATTGTAAAAATTACCCTCAGCTTCTTGTCATATTCTCCATCTCCATTTGTTGGTTGAAATGTTTTAAAATCTTATCACTAGTCATTGGATTTTTCAGATCTCTTACATATCTTTATTCTGGATCCATATATTTATAATGGAGTTTTCTCTGTGATATTATAAAGATCTTGCATTTTCATCAAAGTCAAATATGGATACAATACGGTGTTTTCCAATTAACTGTAAAAATTTGGAGTTCTATGCTTTAAGAGCATTTAAATTATAAGATAGATTTAACTGTGAAGAATTTAGTACTTTAAGAGTTCTCTATTGCTGTTATTTCCAAGTCTCAGACAAGGGTGAATTATTAAAAGATTAGTATTAAAAACTAGAAAATGATGCAGCATTAAGAAAGCATAAGATTAATATGAGATCAAATGTAACTAATGCTTTGGTGGGTGGTTTTACATTATTTGGAAAATGGGGAGAAAGTTTAAAAAAAATTTTTTTTAAATAAATAATTCACTGTTAAATATAAGGTGTTCCTCTTTATTTTCTCTTTTCTTCTTCCTTACTGAAAGTATATTTTTTTTTAAATACAAATGTAATATAATTACTACAGAAGACTTTTGTAATAGAAAAATAACTCATAATTATACCATTACTTTAAAATTTTTATTGCTGTTTTTATTCATTCATTTAACAAATTATTGTTGAGCACCTTTGTGCTCATTATGATAAGTGATAAATAAGATTAATAAGCACAGTTTCCATCCTTGAGGAACTCACAGCTGTAAAGATATTTTATGTATCTCTAACTGTATTTTTTCAGTTTACTATACTATATGCTATTTATAAGGGAAATATTGAAAGCATTTTTAATGTCCAAGTAGGAGGAATGCTTAAATGGCTTTATGGTATAGATGTAAGATGAATTAGGTAGGTAATAAAAATGATGCTTTCAAAGAATTTAATGACATAGGAACATACTGAAATACAATATTGAATAAAATGTTATAGAGCTGTAGTCTCATATGATCCCAATTATATAAAAAGAAATGTGTATGTATGTGTATTTGATAGGTAGTTAAGTAGTTAGATAGAAAAAATAAATAGGTATATAGAGAAAGAAAAACCTAGAGGAATTACATGTCAGAATGTTAGTACTTATTTCTTGGTGGTAGGATTTCAGCTGCTTTTTAATCACCTTTTTTATTCTCCATATTTTCTAATATTTCTTGAAAGAATATGGATTGCCTTTGGGTTTTTTAAAAGTATTTTCCATCTTACTGCACAGTATTCTTAATGATCTTTTTTAATGGCTGCTTAATAGTCTAAGTGAATGTACTAGAACCTAACGGTTCCCCAGTCTTTCCATACTTAACTCTTCCATTGTTTTGCTATTAGATATATTGCATGACACCTTATTACATATAAGTTCATGAACTCAGAATCTAGTAGTTAGATAGTTCATCATTCCCTCCTCTTTGGTACAACTTGTTCACTTGGCTTCCAGGACATTTCCCTCTCTTGATTTTCCTCTTACTTCAGTAGTCCCTCCTTCTCAATCTCTTTGGCTGATTTCTCCTCTTCTCTCTGACTTCTTGATGTTAGAGTGCCCCAGGACTATCCTCAGTCCTCTTCCCTCCTCTACCTATACCTTTCACTATCTGAACTCACTCTTTGTGATCTCATCCCGGCTGATGGCTTTCAAGACCATCTATATGCTGATGACTCCAAATTTATATCTCAATCCCAGATTTCTTTCCTAGTCTTCAGATTCTTATATCCAACTTCCTGTTCCACAATTCCACTTGGATATTTAGTAAAAATCTCAAATGAATCATTTTGAAAACTGAATTCCTGATCTTTCCTCCAGAAGTTTTTATGCTAACGGCCTTTCCCATTTCAGCTGATGACAGTCCATCTTTTCAGTTGTTCAGGCCAGAAACCTTGGAGTCAGCCATGACTCCTTCATCCCCTCTCCGCTCACCTCTTGTCACCTCCTCTCCCACATCTCATCCCAATCCATCAGAATATCTTATAGGTTTACCTTCAAAATACATCCAGAACCTGACCATCTTTCACCCCCTTCTCTGCTACTAAATTGATCCAAACCAGCATTATCTCCTGCTTGGATTACTGCTATCAAAGGCTTCCTTACTGGTTTTTCTGCTTTTACTCTTCTTTCCCTTGCAGTCAGTCTGTTCTCACAAAAGCAGCCAGAGTCATCCTTTTTAAATGTCAGTCAGATCATGGCATTCCTCTGCCCAAACCTTACAATGGCTTTTCTGTCTCACTCATATCTTTATAATGATCTTACTGATTGCCTCCATCCCCAACTGATCTCTGATCTAATTTTTGACCCTTCTCCCTCTTGCCTCACCCTCCAGCTACACTGGCCTCCTTATTTTCCCTTGAACATGCCATATCCACTTTTACCTTTTCACTAGCTGTTCTTTATCTAACTCCTTTACCACCTTCTAGTCTTTGCTTAAATCACCTCTTCAGTGAGACCTACTTTGACTATTTAATACTGTGACTTAATCCTTCTTACCCTCTCCTGCTTTTTTTTAATAGCACATAATACCTTCTAGTATACTATGTAATGTACTTATTTATTATGTTTGTTGCTTATTATCTCCTTCTCCAACTAAATTGTAAACTCAAGGACAGACATCTTTGTGTGTTTTGTTCACTGAGGTATCCCAAGCACCTAGAACAGATCTGGCATATAGGAGGCCTTACTACATGTTTGTTGACAGTTAAAAAGCATAACTATCTTTATGGACTTAATTTTATGCACTTAAGTTCTTCCTTTTATTGAATTCTGTGATATATGTAACTAAGATTAGTGTGTGTTAAATTCACTTAACTATGGAATTGAAATACCTAGAACAGAATAGACACTCAATAAATATCTGTTGAATGAGTAAATGAATGATAGAGTTCCACAGTATTACTTAATCAAAGGATTTGAGAACATTTTTATTGCCCATTTATTCATCATATATTGAGTGCCTCCAATAACTGAGGCATAGTGCTAGATACTGGGAATGCAGCAGTAAAGAAACAGTTATAGCTCCTGACTCCTAGAGTTTATAGTCTAATACTACATTATTCCCTAAGAACAGACAGAGCTGCAAAAGTGGAATTATTAGATTAAAACCCTAATCGAATTTGGCCTTTATTAAAGCTACTGACACGTTACTTTCCAAAAACATTGGATTAATTTTTATTGCTATGAGCTAAGTATAAGTTTATGAGGCTTATTATTGTTTCAAAATGTTACTAGTATTAAGTTTTGTTTTTTGTGTTTTTAAAATTTATTTATTTATTTATTTTTGGCTCTGCTGGGGCTTCGTTGCTGTGCGCGGGCTCTTCTGCTGTGCGCGGGTGTCCCCTGCATTGGCAGGCAGATTCTTAACCACTGCGCCACCAGGGAAGTCCCTAGTATTAAGTATTATAGTTTTTAAATTTTTGCTAATTTTGTAGATAATAGTTTTATAGTTTTAAAACTAGTTTTAATTTATTGTTTTACTAGAAAGGCTGAACAGGGAGCTCCCCGGCAGTCCAGTGGTTAGGACTCGGCGCTTTCGCTCCCAGGGCCTGCGTTCAATCGCTGGTTGGGGAACTAAGATCCTGCAAGCCATGCAGCACGGCCAAGAAAAAAAATGAAGGAAAGAAAAAAAAGAAAGGCTGAACATTTTTCTGTGTTTATTAATTTTTCTCCTTTGAACATTGTCAGTTCCTTCCCAATTACCTATTAGTTAACAGTGGTTACATTATTTCCCTTTTTCTTTTTTTTAAAATAAATTTATTTATTTACTTATTTTTGGCTGCATTGGGTCTTTGTTGCTGCTCACGGGCTTTTCTCTAGTTTCGGCGAGCGAGGGCTATTCGTTGTGGTGCACGGGCTTCTCATTGCGGTGGCTTCTCTTGTTGCGGAGCACAGGCTCTAGGTGCACGGGCTGCACGGGCTTCAGTACTTGTGGCTGGCAGGCTCTAGAGCACAGGCTCAGTAGTTGTGGCCCACGGGCTCCAGAGCTCAGGCTCAGTAGTTGTGGTGCACGGGCTTAGTTGCTCTGTGGCATGTGGAATCTTCCCGGACCAGGGCTCAAACCCTTGTTCCCTGCATTGGCAGGTAGATTCTTAACCACTGTGCCACCAGGGAAGTCCACATTATTTCCTTTTAAAAAACTTTAACAGCTTATTGAGGAGAGGCTAGAGTATGGTTAAGAAATTATCTCTGCCCAACCACTGGAAGAAATACAAACTAGGAGAGTCTTCTGTTTAGGTACAGACTCTAGCAGGTGCCTATTTCACAGTATTCTCCATAGTCTCTTTCCTTGGCTCCTTTGCTCTTTTTGTTCTTTTTTTTTATTCTTTTTATTCTCTTTATTTTTTGTAGACTCTAACTCATCAGTTCTACTTCTAGGAATTTTTCCTAACAAAATAATGAAATTCTGCTTCTAGAAATATATCTTAATGAAAATGTGAAAACATATGTACACTGGCTTGTTCAGGGCTATATTGTTTAGACTGTCCATAAGTTGGGAAAAAAACCTAAGCTTCTGTCAGTAGTGAATTACTTAAATAAATTATGCAGTGACCCAAAAATACAATGCTATGTGTGGCCATTAAAAGTAATGATGTGGATCTGTATTTTTGACAGGACATGTTAAGTGGGGAGAAAATGTTACCAGCAGTATTTATGATATGATCCCATATTTGTTTTTAAGATACATACATATTTATATGTGCATGGAAAAAAGGCCTGGAAAACATACCTCAAAATATTAATAATGTTTTATTTGAGTAGTGGGATTACTGATGATTGTTATTTCCTTTTTGTCGTCTTTTTACATTGTCTGAATCATTTTATAAAGTATGTGTACTTGAGTGTATTTAGTCTTTATAATCAGTAAAGAATAATAAAGCTCTTTTCCATTTTGAAACAAATCATAGTGTGGGTTTGGAGAAAGGGCTACGGAAAGTGCAGAATGAGTTAATCCAGCATGGTACTGGCATGAACAAATACAAGAAGTGCTTTAGAATCAAGGATAACGGGACAGATAAAATGAAGGAGAACAGGTCTCTTGTTGGCATTTGGCTCAGGAAAATTGAAAGACTGACCACACATTATCTCTGAACAGTGCCTAGGAGTCACCAGCTGAATTGGCTCTTTGAATCTAAATCCAAAGTTTGAGGCTCAAACCAGAGCTACATAAAATTCCGTTAAGTGAAGATAATTAAAAAGCAGGACTTCCCTGGCGGTCCAGTGGTTAAGACTCCATGCTTTCACTGCAGGGGGCACGGGTTCGATCCCTGGTTGGGGAACTAAGATCCCGCATGCCACGTGGCACGGCGAAAAAATAAATATTAAAAAAAAAAAAAAAAGCAGTTCTTCTCCCTGATACAGGAGGGTGAAGGAAGAAGAAGTAAGAGATTAGCAGGAAATAATGAATCCAAAGTCTGCAAGGGGTAAAGCATCTGTGACCTGGAAACAGGAGGGATAATAGGGGACATTTGGAAAGTCATGCTTAATATTTCTTTGCATAGTTAAATGATTAACATGAGGCTCTGCCCAGAATTTGCTTCAACTCAGAATTTACCTCTCACTATTATAGAAAGTAATTTTTCACTTGAGTTGACTTTGTGCTATGGAGCTGTTTTGGTAGTGGACGTTGGAACGAAAAGGCCAGGCTATGAAAATTCATTATAACAACAGGCCACTCACTCTAAATTTCAGGAAACCAAAAGTTAAAGAAGCTCTGGAGGTCACTAATAGTTTTTTTGCTTACTACTCTACCCTCCGCACGTAATTCACACATAGTAGTTGCTCAGTGAATATTTGTTGGATAAATGAGTGCATGAATAAGTACATGAATGAGTGAATGAATGATTCTGGTTACCGGAGTCTTTATTTAGTAAACTGTGATAAAAATGTATGAGCATTCATTGTTAGCTAAATAATATATGCATCTCTGTGTAGCAATTATAAAGTCTCATCATGACCAAACTGATAATAATAATAATATATTACATTTGCATTGCCATTTTGAAAACATTTTTTCATTCATTAGTTTGCTCATAGCTGGAGTAGAGATGGCAAGAATATTATTATTATTTTTTTAAAGACAATACTTTCATGTCACCATTTGGAACACCTGGCGTCCCAGTCTGCTCTTAATCATCAGAATACTTAATTTATAGTCAAATGTCAAGTCATCTTTGAGCCTGTGTCCTTATCCCCAGCCAGGAGCCTGTGTCCTGTATCCCCAGGCCCAAAATATTCCTTGGGTTGTGGGTAACTGCATAAAAGCTACAGTATCCCACCTTAGGAGGTCGCAGAGATGGGATGGAGAGGGGAGAGTGGCAAGTTGAAGAAAGCCATAGGCAAAGTCCAATCAGTAGTCATTAGAGGGCAAGAAAGGCCCAGGATGTCAATAATCACAGGGGAAAGGAAATGTTGAGGACAAAATCTGAAGGAGAATGAAGGGTGGGAGAGGCCTGAGCCCAGAGGCAGTCTTGATCCAGAAGAGGTCAACCTGAGTCAGGAACCCTGGAGGCTGTGAAGCAAAGGGCAATGGATTAGGGGAATCAGACATCACAGAAGAGTTGGACAAGCTTGTACCCATTGGAGAAGGTAACAACACCGCCCATGACGTGTAGCAGCAGCAGGAACAGAGTGAGGTTTCTCTAATGCATGGACCCATAGACTTTAAGTAGCAAGTTGACAAGGGTCACGTACAGAACACTGCCAGCAGCCCCATGTAGACATAGTACAGGATCCCCAAGTCTAGATGCAGGCCAAGAATTGGGCAGAAGGCTTGGGTACCAAAAAGGTCATGTTGCCAAAGTTGGTGAAATAGACCATGAGGAGAGGTAGTGTGAGGCAGCTGTGGGCAGCAGCAGCAGCTTATAGCGCCAGTGCAGATTCAATACATCATCTGCGAAGCCCAGGAAGATTATGCAGCAGATGGCAAGGAGCACACTTCATGGTGAGGGAAGGCTTTACACTGCTCCTCCACAAAGCAGTTCAGGAAAGGGAAAGGGGTGAAGCAGAAGAGGATGATAAGGCAAACAGCACCACTGATCACTCCCTGGGACTCTAAGAATATTAATTTTTTAAAGCTTAATGACTGATTTACCTTTGTAATTTCTAACATGAATATCGACCATTCATATATGCAAAAGATTGGTTTTGTTTCATATCTAAGAATAGTGCCAGAACTGTCTTAAAATTTTCCACCCATTGATGTCATAAGTAATGTATCATTAGTTTTTTTGTAACATAGTGAATTCTTTGATAGATTCATGGGACGAATGATAATAACTCAACAAATGGAAGAAATTGTAAGGTAAGAATAAATTTGCATTATCCAATCGCTTTTAAGTGAGAATTGTTTGGGGGAGGGACTAAAATCAAGTTAAAGGGAGATTAGATAAGTAAGCAGCATATCATGGGAAAGGGTTAATTTAAAAACATTTAGCATTTCATCTTCTAGTAATTTCTAGCAGCAGATGAGATGAGGATGAAGCAAATGCCAGGAAATGACATCAAAATCATTTAGTAAGATTATTTGTGTACTTGTATTTCTTTGTCTGATATATTAGGTAGTAACATAAAGGAATCATAGTGGTCCCTATCCAGATCCTTACACATCTAAACCTACCACCACATAAGTCTGTAATACAAAAAATGTCTTATGTAATATTTAACAAATAAAAATGTTATGGTCTTCTTCACTTCAAAATCATTCCTTACAGACTAGAATATTTATTGGCCAATAACTTCTTATATACTCTTCTGATTGGTTATTTGGTTGGTTGGTTGTTTTGATTTGTTTTCCCTCAATATTCAGGTTAATTTCTGGTATGTACATGAAAGGCTTTGGGTCATTTCAAAGATTTTCTAATAGGGTGAGATTACATTGTTACTCATGACCACAAAGCTGAATTTAGAATAAACCTTGGAATCAGCCCTTGAACTTCTAATTAACGTAGCACTCCACCTCTTTTCTGGAGACGTTCAATTTATACTGACTGCATGAAATAAGTCACTAACATAAAGAGGTGAATATTTTTTAAAATGAAATCCTTAAGACAAGCTACCAAAAATACGCATCAGCATGGATTCACATTTTTAATAAAAGTCAACACAGGAGCACGTTCAATAAACTGTGTAACAAGGTCTTTGTAAGTGTAGGACCCCTGCTGAGTAACAGTGGCTGGGTTTTATTTTGATTTCTATAGTGACATACTGGGATGCATGTGTGGATACATAGTATGAATTGCATTAAGATCTTGTGGCTGGTAAAGGAAAAGATCAATTATGTTACCTTAGCAGGTAGAATGGTTTTAAAAAAAAGAGAGCCGTGTTCTTTGCTAAAGCAACCAGAGTGAACTGATGGATTATCTTTTAATTTGAAGCTTTCTATCATTATATCCCAATTTTATATGCCAACATGAGCTCAAAGTTTTTCTATTCATTGCTGGAACCAAAACCAAGTAGAAAAGAGCTATAATATGGCTCCTGAATAATTGATTTTGGAATATCCATTCAGTGTGCTCCAGATACAACTATATAATAAAACCATACTTGTTAACCATAGCCCAAACACCTGGCCTCCCCCTCCCCCCGCTGTGTTCATTGGATTATTTTTTTTACAGTGTTTAGGTTTGCAGACCTCTTCAGAATTGGTTCAGATTCTGTTTGATTTGGATAACTGTATGTATATTTCAGAGAAGCCTTATGATAAGGAATATCAACAAAATTAAGGCTTTTTTACTTATCCATACCAGAGTATTACCATTTGCTATCACTAAGAAAATACAATTTTCCTTTCTAGTTATTTCTTCTCGTTTTATATCTCCTTTATGGAGAGAAATTCAAACAGCAAGAAGACCTGTGCTCCAAGAAGTATGCAATGCAAGTAGTCAAGTTGTAGTGTTGATCTTGCCTAGAAAAAGTACTAACTCACTTACTATGTTATCTTTTATAACCTAGTATAATTTTAATTGTGCAGAACTCATGCAGTTATATACAAATCATACTACAATTTATGTTTATTTTGCATTTTTTTCTTCACGCAACCTTGTTTACACTGCATTTTAATTCTGTATTTTCCCTTTGAAAACTGTTAATTGATTTTGCTCAAAATTTTAAAATTTTATCTTCTATAAAACATTTTAAAGTCATTGCTTAATTTTTGGTTTTGTTGAGTTTTATGTTTAAACTTCTAAAACAAGTGGCTTTGTGATTTTATCTACAGGCATAGTCTTATTTCTGAGCCATTAATCTTAAAATGACTGAAATGCTAAGGCAGATATTTGTTGTAATGGTAACTAACATCATGATTGACCTCGACAGCTTTACAGTAGCAGAGATTTTGGTTTTATATGAAAGCATTGTTATAAGTATAGCTGAAGTACCTTCTGTCTGCTAAAGATGCCATTTTAAAGTTAATTGAAATTTTAATATATTCAATGGTTTTGGTTATTTTTTCCCTAGACCTCTGGGGCCAGAGAGTCTCTTGCTTCGTGGAGCCAGATTAAAAAACACAAAAGAAATTTTTGGTTTGTATATATTGAAAATTTAAAATTATAGATTTGTTTTGATGCTTTATATGAAGTATTTTTAAAAGCACAGCATTTGTGGTCTTTTGGTTAGATAATTTATTGTCTATGATAATTTTCTTTCAAAGATGGTATTAATATAATTTTGTGTTGTATTTTTTGTTAATTCCTATTTTTGAGTAATAGGTTAGAACCTTGCTCTTATATTTTCTTCGTGAATACTTCATGCTAAGATAATTCTGGCACTTCTGTTAATGGTGTTGAGAACTATATACTCTGACACCTTGGTGCAGTAAACCACTTGTATAATTCCATTATGATTATTCTTAGATTGGATTGTTAAAACTGCTGACTCATTTGTTCATCCATTTATTCATTCAATGAAATCTTATTGATCTGTGACTATATAACAGATACTGTTGGAACATACACTGACTGGATCATAAGGATGAATAAATAGTGCTCTTGCATTGTCGAGCTGAACTAATTCACTATGCTCTGAGTCAACTCTAGGTAAATTGTGAAGTCAATGATAACCTGTGGCTGTCAACTGGCTCCTCGCCTTTCAGGAATGGCCCGTCGTATTCTGGCCAGCTTATGTTATTCACTGAATATTTACAGCTTTTGAGCTCTTCTTCCTCAGTCTCTTCTTTCCTGTTTACTGTACTGTATCTTATCTCTCAGTATTAGGCTCTCTGATAAAGAATTCCATATCTTTTTTAAAAAGGAAAATAACTAGTATGGCAAAGATGTGGAGAAATTGGAACCCTCATACATTGCTGGTGGGAGTATAGAATGTTGCAGCTGCTGTGGAAAATAGTTTGGCAGTTCCTCAATAAGTTAAACATAGAATTACCATATCACTCAGCAATTCTGCTTCTAGCTATATACCCTAAAGAATTGAAGACAGGTGCTCAAACAAAGGCTCGTATGAGAATGTTCATAGCAGCACTGTTCACAATAGCCAAAGGGTAGAAACTGCCCAAATGTCTATCAACTAATGAGTGGATAAACAAATTGTAGGATATCCAAGTAATGGAATATTATTCATCCATAAGAAATAAAGTACTGATACATGCTACAACATATATAAACTTTGAAAACATTATGCTGAGTGAACGAAGTCAAACACAAAAGGCCACATATTGTATGATTTCATTCATACTTAAAATACCCAGAATATGCAAATTCATAGAGACAGAAAGTAGATTAGTGGTTCCCAGCAGCTGGGGAGTGGAGGGGAATTGGGAATGATTGTTTAATGGGTACAGGGTTTTTTGGCGGGGGGCGGGTGATGAAATAGTCTCAACTTAGATTAGGATGGTTGCACAACATTGTGAATGTAACTAAGTGCCACTGAATTGTATTAAAAAGGCAAACTGTATGTTATGTGTATTTTACCACAATTTTTAAAAGGGGACCATAGTAAAGTTTTAATGGCAGAAGCCAGAGAAAATCTCCAGGGCTTTTAGGCCCTCTCGTGTAATGCTGTATTTTAACAACTCTCTAGCAGTAACACCTTTCACACTCTTAAAATTTAGGAAATGTGTATTTGAATGCCTTTAAATGGGTCTGCTATTGTTTTCCTCAGCACCACCTCTCTGTGTTGTACCATTTTGTCTGATTTCTCACATTTCTATAATTTTGGTGCCCTTTGTCATTTGAGTTGTAATCCCTGCCTTGGAAGGATAATTCCAATAGTGAAAATTCCAGTTATTGATCATCTTTCTGTTTCTAGGCATTTTGCTAATCTGTCACACAACTCTCATACCAGTTTTATTAGATATTTTTCCCATTTAAAGATGGGGAAATTGAGACTCAAAAAGATTAGATAACTTGCTCAAGGTCACGGAACTAATAAGTGGCAGAGCTAGCCTTCAAACCCAGCTCTAACTCCAAAGTTTTTTAATAAGACTGGTCTTACCCCAGTTTTAGTCCCCTTATTACTGTCATTCTCATCTCAGTCATTCACATAGGCACGTATTTTTTAAATAGCACTTTCCTTGTGTTTATTTCATTTACTCTGGCAGATTCCATATTATCTTTCCAGTGTTTATGAGATTATGTCTAGACTCCAGATTCTGGCATTCAAGGTCTTTCAAACTGACGCCAATCCATTGTTACAGCCTAACAGAAAGTGCTTTTCTATTTCTTTGTCAACACTGTTTGCTCTGTCTATTATAGCCTTCCCTGCCTTCTTTATCTTTCCGATATCTTTTCCAATCTTTCCTCCATCAATTCCAACTCAAATGATACCTCTTTCATTCAGATATCCCAGTTATAATTCAGGAACAGAACCCACATGCCTTCCTCATTCAGCAGGTTGAATGACTGGAATTTCCCAAAATTGCACTTGGAAAGCCTTTTTTAAAAGACTCCAGAAAGACTTAAAGGAAAGCCAAATTCTGACAACTCTCAGATGATACAGTTTCTTAGATTTTCTTTCGTGCTAGTGAGTACATTTCTTTTGTGAAATATGGTAGAGGATTATCTTAAGACTGTTTTGTTTTGCAGGTGTTGCTGTGTATACTGGAATGGAAACTAAGATGGCATTAAATTACAAGAGCAAATCACAGAAACGATCTGCAGTAGAAAAGTAAGAAAACTATTTTCATTTATTTACACATAAATATGACTTTTTAAAAATTAATTTATTTGCTTGCACTGGGTCTTAGTTGGCGGCAGGCAGGCTCCTTAGTTGTCGCTTGAGGGCTCCTTAGTTGCAGCATGTGAACTCTTAGTTGTAGCATGCATGTGGGATCTAGTTCCCTGACCAGGGATCGAACCCAGGCCGCCTGCATTGGGAGCGCAGAGTCTTAACCACTGAGCCACCATGGAAGTCCCAATATGACTATTGATATGTATATTATTCTATATGTATAAAATGTGTATATAAAAATATATATTTCAAGTCAACAAAAGATAGTATCCTTGAAGATAGGGATGGTTTCTCATTTTTATTTATTTAATTTTAATTTATTGAAATATAGTTGACATAAAATATTATGTTAGTTTCAGGTGTAGTACATAGTGATTTGATATTTGCATACATTATGAAATGATCACCACAGTAAGTCTAGTAATTGTCTGTCCCCATACAAAGTTATTGCAATATTATTGACCATATTCCTTATGCTGTATATTACATTCTCATGGCTTACTTGTTTTATAACCCAAGGTTTGTACCTCTTAATCCCTTTCACCTATTTTACCCATCCCCCCAATACCAGCAAGCAACCACCTATTTGTATCTGTGAGTCTGTTTTCATTTTGTTTTGTTTTGTTTGTTTTTTAATATTTATTTATTTATTTATTTGATGTGGACCATTTTTGAAAGTCTTTATTGAATTTGTTACAATGTTGCTTCTGTTTTATGTTTTTGGGTTTTTTTTGGCTGTAAGGCATGTGGGATCTTAGTTCCTCAACCAGGGACTGTGTGTGTATTCTTAGCTCCCTGACCAGGGATCGAACCCGCACCCCCTGCATTGGAAAGCAGAGTCTTAACCACTGGACCACCAGGGAAGTCCCTGTTTTGTTTTTCTAGATTCCACATATAAGTGAGATCATACGGTATTTGTCTTTTTCTGTCTGACTTAGCATAATGACCTCTAGATTCATCCATGTTGTCACAAATGGCAAGATTTCATTTTTTTTCTCCCCCAGAGAAAAGACTCTTGGGAGTCTCCCTGCCTAATGGGAGACTTAGGCAGGTTTATTGGCTATGGGGAAGTACCAACATAAAGGGTGTACCAGTGAGCCACTGCCACCAAATTGCTGCATCATAAACTGTCCTACAACTCATTCACTTCCATTCATTGTCACAGATGAGTGGATTGGCTGAGGGTCAGCTGAGCTCTGCCGGGAGGAGCTGGGATGACTCAGTGTTGCCTCTCATGTCTCTCTTCTTCCTGGGACAGGCTAATGCAGAAATGTCCTCTTCTTCTTCTTTTTTTTTTTTTTTTTTTTTAATGATTTATTTATTTATTTTTGGCTGCATTGGGTCTTCGTTGCTGTGTGCAGGCTTTCTCTAGTTGCGGCGAGCGGGGGCTACTCTTCATTGCTGTGCGAAGGCTTCTCATTGCAGTGGCTTCTCTTGTTGCAGAGCATGGGCTCTAGGCGCGTGGGCTTCAGTAGTTGTGGCACACGGGCTCAGTAGTTGTGGCTCGTGGGCTCTAGAGCACAGGCTCAGTAGATGTGGTACACACGTGCTTAGTTGCTCCGTGGCATGTGGGATCTTCCCGGACCAGGGCTCAAACCCATGTCCCTGCGTTGGCAGGCGGATTCTTAACCACGGCACCACCAGAGAAGCCCACTATAAGCATTTTGAACGGTAGTTAACTATAGTAAATATGCTTGTAATCTTATGTATTTGTTCTTTTATTGCTAGTAAATGGATTGAATTGAATGGTCATTTCTTAAAAACAAAGACTGTGTCCTTTAAATAGCTACCGTAATATCTTATATATTGATATTTAGTATCTTATTTAATACCAATGTTAATTTCCAAACAAATGAGTATAGTAACATATAATTGATACACTTTATATTCTCTTTCTTCATTTCAGGTCAATGAATACATTTTTGATAATTTATCTAATAATCCTTATTTCTGAAGCCATCATCAGTACCATCTTGAAATATACATGGCAAGCTGAAGAAAAATGGGATGAACCTTGGTATAACCAAAAAACAGAACATCAAAGAAATAGTAGTAAGGTACTTCATGGTGTTCTTGACTCTGTTACAAAGAAAATTTTATTCTTTGGAAATTTTATTTCTTTTAATGCTTTGGTAGTGACTTCTGATAGGAGTGACCACTGTCATCCCTAAAACTATCACTATTCAAGGGTGACAAAAGGATATTGCACGTGAAGAGTAGCCAGCATGTTTGTACTGGTATGCTTTTTACATTTTACAGCATAAGCAGTTATATTCCCTATGGCATGACTTGAATAATTAAAAGAGATCACAGACATTTAAGTCATCTGTATTGGCATTCCACTTCAGTACTACAAATTGAAATTTTTATTCTATTTACTGTATGTAAATAGAATTTTCAATTCTATCAGAATAATTCAAGGAGTCTTACTGTCAATATATTGGTGGTATGAAGTAAATACAAATTATGTCATAAAAAGTTTTAAACTGATTAAATATGGACTACCAGGAGAAGTTAACTTGCAATTTTGGTAAATTGTTCTCCAAATTTCACTTTAGATTAAAGTACAAATATTGGAAGATAAGTCTGAATCTCAAGAGACCAAAAAGCAGATAATCACAGGAACATATTTTCAGTATCATTTACAATTAGGTATTTTATCTTTTACAGAACATATTTTAAAATGTGGAACTGCTATGCCATTGAAGTAGGCTAGTCCTGTGTAATCTGTAATTGAGAGTTTTAATTTCTAGCAATTCTAGCCTAGCAATTATTTTACATTTTTAAAATTACAGTCAATTTTTAGTTATCTGTGATTTTGATGTGTAGAAATAGAATGGTAAGTATGCTACAGAGGATCTAATTATAATTTTGCCGTAAGTAATTTCAGTCACACCAGGCTTTTTTGGTAGCTTCTAAAAAGTAACAAATTAAGTAATTTGGTTTTAACCTTTTTTCTTTTAATTTGTTCAAGATTCTAATGAGCAATAAAATAACCAAAGGAGATGTGTTAAAAAGACAATTCAGTAAATGAATTTCAATTCATGAGACTTTTCTGCTTCAGAATATAGTTGATGGTCTGTTTAGATATGAAACTATCTGATAATTTTCTTCATATTTTTCTCTTATCAAGCAATCATTTTTTTCCCCTAGATTCTGAAATTTATTTCAGACTTCCTTGCTTTTTTGGTACTCTACAATTTCATCATTCCAATTTCATTATATGTGACAGTCGAAATGCAGAAATTTCTTGGATCATTTTTTATTGGCTGGGATCTTGATCTCTATCATGAAGAATCAGATCAGAAAGCTCAAGTCAATACTTCTGATCTGAATGAAGAACTTGGACAGGTAAAAATGATCCGTTTTTTTTCTAATTTGTTATTTTTATCAAAATAATGTGTACAGAGACTAATAAAACTAAATATTACAAGGCTTATACCAAAAAACAACCCCACTTTCTTTGCTCCACACCTAATTTCTTGTTTCCCATTTTGAAATCTTAAGCTGTTTCTTTCATTATTTAGCACTGTATTTCTATATAGTATTCTTTCTTGATTTTTAAATTTGAGACATTATTTACTATGGAATATAGATATAATACTACACTACTCCTTCCACACACATACCCAGACATATACCCACTTTGCCTCCCCATGACACCCCAGTATTGTTAAATCACAATTTGGGATTTAATAAATATTCATTTACCTTATTAAGACTGTTTTGATATTATTTACTAATTCCTAGTTCTCTTTGTTTGCTCTGTAATACTATACTTACATTTTTCTTTCTTATGTATTTTGGTTTTGCTGGAGTTAATTGCTCTGTTCTTTATTTGCTTAATTTTCAATTACCACAAACAAATCTCTGACAAGTATATGAACCATCTCTCCACGTATTTCAAACACACCAGGTAATCTAGGATTTCCTTTCTCTTTCTTGTTATCTTGCTCACTTTCTGTTTTGAAGCCTTTTATTTTTCTGCTTCAATTTGCACTTCTTTCTGGGCCTGCTTCTCAGCTGTCACCGTGGACTTGCTTTTCCATCACCCTAGAACTTCCTTTGTCTCCCACCCGTTTTGGATTTCCTGTGTTCTGGATCTCATGTCTTCTCACCTGTTGCTTATTCTCTTATTTCGGTGGAACACATCTCCTAATAACTTGAAAAAGGATGCATAACAGGGAAATATTTTGAGACTTTGCACGTCTGAAAATATCTTTATTCCCTTCTTACACTTGATTAGTAATTTAGCTGGGTAAGGACTTCACTGGTGGTCCAGTGGTAAGGGATCTGCCTTGCAGTGCAGGGGACGCGGGTTTGATCCCTGGTCAGGGAACTAGGATCCCACATGCCGCAGGGCAACTAGGATCCCACGTGCAGCAACTACTGAGCTTGCGCACTCCAACGAGGAGCCCGCGCACCGCAATGGAAGATCCCGCGTGCCTTAACGAGGATCCCGTGTGCTTCAGCTAAGACCCAACACAGCCCCCCAAAAATAAAATATTAATAAAATAAATAAATAATAAATAAATCTTTTAAAAAAATAATTTATCTGGGTAACACATCCCAGGTTGGAAATTATTTTTCCTCAAAATTTCAAAAGCATTTCTCCATTTATTTCTAGCTTCCAGTGTTTTTTTGAGAAATCCAATGCCATTCTGATTCTCAGTTCTTTATGTGAGATCTGTTGTTTTATCTCTGGAAGTGTTTAGTGTTTTAGGATCTTCTCTTCGTTCAGTGAATCTGAAATTTTATGATGATATACCTTGGTGTGAGTCTTTTTTTTTCTTTCATTGGGCAATAAACTCTGTGAGCCCTTTTAACCTGGAAACACAAGTCCTTCAGTTCTAGGAATTTTTCTTATATTATTTCTTTGGTAAAGTGTCTTTTTATGTTTTGTGGGATTTTCTTTTGAAATTTATTATTTTGGATGTCAGACCATTTATCTTGATTCTCTAATTTCTTTGACTTTCAATTTTAATTTCTCTGTTTTTATAATCTTTCTGGGAGAATTCATGAACTTTATCTTTTCACCTATCTTTTTTTTTTTTGCTTTGTTTGTTTTTTTATACTGCAGGTTCTTATTAGTCATCAATTTTATACACATCAGTGTATACATGTCAATCCCAATCACCCAATTCAGCACACCACCATCCCCACCCCACAGCGGTTTTCCCCTCTTCGTGTCCATACGTCTGTTCTCTACATCTGTGTCTCAACTTCTGCCCTGCAAACCGGCTCATCTGTACCATTTTTCTAGGTTCCACATACATGCATTAATATACGATCTTTGTTTTTCTCT
Organism: Balaenoptera musculus; assembly: GCF_009873245.2. Classification (NCBI taxonomy): domain Eukaryota; kingdom Metazoa; phylum Chordata; class Mammalia; order Artiodactyla; family Balaenopteridae; genus Balaenoptera; species Balaenoptera musculus. The sequence goes on from NC_045788.1 coordinate 60,467,486, forward strand.
TTCTGACTTACTTCACTCGGTATGACAGTCTCTAGATCCGTCTACGTCTCAACAAATGACTCAATTTCGTTCCTTCTTATGGCTCAGTAATATTCCATTGTATATATGTACCACATCTTCTTTATTGATTCGTCTGTCGATGGGCATTTACGTTGCTTCCATGACCTGGCTATTGTAAATAGTGCTGCAATGAACACTGGGGTGCCTGTGTCTTTTTGAATTACGGTTTTCTCTGGGTATATGCCCAGTAGTGGGATTGCTGGATCATATGGTAAATCTATTTTTAGTTTTTTAAGGAACCTTCATACGGTTCTCCATAGTGGCTGTATCAATTTACATTCCCACCAACAGTGCAAGAGGGTTGCCTTTTCTCCACACCCTCTCCAGCATTTGTTGTTTGTAGATTTTCTGACGATGCCCATTCTAACTGGTGTGAGGTGATACCTCATTGTAGTTTTGATTTGCATTTCTCTAATAATTAGTGATGTTGAGCAGCTTTTCATGTGCTTTGTGGCCATCTGTATGTCTTCTTTGGAGAAATGTCTCTTTAGGTCTTCTGCCCATTTTTGGATTGGATTATTTCTTTAATATTGAGCTGCATGAGCTGTTTCTATATTTTGGAGATTAATCCTTTGTCCGTTGATTCGTTCGCAAATATTTTCTCCCATTCTGAGGGTTGTCTTTTCGTCTTGTTTATGGTTTCCTTTGCTGTGCAAAAGCTTTGAAGTTTCATTAGGTCCCATTTGTTTATTTGTGTTTTTATTTCCATTACCCTAGGAGGTGGATCAAAAAATATCTTGCTGTGATTTATGTCAAAGAGTATTCTTCGTATGTTTTCCCCCTAAGAGTTTTATAGTGTCCGGTCTTACATTTAGGTCTCTAATCCATTTTGAGTTTATTTTTGTGTATGGTGTTAGGGAGTGTTCTAATTTCATTCTTTTACAGGTAGCTGTCCAGTTTTCCCAGCACCACTTACTGAAGAGACTGTCTTTTCTCCATGGTATATCTTTGCCTCCTTTGTCATAGATTAGTTGACCATAGGTGTGTGGGTTTATCTCTGGGCTTTCTATCTTGTTCCATTGATCTATGTTTGTTTTTGTGCCACTACCAGATTGTCTTGATTACTGTAGCTTTGTAGTATAGTCTGAGGTCAGGGAGTCTGATTCCTCCAGCTCCGTTTTTTTCCCTCAAGACTGCTTTGGCTATTCGGGGTCTTTTGTGTCTCCATACAAATTTTAAGATGATTTGTTCTAGTTCTGTAAAAAATGCCATTGGTAATATGATAGGGATTGCATTGAATCTGTAGATTGCTTTGGGTAGTATAGTCATTTTCACAATATTGATTCTTCCAATCCAAGAACATGGTATATCTCTCCATCTGTTGGTATCATCTTTAATTTCTTTCATCAGTGTCTTACAGTTTTCTGTATACAGATCTTTTGTCTCCCTAGGTAGGTTTATTCCTAGGTATTTTATTCGTTTTGTTGCAATGGTAAATGGGAGTGTTTCCATAATTTCTCTTTCAGATTTTTCATCATTAGTGTATAGGAATGCAAGAGATTTCTGTGCATTAATTTTGTATCCTGCAACTTTACCAAATTCATTAATTAGCTCTAGCAGTTTCCTGGTGGCATTTTTAGGATTCTGTATGTATAGTATCATATCATCTGCAAACAGTGCCAGTTTTACTTCTTCTTTTCCAATTTGTATTCCTTTTATTTCTTTTTCTTCTCTGATTGCCGTGGCTAGGACTTCCAAAACTATGTTGAATAATAGTGGTGAGAATGGACATCCTTGTCTCGTTCTTGATCTTAGAGGAAATGCTTTCAGTTTTTCACCATTGAGAATGATGTTTGCTGTGGGTTTGTCCTATATGGCCTTTATTATGTTGAGGTAGGTTCCCTCTATGCCCACTTTCTGGAGAGTTTTTATCATAAATGGATGTTGAATTTTTTCAGAAGCTTTTTCTGCATCTATTGAGATGATCATATGGTTTTTATTCTTCAGTTTGTTAATATGGTGTATCACATTGATTGATTTGCGTATACTGAAGAATCCTTGCATCCCTGGGGTAAATCCCACTTGATCATGGTGTATGATCCCTTTCATGTGTTGTTGGATTCTGTTTGCTAGTATTTTGTTGAGGATTTTTGCATCTATATTCATCAGTGATATTGGTCTGTAATTTTCTTTTGTAGTATCTTTGTCTGGTTTTGGTATCAGGGTGATGGTGGCCTCATAGAATGAGTTTGGGAGTGTTTCTTCCTCTGCAGTTTTTTGGAAGAGTATGAGAAGGATGGATGTTAGCTCTTCTCTAAATGTTTCATAGAATTCACCTGTGAAGCCATCTGGTCCTGGACTTTTGTTTGTTGGAAGATTTTTAATCACAGTTTCAATTTCATTACTTGTGATTGGTCTGTTCATATTTTCTATTTCTTCCTGGTTCAGTCTTGGAAGGTTATACCTTTCTAAGAATGTGTCCATTTCTTCCAGGTTGTCCATTTTATTGGCATAGAGTTGCTTGTAGTAGTCTCTTAGGATGCTTTGTTTTTCTGCGATGTGTGTTGTAACTTCTCCTTTTTCATTTCTAATTTTATTGATTTGAGTCCTCTCCCTCTTTTTCTTGATGAGTCTGGCTAATGGTTTATCAATTTTGTTTATCTTCTCAAAGAACCAGCTTTTAGTTTTATTGATTTCTTTGTTTCTATTGTTTCTTTGTTCTTTGTTTCTATTTCATTTATTTCTGCTCTGATCTTTATAATTTCTTTCCTTCTGCTAACTTTGGGTTTTGTTTGTTCTTCTTTCTCTAGTTCCTTTAGGTGTAAGGTTAAATTGTTTATTTGAGATTTTTCTTGTTTCATGAGGTAGGTTTGTATAGCTATAAACTTCCCTATGAGAACTGCTTTTGCTGCATCCCATAGGTTTGGATTGTCGTGGTTTTGTTGTAATTTGTCTCTAGGTATTTTTTGATTTCCTCTTTGAATTCTTCAGTGATCTCTTGGTTATTTAGTAACATACTGTTTAGCCTCCATGTGTTTTATGTTTTTTACGTTTTTTTCCCTGTAATTCATTTCTAATCTCATAGCGTTGTGGTCAGAAAAGATGCTTGATATGATTTCAATTTTCTTAAATTTACTGAGGCTTGATTTGTGACCCAAGATGTGATCTATCCTGGAGAATGTTCCATGTGCACTTGAGAAGAAAGTGTAATCTGCTGTTTTTGGATATAATGTCCTATAAATATTAATTCAATCTATCTGGTCTATTGTGTCATTTAAAGCTTCTGTTTCCTTATTTATTTTCATTTTGGATGATCTGTCCATTGGTGTAAGTGAGGTGTTAAAGTCCCCCACTATTATTGTGTTGCTGTCGATTTCCTCTTTTATAGCTGTTAGCAGTTGCCTTATGTATTGAGGTGGTCCTATGTTGGGTGCATATATATTTATAATTGTTATATCTTCTTCTTGGATTGATCCCTTGTTCATTATGTAGTGTCTTTCTTTGTCACTTGTAATAGTCTTTATTTTAAAGTCTATTTTATCTGATATGAGTATTGCTACTCCAGCTTTCTTTTGCTTTCCATTTGCATGGAATATCTTTTTCCATCCCCTCACTTTCAGTCTGTATGTGTCCCTAGGTCTGAAGTGCATCTCTTGTAGACAGGCATATATATGGGTCTTGTTTTTGTATCCATTCAGCAAGCCTGTGTCTTTTGGTTGGAGCATTTAATCCATTCACGTTTAAGGTAATTATCGATATGTATGTTCCTATGACCATTTTCTTAATTGTTTTGGGTTTGTTTTTGTAGGTCCTTTTCTTCTCTTGTGTTTCCCACTTAGAGAAGTTCCTTTAACATTTGTTGTAGAGCTGGTTTGGTGGTGCTGAATTCTCTTAGCTTTTGCTTGTCTGTAAAGCTTTTGATTTCTCCATCGAATCTGAATGAGATTCTTGCCAGGTAGAGTAATCTTGGTTGTAGGTTCTTCCCTTTCATTACTTTAAGTATATCGTGCCACTCCCTTCTGGCTTGTAGAGTTTCTGCTGAGAAATCAGCTGTTAACCTATGGGAGTTTCCTTGTATGTTATTTGTCCTTTTTCCCTAGCTGCTTTCAGTAATTTTTCTTTGTCCTTAATTTTTGCCAGATTGATTACCATGTGTCTTGGCGTGTTTCTCCTTGGGTTTATCCTGTATGGAACTCGCTGCGCTTCCTGGACTTGGGTGGCTATTTCCTTTCCCATGTTAGGGAAGTTTTCGACTATAATCTCTTCAAATATTTTCTCTGGTCCTTTCTCTCTCTCTCCTCCTTCTGGGACCCCTATAATGCGAATGTTGTTGTGTTTAATGTTGTCCCAGAGGTCTCTTAGGCTGTCTTCATTTCCTTTCATTCTTTTTTCTTTATTCTGTTCCACAGCAGTGAATTCCACCATTCTGTCTTCCAGGTCACTTATCCGTTCTTCTGCCTCAGTTATTCTGCTATTGATTCCTTCTAGTGTAGTTTTCATTTCAGTTATTGTATTGTTCATCTCTGTTTGTTTGTTCTTTAATTCTTCTACATCTTTGTTAAACATTTCTTGCATCTTCTCGATCTTTGCCTCCATTCTTTATCCGAGGTCCTGGATCATCTTCACTATCATTATTCTGAACTCTTTTTCTGGAAGGTTGCCTATCTCCACTTTATTTAGTTGTTTTTCTGGGGTTTTATCTTGTTCCTTCATCTGGTGTATAGCCCCCTGCCTTTTCATCTTGTCTATCTTTCTGTGAATGTGGTTTTTTTCCACAGGCTGCAGGATTGTAGTTCTTCTTGCTTCTGCTGTCTGCCCTCTGGTTCCAGCTGTGTTTTGATTTCTTTTATTTGTATTGTAATGTTTTTAATTTCTAATATCCTAGTATATCTGAATGGTCTTTTTTTTTTTTTTTTTTTTTTTTTGTTGGCTGCGCAGCTTGTGGCATCTCAGTTCCCCAACCAGGGATCGAACCCATGTCCCCGCAGTGGAAGCGCAGAGCCCTAACCACTGAATAACCAGGGAATTCCCAGAATGGTCGTCTTTTAATTACATCTTATTCTTTTTTTTTTTAATTTAATTTTATTTATATTTTTTATACAGCAGGCCCTTATTAGTCATCCATTTTATACACATCAGTGTACACATGGCAATCCCAATCGTCCTATTCACCACACCCCTACCCCCACCCCCGCTGCTTTCTCTGCTTGGTGTCCATACGTTTGTTCTCTACATCTGTGTCTCAATTTCTGCCCTGCAAACCGCTTCATCTGTACCATTTTTCTAGGTTCCACATAAATGCGTTAATATACGGTATTTGTTTTTCTCTTTCTGACTTACTTCACTCTGTATGACAGTCTCTAGATCCATCCACGTCTCTACAAATGACCCAATTTTGTTCCTTTTTATGGCTGAGTAATATTCCATTCTATATATGTACCACATCTTCTTTATCCATTCATCTGTCGATGGGCATTTAGGTTGCTTCCATGACCTGGCTATTGTAAATAGTGCTCCAATGAACACTGGGGTGCCTGTGTCCTTTTGAATTACTCTTTTCTCTGGGTATATGCCCAGGAGTGGGATTGCTGGATCATATGGTAAATCTATTTTTAGTTTTTTAAGGAACCTCGATACTGTTCTCCATAGTGGCTGTATCAATTTACATTCCCACCAACAGTGCAAGAGGGTTCCCTTTTCTCCACACCCTCTCCAGCATTTGTTGTTTGTAGATTTTCTGACGATTCCCATTCTAACTGGTGTGAGGTGATACCTCATTGTTGTTTTGATTTGCATTTCTCTAATAGTTAGTGATGTTGAGAATCTTTTCATGTGCTTCTTGGCCATCTGTATGTCTTCTTTGGAGAAATGTCTCTTTAGGTCTTCTGCCCATTTTTGGACTGGGTTATTTGTTTTTTTAATATTGAGCTGCATGAGCTGTTATATATTTTGGAGCTAATCGTGTTTTTTTATCCATCATCTTCTCCCCATCCCCGCTGCCACCAATCTAGTCTAATAAATCTTTGTTTCTACCTGCACTGCTGCACTATTCTCCTAACCGGTCTCCCTGCGTCTGCTCTTGACCTCCTCCAATCAGATTTCTACTCTGCAGCCAGAGTGAAAAAGCAATTTAAAAAATGATATCCAAGTATTATTTGCCGTGGTTAAAAACAATGTATCGCCACCCATTTACCCCAATCCCCTAGCCCTCATCCTGGCGGGAACTTCCAGCTCCATTAACTACTATTTACAGTAGCCCTGATGCCTTCCAATAATATGCTTCCGTTTCTGTTTCTTATGTATCCTAGACATTATTCATTGAATTCCTGCTGTGATAGGTAAAGGTTTAGCTCACAGAAAACACTGAAATGCTCTTCACTGCAGAGTCAAGTAGTGTATTAGTCTTTTTTTTTTTAATAACATCTTTATTGGAGTATAATTGGTTTACAATGGTGTGTTACTTTCTGCTTTATAACAAAGTGAATCAGTTATACATATACATATGTTCCCATATCTCTTCCCTCTTGTGTCTCCCTCCCTCCCACCCTCCCTATCCCACCCCTCTAGGTGGTCACAAAGCACCGAGCTGATCTCCCTGTGCTATGCGGCTGCTTCCCACTAACTATCTATTTTACTTTTGGTAGTGTATATATGTCCATGCCACTCTCTCACCCTGTCACATCTTACCCCTCCCCCTCCCTATATCCTCAAGTCCATTCTCTAGTAGGTCTGTGTCTTTATTCCCGTCTTGCCACTAGGTTCTTCAAGACTTTTTTTTTTTTTCCTTAGATTCCATATATATGTGTTAGCATACTGTATTTGTTTTTCTCTTTCTGACTTACTTCACTCTGTATGACAGACTCTAACTCCATCTACCTCACTACAAATATCTCCATTTCGTTTCCTTTTATGGCTGAGTAATAGTCCATTGTATATATGTGCCACATCTTCTTTATCCATTCATCCGATGATGGACACTTAGGTTGCTTCCATGTCCTGGCTATTGTAAATAGAGCTGCAATGAACATTTTGGTACATGACTCTTTTTGAATTATGGTTTTCTCAGGGTATATGCGCAGTAGTGGGATTGCTGGGTTGTATGGTAGTTCTATTTTTAGTTTTTTAAGGAACCTCCATACTGTTCTCCATAGTGGCTGTATCAATTTACATTCCCACCAACAGTGCAAGAGGGTTCCCTTTTCTCCACACCCTCTCCAGCATTTATTGTTTCTAGATTTTTTGATGATGGCCATTCTGACCGGTGTGAGATGATATCTCATTGTAGTTTTGATTTGCATTTCTCTAATGATTAATGATGTTGAGCATTCTTTCATGTGTCTGTTGGCCATCTGTATATCTTTTTTGGAGAAATGTCTACTTAGGTCTTCTGCCCATTTTTGGATTGGGTTGTTTGTTTTTTTGTTATTGAGCTGCATGAGCTGCTTGTAAATCTTGGAGATTAATCCTTTGTCAGTTACTTCATTTGCAAATATTTTCTCCCATTCTGAGGGTTGTCTTTTGGTCTTGTTTATGGTTTCCTTTGCTGTGCAAAAGCTTTTAAGTTTCATTAGGTCCCATTTGTTTATTTGTGTTTTTATTTCCATTTCTCTAGGAGGTGCATGAAAAAGGATCTTGCTGTGATTTATGTCATAGAGTGTTCTGCCGATGTTTTCCTCTAAGAGTTTGATAGTGTCTGGCCTTACATTTAGGTCTTTAATCCATTTTGAGTTTATTTTTGTGTATGGTGTCAGGGAGTGTTCTAATTTCATTCTTTCACTTGTAGCTGTCCAGTTTTCCCAGCACCACTTATTGAAGAGGCTGTCTTTTCTCCACTGTATATGCTTGCCTCCTTTATCAAAGATAAGGTGACCATATGTGCATGGGTTTATCTCCAGGCTTTCTATCCTGTTCCATTGATCTATGTTTCTGTTTTTGTGCCAGTACCAAACTGTCTTGATTACTGTAGCTTTGTAATATAATCTGAAGTCAGGGAGCCTGATTCCTCCAGCTCCATTTTTCGTTCTCAAGATTGCTTTGGCTATTCGGGGTCTTTTGTGTTTCCATACAAATTGTGAAATTTTTGGTTCTCGTTCTGTGAAAAATGCCAGTGGTAGTTTGGTAGGGATTGCATTGAATCTGTAGATTGCTTTGGGTAGTAGAGTCATTTTCAAAATGTTGATTCTTCCAATCCAAGAACATGGTATATCTCTCCATCTATTTGTATCATCTTTAATTTCTTTCATCAGTGTCTTATAATTTTCTGCATACAGGTCTTTTGTCTCCTTATGTAGGTTTATTCCTAGATATTTTATTCTTTTTGTTGCAGTGGTAAACGGGAGTGTTTTCTTAATTTCACTTTCAGATTTTTCATCATTAGTGTATAGGAATGCAAGAGATTTCTGTGCCTTAATTTTGTATCCTGCTACTTTACCAAATTCATTGATTAGCTCTAGTAGTCTTCTGGTAGAATCTTTAGGATTCTCTATGTATAGTATCATGTCATCTGCAAACAGTGACAGCTTTACTTCTTCTTTTCCGATTTGGACTCCTTTTATTTCTTTTTCTTCTCTGATTGCTGTGGCTAACAATTCCAAAACTATGTTGAATAATAGTGGTGAGAGTGGGCAACCTTGTCTTGTTCCTGATCTTAGTGGAAATGGTTTCAGTTTTTCACCATTGAGGACAATGTTGGCTGTGGGTTTGTCATATATAGCCTTTATGTTGAGGAAAGTTCCCTCTTGCCTACTTTCTGCAGGGCATTTATCATAAATGGGTGTTGAATTTTGTCGAAAGCTTTCTCTGCATCTATTGAGATGATCATATGGTTTTTCTCCTTCAATTTGTTAATATGATGTATCACGTTGATTGATTTGCGTATATTGAAGAATCCTTGCATTCCTTGGATAAACCCCACTTGATCATGGTGTATGATCCTTTTATTGTGCTGTTGGATTCTGTTTGCTAGTATTTTGTTGAGGATTTTTGTATCTGTGTTCATCAGCGATATTGGCCTGTAGTTTTCTTTCTTTGTGACATCTTTGTCTGGTTTTGGTATCAGGGTGATGGTGGCCTCGTAGAATGAGTTTGGGAGTGTTCCTTCCTCTGCTATATTTTGGAAGAGTTTGAGAAGGATAGGTGTTAGCTCTTCTCTATATGTTTGATAGAGTTCGCCTGTGAAGCCATCTGGTCCTGGTCTTTTGTTTGTTGGAAGGTTTTGAATCACAGTTTCAATTTCAGTGCTTGTGATTGGTCTGTTCATATTTTCTATTTCTTCCTGGTTCAGTCTCGGCAGGTTGTGCATTTCTAAGAATCTGTCCATTTCTTCCAGGTTGTCCATTTTATTGGCATAGAGTTGCTTGTAGTAATCTCTCATGATCCTTTGTATTTCTGCAGTGTCAGTGGTTACTTCTTCTTTTTCATTTCTAGTTCTATTGGTTTGAGTCTTCTCCCTTTTTCTCTTGATGAGTCTGGCTAATGGTTTATCAATTTTGTTTATCTTCTCAAAGAACCAGCTTTTAGTTTTATTGATCTTTGCTGTTGTTTCCTTCATTTCTTTTCATTTATTTCTAATCTGATCTTTATGATTTCTTTAGTTCTGCTAGCTTTGGGGTTTCTTTGTTCTTCTTTCTCTAATTGCTTCAGGTGCAAGGTTAGGTTGTTTATTCGAGATGTTTCCTGTTTCTTGATGTAGGCTTTTATTGCTATAAACTGCCCTCTTAGAACTGCTTTTGCTGCATCCCATAGGTTTTGGGTCGTCGTGTCTCCATTGTCATTTGTTTCTAGGTATTTTTTGATTTCCCCTTTGATTTCTTCAGTGATCACTTCCTTATTAAGTAGTGTGTTGTGTAGCATCCATGTGTTTGTATTTTTTACAGATCTTTTCCTGTAATTGATATCTAGTCTCATAGCGTTGTGGTCGGAAAAGATACTTGATACGATTTCAATTTTCTTAAATTTACCAAGGCTTGATTTGTGACCCAAGATATGATCTATCCTGGAGAATGTTCCATGAGCACTTGAGAAAAATGTGTTTTCTGTTGTTTTTGGATGGAATGTCCTATAAATATCAATTAAGTCCATCTTGTTTAATGTATCATTTAAAGCTTGTGTTTCCTTATTTATTTTCATTTTGAATGATCTGTCCATTGGTGAAAGTGGGGTGTTAAAGTCCCCTACTATGATTGTGTTGCTGTCGCTTTCCCCTTTTATGGCTGTTAGTATTTGCCTTATGTATTGTGGTGCTCCTATGTTGGGTGCATAAATATTTACAATTGTTATACCTTCTTCGTGGATTGATCCCTTGATCATTATATAGTGTCTTTCTTTGTCTCTTGTAATAGTCTTTATTTTAAAGTCTATTTTGTCTGATATGAGAATTGCTACTCCAGCTTTCTTTTGATTTCCATTTGCATGGAATATCTTTTTCCATCCCCTCACTTTCAGTCTGAATGTGACCCTAGGTCTGAAGTGGGTCTCTTGTAGACAGCATATATATGTGTCTTGTTTTTGTATCCATTCAGCCAGTCTGTGTCTTTTGGTGGGAGCATTTAATCCATTTACATTTAAGGTAATTATCAGCATGTATGTTCCTATTCCCATTTTCTTAACTGTTTTGGGTTTGTTATTGTAGGTCTTTTCCTTCTCTTGTGTTTCCTGCCTAGAGAAGTTCCTTTAGCATTTGTTGTAAAGCTGGTTTGGTGGTGCTGAACTCTCTCAGCTTTTGCTTGTCTGTAAAGGTTTTAATTTCTCCATCAAATCTGAATGAGATCCTTGCTGGGTAGAGTAATCTTGGTTGTAGGTTTTTCTCCTTCATCACTTTAAGTATATCCTGCCACTCCCTTCTGGCTTGCAGAGTTTCTGCTGAAAGATCAGCTGTTAACCTTATGGGGATTCCCTTGTGTGTTATTTGTTGTTTTTCCCTTGCTGCTTTTAATATGTTTTCTTTATATTTAATTTTTGACAGTTTGATTAATATGTGTCTTGGTGTGTTTCTCCTTGGATTTATCCTGTATGGGCCTCTCTGTGCTTCCAGGACTTGATTAACTATTTCCTTTCCCATATTAGGGAAGTTTTCAACTATCATCTCTTCAAATATTTTCTCAGTCCCTTTCTTTTTCTCTTCTTCTTCTGGGACCCCTATAATTCGAATGGTTGTGCGTTTAATGTTGTCCCAGAGGTCTCTGAGACTGTCCTCAGTTCTTTTCATTCTTTTTTCTTTATTCTGCTCTGCAGTAGTTATTTCCACTATTTTATCTTCCAGGTCACTTACCCGTTCTTCTGCCTCAGTTATTCTGCTATTAATCCCTTCTAGAGTATTTTAAATTTCATTTATTGTGTTTATCATCGTTGCTTGGTTCCTCTTTAGTTCTTCTACGTCCTTGTTAAATGTTTCTTGCATTTTGTCTATTCTTTTTCCAAGATTTTGGATCATCTTTACTATCATTATTCTGAATTCTTTTTCAGGTAGACTGCCTATTTCCTCATCATTTGTTAGGTCTGGTGTGTTTTGACCCTGCTCCTTCATCTGCTGTGTGTTTTTCTGTCGTCTCATTTTGCTTATCTTACTGTGTTTGGGGTCTCCTTTTCACAGGCTGCAGGTTCGTAGTTCCCGTTGTTTTTGGTATCTGTCCCCAGTGGCTAAGGTTGCTTCAGTGGGTTGTGTAGGCTTCCTGGTGGAGGGGACTAGTGCCTGTGTTCTGGTGGATGAGGTTGGATCTTGTCTTTCTGGTGGGTACGTCCACATCTGGTGGTGTGTTTTGGGGTATCTGTGGCCTTATTATGATTTTAGGCAGCCTCTCTGCTAATGGATGGGGCTGTGTTCCTGTCTTGCTAGTTGTTTGGCATAGGGTGTGAGCACTGTAGCTTGCTGGTCGTTGAGTGAAGCTGGGTCTTGATGTTGAGATGGAGATCTCTGAGGGATTTTCGCCGTTTGGTATTACGTGGAGCTGGGAGGTCTCTTGTGGACCAGTGTCCTGAAGTTGGCTCTCTCACCTCAGAGGCACAGCCCTGATGCCTGGCTGGAGCACCTAGAGCCTTTCATCCACACGGCTCACTCTTTCCACAAGGAAAATGTTCCAATGGATTAAAGTCCGAGCCCCCACTTCCAGCTGGACCCGGTTCTGGTGCTTTTCCCACAGCTGAGTCGGTGAAGCACAACTGGCCGAGAGGTGCCACTGTCACTCCCACTTCGCAGCTCACATCTTATTCTTGTTTCTTGAATATAATCTGTTCTTTCACCTCTTTGAGGATATTAGTGACAGTTTCTTTAAAGCCTTCTGCTAGTTGCATTTTCTCAGTTTTTTCCTAGTTCCTTTTTCACTACATCAGTTCTGCTGTAATGTGACATATGCATTCCTAAAATCACTGTGCTATGCAAAATTACTTAGTAAAAACCACAGGGCTTATGGGAAAATGGGATTGGGAAACAACAAAAACTTTGTCAGTAACACATTTAAAATAAAAAGATAAGAACCTAATGACAACAGGACTTGCTAAATTATTAAGAAATACGTAAATACTACAATAAATATGGCACTTTATCTTGAAAATGACCTGAAGTTTACTTGTGGAAGTGGCCATCAGAAGTATTGCAACTTGTGTGTTATTGTGAAGTATTGGAAGGAAGGTTATCTGAAAACAGAAGGAAAGTATAATACCAGATGTGAATGGTTATGGCTCATGACACACATGGTGACCTGAGGTTGCTTGCTAGCTGTTTGAGGTTTGTATATTTCATGTATTCTGGGTGCAGTTTTCTGTGTTCACCTAGTGTTTCTCACAGATGAAACTGTTCATAATCAAACGCAAAGTTCATATTTTGCTCAAATTGTTCCCTTATATATCAATCTCATTGTAATAAATTCTTGTGTTTTCAAGACAGTGTTATAGCGGAACTGCCTGTCATTTGTTTTAGACTCTCTTTACCTTTTCATGTAAGGTGATATCCTCAAATGAATGCTAATCTTTGGTTTTCTTTACAAGTCCAAAAGTTTTCCCTAGAAAAGCCTGGCAGCCCAGCTGTTTTTGGGGGGTATCCCCAAATATCAGTATTGGCTTTTCCTCAGTTTACCCAGAGAGAATAACTGCAGTTCATATTTCTGCTGCTTGTTCAACATAAATTATCCACCCACTCTATAGATGAACATGAACCTAAAGATGCCACAGACTTCAAAGAGTATATAGGTTTTAAATATTTTGTATTACCCTGTTTTGTTTCTGTGGCATCTTTAATTATTTGCTTGTGCTCGGATTATAAGTAAGAGTACAAAGTTCTTTTGTTTAACATAATACCCTGAACATAAAGGTTTGTTTTCTTTTGTTTTCTATCTCTAGGTGGAGTATGTGTTTACAGATAAAACTGGTACACTGACCGAAAATGAGATGCAGTTTCGGGAATGTTCAATTAATGGTATAAAATACCAAGAAATCAATGGTAGACTTGTATCTGAAGGACCAACACCAGACTCTTCAGAAGGAAACTTATCTTATCTTAGTAGTTTATCCCATCTTAACAACTTATCCCATCTTGCAACCAGTTCCTCTTTTAGAACCAGTCCTGAAAATGAAACTGAACTAGTAAGCAATTTTTAAGTTAATAAATAGGAGTTTCATTTGAAATAGTAATTCTTTGTTAGTTGGTGGGTTGTAGGAGAAAAAGTTTAAATGTTAGTGGGGCAAGGAACATACATTTGAAATGTTTATCCTTTGATTCAGCACTGAGAATTTATAGTCATAAGCCAGCTTAACTTGTCACTTAATATGCATCTACTTTACGGAGGGAGGCTCAAGAGGGAGGGGATACGGGGGCATGTGTATGCATATGGCTGATTCGCTTTGTTGTGCAACAGAAACTAACAGTATTGTGAAGCAATTACACTCCAATAAAGATCTATTTAAAAAATATAAATAAATAAATTAAATGTTCCACTAAAATAAAAAATATATATGCATCTACTTTAGTTCTCTGGGTACTTAAATGGGACTAAGTTAAGGAAAGCCCTTTCTGCCTTGAAATAAAGAAGACTTTGCTAAGGAATAGAGCTTCTGAGATCTCAGTTCTTCCACAAAAGAGTTTTCACCTTTGCTTGCAATTTGGTTATGCCTCCTAAAAATATACTCAGATGTTGAAGGGTCATAAGCAAATGTGACATTTTACTCTTGGGATTCAGAAGCAACCAACTATTATTTATGCAATTCAGAATTGTAGCACTCTTGTTCTACATCTTAGTTTATCAAATTATGAGCTGTATTTATTGGCATTTTTTAGAATTTTGTTTTTGGTTTCCTACATGTTCCTACATGTTATTTGGTATTGGTATATTTTATTATGAATATTAATTATGTTTCTGCAGATTAAAGAACATGATCTCTTCTTTAAAGCAGTCAGTCTCTGTCACACTGTGCAGATTAGCAGTGTTCAGACTGATGGCATTGGTGATGGTCCCTGGCAAACCAACCTTGCACCCTCCCAGTTGGAGTACTATGCATCTTCACCAGATGAAAAGGCTCTCGTGGAAGCTGCTGCAAGGTAGTTTAAGTCTAATTTTCAAATCTTCAGAAAAATACATTTTAAATGAAAATGTGAAAATACAAGAACATAATTTTAAATTCTCAGACAAAATTCAGAAACAAAGGTATTTTATTTTTACACATTTTTTTACACATAAAGGTATTTTATTTATATGTATATATTTTTACACATAAAGGTATTTTAAATGAGAATTTGAAATGTCATTAATTTTGTTGTCAAGCTTGCATTAAGTCATATTTTGAAGAAATCTCTTTAAAAGTCTGGTTACTGTGAAATATGAACAATATAATTTGTGAGAAATACTTGTGTATGTATTGTTTTAGATCTACTCTCACCCTTCAAGTTCTTAAAAATAATCCTATACTCAAAGGAAATAACTTTAAAATACACCTTAAACTTATATTTTAAATGTTTTTATTCAAGTTAGTTATATTGTGAATTATAAAATATCATCCTTTAAATCTTATATTTCTTTCTCCTTTTATTCCCTAGATTCGGCATTGTATTTATTGGCAATTCTGGAGAAACTATGGAAGTTAAAACACTTGGAAAACTGGAACGGTAATTTTTTTCTATATTGTAATTTTCTGTATATTAAGTGTTTACTATAGAACAGGAATTGGTAAACTATGACCCAGAAACCAGATCTGGCCTACAGCCTGTTTCTGTACAGCCTGCAAACTAAATTACATTTTTAAAGTGTTTTCCAAAACAAAAAAATATGCAGCAGAGATCATATATGGTCTTCAAAGCCTAAAGTATTTACTGTCTGGCCCCTTACAGGAAAAGTTTACTGACATCTGTTCTAGAATGATGTCAGTATTACATTGTATCTCATCATGGTAATAACAGTATAATGCTCTGAAACTTTCATCTGTATTTTAGCTTAATGGTTCTTGAATTTACTTATGTGTTTATTTTTACACATTCTTAGGGTAATGAGTTTTGTAAATTTCTACTCACTAAATAAAAACTTCCTTATCTTTCCTATGATTTTTATCTTTCAAATATTAAGGAACCGTTGTATTATTTCCAGTATTTCCACTGTTTGATAAATTAGTCCATTCTTACCACATTCATATCTTTCGTGGTTTTATAATTTCTGATCATATCTCAGCTCCACTTGTGCTTTTCCAGACTAGGCTTTTCTGAACTGAATATTGCCCAGTCTTTGGCTACTTTTATCTGGAAGCCTGTCTGGCTCATTTTATCAACTTATAAACCATTCTACTCAGTGTTTTTCTTTGAGATGTGCCAAAACATTCCATATGTACATCATTGTATAAATTCATCCAGAAGACTTTTCAATCCACACCTGACCCATCCACACAAATTCTTTTACAGCTCCCTAGAGAGGCCTTTGTGTCCCCCGACTGCACACACATGCCCTGTCGTAGGTTCAGAATCACTGCTATAATGAGCCTCTGTTGCTAATGTGAGTGTTCGTATTTCTCAGGTGTGTTTAGGCAGAAAAAAGAGTTGAGAATCAGTCACCTTTTTTAATGAGGAAAAACATGAAGCTGGGCAGATATGTATTCCCATTCACATGCTTATTTGACTTAAGGCAAATGAGTGTATCTTTCTGAGTTTAGTAGTCCTCACCTGTAAAATGAGATAAGACCTACCTCCTTTGGTTCTCATGGGTATTAAATGATATAAGGTATGTAAAGTACGTGGCATTTGGTAAGTACTTAATAAATGTCAGTTCCTTCTTTTTCTATCTTGTGTTATTAATGACTCATAATCCATCATCTTGAAAAATGTAATTGAGATTAATTTCTTGTTCTAAATTAACCATCTTATCTTTTATAGGGATTCTTTCCAAATATTCACTTAATATTATTCAAAACAGTACAGATTTTGTCTTTCTTATTTTTTCTTCCTTAGGTATAAACTGCTTCATATTCTGGAATTTGATTCAGATCGTAGAAGAATGAGTGTAATTGTTCAGGCACCTTCAGGTAACCAATTTAAATGTTCATGAATTTTTAGTTAAATAATACTAAGAGCTTGATAACTCATTTTTCTTTTTAGGTGAGAAACTTTTATTTGTTAAAGGAGCCGAATCATCAGTTCTCCCGGAATGTATAGGTGGAGAAATAGAAAAAACCAGAATTCATGTAGATGAATTTGCTTTGGTAAGTGCAAATTTCTTTAATTTAAAAACCGCTAAACATATATATATATGAAAGATTTAGGGTTTCATTTTTGCATTAGTATTTTATCAAAAATTATAGAAATTCTGCAGTTCTGTTACATTATGTGTTGGCTCCTCATTCGTTGGTTAAAATTTGACCTTTTTTAACCTGCTAAAATATGTCTTCTCTTTGCACCTAGTACAGCCAGAGTACTTATGGCTACAAGGACCACTCAGATTGCTATATTAAAAAGGGAGGGACTTCCCTGGCGGTCCAGTGGTTAAGACTGCGTGCTTCCATTGCAGGGGGCATGGGTTCCATCCCTGGTCGGGGGATTAAGATTCTGCATGCCGTGCAGCATGGCCGAAAAAAAAAAAGGAGACGTACAAAAATCCCAAGTATTTGTAGAAACTGGAACCCTGATACATTGCTGATGGGAATATAAATGATATGGCCACTTTCAAAAATAGTTTTACAATTCCTCATAGAACATAGAGTAATATAGAGTTACTATATGACTTGGTAATTTCACTCCTAGGTATACATCCAAGAGAATTGAAAACATACGTCTACACAAAAACTTGTACTTAGCAGCTTTATTCCTAATAGCCAAAAAAAATGGAAAAACCCAAATGTCCATCAACTGATGTGTCATATCCATATAACAAAATGTTATTTGGCCATTAAAAGGGATGAAGTACTGATATATGCCACATCATGGATGAACTTTGAAAAGATTGCTAAGTGAAAGAAGCTAGTCACAAAAGGCCACATGTTCCATTTATATGAAATACCCAGAAAAGACAAAGTCATAGAACCAGAAAGCATATTAGTGGTTGCCAGGAGCTGGAGGAAAGGGGGGAAGGGAAGTGTCTGCTAATGAATATGGAATTCCTTTTGGGGGTGATGCAAATGTACTGGAATTAGGTAGTAATAACAATTGCACGACTTTGTGAGTACACTAAAGACCACTGAATTGTACTTTTTTTTTTTTTTTTTTTTTAAGAAAGATTTATTTATTTATTTATTTATTTTTTGGCTGTGTTGGGTCTTCGTTTCTGTGCGAGGGCTTTCTCCAGTTGCAGCGAGCGGGGGCCACTCTTCATCGCAGTGCGCGGGCCTCTCCCGTTGTGGAGCGCAGGCTCAGTAGTTGTGGCTCACGGGCTTAGTTGCTCCGCGGCATGTGGGATCTTCCCAGACCAGGGCTTGAACCCGTGTCCCCTGCACTGGCAGGCAGATTCTTAACCACTGCGCCATGAATTGTACTTTTTAAAGTGAATTATGGTACGTGAATTATGTCCCTCTTAATAAAAGAATGTAGGAAAATCTTACAAAAACAAAGTGCCACAATTCATGTGAAGAGGAAACTTATTAAGCAGCTCTGTCTCAGTCTAAGAGCCTCATGATCTCTCATTTCTGCATTTCTATAAATGCTGCCCACCTGCCTCTTTTACTTACTTACAGTTTCTTTTCTCCCATTACTTTCTATTTGTTTATGGTCTAGTTCATCTACCACGCTGTAATATCCATAAGAACAAAGGCATTGTTCTATTTTTTTTGGGCGGGCGGGGCAGGGACTACGGGTGGGTCCTCGCTGCGTGTGGGCTTTCTCTAGTTGCGGTGAGCGGGGGGCTACTCTTCATTGCGGTGCGTGGGCTTCTTGTTGCAGTGGCTTCTCTTGTTGCGGAGCACCGGCTCTAGGCATGCAGGCTTCAGTAGTTGCAACATGTGGTCTCAGTAGTTGCGGAGCACGGGATCAGTAGTTGTGGTGCACGGGCTTAGTTGCTCCGCGGCATGTGGGATCTTCCTGGACCAGGGATCGAACCCGTGTCCCCTGCATTGGCAGGCAGATTCTTAACCACTGCACCACCAGGGAAGTTCTATTCTACTTTTCTGTCATTTTAATCCAGAAAAATGCTGGCACGTAGTTGGCACTCAATAAATGTTTGTTGTAGAATGAATTAATTTAGTAACTCTCATAGTCTCTTAACTGTTATTTAAGAGAAACAGGTGTAGGTCATTTGTAAATCAAGGCATGACAACATTTAGAAATCTGCTAAGTAGTGTCATATAGTATTTTAAAACCTTCCCTTTCTGAGTCCTACTATTAGAACATTTATGTTGGGTTTCTCTGAGGAAAATGTATTGCAAGAAAAAGAACTTTTGTAAGCTTTCAGATTTAGATACCAACTTTCAAATATTAACACCATAAGAAAAGTTTACACCTGATAGAATCAGATAATCAAATATATATTCCTAAGTTTTGTGAAATTCCAATTCACCAGTGAAGGTATACAATTTAAAATCATTCATTCAGTGGCTCTAGAAAGTATTGGTTGGTTGATAATGACCACTTTACAGGCTTCTTTATTTGAAATGTGAATTTGTCATATCATGAACCCTCAGGAAATTATAGTCCCCTTTGCTTAAAAAAAAGTTCTTTTAAAGTAGTTAAAAGTGGGGACTTCCCTGGCAGTCCAGTGGTTAAGACTTCACCTTCCAATGCAGGTTCAGTCCCTGGTCAGGACGATCCCACATGCCTCGCGGCCAAAAAGCCAAAAAAACACATAAAACAGAAGCCATTTTGTAACAAATTCAATAAAGACTTTAAAAAAAAATTGTCTAAAAAAAATAAAGTAGATAAAAGTGGAGTTGTAGTGGTTAAAACAGGAGAGAAGAACCTGGGGCTGCCTCTCTCTTGACAATCCTAAAGGTACCATTATAGAACTTTTTGGCTTTCCTGGTAAAACGTATTTAAAATCACAGGTAGATTGTCTTTATGATCCTGTCTAGGCTCTATAATGTTCTACAATTCAGTGACCTTAATTATTTTGAGCAACTGTTTAAGAACTCATCAGAAATTGCAAGAGCTATGATAATATGTGTCCCATAACTCAGATGACTAGGCTTTTGTGACAGTTTATTTCCTATCGCTAGATGATAGTACTTTTTAAATTATTTATAATTGAATTTTGGTAACAGGGTCCTCAGTTTATTTCAATGACTTCTTAATTCCCCATTAGTTATTTTTGTTCAATTTTTGTCTTTAATTTTCCTATTTTAGAAGGGGCTAAGAACTCTGTGTATGGCCTATAGAGAGTTTACACCTAAAGAGTATGAGGAAATAGATAGACGTTTATTTGAAGCCAGGACTGCCTTGCAGCAACGGGAAGAGAAACTGGCAGATGTCTTCCAGTTCATAGAGAAAGACCTGATATTAGTGGGAGCTACAGCAGTAGAAGACAAGTAAGTATCAGACAAATAGGCAATATCACTTTTCTCTCATAAGAATTTTTCTAGCCAAGTGTTTCTAATTTATGACAAATTCTATTTTTTAACATTTTATACTTAATATATTTAAAATCAAAATAGAGAATTAAAACCTTAATTTTTCCCAGTCCATATATATAATTTTTGTTCTAGCCAGCTATGTGAAATAGTTGAAAGAATCCAGCCATGTATAGTTTTGCCTGTAGTCTTGAGTTTTTAGACTATTCCTCAGTGTTCCATACAAAGATTTTAAGCTCCTGCTTAATTCTCCAGCCTCACCTCTTACCACTGCCCCCCTCGACTTTACATTTCAACAGTACCAAACTGTCTAGTTCTCTGAACAACAACTATAGTTAAAAGTGTTCTATTTTGTGCCTTTTTTCGTTGGTAAGGCTGTGCTTTCTGCCTGAATCATTCTTCCCTTATCCATCTGTGAATACCTATTCATAAACCATAGTTCATATATCGCCCCCACTCCAGGAAGACCTTTCCTAACCCCTAATAGTATTAAAAATTCTCTTCTTTGGAAAGCCTCCATGTTTTGTAGGTAGTTCTGTTGTTGTCCTTGTGGCAGTATATTATTTGTTTGAAGACTTTGTCCTCTGTTAGCCTGTGAATTCCTTGAGGTCTACTTATTCTTTGCCTTTGTTCACAGCATCTCTCTCCATGTGTGTTTCACAGTTTCTTGAATTAAATTGAATTCTACAAATTAAGCCTATTGTTATGTTTTTCTCTACCCCCTAGATCTAAAGGTGCTTGCATTTTTTAAAATCCAGGGTTTCATTTACTTTTCAGTTGTCCTCATGAGATTTCTGAGACTCCCTGAGGTTATATGTAGACCATTATTGTCCACAGTCTGATTTTTGAACTAATGAGGTAAGAGATTTTCTTGCCAAAAAAAGAGAAAATCTTCTAATTTGAAATTTAAGACTTTCTAAGAAAATGAGTTTATGAAGACTATATAGTTAGTTGGTTCTATAAAAATCAACTTTGAAGATACACTCTTAAAATATGAAGTTGTAGATTTTACATTTAAGTTTACATAGTGCTCCAACATATCAATACCCTGTGAGCTTCAAAAAACCAAATACATTTACAGTAGTATTATCAGTAACCAAAATGAAGGGAAGGAAACCTTACAATTGTGAGACTGCACAAATGTTCTCATTAAGGCAGTATTGACCCAGGCGATCATTTAGTATCTGTCACCTAAAATGCCTCACAACTCTGGAATGCCCATTGTGACAAACATGTGTTAGCACACAGTTGTAGATTTTATATTAGCCAGGTGGTCACTAATTTGGTTATTCCTATTTTTTCCCTAATGGAAAAAAAATTCAGTTATATTACCATACTATAACATTCCTAGGTTAAGGAGTTCGGAATTACCTTATTTGTACTTTGTGGTTTATACTTAAAATACAGTCAAAACAGTGTTCTCTACTACTAATTTTGTTTCTTTTATTTTCAGACTACAAGATAAAGTTCGAGAAACTATTGAAGCATTGAGAATGGCTGGTATCAAAGTATGGGTACTTACTGGAGATAAACATGAAACAGCTGTTAGTGTGAGTTTGTCATGTGGACATTTTCACAGAACGATGAACATCCTTGAACTTATAAACCAGACGTCAGACAGTGAATGTGCTGAAAAGTTGAGGCAGCTTGCCAGAAGGTAAGAATATAATTATCTGGATCATGGAGTTCAGGGACCAGCAAGCTATGGCCCATGGGCCCAAATACGGCCCACTGCCTTTTTTACAGCCCATGAGCTCAAAATAATTTTTACATTTTTTAATGGATGAAAAAGAAGTCAAAGAAGAGTAATATTTCATGGTGTGAAAATTACATGAAATTAAAAGTTTGGTGTCTGTAAATAAAGCTTTATTGGAACAGAGCCACATTTGTTCATTTACATATCATCAGTGAAGGCTTTTGCACTATAACAGCACAGTTGAGTAATTGGGACAGAGACCTTATAAAGCACTTTTATCATTTCTCACTGCTATACTACACAATTATAACTTGTTCATGTTTTCCGTGCCACACATTTTGCCATATGACATTTTAGTATATTTTTATTATCAGTATTTAACCATCATGTCCAAACATGAAAAGAAAAATGGACTTTTAATATCACACTCTTAAAACATAGTGGAGTGTTGATTATTATCAAATTAGGTGGCAAAGCATTGTGTTTATTATTCAGTGATAATATGCTTTAATATACTGCCTGTTTGAAAAGATAATCAAAAATGAAATACAAAATCTCATTACAGATGGTTCTTTTGCAATAAAATGTAAAATCTCATTACAGATCAGCATTAACAGATGGACATGTGCAATTGATTTTGATGATAGGAAACATGAACTTTGAACCCCAATTAATCAAAATTAATTGGGGTTCTTCCCCCTGCAAAAAAAAAGGTTTCTGTTCTCCTCATTAGTAGACTTCTATTATTTTAAAAATTGTACTTAATTTTTTTTTTTTCGGGACAAGGAAAGATTTATTACTTGCAGCAAGTAAGGAGAACACTGGGGATCCTTCCTAGAATAGTGTCTCCCCCAGACAGCAAACTTGGGGAAGTTTTAAGTTAAGGGTACATGCATATTCATGAAGGGGCTTGAGCAGAGGAGAATTCAGCATAGAATTGGGGCCACGATTGGTAGAGTCCAAGCTTTAGTTGATTGAAGTCATGTGGGTCAACATCATCATTCCATCCTCCACCTGGGTGCGGGCCTTAGTTCCAGCAGAACTCAAAGACTGGCCTCAGGACTTAATGAAGCTCAGGTTCTTGATGTCTCATCACAGAAAGAATTCAGTGAGAGACAAAGTGATAGATAAGAAGTGGATTTATTTAGGGAGAAACACTCCACAGACAAGAGTGTGGGCCATCTCAGAAGGCGAGAGAGGCCCTAATTATTATACTTTTTACTTAAAATTTTTTTTGTCAAAATTTGTTTCCTCTTGGTAGCATAATTACCTACATAATATCCTCAGTTTAGCCTCATGGCCCACAAAACTTAACATCAAAATGTTTACTTCTAACGCTTTACAGAAAACATTTGCCAACCACTGATGAGGTTCACATGACCAAACAGGGAAATTAATCTGCATTTTACTGTTCAAAGATAATTTCATAGGTATTTATGCTCTTAATGCGTTCTCTTTTTCTCTAAACCTGCTTTTTTAGGTAGATCAACTTTATTTAGGAGCCCCCATTTAACACAGTCAGTTGTTTTTACAGTAAATTAGGAGTGCTTCAGTGTAAGCATCAGGGTTGCTTGTGTGTAGCCATCTGAGATATTCTGCAGGGACCTGTCTTTGCAGTCTTGTGATATTAATGCAGAAAAACGAATACGAAAAGACAGTGCCACAGTTGTCAATGTACATTCAGTGCTTGATTTACATTTGTTATGCAGGGATTGATGTGATACTAACCTCTAGATTTCATCAGAGAAAAACTTACTTAAGGAATGTTTTAAAGAGACAGTACAGCTCTCAGAAGGGTCTTTGCTTGAGCTCAAAAAGGTGATTGATCTAGGTAATTATACTACAGTTTTGGAGCAGTGCCGACACTATTGTGATTGCTTAAACATTTAAGTATCATAATGTCAAGAACTCCCTAAAACATACAAACTATTTGCTCAGAATCATTTACTTCTTAAATATTAGTCCTGATTTTAAAAATAATAAATGTTCATTTAAAAAATACTGAAAATGGTAAAGAAGATATGATGGTTAATAACATAATACAGCCATCTAAAGATAATTATTACTTGTATTTTAGAATTTTTTTAAGTTTTCTATATATGTGCTTTTAGTGAGTCTGTTAGGATCATGGGTATTGTTCATTTCCCTTTTTGTACAAAAGCTGTATTACAAAGTGAAGGTTATACCTTAAAATGAATTTTAGGCTTGCTGTGTGAAACTTGTGTTTTAGAGATACCATCTTTTTGGTGGAGTACGTTTTCTTTTCTTTTTTTCCTTTGGCCATGGCATGAGGCCTGTGGGATGTTAGCTCCCCGACCAGAGATTGAACCTGGGCCCTCAGCAGTGAGAGCACAGGGTCCTAACCACTGGACTGCCAGGGAATTCCTGGAGTGCATTTCTGAGTTAACCGTGTAGGTCAATAGGATTTTGATTTACAGACTTTCAGGAAGTATCTATTCTAAAAATCTTGGGTATAGCAAAAGAATTCCATACCTTTGAAAGCTTTAGTGTATATATCCAGTCCTTCACAAACATATAATGATTGTCTCTTACCTAGGCATTTGGAACACAGTCACATAAGGTGTATTGTTTATTCCCAGAATACTTACAATGTGTAGGAAAAACAGAAATAAATATATTGTCATAGACCTATCACAACTGAATTGTAACTAAGGCAAGAACAGAGAGCTGTGGGTAGACAGAAGAGGGAAGCTTAGCCTGAGCTTAGCCTAGGCTAAGCTCTTGCTCTACATTAGAACTCACGACTGTGTTGTTTCCAGCGATGAAATGTAAACTGGTCAGAGAGTAACACCAAGAAACAAAGGGGGCAATGTATGCAAATTCCCAGAGCTGAGAGATTCATTCAAGGAATTGATAGTAGTTAAGTATGGCCAGAGAATGGAATAGATGGGAGAGGATGTGGGAAGTATTGAGACATGAGACTACAGAAATAAGCAGATGCTACCTTACTGTGTACCAGAACTGTGAGCTGGTTTTCCATACTGCATAAATGTCACCCCATGGATTGTGAGATAATATGCTGATTTATGAAACCTGTCCAGAGGAAAACCTAAGTTAGTATGCCGTGGGAAGGTTGCCAAGGAAAACTGATCTGATCTATCCTACTCTTGGCTGCTACTCCTTCTTATGAGGCCATGTACTCAGGTGGTGCTCATGCTGAATGCATTGGAGGCAGCAGAGGCTGCTAAATAAGTTCAGCAAACAGGGAGGAAGAATAGTTTAGGTGCTGATTTTGGATATTGGAGAATTATTAAAAGAAATATACATTTTTTAAATTTTATGTTGTGAATGTTAATTGTTTACCACTTATTAGTTGTAATGCAACACAGTAGTTGTTAGGCATACTATGAAAGACATCATTTTAACTTACAGAAAAGATTTAAGTATTAGAAGACAAAAAATTACAGTATTTGTTTAGTTTTTATAGCTTGTTGCTCATTTAATAGTCCTCTCACTTGTCATTTAAAAATTGAGGGTACAACCACTGTGGAAAGCAGTATGGAAAAAATTTTAAATAGAACTACCATATGATTCAGCAATTCCACTCCTGGGTATTTATCCAAAGGAAATGAAATCTCTATCTCAGAGATATCCACACTCCCATGTTCATTGCATCATTATTCACAATAGCCAAGAATGGAAACAACCTAAATGTCCATTGATGTGTGTATGGATAAAGAAAATGTGATGTGTGTGTGTGTGTATACACACAAAGGAATATTATTCAACCATAAAAAAGAAGGAAATCTTGCTTTTTGTGATAACATGGATGGACCTTGAGGGCATTATGCTGAGTAAAATAAGTCAGAGAGAAACAAATACTTATATGTGGAATTTTAAAAAGCCAGTGGTAGAAGGGTGGTTGCCAAGAGCTGGGGTGTGGGGGAAATGGGGAGATGATATTCACAGGGTACAAACTTATATATAAGATGAATAAGTTCTGGGGATCTAATGTACAGCATGGTGACTGTAATTAACAGTACTATATTATATATTTGAAAGTTGTAAAGAAAGTAGATCTTAAATGTTATCACCACACACAAAAAAGTATGTGAAAGGATGGAGGTGTTAACTAACCTTATTGTGGTAGTCATTTTTGCAGTATATATGTGTATCAAATCATCATGTTGCACACCTTAAACTTACATATGTTATATGTTAATCATATCTCAATAAAGCTGAAAAAATAATTGAAAATGTATGGATGTTTCTCAGTAGCAATCTTGCTATACTGTGAACCCAGTGGTGAATGTAGTATTTTCCTTTTGGTGGATTTAGTGCAATGCAACTTTGAGTGCTGGCCTTTAGCAGCATAAGAAGCTTGCTCCAGAATGTAAATCTGTATATACATACACTGCTTCTTTCAACGAGAAACTCTTATTACCAAAGGAGGAGCTGGGTAAAGCAGTTGAACAAAATAGTGTGCTCAGTAATACAGTTGATTTACATACTGATGCAAGCTTCTTATCTTTCTTTTTGTTTTTCTTCTTCTTCTTACCTCTTTCTTGTCACAAGTAGTTTGCCCAGCTGCCAGTAATTAGGTCATGCTTTGGAGTAGTCCTCGGTGTAGTTTATGCCCACAAGGGGGGTGTTATCAGTGTTCCACTGTCGTAATACGTGGCATTACAGTCCATTGTAGGGTTAAATATCAAGAGACAGTTACGATTCCTTCATTCCTTTCCTTCCTACGGTGAATCTAGCTTGTAAATTTTCCTGAACATTCTTGATTTCATTTAATTTTTTAAAATTAGGATTTGCTAAATGTATAACTAGTAACTTTTTTATTTTTGTAAGACTTTTCATACTCACAGTTTGGGAGAATATCCTCAGATTATGTGTTACAGTTCACATTTTAGAAAATATAGTTACTGCGTGTATATACCAATTCATTGTAAAAATGAATATCATCTGTTTTACTCATCATATCAGTCACTCTCAGTTCTGCTTAATCTTAACTTTGAAGTGATAGAACTCAGTTTGTTCCCTGACATGCCAGTTTTGTAACAGTGAAGTCTGTGAGTAAATGATCCATCTTTCAGTAAGAAGCTTTTGTTTACTAGATGAGTCTGAATAATATGGCTTTAAAGTGTCTTACAGAGGATATAATTATTTTCTTTTTTAGAATTACAGAGGACCATGTGATTCAGCATGGTCTGGTGGTGGATGGGACCAGTCTGTCTCTTGCACTCAGGGAGCATGAAAAACTATTTATGGAAGTTTGTAAAAATTGTTCAGCTGTAATGTGCTGTCGTATGGCACCACTGCAGAAAGCAAAGGTATGTTTATGTCATAACAAGTCCCATAAAGATATTTAGATTTAAAAGTATTCTTGGGACTTCCCTGGTGGCGCAGTGGTTAAGAATCCGCCTGCCAATGCAGGGGACACGGGTTCGAGCCCTGGTCCAGGAAGATCTCACATGCCGTGGAGCAACTAAGCCCGTGTGCCACAACTACTGAGCCTGCACTCTAGAGCCCGTGAGCCACAACTACTGAGCCCATGTGCCACAACTAATGAAGCCCGTGTGCCTAGAGCCCGTGCTCCGCAACAAGAGAAGCCACCGCAATGAGAAGCCCGCACACCGCGAGGAAGAGTAGCCCCCGCTCGCCGCAACTAGAGAAAGCCCACATGCAACAAAGACCCAAAGCAGCCAAAAATAAAATTAATTTAAAAAAAAAAAAAGTATTCTTTAACGTTAATGCCTCATCTAGTTCCATTTGGTGGTATGCAGTATATGTATCTTACTAGGGGTCAGTCATTTCTCATAATATGAATTTTAACCACGTACATTAGGCCTTTGGAAATTTCACAGTGAATATTGAAGTTTCAACTATTCATAATGACCTAGAAATAGATCATTGTGACCTAGAAATGACCACGTGGTAGGTAGCAGTTTGTGATTTTCCTGAGACATAAATTTGAACTGTGATAACTAAAGTCTCACAAGTTAGTTACTTAACTGGTGAGGGAGCCTGTAAGACTTCAGTTCATCTGCACCTCCAGGTGGTTCTGTTGATCTGTGCTTATTCTTGCATTCTTACAAAGTGATAATTCTCTCTTTGTTAAAGATAGCTGTTAAGTGATAAATAGAACTTTAGTAAAAAGTTGAAAAGCCAATTAATTCTGATATGAAGCTATATACAGGAAATATTTAAAGTTCAGCTAACTATGATTCAAGTGATAGCCTATACAAATATTTTTACAACTGTAATCTTCACAAGGATACCCTTTGAAATGCACATCTAAACACATTTTTTCACATATAGATCTAAAAAATTTTACATCCAGTTTTTTTTGGCTTCATGGATTTTTTTTTACAGTGCCTATTTTATTATTATTATAACCCATGTACTCCCCCCAGTCTATGGAGACTAAAACTTGAGACCAAACAGAGCTAATGCCTAGATTCTTTTTTTTTTTTCTTGGTTGCAGCGGGTGGGCTCCTTGATTGCAGCCAGCAGACTCCTTAGTTGTTGCATGCTAACTCTTAGTTGCAGCATGCGTGTGGGATCTAGTTCCTGACCAGGGATCGAACCTGCATCCCCTGCATTGGAAGGCGGATTCTTAACCAGTGTGCCACCAGGGAAGTCCTCCTAGATTCTTTATAAAAGTATATTCAAGTATTCCAAAGAAACCTTTCTTTTGATTTTATTGAATTTAATTTTGATTGCTTTATAAATTTTTAAAAATTTTATTACAGGAGAAAATAATTATCTTTCCCCTGTATCAGATGAAAAGAATAATTTCTTGAGAAAGAAAAAAAATTGCCTGACAAAGTTCAATTAATTGTAATTATTTTTTTACACAATTATTATTAAGCTTTTTACAAATTTAAACTGTGTTTAAAAGATTCTTACATACCATCATGAAATCCAAAGATAGTACTCTGTTTTGCTGTGTCATTTCTGAAAGACATTCCTAACATCTTAATGGAGACATCCCTCAAAAAGTGAACCTCGGTGCCTATTATCGTCTAATATAAAAATTTTTTTCATTGCTCTACTTTTCTTACAACAGATCATTTCAGATAAATGACTTTATATAAGTACACGAAGGTTTAAATTTTATCATAACTAATTAGTTGTATGTCTTTCAGGTAATAAGACTGATAAAAATCTCACCTGAGAAGCCTATAACATTGGCTGTTGGCGATGGTGCTAATGATGTAAGCATGATACAAGAAGCACATGTTGGCATAGGTGACTGATTTTTTCTTGAACTTTTAAAGTTGGTTTAATCATTTGGTGATTTTGAATTTTCCTTTTGTAGACTAAAGCACAATATCAAATGTATGAATGAAAACTAAATGCAGCAGGGTAATATATCACAGTGTATTTCCATCAGAAAGCTATTATAATTAAGCCCAATATTTAGGATATTTTACTTCCAAATTTTCAAGGAAATAAATACCACATTAGTGAATTTTATCTTTGCCAATTATCCTTCCCAATAAAGTAACTTTATTTTTACTTGCCATTTTGTACCTTTTAAAGTACTTTTACACATTATTTTATCATTTTAAAACTCTAAATTTGTGATTTACATAGTTACCCTCATGGTTTTAAATTCTCATTTTAGAATGTTATTATTATTTACTTTATTCATCAAAGATTCTGCGACTTATTTTAAAGATAATTTTAGAGACAGAAAATTACACCAAACTATAATATAATTATAAAATTTCAAATAACTTTCTTATTTAATAACCTTCATTCTGATTTCTTTTCTATTTTTGCCTAAAAGTTTTATTAGATTCAGAATACTAAAATCATTTTATTATGTCTAAATTATCAGTCATTTCCTATTTAAACCATATTCTGACCTATCTTCCTCAATAATTTTATTGAGGAAGGAAAAGAGAAGACTATGGGTTTTTTGCTGAAGGATAAAATTTTAGAGTTGGAAAAGAGGATAGTCCTCGCACTGGAATTGCCTATGTGATGAGTAGTTATTGGGTCTAATATTTCCAGTGTATCTCTCAAATCAACTCCTTCCTCTTTGGGATTATTAACTCTTCATTTTGAAAATTTCATTTTCTTTCTAGTGTGTATACTGTTGTTTCCCAGAAGTCTTCGTAATAAGTTGATGATAACTTCCTATACCATATGTTAGAGCATAAAAAGCTACAGTATTTATAACAGTTTGATTCTAATATGATAACAGCCAGACCAGTGAACAGAATCAGTTCAAACATCTGGAAATTTAGTATATAACGAAGGAGATGTTTCAGATAAATAGGGAAACAAATTATTTGATTAAAAAATACTGATATAACTAGTTAGTTATTTGGAAAAAAAGAAGTGGGTTCCTTTCCATTGCTTATAGCAAAACAAATTCCAGATGGATTAAGGATTTAAATAATTTTTGAAGGCCATAAAAATAATAGGAAACTTTAATGAATAATCCTGTTATTTGAGGTATGGAAGGATCTTTTAGGTACAAAACCAAACAAAACAAGGAACTAAAAAGGAAAAAGATCAGTATGTGTGGCAGAAGTAAATACTTCCCATAAAGAAATTTTAAAGACAAACTGGTAAGGAATATTTGCAAAATAGATGACAGTCTTAATCTTCCTTATATGTGAAGTCTTAACAAATTAAGGAGAATAAGGAAAACATTCTAGTAGAAATATGTTGAAAGGTGTGAGCCATCAGTTGTCACAAAAGGAGAAATCTAAACAGAATACTAAATGCATGAAAAAAATGTCTCCCTAATAATCAAAAGAATATAAATTAAAATTGCTTATCAGATTGGCAAAAATTACAAAGATTGATAAAACCTGCAATTGACAAAGGTATAGATTAACAGATGCCCTTATACGATGTTAGTGGGAATGTAAATTGGTACACCCTGCACTATTATGTATAACAATTTTAAATGTGTGCCTATTGACCTAGCAATTTTGCATCCAGGAATTTCTTTTAAGAAAATAAATGAATATGTTAACAAACACATATGTTATAAACAATGTCCATAATGTAGTGAGTGACAAAAGCAGATTACAAAACAAATAATCCCATCTTTATGCACTCGTTTTTAATATATGTTAAATACACATACATGAAATATGCATAAGGAAAAATTCTAAAAGTATATAGACCAAAAATAGTGGTTTTCTCTAGGAGTTGTGAATATAGGTGATTGTCTTTACCTATACATTTTGGAACATTTTTGATCCTTTTATGACAAAAGTAAAAAATTTTAATTTTGAAAACTAATTTTTTCGAAGCTGTTTCCATATTGAATAAACAAACTTGGTAATAACTTTTGAAACCTAAAGAATTATAGTAACCTAAAAAAAAGTTCTCATATTTATCAGATAAAATTATGTACTGATTTCAAGTAATAGTGTACATTTTTCTTTTAAAAAGCACACTGTGTTTGACTTATGCATGAAAGTTTTAAGACCATTAAACATCATATTTGCTTGGTTCAAATTACTCAATTTGCATATTTTTCATGTTCATTGGAAATAGTGAAGTCAAAGCTGTTTTATAGCATTCTCTTCATTAGAATTTTTTAAAAATGTTCTTAGTTCCTGAACTTTTAATATTATTTTTATATTAATTTTATTATATTCTGATTCTTTGAAAATTGATGTTACATGCCTGGTATAAGTTACAGCTTTGTGTTAATTACATATTTGATTTAAGTGGAGCAACCTTTTGGGAATCTGTTGTCTACTATATTTTAGGATATAGTGATCCTAAGTCCAGGTTCAACTGCTACAGTTAATTAAGGTATTTGCAGATACATCATAAAAATTACACTTATCATTTATCAAGGAACTTACCTTTTTGTCCCCTTTATTACAGGAATCATGGGTAAAGAAGGAAGACAAGCTGCAAGGAACAGTGACTATGCAATAGCTAGATTTAAATTTCTCTCCAAATTGCTTTTTGTTCATGGTCATTTTTATTATATTAGAATAGCTACCCTTGTACAGTATTTTTTTTATAAGGTAAGTTTCATGGATATATTTTAGAATCAATTTCTGACAGAGTATTTGAGGTTTCAATTTAAGGAATGCTATTACCATACAAAATATTCTTAAAATTTTTTTCTCTGTAAGTAAAACTAACAGTTTATGGAATATCCTTTTATTATTTTATTATAATAAATCTAATGTGTACTCACAGAAAGCAAATCAGTGGTTGCCTGAGGCCAAGGGTGCAGGTGATAGAATTGACTAGAAAGGAATATGAGAGAACTTTGCATGACAGAAAAGTTCAACCTGATTATGGTGGTGGTTACATGGCTGTATGAATTTATCAGAATACATCAAAATTCACACTTAAAATTAATATTTTATTCTATGCAAATTAGAACACAATTAGTTTGATTTCTTTATTGTTATTTTGTCCTGAACCAGTAATAAATTTTAACTCCAATATGATGATTTCAAGCAGAGGTTCTTAATCTTTTTTGAGATTACAAATTATAGAGGTTTTAGATGTATAAAATAAAATACATAGGATTACAAGGAAACCAATTACGTTGAAACACTGTCCTAATCTCTTGACCCTTATGGGCAAAGATGGGGTTCTGTGGAATCCATGTTAAGAGCCTCTGAGTACCAAGACATTTAATACATCAGAATGTGCTATATTGCATATATTTCTATAATTAATTAATAGCTGCAACCCAGTGAAAGAACACAGGTAGATTGCATAATGCTAACAGATGATGGTGGCAGTTTTTTCCTAGCATATTATTATAACTTTTGCTGTGACATAAGGCTATTGAAATGGAAAGATGTTTTGATCATTCCATTTGTTGTATTTTAAATATTTTTGCATTTTAAAGCAATTTTAGCCCTAAAGTTTAAGTAAACCTTTCTTATTGTACTATAAATGAAAAGTATTGAATAATAGTTGGTAGGTTATAAATTCAAAATTACGGTATTGCTTGGCAATTATAGGAGTCAGAGGTGTTTTCTTTCTGACGTTTGCAATGCTGCCTAGACTACTTTTAGACATTTTTTAATAAAATGGGAATCCTATTTCCCCATTTTATACGGACAGGTTCTTATGGGCAGATCTACTTACCATATCAACTGATACTATATTTTTGGACTCTTTAAATAGCCATTTTTAGAAATTTTGTTTCTCTTTTAGACCTGAATATTTCAATTATTTCCATTTAATCTTGTTTTTCAGAATGTGTGCTTTATCACACCCCAGTTTTTATATCAGTTCTACTGTTTGTTTTCTCAACAAGTAAGTAAATAGAATCTTTTGTTTTATCCTTTTAGAGTGAAGTGTGTGTGTTCAGTTTTTGGTAGATACTTGGAGGGACTTTTTCCATTTTTCCTAGTCCTACAGATAACTAGACAAAACTTTTCTAATAGTGTATTTAATTAGCATAACATCCATAATATTTCTTTATTCTGATTTTCAGTTTGAAGCAAGTGTTAATACCAAAATATATTTTAACTCTGGATGCTTTCTTAAAAAAATAGATATTAACTCTTAATAGCTTATGAGAGAATTTTGTGAACTTTTTTCGACTTATGTGTAGTATTTCTGCAAAATCGTATCAAGCTAGGCCAGATAATTATTGGAAGTTTACCTCATTATTTATTTTTTGAGTCATAGAATTTTTTTAGATTTGGAAGAAACATTAGTGATTGAGTCCAGGGATGACATACAGGTTTCATCCTCAGAAGGTAGATAATTAATAGAGGTTCCAGGAGTGCTATACTGAAAAGGGTTCTGAAGCTGTAGGCTCAGAGGGAAAACTCTGTAATAGGTTAGCAGTAGCTATAATAAACACATGGTGGGTCTTTTGTT
This sequence comes from Balaenoptera musculus, assembly GCF_009873245.2. Taxonomy (NCBI): domain Eukaryota; kingdom Metazoa; phylum Chordata; class Mammalia; order Artiodactyla; family Balaenopteridae; genus Balaenoptera; species Balaenoptera musculus. Next base: position 60,500,949 of record NC_045788.1, read on the forward strand.
GTATACATGTCACATAGAAAAGGAAATTGAAATCCATAGAGATTAAGTAACTTGTCCAAGATCACATAGCTAAACCATACTTGGACCTACTGCTTCTGACTACCTGAGCACCCTTTTCACATACCACACTCCACATCTCTAATTGATCAAGACATTTATTCTAGTTTATTGAAATGGCAAGTGTATTATTCTTAGGTTTTTTTAATGAGTTGTTTCTACCCTTAATCACTGTTTTCTCCTCTGTTTACAACCTATAACTCTAAATTTCAGATACCTGCTTGGACATTGATTGCCAGTAACAATGTTTGCTTACTTGGATGAAATAAAGAATGCTGTAAGAGCATGTGACAAGGAGACTTAACCTATTTTGATTTTTGGGGGGAGTTTATAGTATAATTCGAGAGACAGTATCAATATTAAGAAAAGCAATATATGAAGAGTAGGCAAAGTGCTAAGCAATTAGTACCAACTAATTACCAACAGTAGCACATATGACTTTAGTAGAAGCAGCTATCATCAGGAATTTGAGCCAGTGTTTTTAAGTTTCATGGATCATGGATTAAAGGAAGTGTAGGACTTAGATGGGAAGACAAAGCTATGAAAGCAAAACTATATGTGTAGCATATCAAGGGAATAATAACAAGCCCAGGATGCATGTAGGAGAATTGTGTAAAATTACATCACAGTTACCAAATTTGAGTATCTTGAAATACATATCCATCCAATTCACTATAATAGCAGAATCACTTGACATAACAAAATGTTCCAGTTTCCACAAAGATTATAAATCTAGGAACATTATGTCTATATAAGAAACAAGTTGGAATTATTAAAATGGATTTTGTGTAAATTTGAAAATATGTAATGTAATTTTTATATTTTTAATATGCTTCTTTGTAATTACATGCATAAGTATAATAGTAATACATAGTTTAGGGTCTCAAAATTCCTACAAATTTCTCTTTCTAGACATTGTATGACAGCGTGTACCTGACTTTATACAATATTTGTTTTACATCCCTGCCTATTCTGATATATAGTCTGTTGGAACAGCATATAGACCCTCATGTGTTACAGAACAAGCCCACTCTCTATCGGTAAGTGTTTTCCAGTATTAAATGTCCATACATTTCTTACTGCAAATAGTACGTTACATAGTTGCCAATTTTTGAAAGTATCTTAAAAATAAGCAAGTATATCAGGCACTGTCTTGGTGGTTAATGCTTTACTAAGGAAGTACTTCAGTTGTCATATGGTTTATAATTGTTGAACGTTAAAGAGAACATTTGAATGATTTTTTCCAATGTTTTTAGGAATGAATAGTTTCATCCTAGGAATGCATTGAGCAGTTGTGTAATTGGCACTTACTGTTGTAAACCAGTAATACTCTGTTTCATGGGCACAAAAGAAGTTATTCAGTAATTAGTTGTCTCTAGAGTTCCTAAAAAATTAGTTCATGTTCTAGCACTGCCAAATTTATGAGTAGTAATTGATGCAAAATGCAGAGTTGAGGACATTAAATCTTCCCAGCTCCCCTGGGTTATTCCTTTCTCAGAACCAAGTAATCATAGATATGTGGAGTCAGCTCAGGACCAGCTTATGGTTCCCACATTAACTTGACCTCTACACTTACAGAGATATTCAGTTATCCAGAAATGGCAGTAACTTACCTTGATTTCCCAGGTTATCTAGGACTGGGCTTGACCCAAGATTGGCACAGATGGTTCTTCTCATAATAGCTATTGATAGACAAGAACTGATTTAGGAGCCTCAGTGCTGAACCTAACTCAGATGACTCCACTAAAAAGAAACAATCATGGCAGAATGACTGAATGTTTACAACGGAATATAATGAAGAGGGACTTCCCTGGCGGTCCAGTGGTTAGGATTCCAGGCTTTCACTGCTCTGGGGCCCAGGTTCGATCCCTGGTCAGAGAACTAAGATCCCACAAGCCATGAGGCGCAGCCAAAAAAAAAAAAAAAAGAATATAACAAAGAAAAATCAACTTTTCACAATTAAACTGAAGTATTATGCCTATATCATATTTCTTTATTAAATGAGAAAATGTATTTGAATATATTATGAGAATTATAAGCTGTTACACAGATGTATATTATAAGCAGTGGTTTGTAAACTAGGTTTTATTCTTTCTGCTAAAATTTTTAAGCAATTTTAAAACAAAAATCCATCTTGTTTTTTAATTATCAAACTGTAATAATTATTTAGTAGGTATAATAAGTCCTAATACATTTCTTTTTTTCTTCCTTTTTTTTAAATTTGCAGAGACATTAGTAAAAACCGTCAACTAAGCATGAAAACGTTTCTTTATTGGACCATCTTGGGTTTCAGTCATGCCTTTATTTTCTTTTTTGGATCCTATTTTCTAATAGGGAAAGATACATCTCTGCTTGGAAATGGCCAGGTAAAATATATGGTTTTTTAAAGAACATTTTTAATAATTTAGTTTGGCTTTTGATAACTTTCTGTCATACAAAATAAAGTAAAATTCCATTTAAGTTATAAAATTGCAGGTATTAAATTAAAATGCAATTATAAAAAGGTTTTTAACTTTTTTTTACTTAATAAAATTCTATACAAATGAGAATTAAAACAGAAAGGCAATGCAGTGTAATTTTAATATGAAACTCAAGTTACCTAAGCAGTTTTGCTGTTCAAAAATTAATTTACACAAGGGGATGTGTTCATGCCCCTGCATGATGTTCACTTCAGGATTGTGTTTTAACAATGGCTACTGTTTATTTAGTACTTAACTATTGTGTTCAGTGCTTTCCATGCCCCATTTCCATTAATCCTCACAATAATCCCATTGGAGAGATATTATGATTCAGCTTTTTGAGATGAGAAATAAGGACTTAATGTTTAGGTTTTTGCTTTTAATTGCAGGAATTTTTTGGGGGGTGGGGGCGGTGGTATGCTTAGGAAGTGCTACTGTACTTTTCAGTGCACTCCAGCAATTCTGAGGATGTCAAGTTACTGTTCAGAGTGGCCATTTTTCTGAAATGTGAAATTGGAAAGGAGTACCACACAGTACGTTGTTTCTGTGTCCTGATTGGAGTGCTCATGTTGAGTGACTCTGCAGAACTAGGCCTCTCTTTCTAGGCTTAGCTAGATGGGTCAGAGGAAAAGAAATGACAGCTGTGGTACTATGGTAGACTGGAAATGCTTGTCACCTTTAGTTTACCTTTTCCATTGGCAGTACTTAAGTATTCCAAAATATTCAGTATATTTGCAGAAACAGAGATACAAGGTTTGCATTTGGGAGAATATGAAGTTTTATCTGTTCAACAAACATTTATTGAGGACCAACCATTCCCATGTTCTATACCAGTGTCTGGATTTATGAGAGGAACTAACACACTCAGTTATGGAGCTTAAGAGTCTTGTGAGGGATACAGAAAATAAACAAGTAAAATAACAAAATATTCAAGTGCAGTGAAGGAAGTGGGTTTCAATTTTAGAGAGGCTTTAACCATGCAGATCCCTTTAGGATGTAGAAATGGAACATACGTATTATTGCCACTCTACTTTTGAGGACATATTTAGCCTGGTTTGGACAAATATATGAATCTAGTTTGTGTAACATGAAGGTTACAGCACTTCCCCCAAGTAATAACAACCTTTTATTGAATTTTTTTCTCTCTGCCAGGTATATTCCATGTATTAGCTTACTAAATTGTAATAACCCTGTATGAGGAGAATATTTTTTCATATTAGAAAATTAACCTCAGAAAGGTTAAGAAACTTGCCTCAGGTCACATAGTAAATAAATTACAAGAGTATAATTCAAACTCAGATCTGTATAACTTCAAAGCCTATGTGCTTAGCCAAGATCCTAAATTCCTTTGAGAAACAAGTATTAGCCTGGTACCCTTCTGTGCAGTATTGCCACTTGTGCAAAGACCATCAAACGTGTAGATATATGAGTGAGCATGCCCATTTCCACCTGAAATACTGGGCTGAAACTGGACAGAGTGAAGAGGGGAAAAGAGTTAAGAAAGAAGGAAGATGTCATTGGATGAAAAGGAAGTTAAAGAGATCTCTCTTGTTGCTAGTTACTACTTTTTTTTCTGATTTTAAAAGTAACGTGCCCATTATGGTAAATTTGAAATACTTCATAGGAAAAATATACAAAGAAAATAAACCGCCTGTTCTCCTTCTACCCAGGTGTAATTATTTCTGTCATTTTTACGTATTTTCTTCCATTCTTTTTTTATTTTTTTACTATTTTTCATTAACCTCATAACTTATCCCCTTATTTCTCAATGATAGGCTTATTATAATTATCCCCTTACTATAGTCTAAGTGATTTTTCATGTTATTAAAAATGCTTCAAAGATATTTTTTCACAGCTACATAATATTCATTACATGGCATAAATCATTTAAGAATACTTATAATTTAGGTTTGTTTCTAGTTTTTAGTGACTTTTAAAATTAAATCTTTGGGGACTTCCCTGGTGGTCCAGTGGCTAAGACTCCGTGCTCCCAATGCATGGGGCCCGGGTTCGATCCCTGGTCAGGGAACTAGATCCCACGTGCCACAACTAAGAGTTCACATGCCGCAACTCAAGATCCCGCACACAGCAACAAAGATCCTGCATGCCACAACTAAGACCCAGCACAGCCAAACAAACAAACAAATAAATAAATAATTTTTTTTAAAATTAAATCTTGAGCATGCTTTATACAAAAGAAAAGAATCTTAATGAAGTGTAAATTGTTGTTGGCCCAAATCTTAATGAAGTGTAAATTGTTGTTGGCCCTTTAGTACAAAAGTTTTTCTTCTTTTTACCACCTGTTATTGTTTTTTTTAACTCAAATTGTACGTCATAAACTTCCGCTTTTAGCCTACCGGTTCTACCACTCATATATACCACTAGAAATTAATCTACCACTCCCTGTAGAAACAGTGGAAAAGAAGCATACATTGCAATCAGTCAAATTGGATTTACATCCTGGCACCTGAAGTTATCATTTGAGTGATTTGGGATTAGTTCTTTAACTTCTCTAAGACTCAGTTTCCTCGCTGCAAAATTAGGAACATGATTACTACCTTATAGGTTTGCTGTGAGGAATAAACAACATACTACATGTAGGGCATTAGGCATAGTGGCTAGCATATAGAAGTACTCAATAAATCTTAGCAGTATTACTTGTTATTATTACTACCAAATCATTATATTGAAGACCCTGTCCTACCCAGTCCCCCCTAATCTACTTCTCCCAGAAACTCTCCTCTTTAACGGTGTAAGTTAAACTGTCCTTGCTGGCTGTCTCAGAACATGCAGTGCTCATTTCTAGTTCCAAGCCATTACTGTATTTTCTCTCTTTTTCCCAAAGTCAGTCTTATGACTGTCTATTCTTCAACATTGAGCCCACAGGTCCCTGTCCTTTCACTCCAGCTCCCTCTTACGCCTCCCTATACTGCAAGTCTTTTTCGACATGGGTTGAATGCTTTCTGTTTTCCAGTAATTATTCTTGTATGCCCAAGATATCTGCAAACAATGGAGGACCTAGAGTAGAAAATATTAGGGGGAAGTACTGGGAAGAGAAGTGGCTAGAGGTGAAGATGAAGTCAGTGCAAACGAATGATCCTGAGAAAGGAGGAGGAGAAAGAGTTGCAGTAGTTTGGGATCCACGAAGGGCAAGACAGTTCAGGGGAAGTTAAGATTCTGCCCCCATCTTTTGTGATGGGCCTAGCAGTATCATGAATATTCTAGGTATTAATTAATTTTCAACAATTTTTTTTTGGCCATGCTATGTGGCTTGCAGGATCTCAGTTCCCTGACCAGGGATTGAACCTGGGCCACAGCAGTGAAAGTGCCGAATCCTAACTACTATACCACCAGGGAGCTCCCTCAACAAATATTTTTGAAGTATCCATTCATTCATTCTTAACTTCTCTTTTACTTAGGAAAGAACTATTTATTCTTCATATATTCCCCTCAGATCTTTTTTTTTTTTTAATTATTTATTTATTTATTTTATTTTTGGCTGTGTTGGGTCTTCGTTTCTGTGCGAGGGCTTTCTCCAGTTGTGGCAAGCGGGGGACACTCTTCATCGCGGTGCGCGGGCCTCTCACTATCGTGGCCTCTCTTGTCGCGGAGCACAGGCTCCAGATGCGCAGGCTCAGTAATTGTGGCTCACGGGCCCAGTTGCTCCGCGGCATGTGGGATCTTCCCAGACCAGGGCTCGAACCCGTGTCCCCTGCATTGGCAGGCGGACTCTCAACCACTGCGCCACCAGGGAAGCCCCCCCTCAGATCTTTTTAATATGTCTTTTCTTTTAGTAAAATATAAGAATCCTGATAAGTTTTCTCTGAGATTTGGAAAGACTAGAAGAATGTATATGACATGTCTGAGTACCTGTTTGTGTATGTGTCTATAAACTGCTTTCCTATGGACAGATCTTTACCTTCCAAGCACCATAAAAAAGATATCCCTTTACTGTCACTCCTTGATTGCCAGAGAACAAAAAAATATATTAAGAGGACTGAACTACTGACTAATTTTTAATTGTTTTTCTTCTAAATATTAGAAGAGTTAAACTCATATAAAATTTGTCTAGCCTTATGCAGGCTTAAAATACTCAAAGTATTTGGAATATAAGTATTAGTTAAAAACTGGGGCTTGTCTTCCAATACCTCAGTATCATCTTATCACAAACATTTGTCAAAAAGTCAGATTTGTAATTTGGTGAATATTTATTTGGGTAATCTTTTCTTTTTCTTTTTTTTTTTTTTTATAAATTCATTTATTTTTTATTTATTTATTTATGGCTGTGTTGGGTCTTTGTTGCTGTGCTTGGGCTTTCTCTAGTTGTGGTGAACGGGGGTACTCTTCGTTGCAGTGCGCGGGCTTCTCATTGCGGTGGCTTCTCATTGTGGAGCACAGGCTCAGTAGTTGTGGCTCGCAGGCTCTAGAGCACAGGCTCAGTAATTGTGGCACACGGGCTTAATTACTCTGCGGCACGTGAGATCTTCCCGGACCAGGGCTTGAACCCGTGTCCCCTGCATTGGCAGGCGGTTTCTTAACGACTGCGCCACCAGGGAAGTCCCTTCATTTTTTTTTTTTCCAAAGTTGAAAATGAGCTTAACATAAAACTTCATATTATTTCTGTAATCCAACAAGATCAACTTTGAGTTGGTGTTTTTTAACAGGCTTTGTAGAAGAGAACAATCATTTCTTTTTTATTAATTGAATTTTGACAAAAGGTAAAATTGTTATAATGTATTTTGTTAGAGATCTTAATGTAACTTTTAAAAATGTTAACTCCTCCAAGAATAATAGAAAAAACTGACTTCCGTGATACTAGTTTTTAAAACACAGCTTAATTGAGGTATAGTTGGTATACAATAAGCTGCATATATTTAAAATTTATAATTTGGTACTTTTTTACCATCTTAACATTTTTAAGAATACAGTTCAGTAGTGTTAAGTAAATCCACATTGTTATGCAACAGATCTCCAGAACTTTTTCATCTTGCAAATCTGAAACTCTGTGCCTATTAAAGAACTACCCATTTCCCTTCTTACCGGCTCCTGGAATTTACCGTTCTTTCTGCTTCTATGAATTTGAACACCTATGAAATCATTTTTTTTTAGAAGCTAAGTAATTGGGAGGTGAACACCAACGAAGAATGTTTATTAAGGTTACTATAAATTACAAAGGTACTAAAAGCAAATGACTATGTTTTTTAAAAAAGAAAAATTTATCTCCTTTTATCTCTACAGAGTAAGTGTTCTCATATTGGGACACTACTTGTTCTAACAGTGCTGCTGTTGTCCAGAATATTTTTGGAAATAGCTTATGTTGCCTTTCTGTGATCTCACAAAGAAACTTTCTCAGGGAAGAATCTATTTAAAGTTATAGACAAGGGAAGATGTTACTTAAGATTATAGATACGGAAAGTATGAGAGGAACAATTTAGATTACAGGAGTTCACCTCCAGTTAAAGCAAACTTCCATAGAATGCAATGGCAAAGGCATCGTGGCTTGGGTAAGTGTATATTAGAAGAATTAAAAAAAAATTTATAGTGAAGGAAACAGAACAGAGGGAATTTTAGTCATGTGGTAAGAGTGGAAAACTAAGATGATGTAGGGAGAAAAATATTGGGAGAATCGTTTCAGAGGTAGCTGAGTTCCCATCCCAACATTCCATGACATTCTGCTTGTCTAGTGGTTTCAACCGAAGGCTTCAGAAGAAAAAGAGAATAAAGAAAAAAAGAATCCTTTGTTAACTCGGGAACTTAAACACTAATACCTATTCCACTCATTCTCAGTGGTCTGATATGAAAATTACAATCTAGGTAACTACTGTTTAAAATGAGATCCCGCCCAAATAAGGGTTTCTAAAATTTGTTTTGGTTTTGTTTTACTGAAGTATATAGAAACTCAAAGAAAAATGTCAACCATTAATTTTTTTTCTCTCTTTATGGAATTATACCCAGTTTGGAAAACTAAAGTAATTGAAATTCAAAAAAATGTGGGATCGGAGAAAAAGGGAAAAACTATTAGAGTATTCTAATTCCAGTTAGACTTCTCCAGTAGAGAAGCTGGAATTGTCAGACCCTCGGCCCCGTTCTAAACTATATATTCACTGTTCCACCACATTAAAAATCAAATGACAAAGGAAAGAATAAGGATGAAAAAGTAATTCTTCACCTCTTATTCAAGCCTTCTAGGTCTGGACTGTTTGCCAGATTAGTTGGGGGGGAAACAATCAGCAACACAGAATGGAGGAGTTGAAATTTCAGGTTGTAATTTTGAGAGAAAGAGAAAAATAAACCTTTTTGTAGTTTTACTACTATTTTTTTTAATGTTGATGATTTCTCCCCTTACTTCCTATCTTTAATTAGTTTCTCTTTCACACTATACATGTCATCAGCTGTTGAAACCTAGCCATCAAGTGATAAGAGCTCTGTGTTAAGATAGAAATATACTATTTTATATTCGTACTCCACCGAGAATTCAGTATCCTTTACTTTCGTTCAAATGATTTAACCACCATAATTACCAATCAGGTCATTCAAGAACACATATGCAATTTAATTCCTGTCAGTAGATACAGATTTCTTTTAATTAAAGCTTGTATGATTAAAATATCTTTGATTATCTAGTTCATTACAGAATTTCCCTGTGTGTTCATTTATTCATGAGACAAATATTTAAAGCACTAATAATATTCCAAGTAATTAATAGAAAATTACATCATATACAGAGAACAGAAAAATATACCTTGCTTCTTATGGTATCACCCAACAATTGGTCAATGTTTAAAACCAATAATAAAGAGATAGTTTGTACTGGAGAACTGAACAACTGATGAGAAGATAATTCTTTTATAGATCAATGTGTAGTTAAGTTAGACCTGTTACAAAATTTGGAGAAGTTATATTTTTTACTGTTTCTACTTTCTGGCCTCCTCTTCTCCCTTGAATGTTCTCCTGTGGGGCTTTCACCCCCAGCACTCCCATCAAAACCATGTTCTTCATGGTCACCAGCCACCACTTCATTGCTAAATCTAAGAGCGTGCCTCAGCCCTTTTGAACTCAACCATTGGGTACAATTTTTGAAGCCTTCCTGCCTGCCACATTATCTTCTCTCAGCCTCTGTAAGTTACTTTGGCTTCCTTACCAACTGTTCCTTTTCAGTCTTCACCTCCTACCCTCAGAATCAGGGCTTCTCAACCTCTGCACCAATGGCATTTTGAGTCAGATAGCTTTTTGCTGTGGAGGTTCACCCTATGAATTGTAGGATGTTTAGCAGCATGCCTACCCACTAGATACCGGTAGCACACAGGCATGCACCCCTAACCCGCCCCCCCCCAGTTATGACAACCAAAAATGTCTTCAGATCCAGCCAACTGTCCACTGTGAGGCAAAATGCCCCCAACTTGAGAACCACTGTTCTAACTGTTCTACGTGGAGCAGTGGCCTAGGACTCAGTGCTGTGCCATCTTTTCTTTATCTGTACACAGGGTGAATTCATCCTTCTCATGGTTGAAACACTGCTTATATGCTGAACTCCCAATTTTACATCTCTGCCAGTTGCTTATCAGATTCAAATAACTAACTACCTTCTCTGCCTGTAAGTCTCATAAGAATCCCAAAGTTAATATTGCTAAACAGAATTTTTTTATGTCTTCTGCAAACCCGTTTCCCTTCCAATTCTTCTTATATTTATTAATAAATGGAACTACCTTTTACCCATCTGCTCAGGCAGAAATCTAGGAATCATCCTTCATTTCACTTCTTCTCTCACAACCCATATGAAATCGCATTGGTTCTGATGTCACACATATCCTGGATGTTTCTGCTTCTCTCCTCCTCCACACCAGTCAGATCATCACCATCTCTTTCGGAGACCATAGTAACTGCCTTCTTCCTGCTCCTGCTTCTGTTCTTCCCCTTCCTACTATCTGTTCTCCACACAGTAGCCCAAGTGATCTTTTAAAAATGAAAAGATCTTGGACTGTATTTCCTTCCACCCTCCCTTTTATTCACTCTACTCCAGCCACACTGATTTTCTTGCTCTTTCAGACCAGTTAGTTCCTGACTTAGAACTTCTGCACTTGCTGTTTCTCTGCCTGGATGCTTTTCTCTCACGTGGTCATTTGACTGACTCCCTTATTCATTCAGGTCTCCTGAAATGTCACTGGCTTGAGTAGGCCTTTCTAGCTGACTCCAGTAAAATCCCATCTCCCTCACCTTCCATCACTTCCCGACCCCTTACTCTACATTTATTTTCTTTTATTTGTTTGTCTGTTTGTTTATTTTTGGCTGCGTCAGGTCTTTGTTGCTGCGCACGGGCTTTCTCTAGTTGCAGCGAGCGGGGTCTACTCTTTGTTACAGTGCGCGGGCTTCTCTGTGGTGGCTTCTCTTGTTGCAGAGCACGGGCTCTCTACCTGAAAGTATGTATTTTTAGGTTTATTTATTTTTTGCCTCCTCCACTATGTGTAAGCTCCTTGAGGTCAGGAACTTTACCTTATTGCTGCTTTATTCCCCAAGGCCTGGAATGGTACTTGGCATAGAATAGATGCTCAATTACTATTTCTTGAGTGTACAAATGAATAATGAATGATCCTTTTTAATTTGGAATACACGGTTGGCTTTATTTAATTAGATAACAAATTAAGTTAGAGGAAGTGATTCAAAAAAAAACAAATTGTGTTAGAAAGTGTTTTGAGCATCTGTCTCTTCTGAGCAGGGGCAGATCCAGGTTTAGTAGAGTAATCTAAGCCTTACTCGTTTTGGCAGGCCCTCTTTAAGGGAAAGAACTGTAAGTACAAACACAAGTATATGTGAAAGTGATTATGAGTGACATAAATAGGTCCCACTTAACCCAAGCCAATGTAATAAGCCCAACTCAACTTCTCTTTTGCCAGATCCCCAAAATTCCCTCTGCCACTCACTTCATCACCACCTAAACTAATTCAAAGGGAAATCAGAGTGGAAAGAGTCTTAACTGATTGATGCAATTGAAATACATAACTTGTGCTAATTTTATCCAAAAAACAGAGAGAATGTGAATGTGTTTTCTACAGCTCCCTCTAGGGCCTTGAATGCTAGAAGGAGCCCTAAATCGTCCTCTGCTTCTAAGGAAGATACCATGTAACTAGCCCCAGTCTGGGCCCAGTAAAACCATATACTGAAGGATAGACATGTGTGGTTGTTACCACTTCCAGGCCCAGGTTCCCTGACTGCATCAATTACCTATCTCCATATCCCTGAAAGAGGAGCTGGCTCTCTTAAGAGCTGAGTTAAGTGAGATCCAATGATTTTTCGGTATTTCCAGGTCATTTCTAGAGATGATAAAAGCAGGAAAAGTCAATATGACTTTTCCATTATTTTCCTCATGACACACTCCCCAAAATACCCTCAAATGAAGGAATATTAATGTTTCATTGTTGATTATAATAACCATTATTTATTGATTCTTTTTTTTTTTTTTTTGCCTTTTAAGCTATTTATTTTTTTAACTGAAGTGTAGTGAATTTACAGTGTCGTTAGTTTCAAGTATACAGCATAGTGATTCAGTTATATATATATATAAATATTCTTTTTCAGATTCTCTTCCATTATATGTTATTACAAGATAGTGAGTATAGTTCCCTGTACTATTAGGTCTTTGTTGTTTACCTATTTTATATTTAGTAGTGTGTATATTTTAATCCCAAACTTCTAATTTATCTTCTCCCACCCACCACCACCCCCTGCTATCCCCTTTGGTAACCATAAGTTTGTTTTCTATCTCTGTGAATCTATTTCTCTTTTGTAAATAAGTTCATTTGTATCACTTTTTAGATTCCACATTTAAGCAATATCATATTTTATTTGTCTTTCTCTGACTTACTTCACTTAATATGATAAACTCTGGGTCCATCCATGTTGCTGCAAATGGCATGATTTCATTCTTTTTTATGGCTGACTGATATTCCATTGTGTATATGTACCACATCTTCTTTGTCCATTCACCTGTCAGTGGACATTTAGGTTGCTTCCTTGTCTTGGTTATTGTACATAGTGCTGCTGTGGACACTGGGGTCTGTGTATCTTTTCAAATTAGAGTTTTCTCCGGATATATGCCCAGGATTGGGATTGCAGGATCATATGGCAACTCTTTTTAGCTTTTAAGGAACCTCCATACTGTTCTCCTAAATGGCTGCACTAATTTACATTCCCACCAACAGTGTAGGAGGGTTCCTTTTTCACCACACCCTCTCCAGCATTTACTGTTTGTAGACTTTTTAATAATGGCCATTCTCACCAGTGTGAGGGGATACCTCATTGTAGTTTCGATTTGCATTTCTCCTATAATTAGTTATATTGAGCATCTTTTCGTATGCCTGTTGGCCATCTGTATGTTTTCTTTAGAGAAATGTCTGTTTATGTCTTCTGCCCATTTTTTGATTGGGTTGTTTGTCTTTTTGATAATTAAGCTGCATGAACTGTTTGTGTACTTTGGAAATTAATACCATGTCAGTAGCATCATTTGCAAATATTTTTTCCCAGTCCATAAGTTGTCTTGTCATTTTGTGGATAGTTTCCTTTGCTGTGCAAAAGCTTTTAAGCTTAGTTAGGTCCCATATGTTTATTTTTGTTTTTATTTCCATTGCTCTAGGAGACAGATCCAAAAAAATATTCCTGCATTTTATGTCAAAGAGTGATCTGCCTGTGTTTTCCTCTAGAAGTTTTACATTTAGGTCTTTAATCCATTTTGAGTTTATTTTTGTATATGGTGTTAGAGAATGTTCTAATTTTATTCTTTTATGTGTAGCTGTCCAATTTTCCCAGCACCACTTATTGAAGAGACTGTCTTTTCTCCATTGTATATTATTGCCTCCTTTGTCATAGATTAATTGACAATAGGTGCATGGGTTTATTTCTGGGCTTTCTGTCCTGTTGCATTGATCTATATGTCTGTTTTTGTGCCGGTACCATACTGTTTTGATTACATTAGCTTTATAGCGTAGTCTGGAGTCAGGGAGTGTGATTCCTCCAGCTCCATTATCCTTTCTCGAGATTGTTTTGGCTATTCAGGGTCTTTTGTGTTTCCATACAAATTTTAAAAAGTTGTGTTGAGTATTTTATTTATACCAGGCAATATACTAAGTATTTTAAAGTAAACAATAATTTTATAAGCACTGAGGTTGTGGTTTATCTTTAATTACTTAGATGAGTTTTATTGCCATCGGAACCTGTATTTTTTGTTTTGTTTTGTTTTAATTAATTTATTTATTTTTTTAATTTTTGGCTGTGTTGGGTCTTCGTTTCTGTGCGAGGGCTTTCTCTCGTTGTGGCAAGCGGGGGCCACTCTTCATCGTGGTGCATGGGCCTCTCACTATCGTGGCCTCTCCTGTTGTGGAGCACAGGCTCCAGACGCGCAGGCTCAGTAGTTGTGGCTCACAGGCCCAGCTGCTCCGCGGCATGTGGGATCCTCCCAGACCAGGGCCCGAACCCGTGTCCCCTGCGTTGGCAGGCAGATTCTCAACCACTGCACCACCAGGAAAGCCCATCTTTTTTTTTTTTTTAAACAAACAATCTTTTAAATAACTTTTTGAAACCAATGGTAAAGATTATGACTACTTTGTAAACTAAATTAACGTAAAGTTCTGGTTGTACTCTTATTTGTGGAAATTAAATCCTGACATTCTTTGGGGATTCTGCATTTTTAATAGGCCTTAGTAAGTTTTGGCTATAAAGCCCAGGGCAATACTATCTAACTGGCATTAACTGCATTTTTACGTGAAATCCCTTGAATAGGTCCACTGGCCATTATCTTTCCTTTCAGGTGTTGGTTTTGTGTATAAATTTCTTTTTACCTGCTCTTTCTATGGTGTGTCCAGAAATACAGTGGCAGGTGATCTGCTGTGACTTCTGGTTGGAATGGTTTCAGAAAATAATTGTGATTGAACAGGGTTTATTATCATTTTTACTTTGTGATAGGAGTAAAGCAGTCACTAACAGCTATATCATTATCACTAAAAACTGTGCCACGTAATTCCAAACCCATCTTTGAGTTTCCAGTCTGATAATGTTATCCAAAGAATCATTTTACATAATAATAAACATGATAATGCTTTATGGTGTTTCTTCTCATTCTCCTTTAACTTTACTAATCTAGTCACAGATTTCAAATGTAACTGGCGTAAATGATGCAAATGATTTTTAGTAAAGAATGTACACTAGTTTGCGTCACTTCTGATTTAGCATCATTTTAACCCATAATGCAATACTGGTTTATTTGTTCTGTTTTAGATGTTTGGAAATTGGACATTTGGTACCTTGGTCTTCACAGTCATGCTTATTACAGTCACAGTAAAGGTATGGTACAGAAATTAGAAGCATGGATACATTTTGTGTCTGCATAATTCTTAGTTAATTTTCCTCATTTCTTTATTGATAGATTTTCCTTTTTCAGTCATGAATAATTTCATGGATGCCTAGTTTAATAATTCATTTTAATTTTTGTCAGAAGATTCATTATGAATCCATTTTTTAAATTCATTATTTTGGAAAGCCTCAGCTGATTTTTATGGTCAGATAAAGGTTAACCCCTCAATACTCATCTCCGAAATTCTGCTTCTCTCTGTGTAACGCAAGACAACACACGCTGGTTTAGGCCATGGAGTTCTGAATAAAGTACTCATGAAATTTTAATACTGCTTCCTCACAGAAGAAAAATACTATAAACTTGAAATTGTTGAATTTCATACTAGGATCTTTTCATTAATATTTATCTTCTGAGGGACTTTGCCATAGCAACCTTAGTCACTTATAATTAATACATTTTATTCTTAAGTTTTAGCTGAGAAGTTAAAGATTTATTAATTTATATTAAGGGTTTTTTAATTTATTTTTTTAGATGGCTTTGGAAACTCATTTTTGGACCTGGATCAATCATCTTGTTACCTGGGGATCTATTTTATTCTATTTTGTATTTTCTTTGTTTTATGGAGGGATTCTCTGGTGAGTGACTATATTTTATTTTAATTATATTGATTCAACTCTAATAAATAGTTATTATGATAGATTTTATTATGAACAAATTCGACTCAGAATAGTTTTGAGACCCTATCCTGATAAGAAATTTAGTTTTTTCAGTTGATCTTACTGATATGGAAGAAAAAAGAAACTAACAATTACTGAATACCCACTATATTCTAGTGTTTTACCTAAGATATTACATTGATTCATCACGATAATCTTGTTACCCCGTTTTTTTCTATTTGGAAACTGAGCTCCAAGATCACAACAGTTAAAAGTAGCAAAGCTAAGATTTACTTGAAAATTAATGTTCTTTACACTAATCATATTACCTCTAAATTATTATTAATGTATATAATTTAAAAAGTCACGTAGAATCATTAAATTTTCATGAATGAGTTAACTTCTCTCTCAAAAGTAGTGTGCTGCATATTCATAGGTAAAATCAGATATTCAGCTATTCTGATAGATTAAAAATTAATGCTTTTCCTAAGATTCTTTGGTAAGTGATGGACAGCTGAAGTCTCTCACTTGGAGAATGTATATTACATTGCCTACTATGCCTGTGATCCCTGTATCAGGCAAAATATTACAAAAGACAGGGAAAAAACTTGTATTGGCTAAACATTAACTTTCATTTAGGATTATAAAAAGATACTCTACTGAATATCATTTGTTTGTTTTTAATCCTCTTTATTTCTGCATTTCTTCCTGTATTTCCCCTCATTCTTTTGAAGTGATATATACACAAACCCAAAAAGAGTATCTTGACAATACCTACTACTATGTAGAACTAATATTTGTGAGTACATTTATTTTAAAATACATGTGTAGAGAAGATCCTCTAAGTAGAGCTTTTCAACCTAAAATTTGGGTAATCAAGCTTGTAGTTGCTTAGTAGAAAATATTTTATTACATACTTTTTCTTGCTTTTTTGGTCTCTTAAGTCTGTATTATTCACTACATAATTCTTTTGAATTATCCTAACACTAAGATAGGATAAGTCAATTACTTGCCACTTTCCTAATTATAAAAACTATGGTTGTCATTCAAATGAATTAAATTGGATTTTATTTTTAACAATTAAAATCTACCATGTTTTATTAGTTAGTTGATTAATTACACTGATTCCACATTTTGAACATTTTCCTGGAGTATTCTTAAAATTGTAACCTTCATGTATAGTGGGTTTACTTAAGGTCTTGATTTAAGAATCTGTCTTGTCGGTTTCTTCTTTTATTAATCCCACTTTCTTTCTTTGCAGGCCATTTTTGAGCTCCCAGAATATGTACTTTGTATTTATTCAGCTCCTGTCAAGTGGTTCTGCTTGGTTTGCCATAATTCTCATGGTTGTTACATGCCTATTTCTTGATATTGTGAAGAAAGTGTTTGACCGACAGTTTCATCCTACAAATATTGAAAAGGCACAGGTAACCACTTTTTATATACAATACCTTTTTAATTAGGAGCCTTGATGAATAGCTGTCATTATAATTTGCTTACATTAGAAAATAGGAAATTATCTATTCCTGTATAAAGTATTTTGCAATATAAATATTGTTAAATGTGATATTTTTAAAGTTGTTATTGTTGCTATGAATTTTATGACTCCTGAAAAATTATAATTTTTAAAAATTACATTGTGTTATTAATAGAACTAGATTTTAAGTATAAAACTATCAAGTTATGTCCAAATAATAGTATAAATATGTCTTAAATAGTATTATCACAGCCTTCTATCAAATATATATAATTGGGATATATATCCATTTCTTCAGAACCATTAGAATTTCAGTAGTACTTCTTCAGGTCATATTGTTTTCAACAAAAGTATGAAATAAGTTCTTTAACCTAAGTAACTTCTACAGAATGGATTTTTATAAAATATATTCTCTCACTAAACACTTACTAATAATATTAAACTACAGCAGATATTAACAGTATGTTACATAGTGTTTAAGAATATGGTCTTTAGGGCCTGATAGTTGTGGGTTCAAAACCCACATTCTACCACTGAGTAGCTCCTGTATAACTTTAAGTCTCCGTTTCTTCATGGGTAAAATTATGACAGAAATGTCTATTTCATTACATTTGTAATAAGGATTAAATGAAATAATGTTCAAACACAGAATATATCCTCAAGAAATGATAGCTATTTAGTATATTTGACTTTTTTTGTGTATTTGACTTGTACATAAGCTAGAAATATTGGTTTGTCCTATTAACCATAGCATGACATTGAACATATGTCCTCAAGAGTACATTCTAATCAACTTTTATGCCCTTGTAAACACAGAGTTTATTAATCATTTAGTTCTGCCTAGGTTGAGGGTTTTGTGGGGGGTTTTGTTTTTGTTTTTGTTTTTTGCATGTTTGCTATATGCCAAGCAAATTTTGGAAATTTAGTTGTGTGTTCATGCTACAAATAGAATAAGTGCTTCTTAAGTATTTAGTGATTTGAGTTAGGCTTCTTAAACAGTGTATTGGTTTTAATTTCAGTTGATCATATTAACATTTCTTTAGCACTTATTTGCTTTGGTCAGTCAGTCCTAGCCAATATACATTTTAACACCACTGAAGCAGCATAGGCCTCTGAAGCCTGACAAACTTAATTCAGATACTGTTTTAACCACTTATAAAATGTATGTCCTTAATCAAGTCACTTCCCTAAGCCTCAGTTTCTTCCTCTGTAGAATCAGAATAATAACTACCTTACTTGATGGTTAGAGATCATTAATATAAAGTGCCTAACCCTGGGTCTGTATGTAGTTAAGTCCTCAGTAAGAACATAATTATAAGAATGATGAGGATGTTGCTCTGATACTGATCTTCAGCTGGGGCTGAAAAAATTTGCATAATCTGGTTACTGTGTCTGCCTATGCATATATTTATATCAGTATGGGCAGACTTTTCCACCATGCAATATATTACTTAAATATATATCAGAAAGGTTTGCCTATCTTTTTTCTAATCTTCAGAGATATTCATAATAATAGAATACTACTTTTAATACATTGTCTATTATACTTTTTTTAGATCTTTATGGAGAACATATTTGTCTTGCCCTCTTGGCTATATAAAGTTATATTTCACCAAAATATATTAATGACATCACTTAAAAACTTACCTCTTTATAAAAGTAAATAATGATTTATTTACATTTATCCTTAGAAATTTTCTTTAGGCAGAGCATTATGTCTTTTCATAGAGATTTCTTAATGATAATAAAAGGTGACAATATTAGTCCTTATTACCATTTTTATAGACCTCTTTTTAAAGGATTACACAGGAAATATTTGATACCTTAAGGCGGACCCTTAGACAAGAAAAAGTTAAAAGTACTTTATATATATTTTAGTTCTTTTACCATAGGTTAAATTGATTAAAAATGGAGTTGATTTAAAAAATCAATCATTTTTCTATGTATGAAAGCCAGTATAATCTCCCTTTCTACTCTACTAAATTCCGTTTAAATGATTTGACTGGATGTTCAACTGTGATCTAATCTAAAGAGGAAAAGAATGTGATATATATTTTTAAAATTGAGTCACTTTGCTGTACAGCAGAGATTGGCCCAACATTGTAAATCAACTATACGTCAATAAAAAATAAACATGGAAATAAAAATAATCTAAAGAGGAAATCTCTACTTCCACTCAGGGATTTTCTAGCCTACTGGGGATTTTTTTTGTTTTTGTTGAGACAGTATATGGTCATTCATATCCCGTGTGTGACATTATTCTTTCGCTGTAGTCAGTAATCTTTATTATTTCAGCCTTGTACTTTCACCTCTAATTTCAAATGTTGAGAAAGTTGTCAGCTACTTACTTCGTTGCTTACCAAAAGTAGCAAGAAAAATCTTATCAAAAGAAGAGTTGTCAGCATTTATTTTGAGCTTTGTTTTTCTGCAGAATAACAATGTGGTATTAAGAATAAATTCTTTTGATAGCAAAGCCAATGGCCCTACAAACGTCAGTTATGTATGTGTACCATGTATGATATATCCTACTCTTGTAGGGACAAATGTCTTTACAAAGCTTGTCCTGTGTCTGTCTCTTAGGTGATAAATACAGCTCACTGACTTGTTGTATGTCCCATCCCTTTTCTGTCCACTTATAGATGTACTCCAACACAGTCGCTTTCAGTGACGAGTTCATCGCACTGCAGCCATTGTCGAGGGCAAGGAATCAGCTGAGCAAACTTAGGTAGAGTAGGAGGAGTAGAACCTCACTAACTCTTCTGCATGCTAAAGGTCAATTTAAAAATATTCAAAAGATGGGCAGAGGCATGAATTAAGAGTGGGGCATTTTTGTTAGCACAGCTCTGTCTCTAATTTGACCTTTATCAATATGTATGTTAAAACCTAAAAAATATATCCATTTCTTTGAGACAAAAATTCAGCATAACAGGACAGAGATCTGTACCTTATTATATATTTTATACCTTAACTACCTTTTCTAGCACAATTCTAATGCTTCTGCTTGTCATATTGGTACGTAAGAATGCTCCTGCATGTTGAGTAATTTAAGCTACAGAAATTCATCATAAAATTTAAAGTTTTAAGTTTCAGTTACTTGGAAGTGAGAATTGCCCATTTTTATCTTGCCTTAATCTATGCTGCAAATACATGTGTATATTTGTCTTTGTACACTGTAATGGCTGCTGAAACGTTTCATATCCTTGCTGCTGTTTAGTGCATCTATAAATTGAACAAATATTTTTTTTTTTTTACTTTTTAATTATTTTATTGGTATAAATAATTCAGCCCTGAAAAAAAATCACTCTAGATTTCAAGTGGGTTAATTGACTACAAATTATTTTAAAATAATGCAAAAGTGTGTCCTAATTTTTTTTTCCTTTTTTTTTTTGCTTAAACAATAGGTAAGATTTTAACAATACATTTTGTATCTCATATATATACCTTTATCTCCACAGACAGATCCATTCTGTCAGTTTCCACAAAAAATAATCAGTAATCCGAAGATGTCTTGATGGAAGAGAATGAAAGTTTAAATCCTAGAACTTTTCATATTAAGATACCAAAGCTATATATTAATTTTAACTCCAGTCTGGTTTGAAAAGGAAAAGTAATATAACTGAATTTTTTGTTTTGTTTTGTTTTGGCACCCTTCAACTTCTTACCCTGGATTTTTAGTCATACATTTTTTTTAAATTCTTTTTTATTCTCAAGGTTTCTAATCCATCTATGTTCACTTGATCAAACGAATGACTTTGACAAAGCACTGCTTAAATAACTTCTTATGTAATCCTATGAGTTCATAATTTTGAGCTGTTCCAAAATTTTACCAAACCTTTCGATTTTATTATTCCTATTAGCATCAGGATTTTTGAAATACTCTACTTTGAATTACAAAGGTATAATAATTGTAGATGAATATACAAATGGGTGTTTAAGTGGTAGTCAACTAAATTTCATGTTTAAAACAAGAGCTAAAATCAAAACAGACTTGGAAGATTTGCCTTGACCTTTGGTTGAGCCAAATATGTGCATCACATTTTATCTATATGTGCCTTCTGAAAACAGTGTGTATTTATCACATTTTCAAACATCTAATTATTTAACTCCAAGGGAATAGGAGAGCTCATTATTTAAAAGAACACTCCGGCAAGCACTTTTGTGAGGATTAACTTTTACATTGTGAATAATCTTAATGTTTTTATTAAATCATATTTTCTCATATCATGGTGGCTCAAATCAAGCAACATTTTTTGAACAATGATAGACTAAAAAAGAATGATACACGGAGATCATAAATTAAAGAGATCCCACTCTTCTTAATAGTGTAATAAAGTAGTAAGCTTAACATTCATCTATGAAGGAACACGATGAGAGCAGGGTACATGAGTCAGGTAGTGTTTCCTGCAAGCACTGTCCAATCAGGTGGTGTAACAAAGGGAGAAGAGCCCTGTTGGGGAGATGGTGGGCCTGAATGCTAGCACAGCGTGCCCTTGGCCCTGCACCCTCTATATCCTAATCAAATTAGTTCACCTCTCTGAGCCTCTAGGTTCTTCACCTATCAAATGACTATTTTACATACTGTGGTCTATATGCTTACTTACTATCAGCATCAGAGAAAAACGAAAAGAAAGAAATACTATGCTCAACCAAAGGCCAGGCAGAAATAACAATTGCTTACATGAGTGGTAAATGATCACTGGATGGGCATTTGCTCATAGCTTCATGAAGAACAAGTGCCCACAAACATCTGTCTGTTGATGCATGCTGTGGATTTTGAATACATCTTGTTTTTGAACTATGTTGAATGGTATTCCTGGGTGTGATCCATGGTAGCTTAATTGTTTACTGTTGTGACAGAGAGGAAGATTGTGCATATATCGAATATCTTTAAGAGCTTTCAAATCTTTAATCAGGTTAGTACTTCTTAAGGACCATTAACACAAAACTATTAATAATTTTCTTTTGAATAAAAGAAAACTCATTTTGAGTATTTTACACTCCTTTATGTTATAGGCAAAGCTATAATAATAATCTACCTTTACATAAACTTTTATTGTACTCTTGAAACCAAGGAATTCTACTACTTTATTTTTTATGTATGTAAGAAATTTACTATAGCATTTTTTATAGAAATAATTATTGATTAGTCCTAAGACTGAGAAAACACATAGAAATGAGGGAAAAAATTGTTTTTTATTTATTGAGGACATTTTTTTATAATTTAAGAAAGGTTAAAATTAGCTTGGCTGTAGGCATATACTCCTTAGAAGGTTTCTAATACTTAAAATATAGAGGGAATTCCCTGGGGGGCCAGTGGTTAGGACTTCGCCCTTTCACTGCTGAGGGCCTGGGTTCAATCCCTGGTCAGGGAACTAAGATCCCACAAGCCACAAGACACAGCCAAAAAAAAAAAAATAGGAAAAGCAGAAGAGTAGAAATATATATAAGTAAGTTAACACTCACTTAAAAAATATATTTCAAATTAAGGATTAAATTAATTTTGTTTACTACATCAAGTCAAGCTCCGCCTTACTCGTATGTCTAACATTTGAAAGGCCATATGATTGACCCTTCCACTCTGCTGAATTCCAGTTAAAGTAGAGAAGTCTTCTGAGAGGGAGCATCAGAGATGCGAAATAGGATATACCTTTGCAATAAGAACCCTAACTCTTGGTGGCAAGGAATTTGTTTAATAGAAGAAATTTAATTTTATTGATGGAAACCTGGTTTTAATTTAACTTTGTGCACCAGAAAATCATGGCTTTTTTTTGTATGCTCTGTTGTATGCTCCTTAAGAAGCTACTATTTGCTCTCTTTTGTGACAGTAAATGAATGTGGTGTTGTGTGAACTTTCATTTGTGCCTCACAGATTGTGGACCCCAACTTGCTATTTTGATTATAAACTTATATACAGTGAGAGTATTGTTCTGTAATATGAGACTTGTTGCTTTTCTGTCCTTCCAGATGGAAGAAGATAAGGGTTCAGTCAGCTCAGCATGTGAATTTGCTGAAAGCAAGCACAGAGGGGAGGACAGTAGGCACCTGCTAGCTGAGGCTTGCAGCCAGCAGGACAGTTCTTACGTGCACTAGGTAGTACTGCGCTGGACCTTCTTGGGGACATATCCGCTAAGTTCTCAAGCTTGGGGCATGCTATGGGAGAACTGGCCTGACATTTCAGTTTTTACTTTACTAATTCCTTCACCGTTTCTCATGTATTGTTTTTGTTTACCTGTTTTCCTTTTTTATGATCTTTACATTTTTTATATGTCCGTACCTGAATATTTCATTAATCTTCCTTTGGAGTTATAGTGTTAAATCTTACTTTACTTCAAATTCTAACCTATTGTCTTATACTCAAGAATTTATTCCTTTTCACTTCTTTTGAAAATATGTCATGCTATTTCTGTTATTTCCCAAATCACTTTTGCCACTTGTAGTTATGTGTCATTTTATACATGTTAACATAGTTAGACACTGAATTACTTATCTAAGTCTACCTCTTGAGTTGAATGGTCAAATGAGTGAGTGCTTAGACTTGGTACTGAATAATTTTCTGTTGACTGGTATTCACCAAACTCTCAGTTCTTACTTTTCATAAACTTTCATAGTTACATCTTTGTAATAAAAAAGTATGAATTAATGAGGACTTGATTGACTCCCTCTTGAGAATTAAACCGTAACAACCACTTCTAGACCTAATTGGGATATGCAAAATATTTTAATTGGTAGTAACCATGGAAGATAAAAATTCTTACCACTAGTAATTATATTTTTACTTGGGCTGTTTGCCACTTTGTACATTCTAATTACTGGTCAAGAAGGTGCTGTTGTCTCATCTGAGATAACCCTCATAAATGGTGAAACTTTTTAAAACAAAGCTACTTGAAGATTATAAATCAGACAGTGGAACAGGTACAATAATTTGAAAAAAATGTTTATTCTGGAAGACATA
The DNA here is from genome assembly GCF_009873245.2 of Balaenoptera musculus. NCBI lineage: Eukaryota > Metazoa > Chordata > Mammalia > Artiodactyla > Balaenopteridae > Balaenoptera > Balaenoptera musculus. The sequence continues at coordinate 60,524,890 of NC_045788.1, forward strand.
TTTTTAAAATTAGATTCCTTTAGTGAATTGCCCAAAATGGAAAATGTTGAAGATTAATCAACTCCCAGTCATTATTATTATTCGTTGAAAAGAAATTCAAAACAATTCTGAATTTTTATTCTGTTTTGGGATATTTCATATGATTACCTTCATAATATATTTATCTTGTATTTTGCTTTGATAAATATAGAAAGATTTTTAGTTTTTAGAACATGCGCTCATTGGCTACAAGGAAAACTCAGCTGAAGAACTCATTGATTAAAGAGGGGAAGCTGGCTGGGATTTATATGATGTCCTGGTTAATTCCCAGAGCACATAATCCATTTGGGAACTGACTGTGCTAATACTGTGAAATTATGTCTTCTGCGATAAAAGTTCCCCAAAGGTTCAAGCTCAAGTGGATATTTCAAAAGACATGGATATGGTGCTGCTTTACTTTAATATGTCCATTAAAATGTATAGAACAGTTGAGAAATTGGGTTCTTAGAATACCCCTATTAAATAATAGGGGCCTTGTTATGGTTACTTTTACAAAGGAATGATAAGTGAACTCTTTTATCATCCTGTGACATATGGTCTCTCTTCCTATAAACAAGAAAGTAGAAGAGCCCTCAAACCATGGATATGATTTTAGTAAAATTGCTGGAGGTGTTTACCCTGATCTGCAGTTTTTTTCTGCTTATCACTGAATTTTAATTAGTTGAATGAAATATATCTTGAGTATTTCTCATCTCATATATTTCTGTCTTTGGCATATATTTTGAGATGAAAATCACTTTTAAAAAAGTAAGTATTAAATAATATCTCTCTCCTATATTTTCTGTCTTGAAATGGCAGTTGTTTCTCTAATCAAAATTTGGTCAGCCTTGCCAAATCAGGCAGAATTATGCTGAGCCCTAAATGTTGCCATGGGCTAGACTCTCCTAGTCATCTCCCTCTACGTCACCCTGCCTCTTAGGCCTTCATTGTTCTGTCACATTTTTGTCTCTGGATTCCTGGCCCTACTCTGGATGCCCTCTTTCCAGCTTGCACCTAGCTACCATAGATATATCAACAGGATGCTACGGCTACTGACCTTTCTCATTGTGAACCAGGACGCTTAAGCCTGAGACCTGAAATCTGCCACCACCAACAACAAAAAACATTTTAAGCAGTTTCAACCAACTACAAGTCACCTTCCTCTTCTTGTGTGACAAAGATACGTACAGCTATTGCTTCACTTAACAAAGCAGTGAACTACAAAAGGAACAGAAAACCTTGATGGCCTGTATTTAGTTATTTGCCACTAAAAGCTACACTTTTCTGAATGAGTAAAATTTTGTAAACAAATACAATCGAACATTTAAAAGACTAATAATAATAAGGCAGGACCTAGATGCATATCTGATAAGTGTGACAGTTTACAAAACTAATGTTATTTTCAAATCTGTGCTGACTTAACTGAACAGCTTTTTCATCTGGAGGTCAAAATGAAGAAAAGTATTAGTATTGATATTATTTCTACCAAACGGTAATGATATGCTGTGAATGATTGATACTTAGAAAACTGATTTCTTAACATCAGATGTGCTGATTAGTTAATTGTTGCTATTCTGATTTACCCTCTTCATTAAATTAAAATTGGAGATTTTATCATTTTTCACAGATAACTCATACTCTTGTTCACCTAAACTACAAATTCCTAGTCAGATATTGTTATTTTGCAATCACATGATTAAAATAAAGGGGCCTCAGTCTTTTTGAAACAAGGAATAAGCCAAGTTTATTAAAATAAGCTTACCTAATAAATAGAATTCATATTGTATGCTTATTTTCACACTTAAATTTAGGCAACACATATGGGAATCTCCTTCATTCTGGAGATCCCTAAAAGTCAGTATAGAGGTATTTTATTTATACTTATAATTGGCTTTCAAAATTGTTTATTTTACTTGGTGAGAAAGAAAGGGAAGGGAGTCCAGGGGAGTAAATGTGAGCTTACAGCATGTTTTGGAGAAAGAGGCCTTGAGTAAGAGAAGCAGTTACTTAAAAAGCATCATTAAACAGATACCTCTTCCAATTCTGAATAAGAACTTGAAGCTATTAACTTGTTTTAGGGGTTTTATTATTCTTAACCAAATATGGAAATTGGTAATATTTGATGACTTTTGATCTCACATTTAAAAGGAAAACATTTCCTTAAACAGAAGCCTTTTTTTCCCTCCATAATTATAGTTTAAGGCTTCTTTACAAATATCTCCTTTAAGGCTAAGCAAGGTGTTCACTTTGATTATGAAGTATATAAAACAATTTTAAGGGCAAAAGAACAAATATGGTCAATAGTTAAATAATTTTTATCTAAACGTAAAGAACTTTATTTGATTTGATAGGGTAAAATGTCATAGGCATGACTAAAAAACTTAGAAATGTATGACAGTTTTCCAACACTTAGAAAATTTAAGGAAGATTTTTGTAGAAGTAACAGGAGAAACTTCTAAATGTTTACCGTCATCGATGTGAAAATAATGGAAATAAGAGCAGTGAGCCAGAATTTATTTCAAAAGGGAAGTTCTATAAAGATGAAAATTTTTATTAGCTATACATACCCATGTTGGATCTCCATAGTTGTTTTGCTTGGCAGCCCTTTTAGCTCTAAGTTATGTGGTTGTTTCTGGGAAGTAAATGTGGTGGAGAGTGAGTCTTACCAATAAATCAAAATTTCTGTTAAGTTAAAAGTTACTGTTTAGTGCCACCAGGTAGGGTCTCACTCCTGTTACTTTGCTTGTTTTCTTTTCTACAAAAAAGTGTACAAATCAATTTTCACTGCAAAGTAAAGGAGCTGTTACAGTGGAGGATTACTGGACTGAATGTCAATATTATGACATAGTATGAGTGTGTTTCATGTTTGGTAATTGCAATCATTGTTGCTTTTGTTGTGGTCATCCATTTACAATGCTTGGTGTCAGTCTATTTATCTCTTGTAAAAATAAAATACAGTGTGTGTGTGTGAAAAAAAAAAAAAAGTTACTGTTTAGTGCCACCAGGTAGGGTCTCACTCCTGTTACTTTGCTTGTTTTCTTTTCTAGTATTTATTAATAGTCTTCTTGTTTAAAAAGGTAATGACTCCCTCTCCTTACTTTGAATGAAATGAGATCTAAATGCTCCACCCCCGGTTATACTGGAAGCTGTGCTATGAGATCAAAGATGTATATATGGAAAAGTGATGGAGCTTGGAGGTTTGCTAGAGAACAGTATAGTGTTTTCTATAGATAGTTTTACAGAAACACAGTTAACCAGCATTTTCAAAGCAGGTGGGTTTTTTTTTCTCCTTAGGGAATAAAAAGGAAATATATTTTGCTTAGTTCAGAAGGTGATCTGAAAAGTCATTTCTTTATAATATTTTTGACATATTAAGATATTTACTCTCTGTGTTGAGTTGCCCTTAGTTTAATACTTGTCCTTAGGTTTTAAAGTAAAAGGTGATGAATGCAAAGCAGATCCAAACCTAAGCAGTGTTCTGCATGTATGTGGACACTCAAATGCTGCTGACCTTATGGATGTTATCTTTAGTGAATCCCTGTCAGTTGGTCGAGCACCAGCAGTAGTAAAGCACATGTTGTTAAGCTAAGAAGAACCAAACCCCTTGCTCTTTCAAGTTTCTGGTCTAGTTCAGTGCTCCCCAGATAAATGTTGTGAATGACCAGTTTGTTTTCTTGTTTGTTTTGTTGTTGTTCATTTCCAATTCATCACGGACCAATACTTTTGTAAAATACAATAAAAATGAATTACTAGGAAATGAAATTTAAAGGATATATAAAATAAGCCCCAATTTTTTAATTAGATTCAACAGTTACAAAACTATTCTGTCAAATTGCCATAAAATTGTCTAATCTCTTACTCTCACGGACCAGATGCACTTGTCTCTCATGAGCTAGTAACAGTGTTTTCAGACCAACAGTGGTCCATAGATCACACTTTGAGTCACACTGGTCTTTTTGCAAGGGGGTAGGAGTAACAACTACTCTCTCTACACTTAGGCTAAACATGCACTAAATGCACATCATACTTTTCTGCCCACGCAGTTACTCATTCTCTCTGCTTAGCCTGGAATGCTGTTTCTCTCCCATCTCCAGCTATTGAAATCCCATCCAGTCTTCAGTATGCCATCTTTTTCATCAAATCTCTCATGCTCTCCCACTAATACCAACAACAACAGCTGGGTTTGAGCTTTCCTTCCTCTTTTTCGATATTGTACTCTGCTTCATACCATAATTATAAGAAGGCAGTATAACAGCATGGTAAAGAGGTTTAGGCTCTGGAATCAAACCAAGACTCAAGCCCCAGCTGGGTGAGCATAAACATATTTTTAACTTCTCTGTTTCCTCATCTGTAAAATGTGTATGAGTCTGGTGCCTGTCCGAAAAGGTGGTTATAAATGAGATAATCCATGAGAAGCATCTTACATACTAACTGGCACATACATAGTAAGCATGCCATTAATATAACTGCCATTATTACTTGTTCCTGGCTTATCTCCCGCCCTTTTCTTTATCCTTTACTCAACAGATTGAAGGCAGGGTTGCTGTCCCCTTTAGGAACCAGCACAGTGCCTTGCTCAATGAAGTATAAGTTGAATTTAAGTGCTTCTGTCATTTAAATGATACAAACAAGAATTGGAATAGAAGCTAGAGAGAAAGAGATAGTACTGATAGTTGGAGAGGTGGAGGAGGTTTCATAGAGATGATGGTATTTAAACTGAACTTGGTGTTAGGGGTCAGCATTCTGCCCCCAATTGGTGACAGGCCCTGACACATACCCACAGGCAGGGAGCACTGCCTGGTTGGCTGTGTGGAGACTGTACAGGAGCATTTAGAAGTAGAGCAGGAAAGGCAGCCTGAGATCAGGTTATAAAGGGCCCTACAGGCCTCTTTGAGGTGTAGCACTTTATCCTTGAGCATGTGGGAGCTCTAAAGTCCTGCTTCCTACAGAGGATGGCTTTGAGATGGAGGAAGCTGGAGCCCAGTAACCCAAGGAGGAAACTGGGAAACTGGTGAAATCCTGTTACCTAAACCAGCATTTCCTAAAATCTTCCACTGAATATTAATGTTCCTGCTGGTGTTGATTAATGTTCCATGTGGGGAGGGGAGGAAGGGGAGTTTACTGAAAAAAACAAATTTGAGAATTGCACCATGTCTAGCTCTCTCCCTGGAGACTGACCGTACAACCCGACTTACTGACAGTCCTTTACTCACAAAGTCTGTTTAGACATTCCTTGAACTAGTGTTTCTCAAACTTAATTGGCCACAGAACTTTTTTTCGTGCAATGTCTGTAAATATCTCATAATACACAGTTTAAGAAATAGTATCGTAAGCAGTCCTAAACCCAAGGGTATTATAATGAAAGAATAAGTAAAATTTGGCTATTTCTCAGTGCTTAGCAGATCCTAGGACACTGATGCAATCAGTTCATTGCCTAACAGGAACCAAGTTGTCTCGCACTGCTTGGTATTTGGCAGGATTATTCTGAGCAGGAATTTTGCAGGACCTCACCAGTTGCTTAGGTTCAGAATGCCAGGTTATTTACATTTCATCATGTTCGTGTCCTCTGTCCATTGTGAGTGTCTCCACAAGTGTCCACTGTTGCCATGCCTACACTCTACACTTGGTGATTCCCAACCTTTGTGAATTGCAGCACTCTAATGAATCTATTTTTGTTGTTTTCCTTCCTCTACACTTTTGAAAGATTTGTTATGCAATATGTTATATATGTAAAGGAAAATGAGTGAAAAATAAGTTTGTTTAGAATGATAACCCTTGAGAAATTTAGGTGTACCCTTGACTGTGTCAAAACCAGGGTTAGGAGTCATTGGGCTATGTGGTCATACCATTTTTTCCCCCTTATTTTAACAGAATTGAAATTATTAGTACTGTGGCTTTAAGTTTTTCTTGCCAGGTTTTTTTATCCCTCAATCAATATAAATCTTGCAAGCTTACAGAAATTAATTCAGTTTTAAATCTAAATAGTACTACTTAGTTACTTCTTTATTTTAATAATGTATCATCAGTTAATTTTTAAAAAGCAAGATGAACTTATTATGGGCATGGTTAGCACTTAATAGTTGCTTAGCAATTGAAGGCAGATGATGCTTTTTTCAAGAATTATTTATGATGTGCATATATATATCTATATGGTGTTTAGAACCTGGCACTACGTAAGGTGTTTGCTACTGTTGTTGTTGTTATTGTTGAAGATTGGGATTTGGTCCTGCCTGGTTATTTCCCAGTCTTCAAATTAATTTAAACTCTACTTTTCTCAGTTACTAGATATTTTTAATTGAAGTTGCAGGAGCATTTCACCTAAACAAAAGCTCAAGGAAGAATGAGAATTCATTAAGTCTCTGAGTGGTTGATGTAAATAAATCATTTTAATCATAATATATTAAGATATTAAAATACAAAATCTTTGCAGATTTATATAGTATCCAGCTACTTGTTTTATATAATGATTTTACTCAGCCTCTAATTTAGGACACAGTGCCTTTTAAATATTTTGGTATGATTACTCTTAATTAAAGCCTTCCATACATTTCCATATTATAGAAAACATGTATATATTACTTTTGGTTTTAAAGTGCTTGTTGCAGTTTTTTTAATGCTTTTTGGAAGTACAAATCTATAAATAACTAATATTTTTCTCCTTCAACTCCTTCAGCTTACTGAAACAAATTCAAGTATCAAGTGCTTGGACTCCATGTGCTGTTTCTCAGAAGGAGAAACAGCGTGCGCATCTGTTGGAAGAATGCTGGAACGAGTAATAGGAAGATGTAGTCCGTCCCATGTCAGCAGGTGTGAAATTTCTCTAAGTAGCCTTTGCTGCAGATGAGTATCCTATAAACTGGAACAGGATGAACCTGCATCTCTAGATACCTAATAAATCAGCCCCTGGTTTTACCAACTGAAGCAGGAAGTATGCTGTTTATTAGCACTCTTTGATGGTATTTCACTTTGTGGCTTTAGGGTGTAGGGGGTTCTTTCACTAACAAAGGAACAGAAAGCACCTTTGAAGAGACTTTTCATCTAATGAACAAAAAATCTTGCTTTACAGCCTTTCTCAAATGTGGTGAATAGGAGTGTGTATCTGGTACTCGTTTCGTTTTTTATAACTTTCTTTTTTTGATTATACCTAAAGTGTTGTTTTATTTCCTGTATTTGTTTTGCTTGTATGTTTGCTTTTTGTATTTACAAAATAATCTACACATAATAGTAAAGTCAAAAGATTTTGCCTTTCTTATTCTTCATGTATATTGTCTAGTCACTCATTTGAGACTTTGAGGTATTTATAAACATAAAAGGCTGAAATTCTGCTCTCCCACACCTTTTTATATGTGTAATGAGGTTTTAAAATAAGTTGTGATTTTTAAGTTTTTACTCGGTATTTATGGTCTAATTAAAAGTTTATAAGTTAGAACAGGCTCTTTAAATTATGGTTTAGAAGAATTTTAGTGTTTTTGTCTCCTCCCAAATGTGTTTCTTGAATTAGATTTGCTCTTTTGGATCATAACAAAAATACCATTTTTTGGTATATACCACTTAAATTATTTAAAAGTGAAATTGATTCAATTCTTTATACATTTCCCCAAGAGACATGTTATTATTTAGGGAATATTAAGGAATAGAAATAATTTTTTTCACACTTTGGTATTCTTTAGGTGAATGATATAAAAGTCTCAAAGTCAGAGCAGCAGTGCACTCGTGTGCATGAAGGGTTACGGATGGGCAAGGATGCATGGTGATTTCCATTGTCCGCAGCGTGCCACATGAATAGTATCACTTTCTACATGTGCCACGCCTGGGAAGAGGTTGGAAAGACCCCAGGAGCAGGGAATAAAGGGCAGAGGAGGCACTACTCTTATCTGTTGATAAAAGAATTTTTAATATTTGGTTGGCTTTATGTTTTAAAAATGATGAGTATGACATCATTCTTGTATCATAGAATTCAGGTAACTTTTACTGGTGAACTTGTTAGTTCCCACTTTGCCTTTAGTTATGGCCATTTCTTTATGGTACAGTTGCATTTATAAATAGCATTCTTATGTTAATAACATAATGTCTGTGGTTTCAGTCCCCATTTGTTTATTTAATGTGATCTAAAATATTTCCATAATGCTGTGATATTATTTTGTAGGCATTTTATTCCACATGTAAGAATTACTATGACACCTAAATTTATTGGGACTTGTATGTTATGACTTACACAATTGTATTATGAAATGCATTATAAGAAAGTAGTTCTGTCATGTACCCAGTCCAACAAGTGTCCCAAAGGAAGTTCCAGAAAGACCTAATGTATAATATAAGACAGCTTTACTGCACAGAACTAAGGTGGGAATTAGACTAAGAGACTACTGTAGAACTTGTATAGAATTTTTAGAACATCTTTTTCAACACGAAATTCTCTTTAATGACAATGTACATTTTCACTAACTACTAAAAAAAAGACTAGAATTAATTTTAAATGATCCCAGAATATTTTTCTGCTTTATATATATTCCCATTTTCTGGATATCAACTATTTAGGTGATGCACCCCATCATTCTTTACATAACCATTTTTATGCTGCATTATCCCTTTTGAACCTGCCCAAGGAATTACGGGATTTATTTCTGCATGTTCTGTTGAAGGTGTCTCTTCTCATCTGTACTTCTTTCCCCTTAAAATTGTATCTCACTTTTTTCTTTTTTAAGAGTTTTTTTTTTCCTAATAAAATGTTTAACAGTAATGAATATCTTATTTGACAGACTATAAATACCTTTCCAATTATGTCCAGCATCTCAGGTTATGCTATCGGTTACTACTGTCATTATCTCCCTGTTTTCTTCAAATGAATAATCTAAAAAGTCTTTTGAGATTTGTTCTATTTTTTTTTTTTTAGTGGATAAAATTATACAATATTCAAAACCACTTGGTGCTTTTCTAGGGGCTATATGAATATTGCCATGGATCCATTAACATTTATATTTAAACTTTGAAAAGTCATTTGTTTTTGTTTTTTACCTGTAATTGTTTTAGTGAAATATATTTGGCATTCTGTTTTGCTTTTGGAATAGCATCTATTCTACATTTCTCTCTCATGTCTAATTTAAAAGGTAGGGACAGACTGATACCTCTATTTACAAGATGTAGAATCCTTTGGATATTTGTTCCATTAACATTAATTAAACATAAGAGGTCATGGTCATCACTTGAGAAATACAATTAGTGCTTTCATATGACAGATTTCTTTACTAATAAAGTTTTACCATCCAGGCACAAAAATTCTACTTATATTTTACTAATTGATGTTGTCAAAGGAATATGCCATATTGCAAGCTCTGTTTCAAAGATAGCATCATGGTGCTATATAAAGGATATGCCATGTTGTACTCTAAAGGGCTGTACTTCAGCAATAAATGCTTTTCTGTATGTAATTTACCAACAGTTACTTTATCCTAATCAAAACTGTCTTTTAAGTAGAAAGGAGTTAATAGTTAATATGTAGTTCAGGTGTTTAATGTTCTGTCAAATATGATATTTAACAATATGAATGCACATGTGTGCTTTGAAAAGATCAAAGATGAAGGAAACCTTACCTAATAAGATTCTTCTGTGTAAGCAATGGTTGGAAAAGAGGAAAAACTAAAATATTGGCAGTTTGGGAGTATTGTTTATAGTTATGTTTTGTCATGTGTGTCTGAGCATACTTTTTCTTGCGTAAATACTTACTCTAAGAAATGTTCATAGTCTTATTCCATTCATTTATTTTACCAATACTGAGTACCTACTATGGCACAGTTCTAGGTGCTAGAGAGACCGTAGTGAACAAGCCCTTCTTAAATGAAGGTAGATACTGTTTAAGTTTTCTGGAAACTAGTAAAATTAGAGAACCTGTAAACCACTGGTATGGTTGTTGCTTGTTTGTCTTCCTCTTTGCCAACTTTGTAAAGTTTCTGGGTTCCAATCTTCATTGTGACTGTGCTCACTTAATCGGTTTAAAATTGAACTACATACAAACTTTAGTCTCTAGGAAACAGCAGATTTTTTATAAAAGTGAATTTGGGCCATTTTAAGTGCTAATCTCTTTCTCTAACTTCTTTATTTAAGGAAAGTGGGAACCCTGGAAAAAGTTACATAAAATGTATTTATTAAGTGCTTTTAGTATTCTAAGAAAAGCCACCTTTAACTTGGTAATCCTAATACTGTCCTTGAAATAGGTTAGGCTATTTTAAGCATGGCAGGCTATTTTTAGTCATAAGTTATTTTAGCTGAAATTGGTACAGCTGCAAATAAAGTATTATATAATGAATTGCTTATGGCCTTATCATTCAGACAGACAGTAGTTAACTTTTTCCAGACCAGTAGAGGATCATTTGTTCTTAGTTAAGTGAAAACCCTAGTGACATCTAGGTGTCTTTGATACCTATTGAGTCAAAACATTTACTTCGTTCAGGGTGTCTTTGATACCTGTTGAATTAAAACATTTACTTTGTTCAAGCTAATTAATGCTAAAACTTTTAGAATAGAATTTATACCTGAAAAGAAATAATAATATAATATGAACATACTACTGTTTCATTCCAAAGCTTTTGGTAAGTGAGATTTTTGTTTGTTTGCTTTCGTGATGTCAAAATACAGCCTAGTTGCTTTTCAGTAAAACCAAATGTGCATACCTCTTAATAACATACTTGTTTCTTATTGAATTAAGATTTTAAGAGTGTCTCATGCTTTACTACCTATAGAAATTGTTTTAATGGTAATGAATTTTGGCTAATATTTTTATATGATGACTAGAGCATTATTTTCCCAAGTTTTTGTATAATATAAATAGAATGTTTGGTCCTTCAATGCTAGTAAGAAGAACTTATCTTTAGCATTAAAAAATGAATCAATCAGTGCTTATTTTAATACTCAAATCGCATTTTGGTCCTAAGTTTTAGAGTACAATTTTTTCTCAATTGAAACATAGGTCCTGGTGAGCCAAACTTTTCTCTTATTGTTACTTTAGATCATGGAGTGCATCGGATCCTTTCTATACCAACGACAGGAGCATCTTGACTCTCTCCACAATGGACTCGTCTGCTTGTTAAAGGGGCGGTAGTACTTTGTGGGAGCCATTTCAACTCCTTTCCTAAAATTCAGTGTGATCATCCTGGTAATGGCCACACTACCTCTGCGGAATTACTTTCTGAAATCTCTGGAGTAGTTCATGCCCACTCAGGGTTATAATGGCAAACAAACAAAAAGCATTACCATGCACCCCCCTGTCAGCCGCCCTCTTAAGTTAAATCTGAACATGTTAAAATTTATGAATAAAGAGCCATTTTTCATCTCTTTATCTGGGTTGTCCCCGTGTGCTTACGGGACTCCCAATGGCATTTCAGCCTTTTGCTAAGGCCACTAAATATTTTAACATCAAGGTAGAAAAGGGAGCTAATTCCTAGTTAATTGTATTTTTTAGTATGGCTTGGTTATTGAGTCTTCTGTTTAAATCTGCCTCTATAAATTATGCTGAAAAGTTTTCCTTGAAAACTATTTTTTTATTAGAGTTATATTTGAAACTTTTCATGGGAAAAATTAATGTGAACAGTAAGGAATTTTGGTCCCTCAGTGACCCATGTTTGTTCATTCATTAGTGCTTTCTAAGTTCACAGAGCAAATTAGGAGAATGCATTTCCAACCATTATTTACTGCAGTATGGGTAGTAAATATATACCAGTACCAAAACTTCTCTAAATGTACTGTAACACAACCAGTTAAGTTAACCATATACATGCAAAGGGTATATCATATCTTACCTATAAATAAGGAATCAAGTCCATTCACCAAATTTCAAATTGATGTTTACTATTTTTGTGACAATGTAAAGAACCTATAGTGGGTAAATTAGACATCATTAGCATATTATTATTTAATGTGTTTATCATTGGATCTTTTGCATGCTTTAATCTGGTTAATATATTTAAATTTGCTTTTTTTGTCTATCTGAAGGCTCTGTTTATAGTATTTTATGACACTGTTGTAAATTCAACTATAATCAATAAAAAACCAGTTTGAAAACTATTTAAATATTGCAGATACTTTTAATTATACAAATCAAAATATTAGGATAATTAAATCAATAAAATGAGAAGAGCCTCTTTCTGTAACTAGCTCAGAATTGCTCTTGACTTTCAGTAAGCTAGCTTTTAGAATAAAGAATTTCAGATGAGAATCCTGTTATTTTTAGGTTAGTATACATTATCTAACCTACAGCAGACTACTACAGTAAAGTGAAGTCTGCCCAGTGCCCCATTATAAGGTGTGGCTATAGAATGTAAATGAAGCAAAGTCTAAAATGCTAAATTATATGGGGTCATGGCTGCAGTAAATTTAAATGCTAAAAATGATTAATCAGGTGTGTATTAACTCACTGCAGTTCAGTACTTGATTTTCATCCTGAGTTTATCATGTAGATCCAGTGTTGTCATTTGTTTTGATAAAAAGTAATGTTTTAAAACTTGGAAATGATTATTAAAGAACTGTTACCCATCCCTAAGCATATTATTGTGTACATATACATTCAAAATTGTATGGAAATGGTTAAGTAAGGTGTTGCCAAAATTTTCCCTGGAGAATATGATAATTCCTTTCTGTAGGTTTATTGCACAACCCTCCACCCCTTTCCCATTTCATGAATATAAGACTTCTGGAATTGGGCTGGTAGGGAAAGAATGGTAGAATTAAGACTTTACCTTTGTTCACTGGTAAACTGTTTTCTTGCTAATGTAACATTTGTCTGTTTCAATAATGCAAGGATATTAGGTTATGAATTTCAGCCTAAATATTAGTTTTCATAAATAGCCCTTCTTTAACTTAGATTGAGTTTAGGAAGATACTGTTATCCTGCAAATACAGTAAAGGGATAATAAAATGTACAGTGTGTACCCTTACCAGCTCATGTTCCAGAAGAGGAAATATTGCAGAAAATATTCAGTAGAGTATTAGTGGAGAATAATACAGAATTTGCTTTTTCTTCGAATGTCTTATAAAATGTTCATATAACAAAATGACGTTCAGTAGCCCTGCATTACATCTACCTTACAGTGTTTATTTGCCATCAGTTTAACTGAGTACTAACACCAGGGAAGGACGGCAAAGCCATCAAGCAGTCTGATCAGCTACAGCAAAGGCACGAGGTCAGCTAGCCTATACGGTGCTCAAGGTGTGGTTGATGCAATTTTCTGCGTTCAGTATTTGAAGTTATGTAGGAATTTTATATCTGAAAAAAGTTAATAGCATCCGCTGACATGCTTCTCCTAGTCTGTTGTTCAAAACCTACTCCATTTAAAGGAAGATTATCTTGTCAGAAAGGGGTTTTCTTCTGTTTATTTAAGAAAGTAACTGTTGTCTACAAACTTGCAGTAGTTCTCTAGTGCTAAATATTCATATTGTAAAACTATTACTGCATAATGAGTTAATCAGAAATTTTCTCCCTTGCATATTTCTTTAAAATTCTTTGGAAAGTATGATGTTGATAATTAACTTACTCTTATCTGCCAAAACCAGGGTATGATGCTACATGTGTTACTGCTAGTTAGTGGTCTCAAATCTATTTGCCTCACTTGCCTGCTTTTGCCTAGCCTGAAGCCTGTAGCCCTGAAGATAGCAGTAAGCACCAAGTCAGTTTCCAAAATTGCCTGTCAGCTGCTTTAGGTGACTCAGCACCCTGCCTCAGCTTTAGCAAGCATTAGGCTCACCCCAGAAGGAGTAGAGTGTGGGCCAGGAGAACTATAGCTACCCAGCCTTTCTGTGGGGTTGAGGAGAAAAAAGGGGAGAATTTAGTTTGAATTTCTCTTAACTAGCCTCCTCCTTGGGTCTTAATCTCCCTGAGGTCCAAAGGCTTCCCAGACCTGATCCAGACTCTGGCACTGTCCTGAGTAGGAGGTTAAACAGAGGCAAATCATCCAGTTAGGGAATACCTTACTCAGACCAGGGTCATTTCTACTGCGTTAAGATTGTGAAATTGGGCTTCTGTGGTAAGCTTCAGACTCCTGTCTGATAGGCAGGAGTCACGGCCACTAAAAAATTTATAATTAATACCAAAAGTTTTTAACATACGCTGCTCTGAAAAGTTATTGGGGACTGGGGAGAAAGGGAAAATCATCCATGTTTGTGTTTTTCCTGTAAAGATCAATTTTGGAGTATGATACAAGCAGGCATTAATAAAACTAACACACCAAAGAGTTATGTAAAACGTGTTTTATTAATTTTGGTCCCCCTTTAGAGACATTTTTATTTCTATCCTGATATGAGTCATCTATTTTCATAAAAATAGAACATTATTAAAGTGCTGTTTATGTGAGATAACCTGAATGATATTGCTGCAAAAAATAGATCATAACTAATGATATGTTTGTAATAACGGTGACTTAGATTTTTATGAATAATTAGTAGTTGGAAATACTGTCGCAACACTCAGTTTAAAATTTTGGACCTCAGACACTGTGGCTGTCTAATATCTAAATTATCTGCATTGTCAGTAAATGTAGTATACCTATTGTACAGCTCTCAGTAATTTTTTAAACTTTATGAAATTATATTTATCAAATAAAAATTTTCCTATGTAAGTAAAAGCCTTTTTCCATTATTTAAATGCATTTTAATCCTCTCTCTGCTCGTCACAACCAGCACTGCCAAGTTTTTTGGGGGGTTTTTAGCTAAATTTTACTACATTTACCCTCCATTAGAGTACAGAAATTCCATTATGCCTTTCACTAACTGCAGTTTTCAAAAATCCAGAAGTTCTTTTGTTACCCAAGTTTTATAGCTTATCGGTACAGTTCCTGAAAAGCTGTCTGATTCAAATGCACCAACTGTAAAGACCAGCACACTTCAACTAGAAAATGTATCATTCATGAAAAACCAGCCAGTGTAAATTTGGAAATGCCTTATTAGTTGAATAGAAAATATGTGCTTTCTGGGACTTCCTTGGCGGTTCAGTGGTTAAGACTCCATGCTTCCAATTCAGGGTTCAGTCCCTGATCGGGGCACTAAGATCCCACATGTTGCGTGGCACGGCCAAAAAAATTAAAGTTTTTAAAAATTTTAAAAAAAAAGTGCTTTAAAATATAACATTTAAAAAATATATATATAATATATATAACATTTATTTCTAAAAAATATTCTAACCTAATAATGTTCAGTCATTGTTTCTAATGCTTCAGTTGCCACGTAATTATTTCATCTACGTTTATTAAAAAGGTAAGCTGTTGTTTTTGCGTGTTAGTATTTACAAAGGGTGACAATGTATAATATATGTATTTTTATTTCTGAAATGAAACAAGAACATGATCCTGGACGAGTCAATTTATCTCGGCATCTGTTTTTATTTTAAAAAGAGTTGAGGGTTTGGACTATCTTTAGGGTACTTCGGTCTTTAACTTTTAGTGTACAACATAATGAATCATGTTCCTTTTTTCTATATAAATTTATTTATCTTTGGCCGTGTTGGGTCTTCGTTGCTGTGCACAGGCTTTCTCTAGTTGCGGCAAGCAGGGGCTACTCTTCGTTGCAGTGCGCGGGCTTCTAATTGCGGTGGCTTCTCTTTGTTGCAGAGCACAGGCTCTAGGCATGCAGGCTTCAGTAGTTGTGGCACGCAGGCTCAGAGTTGTGGCTCGCAGGCTCTGGAGTGCAGGCTCAGTAGTTGTGGCTTATGGGTTTAGTTGCTCTGCAGCATGTGGGATCTTCCTGGACCAGGGCTGAAACCCGTGTCCCTGCATTGGCAGGCAGATTCTTAACCACTGCACCACCAGGGAAGTCCCTGAATCATGTTCTTAATGAATAAGAAATTTAGGGCAAGAAAGTAAAATTTTATGAGCAGCATTTCACTAGAAAATTTAGTGAATTTGAAAACAATTCAAGTTTTATTTTGAAGAGTAACTGACTCAAAAAACAAAGCTATTGTAAATTGAGGTGAGTTCACATGTCTGTGTGAACAGCTGTTTTTGGAAGTGGCAGATCTGATAAAAATCTGATGTCAGATTTTTTTTTTTTTTTTTTTGTGGCTGTGTTGGGTCTTCATTGCTGCACGCAGGCTTTCTCCAGTTGCAGCGAGCGGGGGCTACTCTTCGTTGCGGTGCATGGGCTTCTCATTGCAGTGGCTTCTCGTTGCAGAGCACGGGCTCTAGGCATGCGGGTTCAGTAGTTGTGGCATGCAGACTCAGTAGTTGTGGCTCACGGGCTCTAGAGCACAGGCTCAGTAGTTGTGGTGCACAGGCTTAGTTGCTCTGCAGCATGTGGGATATTCCTGGACCAGGGATTGAACCCGTGTCCCCAGCCTTGGCAGACGGATTCTTAACCACTGCACCGCGAGAGAAGCCCTGATGTCAGATTTTTAATACTAATTTTTAAGGTAAAACGGTCTGTATTCAAGTAAAATCTGTAGACAGTGAAGTGCATAGATTTTAGGATTATGTTCTATTTATTTTGACATTGTATACATCTATGTGATCCTAATCCAAGTCCAGATAGAGAACTTTTCTATCATCTCAGAAAGTGTGCAGGAAATTTATTTCTCTCCCCTTCTGCCCTTGGCAACCATTTTTTTCTGTTATCTATTGTCATAGATCAGTTTCACCTGTTCTTGAATTTCATATAAATGGAATTATACATGTTCACTTTTGCATCTGACTTTGTTGTTCACAATGTCTGCGAGGTTCATACATGTTGTTGCGTATATCCATAGTTTGGAGGTTTTTTTCCTACTCAGTAGTGTTCCTTTTCATGAACATCCCACAATTTATCCTTTCTCTGGTTTATGGACATTTGAGTTCTTTACAGTTTGGGGGGATTACAAATAAAGTTATTATGAACATTCTTCGTGGATGTGTTTTCATTTCTCTTATTAAATAATGAGTAGAATTGCTGGGTCATAAGGTAGGTTTATGTTTAATTTTATGAGAAACTGCCAGAAGTTTTCCCAAGTGACTGTAGGTGCCATTTTATGTGCATTTGTGTACAATAATGAGAGTTCCAGTTGTTTTATTATATCTCATGATTTTAATTTGCATAGCAAATGATGTTTAACTCCTTTTTATATGCTTACTGACAATTTATCTTCTTTTTTTCTGAAATGTGTATTGAAGGCTCTGGCCATTTTTTTTTTCATTAGGTTGCTTGTCTCATTACAGAATGGTTGGAATCCTTTTCATAAGGATGTTAGTAAGTTCTTTGTCAGATGTATGTATTACTAGCATTTTCCCTCAGTCTGTGCCCTGCCTGTATATTTTCTTACTGGTGACTCTGGGGAGCAGGAGTGTTTTACTTTGATGAAGTCCATTTTTTTCCCTTTATCGTTATGTGTTTTTTTGTGTCTTATCTAAAATATTCTTGTCAACCCCAAGTTCATGAAGATAATTTCCTGTGTTTTCTTCTGAAAGCAGCCTCTTACATTTAAGTCCATGATCCATCTCAAATTCATTTATGTGTAAGATGTGAGGCAAGGATTGAGGATCTTCCTTCCTCCCAACCCTCATAAGAGTATCTATTTGGTTTAGCTCCATTTGTTGAAAATGTTCTCTATCTCCATTGAATTCATTTGGTGCCTCTTTAAAATTAGCTGACTGAGGAATTCCCTGGCAGTCCAGTGATCAGGGCTTCATGCTCCCACTGCAGGGGGCATGGGTTTGATCCCTGGTTGGGGAACTAAGATCCCACAAGCCACGCAGTGTGGCCAAAAAATTTATAAAATGAAGTTAACTGTATAAATGTGGGTCTATTTCTGGGCTCTCCAATTCTGTTCATTTATCCTTACACCGGTAGCACACTGTCTTGATTACTATAGCTTTATGCCTAGCTTTGAGATCAGGTAGTGTAAACCCTTCAACTCTGTTGTCAAGATTGTTTTGTCTATCCTAGGTTCTTTGCATTTCCGTAAATGCATTTAAATAAATTTTGGAATCAGCTAGCTGATCAATTTATTTTAAAAAAAATCCTGATACGATTTTGATTTGGATCTCTCTGAATTTATATATCAATTTTGAAAGCACTGACGTCTTAATATTGACTCTTCTAATCCATGAACATGGTATATCTCTCTATTTATCTTAGGTCTTTTCTCAGGAAGGTTTTGTAGTCTTCATTATAGACATCTGGCAAATCTTTGTTAAACTCTTAAAATTTTTAAGGTTTTTGGTGCTGTGGTAAGTAGAATTGTTTCTTAATTTATCTTCCAATTACTCATTACTGTTATACATAAATGCAATTAATTTTTGTGCTTTTTACTTCGTAACTTAACAACCTTGCTAAATTCATTCAATTTTTCTATTTTTTTTAACTTTTGTGTAGAACGCTTTTGATTTTGATGTACACAATTATGTCATCTGAGAATTGTTTCAGTTTTTTCAATTTTCATGGGTTTTGTCTCTTGTTATTGTGTTATTGCACTGGCTAGAACTTCCTGTACAATGTTAAATAGACATGGTGAGAACCATGAGGTGTTGAGTTTTGAAAATGTTTTTTCTCCATTTTTCAAGATGATCATATGGTTTTGTGTGTTTTAGCTTGGTACTACGGTGAACTATTTTGGTTGATTTTCAAATGTTAAACCAACTTTATATCACTGAAATAAATTTCACTTGGGTATGATGTGTTATCTATTTATATATTGCTGTTTGATATGCTAATACTGTGTTAGAGGCTTTTGTATCCGTGCTTATGAAGGATATAGATCTGTGATTTCATTTTCTTATACCATCTCTGTCAGGTTTTGGTATTAGGGTTATGCTGGCCTCACAAAACAATTTGGGAAGTGTTCCCTCCTCCCCTTTTTTGGAAGAGTTTATGAGGTTATTATTTTTTCTTTTAATGTTTTGAAGAATTCACCATTGATGTCATCTGGACCTAGTTAGAGGGGTTTGGGGGGTGTTTTTTTTGCAGGGGGTAATATTGTGGATCACAAATTCAATTTCTGAAACAGATACAGGATTATTCACATTTTCTGTTTCTTTTGTGAAATTTGGTAAGTTGTATCTTTTAAGGAATTTGTCTATTTCATGTAATTTCCAATATTTTTGACATAAAGTTGTTCAGAATATTCTTTGATTATCCTTATAGTGACTATAGGATATGTATTGGTTTTGCTTATTGGTAGCTTTTTTTCTATACTTTTTACCTGACCAATCTTGCTAGGGGTTTAATAAAGTCTATTAATTTTTTCAAAGAATCAACTTTTGGCTTTGTTAATTTTACCCATTTATTTTTATTGCCCTATGCTCTCATCTGTATTATTCCTTTCTATTTTGATTTTGTTTTCTAACATTTATTCATTTATTTATTTGGCTGCACCAGGCCTTAGTTGCAGCACACAGGCTCTTTGCAGTGTGTGGGATCTTTAGTTGCAACATGTGGGATCTAGTTCCCTAACCAGGGATCGAACCTGTGCTCCCTGTATTGGGAGCAAGGATTCTTAACTGCTGGACCACCAGGGAAGTCCCTCTATTTTGGTTTTAATTTGCTCTTCTTTTATGGCTTTTTTGAAGCTTAGATAAATTGATTTTTAACCCTTTTTAATAAAGGCATTAAAACTACACATTTCCCTCTATGTACTGCTTTAGGTGATTCCCACAGATTTTATCTTTTCATTGTTATTCAAATCAGAATATTTTCTTATTTCCTTTATGATTTCTTTTTTGATCCCTGGATTATTTAGAGGTGTTTTGATTTCTAAATATTTGGGGGATATACTTTTTTTTCCTTCCAGTCCCTTCACTTTTTTCTTAATAGTGTTAGTCAGGATTTCCAATACTGTGTTAAACATTTGTGGTGATAAGGATGTCCTAATCTTGTTTCTTATCTTAAAGGGAATGCATCTAAGGTTTACCCACTTAGTGTGATATATACTGTTTGCGTATACATAGAGTTTGAGTATACATAGCTTTTCCCTCATTAAGAATATTTCCTTCTATTTCTAGTTTACTAACAATTATAGACAGGTGTTGAACTTTGCAAAATGATTGTTCTGGTTCAACTAAAATTATCATGAAATGTTTTACTCCGTTATTTTATTAATATAGAGAAGTATATTGATGGATTTTTCTGATATTGAACAATCCTTGCATTACTAGCACAAACCCTGCTTGTTCATGATATATTATTTTTAGTGCTCTGTTGTATTCATTTAACTATTGCTTTATTTAGGATTTTGAATCTGCATACATAAACAAAATGGGCCTATAATTTTCCTTTTTATTCTCTTGGTTTGGGTTTTTTGTTTGTTTCTGGTTTTTGAGTCAGTATTACACTAATCTCAAGGAATGAGCTGGGAAGACCTCCCACTTCCCCTGTTTTCTGGTTTCTGGAACAACTTGCATAAAATAGAATTAGCTATTTTGAAAGTTTGGTAGAATTTGATAGAATAAAAACATTTGGACCTGAGGTTTTTTCAGAGGACAGGTCCTTGACTACTATTTCTAATATACTTTTTACAGTTTATGAGTCTATTCAAGTTATTCCTATACATTTTATATGTTTCTAGGAGTTTATCCATTTTATTTAAATATTTCAATTTAGTTCATAAGACTTTTATCTCCATATGTCTGAAATAATTTCTCCTTTCTAGATTATCTTTCCACACTTTTTTTTGTTTTTTTAAATTGAGGTATAATTGACAGATAACATTAGTTTCAGGTATACAGCATAATGATATTTGTGTATATTGTGAAATGGTTAATAGGCCTAGTTAACATCCCTCACCATAGTTAGAAAATTTTTTCTTGTGATGAGAATTTTTAAGATCTCTCAGCACTTTCAAATTTGCAGTACAGTATTAACTGTAGTCACCATACTGTACATTACATCCTCATGACTTACTTATTCTGTAACTGGAAGTTTGTACCTTTGACCCCCTTCACCCATTTTACCCAACCCTAAGCCCCCACCTCTAGCAGCCACCAATCTGTTCTCTCTCTAATTCATGAGCTCAGTTTTCTTGTTTTTGTTTTTTAGATTCTACATATAAGTTGGCTCATACGGTATTTGTCTTTCTCTGTCAGATTTATTTCACTTAGCATAATGCCCTCAAAGTCCATCCATGTTGTCCCAAATGGCAGGATTTCCTTATTTTTTATGGCTGAATATTCCTTCATGTATGTATGTACATGTTCTTTATCCATTTCTTCATTGTTGGACACTTAGGTTGTTTCCATATCTTAGATATTGTAAATAATGCTTCAGTGAACATGGGTGTGCACGTATCTTTTCGAGTTAATGTTTTTTCTTTTCTTTGGATAAATCCCCAGAAGTAGAATCACTGGGTCATAGGTAGAACTTCTATACTGTTTTCCATAGTAGCTACACCAATTTACATTCCTGCCAACAGTGTAGAAGGGTTCCCTTTTCTCCACATCCTCACCAATACTTATTTCTTTTTTTGTTAGTAGCCATTCTAACAGGTGTGATGTGACATTGTGGTTTTGATTTGCATTTCCCTGATGATGAGTGATGTTGAGCACCTTTTCATGTGCCATTTGTATGGCTTCTTTGGGAAAATGTCTATTCAGATCCTCTGCCCATTTCTTAATTGGATAGTTTATTTTCTTGCTATTGAATTGTATGAGTTCCTTGTACATTTTGGATATTAACCCTTTGTCAGATATATGATTTGCAAGTATTTTCTCCCATTCAGTAGGTTGCCTTTTCATTTTGTTGATGGCTTCCTTTGCTGTGCAGAAGTTTTTTAGTTTGATGTACTCCAACTTTTTTATTTTTGACTTTGTTGCCTTTACTTTTGATATCAAATCCAAAAAATCAATGCCAACACTGATGTCAAGGAATTTACCACCTATGTTTTTCTAGGACTTTTATGGTTTCAGGTCTTATATTTAAATCTTTAATCCATTTTGAGCTTTTGTGTGGTGTGTGTGTGTGTGTGTGTGTGTGTGTGTGTGTGTGTATGGTAGAAGATAGTGGTCCAGTTTTCCCAACACCATTTATTAAGAGACTCCTTTCCCTATTGTAGGTTTTTGGCTCCTTTGTTGTAAATTAATTGACCATATGTGTATGGGTTTCTTTCTGGTTTCTCTATTCTGTTCCATTGATCTATATATGTTTTTATGCCAATACCATACTGTTCTATTAGAGTTCTGTGATATATTTGGAAGTCAGGAAGCATGATACCTCCAGCTTTGTTCTTTTTTCTCAAGGTGGCTTTGGCTGTTCAAGGTCTCTTGTGGTTCTATACAAATGTTAGGATTGTTTGTTCTATTTCTGTGAAAAATGCCATTGGAATTTTGATGAGGATTGCACTGGATCTGTAATTTGCTTTGGAGAGTATGGACATTTTAGCAGTAATCTTCTAATCTATGAGCATGGACTAGTTTTCCATTTATTTGTGTCTTCTTCAGTTTCTTTCTTCAGTGTCGTATAGTTTTGAGTGTACAGGTCTTTCACTACCTTGGTTAAATTTATTCCCCAGTATTTTATTCTTTTTGATGCAATTGTACATGGGGTTGTTTTCTTAATTTTCCTTTTTGACAGTTTGTTATTTGTGTATAGAAACACCACAGATTTCTGTATATTGACTTTGTATCCTGCAACTTTACCGAATTTGTTTATTAGTTTTAATAGTTTTGGGTGGAGTTTTTAGGGTTTTCTATATATAATATCATGTCATCTGTAAATAGTTTTACTTATTTCTGATTTGGATGCCTTTTATTTCTTTTTCTTGCCTAATGAATTGCTCTGCTTAGGACTTCCAGTACTATGTTGAATAAAAGTGGCAAAAGGGGACATTCTTGTCTTGTTCCTGATGTTAAAGGAAAAGCTTTTAGCTTTTTAGCATTGAGCATGTTATCTGTGGACTTGTCAAATGGCCTTTATTATGTTGATGTGAATCTTCTCTGTACCCACTTTGTTGAGAATTTTTATCATAAATGAGTGTTGAATTTTGTCAAAAGCTTTTTCTCCATCTATTGAGACTGACAAAATAAAGGATAAAAATCATATGACAATGTAGTATATTACATTTATTGATTTGCAGATGTTGAACCATCCTTGGATCCCTGGAATAAATCCTACTTGATTATGGTGTCTGATCCCTTTAATGTATTCTTGAATTCAGTTTCCTAATATTTTGTTGAGGGTTTTTGTATCTATGTTCATCAGGGATATAGTCCTGTAACTTTTCTTCTTGCGGTGTCCTTGTCTGATTTTGGAACCAGGGTAATGCTGACCTCGTAAAATGAGATTGGAAACATTCCTTCTTTTTCTGTTTTTTTAGAAGAGTCTGAGAAAGTTTGGTATTAATTCTTTAAATTTTGGTAGAATTCAGCAGTGAAGCCATCTGATCCTGGAGTTTTTGTTTGTTGGGAGGTTTTGGATTACTGATTCAATCTCCCTACTAGTAATTGATCTACTCAGATTTTCTGTATGTTTCTAGGAATTTATCCATTTCTTCTAGGCTATTCAATTTGTTAGCATATAATCGTTCATAATAGTTTCATGATCCTTTGAATTTTTGTGGTATCACTTGTAACATCTCTTTCATTTCTTATTTTATTTGAGTCCTCTCTTTTTCTTGATGGGTCTAGATAAAGGTTTGTCAATTTTGTTTACTTTTCAAAGATCCAGCTCTTAGTTTTATTGATCTTTTCTATTGTCTTTTTAATCTATTTCCAGTCTGATCTTTGTTATTTCCTTCCTTTTACTAATTAGGGCTTTGTTTATTCTTCTTTTTCTAGTTCCTTAAGGTGTAAAGTTAGGTTGTTTGAGATTTTTCTTGTTTCTTGTTTCTTTCTAGGTGCTTATCTTCCCTCTAAGAATTGTATTCCATAAGTTTTGGTATGTTGTATTTCCATTTTCATTTGTCTCAAGGTATTTTTTATTTCTCTTGATTTCTTCTTTGACCCTTTGGTTGTCCAGTAGCATGTTGTTTAATCTACATATTTGTGAATTTTCCAGTTTTTTGCTTGTTTCTTTGTTTTGTAATTGATTTGTAGTTTCATACCACGTGCTCAAAAAAAGAAGCTTGATATGATTTCAATCTTCTTAAATTTATTAAGACTTGATTTGTGGCCTAAAATCTGTCCTGGAGAATGTTCCTGTGAAGTTGAGAAGAATGTGTATTTTGTTGCTTTAGGATGAAATTTTCTGTATATTCTGTTAAGTCCATCTGGTTTAGCATGTCATTTAAAGCCAGTGTTTTCTTAATTGATTTTCTGTCTGGATGATCTATTTATTGACAGTGGAGTATTAAAGTCCCCTACTATTACTGTATTGCTATCTATTTCTCCCTTTAACTCTGTTAATATTTGCTTTATATATTTAAGTGCTCCTGTGTTGGGCTCATAAATGTTTACAAATATTATATATCCTTTTGTTGAATTGACCCCTTTATCATTACGTAATGCCCTTCTTTGTCATTTATTACAGTCTTTCTTTGTTTTAAAGTCTATTTTGTCTAATATAAATGTAGCCACTGCAACTTTCATTTGGTTTCTATTTACACGGATTATCTCTTTTAGTCCCTTCACTTTCGGTCAGTGTGTGTCCTTACATCTGACGTGAGTTACTTGTAGACAGCGTATAGATTGGTCTTGGGTTGGTTGGTTGGTTTTTTATCCATTCACCTACTCTATCTTTGGGAAATATAGCCCATTTACTTTTAAAGTAATTATTGATAGGTATATACTCATGGCCATTTGTGCATTGTTTTCTGGCTGTATTATAGTTTCTCTGTCCCTTTCTTCTCTTGCTCTCTTCCTGTGTGATTTGATGATTTTCTTTTGTGGTATGCTTAGATTCCTTTCTCTATCTTTTGTGCATCTATTATAGGTTTTCCTTTGTGGTTACCATGAGGTTTACATATAACAAAACAGTCCTTGAAGTTGATAACAACTTAAGTATGAACACATTCTAAAGCTCTATATTTTCACTCTCCCCCACTTACATTTCAGGGTTTTGATGTCACACTTTACATCTTTTTATATTGTGTATCACTTAACTATTATAGTTATTTTTACTACTTTTGTCTTTTAAGCTTCATACTAGTTTTATAAGTGATTAATCTTTATAAGAATTAAGCTTTATTTAATCTAAGTTTTCTAAGTGTTTTAATGATTTTAATTAAAAATTTTAAGTAAGTTTCTATTTAATTTCCAAGTATTTGGGGGGATACACTATTTTTAATTATTTATAATTCTGTTAGAGAACATACCCTGTATGATTTCAGACCTTGTGAATATATTAAAACCCAGCATTTGATATATCTTGGTGAATGTTCCAAGTGCACATCAAGACTTTGTTTCTGGTTCTGCATTTAAAGAGCTGGAAGTCACCACTCCATCCTAGCAGCAAGTAAGAAGTTGAACAGATATTGAAAATTTTTAAACTTCTTGGATTCATAAGAGACTGGAGGACAGAGGGCAAACTGCTGCCCCCATATTGGAAAGGCAGGGAAATACAAAGACTGAAGAAAAAAAAAAAACCAATATATTATGCAAGTACTTTGGTACAACTACAAACGGTATAACATATGTACAATGGTAATATCAATAGAAGAAATAAAGGAAAAGATGAAATATTTCCAACAACAACAGATTGCCCCCAAATTAATGTCAGACACCAAACCACAGATCCAGGAAACTCAGAGATCACCAAGCTAATCTGAAGGAAGCCAGAGGTAAGAAACATTTTATCTACAGAGGAACAAAGATAAGTATCACATCTAACTACTCAGAAGCCATGTGAGCAAGAAAAAAGTGGAGTGAACTATTTAAATTTTTGAGAGAAAAATATCACCAACATAGATTTCTGTACTCTGCAAAACTGTTCTTTCAAAACTGAATAAACACTTTCTCAAACAAAAATTGATGGAATTTGTTGCCAGTACACTCACCATGCAAGAAATGTTAAAAGTTCTTTAGAGAGAATGAATGTAATATAGGTCAAAAACGCAGATCTATATAAAATAAGGAAGAGCAGTGAAGAAGGAATAACTGAAGATAAAATAAAAGCTTTATTTTTAGTTGATCTAACAGATAACAGTTTCTTCCAAATGCCAACAATGTATTCGATTATGTATGCTTATGTATTTGTGTTATGAATATGTATGCTAATGTATATGCTTATATATAAGTGAAATGAATAACAGCAGTGATACAAAGGACAGGAAGAAGGACTTCTTAGGATTATTTTATTACTATAAAAGGTACACTACCTGTGATGTGTTATTTGACAGAATTGGATTAGCTATAATTGTATATACAAATTCTAGGGCACCCACTAAAAACAAGGTGGGAAATAAAGTATAACTAATATGCTAAGAAAGGAGAGAAATGGAATCATAGAAAATGCTATTAAAACTACAAAAGCCAGAAAAAGAATCAAAGACAAAAATAGAACAAGGGCAACAAATAGAAGCAGTAATGCATATGATAGATATTAATAGAAATGTATCAGTAATCACTTTGAATGTTATTTAAATGTACCTATTTAAAAATAGAGATTGTTAGAGTGGATCTAAAAACATGACCAAACAAACAATATGTTATCATCTACAAGAAACCCACTTTAACTATAAAGACATATAGATTAAATGTAAATGGATGGAGGGACTTCCCAGTGTTCCAGTGGTTAAGACTTTGCCTTCCAATGCAGGGGGTGCAGGATTGATCCTGGTCATGGAGCTAAGATCCCACGTGCCTTGGGGCCAAAAAAACAAAACACAAAACAGCAATATTGTAACAAATTCAATAAAGATTTTTAAAATGGTCCTGGTCCACACCAAAAAAATCTTAAAAAAAAAAAAAAAGTAAATGGATGGAGAGAAATACACCACACTAATGCTAATCGAAAGTAAGCAAGAGCAGCTATATAATTTTCAAAAAGAGCAGATTTCAAAGCAAGGAACGTTATCAGTAATTAATAAAAAAGGGCATTAGATTATGACAAAGGGAAGATATAACAACTTTATGAAGATATAAGAGAAGATGATATAACACATTTAATGTGCATGTGCCTAAAAACCGCATCAAACTATGTGAAGCAAAAACTAATAGAAATAGATAAATTCACTGTCAGAGTCGGGGATTTCAACAATCCTGATCAGAAGTGGACAGATCCAAGCCAAAAATCAGTAAAGATATAGTTGAAATAAACAACGTCATCAATCAACTGGATAAAATGGACATCTATAGACTGCTTTATCCAACAACAGAATACAAAGTCTTCTCAAGCTCACATTAAACATTCACCAAGATAGACCACATCTGGGACATAAACACACCTTTAAAAGAATAGAAATTATGCAATAGCTGTTCTCAGACCACAGTACAATTAAACTAGAAATAAGTAACAAGAAGATAACTGGAAAATTCTAAAATACATGGAGATTAAGCAACACTTCTATAAAACACACAGGTCAATCAAAGAAGAAATCTCAAAGAGAAATTTTTAAAATATTTTGAACTAAATGAAAACACAACTTACCAAAATTTGTGGGATGCAGCAAAAGCAGTGTTTAGAAGGAAATTTATAACATTAAATGTATATATTAGAAAAGAAGATATAAAATTAATAATTAAATATCCACTTTAGGAAACCAGAAAGAGAAGGGCAAATTATATCCAAAGTCAGCAGAAGAAAAGAGATAGTAAGAACTAGAGCAGCAATTAATGAAATTGAAAACAGGATATCAATAGAGAAAATGAGTGAAACCAAAATCTGGTTCTTTGAAAGGAGCAATAAAATTGATAAATCTCTAACCAGGCTAACTGAGGAAAAAAGAAGGGGAAACAAATACTAATATCAGAAATGAAAGAGGGGACATCACTACAGATCACAAAGACATTAAAAGGATAATAAAGGAAGATATGAACAACTCTATGGCCACAAATGTGATTACCTAGAATAAACGAACCAAGTCCTTTAAATACACAATTTTCGGGGGACCTACAAGATGGCAGAGGAGTAAGACGTGGAGATCACCTTCCTCCCCACAAATACATCAAAAATACATCTACATGTGAAACAACTCCTACAGAACACCGACTGAACACTGGCAGAAGACCTCAGACTTCCCCAAAGGCAAGAAAATCCCCACGTACCTGGCCATGTGGCTTACAGGGTCTTAGTGCTCCGGCCTGGTGTCAGGCCTGAGACTCTCATGTGGGAGAGCCAAGTTCAGGACATTGGACCACCAGAGACCTCCCGGCCCCACGTAATATCAATTGGTGAGAGCTCTGCCAGAGATCTCCATGTCAGTGCTAAGACCCAGCTCCACCCAATGGCCAGCAAGCTCCAGTGCTGGAAACCCCATGCCAACCAACTAGAAAGACAGGAACACAACCCCACCCATTAGCAGAGAGTCTGCCTAAAATCATACTAAGTTCACAGACACCCCAAAACACACCACCAGACACGGCCCTGCCCACCAGAAAGACAAGATCCAGCCCCACCCACCAGAACACAGGCACCAGTCCCCTCCACCAGGAAGCCTACACAAGCCACTGAACCAACCACACCCACTGGGGGCAGACAGCAAAAACAAGGGAACTATGAACCTGCAGCCTGCGAGGAGACCCCAAACAGTAAGTAAGTTAAACAAAATAAGAAAGAAATATGCAGCAGATGAAGGAGCAAGGTAAAATCACACCAGACCAAACAAATGAAGAAGAAATAGGCAGTCTACCTGAAAAAGAATTCAGAGTAATGATAGTAAAGATGATCCAAAATCTTGGAAATAGAGTGGAGAAAATACAAGAAACGTTTAACAAGGACCTAGAAGAACTAAAGAGCGAAAAAAAAAACAATGATGAACAACACAATAAATAAAATTAAAAATTCTCTAGAAGAAATCAATAGCAGAAGAACAGATAAGTGACCTGGAAGATAAAATAGTGTAAATGACTACCACAGAGCTGAATAAAGAAAAAAGAATGAAAAGAATTGAGGACAGTCTCAGAGACCTCTGGGACAACATTAAACACACCAACATTCAAATTATAGGGGTCCCAGAAGAAGAAGAGGAAAAGAAAGTGTCTGAGAAAATATTTGAACAGATTATAGTTGAAAACTTCCCTAATATGGAAAGAAAATAATCAAGTCCAGGAAGTGCAGAGAGTCCCATACAGGATGAATCCAAAGAGAAACACACCAAGACACATATTCATCAAACTATCAAAAATTAAATACAAAGAAAAAATACTAAAAGCAGCAAGGGAAAAGCAACAAATAACATACAAGGGGATCCCTATAAGGTTAACAGCCGATCTTTCAGCAAAAACTCTGCAAGCCAGAAGGGAGCAGCAGGACATATTTAAAGAGATGAAAGGAAAACACCT
Source organism: Balaenoptera musculus (assembly GCF_009873245.2). Taxonomy (NCBI): domain Eukaryota; kingdom Metazoa; phylum Chordata; class Mammalia; order Artiodactyla; family Balaenopteridae; genus Balaenoptera; species Balaenoptera musculus. The sequence goes on from NC_045788.1 coordinate 60,554,220, forward strand.
GCAACCAATATTACTCTACCCAGCAAGGATCTAATTCAGATTCAATGGAGAAATTAAAACCTTTACAGACAAGCAAAAGTTACGAGAATTCAGCACCACCAAACCAGCTTTACAACAAATGCTAAAGGATCTTCTCTAGGCAGGAAACACAAGAGAAGGAAAAGATCTACAATAACAAACCCAAAACAGTTAAGAAAGTGGCAATAGGAACATACATACTGATGATTACCTTAAATGTAAATGGATTAAATGCTCCAACCAAAAGACATAGACTGGCTGAATGGATACAGAAACAAGACCTGTATATATGCTGTCTACAAGAGACCCACTTCAGACCTAGGGACACATACGGACTGAAAGTGAGGGGATGGAAAAAGATATTCCATGCAAATGGAAATCAAAAGAAAGCTGGAGTAGCAATTCTCATATTAGAAAAAATAGACTTTAAAGACTACTACAAGAGACAAAGAAGGACACTATGTAATGATCAAGGGATCAATCCAAGAAGAAGGTATAACAATTGTAAATATTTATGCACCCAACACAGGAGCACCTCAACACATAAGACAAATGCTAACAGCCATTAAAGGGGAAATCGACAGTAACACAGTTATAGTAGGGGACTTAAACACCCCACTTTCACCAATGGACAGATCATCCAAAATGAAAATAAATAAGGAAACACAAGCTTTAAATGACACATTAGACAAGATGGACTTAATGGATATGTATAGGACATTCCATCCAAAAACAAGAGAATACACTTTCTTCTCAAGTGCTCATGGAACATCCTCCAGAATAGATCATATCTCATGTCACAAATCAAGCCTCAGTAAACTTAAGAAAATTGAAATCATATCAAGTATCTTTTCCGACCACAACGCTATGAGACTAGATATCCATTACAGGAAAAAAACTGTAAAATATACAAACACATGGAGGCTAAACAGTACACTACTAAATAACCAAGAGATCACCCTAAAGAAACCAAAGAGGAAATCAAAAAATACCTAGAAATAGATGACAATGAAAACACGACAACCCAAAATCGATGGAATGCAGCAAAAGCAGTTCTAAGAGGGAAGTTTATAGCAACACAATCCTACCTCAGTAAACAAGAAAAATCTCAAATAACCTAAATTTACAGCTAAAGCAATTAGGGAAAGAAGAAGAAGAACAACAACAACAAAAAGTTAGCAGAAGGAAAGAAAGATCATATCAGAAATAAACGAAAAAGAAATGAAAACAATAGCAAAGATCAAAAAACTAAAAGCTGGTTCTTTGAGAAGATAAACAAAATTGATAAACCCTTAGCCAAACTTATCAAGAAAAAAAGGTAGAAGACTCAAATCAACAGAAATAGAAATGAAAAAGGAGAAATAACAACTGACACTTCAGAAATACAAAGGACCATGAGAGATTACTACAAGCAACTATATGCCAGTAAAATGGACAACCTGGAAGAAACGGACAAATTCTTAGAAAAGCACAATCTTCCAAGACTGAACCAGGAAGAAATAGAAAATATGAACAGACCAATCACAAGCACTGAATTTGAAACTGTGATTAAAAACCTTTCAACAAACAAAAGCCCAGGACCAGATGGCTTCACAGGCGAATTCCACCAAACATTTAGAGAAGAGCTAACACCTATCCTTCTCAAACTCTTCCAAAATGTAGCAGAGGGAGGAACACTCCAAAACTCATTCTATGAGGCCACCATCACCCTGATACCAAAACCAGACAAAGATGTCACAAAAAAAGAAAACTACAGGCCAATATCACTGATGAACATAAATGCAAAAATCCTCAACAGAATACTAGCAAACAGAATCCAACAGCAAATTAACAGGATCATACACCATGATCAAGTGGGATTTATCCCAGGGATGCAAGGATTCTTCAATATACACAAATCAATCAACATGATACTCTATATTAACAAACTGAAGGATAAAAACTATATGATAATCTCAATAGATGCAGAAAAAGCTTTCGACAAAATTCAACACCCATTTATGATAAAAACTCTCCAGAAAGTAGGCATAGAGGGAACCTACCTCAACATAATAAAGGCCATATATGACAAACTCACAGCCAACATCGTTCTCAATGGTGAAAAAAATGAAACCATTTCCACTAAGATCAGGAACAGGACAAGGTTGCCCACTCTCACCACTATTATTCAACATAGTTTTGGACGTTTCAGCCACAGCAATCAGAGACAAGAAAGAAATAAAAGGAATCCAAATTGGAAAAGAAGTAAAACTGTCACTGTTCACAGATGACATGATACTATATAGAGAATCCTAAAGATGCTACCAGAAACTGCTAGAGCTAATCAATGAATTTGGTAAAGTAGCAGGATACAAAATTAATGCACAGAAATCTCTTGCATTCCTATACACTAACGACGAAAAATCTGAAAGAGAAATTAAGGAAACAATCTCATTCACCATTGCCACAAAAAGAATAAAATACCTAGCAATAAACCTACCTAAGGAGTCAAAAGACCTGTATGCAGAAAACCATAAGACACTGATGAAAGAAATTAAGGATTGTACAAATAGATGGAGAGATATACCATGTTCTTGGATTGGAAGAATCAATGTTGTGAAAATGACTTTACTACCCAAAGCAATCTAGAGATTCAATGCAATCCCTGTCAAACTACCAATGGAATTTTTCACAGAACTAGAACAAAAACTTGCACAATTTGTATGGAAACACAAAAAACTCCGAATAGCCAAAGCAATCTTGAGAAATGAAAACGGAGCTGGAGGAATTGGGCTCCCTGACTTCAGACTATACTACAAAGCTACAGTAATCAAGATAGTATGGTACTGGCACAAAAACAGAAATATAGATCAATGGAACAGGATAGAAAGCACAGAGATAAACCCACGCACCTATGGTCACCTTATCGCTGATAAAGGAGACAAGAATATACAATGGAGAAAAAACAGCCTCTTCAATAAGTGGTGCTGGGAAAACTAGACAGCTACATGTAAAAGTATGAAATTAGAACACTCCCTAACACCATACACAAAAATAAACTCAAAATGGATTAAAGACCTGAATGTAAGGCCAGACACTATAAAACTCTTAGAGGAAAGCATAGGCAGAACACTCTATGACATAAATCACAGCAAGATCCTTTTTGACCCACCCCCTAGAGAAATGGAAATAAAAACAAAAATAAACAAATGGGACCTAATGACACTTAAAAGCTTTTGCACAGCAAAGGAAACTATAAATAAGATGACAAGACAACCGTCAGAATGGGAGAAAATATTTGTAAATGAAGCAACTGACAAAGGATTAATCACCAAAATATACAAGCAGCTCATGCGGCTCAATATCAAAAAAAACAAACAACCCAATCTAAAAATGGGCAGAAGACCTAAATAGATATTTCTCCAAAGAATATATATAGATTGCCAACAAACACATGAAAGGATGCTCAACATCACTAATCATTTGAGAAATGCAAATCAAAACTACAGTGAATTATCAATCAATCACCTCACGCCGGTCAGAATGGCCATCATCAAAACATCTACAAACAATAAATGCTGGAGAGGGTGTGGAGAAAAGGGAACACTCTTGCACTGTTGGTGGAAATGTAAATTGATACAACCACTATGGAGAACAGCATGGAGGTTAAAAAACTAAAAATAGAACTACCATATGACCCAGCAATCCCACTACTGGGCATATACCCTGTTAAAACCATAATTCAAAAAGAGACAATGTTCATTGCAGCACTATTTCCAATAGCCATGACATAGAAGCAACGTAAGTGTCCACTGACAGATGAATGGATATAGAAGATGTGACACATATATACAATGGAATATTACTCAGCCAGAAAAAGAAACCAAATTGAGTTACTTGTAATGAGGTGGATGGACCTAGAGTCTGTCATACAGAGAGAAGTAAGTCAGAAAGAGGAAAACAAATACTGTATGCTAACACATATATATGGAATCTTAAAAACAAAATGGTTCTGCTGAACCTAGGGGCAGGACAGGAATAAAGACGCAGACATAGAGAACGGATTTGAGGTCATGGGTGGGGGTGGGAAGGGGAAGCTGGGATGAAGTGAGAGTGTAGCATTGACATATATACACTACCAAATGTAAAATAGATAGCTAGTGGGAAGCAGCTGCATAGCGCAGGGAGATCAGCTTGGTGCTTTGTGACCACCTGGAAGGGTGGTAAAGGGAGGGTGGGAGGGAGATGCAGAGGGAGGGGATATGGGGATATATGTATACATATAGCTGATTCACTTTGTTATACAGCAGAAAATAACACAACATTTTAAAGCAATTATACTCCAATCAAGATGTTAAAAGAAAAAAAAAGACACAATTGTCCAGTACTCACACAAGAAGAGATAAACAATCTGAATAGGCCCATATCTACTAAAGAAAGTGAATCAAACATTAATAAGCTTCTAAAACAGCAGCAAGGTCAGATGGTTTCACCTGTAAATTCTACGAAACATTTAAGGAGGAAATTACACCAATTCTCTGCAATCTACTTTAGAAAATAGAAGCAGGGGAAATACGTCCTAACACATTCTTTGAGCCCAGCATTACCCTAATACCAATGCCAGATAAAGACATTATACACATTATAGAAAAAAGAAAACTACAGGCCAATATCGCTCATGAACATCGATGTAAAATCCTCAATAAAGTATTAGCAAATCAGGAGGGGTGATGTCAGCCTCATGGCAGCATCTCCTCTCCCCTTTGATTTACATCTAACTGGACATCCATAATAGAGAAAAAGTTCCTCTACACAGCACACCAGGCTACCTGAGAGATCCATCCACCTTGCACCCGAATGTGGGTGGACTGGAACCTCAGAGGAGGCTGGGGACCCAGTACATTGGTGGCAGCAGGAGCAGCAGTGGGCCAGCATGCCATTCGGGCAATGGAGATGGAGGGTCAAAGTAGTGAGTGGGGGTCTCCCTGGCCATGCATGCTGGAGCTGGAAGGACCCATTGCTCTCTCTGAGGATAGGCTGCAGTGACTGAGAGGACAGAAAGGAAAAAGAAGAAGGCAAAGAGAACCTAAATGCCCATCTACAGAGGAATGGATAAAGAAGATGTGGTACATATATACAATGGGATACTACTCAGCCATTAAAAAAAAAAAAAGCCATTTGCAGCAACATGGATGGACCTAGAGATTATCATACTAAGTGAAGTAAGTCAGACAAAGACAAATATCATATGATCTCACTCATATGTAGAATCTAATTTTAAAATGATATAAATGAACTTATTTACAAAACAGAAACAGACTCAGATTTCAAAAACAAACTTATGGTTACCAAAGGGGAAATGGAGGGGGGAGGGATAAATCAGGAGCTTGGGATGAATATATACACACTACTATATATAAGATAGATAACAATGAGGACCTACCATATAGCACAGGGAATTCTAGTCAATATTCTGTGATAACCCATATGAGAAAAGAATCTGAAAAAGAATGAACATATGTATAACTGAATCACTTTGCTATACACCTGAAAGTAACACAACACTGTAAATCAACTATACTCCAATAAAATTAAAATAATAAAATAAAATAAAGAAGGCAAAGAGAACTGAAAGGATGCATTTCCTGCTGTCTGCCCCACGATTCTGGCAAGAGGACTGCCCACAAACCCGAGACACCCCACACACACATTCAAGGATCCCCATACCAGGCTGTAGGCAACCCAAAGCCTCAGGTGCCAAGCATATACCTCCCCCAGCTCTGCCATTGCCATTTTCCACCCTTTTATTTCTATCTGCCAGCTTTTTTTATTTTTTATTTTTTTAAATGTGCACACTCCCAACCTCCTTAGTGGTGAGTCAGCTTTGGGAAGAGAAATCAAAAACTTGTGCTATAGTGCCACATTCTGAAAAGAAACAAAAGGAAGTTTCCTAATTACCAACCTGTTGAACTGTTAGAATCAAAGTAAACAAAGTCTTAATAAGAAAGGTGTTCTCTACTTCAGATGCAGTGGCAAAGGCACTTTTCATCAAATACTATTGAAAAAATCATGGTATTACAGTAGCACAAAAAGAAAATGACAGTTTTACAGGAACTGAACCCAAAGATTTGGAATATTGTGATCTAGCTGATAAAGAATTCAAAACAGTTGTTATGAAGAAATTCAACAAGCTACAAGATAACTCAGAAAGGTAATACAATGATCTCAGGAATAAAGTCAATGAATAGAAGGAGTACTATACCAAAGGGATTGAAATTCTAAAAAAGAACAAAACAAATTCTGGGGCACAAGAACTCAATAAATGAGATGAAGAATGCATTAAAAAGCATTGGTAATAGAGCAGGTCAGATGGAAGAAAGAATAAGTGAGCTCAAGGATAGCAATATAGAAGTGTTTCAGGTGGAAAAGGAGAGAGAACTAAGATTTTTTAAAAGTGAAGAAACCCCGTGAGAATTTTCAGACTCCATTAGAAGAGCCAACATAAGATTAATGAGTATACCATAAGGAGAAGAGAGAGAGAAAGGAGCTGAGAGCATATTTAAAGAAATAATAGCTGAGACCTTCCTAACCTGGGGAAGGAACTGGATATACAGGTCCACGAAGCTAATAGAACACTTTATCTCAATGAAAAAGACCTTCTCCAGGACACATTAAAACTGTCAAAAGTCAGTGATAAAGAATTTTAAAAGCAGCCAGTGAAAAGGATAGCAACCTACAAAGGAACCCCTATTATGCAATCAGGAGATTTCTCAACAGGAATTCTACACACCAGGAGAGAGTGGGATGACATATTCGAAGTATTGAAAGATAAAAATTGTCAGTCAAGAATACCCTACCCAGATTGACACATACACACTACTATATATAAAACAGATAACTAGTAAGGACCTACTGTATAGCACAGGGAACTCTACTTAATTCTCTGTAATGACCTACATGGGAAAAGAATCTAAAAAAGAGTGGATATATGTATAACTGATTCACTTTGCTGTAGAGCAGAAACTATCACAACATTGTAAATCAACTATACTCCAATAAAAAAAAAAAACATACTCTATCCAGCAAAGTTATCCTTCAGATAGAAAGGAGAAATAATAGCTTTCCCAGACAAACAAAACCTGAGGGAGTTTACCACCACTATACCTGCCTTAAAAGAAACGTTGATCAGAGCTCTTCAAGGTAAAATGAAAAGGCAAAAGTACACAAAAGTGATTAAGGTGATAGTCAGAATTGGAAAACTGTAAATTTTTTAGAATAGTATATTAAACAATTATAGCATAAAGGTTAAAAGGGGAAGAACATTTAACATAACTATAGCTACTAAAACTCGGTAACAAAAATCACAGCATAAAAAGAGATAATTTGTGAAATCAAAAAATACAAAAGGGGAAGAGTAAAAGGATGGAACATATTTAGACAAATGGACATAAATTGCTATCAGCAGAAAAAGGACTATTGTATCTATGAGATGTTTTATGTAAACCTCATGGTAACCACAAAGCAAAAAGCTAGAGCAGAGACGCAAACATATAAAAGAGAGAGTGAGCAAATCACCATGGAAAATCGCCAACTTACAAAAGTAGAAACAGAAGGAAAAAGAAACAATGAAGAGACAAAATAACCAGAAGGCAAAAGATAAAATGGCGGTAGTACATCCTTACATATCAATAATCTCCCTAAGTGTAAATGGATTGAATTCATCAATCATGAGGCACAGACTGTATGGATTAAAAAAAAAAGACTCAACTGTATGCTGCTTACAGGAGACTTATTTCAGCTCTAAAGACACTCACAGGCTTAAGGTAAAAGGATGGAAAAATATATTCCAAGCAAATGGAAACCAAAAGATGGTGAAACTATACTTATATGAAACAAAATAGACTTCAAGCCAAACGTGGTATCAAAAGTCAAAGAAGGTTATTATATAATGATAAAAGAGTCCATATGTCAAGAAGATACAGCAATCATAAATACATATGGTCCCAACACCCAAGTAACCAAACATATTAAGCAAATACTAACACCTTAAGGGAGAAGTAGACAATACAATAATAGTAGGGAAGGTCAATATCCCACTGTCAGCAATGAATAAATTGTCCAGACAGAAAAGCAATAAGAAAATGTTGGAATTGAACCACACATGAGAATAAATTGACTTAACAGTCATATACATAACACTCTATGCAACAGCAGCAGAATACACATTCTTTTCAGGTACATGTGGAACATTCTCCAGAATAGATCATACAATAGAACATAAATCTTAGCAAATTTAAGAAAAGTGAAATCATACCAGCTACCTCTTCTGACCAAAAGGGTATGAAACTAGAAATCTACAAAAAGAAAGAAGATCTACAAATATGTGGAAACTAAACAGCACAATGGGTCAAAGAAGAAATCAAAGGGAAATGTAAAATTATCTCTGGGAATTCCCTGGTGGTCCAGTGGTTAGGACTTTGCACTTTCACTGCCAAGGGTGCGGGTTCAATCCCTGGTGGGGGAACTAAGATCCCACAAACCATGTGGAGCAGCCAAAAGAAACAAAAACCAAAAAACTCAAAACCAAATGAAAATGGAAAATACAACCTATTGAATATGGTGGGATACAGCAAAAACAGAGAGGAAAGTTTATAGCGATAAATACATATTAAGAAATTAGAGGGCTTCCCTGGTGGCGCAGTGGTTAAGAACCCACCTGCCAACACAAGGCACACGGTTTCGAGCCCTGGTCCGGGAAGATCCCACATGCCGCGGAGCAACTAAGCCCGTGTGCCACAACTACTGAGCCTGTGCTCTAGAGCCCGTGAGCCACAACTACTGAGCCCCCATGCCACACCTACTGAAGCCCATGTGCCTAGAGCCCGTGCACGGCAACAAGAGAAGCCACTGCAATGAGAAGCCTGCGCACCACAATGAAGAGTAGCCCCTGCTCGCCACAACTAGAGAAAGCCCGCACACAGCAACGAAGACCCAACACAGCCAAAAATTTAAAAAATAAAATAAATATATATATATATATATATATAAAAAGAAATTAGAGAGATCTCAAATAAATAACCTAACTTAAATGTACCAGAAAAAGAAGAACAAATCAAGCCCAAAGTTAGCAGATGGAAATAATACAGATTAGAGTGAAAGTAAACAAAATAGAGACCAGAAAAACAATACAAAGAATAAGCAAAACTAAGGGTTGGTTCTCTGAAAAGATAACGAAAATTAACAAACCTTTAGCTAGACTAAGAAAAAAAAGACAAAAAAAATTAGAAATGAAAGAGGAGATGTGACAGCTGATATTGCAGAGATACAGAGGATCATAAGACACTATTATGAACAATTATGTGCCACAAATTACATAACCTAGACAAAATAGATATATTTCTAGAAACACAAACCTACCAAGACTGAAGCAGGAAGAAACGAAAAATCTGAACAGACCAATAGTAAGTAAAGAGATTGAATCAGTAATCAACAAACTCCCAACACAGAAAACTCCAGGACCAAATGGCTTCTGGAGATTGCTACCAAACATTTAAAGAAGAATTAACACTAATCTTCCTCAAAATTCCAAAATATCAAGGAATAGAAACACTTCCAAACTCATTCTACAAAATCAGCATAACCTTGATAGCAAAACCAGATAAGGATAACGAAAGAAAAGATGAATAATTCTGATTAAAAAGAAAAAAAGCCCTTAACAGATTGGGTATAGAAGGAACTTAATTAAGGCCATATATGACAAACCCACAGCTAATATTATTATACCCAATGGAGAAAAATTGAAAGCGTTTCCTCTAAGATCAGGAACAAGACAAGGATGCCCATTCTCACCACTTCTATTCAATATAGTAATGGAATTACTATACTAGCTAGAGCAATTAAGCAAAACAAAGTAATGAAAGGCATCCAAATCAGAAAGGAAGAAGTAAAATTGTCATCATTTGCTGATGATATGAATTTACATATAGAAAATCCCAAAGAGTCAGTCAAAAAATTGTTGATATTAACAATTTCAGTAAAGTGACAATACAAAATCAACATACAAAAATCAGTTGCATTCCTTTACACTTATGATGAAACATCTGAAAAAGAAAGAAAACTATCTCATTTACAATAACATCAAAAACAATAAAACACTTAGGAATAAAGTTAACCAAGGAAGACGTGTACAATGAAAAACTACAAGACTTTGCAAAAAGATATTGAAAAAGAAACAAATAGAAAGACATCCCATGTTCATGGATTGGAAGAATATTGTTAAAATGGCCATAACACCCAAATACATCTACAGATTTAGTGCAATCCCCATCAAAATATCAATGATATTCTTTACAGAAATAGAAGAAATCATCCTAGAATTTATGTAAGACCACACAAGACCCTAAATAGCCAAGCAATAATGAAAATAAAGGAAAAAAGCCAGAGGTATCATGCTTCCAGGTTTCAAACTATACTACAAAGCCATAGTAATAAAAGCAGTATGCTACTGGCACAAAAATAGACACATCAACCAATGGAACAGCATAGAGAGCCCAGAATTAAACCTCAGCATATATGGTCAAGTAGTATTCCACAAGGGAGCCAAGAGCACCAAATGTGGAAAGGATAGTCTTTTCAACAAATGGTGCTGAGAAAACTGGAGAAACACATGTAGAGCAATGAAATTAGTCCCCTATCTCACATCACTCAAAAACAAACAAACAAATTTGAGGGACTTCCCTGGCAGTCCAATGGTTAAGACTCTGCACTTCTGGGACTTCCCTGGTGGTCCAGTGGGTAAGACTTCATGCTTCCAGTGCAGGGGGCCTGAGATATATATATATATATCTCAGTAAATCAAATCCAATATTTATCCCAGGTATGCAAGGCTCGTTCAACATTTGAAAATCAATTAATGAAGTCAAAGTTAGGCCATTATGCTGTACACCTTCAACTTACATAGTGCTGTATGTAAATTATATCTTAATAAAACTGAAAGAGAAAATCAATTAATGTCACATCAACAGGCTAGGGAATTCCTTGGCAGTTCAGTAGTTAGGACTCGTGCTTCCACTGCAGGGGACACGGATTTAATCCCTGGTCAGGGAACTAAGATCCTGCAAGCTGTGCCTCACGCCCAAAAAAACAAAAAACAAACAAAAAAGGCTAAAGAAGAAAAATCACATGATACTATCAACAGATGCAGAAAAAGCACTTGACAAAATCCAACACCCAGTAAACTAGGAATAGAGAGGAATTTCCTCAGCTTGATAAAGAATATCTACAAAAACCTACAGCTAACATACTTAACAGTGCAAAATCAAAGCTTTCCTACTAAGATCAGGTACAAGACAAAGATATCTCCTCCCACTACGCCTTTCAACATTACACTGGAAGTTCCAGCTAATGCAACAAGAAAAAAATAAAACTGTCTTTGTTCACAGATGACATGATCATCTATGAAGAAAATCCAAAAGAATTGACCAAAAAAAAAAAAAAAAAACTCCTGGAACTAATAATTGATTATAACAAGTTTGCAGGTTGAAGGTTAACATACAAAAGTCAACCACTTTTTTATTTACCAGCAATGAGAAAGTGAGACTTGAAATTAAAAACACAATACCATTTACATTAGGACCTCAAAAAAAATTAGGTGTAAATCTAACAAAATATGCATACAATCTATATGAGGATCTGATGAATGAAATCAAGGATCTAAATAAATGGAGAGTTATTCCATGTTCATGGATAGGAAGACTCAATATTTTCAAGATTTCAGTTCTTCCTAAATTGATCTACACATTCAATGTAATCCCAGTCGAAATTCCACCAAGTGTACTATAGAATGTGTAGCATGTGTGTGTACATGTGTGTGTGTGTGTGTGTGTGGCTTTTGATCAAGTCTATCAATTACTGAATGAGTAGTAAAATCTCCAACAGTAATTGTGGATTTGCCCATTTCTGTCATTTTTTGCTTCATACATTTTGAAGGTACATTAGGTGCATACACATTTAGGATTACATTTTGATGACATTGATCCTTTTATCAATGTGAAATGTCCTTTTATACCTTATATTAACACAGCCACACTACTTTTCTTATGCTTGTTTACATGGTACATCTTTTTCTATCCTTTTACTTCTAGCCCATCTGTGTCTTTATATTTAAAGCATGACTCTTGTATAAAGCCTCTACTTGGGTCTTGCTTTTTATCTGTTCCAACAGCCTCTTTTAATTGGAATGTTTAAGCCCATTGATGTTCAATATAATTATTGATATATTTGTATTTAAACTTTCCATCTTGCTCTTTCTTCTCTATTCCATCTCTTCTTGTGCCTTTCTTATTCCTTTTCTGCCTTCGTTTGGATTATTTTTTAGCATTCAATCTCCTATTTTAGCTTTTTGCTTATACCTGTTTTCAGTGGTAACTCCTATGATTTATAATACATCATCCTTACATTGAACCAGTCTGTATTTATTATACCACTTCATTTATAATATACTAAACACTAAAATTCCATTTATTCCTCATCTAATCCTTTGTACTATTGTCATGTATTTTACTTTTACATCTTATAAACCCAACTAAACACTTTTTGCTTTAAACAGAATTATTTTAAAGAAATTAACAATTTTAAAGCATTTTATATTTATCTAATCTTACCATTTCCAACATGCTTCATTCTTTCCAGGTCTGTACTTTCTCAAAGACTAACAAGTGTCACTAGATTGTGATTTTTATATGGTACATTTTCCAATATTTTAAATTTCTTGTTAGTAAAAATGTAAAATTAATTGTGGATTCACATTGGTAGCATAAGAAGGATAATTAAGAATGAGAATAAAAAAATAAAAAATAAAAAATAATTAAAAAAAAAAAAGAATGAGAATAATAGAATGAACTGGCCTGGACAAAGTAGACTGGACTAAGGTGCCAGTTCATAATGCAAAATCTTTTATAAGAACTTTAATATAAAAAAATTTACAGAATTTACGGTATAAGTTGTATTTTTTCGTGTCCACTGCCTGAGAAAAGACACATGTAAGGATGTAAAGACCCCCTGCACTAGCAAAGGTACACCAGAGGTACAACCTGTAGTAGAACTACCCTACCTGGCATTTAAAAATCTGTGTGCAATTTAGATCATCACATGGAGGGGGGGCAGTTTTTCATTTCCTGTGGTAAAATGTACAGCTCTGAGATCCAATGCAGAATTGTCCTAGCCAAAAATGCTCATAGCACCCAGATTGGAGGCACTAAAACTATCTGGCTATACTTTGGGGCATTACTTATTTTTACTTGTTTGAGAGAATAAGAAACATTCATGTCTAACAACAGAATACTTGATTCCCCCCCTCATTTCTAATCTAATTGTCTCCCATTATGATAAATGACACCATCATCCACACAACTGTTCCAACTAGACATATTTCCTTCCGTCCCCCCAACATACAACCCATCATTAAATTATTTGATGCCACCTTTAAAATATATCCCTAGTCTGCCAACCTCTCTTCTATCACTGTCACACTAGTTCAAAGGAGCATCACCTCTAGTCTAGACAGCAACCTCCTAACTCCCTGGAAACCATTCTCCACACAGCAGCCAGTCATCTTTTAAAAGCAAAACTCAAAAATTTTTTCTTCCCTGTTTTAAAATCTCCAAAGGTGTCTCACTGCACTTAGGAATTCAGACTCCTTGTGTTAGTTCACAAAATCATACGTGATGTGCCTCCTGCCTGCCTCTCTTCTCATCTCATGGCACTCTGCTCCTCAGCCACTGTACTGCCACCTCACTGCCTTACCTTCCATTCCTCAAACTTGCCAAGTTAATTCATGACTCAGGGACTTTGAACTACTGTTCTCTGCTAGATCTAGATCACATGGGTGGCTCCTTTTCTTTTGGAGCTCTGGCCCTGCTGAACCAATTCAGAATCTCCAGAAGTAGGACTAAGGTGGTTACCTTAAAAATAAGTAAACTAAAAAACTTAGATACACTAAAGTTTGTGAACCAGTGAGCTAAACTTTCTTTTCCTCATGTCTCTAAGCAAGTTACAGATTTGTTAATGAGCCTGGAAATAAAAAGTATCTGAGGATCCAATTCAATAATTTTTCTTGTTTCCCTTAGAAAACTTTCACATTCAGTGCATGTAGTAGTTAGATACAGCCATACTGCTGCAACAGACACCCAACAATAATAAAGAGACTTAAAGAGAAGAGGTGTAACATTTAGTGATTACATTCTGTGGAGAGTTCCAGTAGGAATTATACAATATGACAAAGTGGGAGTTATTCCTGGAATGCAAGGACGGTTCAACACATGAAAATCAATCATTCTAATATACCACATTAACAGAGTGAAGGGCAAAAACCACATGATCATACTAATTGATGCAGAAAAGCATTTGATAAGACTCAACACCCTTTCCTGACACACCCCCCCGAGAAAAAAATCAACAAACCAGGGGTAGAAGGAAACTACCTCAGCATAATAAAGACCATATATGAAAATCCCACTGCTAACATTTTACTTCAATGGTAAAAGATGCAAAGCTTTTCCTCTAAGATCAGGAACAAGGATGCTCACTCTTGCCACTTCTATTCTACATGGTTTTTGAAGTCCTAGTCATAGCAATTAGGAAAGAAAAAGAATTAAAAATCATTGAAATTGGAAAGAAGAAAAATTATGTTTGCAGATATTATCTTTCATGTTGAAAATCCAAGATTCCATACACATACACACAAACCCTTATTTTAATATAAAGCAAAATAAAAGAAGAAATCTAAAGAGAGAAATAGACAGCAATATAATAATAGTAGGGGCCTTCAATATCCCATTTTCATCAATCATCCAGACAGAAAATCAATACAGACACATTGGACTTAATAAGGCCAAATGCTTAATATCTAGAATATCAAAAGAACTCCTACAACTCAAAACCAAAAAAATCAAATAATCCAATTCAAAAATGGGCAAAAGACTTGAATAGTCATTTTTACAAAGATGATATACAAATGACCAACAAGCATGTGAAAAGAAGCTCAATATCACTAACCAGAGAAATGCAATTCAAAACCACAATGAGATATTACCTCCTATCCATTAGGACTGTTAGTATTAAAAAAAAAAAAAAAAAAAAGGAAGGAAGGGAGGGAGGGAGGAAATAAGTAATGATGAAGGTGTGGAGAAATTGGAACCCTTGTGCACTGTTGGTAGGATTGTAAAATGGTGCGACTGCTGTGGAAAACAGTATAGAAGTTCCACAAAAGATTTAAACTAGAACTGCCATAGGATCCAGCAATAGCACTTCTGGGTATGTAACCTAAAGAACTGAAAGGATCTCAAAGAGATACTTGCACACGTATGTTCACAGCAGCACTGTTCACAATAGCCAAATGTCCACTGACAGATAAATGGATAAGCAAAATAAAATGTGATATATACTTACAATGGAATATTATTCAGCCTTTAAAAGGAATGAATTCCTGTCACATTCTGCAACAAGGGTGAAGCTTGAGGACATTATGCTAAGTGAAACAAGCAAATCACAAAAAAGATAAATACTGTGTGATTTCATTTATATGAAGTACCTAAAATAATCAAATTCATAGACACAAAGTAAGATAGTGGTTACCAGGGGCTGGAATGTGAGTATGTTTTCAAGCCTATTTGTAGGAGTGGAATTGCTGAGTCATATGTTAACTCTATGTTTAACTTTTTGAGGAACAGCCAAACTGTGTTCCACAGCTGCTGCACCATGTTACATTCCCACCAATGTACAAGGGTTTCTATTCATCTACATGCTCTTCAACACTTGTCCATTTTTATTAAAGTAATCCTTGAGGGTGTGAAGTGATAACTTACTGTGGTTTTGAGTTGTATTTCCCTAATGACTAATGAGGTTGAGCATTTTTTCATGTGCTCATTAGCCATTTGTATATACGTTTTGGAGAAAGGTTTATTCAAATACTTTGCTCATTTGTAAATTGTGTTGTCTTGCTATTCTTAAGTTGTAAGAGTTCTTTATATATTCCGGATACAAGTCCCGTTATATTTTAAAGTTAAGGGAATGTCTGTTGATACAATTATTGTGGCTTTCTAGACTACACTTCATTAACTTCCAAAATATTTTCAAGTTAACAGTATTTTTTGATTAAGTACATCAAATATCACCTTAAATATAATTGCATAGAAGTTTAACAATTTAAAGCAACCACTGCATTTTGAAACAAATGAATTCCGAGCTGAGGAGAGGCAGGTATGGGGATCCATAAGTTAAAAGAAATTCAGAGATATATGCAACATATGGACCTTATCTGAAACCTGACTTGAACTGGAAAATTAATTATGAGACAATTTTAAATGCTAACTGAATAATTACTAATAAACTGTTAACATTTAAGTGTGATAACAGTATTGTGGTTATCTTTAAGAGCTTTATCTTTCAGACATACATAACTGACATATTTACAAATGAAACTATTTGCTACCAGGGATTTGCTTCAAAATAAATCAGGGTTGGGAAGATGGGTGGCATATAGATAAATCAAGATCGGCCATGAATTGATTATGTTGAAGTAAGTTCATCATACTATTTTGTATATTCTGAAATTTAGCATTAAAAATAAAATAAACACTACGCCAATGTCCACTATGTATTAAGAGCACAGGTGGCTGGCAGCAACTAAACAGTATCAACTAAAGTTTTACAAACTTAAGAAATTAATTTCTCAAAGCAAAAGAGCTCTGAGAAAATTAGTAATGAGACTGACATATCTGTACAATTATATATACAACGTTTTAAGTATTACCACCAGTCACAGGCTAACTGGGTAGTTATATCAATCACCGTACACACAATAGCACAAAGCAACAGCCATCAGCATCACTCTTTACCTACACAGTTCACCTCCTCACCAGAGTTCACTACGGGACTGGAACTCCCACTGGAAGAGTGTAACAACTACCCTCACTGGTTACAGAAAATACTGCCTTCAAGTAAGTATAAGTACATTGCAAGTAATTTTACAGCAATCCCTCAGGCCACCTTATGTTGGGTTGGCCAAAACGTTCATTGGGGATTTTCCATTACATCGTATGGGAAACCCAAACGAACTTTTTGGCCAACCCAATACTTACCCAAATTGCACATCCCACAGACAGGTGAATTAGGATAGCTAGATATATATAACTTGCACACTTAAGATACATATCCACCAGAATGACAATAATAATAGTAATAATAATAAACATTCACAAGGATTTAGAGAAGCTGCAACCCTTATGCACTGTGATAGGAATATTTTTAAATGGTACAGCCACTTTGGAAAACAGTTTGGCAGTTTAGAAAGTCAAACAAAATTTCCAAACAACCCGACAATTACACTCCTAGGAATCTACCTAAAAGAAATTAAAATATATGTCCACACAATGACAAATATGGGGAATGTTCACAGCATTACTATTCATAACCAAAAATGTAAACAATCCAAATGTCCGACTGGTGAATGAATAAACAAAATGTAGTATATCCATACAATGGAATACTATATAGCAACTAAAAGAACTAAAGTACAGGTATATGCTATAACACAGATGAACCTCAAAAACATTATGCCAAGGGAAAGAAGCCAGATACAAAAGACTCCAAATTGTATGGTTCTATTCACATGTAATTTCTAGACAGGGAAAATTTATAGGAACAGATTAGTGTGGCTGCCTAGGGCTTGGGGTAGGACCGGGAACTAACTGCAAAGGACCATGAGGGGAACTTTTATGGGCTGATGGAAATTTTCTAAAACTGGATTGTGATGGTGGTTTTGCAACTCCATGAATTTACTAAAACCACTGAATTATACACTTACAATGGGTGGATTTTAAGGTGTGTAAATTATAACTCAATAAAGTTGTTGTTGAGTACCATCACAATAAAGTCTTAGGAATGACTATTTTAAACCTCTGGCTTTCATTTCATATAATTTCAATATATTTAATTCTGACATACTCTCAGGATTAAGAATATTGAAAACTAAACTGGCTATTTTCAAAGGATTCCAAGTACACACCTCTCTAAACCTTACTGATCAAATACTGCTCTTTAAGCTCTGTGTCATGTAACTATGTGACAAAAATCACTGTCTGGAGCTTTCCTTAGCATTTCCCCTTAGCCATTTTGTTTTCCCCTAAACTTATGCCCTACAGTGTTCCTTTCCGTAAAAATCTCATTTGGCACCGCCCAAGTTTTCCGTTAGATCCAATATTTTCTTAAAATATTTCATAACCTGAAATAAAATTTTAAGTAGTTATATTAAACATCTACCTAAATACATATACATTCTAAATATAAAATGAACATTATCCTTTTTTTTTTTTGCTTTGTTCATTAAGCCACTCACATGCTGCCGTCTGGTAAGCTTCCAAACTTTGAAACAATGAAGTTTCAAATCAAGCTTTGTTTTCACTATTTTGGTTAAAAATTATTGTTTGTTTTAAGCTTATTTGATGGATTCTGACTCCATCTCTTCCCATTCCACTGAAAAATCTGCCAAAGCGGTAATGTTCCCTTTACGCCAGTCATTAAAACAAACATGTTT
This sequence comes from Balaenoptera musculus, assembly GCF_009873245.2. Taxonomy (NCBI): domain Eukaryota; kingdom Metazoa; phylum Chordata; class Mammalia; order Artiodactyla; family Balaenopteridae; genus Balaenoptera; species Balaenoptera musculus. The sequence continues at coordinate 60,572,809 of NC_045788.1, forward strand.
TTAACCAAACATTTTTTCCCCAAACCAAATCTCATATGAAACGCCAATAACCTACAAGAGATAAAATAGAAAGCTTCCAACCTCATAAATATAGCAGCCTCAAGGTATGGCTTGAAAACAAATGCGTTAAGTTACAAACTACACTGACTTCTGCACAGCACAAATACAAAAAAGGCAAGCTGAAAATACATAAGCAATACTTGTAAGAAAAACTTGGATATACTTGATTAAAAATATACTTTTTAGGAACTCAATTTTTAAAATGGATTAATTATAAAATGATTCCCCAAATAATTTGTCTTTAAAACTCCATAAATAAAGACATTACTTTTTAGGAATTCCATCTACTACAAAGGCTGTGCACATTTTATCATAATTTCCGTATTATGACAGATTAAAAAAAGACCAATGAAAGAGAAGTCAAAAGCCACATTAACACAAAACACTGGGCCTAGTGGAAAAGTGTCAAATAAATGAGTTTGTCAGCAAGAAATGCCAATTACCCAACAGGCAGTAAAGAAAATAGATGGCAAGAATGCTCTGGTAAAACCATTTATGTAACTGTATTATGAATTGAGAAAAAAAAAAAAAAACAGGACTATCTGCCTCCAGAATCAGGTACAAATCAAGCAAATATTCAACCAAAATAGGGACAAATAGTAAGGGTAAACCTGGAAAAGGGGATTTGTACTATTAGGAATTTTCAAATTTATCAACTACAAAATATAAACCCCTTCCCCTTCAGAAATCAAAGGTAAAGGTATCATGATATATAACTTCACCACATTTCTATAAAATAAAAATAGAAATTATTGCTATATGATTGTAAAAATGGAGGCAAGTAAAGAGTTCAGAAATATACTCGTTTATAATCAATTAAATGATGAGCCATAATTTGAACCCTAATTATCACATTATGTAGAAATCACAATTCAGGTATTGCGTCCTCAGATATTAAGTTATATGTTAAATAGTTCACATTTTAAAAACATTTTATCATTACATTATCAAATTTGATAAAATCTTATCAAAACATCTATGTATGCAATATAAATCATATTGTTAAAAGTATAAAGTAACATTTAAAGAAAACTGCTGAGGTGTCAAGTAAGTATTGTCTATTAAATATACACAATTTAACATTTAGAACTCCATAAATTAATTCTTGCTAAAAGTTGATTCAGGTTTACAAAGGCATACTTCGTGAACTATAATAAATTTCCCCAGCACCACTTTCCTTTTTTTATTCCAAAATTCTTTCATTACGTTTAACTTTCTTCTGTCATTCACACGTAAAAGTTACAGAAGGTTTACAATACGTAGTCTTCATCGTAACATGTTTTAAAAAATCTAAGCAAAGTGCACATTAAACTGGCTACAACTACTCAAACCTCTTGATTATCGTCAAATAAAAAATAGATGAACACTTCATTCACTTAAATCTTTCTGAGGAAAAAAAATAGTATACCTTGCTTAAATAAGAATTCCCCAGTAAGCATATTATATAAAAGATTTCCCATGTTATTTTATTAAGTTTTCTTTCTCTCATTAAAACTTTTTAAAAGTCTAATGAAGAACACATACTTACAAAGCCGTATTACACAACTACAGTACTGTTAATTAAATAAAGCAGCCCAGTATAGTTGTAAACATTTTAAATGTAGTAAACAAGACTTGGCATGTCTTTTCTCCCCAAAACTTGCCATTATAATGCTCTTTCCATAAATAATTATCCTTTCTGGAAAAGTTTTCCGATATATTTTAGTCTTTAAAAGTATTACACTGAAATAATATGTGAAAAGATTTAGTCATGGCAATTTCACTGAAGCTTTTATTGCCTCTGTTGATAATATGACAGGGATGTAAGAAACACAATTGAACTTACAGAGATATGCAGATGATAGTCACTAAAGATAATCTTGATCTCAAGTATTTTTATATGTGGGCACTTCTAATTTTATACACTTTACTATTTAAAAAGCATTACATTGTAAAATGTGTACCTGTTTTGACATTTGGCAAAAAGGAAACTGTACCTGTGGTTCAGTTTAAAACAAAGAATCAGCATGGGGAGTTTACCAGAATGAAGACTGAAACACTAATGAATTAAAGCAATTCAAGTTGTGTGTGTGTGTGTGTGTGTGTGAGCATGTGTGTCTCTTTCAATCTGTCAATCTCTCTCTTTCACACACACTCACACACACACGGCCATTATGTGTAAGCATTTTTAGTACAAAATATTCCCTGTAACCAGACATGTATCCTCAGAATAACCACACCACATTAAATCAGTCTTCTCTTTTCAGCCCTAGTAATAGTATTGTTTAATTCTAAGATGCCATCATAGAGTTAACAACCTTAACTTTTATGCTACATGATTATATTCAAAGCTTTATGTATTTTTTTGTTTATAATTACATAGTAATTATAAATGTTTAGTACCAAACTGATGACAAACACTATTTTGTTGAAAAGGTCTTGCATTTAAAAGGAAAAGTCTGTAAAACCCAAGGCACTAGGCCACGAATCAATATCAGACTTTTATGAAAAACAATTTATATTGGGGAAAAAAAGCTAATCGGATCTCATTTCCAAACACAGCATACCGGAATTAATTAATCAATTCAAAAACAATACCATAACTCAAAATCTTCAAGACAGGAAACAAAATAGTACATTTATATATATATATCTTTTTAAAATTTTTCATAATTGAAGTTCCTCTTAATATTTACAAATATGAAATCAGGAAATACTGAAAGCAGCAGGATTCTTCTTTTTTCTTTTCTTTTTTTAATAACCAATTCCAGTAACCTGAATAGAAATTTTCAAAATTTTCTTTTGATAGAATCATATTCTTGAATTAAAGTTATGATTAGAATATTAATATCTATGGGGAAAGCTTTCTAGTCAATTTCAAAATCATGTAAATAAAAAGTTTTAATATATCATTGTTTCTTAAAATCATTTCCCCATATACCTTATAATGTACTGCTATTCTGAAGTACATACCTTTGATAATTTCAACATTAGAACTTAGAGTGCCTGGATACACCAAGCAAAATCTACTCCTGCTAAAAACCAGTCATCCAATATCTGAAATTTTACATTTTTTAACCTGCCTTATAGAAATGTTTAAGAAAGCAATAAACCCTTCTTCACAGGTCAAGAAGTGAACAAAGAAATGAGCATTTTCAGCATGAAAGCAGTTCATGGGTCTCGTAATGAAGAAAAAAAAAAACATACAAGACAGAGTTCTGCTTTGATGTGAAAACTGAGCTAATCTGAGTGAAACAAAGAACAGTAGAAATTAAATAATTTATGAAAATAGAAGCCAGACTGGTACTTTGCATCAAGTGCATGCCTGCTTGAAAATCTTTGCTCCTGAAATATTTGGCAACCACAGTGATTAGCAGTTAAAGCAATTTCAACAAAATAAGAAGTCATCAAAAATGGACTATTTGTCTGAAAGAGCAGTACCTATAAGAATTGAACTTTATGGCTCATTACAACCATTTTCAAAATTTAATTCCTACTATCTTCTTATAAATTAAGAGAATTTCATTTGTGTTCCATAGTGCGCTGACCAAAAAAAACCCAAAAAACAAAAATAAACCCTCATGCCTAAATTTAGAATATTGTATTATGTAGCAATCTAAAACATTCAAAACAAATTAAATAGTTTAACTTACTCGACAGGCATATAAGCGTTTCAAAATCATAATGAAATCCAATTATGGAGTGCATAATGTAGACAGGAGTAGAATCTAACATTATGCAGATGTTTTTCTAAATAAAACCCCCTGTAAGACAACTATATATAAACATGGGTAAGATAAGTGCAGACTAGTTCTGTGGAACCTTCTGAAATCGAGGGTCTAAAACACAGTAAAATTTTGGGTAGGCACACCAAGTTATACTAAAAATTTTTCACGTTGGTTATTTTGACTTTTTTTTCAACAGATACTCTACTCACGTTAACAATACATGTGATTTGCCAGGAAAAAAAAAAAATCCCCCCATACCAAAACACCATTCCAGATCTGGTACACTTAAATATATCACTCTCACTGGAAGTGCTATCAGCATAGTCTTTGCAACTAGCCCAAAGCATATATTTAAGAAGTTTTTATAAATTGTGATGTTCACATGTTTAATTCTTATGCCAAACTGTTTTCTGATGAAGACAGCATTGTGCTTTATGCAAGAATGGAAACTTCAAAAAAATCACCATAAAGCTTCTAAGACTTATGGGAGAATAAACTAGGATGGTCCACAGATATAAGATGAAATCCACAATGTTGGAATAATAAATGTTTAGAGCGGCCCAGACTAGAAGACAAGCCCAAACCACCATTAGAAGAATGAAATACGATATGGTCCAAGATGTATCCTTAAAGTTTTGTCTCAACCCTCAGTCTGAATTGTGAGGATTGATCTTCAGTTCAGTCCAGCCAGCAGAAATTGACTGTGCAATTTTCCATTGTATTTATTGTACAGACTATGTACATTCTAGAAGGTTCCTTTAGTGCTACACTGTTGTACTTTTTGTCCCAGCAATTTGAGGGCGTGCAAATTCCACAAAGTCATCAATAAGAACGGGCCATGCTCCTGTGGGGGGGGGGGGGGGGATGGGAGAAAGGAAAGAAAGAAAAGCAGAAATAAGGCTAACATTTTAATAGAATCCTTTATTTTTTAAAAATATCTTCCCCATAATTGTTAAAGTATGTCATTATACGTATTCCCACTGATAGGACTTCCAAATTTCTAGCTCTTTAGTGTTTCTACCTAGAGTATTCCTTTCTTTCTTCTCTATTATTCCAACACTTGATAATTCCTTGAATGATAAATAACCCTTCTGGTAATTAATAATATTATGGCTTTCTGAAGGCCACTGAAGTCAGGCCACGGAAGTAATTTGGTCAAATCTGACCTTGATATGATGACATGCTGCCAGTGCTGCTGAAAGCACAGTAGGTTGGAGTTAATCTTTTTTTGCACTTTGTGGCAATCTTACAAATGAAATTAACAGCAAGGATCAAACTCTAACCTATTTCATGGTAATAAATTACTAAAGGATTTTAAATTACATATATGCATGCCTCTATACATGCCTCTATGCCAACCTCCAAATCAGGAAGTTCTTCACTTTTGTGTAAGGTCTAATAGAAAGCACAATTATCAATTATCAGTCATTTCTCACTTCTTAAAGAAGACAATACATGACAATGGAAACAAAGATAAGGAAATAACATTATCTTTGGTTACATTAAGTAGTTCCAGGACACTTTTAAGGACACCAAGGTTACTAGAGATTTTTCAAAGAATACCTCTGTCTATTCAACAATATCAAAAAAAAAAAAATTCTGCTAATTCTCAAGGGGAACTAGGTAAGTATGCGAGAAGAAATGAATGTATATCACTGCCAGTTCCAGAAAAACAAAAGCACACGTCCTGATAGTGGATGGTAGAATCATCCTTATACATACATGAAGAAACAGCAAAAAAGCATTCAATCAGTGAATATTTACTGAATGCCAAGAGTACTACAGTAGGAAACTAAAGTCCGTTTCCATTTGGACAAGGTCACTAAACTTAAGGAGTTTACAATCAAGTTCACAGACAAAACAAACAGACAACAACAAAAAATACATATACAAGTACTATAAAAGTACATTAAGAAAAGAACAGGCTCCTAAAGTAAACTGAAAATCTAAAACATGGATGAAAAGTACTCATGCCTTTCTGGAAGACATGAATACACAGAGTTGGTATTTAAGGAAATAATGCAGATTGGTAAAGAGGATGAAGGTATTTCATACATTCAGAAGAGCACAAATAAAAGCTCAGAAGAGGGAAATCTAACTCTAAGAAAAACAGAAGTAGACAAGAAGTTCAAGAGTGTGTGATAAAAAAAGACAAATTTTTCAAAAAACTGGTAGAGCAAAATGTTCATTACCTTCTTCATCATAATTAGACATGTCATCTGCAATCATTGTACTGAAGTCTAAAAGAAGATTCCAAGTATCTTTTGGTATTGATCGTTTATGATGTTCCTATTAAAAAAAAAAAAAAAAAAAGCATCCAAATCACTAAAAAGAGTTTCAAAAAAACAGTCCAGATGATGCCAAATACAAGAATGCAAAACAACCTATGTAATAAAATTCTGGAAATCAAATTTTTCATTCTATGTCCATTACATGCTCTGAAATGAGTTAGTTATGCTTTAAAATGTTAATTTATCTTCAAACAAAGCAAAAGTTTAGAGAAAACACCAAACTGCAGAAAATATGAACTTACCAACAAAAATTTATTCCATAAGTCTAAGAATTTAAATCTTCCATTAAGCACTAAATTCCAGTAGGCAATGGCCATTTCTAGATCTGTAATATTAAAAATAAATTATATACTTCAAATGTCAGGAATATTTGTCCCTGAAAAAAAAACACCAGGTAAGACAAAAGATAGCCTTTAAAAAAAAAAAAAAAAAAAAAAGGCTTGTGTCCTGAATACTTACATAATAAAAATTTCCTATAGAGTTAAGTCCAAGCTTTGTATCCTGCTTCCATCACAAATGAATGGTGCCTTCAGGGCAAGAAGGGTATCACTTACCTCATAAGGGGTTTCTGAAGTTTAAATGAGATAATGTAGGTAAGCATGTTTGACTAGCTCATAAGTATTCAAATATTAATGTACACCAGTGTTTCTTGACCTCAGCACTTTTGACATTTTGGGGCAGATAATTTTTTGTTGTGGGAAGCTGTCCTATGCATTACAGCATTAGCAGCATCCCTGGCCTCTATCCACTAGATGCCAGAAGCAGTTCTGCCCCATCCCCAGTGGTGACAACCAAAAGTATCTCCACATAGTGACGAAGGTCCCCTGGGAGGCAAAACTGCCCCCAGCTGTAAATCACTGAGGTACACCTATAAGCTGTAACGCAAAGAATTACTACCCACAATCCTAACCAATCTTACACTCCAAGCTGTTGGCTGACTGATCCTCAAGGAGACCATTAAGAATATTAAAAATTAAAAATAAACTTAAGATTTGTCCTTTTAAAAGTTTGATGAAGAGGATATAAATGACTATTTAACTGGTTTTGGAGCCGATAAGGATAAAGAAGCAATATTACCACATGACAAAAAACTGTATCTGTCATAACAACAGAGAGAAAGAACTATGATCTCTTTGAAAGAACTAAAGTAGTTAGGTCAAGCTTTTACGAGTAAATTTACATTTCCAGGTCAGGAAAAATTACACCCCAAGTAACTTAAAAGTCCTTTTAGATATTATCTCCAAACTACTCTGGATAATCTGAGGAATCATGGAAGACTAGGAAAGACTCCAAAAAGGCTCACATCCTGCCTGAAAAAAAACATATAGGACATAAGGCAAAAAATCCCCCATCTTCACTAGACCCTAACCTCTTCAAGGATAGGGACTACATATCCGCTAACTAGCAGACTGAAACACACAGTAGGCATTCAGAAACTGCTGAATAAACAAGTTTCCTGTGGTTCCATGTGCAATGTACTTACTATCAAATGCATCATTATGTCTTCCTTCAAACTCAATGGAAAAGGTGCCTCTTCTCCCATCCAAGGTTAAGCCCTTAACACCATTATTATGGATCCAATATGCCCTCCTGCCTTTTCAAGGAATCTGGTCTACTGATTAGTTTTCTTCTCTCCCTGTATCTTCAACTTTGCCCTGTCTTCCAGCTTTCCCCTCCACAAAGGAACATGCTCAAGTTATCACCTATCTTTAATAAATCTTTCTTGTATCTCTCCATTCCCTTACAAGCTACCCTCTTTCTCCTTCCCTTCACAGATCATCTTGAGAGAGTACATGGAGTCTTCTACTTTTATTTTTAATGTGCTCATGAAAACATGTTTGAAAGTCAAGTTCAGATCCCCATGTTTTAAGAGAACTAGAAATATGACAACAATCCCTAATCACAATTCCTTTTTAATCTTTGCAGTCTTTAAAGCTCTATACCAAATATTCCTTCCAGGTTCTTTAATTTTATTGTTTTCTTTACCAACCAAACATATAATTGTCTATCTTAAGTGCAGTAAGATCGCTGTTATTAGCATGTATAGTAGGATTTGCTGTTATTAGCATGCTTAATGATATCCTTCTTCACTTCAAATGCATTAAATTTATGAGAACTAAGCTTATTACTAGTGTTAGCATTTTTTTCCCTTTTCAATTAATTTTTAGAAAATAAGGATGAGAAACAATGAAATATTCAAATAACTGTAAACCATGAGACACCTATAAATGCCCATTTCTCAGCTGATATACTGACCTAAGAATCTTAAAAGAATAGGAGTGTACATATATGATGTTTGAAAGTTCAGGTAGTTAAAAGAACGCTTTGTAATCTACATTCATTGTCCAATTTCCTCACCTACCACACATTTTAATTCTATAAACTAGTGTCCACCTCCGTCACTCACCCCACTGAAAGTAATCTCTGAAGGGTCACCAAGCCCTTCTGGTTGCCAAATAAACCTGTAAGTCCTTAGTTTACTTGGCTCTCTGCCATATTTGACAAAATTGAGTACACATCCTGGATGGAACTGTCGCTTCTTTCAGCCTTAATGGTATCACTCTATTGATTTTCCTCTGTCCTCTCTGGCCTTATTTTCTTTTACTGCTCCTCTTCCTCCATTCGTCCATTAAATGTTGATGCTCTATAACACTGTACGTCAGCAATAATCACCTCTACTTCTCTCAGTAGATTTTTCAAACCTTTACCTTTTTTCAAGCTATACGCTCAAACCATCTCTACCAAGTCCTAAATCTGAAACTGCTCTCTCTATATTCTAGATTCTTACATCTAATTGCCTAAGGACATCTTCAACTGGATATCCACAAACAACTCAAATTCAACAGGGCTCAAATTGAACTCATCTTACCTCTATAGACCTACCATTTTCTTTTCTCTCAATGAATGTCATCACCCTACAGTGTTTCTCAATGAAACACAATTTTTCATTGTAAGGAAATGAAGTCCTATGCACTGCAGGTCATTTAGCAGACCCCTAATCCCAGTAGAAACCCTCAGTCGTTATAACAATACCAAAAATACACCCCCCCCCCCATTTCCAAATATCCCCAAATGGGGGTTAAGACTAACTTCCTCATCACACTTTCAATCAAAGCTTTCTCATTTTGGCTTCTAAGTACCTTTTAAATCTCTCTCTCTTCTCCATCCCTTGCTAGGGCCTATGCTAGGGTCCTCTTCATGTCTAGCTAAATCACTGCAACAGCTTCATAACCAATTTCTCTTCCTCTAGTTCTGCCTCCACACCTTTTAAAGGACCACACTGCTTTCAGATGGACCTTTCAGGCATATAAATTTGGTTTCACTTCCATGTTAAAATTCTTCAATGATTAAAACAACGAGATACCACTACACTCCTTTTGGAATGGCCAAAATCCAAAACACTGACAACACCAAATGCTGGCGAGGATGTGGAGCAACAGGAGCTCTCATTCACTGCTGGTGGGAATGCAAAATAGTACAGCCACTTTGGAACAGTTTGGCAGTTTCTTACAAAACTAAACATACGCTTACCATACAATCCAGCAATCACACTCCTGGGTATTTTCCCAAATGAACTGAAAACTTATATCCACACAAAAACCTGCTCATGGATGTTTACAGAAGTCATAACTGCCAAAACTTGGAAGCAACCAAGATGTCCTTTAGTAGGTAGACAGATATATAAACTGTGGTACATCCAGATGAAGGAAAATTATTCAGTGCCAAAATGAAATGAGCTATCAAGCCATGAAAAGATACGGAGGAAAACAAATGCATAATATTATTAAGTGAAAGAAGTCAATCTGCAAAGGCTACATACTGCATGATTCCAACTATATGACATTCTGGAAAAGGCAAAGCTATGGAGAGAGTAAAAAGATCAGTGGTTGCCAGGGGTAAGGAGGGAGGAAAGGATGAACAGGCAGAGCAGAGGTTTATTAGGGAGAGTGAAACTTCTCTGTATGAAGCTATTATGGTGGATACATGTCATTATACATTTGTCCAAACTCATAGAATGTACAACATTAACAGTGAACCCTAGGGGAGGGATAAATTAGGAGTATGGGATTAAGATATACACACTACTATATATGGAGTAGAGAACCAACAAGGACCTACTGTATAGCACAGGGAACTATACTCAATATCTTGTAATAACCTATAATGGAAAAGAATCTTATATGTATCCCATATATATGTAACTGAATTACTTTGCTATACACCAGAAACTAACACAACATTGTACATCAACTATATTTCAATAAAATTAAAAAAAGAAAAAAAGAGTGAACCCTACTGTGAAGTTGAACTTTGGATGATAATAATGTGTCAATGTAGGTACAACTGTAACAAATGTACCATTCTGGTGGGGATTTGATAATGGGAGAAGCTATGCATGTGTGGGGGAAGGGAGTAGTTGGGAAATCTCTGTACCTTCTGTTCAATTTTGCTGTAAATCTAAAGCAGTTCAAAAAATAAAGTCTATTAACTTTTTAAAATCTGCAATATTTCCTACTGCCTTCAGATAAAAATCTACATTTCTAGTCAAATGAACTTACTTGCAGTTTCTCAAAGGTGCTATGTCTCTCACCTCTAAGCAACTGAACTTGCTAATCTCTCCACATTAGAGATGGCTTCTTTTTCTTTTGGCTTTGAAAACATATATTCATTCTTCAAGGCTCAAAAATTACAATCTTTGTGAAGACTTTGCAAACTCACCCAGACAGACTTAAGATGTTCCTAACTCCATGCTCTCAGAGTAACCAGCCAATAAATGTTTTTGGATGAAACAGGAATATTCAAAAAGATTAATAAGTTATTATTAGGAGCTGAAACACACAAGATTAAGTTGTACAGGGATAAAATGTCAATTGCCACAAGCATATGAAAAACTGCCCTTTAGGGAATTCCCTGGTGGTCCAGTGGTTAGGATTCAGCACTCTCACTGCCAGGGCCCCAGGTTCAATCCCTGGTCAGGGAACTAAAATCCTGTAAGCCGCATGGTACGGCCACACACACACAACAAAAAAACGGAAAGGAAGGGAGGAAGGGAGAGAGGGAGGGAGGGAGGGAGGAAGAAGGGAAGGAAGGAAGGAAGGAAGGAAGGAAGGAAGGAAGGAAGGCTGCCCTTTAGTTAGAAATGTCTGAGTGACAAAGGAATAGCCCAGCTAGAGAGAAGTGGTTTAATATAGTCGTTTAGCCTCTTAAATCTCAACTCCACCACTAATTAAGTAGCCTCGGGCAACTAAGTTCACCTCTCGGTAATTCAATTTAAAAAAAGATAACAGTACCTACCCTCACAGGGTTGTTGTAATAATTAAACGAGTGAATACACCTAAAACATTGGAACAGTGCCTGGTAAATAACGTGTCCTTACTATTACTATTGTTTATTTTTAATAATTTTAAAAATTACTATTATAGATTCTGAAGCAGTATTGGAAAGAGAACTAAGTCAATAATAATGTAACAAGAACCAACAACAGCAGTTAGAATAAACAGAAGGATAACACAGAGAAAAAGACACAAGCAAGTCCTAATAATAGTATTACCTGGGGCTTCCCTGGTGGCGCAGTGGTTGAGAATCTGGCTGCCAATGCAGGGGACACGGGTTCGAGCCCTGATCTGGGAAGATCCCACATGCCGCCGAGCAGCTAGGCCCGGGAGCCACAATTACTGAGCCTGCGCATCTGGAGCCTGTGCTCCGCAACAAGAGAGGCCGCGATAGTGAGAGGCCCGCGCACCGTGATGAAGAGTGGCCCCCACTTGCCGCAACTAGAGAAAGCCCTCGCACAGAAAACGAAGACCCAACACAGCCATAAATAAATGAATAAATAAATAAATACATAAAATTAAAAAAAAAAAATAGTATTACCTAAAATTGAGATACTTGAAGAATGAATCCTTAAGCCCTTATAATAAAATTAAAAATGCAAACAGAGGTAATCCCAGTGTCATTCTTTCAAACTGAATCAACAAGGGCAATGTGCTGTTTCATAAAAGATGATCAATTGAATGACAGATGAATATGGAAATGAATTGAGACTGGATCCAAACACCATCCCTAAGGGGAACAAAACGTTGCCAACTCACTAGGGAGGATGAATGGGGATTTAAAATCCTATTCACAAAGTCTTAATTTACCTAGAGATATCTATAGTTAGCACAACATAATATAATAAAAAGAATATAAAATGTGGAATCAGAAGATCTGAGGTTGAGTCCCAATTCTACCAACTCTAAAGTTACGTGACCTTAATAAGTCAGCCTCTCTGACCATGAGTTTCCTCATCTTTATGACAAAGAGGTTTTTTACTTAGCTCCAACGGTTGTTATGAGAAGCAAATGGGATTACGTAAATGAAAATACACATTAAAAACACTCTATAAAATTATTTCTGAATATTAAATAAATGTTTAACAAGTAATGTTAAAAATGTTTAAATCAACTGCACAGGTATAACATTCTAGCTGAACCACGACACTTTATAAGAAAATAACCTACAGACTTTAAGAAAGTTCAGGATGGTCCTAAAAATACCATGGCTGTAAAAAACAAATGTAATTTTTGAACAAATTAATAGAATGAACAGTCTCGCAAAAAATAACAGACCCATAGTATTCTACATTAAACAGCCTCCTTCTGGAGTATTATGTTCAGCTTTAAGAACTCTATTTTGAGAGAAACTGAGAAACTGGAAACGTTATCTAGGGGTGACAGCAGCGGAATAACAAAGGTCTTTTCAAATGAAGAACAGTTAAAATTTGGAATGCTGACCTGAAAAAAAGGAGAAGGGATAAATGAGAAAAAAAAATGGTTAGACTTCCTTTGTGCTGCAGCAAAGGTCATATAAGAACAAAGGTAAAAGTTATAAAGACAAAGATGTTAGCTTAATAAGGAAAAACTTTGTGATAGCAAGGAAGAGTATTCTGTGATAAGAATGGACCACTTTCTAAAACAATGTGTGTTCAATCCCCGCCCTGTATATTCAAACATAAAAGCTAAACGAGCATCAGGTACAGGTGCTACTTTGCACAGGTTAGATTTAACACAGGACTTATGAAATCCCTTTCAAATTTAAGATTCAGAAGACCATCAGAAATGGCAGGTGACTGAAGCAGATGGTGACAGAGGAAGTACCCTATCCTGGTGTCACAAGAAATAAGGTTATAGAAAATGAGAAAATATGGAAAACACCAGCTCTCATTAGAATTAGCACAGCTATTTATAAATAAACTGCAGTGCTGTCACTGTCACTCTTTGCCAATTTGTTTGGGCCTCACCTCCTCTCCTACGATCTCATAATTCCTTTCTGCTAAATATTATAATTTAAGAGCCCTGTGAACCCTTAGAAAGGCTGTCAAGAAAACTGTTTTCTTTTTAATTAAGTTCTTCAACTAAGCAAGTCATTACATTTCCTGACACCCAATACCAATGCAAAACAAAAAGAGAAATTATGATTTGTCTTTTATTACATTTTTTCTTTTTTTCTAAATTAAGACTTTTTTAGTTTTAGGTTTATGGAAAAACTGAGCAGAAAGTACAGAGTTCCCATATACCTTTACCCCACATTCCCCCCATTTCCACTATTTTTAAGATACTGTTTTAGTGTGGTATATTTCTTATAACTGATGAGCCAATATTATTAACTAAAGTCCAGTATTTTACATCAGGGCTCACTCTGTGCTGTATATTCTATGGTTCGGGGCTTTTTTTAAAACAACTTCTAAATTGTGGTTAAATACACATAAAATTTATCATCTTAACCATTTTTCAGTGTACAGTTCAGTAGTGTTAGTTACATTCACGGTGTTGTACGATGAATCTCCAGAACTCTTCATCTTACAAAACAGAAACTCTATACCCATTAAACAATGTTACATTTTTCTTAAGCTCAATACTTACTACATAAAAGAATAAAACATAATTTTAAAATCGAATTCTTCAGCACAATATTTTTCTCAAATTTTCCTGTAATCTAAAATTCCAATTTATCATCATATTGATATATCGAACAGCTATAAAAATGTTAATTTTACTTTATCTTCACCAAATATAATAAAAACTAAGATTCAATATCAAGACTACATAGTCACCCAAAAACATCATTTATTTTGTGCTCTAGTAAGGGGTAGGGTTATAACTAAGGAATAGGTTCAGCCCCTTTAAATCAACACTTGAGATTCAAAACATTTTCTCTAATGGTATCAAAACATTGTGCTACATTTCTAAACACAAAGAAATAATTCTTTTAGTATATACATGTAAGTTCGAAGGCGTTAACTGGTTTTTATTTGTGGGAATACAAGAGGAGACTAGAAAAAATAGCCCAGTTAACTTGTGGCCACAGATACAAGATAGAGGAACTAACACTAGGTATCCCAGCTTATTTTGCCTGCAAAAACAAACAGAATAAGATGCAACCTAAATTAATTGGAAAGGAGACTTCATTATTTCGAATTTTGCTTAATAGGTATTTTGTAAATCTTAATTCAGTCACATTTAGTCACTCTTTAGGCCAATTCTCAAATACAAATGTTGTATATTCATCCCTTCTACTAGCTTTCAGTCACTTCCTCAGTCTAATTCCTATCCACATAATCCTTTTCTCAAAGCTTTTTTTCTCTCTAATCTAAAATATAAAGAATGATTCGTACAAGAGGCCCCTATTAGCCTCTCCGACTACTGTATCTTCAAAATCAAAAACTCACTTCCATCATTGGGTAAGTTATTTAACTTGCCGTGCCTCAGTTTCCTCATCTGCCAAATAAGGATAAAAAATGTCTAGCACTCTATGACCGGCACACGGCAGCTGGTGACTTACTGAATGAAAGAACGAGTAACTCATAAAGCTGTTAAACACTAAGCGAGGCGGTGTATGCACGGTACTTAGCACGCTGCCAGGCACACCAAAAGCTCACGCTAAATGGCTGCTACTGCCACCATCATCTTCAGCGCATCCCCACTGCCCGTAAATTCCAATTTAAGCCTCTCTGTCCTGTTTTTAAAAGAAGCCTTATCTCACCAATTTAAGCTCCAAACAAACATTCCCACTAAAATCAAATCATTTTCTCTCTTCCACAAAGAAGCCAAGCTTATTTCTGAAGTCTTAGACCTTCATTCATAACTATCCTCTCCCTGGAACATTTTTCATCATCCCTTGCCCAAATATCAAATCCTTTAGTTCTCATCACTTCTTGCCCAGGAAGCATTTCCCAACCATTCCTGCTTTTACTCATTTCTCCTTTTATCTAAAACGCTCACACTCATATTTATTATTTTGCATTATGTGCTACTGTCTACTTTTTCTGAATAATCTGCAAATTACACTGTAGCTTTTACCTTCACTTCCCTTAGCCATCCCCAAAGCAAATGTGTGGTTGTTTCTACAGTATAAACTGACTGATCTAAACTGTTAACAGTGGCTATTTCTGGATAAGATTATGAATGACAATCATTTTTTTATTCTTTCTTATAGTTTCCAAATAATTCACACCAAAAAAGAATACATTTATCTGGCATTCTGTGACTCAGAAATCTTACAATGCTATTTCAACAGATACATAGTGAAAAACTTATGATCCTAAGATCCTATAATATCTTCTGAAAAATAAACGATCAAACATACATACCTATGTCAGTGGAATTTTAACAACTATTTTCTGTATTGTAGTTCTTAAAAAAAAATAAAAAAATCAGTGGTTCACATATAGTATCCAGGGTAACTCTGTTATTGAATAGGCAGGGTATTTTCTGATTAACTAGAAGTTCACTGTTTCTCAGTATTTTTCAGTAACTGATAATGACTTTATGCTCAAAACATAGAACTTTCTATTACAAACGTGATGCTGTCAATGTATTTGAATATATTTGAAACACCAAATATAATTTTTAAAAATTCTTACCTAATCCTTTTTGTCCTGGATTCTTTGCAAAATTAAAAGTAAACTGGTAAAAATCCTTAAATCGTCCTGGTTCTTTCAATTCTTGTTCCATCTTGGGTATCTGGGCCTTTAGTTTTTCTATGCTGTCACATCTATATTGTAAAATTAAGTTTATAAAAGATAAACTTTTTCACTATATATTAAGAACATTTATTCCTACAACAGTTTATATTTCATAGAACTTCTTCTTAAAAACTCCATTAAATTTTCATCTTTTTACATTACATAAACAAGTATGGGGTTAGATGGAGGAAGAAAAGATCTGGGGTGATTAAATGTTAGAAATAACTACTATTTTTAAAAGAAATGGGCTATTACTTTTAATTATGTAATTCACTGGACTGTCAACACACCCAAACTGTAGAAGTCAGCTGTAGCGAACAGAGAATGTATAGTAATCAGCTTTACAATCATCAATTCAAACTGTAGTAGATATTCCTTACATGGTAACAAATCACATGTCTAGCTTCCAAACAAATTGAAAGCATAGTGTCTTGACTAGGTGAGGAAACAAGCATTCCTCTTGAAAACTTCTTGATATATACAAAGTATCATAATAAACATCATCTCCAACCATCTCCAACTGAAGTTACCTCAAATCAATATTAAACTTTCTCTATATGTGCAAAGCATTCAATTTCCAAGGAGCTGAAAGGGTCCAAGTACCAAGTCCTACTTTCCACATAACAGCCATAAGGTAGAAATCTTCGATCTGTTATAGATTCCACAAACCAAGCATTCCACTTTTTTTCCTTCAAATCATTTTTGCTTTTATGCTCCTTCCATGCTCTTTATAACACCTCCCAGATTATTAGTTTGTAAATTAAAATTTTGATTTGGAAGTTCATTACATTTTACATGAACTCACTTTTAAATGGAAAAAAAAAAAAAAAAAGAGAGAGTTCTAATGAAACCTGTCCTAGCATAGAACATTTCAGCAAGTTCAGGATAAGGCTGGCTTTGGCTGTAGAACATAGTGGCTAGGCCAGTTATTAATTTATTGTCTCTCGGCTTTAAACTCACCCTTCTTTGCCCTACTTTGTGACTATCTGCAGTGGACTATAAATTGTGAAACTTCATTTTTCTTGCCAGCTGGCTCACTATTAGGTTCTACCAAGAGAGGGCGATGAAAGGCTGGAAGAGGACGAAGGAACTTTTCTTATCCCAGTCTGTTTTCTGCACAGAGCAAGGGTTTCAGCGTGTTGGGAGGTCCCTGCAGTGTTCACCAATGGAGGCAACTTGCATGACTCTGCAGCAAGTGGCCCCTAGCGAGCTTCTTCTCCACCAGAGAAGCAGGCAAGGCAAGCAGCGTGCTCCTACAGCAGCTACGCACTGTTTTCTGGGGTCGGAATCTCAGCCTTGCGGGGATCCTCTTAAGTGTCTAGGCTCCTTCCTTGTTTCCTTCCCTCTGTTCCAGGAGTGATGGCAGCTTCTTGCAACTGCCACCTTCGTTATGCTTAGAGTTTTCTTTTACCCCATTTACACAATAAAACAATTTTTTAAATTTACCCTGCTCAAATTACTGGTATGGTTTGTGTGTCTTGCCTGGACCCTGACTGATTACAATGTCCCTCAGGCCCAAGAATCAGAATGCCTGAGCCCAAATCCTGGCTTTAATACTACCTCTCTAGTTTCTCTGTACCTCCATTTCCTCATCTCTATAATGCGGATATAAACACCACTTCTCTCACAAAGTTGTTCTGAAGTGGTAGGTGAAGTACTTATTTAGCATAGTTCCTGAAAGAAAATAAACGTTCAAAAAGTGTTTAGCTATCATTCAAAAGCACCCACTAAAAACAGAAAGGGCAGCCTGTTACCGATCCACAAATTGAATACTTTTGGAGCTTCATCAAATACAGACAACTAAAGGCCACAGGTAAAACCGCTACCTGTGACTTTTCAATCTATTTATACCAAGACATTTAGCTAATCAGTTGTCCAGGTCTATGCAGAACACAAAGTGATTAGTAACTTCCAAGATTTTAAATTCTAGGAGTTTGTTTATAAATTCAGAGTTCACAGCTTCACATTAGGAAATAACTTAAAACTTGCTCACTTCACTTACCCATGTAAAATATTAAAGCACAGTAATTTTAACATTAGTCAATCTCCCTTAGAAACAAATGATAAAAGCATAATGCAAATAGAGTAGGTTGTACTAACTACACAAATAACTTGACATGGGAAGGAACTAGCATATTAGCCCATTTCTATTTATAGCAATGTTTGGGGGCACGAATGTCAGTTCCACAGTAATTCTCACAGTAATGTACCTAATTTCCTACGGTAATTATACACTCACCCTAATTCTGTCATGCCGTCCATGAACTCCTGTTTGGAGAACTCGCACTGCGTTGCTGCTCTGAACTTCCACGCGATGATCAACACACTAATGCTGGCTGGATCCAGTGCCAGATCATCACAGAACTGCTGTATACCATCTATTCCAATTTTATTTTCATCTTGAGGATCTTCAAAAACAACAATGCAACATGAAATCAGTGCCATACTTTACTGTGCTACTCCTGAAACTGAGAAAGGTATTGCTTTATATTCCATTTTTTTAAATGATCACAATAGACCAAAAGTATGAAGCAATATTGCTCTGAGATATTTTCCCCCTGTAATATTTAAAGCCACTTTGCCCCTGAAACAGCATTCTTACAATTAACAGCAAGATATATATCCAGATAGACACCTGATTTTTAAGTCTCATTTATTCATATGAAAAAAGTTCCATACTTAACACACATTCAAAAAATCAGACATTCCTATATAGGGATGAAGGATTTTTACTGAACATAGCCACATTTTACAGAGGCATTCTAAACAGTATTATACACAGAAATTCTTTTTTTCTTAAAGTTCATTTCACTACAGAAATCACTTCTTAAAGAATATCAAAAAAAACATAAACTCTGCAATTCAATTTTAATCACAATACAAACACCTGTTGTTCAAATTAAAGAAGAAAACCTCCAACTATCAATATTTACTTTTCAGACAGCAGACATTTAAATACAAATACAAGAAGAAAGAGGCACTCATACACTGTTGTCAAATGTGATTTGCTAACATCTCTAGGAATAAAAAATTTGCACATCCTTTGATTTTTGGGGCATGAGCTATGCATAAAATATAATCCCACATTTGGAAAAATTTTGAAATAACTCCGCATATATATTTCTGCATAAACATAAAAGACACAGAAAGTTGGACACCAGGCTATTAAATATTGGTTCCCTCAGGAGAATAAATAAGCAAAAGATGGAGAAACTATTAACTTTTTCTTTATTCAATCTATTCTGTATTAACTTTTTAAGTGTATATTACTTTATAATTATTTAAAGGTTATTAAAATTATTAGGCAGCTGAGTTTTATAAGAAAAGGAAGGAAAAAACCTTGTCCCCTAGCCCCCATTCTCAAATTGGATCACAAAGGAGGAAAGCGGGGTGGGGGGGAGGGAGGGGGGGGCGGATAAAGGGGGAGGAAATAAAGACATTAAGAAGAAATTTTAGTGAAAAGAGGAAAATAATTTTTCAGATTTCTTAAAGTAATTCTAAGATCTAAAGAGCTCTGTATCCACCCAATTAATGGTCTCTGTATCATTTGATTTCTCACAAGAAGCATGTAAATTTGCAAAACCTCGTTCAAAATATTTAAAGTCACAAGCAAACACTCACCTTTGTATCTATTGTATAGTTGTTCTAACTTCTTCCTGTCCAATGATCCTTTTACACTCTCTCGTATATAAAGTTCAGGATTTTGGAAAAAATTGTCTGTTGCAACATCTAACTTCCAGTCATTTTGAGACAGACAACTTACTGCTGTTTTTTCACTAGATTGTGTGAAGATCATAAACTGACGAACTTTATCCTTCTGCGATGATTTCAACTTGTTCTATTGAAACCAGAAAATAAACTGAAACTCTGTGTAACGTCACAAAAGACTAAGTATTTCTATATTGCTGACTAAATCACTATTAGCAGTACTTTCTCCTCATAAAATATTAAAACGTTTAGCTCAAGACTTATTTTCAATCTATTAATCAGAAAGACAAATTTTTAAAAAATCTAAAACATAAAATTGGTATCATTTTGGGAAAGAAACTAGGACAGAGGCAAGAGAAGTTCACCTACCCTGCGTTTCTCCTAAAATTGGGTCCCGTGAGCATGTACAAAGGCTCTCGAAGGGAAGGAGAGCTACTCTCAAAACCTTAACCAAGCAACAAAGCTCTAAGGGATGCTTAAGGAGCGGTGAGGAAGACCACCACTAATGTCACTAATGGTGACATTATTTAGCCAGTCAGAACAGTCAAGTGACCCTGAGGAACAATGAGATTAACAGGTATTTGTTGCAGTCCTAAAACCCATTATAAAGAATATGGGGTGCAATTCTCCCCAACCTCACCCCCACCCTACCCCCTTGTTTTCTTGCTATTTTTACCAATGTGAGAAAGCAATAGAATGTGAGAACTCTGCATTTCTCCTCGCATGTCCAGGAGCCAAGATAATTATCCATAGAATTTCCTCATATTTTCAGTCAAATCAGAAGCAGTGAAATATGAACAAGCACCCCGCATCCTTCCAACCAAGGTAATTTTTAACAGAATTCTCTCTTTTTTACCCTGAAAGAATCACCTCTTTCCCTTAGCCTGAACCTAGCAGATGTTCTCTCTAACCAGCCTCCCTACTGTAATAACCTTCTCTCACTGGCCTTGTGTCGACACATATTCATTTCTCATCTGACCTAAGCCCTAAGCAAAATGAAGCAAGGCAATTAGGCCCTCCACTCTCTCCCAGTATCAAGGGCCATGTTCTTTTTCTCCTCTCACCCAAGCTGGTCTCCTGTGCAACTTCAGCCTCCCCAGTATTACTCTTCCCTCTCACAAGTCCTAATACCATCTCTCAGCAAAATACTTGGGTTCTTCCTGAGCTATTATTGCAAATGAAGGGGAAAAAAGCATGTGAGAAGGGCACACATTAATAGATACAGTGTTCTGTGGTTTAAGCAACACATCTGAAAACCCCAGCATTTTTGATCTGGCCCAAACTGACAGATCACAAACCTCAACCACCTGATTGTACAGATGAGAGAACAGACCCCAAAGGTTAAGGAATTTGTTAAAAAAATCACCCAGGTTATTATTAGTAGAAATGGGACAAGAACAGAAAGCTCTCATGAATCTGGGTCTTAGTAATCTTTCCATAAATCACACTGCTTGCTGTACATATTTATAAACCTTTTTAGGTTTTCAGGAAAAAGGCTACCAAAGATATAAATATTTCTACCTACCACAGAGTAAAAATAAGACTATGCAAAATCAAATATGAAAACCAACCCTATCTTTTATACCCTGGAGTCTAATCTGTCAGCCATACTCTTCTCTCTCTGCAAATATGTTATTGCTTAGGATTACAGATTAAAATCTCAATCTCTGTTCTCCATTAAAATTGAGAAACTATAAATTCACTAACCTCCCATTATTTCACAAATAACTCTACCACTTCTGGATTTCACAAATAACTCTACCACTTCCCGATAACTCATATCTTATTATGGGACACATCTCTCAAATGTCTAGGAGTCTTCCCTCTTGAAAAGTATCTCCTCAAGAAGTTATTCAATTGCAACAAACCCACAGTGAAATCAAATGCCAAGGAAGAGACCTGTCTTATTTTAATATACTGTTTAACTGAAAGGAAACCACTTTGATTTCAACTTTTTTTACTGAGAGCTATTTTTAAAATTAGTATACCTTTCTAAGAGATATAGTATACATAAGAGATACAGTATCTAAGAGATATAGTATACTGACATATGTTTTAATCCTTTGAAGAACAGGGAAGTACCTAAGGGTCACTCTGATCATCACTGACCACTGTATAATGCTGTACAAAGTATTGGAGATTAACCTAGAAGTATACAAACTACAGGCCACAACCTGGAAATTACTTTATAATTAAACCTGACGTAACTTCTCTGTATGACCTTTTTCCATTCTCCTAAAAGTTAAAGGCAGCAAAACAATCAGGATTATTGGGGGTTTTATCATACAGTATTAAATCCAGTGTTCTCCCCTGAAGCTTGAATCAGTTTTGTTGAAGAGAGGGAGGAAAAAACACAGCTTAAGTCACTTCTGCAAGCCTAAAAGGGCTGTTCACTCTACTAATGACTTCCTGTTGGAAAGCAAGATATTAGAAAATTGGGGGGACCAAGTTAAAAAACAGTCTTATCCATAAAAACTAATAACAAAATTATGTAAGTGAATTCTTTAACTCCATTTTGTATCTTATTTGAAATAAAAGAATATGTGATCAATAATGTCTATGTATATGCAAATAGAAACTATTTTAACTGGTTTAAATTTCCAGTACATGGGGCAATATCAATATATTTTAAGAAAAAGGGTTGCAGCTACCCATTTCCAACACCACAGAGGCTAATGAGTGATACCTCGCAGAGAACTGATAGTATGAGTTCCTGCTAGGCCACGCAGTAATAAGCAATTCCATTTCTGCAAAGTCCGATAAGTACCCTCCCCTTTCTTGTACTTAAAATGTACTGTGACCATTTCTCTGTCAGCTCTCTGTGCCCAGAATAAATCTTAACACTTGCTCTCCTACTACGGAGGATGGACTCAATTCTGTAGTCCCAAAGGCTGTCCTAGAGGAAAGCTGGAGTGGGCTACACAGACCTGCCCTTTTCACAAGCCTATTTAGGAGAGCTACAACACTCCCAACCCCTTTTCCCAGGCCACAAGAGGGCACCAGGCAAGGTGTTCTGATTTTCTGAGTACAGCTCAAAGGTTTAAATTTCTATCAACTTAAGGAAGAGAAAAAGGATATCTAGCCAGCAAAGAATTATTTTATAGGGGACGAGGGGGTGAATAGAAAACTGACGTGGAAGAAATAACAGATGGGTTGTCTTTGTTTCTACTACAAAGCCAGTGGGTATCTTCCCAAGAGCAAAAACATATGACAACTACAATGATTCAGCACTCAAATGTAGTACATACTATTTAAGACTTATTTAAAAGGAACAAACTAGAGTGGTCATTAAATAAGATTAGGCAATACAATCTTCAGGACTCAAATGTGAAAACTATCTGGAGATTATCAAATTTTCAAGGAAATTCAATATTGGTTAAGTATGTAAAATGTATAAAATACAGAATATACCCTGATTATTTATAATTCTAGCAAAAAGGGGGGGAAGGAGAAAGGAAGAAGGGAGGAAAGAGGGGGAGGGAGATAAAGAAATGCTGTCTCTTTTAATAGAAAGCTAATAACTGCATCAAAGATTACCAAAGTGAGAAATACTATTATTACTATAATCTAAACAGTAAAAAGCACCTACTTACTCATCTTTCCAAAGTAAAAGAAAATCTGGTTATCAATATACATTGTTTAATACTTAAATCTAGCATGTTTGCAATTTTTTTCCACTCAAGAAATTTAAGAATTACATTTAAAATATCAGTTTATCTGGGAAAAAAAAAATCAAATACTTTGGATGTAGCCAAGTATCATATACTCAAGTGTATGACCACTGAACTTACAAAGTCTATTGTGATAGAAGAATAGGGATACAGAAAAACTCTGTAATAAAAAAATAATGCTGCACCCCAGGGAGCAGCCAGCTGACGACGGGGAGGGCTGGGGGAGGGGACGTCACCCCTGCCCACCTCCCACTGCCCCGCCCCCCACCCGCAGGCTCCCGAGCAGCAGTCGGCGCCCAGCATCCCGCTGCCCGGGACCCTCCCGCGGGCACACACCGGGCTCAACTCAGGCTCGGAACTGCATGTGAACATCTTCACTGCCCGGGAATCGCTGAGTGTGTGGACAGGACAGCCTCCTTGGAAGGCCGGCTATACCAGAGTCCCGCCTCAGCATGGGCCTTGCCATCGAGGCCGCTTCTCAGTCTGTGCTTGTCTGAGGGTGCTGCCCGTCATGGGGGCAGCCATCTCCCAGGGGGCCCTCACTGCCATCATCTGCAATGGCCTCGTAGGCTTCTTGCTGCTGCTGCTCTGGGTCATTCTCTGCTGGGCCTGCCACTCCTGCTCTGCCAACATCGACTCCCTCTCCAAATCCAGTCCCAACTCCAGCCCTGGCCCCTGTCCCGAGAAGGCACCCCCGCCCCAGAAGTTCAGCCATGAAGGCAGCTACCTGCTGCAGCCCTAAAGGCCCCAGGCCTAGCCCGGAGTCTGG
Source organism: Balaenoptera musculus (assembly GCF_009873245.2). Lineage (NCBI taxonomy): Eukaryota > Metazoa > Chordata > Mammalia > Artiodactyla > Balaenopteridae > Balaenoptera > Balaenoptera musculus. The sequence continues at coordinate 60,597,021 of NC_045788.1, forward strand.
GACTTAAGTCCACCCTACTTGGAACCTGGAATCGGGATCCCAGGGTCCAGCCAGACTGGGGTCCAGAACTCAGAGTCCAGCCTGTCTGGATCTGGACCCAGCAGCCCAGAGTCTGGTCGGCCTGGCTCCAAGAGGGGCTCTGCTGGCCCTCGGCAGACAGGCCTGGGGTCGGGGTTCATGAGTCGGTGCTAGGGCCAGGGCCATCTGGACTCTGCTCCATCCCAGCGGTCGGGGCTGGGTCCACCCGCCCCCTAGGCCAAGCGCCTCTAGGCCCTCGAGGTTGGGGAAGCAATCCATGGCAATAATGGGAGGGTGTCGAGGCTGGGCCCCTCCTCTGGTCCTCCTACTCTTTGCTGGATAATAAATGGAACTACGGCTTTAAAAAAAAAAAAAAAAAGCTCATAAAGTTATAAAATTCCTCTTATAAGTATTTCCATCAAAAAAACAACAAACATGGAAAATTATTTTCTAGTTAACTAAGTTCTAATAATTTTAAAATAAAAATAATTTTAACAGGTAACATTTTTAAAAGCAAGAAATTAAGATTCATTATTTCTATTATTCTGAATAGAATCTCACCCTTAAGTTTCAATCTCTCACCCTTAAGTGTCAAATTCAGTCTAAACTCCAGAAAAAAAGACCTTTATATTTTTAAAGGAATTAATTTCCTAACTCAATTCTAGTTATCTCAGGATTTGATGAATCTAGCTCACAAAAGACAATGTTTAAAAAATCAAACACTGTAATGATCACCCATAATTTTCATTAAAAGCTCTGTATGTTGTTCTCATGTGTTTACCATATGATTAACAGTTTAACTTCATCTGAAATTTAGAAGAGCTGGTTTAAGTCCAGAAAATCATACTTTCCACATATGATACATAGTGTTCAGCAGATATAGCCAAATGTTACCAATATCCCAAACCACTCATCTATAAAAGGCCTTCTCACAGATTATAGGTCTTAAGTCAAAAGTACAAGAAAAATCAATTCAACTAACCAGACTACCTACTCCTAGAGAAGACTTTCACCTAGGGGTAAAGTTCTACCAGAAAGCCAGGCTAAGAATCTAGGTAAGAGTAGCTAGAAATTCTCTTCCCTTCCACCTGCAGCAGAGAGGTGAAGAGTGCAGACTCTCATATCAAACTGGCAGGATTTTAATTCCACCTGTGCCTCCTAATTGCTGTGTGACTTCGGGAAAATTACTTAATCTCTGTGTGCTTCAATTTCTTCAGTTGTAAATCGGGTGTGAAGGTTATCTGAACTAATTCAAGTTAAACTCTTAGAACTGTAACTAGCACATAGTAAGGACTCCTTACATGTCCACAAAGAATATACTCCAGAGAAAAAAGTAATTTTCTGTAAATAAGAAGAAAGAATAACCACCACCATAATCAGAACACTGGCAGCTAACGTTTATTTGAGCTCCTACTGTGTGCCAACTCTGTGCTAGGTATTTAATTATTAACAATTCTGCAAGGTGGTTATCACTGATTCTGTTTTACCAATGAGGAGACCAAGCCTCAGAGCTCGTTTTATCTAAACAGACTTATCCAAAAAGTAGCAGAGCCAGAAATGAAACCCTGGTGCCTGGCTTCAAGGCATGCAGTTTTCCATTTCTTCTACATTGTTGTCAAGTAAGAGAAAAAACAAAAAGGGCAAAAATGCAACCACTGAGTAATTATTGTGTGCACTGGGGAGAGAGGGGAATTGTGAACAATATTTCTTCACCTATTTTTATGGAAAAGTTAAATAAGTAATCAACTGACCTTTTCCCTTTCAAATGTAAACAATTTGCATTCTGACTAAAAATTGCACATTAAGCATTCCCTTACTAACTAAAAGACTAATTTAAGGATAGAACTTCCTTTCAGGGTTTTTTGGGAAGGGGGAGGGGAAGAGAGGTGGATTGGTTATTTTTAAGACAAGTAATTCATCAGGAAGAAAAAATGTGTTTATAGTCCTGTCATAGTCTATTTTTAAAAAGATGGCCAAAATCTATAGCTTTAACTATACAGAGGTGGAAAATTAGGGGCACTGAAAGTCAGGGTTTCCTTTTCCAATGAGAAGGCTTGAAACCCAGAGGGGGGAAAAAAAACATGTACAGGTTATAGCCAGATAATATAAGCAAATGTATACAATTTCAAATATTAAGCAAAACAAAAACAAAAACCCAAACCCTCAGTATTCATGTAAATTATAATCTGCAGTTTAGAATAGTTACTCACGGTAGGCCTGTGGGTCTTATCATTCATCCCTAAACTTCCTGCGCTTTGAATGACAGTTACAATGAACTCTTCTTTGAGAGGAGCTTCATTACTTCTAAGTCAAAAGTGGAATAATATACTATACTGTGTAATCATTGCACCCAATTATGTTTTATATTGATATAATGGCAATTCACCTGAAAAAATATTTCAGAAGTATATCTGTAAGATTCAAACTGGTTTTGTACGCTTTTAAATAATTTTCCTCAAAGTTTTTAAAAAAATATTCCATTAATGAAAATTTAAAGGATTTTCTCCTCCCCATCCTCAGAATTATTTTTCAAAAGATGACTACCACTGTAAATGGAATAAATGTTTTGATTCTGGTTTACAGAAGACTGTTTTGACTATTAAAAAGTTATTTTTGCTAATTCCTGATTATCTTTGATAATGGGATAGAAATAACCTCCTTAAAATACTTGTGTTAGCCATCGTCTTTCAACTGATTCTCCCAAACTTACTGCTTGAACATTTAACAAGTAGTCAAGGTAGCTAATTTAAATTTGCTCCTCCTCTCCATAAACATCTTTTCTAAAGAAATCTTTAATTAACAAAAAGATTACTGAGGTGAAAACAAAACAACAACAGAAAAGAATTAAATGAGATTTTTAAAGTTCCACAGTTAAAGAACTTATAATAACCACTAGCATTCTACAGTCATGGATACTTGTTTCATAAAGAGAATAAATGATCCTCAAAAAATGAAATTTCCTAATTCTAAGATTTGGTATCTACTCAAGTCCTAAATCTAGAAATAGTAAAATCCTATAAATAATAAGTGCTTTAAATGTTTACTGAAACAAAAATATCCTAATATAACAAAGGAATGGGCCACGTACTTCAACTTAATCTCTATTGCTGAACACTATTCAGTGTTGAGGGATTCGAAAGTATAATGCAATAAGAATTCTTCAGCAAAGAACTGTTGAAAAGTAAATCTCTCTTAAAATTTTACAATGCAAATAAGCAGCCTAATCACTCTAAATGATTAGGTACTAATCATATAAAATGGATTCAACAAAGTGATGAAAGACATTTCAGTGGCATTTTCCCCTTCTGCTTTTGCTTTTTCTTAGGTGGGGGGTATACACCTAAAGTGACTAGGTAAACTAGATAGTCAGCAGGTTATTCAAGAGCTTGTTTGTGTCCACAAAGCAACTGAATCCTATTTGGAACTATCTCTCTTCATCAAATGTCATGGCTAATACTATCACAACTTGAACAACAACACACTCAAATTTAAAAGGGGCTTTCTCACAGATTTTCATTATGCTTGACCCAACCTACGAAGCCAAAATCAAAAGAGCCACTTGACTCAAATGAGCTCAGCTCTTTTAAAACTTAAAAAACAAAACAAAAAAACCACAAGTTAATTTTACTTTCAACTTTTTTTTTTACCATATGTACCAAAAGAGTTCTAATTTTTCAATTACTTAAATGTTTACATCAGATCATCTGATTTGATATGGAAACAACTAGGTCACTATTCAATATAAGGAAGAAACCAGAGTGAAACCAATCAAAAATTCCACACCTATATGGAAGGGGTGCTTGCTGGGTTTTTCTAAAAAAAAAAAAGAGGAGGAGTAAATAAACTGTGGAACCAGAGACCAGGCTTCTAATCCCTGCTCTGTCATATACTAGCTCTTTACCTTGGCCATCTCTTCAGAAACACTAAACCTCCTTTTTCAGGTATGTTAAAAGAAGGTAGCAATACCTATCTCACAAACTGGAGTGGAGATAAAATAAGAGTTGTGAATTGTCTGACTAGCAGACATATGTTCTCAGTAAAGATTAAGGTCCTTCTTCCTTCCCAAAGGCCCAGTTTTTTGCATACAGTCATTAAACAACATGCAAACTACAAGAACATACTCAAAAGCAATCTACAAAAGAGATCATGCTGTGTTGTTTTTATTAACGAGCATGGCTAGGTAAACTTGATGTTCAACTAGTTTTTATTGAATATTGGACAGTCACCTTAATCAGAATTCAAAACTCTGCACACAGAAACTGCATAAGTTGTCTTTAAAAACTGCTTTGAAGATAATTATGTATACTATAATTTTACTAGGACACTGAGAGAGTAGAAACAAGGTCTATCATACTACTCAGAATCCTTCACTGGCTTCCCATTTCTCTTGGAGTAAAAACACAATATCCTTACAATAGCCACCCATGCCCATCTCCACTCCTTACTACTCAGACCTCATCTGCTCCAACGCCCAACATGCCCCTCTCCCCCGGCCACATTACCCCAGCCACACTGGACTCAGTGCTCCTCAAACTGTCTCTGACCACATTTGTGCATGGCTTACTCCTTCATCTCCTAGTCAGCTCAAAACCCACTTCATCAGTGGTGCAAACACCATTTTGCAACCCCAAATCCACTGTGCCCCAACACTCCCAATTCTCCTCCCTAACACTGCCTTTCTCCCATAGCCCTTAACACCTTCTAACATAGTAAGGAAGAAGAATATACGCTATGTTTATTATTTGTCTCTCCCTACTAAAATGTAACCCTCACCAGGGCAGGGATTTTTATTTTTTCAGTTGGGGGGGGGGGGAATAAATAAATATATATATATATATAAAAATACATGTGTGTATATCCATATACTCAGTGCCTAGAACAGTGCCTGGCACATGGTAGGCATTTAAGAAATAATTATTAAAATTAAGGCCCTCCCTTAATTTACTTATGTATATGCAAAACAACGTGAAACGAGTTCTACAGAGACAACCTTCAACAGGCCTACATTAATCTGGACTTACAAACTCTGATATTTGTTGAAAATATAATTTTAAGTTTCAAAGTCCACACATTAAAAAAAAAAAAACCATTAAAAACACAGTAAATTAACACCATTAATCATTAATTTGAATTTTGTTATTTAACATTTTCATTAATAACACTTGGGTTTCCCTCTGTTTAAATGAGTAAATTAATTTCAAATCCAATTTTCAACCATTTCTTTAGATTTCATGTGAGTTAAAAGATTACATGTAGCACAAATACTGGGGGAAACAGTAAAACCAGGAAAAGTTAGTTTCAGTTCTGCAACTAACAATTTTGCAAACTTGAACCTCAAAACCTCCTTGATCTTCAATTTCTTCTTCTGTAAAAGGGAAGAGGAGTAAACGAGATGATCTCTGAAGCCATTTCAGGTCTAAAAATTCTACGATGCTGTGAGTCTATAAAAATCTAGTAGGTTACACAGTCTACAAACTTCTTACACATCTAAGAAAAATAATTAAAATCAAAATTTTTAGCTGAATGTAACTCTGGAATCATCAAATCCTGTCCTCTTACAAATAAGAAAACAAGCCAGAAATCAAACACTTTTTAAAAAGATTTTTCAGGGGTAACAGAATATTGTCTAGTTTTGGAGCTATTTTTGGCCTTTCTATGTGGGTGTCAGGTAGGTTAAATGAACAATTTTTTTTTCTTACACAACATATTCAGATATCCTGTCATTTAAATTTGCCCCAGAATTGACAATATAACATGTGCTCTAGAAATGGGCTGCATTACACACACCGAAAAACATTAGCCCCAAAATTCTATCAAGAAATAATTATAAGTAAAATAAATTTACAATGAAAAACTTAACTAGAAAATTCTTATGGCCTAACTTCTATTAGGGCCCATGGTGATTTAGTTTCCAAACTAACAAGAGCATACCAAGACAATTCTAGTGACATGATCTGAGTTCAGCCACAAAAAATGTTTTAAATTAGTGATATCTTGTCATTAGTAGTGTAATTAAATAGTTATGGCTAAGTTCCAAAACTAGCTAATTTAATAGTAGTAAAAGGATAGAAGCTTACAAGCTCCAATACAAGCTGAACTCTCATATGAACCACATGACTCCTGAATTCGTAACAAGTAATGAGCATTATCAACACTTTGGATTCCAGAGGATGGTGCTGATTGGAGACTATTATGAGCAGAACACATTTCAGTGCTCTCACAGAGTGTTTACCGGGGAATTACATTTCATTACTTCAAGCATACTCTTACAAGCCAAGAGTCTGGAAACTTCAGGAGTAATGTCTATGACCGTCAAAATGCTTAAGAAATTGGAAACTGTTTAGCCGCCCTGGTGGATCTTTAAACATTGTAACATCAGTCTAAACATTCACCTGTACTTTATGGCAAAGTTTTCTTACAAATACAAATGGTAAACTTTCATGGAACTTACCACAGAACCTAAGTTCTTGAGTATATGGCAAACTAAACCACATATCCATACGCGCGACACCAAAATTCTGCCAAGTTGGAGGCTGAGACTAGGTAAGTGTCATTCAGCAGAAATAAGACCAGCTAAAAACAAGACACCAGGGCATTCCCTTAACAGACACACACATACACCCTCCTCAAAGAGGCCTTTATGTTCCCCATGAGCAAAGGGACAAGAACATCATTTTTACTGTCTATTCATACAGTAACCTGCATGGAATTCAACTCATGCTCAGATTATAATACTAAACATAGCTTCTGAAAAACAGAAAGTCCAAGAATCAGGTACATAATTACCAAAATGTAAACAGATAACTTGAATACCACGTCTTCAAGCTTGTAAGGCATTTTCCAAACAAAAAAGGGAGAGGGGACTAACTTGACAAACTGTTTTTTAAACATCACGAATGGTTTTTAACTGACATAATAAAGCAATTACTCCTCCCACCCCAAGGAAATAAAATATGTGCCCAAAAGGTAGCAAGTCTGTTTCTCCTAATTTTATGAAATGAGAACAGGTTGCACTTCCGTACTCCCCCCTCCCCCCACGTCCCCCAAGCTCAGCGGTCTCCCATATTCTCAGTAGAGAGGTAAATATAACCTCCACCAACTGGCCAGTGAAACTCCCATTTTCCAGGACTACGGGGCGCATCGAGAGGTGATGGAGAAAGGAACAGGGCTGTTACCCCGCCCCAAGCAAAACTGCCTGGAGACTTGAGGGGTGTTGGAGCCGGAGCAGAGGAGGGAGGGGAGAGCCGGGAAAGTCTTTCCTTCTCCCCGGCGGAGCGGAGGGGGAAGCCCCGGCTCCGGGCGGGGGGAGGCTCCTCACCCGGAACCCCGGACCCCGGTCCCCGGCCAGACACAATGGAGCCGGCGTGGGGGCCGGGCAGAGACAGGGCCGTTGCCCCATCCCCTCCCCCCGCCCCAACGCCTCCCCTAGCCGCGCCGGGCCCAGCAAGGGGCACCCGGGGCCGCTCCCCGCGCCCCAAACTACCCGGGGCTCCCGACTAGGCCCGGCTCCGCTCCGCCTCCTCGGCTCTCGCGTAGCAGCGGCGCCCGGGCGGGAAGGGGCGAAGGAGGAAGGGAGAGGCGGGGAGGAGAGCCCCGCCGGGGAGCTGGACGGAGGCCGCGGGCCGAAGCTCGGGGCGGCAGGGTCGCCGCGGGGCGGAGGGCGGCCGGGGCGGGGGTGCGCGGCTGCGCCGGCCCCCAGCCGGCGGGGCGGGCGGCCGCAGTGCCTCACCATGTTGGTGTCCTCCAGGCCTCTCCCCTCCTCCTCCGGCTCCGCAGCGAATGGACGGCGGCGGCGGCGGCGGCTCCTCTCACGGGCTCGCCGGGCTCCCGCTCATGCGCAGTGCGGGGCGGCCCCAGCGCGGCCCGAAGAGGCAGCCCCGGGCCTCCGGGAGGCGGAGGGACTGGGGCGGGCGGCGGGCGCCCCGCGCGGGGCTTCCCCTGGGCGCGAGGGTCCCCCCCCGGGCGGGGGGCGGGGGGCGCGGGGGGGGCAGGGGGCGACGCACGCGCTGCGCGCGCCGACATCCTCCCGCCGCGCCCGGCGGGTGGGGGCGCCGGGGGACACCACCTCCGCTTCCTACGCGCTCCTTCCGCCGTCCGCTGGCCAGGGCCGTGTCTACACCGTCTCGAGGAGGGGAAGAGAGAGCTGTGGCCGATAACTTATGCAGCTGGGGGCGACTGGAAGGGCTAGGACTGAGGCGCTAGATCCGTCCCAAACCACCCCTCCCCATAAATATCCAGAAAAAAAAAAAGGAAGAAAACAGTAAAAACACCTCCACCCCCAAGTGTTTTCTTCTCCCAGTCCAGTGTCTGGACTGCGTCGGGTCCCCCACGTGAACATGCCAGAGGAGACCTTAGTCTAGCCATGTGGGAGCCGGAATGCCCTTTGGAATGGCCCAGACTCTTCCCAGACCTTTGTCCACAGGAAGACTGGTGGGATGGCCCTCGGGTTCCAGGCGAGGAAGACCGAGGATTCAGGGCCCCATTCATGCCGCACTGGTGGCAGATATCAGCACCTACCACTTTCTCTAAATATCCGCTTAGTTCAGCCTTCCTAGGGTAAAGTTTTGGGAAGTAACGAACATCTTTTTTACCGAGGGTTGATGTCAGGCTTGTCCTAATTTTGGTTCTAAGTCTGCTAAGGCTGAGGGTACCAGGATTCTCTGCTGGGGGTCAAGTGGACAAGTGTGTGCTGCAGGGAGTAGAAAAGACTCTTTGGAGTGGTCCCTGCCCTTAAGAAATTGACTATCCAATTGAAGAGATGAGACACTTTCACACACAAAGGAAGGAAATAAGAAAAACAGGTAATAAAGCAAACATCAGAAAATCACATCTAAGACTGAGCAAAAAAATCTGTTTCAGAACAGAACCAACCTGAGTGGAAGCGTTATCACCCTCACCTGTTATCACTGTACTCAGCAACATCCTTTTCCCCCCAATCCTGGCATAATCCGCCAGATCAACCCTATAACTTTATGGCTTTGAAATTCTTATCAAAGCAACAGAACTCCTTTGGCAACTCCTGGGGGCCTCCTAACACTTCCTGGAGCAGCCATGTATCAGGAGCTCCAGGGACTCTACCAAAACATCCTGGGCCACCCCTAAGCATACATCCATTCTTTTCACCAACCTTCAGTGTATACATATTAATGTGCCAGTCTCCTTGCTAGGCTCTGGGAAAACAGCTTGGTCAGGACAGGCCAGATCTGCCTTGTGCAGCAAGCCTGAAGCTGAACCACATCCATGGATATTGTCCAGGAATTCACCTAGCATTTGACCTGAAATATCAACTAACATCTAGGGTCTTAATGAAGAGGATTCACTGTATCTCTTTCCCCATACTGTTATACTTCACTGAGGTAATACCTCATGGGTTTTAAGCTCTTTTTCCTAATTGCCAACTCCAGCAAACAGCTCTCAGTTCTCATTCTACTTGACCTCTCTCCTGCATTAGAACACTTCTTCCTTAAATTCCCTCTCCATCATTTTCCATGATCCACTTTCTTCTGTGTTTCCTCCTTCCTCTGTGACCACTCTCCTTGGCTGGCTCAGCTCTCTTTGGCTCTTAAATCGTGGGCTTTCCAGAACTATCCCTGAATCTCTTCCTGTATATGAGCTGTGTCATGCTCTCACTCACATTCCCACAATGTCAACTACTACCTGTGTCTTGAGGAGTCCTAAATCTTGACTTCTGGGTCCTGAGTGGCAGGCCTACACACTGATTTTGGTTACTCCACAGGCCTGTCAATCTTGACAAATCCAAAACCTTATCCCCAAACCTGCTTTTCCTCCTGTCTTTTTACCAGATCATCCAAGCCAGAAATCTAAGAGTCATTCACAACTCCTTCTACTTCATCCACTTTAATCTAATCGCTCACCAAACCTCATCAGTTTTACCTCCTAAATAACTTTGCATCTGCATTCTATTCTCTATCCCTCAGCCAAGCCTATATTATATCTCTTCTCATCAACAGCCTCTTAACCAATGTTCTGGCCTCTACTCTTTCCCCACCGCTCCAGAGTTCTCTTTCTATAACACAAATCTGAATTTCATCCTTAAAGCTCTCCTTGGGCTCCATAAACGTGAGCCTCTTTGGTGTGGCATACAAGGCTCTCTCCCCATAATCTGTCCACTCACCTTGCTGTTTTCCATCACCTCCCACACAAATACACCTCATATTTCAGTTTTAACAATCCAAGCCTGCCATTTCTCATTCTGCTATCCCTGGAGGACTGGCTAACACTGACTGAGGGCTTTCCATGTACCAGGCACTGTTTTAAACCCATGACACATTCTAACTCACATAATCCTCACTTCAACCTATGAACTATGACCAATGATTATGCCCATTCTACCAAGGAAGAAACTGAAGCATGGAGAGGTTAAATAACATGCCAAATGTTCCTCAGGTGATATGTAGTAGAGCTGGGACTTAAACCCAAATAGTCTGGCTACAGACTCTATTCTCTTAACCACCACACTGTATTTCCTACCAAGACCTCACACTCAACTCAAAGACCATCTTCTCTGTGATTATCTGCTGACCTCATCACCTGGATTCCAGCTGGTAAGTATGTTTCTCCTTCTGTACTTCTGTGACCGCTTGTATACACTTCTATTACACTTATGACATATGATAATTATTAGCCTCCATGACTTCCCCTGCCAGGTTGTGCACTGCTCCAGGCCAGAGACCCAGTTGCACACATCTTTGAGTTTTCAGTGTCAAAATGAGTGCCGAGGGACTTCCCTGGTGGTCCAGTGGTTAAGAATACGCTTTCCAATGCAGGGGATGCAGGTTCGATCCCTGGTCGGGAACTAAGATCCCACATGCTGCGGGGGCAACTAAGCCCACGTGCTGCAACTACTGAGCACGAGGGCCACAACTAGAGAGCCCACATGCTGCAATGAAGCTCCTGTGTGCCACAACTAAGACCCGATGCAGCCAAAGTAAATAAATAAATAAATATTTTTAAAAATGAGTGCCGAGCATATAGGATATATACATATATATATGCTACGTGGTAATACTTGGATAAATTAAAAGAAAGAAGTTATCTAATTGATGTCTTACCTGCCTTAAGACTGTGCCTATATTGTTTGTTATTGTAATGGAATGTCTTTCCTTCTTGGCAGATGTATGTTATACCATATGGTCAGATGGTAAATGTAGTAGCAACTGTACCCATTACTGCACTTCCAAGCTACAGTACTGAATGTGAAGTGGAGAATTATTACTCAATCGTTACTGAGTTAGAGAAACATACTTGTTAAAATTGTCCTGATAACTTTTTAAATGGAAAAATCCTGAAGATAAAGCATAAATTACAAGATTTAATTAACTAAAGAATATTCATTAACATGTTCATATCACTTTTTATGTTATGAAGTATTTGTTAAGAAGTTGAGGTTTCTTAAGTACAGAATTTGTAAAGATTATTTTCTGCAGTGACAATCTCAATGTAACAAGAAAAATAAGATAGAAACATCTAGCTGAAATCCACTATCATTCTCCCTCTCCCCCACAAGATAGATATCTGTATCTATACATAGATATGGAAAAAGATATCGATATATAGATACACATATGTATATACACACACATACATATGTGTATGTATATATAGAGAGAGAAAACGCATATACACATAGTCACTGTATACTTATAGATACATAGACAAGTATACAGTATTTGTACATAGTATAATTTTTCAAGGTAAAACATGCAACTATTTGAAAATAATTGTTGCCTCAGATGTTTAAAAATTCATGTTAAGATATGTATATTTGCTGATAAAATTGTTACAAGTCTGTTTAAAGAAACATGTAAAACCAAGGATTCCGTACTTTTAAAATCTATCTTTCAGCAAAGAGAAAGAGCATAAGTCATCTTAAAAGACAGATTGCTAACATTTCTGGTAGTTCATCTAGCTAAAATTAAGCTTGCAGGGTAACTATGTAGACATAGTTACAGTTCAAAGGCACTAGTCTGGGACACACAGCCACCACCCTCCCACACTTAACTTGGGTGGACTCAGTTTTGCCCAACATTTACATAAACGTGCTTATTGAATTCAAGCTTGCCTATTTATAAATATGTAAGAGTAAATGAGCCTGACCAATGCAACCTATTTTAGTTAGAGCGAAACATGACATTTAGATTTTATCAGTCCAGAATTATAACTTTTTAAAGGTACAGCAGACAGGATTAGGCCTCAAGGACAGGGATGTCTAATGTGAGGACCATGGTCCCAAATTCACACCAAACTCACCAGAGTCGGGGAAGAGGTGGAAGGCTTTGGGCACTCCTGTCCCTGATAAATGTTACCAGTGAAGCCAAAGAAATGACTGCCTGAGACTCTTTCCCCAACATTCTGAACTATTTGAAAAGGAATCCTTAATCAGGACAAGGGAATAAACTTCAAGGAGTGTCCCTAGGAAACTAGACACCATTGTCCTCTTCACACACAAGAGCCAATAAAAGCAGTATTCCAGTGGGTCACCTTCTAAATAGGAAAATGGGAATATTTACCAGAGCCAGTCTGTCACCTCAAGGTACATGTGAATCTGTTGATTTTAGCTGCTCCACACTCATGGTAGAGGAATGGACTTTGCAGTAACAGCTGAGACTGTAGGGCCAGCAACGGGAAACCGTCTGGCCCATCACTGATGATGTCACAATGCCCTACTGTCCCAGGAGGTCCATCCTGGACCTCCCTGCCTGGCTCAGCTTGGTCCTTCCTACATGATACTGTGGCTCAGCCCAGGTATCTGTCTAGAACAATTCTGGTCAGTTGCAACGAGTGAATTCATTGAAATCATAATGACTGAAACAGTTCTACAGGTAGCAGGCTAGATGATCAACTAGAATCCCAGGCGTTTGTTCCTAGGTACTTTTGGTGTCCTCATCATTTTCCACTGATGATGACACAGGAAGAGCTGGTACTGAATCAAAACCTTGCTTTTCTGTCTTTATTCAGTGGATAGGTCATAAGGCATGCAGATTTCTCTGGGACTCGGTATTCTCAAAATGAAGAGACTGGGCTGAACTGTAATAAGTTTCTATCAACCCGTAAGTTTGTTTGATTCCTTTCTGGTAGACTATCATGAGCTGTCCTCGAATATCAGGAAAGCAGAGCTTGTCTCATTTATTCACTCATTCATTCATTGTGCAGAGTATGAAGCACCTAAGCTAGCACCGCACTGACAAATACAATGCAAACCACATACGTGAGGCACATATGACATCTAAGTTTTTCTAGTATTGAAATTTTTTAAAAGTAAAAAGAAACAGGCTTCACCTGTTTTGTTTTTAATATTTAATCCAAGATAGCCAAGATATCAGCATTTCAACATGTACTCAATATAAAATATTATTGAGATATTTTACTTTTTTTTCATAGTAAGTCTTTGAAATCTGATATGTATGTTACACTTAAAGTCATCTTAATTTGGACTAGTCACATTTCAAGTGCTCAGTTGCACATATGGTGAACGGCTACTATGTTGCTCAGCACTGGCTTAGGCAGTGGCCGGCCTGCAGTGGATGCCCAACAAATGGGAGTAATAAGTACTCTTACTTCTGGGAAATAGATGAAAACCAAAGTAAACCTGGAATGTCAATATATAACCAATAGTAGCACAAAAATATTTAGCATTTGGGAAGCTAACACAGTTCAATTGGAGGGAAAAAAATTGGCAGGAAGGCAATAAGAATTATTATTATTATTTTTTTTGACCATGCCACGCAGCATGCAGGATCTTAGTTCCCTGACCAGAGATCAAACCCACACCCCCTGCATTGGAAGCACAGAGTCTTAACCACTGGACCACCAGGGAAGTCCCAAGAATTATTCTTTAAATATGCATCTATATCTGGGATAAATGTTTTCAGTGTGTATAGCAGACTAGGAAAATCACCTATACGCATTAATAAATGTCGACCAAACACCAATAATCTGCCTGACCCTGAACATGTCATCCTATTAAATGTAATTTCTGCATTTTTCAATCAAAAGTAGATATATTAAACACTGAAATGCTTTTCACAAGCACTTTAGAGTTCTGAGGTGTTTTCCTCAGGGCTACACACTAAGTAAATGCCATTTTTTCTATTTCCTTCAAGATATGTCACTCTTTTCAAAGAAATTATTTGGGATTGGAGACGAGAGAAGAGTTTGGTGAAAGAGAGAGTTTCTGTGCAAATACTGTAAAACTAAAAAAGTTAATATCAAGGTCAGTTTAGCCCTACAGCACTGTGAAAGAGAAAAAAACAATTGAAAAATGTTAATGTGAGATTATCATTTTGAAAATAAATATACAGAAAGAGGAAGTCAATGAAGGAATCTAAAGATGAAACCCAAATGGGTTAATCTGTTGTGGGAGACCTGGAAACACCCTTCAGGACATTTGGGAAAGGAGATGACAGGGCAAAGTTCTTTACAGATGAAATGTGACCTGGCCACCCTTAATTGACCACAAGTGAAAGAAAGGAAAATGTGGCTACAGATCACCACTTTGAAACAAAATAATGAATTTTAGAGAACTTGAAGAGGTCCCTTGATTTTGTTGGTAGTCTGACCTGGAAGAAGGGTGCGGGGGTTAACGGTTGAGTGGAGGGGAAGCAAGCATGAAGGTCCAGGGTCAGGCCTGACGGGTGAGCTCTAGGGAGGTGTTGGTGACAGCATAATTTGCAGACCAGGTCTGGCTGGAAAGAACAGCCAGAGGGAGGGGTTAGGAGAGAGGAAGGGATTATTTTCATTCCTGATCGATAGGATACAGTGCTACAGAGTAACAACATAGCTGTGAAATGTGTAAGAGAACACCTGGCTCAGGCTGGGCGGATGTGACAGGGCCACATACCTTGGGTGAAGTGTATGGCTCAGAGCCCAGGCTTAGTCCACTTCCCCCAGAGCCAGATGTTTCATGTGTTTGGTTGATCTTGTGGCTGAGAAGTGCCTAAGATTTGATTCCAGTCTTTCAGATGGATGATTTCTCCAAAGAAATAATGAATAATATTGTCAGTTATGAAGGTACTGCAGTTGGAATATTTTCTTTACATTATATGAAGTTCAGATCCCTTTTTTTTTTTTACATTTGTATTTCTCTTATTTAACTTACAAACTGAGGAGTGGCATCAGCTTTAAACATTTGAAATAGGTCTATTTCATGAAAAATTCAAGGGGTTACATGAAAAAGTCACAGACTAAGACAACGGTGTTCTAGTCTATCTCCATATGACTGGGCAAATTATACCTGTCTCCTTGGAGCCACAATTCCTCAGAATGGCAAATTTGGATGAGATAAATTCTTGGTTCCCTTCCAACTTCAAATCTGAGCTTTGCTCAAAATTCTAGGAAGTATAATTGTTCTCATTCAGTCATTTATTTCAACATTCATTGAACACCTACATGTCAGCCACAGTGTGAAATACTAGGAATATAAAGAAAGAACCAAACAGTCCCGGCATCACTGCCCACCCACCCCAGGAACTTAGGATCAGGCAATGTGGAAGCTATGAGGGTTGAAGAAAGGGTCTTTGGGAAGGTTCTACAAGTCCTACATCTAGGAAACCCAACAGGACTATGGGCACAAGGCTGTGTGTAGCAGGAGAGCGTGGGCTTCAAGTTACTTGGATCTTCGCTTGAACAAGATTCTACTGCTTATTTTAATGGTGATGTTGGCATATTTCTTAATATGAGCCCCAGTTCATTTATCTCCAAAATACCTACCTCAGAGTATTGTGTGAAAAGTCAATTAGACAAGAAAAGACCACAAATAAATGTTGGTGAGGATGTGGAAAAAAGGGAACACTTCTACACTGTTGATAGGACTATAAATTGGTGCAGCCATGGTAGAAAACACTATGGAGGTTCCTCAAAAAACTAAAGATAAAACTACCACATGATCCAGCAATTCCACTCCTGGGTATATAGCGAAAGAAAAAAAACCACATTAATTCCAAAAGATACATGCACCCCAATGTTCACAGCAGTGTTATTTACAATAGCCAAGATATGGAAGCAACCTAAGTGTCCATCAGCAGATGAGTGGATAAAGAAGATGGAAGAGTCTATATACACACACACACACACACACACACACACACACACACACACACACGATGGAGTACTACTCAGCCATAACAAAGAATGAAATTTTGCATTTGCAATGACATGGATAGACCTGGAGGGTATTATGCTTAGTGAAATAAGTCAGACAGAGAAAGACAAATACTGTATGTTATCACTCATATGTGGAATCTAAAAAATAAAACAAATGAATGAATATAACAAAATAGAAACAGACTCACAGATACAGAGAACAAACTAGTAGTTACCAGTGGGGAGAGGGAAGGGGGGGGAGGGGCAATATAGGGACAGGGGATTAAGAGGTACAAACTACTATGTATAAAATAAATAAGCTACAAGGATACAGCACAGGGAATATAGCCAATATAGCCAATATTTTATAATAATTTAAATGGAGTATAACCTATAAAAACTTTGAATCACTATGTTGTACACCTGAGACTAATATAATATTATAAATCAACTATACCTCAACTATGGCAAGAACATGAAGGGCTTCAATATAAACGACTTGTCTCACCACTTGCCTGCCTGGCGGGCACATGTCCACTTGTAAGCCTTGGGATGCCTCTTCTCTCTGGCAACAGCCAGGGACATTGGTCTTACAGCAAGAGAACACAGAAAAGAAAGAATAGGCGAAAGGATACTAGTAAAAAATTATTTACTAGCTCATGCAATTTTATGTGTAATAATGCTTATCAATGAGAAGGAGAAAAATCATCTGCAAGAATATACATTATTTTTTTGCTACCAAGTTTCTTTTATAGGAGCCTTGAATGATATAATTTTATTAATTAGAGCTATTACCCCAACTACTGTTTGGAAAGGTAGCAATAAGGATCACAGACCATTTTCAATATGTAAAAAAGTCTAACAGAAATGGTTTAGCTAAAGAAAAACTTTCTACTGCTAAAAAGATTGAAATTCTTTCCTTTTAGCTGAGACTGTTTTAGTTCGGGGTAGTAATACATGTTACTCCAAGCTCATTATGAACTGCATGTGTTCTTTCATTACTTAAAAAAAAGTGGAGGGACTTCCCTGGTGGTGCAATGGTTAAGACTCTGTGCTCCCAATGCTGGGGGCCCGGGTTCGATCCCTGGTCCAGGAACTCGATCCCACATGCATGCTGCAACTAAGAGTTCGCATGCCACAACTAAGGAGCTGGCAAGCCACAACTAAGGAGCTGGTGAGCCGCAACTAAGGAGCCAGTGAGCCGTAACTAAGGAGTCAGTGAGCCGCAACTAAGGAGCCCACCTGCTGCAACTAAGGAGCCTGTGAGCTGCAACTAAGGAACCAGCGAGCCACAGCTAAGGAGCCCATGTGCCACAACTAAGGAGCCCGCCTGCTGCAACTAAGACCCGACTCAACCAAATAAATAATAAATAAATAAATAAAAATTTTTTTAAGTGGAGAAATTACTTGATGACTCTTAACAAATACATGTGGTTATTTGTTTAGGAGAAAATTGTTTTAATACCAAAAGTCCTTGTTGATAGAAATAATTAAGGAGAATCTAAAAGGATAAAGAGCTTGGGAACCACTAACCTAGATAGTAATAGATATTAGAATAGATATTATAAACTGACCTTTCAAAATATTAAAAATTTACTCCCTTCTCATTGATGGGATCATCATGTATAGTATGAATCTAAAATCAAATAATAGTGGCATCAGATTTTCTATTTAGTAACAGTGACTTGAATGATTACAGTGATGTAATTCAATGAATTAAAGGGAACAATGTCAACAAAGAGGGAATACAAGAAAAGGAATATCAGTAGTTTATGAGAGTGTACCAGGTTTATACTACCAATTTCAATTTTAATTCAAAACAATTCAAATCAAAAGAAAAATGAATCATTTTCACCTTACTTGAAAAACTGCAGAAAATTAAGAGTTTATTTTGTAATTTTACATTTGTTTTGCTGGAAGATTTTTGATTTGGAATTTTTGTGTGTGTTAGTTATATACTCTATTGATTAATTCAACCCAATGCCAAGGAAGGCAGGAATTGAGATGCTGACAGATGTTACTGCTTCTAATAGACATAGTATATAAGAGAAGAGCCAACCGGTTTCCACGTTGTGGTTTCAATTAGAGCTCAGAATGAATAAACTCACCCGAGAGAATTCAGGATTCCACTGGCCCTGAGGAAACTCATAAGATGAATCATTTCTGTTTTATTCCCAAATAAACATAGATTTTAAAGCTCAGGCAGGAGTCAAGTTTCTCACTAACCAAGCTGCTTTGTCAACATCTCCCTTCCAGGTAGATGCCTCTACTGAGACCCAACCATAGGGGTCTGGTAGAGGTCCAGGAGGAAAGTGCAAGCAGGTTGGCCAGGGGTAAAGGTGGAGAGGGTTCCAAATGGTGTGATGGGTCATTGAGGCTCCAGTCATATTTATGTTTTGATATCACAATAGAAGGAAGACTACATAAGGTGTAATAATTTTTCACTCTGAAGGTTCTCAAATATATACAAAGTACACCAAATGGTATAATTAACTCCCGTATACCCATCACCCAACTTCTACAGTTTCATCTCAAGGCCAGCCTTCTCTCATCTATACCCCACTCATTCCCATGGCCTGCATCATTTTGATGCAAATCTCAGATATTATTAAAACATTTCATTCGTATTTCAGTATCTCTTCTTTAGGAGAAAAAAAAAAACCCACAATACCAGTAACTCATCTAAAAAATTAACAATAATTCCTTAATATCTTCAAGTATCCGTTTTGTGTCTACATTTCCCTCGAGTGTCTACACATTTTTTAAGAACATAAACTTTACTTAGAAAGTTAATTAACTCAGGTTTATGTTCTTGATTTCCTAGTAAATTATAAACTCCTTGAGCAGAGGGACAGTGTTTTGTTTATGCCTGCTTCTGAGCGCTTTGCTGATACTTATGCCCAGATTTCAAAGTAAAAGTAATTAATTAAATGCATAATAAAAGAGCTTTTTATGACTTTCCATGTAACTACATTCACAAATCAGAAAAAAATCCTCACAGTACCTGTTCGGATTTTCAGTACAGGAAATAGGGACAATATAGATCCTCAATTTCTTGAATTAAATTGAAATGAAAATGTCATATATAACATGGGCAGTTGCAAATCTGAAACATCTGGCTACTAAAAATCTCTTGATAGCTGTCACAATTTCTGACAACCTGAGAAACTGAGTCTCTAGAGAGAATCTGTCAGTTTTGGCATACTATCCACGGTCACCAAATAAAAGTAAGAGAATATCCCTGATAGGAGAAAGATGCATTCTATGAATTTTAATACAAAAATGGAAGGTTTGTCTTGGATTAAATCAAGGTAAATAGTTTTGAATATCTATGCATGAGGGATTTTCCTTTTTGTATCATCTCTCCACCTGTTTCCCTCTCTCACTTCCACCCCAATACTAGTTCTTTTTTAGAGTGGACAAATAAAATATATGGGTTTATAGGAAAAAAAAAAATGAGGGATGTGTATCCTTAAGCATATGATCCTAATAGAAAAAAAGAAAGCTTTGTACATCAAAATAAGTGCTGCTTCATTTTATAATAGCAAAAACTTAAAATAATCTGAATGTCTAAGATTAGGAAAATGGATATATAAATTATACTCTGTTCAATTACCAGGAATAACTAAGGAATAATTATGACGTTTTTAAAATTAGGATTATGAAGACCATGTAGCAACATGGAAAATGCTTATGATGTGTTAGGTTAAAAACAATCAGGATTGAAATTTTATGAACATTATGATTTTAACTATGTAAAAAGTGTACCTGTAACTAGAAGACTGAAAGGAAATACAATAAAGTAATAATAGTGGTTATGTTAGTGTGGTGGAATTATGCATGATTTTAAAAATATTATATGCCTGGCCTTTAGAATATGCTAAATAAATAACAATTTCTTTTGTTTTTCTGTTCCCTCTACCTAACGTTTTTAAAAATTGTATGATTGTAAATTAAAAATTTTTAAAGCTAAAAATGGTATTAAATTTAAATATATTTTCTTCTTTTTAAAGTGTGTATCCAGCTTAGGGACTTCCCTGGTGGTCCAGTGGGTAAGACTCCGCACTCCCAATGCAGGGGGCCTGGGTTCAATCCCTGGTTGGGGAACTAGATCCCGCATGTGGGCCGCGACTAAAGAGTTCACATGCTACAACTAAGAGTCAGCATGCCACAACTAAAAATCCCGTATGCTGCAACTAAAGATCCCACATGCTGCAGCGAAGATCCCGTGTGCCGCAACTAAGACCTGGAGCAGCCAAAATAAATAAATAAATAGATAAGTAAATAAATATTAAAAAATTAAAAAAAATAAAGTGTGTATCCGGCTTATATATATATATATATAAAACAATATTTATATTTTATATTTTTAGTTATTTATATATACAACAATAGTGAAAGAATCAGATTAACTTTTTAAAAATGGTGAAATAAAATATAATTATTTCTTTTATTAAATTTTACTTTTTACTTAAATATTAAATACTATAAAGTATTTAATAACACAATACCTAGCAGGGATCCTTACACATTTAGGCCCTTGACATATATTGGCTGAATAGATTTGAAAACACTCATTCATTGTTCATTCATTCAACAAATATTTGTAGATGATCTACTTCCCAATGAAATGAGTTTTTTGTTGTTGTTTTTTTTGGCCACACCATGCAGCATGCGGGATCTGAGTTCCTGACCAGGGACAGAACCCGTGTCTCTTGCAGTGGAAGCTCGGAGTCCTAACCACTGGACCGCCAGGGAAGTCCCTGAAATTAGTATTTTTGCTGACTTAGAAAAGGGTCAAATGATTTTTTAAATTATGAAATATGCATGAGAGTACAAAAAACATAAGTGCAAGCTTAATAAATTGTTGTAAAATGAATCCCTACCAAGGTTAAGAAACAGAACATCAGCAGCACCCCAGAACACCTGCAGTCCTGATCCCAACCCCTACCTGCACCCCAGTGGTCACCAGGACAGAGCGGGAGGTGCCAGGACACTTGGGAAGCTCCAGGGCCTGGACATTTGCTTTCTGTAAAATTTGCAAAAGTAAACATTTTCCCACCTTTGGTTAAGACCTCTGTGTACTTTCATAGCTAATTTTGTATTCATAATTTCACATTTTTTTCTTAGAGTCGCCCCAAATTGTATAATCTTCAGGACCCACAAAATCTGAATCTGCCCCTAGAACCACTATCCTATTAGGTATTGTTTGCTTCCAGATGGATTACACAATGTAAAACTGTCCGTTTCCCAATTTAGAATGTTCCAAATAGTTCCATGAGCACTAGCCCTTGGCTGCCCAGAGCTACTTAAAGGGAAGAATTGACTGGCCTTTCACAGGATAATGGTACATGGTTTCGGCTGGGGTTTCACAGCTGTGGACCCCCAGAGCTGGGGATAGACCTCGGCTTGGCTCTCTCTTCTTTCTGAGACAGACATACGTCTCAGTGATGCACAGAGAGGGAGAAGGCCAGCCTACCACCTCCCGGACTAGTCTCTCCAAGGTAGAGTTACTAACAGAAGCCTAGCTTGTTAGGCACACACAATATTTACAAACCTGAATAGTTTGCCAACATTTAAAAATCAAGAGATTTCACGTGAAAAGTAGGCTTTCTGACTTCTTTTAAGCAGTTGGAAGATGTACCCACTCTGGACCCACATCCCCACACAGCCTGGCACTGACCGGGTGGAGCTGAGAAGCAGCTGCTTTCTGAGGCCAAACCTCCTCCCTGAACCCATGACTTCACTTACAGGTGTTATCTGGGTATTTGGTCCCTTTAGGCATTTGTATTGGCATCTTACCCATTACCTTGTATTAATACAAAATGGTTTCTTCAGTGATCTTTAAAAATTAAATGTAAAGATAACAAGGAACAGGGACTTCCCTGGCGGTCCGGTGATTAAGACTCTGTCCACGCATCCAATGCAGGGGGCGCGGATTCGATCCCTGGTCGGGGAACTAAGATCCCACATGATGCATGGTGCAGACAAAAAAAAAAAAGAAAGGATAAAAAGGAACAAATTCCCCCAAAATACTCCATGATGACTTTCTTGCTAATGTTTCCTGAACCCTTTACAATGGTGCTAGCAAGATACTACCCCAAATGGAGTTAAACTGTCTAAATGTACACAAGATGAATAAAATTAGAAACATGCAAAGGTTCATCTCAAATGAAATAATTTCCTCATCAGAAGCAGTAAGAAGCAGCTAAGCATAACTTTAGATCTGTAGTTGTTTAATTTTAGGATGTATCAAAATCTTACCTGGAGATCTTGTTAAAACAGATTGCTGGGTCCCATCTCCAGAGTTTCTGATTCAGTAGGTGTAGGGTGGGACTGAGACTTCGCATTTCTAAGAGGTTCTCAGCTATTGCCCATCCTGCTGGCCCTGGAGCACTTTCTGAGAACCACTGAGGCATGCTACTCAGTGTGGTTCCCAGCCTACACGCCTGGGAGCTTGTTAGGAAGGAGAATCTCGGGCCCTCTCTTGACCAGTGGAATCAGGATAGGCAGGTGGCTTGTAGGAACATTACATTTTGAGATGCAGTGAACTAACTTGTCATTTCCAAACCTTCCTGGGGCCTTTGTTAACTATGCAGAATGCCAGGCCTTTTCCTTAGAAATTTATTTAGAAATCGTTTTTTTTTTTTTTCTTTTGGCTTCACAGCAGCATCTGGGAACTTAGTTCCCTGACCAGGGGTCGAACCTATGCCCCCTGCATTGGAAGCGCAGAGTCTTAACTGTTGGACCTCCGGGGAAGTCCCTCAGAAACCTATTTTTGTCAAGCGCTCCAAGTGATTCTTAACATCAGGAAGGCTTAGGGAGAATAGGCTAATGGTGGTATTAATAAAACTAAAGAAAGAATATATTTTTAAAAACAAGGATCAGCAAATGAAAATTTAAAAAATAGAAATTCCAGGGGAGAAAATTGGTAGCTTGTCTTCAACCATTTGGGGCTCTGTAACCCCAAACGGTATGCGTTCTTTTTGTGGAGAGAGATGAATCAAATTGTCAGATCTTTTACCATGCACCAAACTGCTTTTATCTGGGTCCCTGCTCATCAAGAAGTCTCATTATTATAATTTGGCTTCCAAGTGTTTTTTTTTTTTAAATCACAAGGGACAGAAGTTGTTGTGACTCACATGGTCTATATGAGTGTCGCCCAACAGAACTTTCCATTACTGTGGAAATGCTCTATTTCCTTTTTCCTAAAATTAATTAATTAATTAATTAATTAATTAATTAATTTTTGACTGCATTGGGTCTTCGTTGCTGTGTGCGGGCTTTCTCTAGTTGCGGTGAGCGGGGCTATTCTTCGTTGCGGTGCACGGGCTTCTCATTGCTGGCTTCTCTTTTTGTGGAGCATGGGCTCTAGGCACGTGGGCTTCAGTAGTTGTGGCATGTGGGCTCAGTAGTTGTGGCTCATGGGCTCTAGAGCACAGGCTCAGTAGTTGTGACACACGGGCTTAGTTGCCCCGCAGCATGTGGGATCTTCTTGGATCAGGGCTCAAACCCGTGTCCCCTGCATTGGCAGGTGGATTCTTAACCACTGCACCACCAGGGAAGTCCTCCAAGTGTTTTTCACACCAGGAGAAACATGCCAGTCAAATCAATATAAGTATTCTCATTTGTGACAGATACATTTCTCACTGTGAATCAAGAAATCATCATTAAGGTATTGATATATTTTTCTGTGGGTTCTATTAGTGTCTCTAAGAGATCAAACCACTTTTGTTTTAATAACAAAATCAAATTTCTGTGCACATGTATATGGTGTTCTGTTGGAGGAAGGAGCAAATACTTTTGCCCATAAAGTTTTCTTACATGTGGATCCCACTGTGTAGTTTTAATGTTTTTCATACATCTCTTTAAGCAGGTCAGATTTTTTGTTGAAAGGAGAATTACATTAGCAAATAATAAGTGTGCAAAATATCCAAGAATAAACATCTAAAAAAGCAAAGAGTTGATAAGGAAATTGTCTTTTTAACTCTTTCAGTGTTTATAAATGAAATACTGGCCTTGGTGAGTCCTATCTTTTCCCTTAATCTGTCTTCACAATTCTCCAGGAGGAGGGTAAAATTTTACCCTTCTGCTTAGAAGAACTAAACTGTCACTGAATCTACCTACAAAGTACATTTTCCCAAATATCAGATGTTTCCAAAGTCCTTTCAAGGAATATAAATCTCTCAGAATTGTGGACCTCATCACCTCCATCTATCATCCAATCGCTGGGAAGTTAACACATTCCCAGGGATTTTCATCTGGGAAATTAACAAATTCCTTGTTGATGTTGAAACACGGTATTTCTATTGAGATTTCAGTGGATAATCTTATTCTAGAAATGAGGCCATCAGAGGATTGGTTTGTTTGGAGGATAGTTTAATGTTAACCCCCATTCTGAATAGAACAGTTTTTATTTCCAAGGTTCCAATTACACCTTAAGTTGCACTGAGTTTTTAAAGGCGACTGATCTGGCCAGTAGCATGATTGTGATCCTCTGGTCAAGCCAGTGTTGGGGCCCTGGTACCATTAAGTTCTCTGGGTGAAGATCTGAAACAGTGAGAAGATACTCAGCCAAGGAGGGAAGGCTTTCAGAAAATGGGTAAGAGTGTAGCCGAGCAGGACCCTATGGGGCCTTCCCGGGACAGACCCCTCCCCCATATTCTCTGCTTTAGCTCCTCTCTCGAGTAAGTAGATAATTGTATCTGATGCACATTTCCCGAGTTATTTTACAGATGTGAAAGTCCCCACCAAATGGAACATGTTAAGTACTTGATGATCATGAGCACATGGCCCCCAGGCCTACTGGAGCCTGAGGATTGATAATGTTAACCCCTGTGACACCACCCTGTTGCCTCACCATCAGCCAATCAGAGAACTGTGCACCAGCTGATCACTTGTCTTGAGACACACCCCACCCCACCCCTCCTTTAAAAACGCTTTGCTGAAAACTTTCAGGGAGTTTGGGGCCTTAGAGCACGAGCCACCCATTCTCCTTATATTGGCAACTTTACAATAAATACTGCGCTTTCTTTCACCACCACCTGGTATCAATAGATTGGCTTTACTGCAAATGGGCAAGCAGACCCCAGTTTGGTGCGGTAACAAGAGGGGAACATAAGTTGTGGATGAATAAAATTGCCTCCTTCACACCCCCCCCCCATCCCCCGACCCCTGCCCCGGCCTGGCTACTTCAGGAGACAGCATTACATAGTTAGAAAGCAGAGAATTTTGGAATGAAAAGTCTTGGTTTCAGTTTTGGTCCCAGTAACTATGCAAATTGTGATCGTTTTGAAGTTTCTCATAATTTCAGTTCCTTCAAATTTCTATGAGGATAGCAGTGTTGATACCTCTCTTGGTGATAAAATGTCAGTACATCATAAAATGCTTTATAAAGGTGAGTTGTTACTGTGGGCACAGTAATAATACCTTCAAATACTGGTGGTTTTAGCTTAATTTTTTTTTTCAGTTTTAACTTATTTTCATCACCTGTTCTTTATGATCCAGATATTTTAAAATGCAATGAAAATTAACTTTCCATGATATGTCAGGGACTGGCAGTAAAAAAATTTTCAGACTGCAAATGAGTTATACAAATGAAAATATCAAATAGAGATCCAGTTATCAAAATGAAAGCACTCAACATATTAAAAGTTCACAATTGTTTGTTTAGAGCACATAAAAAAGTCAGCTTGCTAACCAACTGTCGTGATTTTTAGAGAACTACTGCAGAGGTTTGAAGAAAATAGATTTATTAGTTAACTTATAAAAAGATTAAAGAGCTTGAAACAAGTATTGAAAAGAAACCTGTGGGCTTCCCTGATGGCGCAGTGGTTAAGAATCCGCCTGCCAATGCAGGGGACATGGGTTCGAGCCCTGGTCTGGGAAGATCCCACATGCTGCAGAGCAACTAAGCCCATGCACCACAACTACTGAGCCTGTGCTCTAGAGCCCGCAAACCACAACTACTGAAGCCCACGTGCCACAACTACTGAAGCCCGCATGCCTAGAGCTCGTGCTCCGCAACAAGAGAAGCCGCCGCAATGAGAAGCCCGCGCACCGCAACGAAGAGTAGCCCCCACTCGCCGCAACTAGAGAGAGCCCGTGCGCAGCAACGAAGACCCGACTCAGCCAAAAATAAATAAATAAATTAATTAATTAATTAATAAAAAAAGAAATTTGTGCCTTTATTAGAATGGTGTTAAGCTTTAAATATATCAATTTGGGTAATCAAATTATTCATTTTTTAATAAGAAATGACACTGCAGAACTGCAATACTGGTCCAACAGTCTTGTCTTTACTGTTCCTTTAAAGCGAGAAACAGAATGCCAGGAATCAGAAAGCACTAGCAGGCATCAGTTTATCCAAGATACTAGCTTCTTAGTTCCAAAAGCACTTGCAAAGAAAACCATTGGGGGGCACAGGGTATGGAAGCACTTCATAATAACTGGAATCCCATGAGTGTGTGTGTAAGCCAAGTCTCATAGGCTATTTTTTGTATTTATCCTTTACTTGGTCACTTTTTTCCCCTCAAATACTAGTTTTTCTTTGACTTTTTTTCCTCAAAGTATAAAAAGTATGAAATATAAACAAGCTCTTGCATTACACACTTCAGAGTGTACAATTCAAGCATTATAGAGCTATCTATATACCAATAAATCCCATCAAATCTTGGATAATTCAATAATATACAAAATACCAGGGCACAGAAAGAACTAAAACACACTTCTTTTTGTTACACATAAGATTCAAATATTCAATCTAAAGAAAATCACTTAATCATTTTGGCTCTCCTCTACATTTGCATGTTGATATACTTATTAAAATATTCTATATAATTATGTTTGGTCTTATTATTTCAAGTCAGGTTTACAACCTCAAAACCAGCCATCCAGACAAAACAGGTAATCAGAAAGATTATTTCTTCCCCACCTCCCTAACCCCAATAACTATGAAGCCAATTTTATGACATGACTCCAAACACTGGATTGTGACAACAAATGCTAGGTCCAATTTCTTCATAATCCTTTTTGGTGTGGCATGCTTGGTAGAACTCAGGCGTGGAAGCCAGCATGGATCCTCCAAACCAAACTGCATATCACTGCATGTGGTATGTAATGACTTGTACATCAGTAGGTTTTGGCTTCAATCTACCACCACTTAATTCCCACTTAATTTCAGCCTGGCATCTACAGTTCTTTTCAAATCTCTTTGCAAGTGACATCTGAAGTCCCTGAACATGGATGAACCTCCAGAGAGGACAATAGTCTTGTAGAGAGGACGTCTGACATCAATAGGACAATTCTGAATTACTTCATCTACAACTTCTGAGATAGGCTGAGTAAAGTCTGCATTAGCAAACTCTGGATGAAAAAAAATTTCAGGTCCCAAGAATCTCTCATATCCAACATCAATGGAAAATTCTTTCTTTGAGATAGCATTGATTCCAGAATACTGTTTAATTCACTTTGATCCATCTGTATCATACTTGTTATTCTTTTACTAAATCTGGGCAGACATAACTATAGCGCTCCTTTACTGCCTTAGCAGTTTCCAAGGATTGCTCTGGAGGAATTCCTACTTCTCGGTCTCTCAGCAATTGCTGAATAAAATATGTTATATCTCGTCCTGCGATTGGAATGTACTTAATACAGCTGCCAAGCACATACCCTTCAGCCACAGGGATGACACGAGTGACACCATCTCCACTGTCTATTACTGTACCGGTCAACGTCCGTTCTCCTACTTGTCTGGCGGTCCAGGATGCAGCTAAGGCAAGAACAGCCTGTACAGCAATGTACAAGCCTGAAACATTGAAGGACTCAAACATTATTTCAGCAGTATATTCCCTGTTTTCTGGAGTATTCAGTGGAGGTTCAGTCAAAAGAAAATAATGGTCTTCAGGTTCCGCCCTTAAATATTTAAAGATCACTTGCTCCATAAACCTTTCCATCAAGTCCCGGTCTTCAACTATACCATGGCGGATTGGCCACTTTGTTGCATATGTAGATTTTTCTATTGCTTCATCACCAGTGAAGAAGTCTAGGTCATCAACACCTTTCGTCACCCTCCTTTGAGCTTGATTACCCACTTTTGCTGACTCCTTAATAGCAATACAGGAAGGGATGATAAACTGTGGTTCCATATTTCCAGCATATCCTAGTTTTGCATACCCCGTGCCACAGTCCCCCACACAGGCCGGCAGCCGTCCTGCCATCTTCCTCTTCACCTGCTGCTGCCATCTGCTCTGTGCTGGTTGGGGCCAGGGATGGGCGGCGAGAGGTAGAAGCTATCTGACCATCCACGGCCGGGCCGCCCTCTCCATCGGGGGCGGGGGGGGAGCCGGGAAGCCAAAGCAGTAGCGAGAAAGCAGCAGGCTCGGTCAGTGGCTTAGCTTAATTTTTCAATACTTTATAATTGGTCTTTGACCCAGCAATTCACTTCTATGAATTTATCCTAACACATATAACTGAGTATGTGCAAAATAAGGTATTGTCAAGTTATTCACTGCAGCATTTTTTTATAATACCAAAATGTTAAAAACAGTCTAGATATCTACCAATAAGGGTCTGATTGAATAAATTATATCCATTTGGTGGAACAAATGGAATACCATGCAGCTGTGAAACAGAATAAGGAAACTCCCTATATATTGTTATGGAAGGATCTCTAACACACATTATTAAATAAAAAAGCAAAGTGTGGAATTTGACTTTTAGTGTAGAAGGGAGAAACAAAGGAAAAGCCGTCAAGAAACAATAGTCAGCAGAGTGCTCTTCAAGGGATATACCTAACAATCTGATACATATCTTTGAGTTGCTTGCAGGAACTCAGATCCCCACACAGGTGGTAACTACAAGCTAAGATCCCAGACTGGTCAGAATTTGGGGAATGATGATGTTGACCTTTTCTAACCCTCGTGACTTCAATCAACTAAAGCTTGGAGTCTGCCAACCTTGGCTCCAGTTCTACACTGAATTCTCCTCTGCTCCAGCCCCTTCATGAATATGCATTCACCACCCAAGCCCCTTTATGAATATGCACGTACCCTTAGCTTAAAAGGTCCCCAGTTTTGCTGTTTGGGGAGACACTGCTTTGGGAAAGATCCCAGTGTTCTCCTTACCTGCTGCAAGTAATAAACCCTTCCTTCTCCCAATCTTTGGCGTGGTTGTGTCTTTTGGCCCACCGAGGCGAACTCAGTTTTTGGGTACAGAAAGATACACAACAAACAATAGTGGTCAAATAGGGAATTCCCTGGTGGTCCAATGGTTAGAACTCCACGCTTTCACTGCCGAGGGCGCGGGTAAGGTCCCGCAAGCCGTGCAGTGCGGCCAAAAAAAAAAAAAGAAAAATAGGGGTTAACTACTGGCAGAGTGGGACTGTGTGGGTGGGAGGGAGATTTTCACTGTGTATCTTTTAATATACATTTTTGGATTTTGAACCATGGGAATATATTACCTATTCCAAAATTAATACTTATTTGAGAAGAGACTAACAATATTTACATGGCTAAGGAACTAAAGATCTATGGCTTATCTTGCGTGTAAGAGCTCTTCAATAATGATTAGATGTGTTGTATTAGGGTGGGATGACTCCAGCGTTAAGGTGTGTGACGGGTCAGGCCTGGGGGAGGAGCAGGGAAGGCCGAGGGCAACTGAGGATGAGAAGTCTGTTTAGCTTCAGCAAAAAGCGAAGCTCCGCGTGGGGCCAGATGGGTAACCGGGACACAAACTTAGGCAGGTGCCGGTCTGCATTGTAATTAACATGAAGCCTGCTTTCAGGAATGGAGAAAACCATGTGCTTTTATGATATAGGTGGTCATGAGAAAGGAGTAAGAATAATTGGGAACACAGAGAAGTCCCAAGTTACCTTTCTTTGTTGTTGTTGTTAGCGTTTTTTAAAAATTTTTTCTGGGGTGGGAGTGGTGTATTTGGAATGAGAGTTATTTCACATCTCATCAAAGCGTTTAGCAAAATACTAACCAGCGGTGGTATGAACAGAGAATGTTAGCCATCTTAGGAGGGAGGGAGTTACATCTAGGCTGTGCTTGGAGGTTTAAGGGGAGGGCAACTCACTGCGGGAGACTGAGCCAGTTAGAGGCCCAAAGACATTCTGATTCCTAGGATCCAGCAGATGGGAGACAAACGTCAGGGTGACAGGGTAATCACTGGTATCAGGGCTATGATCTGCTAGCGGCCCAGGCACCCCCTGGTCCAGAAGAAATGGTGTCCCCAGGGTTACTCACAGGGAGTGGGGGTGGGTAGGCAAGAATGCTCCTACCCAGCTGGAGACTTCGAGAGAGCCACGGGCAGGGCTTCCTCGGACGCCCTATATTCAGAGTCTGGTGGAGAAGAACCGCTAACCCCACGGCTGCAGCTCCCTGGGGCCAGCCCTCAGGGAGCAGTGTGTCATTCATTAGCAGGAAGGGACTAACGACCCAAGACTCCGTGCTCTGGGCTCGGAGCAAAGCATTTGGGGACACCCATCTCCTCCCCTCTCACCACATGGTTTAAAATCACATTTTCCTCTTCCTGGGTATTTTGAAGCTTAGTGTGAATATCTAGGAGTGCTTTTTGAGATCCTCTGATGAAAGGTGCAACAGAAGTGTAAAGTATTACTCTCAACACTGTAAATATTTTAACGACAACAGCAGAAGTGCCATGTGCAGGCAGAACACAGACGCACATTCCAACGTCCAATATTCCTAAGAGAACTACTGGAGAGTTAAGAATGGTACATGTGCAAGAGAAGCCAGTCACAGAAGAAAAAAAGAGATAGTTGAGCTAAGTAAGAGACTTCCCTACAATGCTGCCCAGCGGAACGGTAATGCCCACTCAAACAGGCTTCAGCCAGATACCAAGGTCTCCCCTCCAAGTACCAGCTACACACGTGCGTGACGACTGATGCGGAAGATGGAGCAAGCCCAGGCCCAGCCTTTGCTCAAGAGGCGAGCTGCTGCTGGGAGTGCTTCTGTCCCATTAGCAGGCAGGCTCTGGAACATGCCAGCCTGGCAGCCGACTGTGGCTGACGGTGGGGGGGGGGGTGGTGGCTGACGGAGGCTTCCCCTGGCAGCACCACAGTCTGCCTGTGGTCGACAGGTGCCTGGCTGGCCCTGGAGCAGGCTAGAGCTGAGGGAGGGAGTGAAGAGAGGGGATAGGGTGATGCATGACCAGGCAGGATTTTTCACCACATGGGACCTGGGAATTTGGCTGGCAAGGATGATCAGCTGGGCTTAATTTAGAGCAGTTTCTCAATTGCTCTCAAGCAATAACTGAAGTTAAGAAATTAATAACTACCAGGTGAGTGTAAACGATGTTTCAAGCACAGTGCTAAAGTCAGCCTCTGTATTTTCTCATTTAATCTTCACAACAACTCTGTGAGGTAGTGCTACTACCCTCATTCACAGATAGAGCTCAGAGGAAGTAAAGGACGTGCCCAAGACACTACAGTAAGTGGCAAGGCTCAGATCTGCATGCAAGAATTGTAATTCCAAAGCTGTTTTGTCTACAATGCTATGTGGCTTCCTCAGTGACTAAAAAGCAACCATCAGGGCTCTTAGATTTTGTTTTCTTGGTTATTACAGACCTAAACACACTGTATCCAAAATGCTATTGCCAAAGATAAGGTAACAAACGACTTTCTTCCAACAATATGGCTCAGGTTTTGATCCATGCCTATAAATGGATCTTATCCAAAAGAAGAGCTACTTTTAAGTCAAGGAGATGTATACCGAGGTCTGTCTTCTGGACCTGGACCACCCAGGCCAGGCTTCCATATTTGGTGCCTCTTTTGGACACACTGTCTCCAGTCTCCCTCTACTTTCCAATCTGTATTCCAGACTGTGGACAGAAATAACTTTGGAAAACCTGTCTGTTTGAAAATCTGCAGGGCTCCCAACTGCCTCCAGAATAAAGTCCTTCCCGGGCTAGGCAGCCACGTCCCAGCCCTGCTCGGCCACGCCCCGTGGTCCAGCCTCTCCTGGATCCCTCTGTGCCCCGAACAGTGTGTATTTTCACACCTCACTGTTATTATTAGCCCTGCTAGTCCCTCTCCCTGCAATGGCCTGGTCTTACCTTCTTTCTCCCTCTGGCAAATGGCTCTCCTCCAAAGCCCAGTTCAAATATCACTGTGCTCCCTCAGCTTCCTGACCCAAAGTAGAATTTATTACTCCACTCATTTGAGCCCCTCCGTGGCACCTGGTGCCCAAGCATATTATACTACTTACCATCAATTACAGTACTTTATTCTATACAGCTGGGTCCTCTTTCCCTTTAATTGAGGCAAGGGCAAAAACCATTTCTTACCGTCTTTGTTTCCAGAGGCCCTGGTATACAGCAAATGCCCTGAATGTTTTAGAAGAAACAGATGCAGTCATGTGCAAAGGAACTCTGCTCACACAGTACCACAGCGATGATCTCAAAGAATTTCGCCAATATGTGGGTAATTGGGATGGCTGGCTTCAAATTCCTTCTCTACACATTATTACCTGTGATCTACATAGCCCCTTAACAATGAAATAGAGAATAACTATCTTGTTCCCCTGAAGGATATGAAAGGGGGCATACAGCAACCCCAAATTTCCACCAGAGCACCTTTGCTTTTTCCTCTTGTCAACAGAGGAAGCTTTGTTTGGGCAGGGCAGAACACTGTGCTGCTAAAACTATAGTTAAAAGCACTGGTTTAGGGAATTCCCTGGCGGTCCAGTGGTTAGGACTCCGTGCTTTCATTGCCGAGGGCCTCGTGGCGTGGCCAAAAAGAAAAAAAAAGCACTGGTTTAGATGGCCTCTTCCTTTACTACCTCATGCCTAAATACCTATCTGTAAGCACCTCTTCCTAACTGGTTTTCAAGCCTCTAGTCTTCTCCTCCTCCATCCAACTTGCAAGTTACTGCCAGATGAAATTTTCTAAAACATTATTTGAATCATATGTAACATGTTAGTTTTGTAATATAATTGCATAATAAATATAACCAACCACTCAGCCCCACAACTAGAACATTAACAGTAACTTGCATCTACCTGTACATACTTCACACATGTCAACCCCTTGCTTAATACCTGGAGCTAATCACTGTCTTTAAATTTTTTATTCTACTTTTTAAAGAATGTAGTTTTATTAAAGGGGAGAGGGAGGGGGTAGGGGTAAATTAGGAGTATGGGATTAACAGATACAAACTACTATGCATAAAATAGCAACAAGGAATTACTGTATAGCATAGGGAACTATATTCAATATCTTGTAATAACCTATAATGGAAAAGAATCTGAAAAAGGATATATAAGTGAATCACTTTGCTGTACACCTGAAACTGACACCATATCGTAAATCAACCATACCTCAATTAAAAAAAAAAAAGAATATAGCTTTATTTTACATATATGAATATAGTTGATTTTGCTGATTTTGGAAGACGGTAAAGAAAGTACCATACTGTGTATATCTCCTGGTACATGCTATTTCACTATTATGAATCCAAGATTCACCCATGTTGATGCTCTTAACTTGTTTAGTTTGCTGTTACATAGTATTCCACTGTGTGCCATACCACAGTTATTTACTCCTTCTCCTGCCAACCAACTCGGATTGTTTCCAGTGCTTTGCTATTATGGGTAATGTGGCTATCAACATTCTTGGTGCACAAGTGCATTTGTGCATTTCTGAACTGGGATGTTAGGTCATAGGGTATACAAATGTTCAACCTTGTGAAATAATGTCAAAGTTGTTTTTAAAGGGGCACTAACAGCCAGATAATTTTTTTCAAAATCACTGCTTTCCCTGTTGAAAAATAATTCAGTGTAACCACAACTTGCAAGATAAAATGCAAACCTGCCATTCCATGCCAGTTAAAATCTGGTCCCAACCTAAATTTCATACCTTTTCTCTTTTTGTCCCTGCCTAACCTCCAAGCACCTCCCACTCCAATAGGGCAGATCTGCTCCCAGATATAGAACACAACTTACTCATTTTCAAAAGCTCCTTCCTTTCTAGTCTGCAACCCCCCTGCGCCCCTGCTACTGCGCTTGGGTTCTCCTTCCTAATGAAACCTACCCTGAGCACACCTGCCCACAGGACTCTCTTCCCCACAGCTCCTAAAAGACATGTCCTGCCCCAGTCATATGCCATCAGCCTTCACCCCCATCCACGTCTTAGTGTGTGTGCTAGGTTTCATGCTGCCTTGTTGGAAAAATGGACATTCTAACTAAGCTGTGTGATCAGATTTACTTGAGAACTCAGCGTTTCCAAATTTAGTATTTGGTACCTTTCTCACCACTCTCTGGACAATGGAATTGCTTAATTGTGGATCTGATTGTTTTCCCACATAACTTTCGACATGATTATGTCTTATTTCCCCAATTAAATCATCAGTACCTTAAAAGTACAGAGACCATATTTTTAAATTTCTTTGTATTCTCTACAACATTTAACATAATCTCATGTGTGCAGTAAGAACTCAGTTCAACAAATATTTAACACTTCAGTGGATACCTGAAAATGCAGGGGACTGAAAGTGCGTTTCTAGAAAAAATATGTTCTAGCATACAATTTAAATATATAATATGTAGGTGTATAAAATACATATACACAAAAGCATAAGTGTGTGTATATATATTTATACAAGCTTAGAATGTACAATAAAGGCAGAGGCAGTCTAGATAGAAACTTTCCAATCACAAAAACAAGAAACAAATAGCATCCATGTGTTTAAACTACCTAAGAAGTTACTCTTTGGCAAAAAACTCTTAGGTTTAGTGCTATGGCATCTGTCTCTGAAATATGTTACTGTCCATTTTCGTCATGACTGTGACTAGGAAATAATTCATTTAGTTAAATGACCTTTTCTCTTTCAGTTGTTCTTCTTTGATCAAGTTGCTGCTCACCTTCCTAAAAAAACACTACATTGTATAAAATTTGAGGCAGAAACAAACTATATTGTCTCCCAATAAAAAAGTATAATTTAATTTTATTAGTATGAAATATTTTGAGATAATTTATTGTATTTGTGACCCAAGTACATGATTCTTAAATACGAAACGGTTTTAAGCGCAATCATACAATCATTTAGTAAAAGTGCTGGTCATCAGACCCCGAGAAAAGCAGGAAGGCACTTTCCCATTTTGGTGTAGAGATACTACACTTAGGAGGCTGCTTAATTGGCCGCCTATTTAATGGAGTTTATTCTGCTTCCCTTTTGTCAGATTCTTCCTCCTCAAACTCGACTAAAGGAGCGTGTCTGTTGGCCTGAGAACCTTCTTCGTAGAACACTTTCTTGATAGTGCCATCCTTTGGGGCCTTTATGGTATGCTGCAAAGACAGAAGGCATGACAAACACTGGCTGTGATGCTAGTGAGGGCTGAGCACACACCAAGTCAAGAAACACGGAAAGTGAAAAATGAAGCCAATTATTTAGATGTTTTGTCATGTGTCAGTGCTTCCCGACCCTTCTCATATCACAGCACACAGAGAAAATAATAACAGTTTTATGGTGCGCTTGGGGATTGAGAGGAATCACTACCTTGATGCACCTGGTCAATAATTGGGAAGCTCTGCATTAGCTAGTAATTCTCAGCTCAAGCTTCACAGTAGACTCTCACCTGGGAAGCTTTTAAAAACTACTGATCCTTGGGCTCCCCTACAGGAAATCCCAGTTCAGCTGGTCTGGGAGGTACTTTTGCAAAAAGCTTCCTAGGTGCAATTTGTGACCGGGGCTCAGAACCAATGGCCTACAATTTCTAACCATCGAAAAACCTAAACAGCTAATTTAACTTGACTGAGGTTTTCACTTTGATACTGATATTTGGCATCCTAGGTATGGCCTTAGAAAATACCAGTAGCTAATATTCTGTTGGGTTACTGCCTGAATCTAAGCTACTGATAATTTCAGAATCACAAATGACAGGCACGATCTCACAAAATTAAAATGAAAATGTAAGAGAAGGATGGTTTAGTTTTGTTTCCTGCAGTTAATGCTTCATCAATCCATGGTTCTTAGTATTTAAAATGGTCTTAATATACAAAATAAGACAAAAGAATGATTGGGACTGATAGTTTCCAAAGTTTATTTGGCAAGTGAACCCGTGATTTCACTTACCTCCATCTTCATGGCGATCATAACCATCAAAGAATCTCCAGCTTTTACTTTGTCTCCAGCTTTCACAAACACCTAGAGAGTCAGAGTGACAGGTTAATATTTAAAAACACAGAGGTCCTTTGTGGTCCACAGAGTTGGTATATAAACGTACACAGCAGAAGTATGTGTCTATGTGGTTGTCTTGTCCGCCAAAGACAAACATACTGGCATAAATCAGAGACCCATAGGTCAGTCTGGCATTGCTGGCACTGTTGTCAGTGGGGGGCACTCCTTAGCTACCCATCCCTGCCCCCCAACCCATTGAGTTTTCCTTGAATCAGATGAATACACTTAATGTATTTCAAGATCCTTTTGTGTTTTCATGAATATACAGACAAGACATATCACCAACAGGGAAGGACTGACTACAGGCACACCTCGTTTTATTGCTCTTCACTTTTTTTTTTTTTTAAATAAATTTATTTATTTATTTTTGGCTGTGTTGGGTCTTTGTTTCTGTGCGAGGGCTTTCTCCAGTTGCGGCGAGCAGGGGCCACTCTTCATCGCGGTGCGCGGGCCTCTCACCGTCGTGGCCTCTCCCGTTGCGGAGCACAGGCTCCAGACGCGCAGGCTCAGCAGTTGTGGCTCACGGGCCCAGTTGCTCTGCGGCATGTGGGATCCTCCCGGACCGGGGCACGAACCCGTGTCCCCTGCATTGGCAGGCGGACTCCCAACCACTGCGCCACCAGGGAAGCCCTGCTCTTCACTTTTATTGTGCCTCACAGATATTGCTTTTTTTTTCTTTTTAAGAAATTGAAGGTTTGTGGCAACTCTTCATCAAGCAAGTCTATGGGTGCCATTTTCCCAACAGCATTTGCTCACTTTGTGCCTCTGTGTCACATTTTGGTAATTCTTGCAAAATTTCAAACCCTCTACAGTAAAAAGATTATGACTCACTGAGGGTTCTGATGATGGTTAGCATTTTTTAGCAATACAGTTTTTTTATTGTAATTTTTATTTTATATTGGAGTATAGTTGATTACAATGTTGTGTTAGTTTCAGACACACAGCAAAGTGATTCGGTTATACATATATCTAAGTATTTTTTAATCAAGGTATGTACATTTTTTTAAAGACATACTGCTATTGCACACTTAACAGGCTACAGTGTAGTTTAAACATAACCTATATATGCACTGGGAAACCAAGAAATTCATGTGACTTGCTGTACTGTGGTGGTCTGGAAACAAACCTGCAATATCTCTGCTGTATGCCTGTACTACACTTAAATGTTTTCACGATAGGCAGGGTGGAGGGTCTTGCCTGGTTTTCTAGTTTTTAGGTTGTTTAGGATAGTGCTTCAGGTCTTTAGGGCCTTGTGTAGTAAATGCATAGACAATCTTCATGTGAAAGAATTAAACTTACTGGCAATACAGAAAAATATCTCTATTTTCCTTTTTTCAAGTATAAATGAACTCATATATCCCATATGGTTTTACTGTCTTCTTGGTTAACATGGTTATCAAGTAGTTTTCAGAAACATCACACAGTAGAGTTAGGTTCTAAAGTCAATGTGTACAGTCAAAACTGTGAAAAATGAGAAACATGTCTGAGAGCCCCACAATCACTCAACGCTGGGTGGTAACTTTAGTAGCATGCAATGAAATCAATGATCTGGGTTTAGGTCAGTTATGGGGGAAAAAAGTGCACGTTTAAAAGTACACCCTGAGGGCTTCCCTGGTGGCGCAGTGGTTGAGAGTCTGCCTGCTAATGCAGGGGACACGGGTTCGAGTCCTGGTCTGGGAGGATCCCACATGCCGCGGAGCGACTGGGCCTGTGAGCCACAACTGCTGAGCCTGCGCGTCTGGAGCCTGTGCTCCGCAAGAAGTAGAGGCCGCGATAGTGAGAGGCCCGCGCACCGCAATGAAGAGTGGCCCCCACTTGCCACAGCTAGAGAAAGCCCTCGCACAGAAACGAAGACCCAACACAGCCATAAATAAATAAATAAAAATAAATTAAAAAAATTAAAAAACGCAGTTCAAGTACTT
The DNA here is from genome assembly GCF_009873245.2 of Balaenoptera musculus. Classification (NCBI taxonomy): domain Eukaryota; kingdom Metazoa; phylum Chordata; class Mammalia; order Artiodactyla; family Balaenopteridae; genus Balaenoptera; species Balaenoptera musculus. The sequence goes on from NC_045788.1 coordinate 60,635,257, forward strand.
TCTAAAAAAAAAAAAAAAAAAAAAGTACACCCTGAGTAGGGAATTCCCATATTACAAGAGGCCTGTGGGAACTGAGACTGAATGAGCGAAAGGCAGGTCCACGTCCCTCAAGTCTGTTGCCCTTCTGGGGCAAACATTTCCAGACAGGAATGGTGGGTGAAATCACTCACACTATTTAAATAGTTGTTTTCTTCTTTTATTTATGGGTACCAAGAACATACAGTTGAATTTTTATGACTTAAATGCATTTAAGGGGACTCTACTATATGTAAGTATATAAAAGGAGACTACTGATCTACCACCATTGGAAGTTATATCAGTATGGATCTCAACTCTGAATATATGCGGCATTCAACACCAAACCACATTGTTCTTCACCAATACCTTTCAAATTTTGGATAATGCTTGGTGAATGTTCCATTTTAATCATAAAGACAACCTTGATTATTTGTACTTTGATGGAAATTCCCACTTCAAAGAAGTCTTTATCATAAATTAGGTAAATGGGAACTTCCCTGGTGGCGCAGTGGTTAAGAATCCGCCTGCCAATGCAGGGGACACGGGTTCAATCCCTGGTCTGGGAAGATCCCACATGCCGCGGAGCAACTAAGCCCATGTGCCACAACTACTGAGCCTGTGCTCTAGAGCCTGGGAGCCACAACTACCAAGCCCACACGCATCATCCAGTGAAGCCCGCGTGCTCTAGGGCCTGCACGCCGCAACTACTGAGCCCGTGTGCTGCAACTACTGAAGCCCGCGTGCCTAGAGCCCGTGCTCCATAACAAGAGAAGCCACTGCAATGAGAAGCCCGCGCACCGCAACAAAGAGTAGCGCCTGCTTGCCGCAACTAGAGAAAGCCAGCGCGCAGCAACAAAGACCCGACACAGTCTTAAAAAAAAAAAAAAAAAAAATTAGGTAAATGGTATTTTCACTGTAATATAGAACTTGAATCTATAATAGGTCCTCTTGTTTTCTTGAAATGGATGCTTTCCTATGAGCAAGATTTAGAGAGGGGGAAAAAGAATATATACAACAAAGTTCAACAAAGACATTTATTAGGACTTATCGTACATCATTCTACATACGTTCACACCATTACCTTTTCAACAGTTCCAGTCATAGGAGCTACGGCACCTCCTTGGGTTCCTTCTGAGCTCACTGAAGACAAGTATCTGGGGACTGGAATGCCAATCTGAATACTTCCATCCTATAAATAGAAATGATATTTATGGGATATATATTTATAACATATATCAGAAATGAAATTAAGATCACTGTAGTTTTACTGATAGACCTGAGGTGATGATTATTTTCAAACTATTTGTTAAATATCAGTCGTCTTTAATACCAGGGTTCTAATCTAGCTTTGTACCTTGAGCAAATTACTAAACCCCTCACTCTTGGTTTCCCACTGTAAAGAAGTAATGGCATACATGCCTCACAGGGGATTAAAAGAATTAAAGTATATAACTGTTGGTAAAAGACAGCCACTGTCTGGAAGCCATTTTTAGTAGCAACCCCACTATAAGGTGCTTAGTCTAAGCCAGGAACTCTTCTTAACAACTATATGTATATATAATGTCATTGATGATCCCAACAGCCTTATGAGTTGGGTACTGTTATTTATTTATTTCTGTTCATAGATGGGAGAACTGAAGCCTAGAGAGTTTAACTTGCTCAAGGTCAAGCAGATGCTGGCAGGGCCAGGATTTGAACCCAAGCAGCTTCATACTCCAGAACCCATGCTCTTCACCACTCCACTCTACGGCCTCTGCCGTCATATTGTTCTAGCACATTGACTATGGCAAGAAATGCCGGGTAAAATGAGATAAACCTTGACTCCAAATATGTAGTTTAATTACTGGAACACTAAAGGCATCTCATCACAAAGGACAGTGGTCTGGAAGATGGTTCCCAAATGTGAGAAGACTCTGAAGAGGCCACAGTATATTTGATAATCCATTCCCTTTCTTCGTCCATGCAGAACACCAAGGTCTCCTAACAAGCTCCTAACCAAATCCATGCCAAGCCTACCCCAACGATCCTTTGACTGCCACGAGACCACCACTAACCCCACCCACCTCCCCCATAAGGAGTATCCGGTCCACAGACTCCTCCTGCAATGGTCACCCTCCCAAGTCCCCAGGATTCCCAGTGCCAGGAGGATGGTGATTGGGGGAAGTTTTCAGGGGCCTCAAATCCCTGAGAGAACACTGCCCCCTGAGCAGGGAGATTCACTCTGACAAGAAGTGGGTAAGGGTGTTTGAGAATTAAAGGAAGAAATGGATATGTGTCTATCAGTGAGAATCTGTGAGAACAAAAGGGATGAATGGAGAAATAGAGAAGGTGGAAATGTGACAAAGAAACAGACTGAAAGGGAGACAGAGAAAAGGTCACAGCAGTGAGAGAAGGAAGCAGGATCTTTCTACTATCTCAGTGGAATACCTCTGGTCAAGCAATTTTCTCCCAAACTCCAGCAGTGTTATTATAAAGAAAAGACATTACCATGGAAAATAGGTAAATAGTGTTTTCCAGGATAATCAGCTTAGTTTTACTAGCAACTCCATTAACAGAAGATTTCAGGTAAGTGCAGTCTCCCTCACTGCAAAGATCACCAAGGACATGGAAAGTTTTATCTTCAATCTGAAAAAACAGAAAAATAAGATCCTTAAAATAAAATAAATGAACACCCCTACAGAATTAAAATCAAAATCAATTCTTTACTAGTAAGTTTCAAAAGGTAATAGGTAAAATTTTTTTTTAAAAGTCATGTAGGAAATTTCCTCCTAAGATTCATAAACAAAATACTCTAGAAAGAAACAGCAGTAAGATAATTAAAAGGAAAAAAAAAGTTATAGAACATATCTATAGCACCATACTGCTACAGATAAAGGTTCATTTAAGAATAGCAATAAAAAAGTGAAATAGAAATACAGATCAAAGTAAGCAAAATTACTAAAATTCAGTTGAGTATATTACATGTTAGTACTCATTTCTGAGTACCCAAAGTCAAATTTAGTTTTACTGTGCCAAAGTTAGTAACGAAAAAAGCCAGAACCCCATAATTAGATAGATTTCACCAACATATAGATCCAATTCATGGGTTTCGGTTATGATTTAAGAAGATAAATTAGCTGGAGATTGACCACAATTTTCTTACTCTGAGAGAGAGAGTACCGAAGAACAGATTTCACACTTAATCTTCCGAGGAAGCTGACGAAAGGACATGAAACCTTTCTGTTTAAAAGGACGTTTTCTCATATACACACTCAAGAAAAAGATTTCCCTTACACACAGAAAATTCATTTAAATCTTCTTTCTTTATTTTTCATTTCAATTCCCATATTAGTGTCAGAGTCCTGTGGCTATTCTTTTCAAATATATTATGTAGGCTAAAGTGAAATAGGTCACACTGCAGTATTTATACATGGTTCTCATCTATCCTAAGTTAAAAAATATGACATTTTACTCTGCTTTGTAACCTACTAAAACAGCCATTTGAATGTTTGTGGAATTCTCAGGACATAAAGGTTAGATTGGGAACAGTTTTGTTTAAAGATCTACAGAAGCACATTCTAAGTTCGTGAATGTAGTTCCATGAGCAGATTAGAACAAACCTGCAATTTAATTTACCATTTACCAAGGGATAAGAAGGGGTTCCTAAACCAGAGGTACCAATATGAATTGCAACCCTCACATACTAAAGTAAGTAGATTTCCCATCATCTGTCTGAATCTCAGAGAAAGAAAACCAATGTGTCTCAAAGCGTTGGGTAATTTAAAGCACATCATTGATAAATTCATTTTGCAGGATTTGAAATCTCTTAGCTCGTACTAAAAATGATTTATTCTATTCTCTGAATACTTACTATAGGAATTTGGTTGAGTTCTCATACTGTTTTTTAACGCTTTTAGCATTTCATTTTGCCAATATAATGGACTTTTAAAAATTGAGGTCTATCATAAAAATTTTGACTAGAGATTCTTAAAGTATGACCTGTGGATCCCTTGGGGTCCCCAAAACCCCTTTAGGAGTTCCACAAAGTCAAACAATTTCATAATAATATAATGTTATTCGTCTTTTTTTACCCTCATTCTCTCAAGTATACAGTGGAATTTTCTAGAGATTGCAGGACACGTGATAATGTTCTTGCTCTGATGGCTAATGGAATGTGTGCTTGTAATAATCTTTTCTCCGTTTATCCTGCAACTCAACAAAAAACCCAACCTGGTTTTTAAAAAAAGGCAAATAATTGGAATAGTCATTTCTCTAAAGAAGATAAACAAATAGCCAATCAGCATACGAAAAGATGTTTAACATCATTAGTCATTATGGAAATGCAAATCAAAACCACAGTCAGATACTACTTCCACACATGAGGATGGTTTATTTAAAAAAAGAAAAACAACAACAACAACAACAAAACAAAACAAAAAACCCCACCAGAATATAATTGTTGGCAAGGAAGGATATGGAGAAATTGGATCCTTTGTGCACTGCTGGTGGGAATGTAAAATGGTACAGACACTATGGAAAAGAGTATGGTAGTTCCCCCCAAAATTAAAAAGAGAATTACCATATGACCCAGCAATTCTACTTCTTTGGGTATATGCCTAAAAGAATTGAAATCAGGGTCTTGAAGAGATATTTGTATACCGATGTTCATAGCAGCATTATTCACGATAGGGAAAAGGTGGAAGCAACCCAAGTGTCCATTGAAAGATGATAAATAAAGTGTGGTGTATACATACAATGGAATATTATTCAGCCTTAAGAAGGAAGGGAATTTGGACATATGCTACAACAACAGAAGGACCTCAAAGACATTATGCTAAGTGAAATAAGCCAATTACAAAAGGAGGAATGCTGAATGATTCCACTTATATGAGGTACCTAGAGTAGTTAAATCCACAGAGACAGAAAGTAGAATGGTGACTGCTGGAGGAGGGGTGGGTGGAGAAGTGGGAGTGGGCTCTTACTGTTTAATGGGTACAGAGTTTCTGTTTTGGAAGAGGAGAAAAGTTCTGCAGATGGATGGTGGTGACGGTTGCACAACAATGTAAATGTATTTAATGCCACTAAACTGTACACTTAAAAATGGTTAAAATGGTAAATTATATATTATGTATATTTTAAAAATGTACATTAAAACAATAATAATTTTTTTCTCAGTGTAATTTTCTAAATGGTAAATATTAATAGATGTAACTAATACAAACAAAAGCTCTTAGGGGAGTCTCAATAACTTCTAAGAGTGTACAGAGGTCTTGAGACCAAAAAATTTGAGAACTACTACTTTAGATATAAATACATTCACATAATTTAGGGGCTTGTTACATGTCTGATTCAAAACTATTATTATTATTTTTTTACCAATCTTTTATTCTTAAGGAACCCCACAGCCAAACTGAATAAATAATCAGAAACTATGTATAGGGGGTAATTTCTCCAAATTCGTCTGAAATAAAAGCTCATGACATTCTCCTAATTATAGTCAAAATAATCAATGGCTTAAGAGAAAGTAGAGAGTTAAAAAATACTCTACTTAGTATGACAGAGATCAGATTCAGCTCTGAGCTGTAGAACAAAACCAGAAAGGCTTACCTGCATGCTATGTGACCCATCACGGTTATATGTTACAGCTATGGCTACATCTTTACGGAGAAAGGGGGGAAATTGAAGAAAAATTAGAAGACATTCACTTATTCAGTAACTGAGATTCTGAAAACCTCACTTTCAACCTAAGGATAACTAGTTGTTAGGGATATCAACATCTTTTAACTCCCTGACAATAAAGATTAAAAAAATTTAAAAATCAGACAGGTTTCAATAAAGGTGAATTTCAAACTTTTCTTTTTTAAACCTGGAGTTTTAGCTCTTTTAAGTTTATAGGATATTTCAGATACTTTCCCCTCAACAAGAAAGGCTGTAGTGTCATAGTAGAAAATGTAAGTAATTGGGAAAAGAGAAGTTCTGGCTTAAGACCCAAATCTGCCATCTGTGGCATGATCACCTCTGTGATCTTGACCGAGTCATTTAAAATCTTGCTTTTCTGATCCATTCTGACCCATCAACTGGGTATGAGAACGTAAATGATTAAATAAATGTGAAAGTGCAGACTATACAAATATAATATACAATATATTTATATCATTATGTGAATACAGAATAGGTTAAAGACTATCCTAGGAGATGGAAATTTTGTGGGGTAGAGAATGCAGACCAAAGTCATTTCATCTACTCCTGACACATCAACCAGCATCTTGATGCTGCCAGCTCAGGTCTGTTTCCAGCCTTGACCTTCCTTCTCCAGAACTCTAGTTAGTCACTCCTAGCAGGATCCTCCATTGGCACTTTAAAATAAACATGGTGGAGCCAACAAATCACCTCCCCAGTCCGCCTGCCTTCCCTCCTGACCTGTGAGCTCCATGACTGACACCATTTTCCTTGTCATCCAGGTTTATAACCTATCATTCTTGCCTTCTCCTTCTCCTTTGCTTTCCACCTCCAAGAGTCACCACAAAGCTGCCAAATTCTTCCCCTGGAGGACCTGTCCTCTACACTTCCTCCTGTCCATTCCCATCGCTCTACTCTGATTCAGTCCCACAGCTTCTGGCCTGGCTGCCTCCAAAGAGGTCCTTCCAAAACTTCCTGCTTCCTGTCTCAACCGTTCCAGCCGATGCTGCCTAGCATGTCCCCACCACATTCAAAATACTTGGCCTGGTATGGAAGGCACCAAACTCCCAGTCTTGTTTCCCACTATTCTTCTACATAGCCCTGTGTTCCAAACAAATGGGAAAATGGGCCAATTAATATTCTCCATATGTGCCTCTAGCCTTCCCCACAATTGTGCCTCTTTGCTCATGCTCCTCCTTCACACTTTGCTGGTCCTAAGCCACACCAACCGACACATCACGCTCACTCGCTGTCCTTGGGAAGAGTCTGTCTAGGTGGAATGAATTCTCTCCTCTGAACATTAAGACTTCAGCATATAAAACACCATTATGATTCTCCCCTCATCCAGTTTTATATGACAGTGATTTCTCTCTTTATCAGTTGTTTTTAAAAATTGCAAAAATAGGACTTCCCTGGTGGCACAGTGGTTAAGAATCCGCCTGCCAATGGAGGGGACACGGGTTCGAGCCCTGGTCCAGGAAGATCCCACATGCCACAGAGCAACTAAGCCTGTGCGCCACAACTACTGAAGCCCATGCGCCTGGAGCCCGTGCTCCGCAACAAGAGAAGCCACCGCAGTGAGAAGCCTGCTCACCACAACTAGAGAAAAGCTCACGTGCAGCAACAAAGACCCAATGCAGCCCAAAATAATAAATAATTAAATAAAATAAAATATTTTTTAAAAATTGCAAAAATAAAAATATTCACAAAAGTTAAATACTGAAGTTCATAAACTAAAAAGTCCCCTCTATTGCCCAGATGTACTACTATTAAACATTTAATGTGTGAATCCTTTTAGATTTTTTCAAATGCACAAATTTATATTTTTCTTTTATAAAAATAGGATATTCTTATAATATTGTTCTGCAACCAACTTTTAAAAATTAACATGTGACATACATATCTATTTTGTTCTTTTCATAGTAGCAAGGGGATAATTTAATAATAATGATGATGATGATGATAGCTATTGTTTATTGACTGCTTGCTCTAGGTCATTCAATGGGCTAAATGCTAATGAGCTAAATGCTTTATAGGTGTTGCCTCATTTAATATACTCGACAACCCAAGGAAGTAACTGCCAGCACCATCCCCATTTACGGCTGAGGACACTAGATGCTTAGAGAGTGTGACTTGCCCAAGGGTCACAGACAAGAGGGGAGCGGAATTCAACCCATACAGTCTGACTCCAGGGCCTGCATTATTAACCACTACACCATCCGTCTTGCCAACATATACACTTCTCCTTGGCCAAATGGTAAATTTCTTACATCTTTTTTTCTCTTCTTTACATTACTCAGAATATCTGTTTTTTCAAAAACTTTGTACTGAATGTATGAATGAATGAAACTTTCCCCCTATATCTTACCAATATATTTAAACTTTCTTATAAGAAAATACATCCAATTACGCCAGATCAGTTTTCTTTCAATTTATAAGATATGAAAAGAATTTAACTGACATGAATGCCGAATGAATCATAGTAAAGGACTTCCCTGGCGGCTCAGTGGTTAAGAATCCGCCTGCCAATGCAGGGGACACGGGTTTGATTGCTGGTCCAGGAAGATCCCACATACCGCAGAGCACCTAAGCCTGTGCGCCACAACTACTGAGCCTGTGCTCTGGAGCCCAGGAGCCACAATTACTGAGCCCACGCACCGTAGAGCCCACGCACTGCAACTACTGAGCCCACGCACCACAACTACCGAAGCCTCCGCGCTCTAGGGCCCACGTGCCGCAAATACTGAGTCCGCATGCTGCAACTACTGAAGCCCGCGCACCTAGAGCCCATGCTCTGCAACAAGAGAAGTCACCGCAATGAGAAGCCCACGCACCACAACGAAGAGTAGCCCCTGCTCGCCGCAACTAGAGAAAGCCCGCGCGCAGCAACGAAGACCCAATGCAGCCAAAAATAAAAAAAATAAATAAATTTTTTAAAAATTAAAAAAAAAGAATCATAGTAAAGACATTGTCAGGAAAACTCTAAATTCCTTTATATATTATAGGGTAACTGAATTTGTTCCTCCCTCCTCTAGGTATCTCTTGACCCCCACAAGAGAACCTTAAACATCCTCTTATAAATTTAATATATGTTTAATATCCTCTTACATACTTAATAAAGTATATAAGTTTAGCATGGTGCAGTGTTAGGTAAGCACATGTACCCTGGAGCATGGGTTCAAATTCTGGCTCCACCAATTAGTTTTGGTGTGACTTCAAGAAAACTATTAATCTCTCTAAGACTTGGTTCTCAATTTATAAAATTGACACTAATAATAACACTGATCTCATTGGCCTATTCTGAAAATGCAAATGAAATAATCCATGGAACGTGCTTAACAAAGTGTCTGATATATATCAAACACTCAGTAAATCTTAGCCATTATTATTGAGGGTAGGGCAGGGTTCTGTGAAACATGGTCATAGTAACAAAGGAAGATTATTTTTCAAGCCCTGAATATTTAAAATGCTGGGTCGTTCTTACTGAGAACATTAGGAGTTGGTTCTACTTTAGATTCACAAATGCTTCTGGGCCTTTAGACTTCCTGTTTGGAGCACTCTCTTATTCAACCATGGTCACTAATGATTAGCATATATTAGAGACTCACCGTAACATTCTGAAAGCTGTTATATTCAGACCTGGATTATTGTTGAAAAATACTACCAAAAGGATGTAGTGAACAGCATGCATGTTGGCTTTTCAATTATATATTTATTTACTTTAAAAATTAAAAAAACAAAATCCCCCAAAATGCAGCATAATTCACAACACTGCTCAGAGCCTTAGTGAAGATCCATGCCAAATTACAGTTGGCTCATCTGAATTACAGTCACACGTGTGATCTTTCTGTTCAGTTTAGGTTGAAGAGGTCACTGAAACTTTGCTGCTGATACTTGTGTTCAGCATATGGGAGTCTCGAGTAAGATACTCCCAGATTTTGGAGGCTGCTTTTTAGGATGAAATGAATAAATACACCAGTATAAAATGGATAGGTTAACCATTTGCAGAATGCTACTTTATAAGGGATGTTTGCAAACTTTCTTTCCATGTACTCAAGGCACTTAGGGCAATGACCATCTAGGTTCAGAATGGAAAAAATACCTAAAGAGCTATAACCCAATCAACTTCTGTGAACAAAGAATCTTTTAATAAGGGACTGGATATCTACACAGAGTTGAGGTACAGAAAATCCCACTCTGTCTGGGGCAGAGGGCGCTGTGATGAGCTGGCAGGAGCATTCTGTTCTACATGTAGAACGTAGGCACATTCTGATAATGGAGTTAGCACAGCTCATTGACACCTCACATTTAAGGTCATCCAGTCCTCCCAGCCCTGACTCTGCACCCATCTGGCTTGCCAGGCAAACTGTCCTGCAGCAAGAGGGATACAGCCACCTGCTATCACAGGATTCTGGTTCCTCTGATACACTGTTCCAGCCATAAGTTTATAAACCACCTTCTGGCTTAGGTTTCAGCCCTTCCTGACTTAAGTTACAATAAATCAGGCCCCCTCCTGAGCCTATTCAAATTAGTTTGCAATCAAAACTCAATTTTCCACTGGAAAAGTGGTGGAAATAGCACAGGGGCCAAGGTCAGAAAGACTGGGTGTCAATCTTGGCTCTGCCACTTACTAGCCTTGAGTAAGTTTTACTGCACCTCCCATGCCTCAGTTTCACCACCAATAGGTGGGTAAAACAGTGACTCCCCTTCATTAACGCTGCTTTTCTTCTTTAAAAGTCATACATGCTCACTGAAGAAAAACTGCAAAGCAAAGAAAGTACAAAGAAGAGGCGGAAAAAAGACTGCCTCAAATCCCACCATCCAACGGTAATCTCACTAATGTTTTGTCATATTTCATTTCAGCCATTTTGCTATATACGTTTTACGACATATTTTAAAAATATTTACCAAATATAGAAAAAGTGTAAAAAAAGAAAAAAATTATCATTAACTCTACCACCCAGAGCCAATCAATTCTATTATTTTAGCATGCTTCCTTCCAATGTTTAGGCCAGGGATCTTAAAAAATGTAATTGATAGTGGCCAGACTGAATCCTTTTTTTTCAGGTAAATGTGCTATATTTCTATGAAGCACATTCCTCTTTTAAAAAAACATTACTTACTGTTTTTACCATCCCTAAGAGTCATGTTTCTGGTGTAACAGATATTCAGTCTTCTTCCACTGCTGGATACAAAAGGAGAGTATTGATCTAGAAAAAATTTAAAATTCAACAACAAATTAATGAACATCAAGCTTACTAACAGGGGCTTCCCTGGTGGCGCAGTGGTTGAGAGTCTGCCTGCCAATGCAGGGGACACGGGTTCGAGCCCTGGTCTGGGAAGATCCCACATGCCGCGGAGCAACTGGGCCCGTGAGCCACAATTACTGAGCCTGCGCGTCTGGAGCCTGTGCTCCGCAACAAGAGAGGCCGCGATAGTGAGAGGCCCGCACACCACAATAAGAGTGGCCCCCGCTTGCCGCAACTGGAGAAAGCCCTTGCACAGAAACGAAGACCCAACACAGCCATAAAAATAAATACATAAATAAATAAATAAAATTAAAAAAAAAAAAGCTTACTAACAAAAGAAAACGTAAGAGGTCCTATATTGGCAGCTCAAATGTGTTTTCTTTGTTCTATTCACTGCTTTAAATTTATTAAAAAAAAATTTTTTTAAAGCTATTTTTTCCTTTTTTTTCTTTTTTTAATATTTATTTATTTATTTTTGCCTGCCTTGGGTCTTAGTGGCGGCACGTGGGATCCTTCGTTGCGGCACGCGGGCTTCTCTCTAGCTGTGGCACGTGGGCTCCAGAGCGTGCGGGCTCAGTAGTTGTGGCTCGTGGGCTCCAGAGTGCATAGGTTCTGTAGTTGCAGTATGCGGGCTCTCTAGTTGTGGCGCGTGGGCTCAGCAGTTGCAGCACGCAGGCTTAGTTGCCCTGTGGCATGTGGGATCTTAGTCCCCTGACCAGGGATCGAACCCATGTCCCCTGAATTGGAAGGCAGATTCTTAACCACTGGACCACCAGGGAAGCCCCCTCATTGCTTTAAATTTAAATTAGACACTCATTTACGGCTCAGGAAATTTTATATGAAAAAAATCCCAGTTTCTCTTGAAAATCAGAATATTTGCAGCCTCAACTCTCATCCTCTGGTGACGTAAACTGCACAGTGGTCACCTTTTTTGACAGGACAAACGCATTCCAGGTCACCCAAATCCTCACCACTCACTATTTTTCTTTTACCTGGCCTCTTTTACTCTTCTCTGTTACTGGTCCACCCCAGACATTTGTGTGTTCACCCTCTGTTAGACAATATCCAGGAGCTACAGAGTAGCTAAATTGAAGCAATTTATTCTGAAACTCCTCACTGTGCTGGTTATAAATTTTAAAAAGGAAAGTGAGAGTAAGAGGACACTCCATTCTAAAAATGCTAAGTCCAGGCTTAGGAATACCAGATGGGGTATACTTAGATGCATTTATTTAATGTAAAAGGACCAAATGAGGACAGAGCACAGATCTCCAAATATAGTTATATATTTTAAGCTTTCAATGTAACTTTCTTGAATGAATCTAGAAATTAAAGATCCCAATAACAGGATCCTATAATAATATAATAATCCTAATAATAATGAAGGGATAAATGGATTCAATTTTTTCTTTTTCTGTTTGCTCCAAAGATCAGAGATAGCCTGAGGAAACATTATGGAGCAAATTTGGGAGAGCTCAGATTTTGCCAATTTAGAGGGAAGAACTTCTTAACGGAGAACTGACTGAAACTGTAATTAACTAACAAATTTTCATTATGAATCTCCAGCTTCCTGAGGTGTTAGGAGGCTGGGCAACAACTCAGCAGGGATGCTGAAGCAGGGGTGCACACGTGTGGCAGCCAGGATGAATCTGTCAGAGTCCCCCCCGTGCCCAGATTCTATGATACAGTGAAGTACCTAGGTGTCTAGCTAGTCAGAAATTTGATCACAGAATAGAAAAAGAGAGGAGGAGCTAACTCAGCAATAAATCATGGGTAACCCAAGGGAATCTGAGCATCTCTGGCGCTCTGTCTTTAGTCTCCAGGACCAAGGAAGTTGCTGCAGGTACAGAGGATACAACAAAGTAGGCCACAAGGAGTGGTGAATAAAAGAAGTTGGAAGGAAGTGAAAAATAAATTAAAAAAAAAAAAAAAAAGTTGGAAGGGATAGCAGCATGGGATGTGGGGAGAACCAGTGTTTGCTTGAAAATAATTCCTTCTCTACATTACGCTGTTAGGTGATGAGTTAAGTTATATTTAACGGGTTAGAGGGTGTTGATGGGCGCTCTAAGGGTGTTGATGTGAGGAGCTCTACTTCACACTAAAAAACACTTTAGCAGAGGAAGGTGTCAATCACTGACAGAAGAAAAGGGAGGTAGGAGTGGCATAAAGAAAGAAAAGCGGGAGTTCCCTGGTGGCCTAGTGGTTAGGATTCTGGGCGTTCACTACTGTGGCCTGGGTTCAATCCCTGGTTGGGAACTGAGATCCCATAAGCTGTGTGGCACAGCCAAAAAAAAAAGCATGTTCAATGATTATTCATAAAATCTTGATAAGCAGAAGAAAGAGAAAAGCATTCCGTACCTTGTGTCTGGATTTTGAAAACATCAGTCATAGCTTTCTCCTTGAGGATGAGCCCCAGAGCTGCCTGGCATAAAAATTCTTTGGCTGTGGTCTTCCGATGGGGCAACAGTTCTTTGCGGTGCTGAGGGATGAAATCAGTGTGCACATTCCCAGCTTCAAACTCTGGGTGGCCAGACAGTTTGAGGAGGAAGTCAATGTTGGTGTGCAGCCCAACAATCTAGGGGAAAAAAAAGCCGATGTCCCCAGTGAGTGGGGAAAACAACATATTCAGAAAAACATTTCTATGGCATCTGCTCTTTCTACTAAGTATTTTCTACTATGAATAACCCTCAGGAAAAACAAAACAAAACGAAAAAACCCACTTCATCATCACTATACATCTGCACACAACACTATGTAATTTACTATGATGAAGACAATGTAGGAAATGGTGTTGGGTAGGTAGCGTGGAGACGTTTAATTGACTCAGGTTAGGAAAGCAAGTAAACGTTAAGAAACTTAAATGAGATTTACTTGCAAGATATTGAAGACTTGCCGCTCAGAACACACCCACGAAATAGGGAAACCGCAAACAGAGTAAGATTGCTGCACTGGGGATGGGTAGGATTATACAACCTGAAAAGAGCTTCCTTCCAACACTAAAATCCAACTTTGACACACTGATATAAAAATTTAAAAAGGTATAAAATTAACCCAAATCCACCCAATAAATGGGATCCCGGGCAAAACTGCTATTTGAGCCTTGGGTTCATTCATCCATTCACTCATTCATCCATTCATTCATTTATGTTATAGCCATTTACCGAGTGCCTTTTATTTTATTTATTTATTAAAAATTTTATTTATTTATTTATGGCTGTGTTGGGTCTTCGTTTCTGTGCGAGGGCTTTCTCTACTTGCGGCACAAGTGGGGGCCACTCTTCATCACGGTGCGCGGGCCTCTCACTATCGCGGCCTCCCTTGTTGCGGAGCACAGGCTCCAGACGCGCAGGCTCAGCAGTTGTGGCTCACGGGCCTAGTCGCCCCACGGCACGTGGGATCTTCCCAGACCAGGGCTCGAACCCGTGTCCCCTGCATTGGCAGGCAGACTCTCAACCACTGCGCCACCAGGGAAGCCCCCTACTGAGTGCCTTTTAGGTGCCAGGCCCTGACCTGGATACTGCGGACACAGTGAGGAACAAAACACAGTCCTTGCCTCCACAGAGCTTACATTCAAGGGACAGATGACAGCAACATCTATAAACAAATATCTAATATAATGTCAGGTGATATGAAGAGAAAGAAGGCTGGCTAAAGGAAGAGAGAACAGCAAAGGGTTCTGTGGGGTGGCCTGGAAGGACTCTGAGGGTCACAGTGAGCAGGGCTGAGGACGGTGAGGAGGGAATCATGTGCAGGAAGAATATTCTGGAAAGGAGAACGGGAACACATGGCTCCATGCTGGGTGTGTCTAAGGAGTAGCAAAGAGGCCAGTGTGGGTGGAGCCACAGAAAAAGGAGGTTTGATCAAATTCACGATATATAATAATTTGAATATCACAGGTTAATAAGAAGTCCTTCTATGAAGCTAAATCAATGTGGTACGGGACTTACTGCACCAAGGAAATGAATGGCTACAGAAAAGCAACAAAATCTTTCAAATGGGTAAGACTGAACATAATTATCTTCCTTCACAGAAAATAACACCAGACTATAGGCCACACGCGTGTCGTGGCCTCATCTACAGGATGAAATAGAAATTTCATACCGAGGTCAACACTGATGCTGATAGTTTTAGTCTTGCAATCTTTCTTTTCTAGCTGAAATTAAGAAGTCCTCAAACTCTACTCTGACCCATAGGAAATTCTTCCACGTGAAATTATTCTGTTTGTGACATATGGGTAATTGGAGGAAATAAGTTGACAAGGGCAAAGCTGACCAATCGTAACAGTCACGCTTGGCTGTAGAGAGGCAGAGAACAACAGGGCCACTGACACGGCCCCAGGTCACTCACACTGTACTGTCGAAGGCTGTACCTCAGCTTCCTCAAGGCTGCCTGGCGGTCTGCAGCCCACACAACCAGCTTTGCAATCATGGGGTCATAATGCACTGAAACGTCGTCTCCTGAAATTGAAAAACCACAGTAACCAAAGTTAAAACTTAAAGAGAGAAAGTATGATAAGTAAGACATTCTCCTGGGGCTTTATGTACATTTCACACTTAATCCTCACAAACTCCTGCACCACAGATATCCTTACCACCGTTTTATTCATGAGGAACTGAGGCTCACGGGGGTTTACAAACAGAAGTTGTTAAGGAGGGTGTGGCCATCCAAGAGCACCACGCCCCAAATAGTCATTCAATGACACACAGGCTGGTTTTCCCCATCCTATCTTCGTCTGAACCTTCTTTTCCCTTCTCATTTTAGGAAGTCAGTACAAACTCCCTCTACCCTCTCATATCACAATCACTTCTGTCCTTGGCATTTCCTTCCCTCCACCCCCTCAGTTTCCTCATCAGAAAAAAAAAGGACAATAATTCCTCTATCCTATATGCTTGTTGGGAGGATTGACAATCAAGTGCCAAATGCCATACCTGGCAGAGCTGATAAACAAATAGCAGCTGTCATTACCAAGTCTCAGAGAACAAGAATGTGAACCACGCACATCTCACTGGTTAGAATGGTTCAAGACAAAAGGATGTGGTGTGTTACACAGAATACTGTTCTAGGACCTTTCTGTGATTTTGACAGGCCACTGGACCCCTCTGAACCCGAGTCTTCATCTGTAGAATCAAGGGGTTAGATCACACTCCCTTATCCACCCAGCCATCCACCCACCCACCTACCAACACATAGTGAACATCTTCTAGGCCTAGGCTTGAGCAAAGTCCTGCAAATATAACATAGAAGACACAGTCCCTCTCTTAAGGCTCTTATAGTCTAATGGAGAAGCTAGACAAGGAGTAAAAGATCATCAGAAGATAACACAAAAGGGCAATGCCCAAGGTGAATACACAAGGGACTCAGGAAACACAAAAGAGGAGGGTTGGGGGAAGCTTCCTAGACTAGATTATCCTCCTCAGTGCCACGATGTGAATCTGGGAGTCTGTCTTAGAATTATATCTCTGTTATCCTTTGAGCACCTTTATTAAAGTATATTGCAAGCTTTGCTTGCCTCACAGATTCTTTTTTTTCCTATTGCAAGTTCCCTCTTCTCTCTATGATGTGCCGCTGATATGAGAAAATTTACTGACTACCAAATCTTGCTGTGGGTTAGCCAGAACTCTCAAAATGCTGCCAGTTTATCATTAAGAAGTCCTCATTCATTTTGGCTTTCCAGACCCTATACAATTTGCTCTCATTCTGTATCTCCAGCCATATCTCCAACTACTCACTGTCCTGAACCCTTTTCTCCAGCCACATATTTTCTCACAGTTCTTCAAACACATCTTTAGTTAAACCCTCTTTTCTTCACTTTTCTGATACACTGTTATATCTGCCTACTCAAATCCACTCCAGACTTCCTCTTAGAAACATGTCCTGATTATACCAGCCTAACATAACCTGTTATTCCTGAGAATTGCTGTATTTTATCACTCACCATCTGTATAACTTCTCTGGCAACTAAAGTTAAGGTGGCAGTAGACAGTGGTGGCTCAGAGCATAAAACCTGGAGCCAGAATGCCTGGGTCTGAATTTTGGCTCCAAGGGTGACCTTGGACAAGTCACTTCTCTGTGCCCTGGCTTCCTCATCTGGAAAATGGGAGTGATAATAACACCTATTCATAGGGTAGTTCTCATAGTTAAAGGAGCCCAGGTAGAAAAATCACCTAGAACAGTGCCTGTACATAGTAAGTGCTAAATAACTGTTATGACCATCGTTATTAATCATACGTGAATCGTGATAGTTCTTGCACTGTCATTTTTTTACTTTTATTTATTACTGTTTAGCTTGCACTAAATTTATTTATTAATTTTTCAGCTTGACTTTCACTCCCTCGAAGGCAGAGTGCCTTGGACATAGCAGTTATCAGTCACCTTAAATTATATTTGGAACTAGGCAAAGTAAAAAATATAAAACAGTACCCACAAAATATTTGTTGCTTAGGCTTGACTAAGTGCTGCTGCATTTCAAAAAAGAGAGTAGTACTGCTTAAAAATACTAGTTATTCTTTAAAAATGACCATTCCAGAAGGAAAAGTAAAGATTACAGAGAAATCAATTAAATCCTTTATTTTAAAGCACACTAGGTATATCCACAAGACATAGGGAAAAGACCCCATACAAAACCAATAATGTACTAACAATTTTTAAACACTGAGACTTTTTGCTTTATTTCACTTTACCTTGCCGTACTCCAGTTTCAATCCTAGTGGCAAGGTCTGCTCGAGGGGTGGAGAGATGCACTAATGGTCCAGCCCCTGGCATGAAGTTATTGTCAGGATCTTCTGCATATATTCTAGCTTCAAAGGCATGGCCCCGCAGAGTTATTTCTTCCTGGCTCAAAGGAATCTTCTCTCCTGCTGCAATCTGGTAAAAGAAGAGTATGTGCTTCTTATGAATATACACCTTCTAGCAGCTATGAGACTTAGTCGATGGTCTTATTCTTTTCTACGTAAAATGTACATCAGGACTTTATAATGAAGCCAAATAAAAACTCTTATTTTATCCACCCACTCGAGTATTGGGCAAAAGCAAAAGTAGATTAAAAAACAGATGCAGCTTGAAAATACTGTACTAATTACAATGGGTTTCTAGAATTTTTAAATAGAGAAAACAGGCAAACCAATGACTAAATCACAAATATAAGTATCAGTGCTTTTTCAATATAATGAAAACTGAAATTTCTTACTGGCAAGATATTCTCAGTTTTCATTTAAAACATTAGCACTCAGTTACCAAATCAAGCTTTTTTATAGTAAATTATTAGCTGGTGTTTAGGACTATTTTCACAGCTATGCCTAAAGCATGGCATTAGTCATCTT
This sequence comes from Balaenoptera musculus, assembly GCF_009873245.2. NCBI lineage: Eukaryota > Metazoa > Chordata > Mammalia > Artiodactyla > Balaenopteridae > Balaenoptera > Balaenoptera musculus. The sequence continues at coordinate 60,653,498 of NC_045788.1, forward strand.
TGTCATCTTCATCACCAAGTGATCAAGCAAAACAAACGGGAACATGATGTTTTTTAAATTTTGTTATGTTTATGTATATTGCAAGATACCAGATTATAAACAGGATGATCAGCATTGTTTATCACTACTGTAATTATTATTATTTTGGCTTATATACTAATACAACAAATCTCTCTCTTCAACTAATATAACTTGGAAAAGGCTATTGGAGGGCACACTGTCCCTCTCTTCTCTCTCCCCTTAAGTTTTCCTCCAAGATGAGAAAATGACAAACTGAGATGGCAAAAGATATAGGGAAAAACTCTAACTTAGCAGCACACTGAACTAGACAGGTAAGTGTAAAACAAGCAAAGGTTTCATCTCTTTAAATGTGTAGATAAGAAAAATCAGGAACCACAACAGTTAAAATGAAAGGAAAATGGACTAAATTGAATGGCTTTATGCCATGGTTTTTGGAGCCAAAGACTCTGCAGCCGTATTGCCTGGGTTCAAATTCTGTCTCTATACTTATTCTGTTCTGGGCATACTCATATTCTGGGTAAGTTTCTGTAACCTCTTTTTTTTTTTTTTAATTAATTAATTATTTATTTATTTTTGGCTGTGTTGGGTCTTCGTTTCTGTGCGAGGGCTTTCTCTAGTTGCGGCGAGCGGGGGCCCCTCTTCATCGCGGTGCGCGGGCCTCTCACTATCGCGGCCTCTCTTGTTGAGGAGCACAGGCTCCAGACGCGCAGGCTCAGTAGTTGTGGCTCACGGGCCTAGTTGCTCCGCAGCATGTGGGATCCTCCCAGACCAGGGCTCGAACCCGTGTCCCCTGCATTGGCAGGCAGATTCTCAACCACTGCGCCACCAGGGAAGCCCTCTGTAACCTCTTAATGCTTCAGAGAAAAATGCCTGGCATAAAGTAAGCACTATGTAAGTGTTAGCTATTATCATTTCATTCTAATCCTTTATAATAAAATACTCTTTAATGTTCTAATAAAGAATTCTATTTCAAAAAAAAAAAAGAATTCTATTTGTTTTAGTATAAAAAAGGAAAAGAATGACCATATGTCCGTATTCTAAGATGTGATCTTATTGCTGACTATATAGCGCAATTTCAACCTGGCTATCTTTGCCTATCTGTTTTCCTCTGAAGTTGGCTTCTATCTGGGCCCAGAAGAGACTGACCCAACCATGCCTCTGGGTACTTAGAAATTTGTACCATCTGAGTTCTCTGGGGCTTAGACATTGACTCCTTGGAAGCCCTGGACCTTGGATATTTCACCAGCCTCTCCTGAAACCACTAACCATCTGAACCTGCAGCCTGGGCGCTCACATCATTTCTCCCTTGCTCTAGGAAGCTGGTGGCTCCAGAGACAGGTCCTGGAACTTGAACTCTTGCCTCACCACACGGAGAGACCCCTTGTTTTACCTCTGTTTGGAAGCCAGACTCCAAAGTACCTTGAACACTGTAAACAAGGTCCAATGGCATCCCTAAGTTCTAGAAACCCTCCCCAGATGATAAAAGCCTATTTCTCTTTCTAAAGCTCTTACAGTTTCTTGACTTGCAGAAATAAATGTCTGCTGGTCCCCCTAATGTCCAAAAGCTTTCTCCTCTTTAATCCTTGGAAACCCTTTATCCTTCATGATTTCAAAATTCTGGACTCTTGTGGTTACCGCTTCAGAAAAAAAATATTCCTTTCCTTGAATTCTGGAAACATAAGCACTCTTTCCAAAAGTTTATAAACCCGCTACAGTTTTCCTGACACTTACTAACACTTACTAGCCTGATGTGCCTGGTTTTCATTAGCTCCCAATGCCCAGAAGGCCCAGAAGAATCTTATGGCTCAATTAAAACCACCAATCATCCCCAAGGAACCAGCAAAAGGAACGTTATATTATTGTCCACAGAAGTTCTGCAAAGACAAAATTATCAAAATAATCAAGACTTTAGCATCACAACGTGGAAAAAATAATTTCGTTTCAGGCTATATAAAGAACCAAGAATCCTACAGAGATCAAGAATATTCATACTACTTAAAAACATTTTTTATATTAAACAACAGGTTGTAAAAATCTACTGTTTTCAATAAAGAGAACAAAACAGACTAAGTTATTATCATAAATATTTGAAGGAATAAGCTTGTAGAACTCAGATTCAGCCCAGTGAAGAACAGCTGTAGACTTAAGACTTCAGTAAAATTCAGTAGATGTGTCACAGAAATGTTAAAGTGCTTTAAAATTTTCTAAACATTTACTCTGAATGGCTACATTTATCCCTTCATGGGCCATCAACAGTCTGTCAGCACTTGCACGTGGACCCCTCTGTTAATCCAGACCCTTCCCTTGGCTCTTCATTCCCATCTTTTCCTTAGCTTATTTCACCTTGGCTAGCATCTGTCCCGCCTCTAAAATCTCATGATGGTCTGGACCTGAATGATGTGGTCTCAGAGCACAAGGCTTTGTGTTGAGACAGTGTGGTCACAAGCAAGCCTCAGTGACAGCAGCTCGCCTGCTGGCTGCCCCATGTCTAAGGGGGAAAGATGGTAAGTGACAGATTAGGAATCTGAGTCCATAAACTGCATCAAATGTAATGCCACATTTAACCTCCCATTTTCCTATCCTCATGACAACCACTAAGAATTGGACCCTTGTCCAAAGCGATGCCTCCTTTTAAGAGGTTTTAAGAAGGGAATGTATTCTCGACACTGATTTTTAACAGAAAAAATACTCCCACCCTAAGCTGCCATTCCACCAAGTCAGTTCCTGTGATCATCTCAGTAACAGGATGTTCCACTTGCAGCCTTGTATTCATCTCCATGAAGTAGAAATTGTGCTTTGAGTCCATAATAAACTCCACAGTTCCTAAATATAAAATACAGTCGTCACATTTCCACAGTATATAATCAGTAGGAATCAAAATCTTTCTTGATAGATCATATCAAGTTTTACAGCTGCCTTCATTCAATGGTAAACATTTTGCATTTCATGAAAAAAACATCTCATATTTTGCAGCAGCAAATGATTCTCAATCAAAAATACGGAGCCACATGAAATTTAACAATAGAAAAGTATATTTGGGGTTTCAAGCAAATGGTAAGCCCAAGTTATGAATCAGTCTCAGCTGTTGTAGCAGTTAGAACATGGTTGGACCATGTGTTACTGCTTCTGCGTACCAAGATCCCTGGAAACCTCACTGTGACATCCCATCTCACTCTAACTCTGTGGAGAAAAACACAACATTTTTTTCTCCTGACTGTGCGCTTTGGAAGTGTCTTTAAAAGTCCTTTTGCTAGTGACCCATGGGGAGATTACTTAGTAACTAAACACTATGTTAATGTCTTATCTACTGACATTCTATTAAGTACTACACTTCCCCCAACTTTATTAAGGTATAATTCCAGACAGTAAAATTTATCTATTTTAAATATAGTGTGCTGAGTTTCAGCAATTGAATACAGTCATATAACCACCACCACAATGAAAATACAACATACTTCCATCATCCAAAACATTCCCTTGTTCCCTTTGCAGTCAGTCCCTTCACCAGGCCCCAGCTCCAGGCAATCACTGGTCTGCTTTCTATCACAGGTTTTTTCTAGAATGTCATATAAATGAAATCATATAGTATACAGTCTTTTGTGTTTGAATTTTTTTCACTTAGCCTAAGGCTAATTCCATATAATTTAAAACTTGCTTTTCAAACTGTGGAGGAGTTAGTGGATTGTAAAAATTTAGTGAAGACTTCCAGTTTCTGGCCCAGCATGGAAGGAACTTAGAAGTTACCATTCCATTCTGACAACAAGAAAAAGCTGAATAAGATGAAAAATCAACAACTCTTCTTAGATGCATCACAGACATGAGGTTACAAGGCAAACCGCTGCCCCCCAAATTAGAGAGACAGAAAGGTGAAAACAGAGATTCACAACTTATTGGAACAGAAACCCATGAGCAAAACCTCTGTGGGAACAAGTACTGGAGAAGGAAAACCTGGACTGTAATTGACAAATTGCTGGAGGCTCAGTGTGGACAGTTCCAAGAGTTAAAAACCCCAGGGGGGATGAAGTTATAGGGAGCTCCCAACACTTTTATAAGTTTTACCTCCAGAAGCTCTACCAGGTCCTCACAGTGAACACTGGAGAAAAAAAATCCCTTGAGTTTCTAGCAGTGGGAGGGGAAAACGAACCATATGAAGTATGCCAGAGTTCTGTTCTTCTGAACAAGATCCGTCCTTCAGAGAAACTATTTTATTAGAGCCTAAACTATTGGGATTTTATCAGGGCCTAATTAATGTAATTGAGGGAAGAGAAATACACAACTCCAGCCATTCTGTCCCACATAAGGGAATAAATAAAAACCAAATAAACAAAAACCAACTGAAAAACACTGATGAAGTTCACAGTTCAGAGTGCAAGCACACCAAAAGACTTAGACTGAATCACAGGTCTATAGAACATTTCACCTTCCCTGTACCTAACCAATACACTACTAAAGACCTATTTACCACAGTTCCTTTTACCTGGTACATTAACCTCTGGCTATCAAGAACAAATTACATGGCATCCTAAGAGGCAAAAAACACAGTTTCGAGAGACTGAAAAAGCATCATAACCAGACTAAGATATGACAGAATTATAATTATCATAATTATCTGATAGAATTATCAGAACAAGAACTTAAAAACCCTTTAATTAATATGTTAAGGGTTTTAATGGAAAAAGTACACAACATGTAAGAACAGTTAAATATAAGTAGACATGGAAAGTTTAAGAAAGAAAAAAAAAATCTAAAGATCAAACATACCATTAGAGAAATGAAGAATGCCTTTGATGGACTTATCAGTAGATTGCACACAGCCAAGGAAAGAATCTCTGAGCTTGAGGACATGACAACAGAAACTTCCAAAATTAAAATCAAAGAGAAAAAAGACTGAAAAAAACAGAACAGAATATCCAAGAACTGTGGAGAACTAGAAAAGGTGTAACATATGCACAATGGGAATACCATAAGATAAGTAAAGAAGGGAACAAAAGCAGTATCTGAAGCAATAATGACTAAAATTTAATGTTGGACACTGAATCACTGATCCAGGGAGGTCAGAGAACACAAAGCAGGATAAATGCCAGAAAAACTACACCTAGGCAAACTATACCTACAATATCATTTTCAAAGTACAGAAAATCAAAAATCCTGAAAGAACCCAAGGAAAAAAAACACACCTTACTTATAAAAGAGAAAAGATAAGAATTACATCTGACTTCTCCTCAGAAACCATGCAACCAAGAACAGCAGAGTGAACTATTTAAAGTGTTGTCTAAAAAAATCATCAAGGGCTTCCCTGGTGGCGCAGTGGTTAAGAATCCGCCTGCCAATGCAGGGGACACAGGTTCGAGCCCTGGTCCGGGAAGATCCCACATGCCGCAGAGCAACTAAACCCGTGCGCCACAACTACTGAGCCTGCACTCTAGAGCCCGCAAGCCACAACTACTGAAGCCTGCGTGCTTAGAGCCCGTGCTCCGCAACGAGAAGCCACCACAGTGAGAAGCCCATGCACCGCAACGAAGAGTAGCCCCCGCTCACCGCAACTAGAGAAAGCCCATGTGCAGCAACGAAGACCCAATGCAGCCAAAAATAAATAATAAATAATAAATAAATAAATAAATTTCAAAAATCTATAAAGAAAGTCAGCCAAGTATAAAAAAAAAAAAACCATCAACCTAGAATTCTGTACCTTGTTAAGTTATCCTTCCAAAGTGAAGGAGAAATAAAGACTATCTTAGATAAACAAAAATTGAGAGAATTTATTGGCAGTAGACTTGCCCTGCAAGAAATGTTAAAAGAAGTTCTTCATAGCGAAGGAAATGAAATAGGGTCAATAATCCAAGACGTAACAATCTTTAATGTTTACGCATCTGAAAACAGGGTGTCAAAATACATCAGGTAAAAACTGAGAACTGCAAGAATAAATAGATGAATCCACTAATCAATTGGAGACTTTAATACCCCTCTATTAGAAATGGATAAACCCAGCAGGCAGAATATTAGTAAGGACATAGATGAACTCAATAGCACAGTCAATAAAATGGAATAATTGACACCTATAGACTAATTCATCCAACAACAGCAGATTACATATTGTCATACTTGCATGGAACAATCACCATGACAGACCACATTCAGGGCCACAGAAAAAGACCTTAACAAATTTAAAAGAATAGATAACATATAATGTCTGCTCTCAGACCACAATTAAACTAAAAATCAATAAATTGAACTAGAAATCATAACAGAAAGATAGCTGGAAAAAAATCCCCAAATACTTGCAGATTAAACAACACACTACTAAATAACACGTGTCAAAGAAGAAATCTCAAAAGAAATCTAAAAATTGTTTAAACTAGATGAATATGAGGATACAACTTTTCAAAATTTGTGAGATGCATAGAAAGCAGTATTAGATGGCAATTTATAGCACTGAATCCATATATTTGAAGAGAAGAAAGATCTACAATTAATCTAAGCTTCTACTTTAGGAAACTAAAAAAGGAAAAGCAAATTACTTTCAAGGTAAACAGAAGAAAAGAAATAATAGAGTAGAAATTCATGAAACTGAAGACAGAAAATAGAAAAAAAATCAACAAAACCAAAAGTTGGTTCTTTGAAAAGATCAATAAAAGTGATAAGCCTCTAGACAGGCTATCTAAGAAAAAAAGAGGACAGAAATTACTAATATCAGACATGAAGGAAGGAACATCACTACAGACCTTATGAACATTAAAAGGATAATAAAGGAATATTATTAACAACATTATGCTCACAAATTTAATAACCTAGATGAAATGGGCCAATTCCTTGAAAGACACAATCTGCCAAAACTCACACAAGCAAAAAACAGAATTTAAATAGGCCTATATCTATTAAAGAAATTGAAACAATCATTAATAACCTTCAAAACAGAAAGCAGCAGGCCCAGATTGGTTTACTGGTAAATTCTACCAAACACTGAAGGCAGAATTTATACCAATTTTCTACAATCTATTCCAGAAGACAGAATTTTTCCTAACTCATTCTATGAGGCCAGCGTTACCTTAATACCAAAACCAAAGATGTTACAAGGAAACTACAGACCAATATCTCTTAAGAACACTGATGAAGTAATCCTCAAGAAAATATTAGCAAATCAAATCCAACACGTATAAAAATCCCACCATGACCAGGTAAGATTTATCCCAGGTATGCAAGGCTGGTTCAACATTAGAAAATCAATTAATGTAATCTATCACATCAACAGGCTAAAGCAAAACCATGTGATCATATCAATAAATGCAGAAAAAGCATTTGATGAAATCTAGTACCCAATTATAATAAAAACTCTCAACAAACTAGAAACAGAGGGGAACCTCCTCAATTTGATAAAGAAGATTTACAAAAACCTACAGCTACCATCATACTTAATGGTGAGAAACTAGAAGTCTTCCCACTAAGATCAGAAATAAGGCAAGGATGTCCACTTTCACCACTCCTTTTCAACATCATACCTATCATACAGAAGTCCTATCTAATACAGTAAGACAAGAAAAGGAAATAAATGGTATATAGATTGGGAAAGAAGAAATAAAACTGACTGTTCACAGATGACTTGATCATCTTTATAAAAAAGTTGACAAAAAAACCTCCTGGAACTAATAAGTGACCATATCATGGTTGCAGGATACAAGGTTAATATACAAAAGTCAATTGTTCTCCGACATACCAGCAAACAAGTTGAATTTGAAATTAAAAACACAATACTATTTACATTAGCACCCTCCCCCATGAAATAGGTATAAATCTAACAGAATATGTATAAGATCTATATGAGGAAACTATAAAATTCTGGTAAAAGAAGTCAAAGAAGAATTAAATAAATGGAGAAATATTCCATGTTCATGGGTGGGAAGACTCAACATTGTCAAGATGTCAGTTCTTCCCAACTTGTTATATAGAGTCAATGCAACCCCAATCAAAATCCCAGCAAGTTATTTTGTGGATATCAAAAAACTGATTCTAACGGTTATACGGAGAGGCAAAAGACCCGAATAACCAACTCAGTCTGACAAAATGACAAAATGGGAAGACTGACACTATCTGAATTCAAGACTTACTATAAAGCTACAGTAATCAAATCAGTTAAGTACCAGTGAGAGAACAAATAGATCAGTGGAACAGAATAGAGAGTCCAGAAATAGACCCACATAAATATAGACAACTGATCTTTGACAAAGGAGCAAAGGCAATACAATGGAGAAAAAACTGTCTTTTCAAGAAACGGTGCTGGAACAACTGGGCAACTACATGCAAAAAAAAAAAAAAAAAAAGAATCTCAGCACAGACCTTACAAAAATTAACTCAAAATGGTTCAAAGACCTAAATGTAAAACACAAAACCATAAAACTCCTAGAAGACAACACAGGAGAAAACCTAGTTGACCTTGAGCATGGTGATGTCCTTTTAGATACAACAGCAAAGGCATGATCCAAGAAAAAAATAATTGATAAACTGGACTTCACTAAAATTAAAAACTTCTGCTTGGTGAAAGACAATGTCAACAGAATGCAAAAACTAGCCACAGACTGAGAGAAAATATTTGCAAGAGGTACATCTGATGAAGGACTGTTATCTAATATATAAAGAACCCTTAAAGCTCGACAATAAGAAAGCAAACAACCCAATTAAAAAATGGGCAAAAGACCTGAAGAGACACCTCACCAAAGACATACAGATGGCAAGTAAGCATATGAGAAGATGCTCCATATCATATGTTATCAGGAAAATGCAAATTAAAACACTGAGATATCACTACACACGTATTAGAGTAGCCATAATCTGGAACACTGACAACACCAAATGCTGGTGAGGATGTGGAGCAACAGGAACTCTCATACTCTGCTGGTGGAAATGCAAAATGGTACAGCCACTTTGGAACACTTTGGCAGTTTCTTACAAAACTAAACATACTCTTACCATGTGATCCAGCAATCATACTTCTTGGTATTTACTCAAATGAACTGAAGCTGTGTCTACACAAAACCCTGTACACAGATGTTTATAGTAGCTTTATTTATAATTACCAAACTTGGATGTCCTTCAGTAGGTCAGAAGATAAGTAAACTGTGGTACATCCAGACAATGGAATATTATTCAACACTAAACAGAAATGAGCTATCAAGCCATGAAAAGATATGGAGGAAACTTAAATACATACTACTTAAATACATATTACTAAGTGAAAGAAGCCATCCTGAAAAGGCTACATACTGTATGATTCCAACTATGTAACATTTTAGAAAAGACAAAACTATAGAAGCAATAAAGAGATCAGTGGTTGTCAGGGGTTGGAGGCAGGGAGGAATGAAGAGCATATTTAGGACACTGAGACTATTCTGTAAGATATTACAATGGTGGATACATGTTGGACACGTGTCATTATATATTTCTCCAAACTCACAGAATGTACAACATCAAGAGCAACCCTAATGTAAACTATGGACCCTGGGTGATAATGATGTGTCCATGTAGGTTCATCAGTTGTAACAAAAGCACTGCTCTGGTGCTGGATGTCGACAGTGGGGGAGGCTGTGTTGGGGGGGGACAGGGGGTGTGGGAACTCTTTGAACTTGCTGCTCAATTGTGCTGTGAACCTAAAACTGCTCTAAAACATTTAAGTTTACTAATTTTGAAAAATGCAAAAAAATCGTTTTAGCGATTTTATTTCAAAATAGGATAGAAAATATCAAATAGCATTATACAGAATTAGGCTAAGTACTGTTTAGTGACTTTTTTCCCCAAATATACATGTATATAAACATAAACACGTTTACATACTGGTTCTCAACGTAAAATGTACTTCTTAATGTGGATATAGTCAAAAAAGTTTGAAAGCCAATGATTTCAAAGCTGTATGTTTCGTTTGCCTTTCAAAACACAAATGAATTTTCCTCCTCCTCTGTTAGAAGCCAATCTTGACATACCTGCGCCAACATAATTTACAGCTTTAGCAGCTCTGACTGCAGCTTCTCCGAGCTTTTTTCTTACTTCAGGTTTAATACCAGGCTATGAAAAAAATATTTGAAATAAATTTCCATTAGTACTTTGTTCTACTAGAAGTTTCCATTAAGATTCAATAGTACATTTCTATGTATCAAATATTGCATTAAAGAGATAATAAGGATAAATATCTGATGTTATACATTTCATCATGAAATACTGTCTTATACCACAGTTCAACTGTCCCTATACCAAAGTTTAATGATTCTGTTAGTAATTTCTATGAATTGCAGATATTACTTAGCATAATGACATATCTCTGTCCCTTGTACCTACAAAATAACTATCTTTTCTTTTCTTTTTTTTTTTTTGGCCATGCTGTGCGGCTTGCAGGATCTTAGATCCCCAACCAGGGATGGAACCCAGGCCCACAACAGTGAAAGCACTTAGTCCTAACCACTGGACTGCCACAGAATTCCCCAAAATAACTTTCATGATCATATGTCCACTTAAAATTACATATATCAATACAAAAACTTTGAATAATTTCTATTTGTTTCAAGATCATAAAGCAATCTGGGTCATATGCCCAATAATTATCTTGGAATAATGGTAAATGTTGAGATTGCAAGTTAATAAGAAAGGTTCAGGGACTTCCCTGGTGGTCCAGTGGTTAAGATTTCGCACTTCCACTGCAGGGGGCGCAGGTTCAATCCCTGGTTGGGGAAATAAGATCCCGCGTGCCGTGCATGGCACGGCCAAAAAAAAAAAAGGTTCATAAAATGTCTATCAATAAGTAGGCAAAGCCTTTTAACATTGTTAAATGGTGCTCTACAGATTTTTATTTAAGCAATCACTGCTTGAAAATAAGGCTTTATTGAAATTATTGTTGACATTTACTTCAGACGGTATAATATACTCTGCAACAGAAATTAAGTTTTGAATACAGTATGAGAATAACTAACTGATTAATCAGAAACCTTAGATCTCTGACCTTTTAGAAATACATATTGAAAAAAACATGCATATAACTTTGGACAAGAGGCCTACGGCAGTAGCAGATTCCAAAGAAATGTAAATCTGAAAATAGGTAATCCTAGGAGTAGGCCTTGACCCGGGTGACAACCTGAGTCAATCAAGAGGTAGACTCAGATGTAAACAATTGTAAGGGGGCAAAAGTGGCCAAATAAGAGCAAATCCAAATCTCTCCTCTACACAACATAACCTTTAAGTTGGGAAGATGATTAATATATTTTAGGAACATCTGAAACACCAGTTAAAAGAATGTTCTTCATAAAAAATACATTCAATTAACAAGACCATTCCATTCCTCAAACACGCTAATTAATTACAATTTAAAATCTCCATGGAAACGGTAGCTGTTCACTGTAAGTCAGATACTACTTGGATCAGAGCAGATTTTCCCAGATACCATCCAGAAGGATCATGGTCTTAGTGCGCCCTCAGTATGGTAGCCCCAGAATATCAACCCTTCCTCATCCCCAACACTGCAGTGAGGCTGTATTACTACTGGGGAATGTTGTTCAGCAGGACTTGGGGGGAATACTAGCTTCACAGATTTCTGACCCAAAAGTCAGTGACTGAGATTTACAATATAGAGAAGCTGACAAATTTCTTTACAAGATCCTTACCCCTGGGGCCTCCTCAATGATCTTCTGATGTCTCCTCTGTACACTACAGTCTCTTTCAAACAAGTACACAGCATTGCCATGGTGGTCACCAAACACCTGGACTTCCACATGCCTATTTAAAAACCCAATGAGAAGTTTCCATTTGTAGGTTGAACATTCAAGAAAAAAAAATTATATATATGAAATGAGTGAGAAATAAGAAAAGACAGAAAACACTGGATACCATATTTATGACCTCACAGTAGGGGCAAGTCGCAAGTACAAACTGCCAAGGAAAAGACTGATAAATCTGAATACATCAAAATTACAAGTTATAGTCACAATTCATGTATCCTCAAAAAGTCAATGAAAACATATTTTTATGATCAGTGGATTTTAAAAAAGCAACTCTTACAGTCAGATTTTATAAACTAAGGCAGACTGGAAATTATAATGGCTCATCCATAGAAAGGTTAAGAAATAAATTTATATGGATCATTCATTTTTTAAGAATATACTAACATTAGGCTTCCCTGGTGGCGCAGTGGTTGAGAATCTGCCTGCCAATGCAGGGGACACAGGTTCGAGCCCTGGTCTGGGAAGATCCCACATGCCGCGGAGCAACTAGGCCCGTGAGACACAATTACTGAGCCTGCGCGTCTGGAGCCTGTGCTCCACAACAAGAGACGCCACGATAGTGAGAGGCCCGCACACCGCGATGAAGAGTGGCCCCCACTTGCTGCAACAAGAGAAAGCCCTCGCACAGAAACAAAGACCCAATGCAGCCATAAATAAATATAAAAATAAATTTTAAAAAATTAAAAAAAAAGAATATACTAACATTAAATCATAAAAAACAAAAAAAGGAACTTTAATGTTGAGTGTAAAATAGTAAAATTATCAGAAGTCATATTAAGAGTAAATGCAGGACTTCCCTGGTGGCGCAGTGGTTAAGAATCCGCCTGCCAATGCAGGGGACATGGGTTCGAGCCCTGGTCCAGGAAGATCCCACATGTCGTGGAGCAACTAAGCCCGTGTGCCACAACTACTGAGCCCTCACACCACAACTACTGAAGCCCGCACGCCTAGAGCCCATGCCTCCACAACAAGAGAAGCCACCACAATGAGAAGCCTGCTCATTGCAACTAGAGAAAGCCCGCGTGCAGTAACGAAGACCCAATGCAGCCAAAAATAAATAAATAAATAACTTTATTAAAAAAAAAAGAGAAAAAGAGTAAATGCACGTAACACTTAAGAAAATAAGGGTAACACAGACCATTTGGTGAACATGAAAGCATTCTTCTCAGATTCATTTTGATATGTTCATACTGTAGTTCACCTCACACATTCACCACCATAATACAGAAATGAGTGACCAGCAAGCATTTTTTTCTGTTGAGTTTTTAAAATAAAAATTGTCAAACATAGAAGAAATTTTTTAAAAACCCAGAAAGTCTTATAAATGTACTATTTCAGCACAGTGGCTCATTTCTTTTCCTTTCTGTTTACCTCATGAAACACTTCATTAAACCACTTGGAAGAATTTTTTTTCTTGATATATCATTTCTACTGAATGTTCCATTTAAAAATTTCCAACTTGTCCAACATATTCTCTTGACAAAATAATAGGAGCTGATTTCTTCCTTTTGGATGTGCCTCCTTGATCTTTCCTCCTATTTGTATTTACCCTTAAGCTACTAACACCAAACACATTCTTGCTATTATTATTTTGAATAAACTTATCTGTGAGATCAATTAAGAATAAAAAAACCAAGAGATTTTATTTTGCCTTTGTTTATTCTTTCTCTATCGTTCTTCTTTTCTTTATAGAGATCCAAGTTTCTGACCTGCATCATTTTCCTTCTCCTTAAAGAACTTAACCATTTCTTGTAAAGCAAGTCTACCGGTGACAAATTCCCTCAATTTTTGCTTGTCTGAGGAAGTCCTTATTTCTCCTTCAAGTGTGAAGGATAATTTCACTGGACACAGAATATATAGGCTGATTTTTTTTCTTTCAACCCTTTATAAATATCTTACTCCACTCTATTCTTTTTTTTTCTTGAAAATATGCAGTGTTTATTTTAACAGTCCACTCTTCTTAAGTCTGATGTATTTCTTTTTTTTTTTAATTTGTTCACGACCCACTATTCTATTTTTTTTGACATCTTTATTGGAGTATAATTGCTTTACAATGGTGTGTAGGTTTCTGCTGTACAACAAAGTGAATCAGCTATACATATACATATATCCCCATATCTCCTCCCTCTTGCTTCTCCGTCCCACCCTCCCTATCCCACCCCTCTAGGTGGTCACAAAGCACTGAGCTGATCTCCCTGTGCTATGTGGCTGCTTCCTACTAGCTATGTCTGATGTATTTCTTATCCTTGCTCCTCTATAGATAAGGTGTTTTTCCCTTGTAGCTTTTTTCAAGACTTTTTTTGTCTTTGGTTTCCTGCAGTTTTAATATGATTCAAAAAATTTTTGACATTTATCCTGCTTTTGGTATACCCTGAACTTCCTGGTTCTATAATTTGGTGTATGTCATTAATTTTGGAAATATCTTGGCCATTATTACTTCAAATATTTCTCCTGCCTCTTTCTTTCTTCTCCTTGTAGTATTCAAATGATGCATATATTACACCTTTTAAAATTGTCCCACAATTCTCAGATATTATGTTCTGTTTGTTTGTTTTCATTATTTCTCTTTGCATTTCAATTTGGGAAGTTTCCACTGACATAAGTTCAAGGTCACTGTTCCTTTTCTCAGCTGTGTCCAGTCTACCCTGAGCCCATCAAATGCATTCCTCATTTCTGTTACAATGTTTTTGATTCCTGGCATTTTCTTTTGATTTTTTTTCTTAGAGTTTCCATCTCTCTGCTTACATTACCCATATGTTCTTGCATGTCACCTACTGCTCCATTAGGGCCCTTAACATATTAGTTACTTTAAATTCTAAACCTGATAATTCCAAAATTTGTGTCATATTTCAGTCTGGTTCTGATGCTTGCTTTTTCTCTTCAGACCATGCTTTTCTTGTCTTTCAGCACGCCCTGTAATTTTTTTTGGTTAAATGCCAGGCATAATGAGTCACAGAACAGGAACTGAGGTGAACAAAACTTTCACGTGAGGTTTTATGTTAGCCTGGCTAGGAGGCAGGCTGTGTTCAATGTCTGCAGTAGCTACAGGTGCCAGAGGCTTCAGTTCCCTCTAGTGTCCTTGCTTTGTTTTTTCTCCTTTTGTCTTTGGGTTTCCCTAAGAACTCCTTAATCAGAGTCTGTGTCTTGCAGCTCTTTCAGTTGTAACCTGGTTATTATACAGGAGCCCTGGTGACATGGCAGTAGGGTGTGGGCAAGGGAAAGCATTCTATAATCTTAGGATTAAATCTCAGTCTTTCAGTGGGTCTGTGTCCCTCAGAAGTGTTTCTCAGCTTTTTTTTTTTTTCTTCCCTTACGTGAAACAGGAAGACTAGAGTTGGCTAACTGCCCTTCCCCCGGGACAGAAAAGGCTCTGGCAAAGTTTCCCTTAAGAGTGCTGGCCTTTGGTAGGGAGAAGAGACAGCTCTGGGTCTATTTCAGAATGGTTTCTTTTTTCCTCCTCCTGCCCCAAAATGTGAGGGAATTTTTCTTGGATTTTCACTCTGAGAACTTGGTGGTGTCCTTGGAGGAAAAACCTATGAAAATGTGGGGTTCCCCCTAACACTGGGCCCTCCCCATCAAGCTAGTCCACACGCAGCCTCTAGTAATTTGTCTAAATTCCCATTTAAGTGTCCCTATCAGCTAATGGCTCCCGCAGCTTCTGCTCTACGTTAGCTGACCTTGGCTGGGATTTGCTGTCTTCACTTGCCTGCCCAGATTTCAGGGTGGTGGTTTGCCTTGTGGCCTCAGTTCTCTGATGGGTCTAAAATTCATTGATTTTTATTTTGTTCAGATTTTTACTTGCTTTTTGGGTGTGAGTAACAACTTCTATGCTCTTTGCATGTTGGAGCTGAGCTGTTTGTTTTTCAAATTCCAATTGTAAAACTTCACCACGTCCACTGACTCTCCCTTATCCTTTAGCTGCTCCAGGGAAGGAGGCACTAGAGCAGGAACTCTAGGTTCTGAAGTGAACATACAGGGGCCCCACCAGGAGCACAACATAGCTCTTTTCTGACTTCTCAGAAGCTGGAAACACTTTTCCTTTGGTTGTTTACAAGGGAAGCTCATTGAGGATCTGTGTTCTGTTAGGATTTCTGTGGTTGTCAAATCACTCTTGTTATTTTCCCTTTTCTGATGATCCTTTTCTGTGTTGCTTTATCTAACTTAGAGATTCTGGAGCACAGTGTCTGAGAACCAAGAAGTGCGTCAAATCCCAGCCACTTCAATTCAGCCACTGCTGGGGTCTGGCGAGACAGACAGATGCAGCTGGTTTCTAGTAGGAATGCCTTGATGTTTTCTAAGAGTTCTAAAATTTTTATTTTCCTATTCACATTTTTTAAAATAGATTTTTAAAATTAATTAATTAATTTATTTATTTATTTATTTATTGGCTGCGTTGGGTCTTCATTGCTGTGCATGGGCTTTTCTCTAGTTGTGGCGAGCGGGGGCTACTCTTCGTTGCGGTGCGTGGGCTTCTCATTGCGGTGGCTTCTCTTGTTGCGGAGCACAGGCTCTAGGCGTGTGGCCTTCAGTAGTTGTGGCACATGGGCTCAGTTGCTGTGGCTCGCGGGCTCAGTAGTTGTGGCTCGCGGGCTTAGTTGCTCCACGCCACGTGGGATCTTCCCGGACCAGGGCTTGAACCCGTGACCCCTGCATTGGCAGGCGGATTCTTAACCACTGCGCCATCAGGGAAGTCCCATGGCATTGGCTTTGACAAATATTTGCCTCCTAGAAGCTTTATCAGTAAGATGAAGAGACATGCAGTAGCCAGTCTTCCACTGGACAGAGCAGGAGTGGCCTGCGTGGCTGTCAGGGTTCGGCCCGCGTGGCTGCCAGGGTTCGGCCCAGAGGAGACTCCACAACCCTCTGGAAACATCTCCCCCTCTCTCAACTGTCTTTAAAAACCTTCGCAAAACTTTCCCTCACCCGCTGTGTTACAAAGATCTAACTAAAATAGACCTCCCTATAGTTTCTACCCAAAGGTAAAAAAAAAAAAAATGTCCCATTCCTTTTTCACATAAAAACAGTGCAATTGAGAAATGCAAATCAAAACTACAAAGAGGCATCACCTCACCCCGGTCAGAACGGCCATCATCAAAAAATCCACAAACAGTAACTGCTAGAGAAGGTGTGGAGGAAAGGGAACCCTCCCGCACTGTTGGTGGGAATGTAAACTGGCACAGCCACTATGGAGAACAGCATGGAGGCTCCCCAGGAAGCTAAAAATAGAGCTACCATACGATCTAGCAATCCCACTCTTGGGCATATATCCAGAGAAAAACATGGTTCAAAAGGATACATGCACCCCAGTGTTCACTGTAGTGCTGTTTACAATAGCCAGGACATGGAAGCAACCCAAATGTCCATCAACAGACGAACGGACAAAGAAGATGAGGTACATATATCAATGGAATATCACTCAGCCACCAAAAAGAACGAAACAATGCCATCTGCAGCAACATGGATGAAACTGGAGACCATCATACTAAGTGAAGTCAGACAGAGAAAGACAAATATCATATATGACTCATATGCAGAATCTGCTTGACCCAAAAGGCTGGGGAGGTGAAGCCTCTTAAGCAGGAGCTATTGTTTCCTTTCAAAGCAGGGGATGGAGGGATCTGCTGAGAACCGAGAAGAGAGAGCCCTCACAACCTCTGGCCTCTGCTTCCTCTGTGGCTGCCCCAGCCAGATTTCCTCATCTCATCTGTTCCTTTTCTCGTCCAAAGTCACATGCAGGACCCATTACATAATTTATGGATCCATTGCAAAATGAAAATGCAGGGCCCCTTTTAAAATGTTATTAAGAATTTTAAGATGCCTCCATGGGGTATTAAACCAAATATGGACCCTTCTGAGCTCAGGGCCCTGTGCAACTGCCCAGGTCACATGCCTCGGAAATGGGTCCTGGTCTCATGATTCATGTGTGTGTTAGGTCAGGAGCTGGATCTGAGTCTTCTGCTCATGAAGGTGCTATACAAGGTCAGTTACTGGAGGCCCTGGAGCGGCCAGACAGGCATCGGCAGGCAGATGTGACTCTGAGAACTGGTCGATACTTAACCTTCTGGCCCTGCTTCTCCATCTGTAACAGGGATCATGATACCCTCTCACATTTTTAATCCCTCTAGAATGTGCACTGAATGTGAAGTGAGGAAGGAATCTGATTCTTTTTTAATCCTCTAAAATAGTACACTTTGAAGACTGTTATCTATCCCAACCTTTCAGATAAGCTCAATGGGTCTGATCAGATTTATTATACAGTACATCTTGATTTCTACTTTTCTCAGTTATCAGCACCACCTTGACAATCTTCTGGTACTCCATTAACTCAACAGATAATTATTTAGCAGAATATAAAATAGTGATTATCATGATATTGAAATGTTATTACTAGAAAACACAGAAGAGAAATATGTAGAAATGCTAATACTTATATTAGGAGAATGAGCTTATGACTGACTTTGTTTTCCATCTCTTGTATTTTCCAAGTTTGTAATGTATTCATATTATTTCTATATTTAAAAAAATATTACTGATGCCTATCATGAAGAAAATAATGCCAGGTAATATATATGGGAAAACAAAAAGAAAGAAACTACCAGGTCCTTGATTCCCAGGAGCTTTCCAGGTATTGAGAGAATAAATTACAATGTGAGGTAATATTTAGCTAACGTTTCACAAGTAAAGAATCTACATCTTCAAAAATGTCGCAGGCGTTGAGTTACAGTCACTGAAATAGCTAGCTGATCTCTCCACGACAATTTTAACTCAAGAGTGTGCCGACGTGGATAGTTAGCCTACCCTTTTCGGAAAGATACTGTGGAAAGGAACCTTCAATTTACCTTAGAACTTCCTCCATTTTTGCCTTATTTCCCACTAATACGTGGCATACGTTGTGCGCTCCTTATCAACTGGCCTATTTTGAGATTGACTTTTTTGGTTTTTTTAACTATCACATTCTAAATGAATTTAATTACTGTGCCATGCTCAGGGACAGTTCTAAGTTTTGTAGGGCTTGAAACAAAAACAATTTGGGAGCCCACTTTAAGATGAGTACAAAATTGGGTACAGGATCTTCAAAGAGGTTCATGCAAGAGAAGGGCCTGAAGCTTTAGTTCATTACCTTCAAGGTAAATCTCTCTCTGGTCATGGTCCCCAAATGAATTTTTCTCTATAAAGTCACTTGACTTACAGGTTTATGTGTGTGTGTGTGTGTGTGTGTGTGTGTGTGTGTGTATTTAACACAAAATCTATAAAACAAGAAGCTTCTATAATCAATATCTTATTTTAAGCAATACACATGAAAATAAAATTCCTGATAATAAAATAAATTAGAAATCCACATAGTATCTGCTATAGTGGTACCCAGAGAAGCAGTTCGGTGTGGTCACTTAGAGTGTGAATTCTGGAGTCAAACTGCCTGGATTCATATCCCAGCTTCACCACTTCCCAGCTGGGAGACCTCAGGCAAGTCAGATGACCACTCTGTTGCTCAGTATTTTCACCTGAAAAATGGCAACAGGGTCCACCTAATGGGATTGTTGCAGGAATTAGACTAGAAATAGAAGGATAGCAAGATTATTACTTAGTATATGTAAAATACTTAGAACCTGGCACATGGTTAAGTGCAATACAAGGGTGAGCTATTAGTATATTTGTTAACATATCACTCACAATTCAATTTGGCTAACTATTACAATTTTCTGAGCATCTCAAATGATGCTTTATCTGTAAGATAAAGCTTAGTTTCTTACAAGAATTTTTTTTTATTTTGAAAAGACTCTAAATTCCATCAACAAGAAATGAATTGAGGACCTCCCTGGTGGCACAGTGGTTAAGAATCCGCCTGCCAATGTAGGGGACACGGGTTCGATCGCTGCTCTGGGAAGATCTCACATGCCGCAGAGCAACTATGCCCGTGCGCCACAACTACTGAGCCTGTGCTCTGGAGCCCGCGAGCCACAACTACTGAGCCCACATGCCACAACTACTGAAGCCCGGGCGCCTAGAGCCCGTGCTCTGCAACAAGAGAAGCCACTGCAATGAGAAGCCCGCGCACCACAACGAAGACCCAACGCAGCCAAAAATAAATTAATTAATTAATTTAAAAAAATTTGAGTCGGAAAAAAAAGCTGAACCCACCTTGGTGTGTCCACAAACTTCTCAATCAGCATCGCATCATCGTTGAAAGACTTCTTAGCTTCTCTCTGCGCTGATTCTAACTGCTCTTGAAATTCTTTTTCGGATCTAATGATCCTCATACCCTAAGATGGAAAGATAGTTACGACTACAACGTAAGTAAAACAAATTAGACTAGCCCAAAATGGAAAACACGAGCATGTGCAATCTTACTTTTCCTCCTCCACCACGGACGGCTTTAATCATGACGGGGTAACCGACTCTCCTAGCATGCTCTTTCAGGCATTGGTCTGATTGGTCATCTCCGTGATAACCTTCCACAACAGGCACTCCAGCAGCAGCCATGATGGATTTGGCTGTGCTTTAGAATAAAAAAACCAAGATGCCCCAAATCTATGAATTATTTCATACAAGGGAAACACAAATACTTCCTAGTATATAAAATACAATGGAACTTTAAAAATAAAACATTCCATAGGTAAAAGGACTATAGTCTGAGACAACAAATATTAATACAAATGTTAAAATATCTATTAGTTTTCTCAATCCAGTTTTCATGTGGTAGCTCATTCCACCTTGTTTTTAATCCCCCAAAACTGATTAACACATTGATTAGAAACACTAATTAGTTGAATATTTTCTGTAACTCACTGTAGTGGCAAATAAATAACTTTTGCCTATGATGACAAAAGGGTATAATTAACATGTCTATTATAGTTAAAACAAACCATTTCAATTAGTCTTCCTATGGCTGTATTTAAAAGATATAAACTCATACCTCTTTATACCCATGTCTCTAATTGCTGATGAAGGAGGACCTATAAAAATAATTCCTTCTTGCTTACACAGTTCGGCAAATTCCATGTTTTCTGAGAGAAAACCATATCCCGGATGGATAGCCTAGAAAGGAGAAATGAAAGGATAAACCTTCTAGTGCTCCACTGGCAGACTCTGATGCAGGTGATGGAATCTTCCTCTGGGGAGGCCTCTCCCTATACTGGTGATAGGTATACTGTGGTCTCTATCAGAATATGTTTCTAAAGAGAGGTTTCTTTAGAACTTTAATACTAAAGTTCTAAAGCTTTACCCAAACCAGAAAAATCTATATTTCTTTTCATTATGGTAATACACACATCAAATTTACCATTTTAACCACTGTTCAGTGTATAGTTCAGTGGCATTAAGTACATTCACAATGTTGTGCAACCATTACCATCATCCATCATCCCCCAAAGAAACTCTATACCTATTAAATAGTAATTCCCCATTCCCTGATAACCTCTATTGTACTTTCCATCTCTATGAATCTGCCTATTCTCCGTACCTGATAAAAGTGGAATCATACAATATTTGTCCATTTGTCTCTGGCTTATTTTATTTAGCATGGTGTTTTTCAAGGTTGATCCATGTATCAGAATTTCATTCCTTTTTATGGCTGACTAATGATCCACTGCAGGTATATTCCACATTTTGTTCATCCATTCATCTGTTGATGGACGTGTGGATTGTTTCTATCTTTTGGCTATCGTGAATAATGCCACTATGAACACTGGTGTTCAAATACCTGTTTGAGTTCCTGCTTTAAATTCTTTTAGGTATTGGGTTGGCCAAAAAGTGCCTTTGGTTTTTAAGTAAAAATAAAAGACACATTTTTCATTTTCACCGTGAACTTCATTGAACAACGAATTCACCCTTTTGTTCCACTACCTTCTGCCATTTTTCAGGCAACTTCATAATTCCATCTTCCCAAAACTTTTTAGCTTTTTGAGCAAAAAACTGTTCCAGGTGCCTTTTACAGTCTTCCAGGGAATTGAAATTTTTTCCATTAAGATAACTTTGTAAAGACTAAAATAAATGGAAATCCGAAGGTGCAATGTCTGGTGAATATGGTGGATAAATCAGAACTTCCCAGCCAAGCTGTAACAGTTTTTGCCTGGTCAACAAAGAAACATGCGGTCTTGCATTATTCTGACGGAAGGTTATGCGTTTTCTGTTGACTAATTCTGGACGCTTTTCATCGAGTGCTGCTTTTAGTTGGTCTAATTGGGAGCAGTACTTGTTGGAATTAATCGTTTGGTTTTCCAGAAGGAGCTCATAATAGAGGACTCCCTTCCAACCCCACCATATATACAACATCACCTTCTTTGGATGAAGACCGGCCTTTGGTGTGGTTGGTGGTGGTTCATTGCACTTGCCCCACGATCTCTTCTGTTCCACATTATTGTACTGTATCCACTTTCCATCACCCATCACAATTTGTTTAAAAAACTGAACATTTTCGTTACGTTTAGGTAGAGAATCACATGCGAAAATATGGTCAGGAAGGTTTTTTTTGCTTAACTTATGTGGAACCCAAATATCAAAGCGATTAACATAAGCAAGCTGGTGCAAATGATTTTCAACGCTTGGTTAGGATATTTTGAGTATGTCGGCTATCTCCCGCGTGGTATAATGTTGATTGTTCTCAGTTAATGTCTCGATTTGATCGCTATCAACGTCAACTGGTCTACCCAACAGTGGAGCATCGTCCAGCGAGAAATCTCCAGCACAAAGTTTCGCAAACCACTTTTGACATGTTCGATCAGTTACAGCACCTTCTCCATACACTGCACAAATCTTTTTTTGTGTTTCAGTTGCATTTTTACCCTTCTTGAAATAATAAAGCATAATATGCAGAAAATGTTGCTTTTTTTCTTCCATCTTCAGTATTAAAATGGCTACACAAAAATTCACCAATTTTGATAAGTCTTTTTTAAATGCACGCTGATATGACAGCTGTCACATACAACCTAACAAAATTGTTTCAAATGAAGTTAAAGACAACTAAGTGCTACTAGAGCCACCTTACAGAAAAAAACGAATGAAACTTTTGGCCAGCCCAATATACACGAAATGTCAAGTAATATCAGCAAGTAGGAGTAAAGGGCTTCAGAGTGGTAAGGGGAGTGGGCGGTTGTTTGCAGTGTCTCCATATAAAGCTGGCCTAGAACTGAAACCACGTATCCAAAAGCTGAAAAGAGCACCCTAGCATAATACTAACTCATTTAGCTTCAGGTCACTATCTGCAGATGTCACCTTTCCAGAAAAAAGCTAAGAAGCAAACAAAAGGTCATAGAGTACTAAAGTCTATATATACTTCAGTGAAAGAGGACCCCCCTCATATTTTAACCTAACCACTTGCAACTTACTCAAGAGTTTTAAGAAATTTATTTACTTGGCTTTCTAGGCCACAGAAGAGGAAAATCAGTAACTGAATGACAGCAAGACTGCTAAGAGAAACATGCTGACAGTGAAAAGGGCGGAAACAGAGGAAAGCAAAAAGGCTTAAATGGTTTAGTGAGGAATAAGGCAACTCTCCAACTTCAATAGTTCTGAGGGCATTTTTGTTCTTTTAAAATAATAATTAAGTACGTTTAATTATAACCAAGAGAATGTAAAAATAAAAAGCTTATCCAACCCCATTTCAAAATAGTTATGTCCAAGGAACATTTCAAAATAAAAGCAGTAAGCTTCAGATGTCTGGGAAACTCATGTGAATAGAAAAACCCACATCTTAGTGACAGCAAACAGCAAAATGCTAGATAGTGAATAAAATGTTAAATAATCACATTTTGATGTCAGCCTGGAGTTTTGCTCCTTTTAAACCAAAGTTTAATTTTAGTCATTTTTCATGAAATGTCAAATATTATTTATATTAGGCAAAGTAAAACAGGCCTACATCCCAGTCCTCCCTGGTTTTTTAACAGCTTTTTTAAAGGTATGCTTTACAATGCATAACATTCACTCATTTCCAGTTTGATGAATTTAGCAAATTTATACAACTGTGCTATAACTGGACTATAAATATAATCCGGTTTTAGAACACTTCTACCAGAAGTTCCTATGTACCCATGTGCATAAATGATTAATCCTTGCTCACAGAACCAGGCAACTACTGACCTGCTTTTTCTCTCTATAATTTCGCCTCTTTTAGAAGTCTCATACAATGGAATCATATAGTCCGTAGCCTTATATGTATGGCTTCTTAAACTTAGCATAATTTTCTGTGGTTCACCCACAAACGAAAAATGAAATACTGATGCATGCCACAACATGGACGAATACAGCACATTTGTTTACAGATTGTATGGATATATCATATTTTGTTTTTTATTAATTTGGATTTTTCCCAGTTTTTGGCTATTATGAGTAATGCTGTTATAAACATGCATGTACAAGTCTTCATTAATTTTTCTCAGCAATGTTTTATAGTTTTCAGTACATAGGTCTTGAACTGCTTTTGCTAACTTTATTACTAAGTATTTGATTTTCTTTGATGTTATTACAAATGTAACTGTTTCCTTAATTTCATTTTCAAAGTGTTGGTTGCTAGCCTCCTTTCTTTTGGAACAGATACTTAATTTGACAGAACCCTGATTAACTAGATAAATACTCTCCCTTCATAACTAAGAAGAAAAGCAGCTGTCTCCTTGCAAAAAATAATATTCAAACACATTATGGGAATGGCCTCAAGAAGTTTAATTAATTTCTCTTAGGGTGAACACTTTAATATATCCAAACCACAGTATCCTCGAGCATTTGAATGGATTAAAAAGGAAATCTAACAATACTACTATTACCAGCGGGCTAATTCCAAGCCATCAGGCATGTATCTAGCTGCCAATTCACCCTGGTGGATCACAGGATTGTAAGCCTGTTTAGACTGTTCATCCCATAGTACTAATATGCCTTTAACAATAAAGACAGAAAACTGGCATCATCTCCTACCCTTAAATCTCTGCCAAAATAATTTCTTCCATGTTTTTAGTTTGTGTCTATTCTGCTCTGTGCTTGTTCAAGCATATGCACAGGTCCGAAGTTGTTGTTGTTGTTATTAGCTCTGTCTTCAGCAGAAATGAGACGTGTCCTTTCCGTGGTGGAGGGGACAAGCCATATTCTTCAAATTCTTTTTTTTTTTTTTTTTTTTAACATTTTTTAATTTTTGGCCGCATTGTGTGGCTTGCAAGATCTTAGTTCCCCGACCAGGGATCAAACCTGGGCCCCCGGCAGTTTAAGTCTGGAATCCTAACCACTGCACCACCAGGGAACTCCCTCAAAAATTCTTTTTTTTTTTCAAATTCTTATTACCAAGAATTTCCTACCCACATCTGTGATTCTTATGACATTTGGATTTCCTTTTGGTCAACCACATAGATGACCAGTATTTAGTTAAATAACTTGCTATATTCATTAAGGTTACTTGTCAGTGATTTTGAAACATCTCGAACAAAGTTATTCATTCCTGGTGGCACATTAAAAGAAACTGGAGCACTTTTACAAAACATTCATGTTCAGGATCTAATCCAGATAACTAAGGGAATAACTGAGGTCTGGCAAAAGCTTTTCACTAAAGAATAATATACTTACAAAAAAGTACACATTATAAGTATACAGCTTTTATAAACATAGTTTTCATAAACTGAATACACCTGTGTAGACAACACTCAGCTCAAAAAATAATCACTAGCATTCCACCAGAGAGCATAAAGCTCCCTTCCAGGTGACTTTAGGCCCCTCCCACAGTACTGTATCAACATTCTCTTTAAAAGGCTCCTCAGTGATTCTAATCTTCAGCCAGCACTTACTACTACTACCTCTTTCCCAGCCAGAGAAGGCCTGAGAAAACTGACTGTCAAGAGGACTAGCCTAATGAGTGTGCTTACCATTACATCTTTTAGATTCTCTCAATACAGTCATGTTACCAGGCAAATCACCAGAAATTTAGCTCAAATGTAAATTTTACTCTAGCATCTATAAAAACGCCTATGTTAAAATGGCCACATTTAGAAGTCTACATGGAAACACAAAAGACCCCAAATAGCCAAAACAAACTTGAGAAAGAACAGAGCTGGAGGAATCATGCTCCCTGACTTCAGACTATACTACAGAGTGAAAGCAGTCAAAGCAGTATGGTACTGGCACAAAAAGAGACACACAGATCAATGGAACAGGATAGAGAGCCCAGAAAAAAAACCCACACACTTGTCAATCAATCTATGACAAAGGAGGCAAGAATATACAATGGAGAAAAGACAGTCTCTTCAATAAGTGGTGGGAAAACTGGACACCTACATGTAAAAGAATAAAATTAAAACATTCTCTAACACCATATACAAAAAAAAAACCTCAAAACGGATTAAACACCTAAATGTAAGACCGGATACTATAAAACTCCTAGAGGAAAACACAGGCAGAACACTCTGACATAAATTGCAGCAATATTTTTTTTGATTCATTTCCTAAAGTAAAGGAAATAAAAGCAAAAATAAACAAATGGAACCAAATTAAACTTAAAAGCTTTTGCACAGCAAAGGAAACCATTGCCAAAACGAAAAGACAACCTACTGAATGGGAGAAAATGTTTGCAAATGATATGACTGATAAGCGATTAATATCCAACATATATAAACAGCTCATACAACTCAACATCAAAAAAACAAACAACCCGATTAAAAAATGGGCAGGAGAACTGAATAGACATTTTTCCAAAGAGGAAATGCAGATGGCCAACAGGCACATGAAAAGATGCTCAACATCACCAATCATCAGGGAAATGCAAATCAAAACCACAATGACATATCACCTCACAACTGTCAGAATGGCTACCATCAAAAAGAAGAGAAATAACAAATGTTGGTGAGGATATGGAGAAAAGGGAACACTTCTACACTGTTGGTGGGAATGTAAATTGGTGCAGCCACTGTGGTGCAGCCACTGTGGAAAACAGTACGGAGGTTTCTCAAAAAATTAAAAATAGAACTACCATATGACCCAGCAATTCCACTCCCGGGTATATATCTGAAAAAAATAAAGACACTAATTTGAAAAGATACATGCACCCCAATGTTCATAGCAGCATTATTTACAATTGCCAAGATCTGGAAGCAACGTAAGTGCCCATCAATAGATGACTGGATACAGAAGATGTGGTATATGTATACAATGGAATACTACTCGGCCATAAAAAAGAATGAAATTTTGCCATCTGCAGCAACATGGATGGACTTGGAGGGCGTTATGTTAAGTGAAATAAGTCAGACAGAGAAAGACAAATACTTTATGATATCACTTATATGAGGAAATCTAAAAAATACAACAAACTAGCAAATATAACAAAAAAGAAGCAGGGAATTCCCTGGTGGTCCAGTGGTTAGGACTTGGTGCTCTCACTGCCAGGGGCCTGGGTTCGATCCCAGATTGGGCAACTAAGATCCCATAAGCCGTGCTGCACGGCCCAAAAAAAAAAAACAAGCAGACTCACAGATATAGAGAACAAACTAGTGGTTACCAGTGGGGAGAGGGAAAATGGAAGGGGCAAAATTGGGGTAGGAGATTAAGAGGTATAAACTATTATGTATAAAATAAGCTACAAGAATATATTGTACAACATGGAGAATATAGCCAATATTTTGTAATAACTGTAAATGGAACATATGCTTTAAAAATTGTATTTGTATAAAAAAAAAGAATTCTACATTTTTGGCAAACTTCTTTCAAAATCACTATGCACATGTCATTCAATATCCTTTATTACAGGGGTCCCCAACCCCTGGGTCACAGACTGGTACCAGTCCACAGCCTGTTAGGAACCAGGCTGCACAGCAGGAGGTGAGCGGGGGGCGAGCGAGCAAATCTTCATCTGTATTTACAGCCACTCCCCATTGCTCGCATTACTGCCTGAGCTCCACCTCCTGTCAGATCAGCGCCAGCATTAGAGCCTCATGGGAGAGCGAACCCTACTGTGAACTGCGCACGCGAGGGATCTAGCTGGGGAGTGGCTGCAAATACAGATTATCATCAGCAGAGAGGCTTGACTGTACAGAGATCATAGTAAATCAATTGCTTGCAGACTCATATTAAAACCCTATCAGTGGGCTTCCCTTGTGGCACAGTGGTTAAGAATCCGCCTACCAATGCAGGGGACACAGGTTCGATCCCTGGTCCGGGAAGATCCCACATGCCGCAGGGAAACTAAGCCCATGTGCCACAACTACTGGGCCTGCGCTCTAGAGCCCGCGAGCAACAACTACGGAGCCCATGTGCCACAACTACTGAAGCCCTTGCACCTAGAGCCCGTGCTCCGCAACAAGAGAAGCCACCGCAATGAAAGAGTAGCCCCAGTTCACCGCAACTAGAGAAAGCCCACACAGCAACAAAGACCCAACGCAGCCAAAAATAAATAAATAAATAAATAAATTTTTAAAAACCCCAAAAACCCCTATCAGAGAGTGGCAAGTGAAAACAAGCTCAGGACTCCCACTGATTTTGCATTATGGTGAGTTGTAGAATTATTTTATTATATATTACAATGTAATAATAATAGAAATAAAGTACACAATAAATGTAATGTGCTTGAATCATCCCAAAACCATCCCCCCACCCTGCACCCGGTCTGTGGAAAAATTATCTTCCACGAAACCAGTCCCTGGTGTCAAAAAAGGCTGGGGACCGCTGCTTTATTAGAAGGATCAATATGATTCTTCTTCGAAGTCAAAGTGAGGGCAAGGTTTGATCCGTTAATTGGTAAATATCCTCTTATTAAAGAGCCCTGTAAATTGTAACCCACCAAATTTCCTTTTTGATCAGGGCTTCCAGGAAGAACTAAAGAAGCTTTCCTTGGCCTAAGTTTTCTGACTTAATTCCAACCACTATGCCCCAATAATAGTCCCATATTACTTATTTTTTGCTTTTATCTTAGTCTTAACCACTATCTGTAATGTTGCAAGTCACCTCAAATCTTGAATATCCAGGCAAAATGTGTGAAAATTATTTATTCTTTTCTCATTGTTTGTGTTATTATGGCATCTAACATAATACTAATTCAGATAGAGTTCACAAATTCTCCAGAATTAACATATCATAAACTTGCTATAGAGTCGTTACTTAAAGAAATAGGCAATAGGGCTGAGAGTCAGGATACTTTTGTTTAATTCTTTCTCTTTCAATGATGAGACGAGTTTTGCTTTCAAAGTACCTGAGGATATTGAAAAAATGCAAATTATGCATAAAAATGTAAATTACAGTGGGCTTGGAGTCTGGCCTAAGAAGCTGCATTTCTACCAAATGATGCCATGAACCACACTTTGAGTAGTGAGACTAGATGATTTTGGGTATCACGTATCCTGTGCATTTTATATTTGTAAAATGGCGGTAATGATACTGTCTCATGTAAGCTCAAACATGCGATAAATACAAAGTGACAATTATGTTAAAGTGCCTGGATTCCTAAGGGCCTTTTACTCCAAATGATAACTAAAAAGCTTTAGAAACAAACATGTTTTAAATACCTGTGTGTATAAATCAGTGCCTACATTGTTCAGTCTAGAAACTCTGATTCTAAAGAAGAGAACATAGATGCAGAAACACATAAATACAAAACAACCGCATATATTCATTAATTCAAATTAATGACCCTCTGTGCCAGGTCATGGGAATGTTAGGAGGTAGAGAAAATAAGTCTCAGTTGTGGGTTCTTCTCTTAAACGGAGCACAAGTGAGTTGAGGAGTCATGATATGCATTAAAATTGTTAAACAAGAAAATAGCTAATTAAGTATAAAGATGACTGGAACAGGAAAGCAAATGCTAAAGGAAAAGGGAGACATCAGTGTGACTAGAGTCATGAAAGTAATTGTAAGAGGCAGGAATACCAGTGGCAGTGAAGGGCAAGACTACTGCAATTGACTCCTAATTACTCTGCCTGCTGTGTTTGTTATCACCCCACCTTTGCCCTATCCCACTAGCCTATTCCCCACCGGCAGCCACAGTGATCTTATTAAAATATAAATCAGACCACCTCCCTCCCCTGCTTAAAATCCTCCAATAGCTACTTAGAATGAAATGCAAACTCCTCAGTAAGGCCTATAATGCTCTGAATGATGCTGTCTCTACCACTCTCAGCTTCATCATCTACCACTTCCCTCCTGTGTCAGTTGGTTTTCCAGCTCCAAACCCAACCTTCCATACTGAGTTTGGCGACAGGGCCCTGCAAATTACTGTTCTTGCCAGCTGGTTTCCCATCAGTTTCTGCCAGCAGGGGTCACTGTAGGGAAACTGGAAGCCAGGGAAGCTTCCTGTTCTTCCACCCTGGGCAGCAGCAGTTCCCGTGTTTAGTCTCTCTTGGAACTTCCAGAACCAGCCTCATTATGCTCCCTGCAGCCAGGTAGGACCCCTCCATAGAGAACCGAGCAAGAGCTGCAGAAGGTCCTTCCTCCAACCTCTTCCCCAGCCCAAGGGGTGGTTATCAATATCTGTAGTTTTATCAGTAGGTAATTTCAACATACTTTTTTCTCTTCTAGTCCTCTAACACTGGTGGAACTAATCCCTAAATTAATCTCCCTCTGTTGAAATATCTAATGGAATTTCAGTTTTACTAACTGGATCCTGAATGACACAGCCCCTCATTGCCTTCACTCCATCCACACTGAATATTTTTGTCCCTTGAACACAAGCTTATACTCATCTCAGCGTCCTGGCAGTCCCATGTGACTGAACCTTTCTTGTCAAGTGCTTCATATGGCTGGCTCCTTCTCATCAGGCAGGTCCCTGTTCAAGTGTCACCTCTTCAAAGAGGCCTCCACTGATCACCCTATTTAAAAGCATTTCCTAACCAGTCTTTACCCCCTTATCTGGCTTTACTTTCTTCCCACCACTTATAACGTTCCTAGTTATATTAGTTCTTTACTCCTTTAAATATTGGGTTGGCCCAAAAGTTCGTTCAGGTTTTTCCGTAACATCTTACGAACAAACTTTTGGGCCAACCCAGTATTTATTTTCTGCCTCACCTACAAGAGTGTAGCTTCAGACATAGGGTATAAACTGTGTTAGTCATTGCTGCATATATGCTTTATTTTAAAATATTTATTTATTTGGCTGCATTGGGTCTTAGTTACAGCACGCGGGATCTTCGTTGCGGCATGCGAGATCTTTCATTGCGGTGCTCGGGCTTCTCTCTAGTTGTGGTGTGCAGGCTCCAGAGTGCACGGACTCAGTAGTTGCGGCACACGGGCTCTAGAACGCATGGGCTTAGTTGCGCCATGGCATGTGGGATCTTAGTTCCCCGACCAGGGATCGAACCTGCGTCCCCTGCGTTTGAAGGAGGATCCTTTACCACTGGACCACTAGGGAAGTCCCTGCATACATGCTTAGAAGCTGGCACAAAGCAGGAGACCAAGTAACGTTTGCTGAGTGAATAAATGCATGAATGATATGAGAAGGAGGAAAAGAGCATTTCTGGCACATGGAACAATATAAGCAAATGCCTAGAGAAATAAGCATGATATGTAAAGACAGAGGAAAGTTCATTGCAACCATAATAAACAAGTGGCGATGAGAAATAAGTTTTGACAAATACTGGAAACTCTTAAATGCTAGGCTGAAGAGTTTGAACTTTATCTTATAACCACAAAAGATTTACTAACTGGGGAATAGGATGAGAAAGGGGTGAAGTTATTGAGGAAAAAAAAAAAGAGCAGGTGGTAATAATGAAACAAGGGTTTAAGAAACATCTGTCTTACATCTGTCTTGCAGTAAAAACAACTGCTAGCAGTTATCTATCTAGCACAACTCATTGGATGGGCAAGGGATTCAGAAGTAGGGAAACCAGCTGAGAATCAGAAATCCAGATAAGAGATCATAAGGTCTGGCTGTGTGATTAAAAAGAACAACTTCTGGAGACATTTCAAAGAAAGATTCAACACAAGTTGGTTCCTATTTTATTTTGAAGGATGACAGATATAATAACAGCAAAATTTTGAGTCTAGGATATTGGAAAAACAGGGAGCGGGGCCTTAGAATAAGACTGGGAAGTCAAGAGGGAAAAGGATTTCTTTCTTGATTCTATTTTTCCTTGTAATTTAGAGCACCATCTATTTCTCCCAAAGAATCCGATGTTCCTAGGATCTGGCTTTGAAGGTAGAAGAGCTGAATTCCCTCTTAATTTAAATTTGTAATTAAACCCTCCCTCCACCTGTTTTCCCAAAGATCTAAAGGGCACAGGACTCAGTAAGACGGTAGAGTGGCTGAGGAGTGAGAAGCGACACACCTACTTTACAATAACAATCCCATAATCAAATGTAAAAATCTTGGGAACAGCTAAAAATAGAGAACGAGTTCTGTAAATAATAAGCAATTTTGTGTAACCTGTACAAAACTTATTCCTTTTGCAATGCAAATTTCTTCTTTTTTTTGGCCACACCACGTGGCATGTGGGATCCTAGCTCCCCAACCAGGGATCGAACCTGCGCCCCCTGCATTAGAAGCGCAGAATCCTAACCACTGGACCACCAGGGAAGTCCCTGCAATGCAAATTTCTTCATGACTCTTTTACCTGTGCAGCGGAGATCTTGGCCACTTGAATGATTTTCTCCATAGAAAGGTAGCTCTGCTGTGAGGGAGCGGGGCCGATGGAATGTGCTTCATCTGCCTGTTGAAGGAATATTACATGCTTAAAAGACCACACAGCTGGTACACACTAGTACACTATACAGAACTGCTGCTGGGTCATCTTATTATTATAAATAAAAATGCTGGCTCCTAAGAACAATGAAAGGATTGAGAAACAGAAGTAGCAGCTCATGTCTATATTATAAAAATAAGCCAGTTTGGAATCTTTCACAGGAGGAGGGTACCAAAACTTGACTTTTATGTATAAAACACACACTTAGAGTGAAATTAAAGTGCCTTGGGTTAGAAGGCAAGAGGCATTAGTCACAGTATTATTATTAGCAACAATAGTAACCTTAAACGTAGTTAATGCCAAAAATGTACAATTTGACAACAGAGACAAAATATACAACAGATGTATACAGTAAGAAATAAAATTACAAAGTTTCCTTAAGTTTATATAATTATTAGAGTATGATAATACCCCTTCTATACATTTATGAACTATTTTTATATTGTCCCTTAAAACTTTCATATAATCATAGCACCCCTTGAAGCAGACCAGATACACAATATCATTCATTCATTCAAAGACTTACTGAAGGCCCACTATGTGCCATGCTTTGAGGTGAAGCTGCCTATACATCAGAAAATAGGACAAGTGTCTCTGTCTAGAGGAAGAGACAAACATCAAACATACATTCACACACTTAATGAGAGCTGTGATAAAGGCCAAGAAGGAAACACAGAGGACACAATGCAGGTAAGAGGAAGAGGATCAGGTTTAGTCTGGTCAGGGAAAGGCTGGGAGGGAAGGTCAAGGGGCTCCTTGACCTGGGACCTGGCCAGGCAAACAGGCGGAGGCGGTGGAGTTTGGAACAGGAATGGAGATGGGGGCAAGCCTCACTGGCAGAGAAAACAACACATATGAAGGTCCTGGGGTGGGAAGAAATCTGGCCCATTTGAGGGACTGAAGGAGGCTTGTGTGGCTGGAGCAATGAATAAAGGGTCAGGGACCAGACATGTGGCTGCAAGACAGGGGGATGCAGATTTCAGAGGGCCTTGTGGGAGGTTAAAGCTTTGGATTGTCTCCCAAGGGGACACATGATGAGACTTTTTAAAGTGTGTGTTTTTAATTTAAACTTTTAATTCCACAATACACAAATCCATTCTCATTCTGAAGACTGTGAACAATAATACCGAAGCAAAGGAGTCCTTCGGCATTGCCCCTCTCCCTCATTCTAAACCCCTTCCAGATATAACCTCTATGATCAATTTGGGACATACCTTTCCATATCCACATTCCTATTTATTTGAATATATTTATATAAACATACAACAGTTTTAGTTTTTGTTTTTACACCAATAGGATCAAACTCTAGAGTCATCTTCTGCAATTGCTTTTTTCACTAACAGTATGTTTTGAGAGCTCTTTCCTTGCTAGTACACACATCTACCTCATTTTTTTATAACAATTGCATAATGTTCCACAGTATGAAGGTACCATAGTTCATTTAATCAGGTACCTCTAAATGGACATTTAAGCTGTAATGGCAAATAGATGCGGGCAGCATCTTGTGCATGCCTCTAGGTGCACATATGTGTGAGTATGTCTCTGGACAGAGATCTAGAGGAGTGTTTGCAGGGCTGGGTGAAAGATATGACATTTTAATCGCTCCTGGTTAATCATCCCTTGAAATGGTGTCACTAATATACATTTCCATCAATAACCTAATTTCTAACCACATTAACCAACACTGAATACTATCCATCTTTTAAATTATTGATAATCTGGAGGATGATAAAAAGGTTTAAAGCATTTAAAGCATAGGAGCAACATGAAAAAATCTGATTTTTAAGCTATCAGTCTGGCTGAAGTGTAGAAAATATTGTGGGAGGGGGTCAAGGGTAAAGTAGGGAGACCACACACAAGGCTACAGCACTTGACCAGGCAAAGATGATGGCAGCTTTGACTTAAGGTGCAGGTGGTAGAGGGCAGAAAGAAGTGGAAAGAAATGTTTGGGAAGCAGAATTAACAGCAATTGGAGATTGTCTAGATGGGGAAGGGGGAAGGATGTAGAGAGGGGAGGAAGACGGGAGATATTTAAAGACTCCCAGATCTCTGGCATTATTATTTTTATGAGCGATGGTGTTGCCACCTACTGGGTTAGGGAAGTCTGCAAGAAAAGCATGCTCAGCACAGATGAAAGGTGATGAGTTCAATTTCAGACATATTGATTTGGTGCCCATCCAGGTGGAGGTGTTGAGTGGGAGGCTGGATAGACATGTATCATGTTCAAAAGAAAGTCTGGGTTAGAAATAGACATTTGGAAGTTTTTAGCAAAGCCACAGCAGTTGATGATATGATCTAGAGTGACAGTATACAGTGAGAAAAGAAGAAAATGGAAGATTCTTAACAGGGGAGAGGAGAAGGACTCCACAGCACAGGAAGACAACTAGCCTTGGATGGGAAGAGGACAGATGCAGATGCAGCGAGCAGATTCTGTGGCAGGAAGCTCAGTTCTATGTCCTCTGTGGCTCAAGATCGTCTGCTGAGAATAGGTGGTAGAGGGAGAGTCAGAGGTTGGAATGGAGCAAAACTGGTTTGAGATAGTCCCTGCACAGAATTCAAGGGAAAAGTGGCAGTGTGGAAAGCCCAGGTGAAGCTGGTCATAATTTTACAGTTAAGTCAAGGCTCAGAAACATTAAATGACTTGTCTAAGATCCCTTGGCCAGTAACTGGTAGTTGCTAAGACTGACCTCGATCCTTCTCCTGGTACGTCAGGGATCTGGATGTGCGCCACTGACAGGGTGATCTGTGGGCCAGCCACATTCTCTGAACCGTTTTAACCAATCCTTGATGAGACAGGACCTTGCCTAGAAGTCAACTACACCACTAGGCACACAGTGTAGTTCCACTGGTGTTACGTTTGGAAAAGGTTCCCAAGATAAATTTTCAGTGAGCAGTTTGAACTTACCTACTTAGACATTGTTAATACTAGCAAATATAAACTGTCAACAAAGAAGTAAAATACTGACACAATAAACAAATACGATCACTTACAAAATTTGACTTCCAGTTTTTAACAACGTACCATGTCAACATGCATGGAATTCCTGTCGGCCTCACTATAAACAGCCACAGACTGTACGCCCATTTTTCTGGCTGTTCGTATCACCCTGCAGGCAATTTCTCCTCTGTTTGCAATGAGGACCTTGGTAATGTTTTGTCCTGTTTAAAATACCATGAAAACCATACACAAATGTTACTGGGGAATTAAGGAATGAGAATGCAAAATATAGTTGTCCCTCAGTATCCATGGGGGACTGGTTCCAGGACCCCTGCAGACACCAAAACCCACAGATGCATAAATACTAATACTATATAAAAACGGTGTACTATTTGCATATAACCTACCCACACCCTCCGGTTTACTTCAAATCATCTCTAGATTACTTATAATACCTAATATAATATAAATGCTACAGGGACTTCCCTGATGGCACAGTGGTTAAGAATCTCCCTGCCAATGCAGGGGACATGGGTTCGAGCCCTGGTCCGGGAAGATCCCACATGCCACCGAGCAACTAAGTCCATGCACCACAACTACTGAGCCTGTGCTCTAGAGCCCGTGAGCCACAACTACTCAGCCCATGTGCCACAACTACTGAAGCCTGTATGCCTAGAGCTCATGCTCTGCAACAGAGAGAAGCCGCCGCAATGAGAAGCCCGTGCACCGCAAGGAAGAGTAGCCCCTGCTCGCCGCAACTGGAGAAAGCCCGCACACAGCAACGAAGACCCAACCCAGCCAAAAATAAATAAATAAAGTAATTAATTTTTTAAAAAATGCTACATAAATAGTTGTAAGTACAATGCAAATGCTATATAAATAGTTGCCAGTGCACAGCAAATTCAAGATTTGCTTTGGAAACTTCCTGGAATTTTCAAATATTTTTGATCCTTGGCTGGTTGAACCTGCAGATGCGGCACCTATGGATACTAGAGGGTCAAATGTAAATATTCTATGATATTAACTAGGTTATAAACATTTGTTTTGGTAAAATCAGTATAACAAAGCCTCAAATAACCATTTTAGCCAATATCAGTGCATTTCTTTTCAATGTCCAATATTTGTAGATGTTGCTACTTGTGTAGGGTAAAGTTAGACCTTGGCAGAGATAGGGTCACTTTAACTTATAGTGTCTCTATTGTCTTTATTGTAGATTGTCTCTCTGGGTAAACCAAGTTATCTTCTTTGCCTTTCTTTTTTTTTGTTTGTTTGTTTGTTTGTTTTGGCTGCAGCTATTGTTTGTTTGTTTGTTTTGGCTGCACCGGGTTTAGCTGCGGGACTCAGGATCTTCGTTGTGGCATGCGGGATCCTTTGCTGCGGTGTGCGAGATCTTTAGGTGCAGCACGTGCTCTCTTAGCTGTGGCATGCATGCAGGATCTTGCTCCCAGACCAGGGATCAAACCCAGGCCCCCTGCATTGGGAGTGTGGAGTTTTAACCACTGGACCACCAGGGAAGTACCCCCTCATTGTGGGTTGTTTTTTTTTTAACGTCTTTATTGGAGTATAATTGCTTTACAGTGGTGTGTTAGTTTCTGCTGCCTTTCCATTTTGACCTCGATTAGAATCAATGCCAGTGTGATCAGATCACGGAGAGCTGTTAATAAGCCTTTAGAAGTCATGAAATTCAAGATACTCTTATTAACATAAATTCTTACTCAGCTTCTTCCATTTAAAATAAAATTAAAGATGCTTTGTTATGTCAAAGATCAAATTACAATAGCTAAAAAAAAAAAAAAGCACAGTTAATAATAACTAAACTTTAATACCGATTTTCTATGCCCCAGGTCCTCTGCTGAAGACTCAACTTGGACTTAAATCCTCACAGTCATCCTGTGAAGCAGACGCTATTATTATTATCTCAATTTTGAAAATGAAGATATTAAGATTGAAAGAGATACTGCTTTCCTGAAATCACAGAGCTAAAAAAAATGATAGCTCCAGGATTTGAACCCAGGTTAGCTTCACTCCAGAATGTGAGCTCTTCATCACTCTGCTCCACTGCCTCCATCCCTCTGTACACAGGGGTGTGTGGTTCTTGCAATATAAATGAATACTGCACCAGTTCACTGGCTTCAGTGTCATAGGACATGTTATTGTATTAATAAATAAAATACACTTCCATCATCACACATGAAATAAATGTTTTTGACAGTTTATAATATTTATTTTTCTCAAAAAATAAAGTTTTATATAATTTAAAAGTATGTTTTTCGGGACTTCCCTCGTGGTCCAGTGGTTAAGAATCAGTCTTACAATGCAAGGGATGCCAGTTCGATCCCTGGTCGGGGAACTAAGATCCCACATGCCACGGGGCAACTAAGCCCGTGCGCCACAACTGCTGAGCCTGCGTGCTCTGCAGCCCGCGCGACACAACTAGAGAGAAGCCTGTGCACAACAACAAGGAGCCCACGCGCCGCAGTGAAGGATCCTGCGTGCCGCAACTAAGACCCGACGCAGCCAAAAAATATTTTTTTAAAAAAAGAAAAAAAGCTCAGCATCATTATAAAAAACAAACAAACAAAAAACTGTGTTTTTCAACAGGGATCTATAGAGCCCAAGCTGTCACAAGGGGTGCTAGGGTGAAGCATGCATGTATATGTTGGAGGAGGGGGCTACACTCAGTCAACCGGAAGTTACACTTTTAAATGTTTACAGTTGGGAACTCCACGTAACATTTTATTTGAAAAAAAAAAAAAAATTCCAGCTACTTGAAAGAACTGT
Source organism: Balaenoptera musculus (assembly GCF_009873245.2). Classification (NCBI taxonomy): domain Eukaryota; kingdom Metazoa; phylum Chordata; class Mammalia; order Artiodactyla; family Balaenopteridae; genus Balaenoptera; species Balaenoptera musculus. The sequence continues at coordinate 60,691,621 of NC_045788.1, forward strand.
TTTCAAGCACTGATTTAGACCATCATATTTATGCTTTTTCAATTCAATACACTAAAGAGGGGCAAACAAATAACAACATAAACATAAAATGTCCTTAACTATTTACCTATATATTTTAGATTCAAAAGCAAGAGAGATTTAACATAAGAGATGAAAACCATTGACTCAATACTAAGAAAGTAATCATGAATATCCAAAATGCCGGAAGTATATAAAAACTAATTCTATTATGCACACATTAAATAATTAAACATTTCCCTTTCTTACTTCATAACCTAAAACAAGGCCAAATAGAAGAGGGTGTCAGTACCTGTGGTAGTTGCATACTTCATAGCTCTTTGCTTCCAAGTCCATCCCCTACAAAATGAATCCAAATGGAATTGTGATTAAACAGGATGTAAGATCTGTCATTGCTCTCTCAAAAGAATCTCAATTTTTAAAAACTTGCAACCAAGTCTAGATATGACTTCAGTTACATTTAAACCTTAAGCCTACAGAGTGATTCAATAAGATTTACTTTGTGGGAAGAAAACGAATCTAGAAATCAAAAGTTGCAGTTCTGGCTGTTCTCCCCGGTACTAAGTGCCCTTGACCAGAACACCTAACCGGCTCATTCCTGAGGCTGGCAAATGACCACGGAGTCAGAGACAATTAGAAAGCCAAGGTACTTCAAGATCATCCAGTTCAGCTTGTTTTCAAACTTTTTTCACCAGAACCCAAAGTAAAAACTGTGTTTGACTTCACAAGCCAGTACACACACAGAAGTTTCATGAAAGAAAATTTCCCCTATGTTTCGATAGTTCCTGTTCTATTCCATTTTATTAAGTAAAATGTCCTGGGAAGACCCACAGCTTAGGCACTTGAGTTCCACAAGATGGTTTTCTCAGGAGGCCTACTGCTTTCCCACATCTTTCCAATCAACTGACCTCGCTTTCTTGATCTTCAGTGGGGAGGTGGGGATCACAGCATCCTCCCATCACAATCTTCAGATAGGCTTACCAATAAGATTCAAGGCCTGTCCCGGGCAATGTGCCTATAAAATGGCTGCTTCTTGGTAAATCCAGCTTAAGACTCTTATTCGGTTTTAAGGACATTGCTGAACTAAAGTTTTCTTCTGCCATTTTCCAGTGAAAACCAAGAGACAACCACCTCCCACATACACACCACTTAACTATAATCTTCTACCCCAGTGATGTTCTGATTGGTCTATTCCATTTTTCACCATTATCTACACTACAATTTAAAATGGCTTAGAAAACATTAAGAAGTTGCTTCCATGCGATTATTCCACCGATTCAAGAATTTCTATACCAGTTTCTCCTCGTTTTTAAAATTCCACCACTAGACTAGATTTCTTTGCTGAGTTACTACAAAATCATGACATAAAAAGACATGTAAACACCCTATATACTGATAAGATTTTAATTCTACATGCCATTAACAACTCTAACATTTTCCAGGGTGACAACCACTTGAGAATGGTTCTATACATAATAGCTAAGATTTGAGAGGGAGAGGGAAGTGAGAGAAAATGGGTCTGTGTAATATCCTGAAGAGCCCTGGAAACCTAAGAAAAGAAAAATCAGGAGAAAAAGAAGAGCACTAACATTGCTTTCATCAACTGTCATATTTTGCTCTGCTACAATTAAGTAACTGAAAATCTACATCCATACAATAACTTTTGGATAATAAAAGCAATAAAAAAAAACTTAAGACAAATCATTGAGTCTGCAAAGGCTACATCTATGGATTGATTCATATGCATCAGATTCTGTTTAAGCCTCTTTACATTAACATTAATTCATTTAATTCGCACAGTCTAAGGCACTAGTATTATCTCTTCTAGCGATAGTATCATCACCTCCTCCTAGGTAAAGAAATTGAAGCACTGAGGATAATAAGTAACTTTCTCAAGGTTACTCACACACCCAGAGTAGCAAAGCTGAGACCCCTGCCTTCTGAGTGCAGAGTCTGTGCCCTTCAGCACTAAGCTATATACTGTGTTTCCAGAATGATGGAGGAGGAGGGAAGAGAAGGCAAAGGAAGCTAAAGAAGCTTGCTACCTGGAAACCTGAGGGTGTCTTCACTGCCAGTAATCGTCTGGGAAGCTTAAAATCTGAAACTGATCTGGAGTCAGGTTAGTTAGAGTGAGTCATCTGATAGCTTTGTTTAAATGTGTGTACAAAGCTGTTGACAAAACCTCTCAGCTCTCCGGAGACAAATTTGCTTTTGTTAACTTGATTCATTTCAGCAAAGGGAAAGAACTCCAAGAGTCTTTAGCATCCTGGCGCCACTTCTTACCACTAGTGTAAACTAGGGCAAGTCTTTGACCCCTTCGGACTTCACCAGAAGCGGGATCATAACAACGCTCCCCAAAGAGGGAATGCAGCGAAAACACAGTGTTAATAGTTAGGAGCTGTACAAGCGTTATTCTTGCCCCTATGGCGAGGGGAGCATGGAGACGGCAGGCCCAGCTCCACCCCTCCCCCACTCCACAAAAATGGGCAGAATGCTGAAGGCTGGATGTGTGGAAGGGAGAAGAAAGTGTGTGTCTCCCTCCCGATGCCGAGACTGAAAGCAGAACCTCTCCCGGACTGGGCTGGAGTTTTTCTTCCGTCCTCCCCTCCTCCCCCTCTACCCTCGGTCCCTCCGCGCCTCTCACACGCCGCACGAATCCATTCACCCCCGGCCCCGACACTGATCCACCGCCCCTCCACCCGCCGTTACCTCGGCGGCAGCAGCGAACTCGGGACTCGCTGCCATCGGTTCCTCTCCGCCGCCACCAGCAGGACCGACAACGCAGAGGCCGCCGCCATGTCCGGGCAGCCCCGTCACTCTCCGACGCTTAGACACAGCAGCTGTGTCCCACTCACTGCAAAACCTTGCCTCCGCTCTGCTAGCCTGTTGTCCTCCGCCGGCCACCGTCCAGGTCAGAGCCAAGCAATAGGCGAACCGAAGGGCGGTGGGGGCGTCTCCACCAAAACAATCAAAGAACAGAGCAGGGCTTGGGTGGCGGCGATTGGCCAGTCGGTACGCGTGCCGCGGGGGTGCGGTCCCCGCTCCCTCCGCCCCTTGCGCCAACCGGAGGAAGGGTCGGCTATGTCCTCAGCCTTCCTTGGACTCGGATCGCCGTTTCTTCCCTTGGCCCTCGGCGTTCCTTCGTTCTGGAACACTGCTCCTGACCATTATTATTAAAGCCGCAAGGAAGTGGGCGAGGCAGAGTCATGGGGAAAAAGTCAAATGGGGTGGAGAGCAAGATAAAATTCTCTAGTGATCTCAAGAATAGATAAAATAAAATAAATAACTAAAATTAAACTTAAAATTTAAAACCACCCTGAGCTTTTAAAAAAGTGTTTTAACGGACTGTTGAGGAAAAGAGGAAGTCAAAACCGAATTGCAGAATATCTAGAAAACAAAAGTACTGAAAACACTACATATATATGCTTATTTGATTTAACTAAAGCCGGGCTTATAGGAAAATTATAGTGAACGTAAATTAATCATCCAATTTAAGGGTTAGAAAAAAATACATAAATAAAGCATAATAAAGAAAGCAGTAAAGATTAAAAAAAATAAATGAATTAAGAAAACTAATATCGAAGCACTAAGTCCAGAAGTTCAGAAAATAAGTCAATAAAAAAAAAATAGTTAACTAATCTAATCAGAAGTAAAGGGGAGAAATGCACACTTGCTATGATTAAAAAGAAAAAAAAAGGTAAGTGGGGAAAAGGTGCAGGTATAGAAAAAAATTATAAATTTGTAAGAGACTATTTTGCTCAACTTTAAGCAAATAAACTTTGAAAACCTGGATGAAATGGATGCTGTTCAAGATAAGAAAATACAGTTTACCCAAATAGACTCTGAGATAGAAAATCTAATTAAACCATTACCACAGAAGAACAAGAGAATATTATCAAAGACCTATCGTTCCTACTGCCTTCATTTCCACCTTCACCTCCATCCCCAAAGCATGTGACTCACCTTGTTTCACAAGGAAACTCCACCAAAATGGTAAATAGTAGTTGACCCCAATGCTAGTAATTCTGACCCAGAGCACAGAAAAAATTGGAAGTCCTCCAAAATCTTATGAGGTGAGCATAACATTGGCACCAAAATCTAACAAAGATAGCACACACACACACACACACAAAACTATAGTCCAATTTCTTCACTTATGAATATTAATGGAAAAATCCCAAGTATATTACTAACTAAACTATCTGGTAGCATATGGAAAGAGCAATACACCATGATTAAGGCTTATTACAGAAATGTAAGAAGATTCAATATTAATATAACTAATTAATTTTATTAATAGTTTAAAAGAGAAAAAATTGTATCATGTTAATAGATGCTTAATAGGTCTGATAAAATTCAACATTCATTCTAGATTTTAAGACTCAATAATTTAAGAGTGGTATTGGGACAAGTGGCAAGCCCTATGGGGGGAAAAAAAGTTGAATCCCTACTCACTCCTCATACCTAACACCAAAATAAGTTCCAAATGGATAAAAGATTAAATATAAAAGATGAAATCATAAGAGTGCTAGAATATATCATAGGATATCTTAAGGAAAGGTTTTTCTAAGTGTAACACAATACTCAAACTATAACAGAAGAAGAATTGATAAATTCAACTACATAATTTTTTTTGAAAATCTGCACAACTAAACATATATATAGAAAAAAAGTAAACTAGGAATAATTTTATAACTCTTATCACAGATGAAGGTCTACTTTCCTTAATATATAAATAACTCCTACAAATCAATAAGAAAAAAGATCTATAATGCAAGAGAAAAGCTTCAAAGAATATGAAGAGACCAAGGGAACAGAATAGAGAGCCCAGAAGTAAACCCACGCATATATGATCAACTAAGCTTTGACAAGGGTGCCAAGTGCACCCAATGGGGAAAGAATAATCCCTTCAATAAGTACTGTTGGGAAAACTGGACATCCACATACGAAAGAATGAAACTGGACCCTGCCTTACACCACTAGAAAACATAGGGAAAATGCTTCTTAACATTGGTTTTTTATTTTTTAGATATGACACCAAAAGCAAAGGCAAAAAAAGCAAAAATAAAGTTGGGACAACATCAAGCTAAAAAGCTTCATCAGCAAAGGAAACAATTAACAAATGAAAAGGGAATCTGCTGAATAGGATAAAATATTTACAAACCATATGTCTGACAAGGGGTTAATATCTAAAATGTAGAGAGACTTTATACAACTCAATAGCAAAAAACAAATAATCCAATTAAAAATGGGCAAAGGACCCAAATAGACATTTTCCCAAAGAAGACATACAAACAGCCAACACCTACATGAAAAGGTGCTCAACACCACCAGTCATCAGGGAAATGCAAATCAAAACCACGATGAGATATCACCTGTTAGGATGGCTATTATCAAAAAGACAAAAGATAACAAGTGTTGGTGAGGATGTGGAGAAAAGGGAACCCTTGTACACTGTTGGTGGGAATGTAAATTGGACAGTCATTATAGAAAGCATCATTATTCAGAGTCCTCAGAAAATTAAAAATAGAACTACCATATGATTCAGCAATCCCACTTCTGGACATATATCTGAAGGAAACAAAATCAGTATCTTGAAGAGATATATGCATTACCACCTTTATTGCAGCATTATTCACAGAAGCCAAGATATGGAAACAACATAAGTATCTGCTGACTGAATGAGTGAATGAAGACTATACACACACAAACACACCACAGTGGAATATAATTCAACCATGAGAAAGAAATCCTGCCATTTGCAACAACGTGGATGAACCTGGAGGACATTATGCTAAGTGAAATGAGCCAGATAAAGATAAATACTGTATGATCTCACTTATATTTGGAATTAAAAAAAAAAAAGTCAAACATATAGAAACAGAGAGTAAAATGGTGGTTACCAGGAGCTGAGGGGTGGGGGAAAAAGGGGACATGCTGGTCAAAGGGAACAAAGTTTCAGTTATAAGATGAATAAGTTCTGGGGATCTAATGTATAGCATGGTGACTCTAATTATGATACTGTATTGTATATTTGACATTTGTTAAGAGAGTAGATCTTAAGTATTCTCATCACCTGACTGTGGTAATAATTTCACAATGTATAGATATACCAACTCATCACATTGTACATGTTAAATATATACAATTTTGTTTGTCAGTTATACCTCAATAAAGCTAAGGGGGAAACTAACAGGTATAAAGAAAAAAAAAAGAATATGAGGAATTCACAGAATAGGAAATGTAAATAAATGTAAAAGGCACTTGACCTTATTACAAATCAAAGAAATACAAATTAAAACTATAGGGCTTCCCTGGTGGCGCAGTGGTTAAGAATCCACCTGCCAATGCAGGGGACACGGGTTCGAGCCCTGGTCTGGGAAGATCCCACATGCCGCGGAGCAACTAAGCCCGTGCGCCACAACTACTGAGCCTGCGCTCTAGAGCCCGTGAGCCACAACTGCTGAGCCCTCACGCCACAACTACTGAAGCCCACACGCCGAGAGCACCTGCTCCTCAACAAGAGAAGCCACCGCAATGAGAAGCCCGCACACCGCAACGAAGAGTAGCCCCCGCTCGCCGCAACTAGAGAAAGCCCGCGTGCAGCAATGAAGACCCAATGCAGCTAAAAATAAATAAAATAAATTTATTAAAAAAAAAAAACTATAATGATATACCATGTTTCACCTGTCACATTAGCATATATCAAACGTTTAATAACACTGTAATTAGGGGCATGAGAGTGTTATCGTTATTGAGTGAAAATTGGTACAACCATTATGCAGAGTACTTTGGTAATAGTTATCAAAATTGCAAATTCACAAACTTTTGAAACTAGCAAAGCTATTTCTTAGAAATCACCCAAGATATACTCACAGATATTTGAAATGATGTCTATTAAGGAAACATTGTTTCATTGTTGGAAGTAACAAACTAATTAAAAGAGACTGGTTAAATAAATGTACGGGTATACATTTAATGGATTACTATGCAGCCACTAAAAAAAGAATGAGACAGCACTATATGTACTCATATATTAAGATTCATTGATGAGTGACAAAAGCAATGTGCAGAACTGTGATTATTCTATCATTTGTGTAAGAATAGGAGAAAGAAAAAACATACATGCTTATGTATGTAGCAATAGCCTCTGGGAAAGAAAAGTTGTTGGCTCCAAGACAGGAACAGGATAGCAGGATAGTGACAGCTTTTTATTATACACCCTTTTACATACTTTGGATTTGTTTTGACATAACTTCAGACTTACAGAAAAGCTACAAGAATAGTACCCTTCACCTATAAATCCCAAGTGTTTATATTTTACCACATTTGCTTTATCTTTTGTTCTCCATGTACCCACACACACACACACACACACACACACACACTCATATACTCATACTTTTTTTTCTGAACCATTTGCAAGTAAGTTGCAGACATGATGCCCTTTTTTACTCCTAACTACTTTAATGTGTATTTCCTAAAACAAAGAGATTCTCTTACCTATACATGCTCTCTGAACCTGCTTGGGCTTGATCCTGGATGTACCATTTCCATCTTGCAATTGATTACTGTTAGACCCATCCAGCTTTATTACTTAGTGGATTTGACAGAATCCAGCTCAAAAATGGTCAATTCCGGATATATGGTCACTTAGTGTCCCAAGGTCAAGTGTTCCAGGGCCCAGTAACATGCCAAGAGCTGTTTCTCAAAGGGTATATATTTCTCTGATGCAAATGGCATGGCCGTGGCCTTGCTCCCGAATGCCCAGGGCCTGTTATGATTCTCCCACTAGAGTCTGCCAAAAATTTTGTGCTGTACCTTTGCTCACTGCTGAAACCTCCAACACCGTAAGGTCTGTCTGAGTGTCTGGCTCAAGCAGCAGGGCTGATTGCATCGTGGCCTGGAGTTGCTGTACTGCCCTTTCCTGATTTGGCCCCACTCAAAACTTATTGCTTTCTATGTCACCTGGTAAATGGACCAGAGGAATTTTCCTAGCTGTAGAATGTTGTCACCAGAACCCAAAGAGGCCCAACTGGCTCTGTGTTTCCTTCTTTGTGGAAAGGTTGCAAGATGAAAAACATCTGTATTTTATTTTGGAGGGGATATTCTGGCATGTCCTTGATCCTCTGCGTCCTTAAATACTTCAATGAAGTAGTCAGTCCCTGAATCTTCATACCTCCTGGAACACATGTGTTTAACCAAGGCGTCCAGCATAATAATTGCTCCATGCTTGTCCTGTATAATTAGCATGATGTCATCAATGTAGTGGTTCAATGATATTCCATGGGATGTCTGTGCGGTCCAGATCACTTTGGATTACATTATGACAGAGGACAGGAGAGTTGACAAATTCCTGGGGCAAAGCTATAAATGAATATTACAGAGCATGGGCCAACAACTAGCCTTCGTAGAAAGGCAAGTCAGCCTGAGCAGTGGCTGGTCCATAGACTGTCAGTGCCAGGGCTTGAGAGGCTGTTCTCCTGGGGGTGTGCTACATCTGGGGCAGAGGTGGAAGCAGGCTGGAATCAGCCCTGCTCCCATTACCTTTTGTATAGGTTCCTATTAAACCACTTTTCTTTGTGTATGCACTGGAATTTCTATACCCAAGTTTCCCCCCAGAAGTAAACCAGTAATTCTACCTTGACAGTGGACGTGGGGTAGACAGCATCCAAGACAGCCCCCCTTGATTTCTACCTCTCCTGGTCTTCACTCCTACATTGTACCAGGCATGGTCAATGTGACCAACAGGATACAGCAGAAGTGATGGCATGTCACTTCTGTGATTAGGTGGTCGTCTCTCTCTCTTGGGTCACTTGCTCTGGGGAAAGCCAGTTGCCATGTCGTGAGCATCCCTTTGGATATGCCACATGGTGTGAACTTGGAAGTAGAATCTTCAGCCCCATTTGAACCTTCAGATGACTGCAGCTCTGGCTAACAGCCGAACTGCCACCTGGTGAGAGACCCTGAGCCAGAGCCACCCAGCTAAGCTGCTCCCAGATTTCTGACCCTCAGAGACTGTGTGAGATAATAAATGTTGTTTTAAGCTGCTATGTTTCAGGGCAATTTGTTACACAGCTATAGATAACTAACACAGGACCTCTTCTGATCTATCTCAGCCCCTACCAGACTGTCTGGCATTTAGGAAGTCCTTAATCGATGTTGGTTGGATGAATGAATGAATGGGTAATTGTGGCAGCACTTAAATAAACCAGTAATCCAGTCAGGTAGTCTGGGCTGAGAGTTGAGAAATTTAATTTATAACTTTAATATGGTTTATCTTCTCAGAATTTCAGTTTCTCTCAAATAGGTCTTCCTACCTAGTAATAATGTGGCAGTGGAGAATAGAACAAAATAAATTATTTCTAGGAAGACGATTTAACTTACTGATTCAAGCAACAACCTCCACTAAGGTTGTAAACAAAATTTTTAATAGCACAAAAACCGAATTATAAGGAACGAATGACATAAATCTCCAAAGTAAGTTTTTATTACAAAAACTTTTAATACAATTCAATATTCTATTAAGACTAAAGGCAGGTCCTTGCCAACCCCACTGAGTCATAAGAGAACAAGTCAGCAAAGTGAATATGTTCTCCAGGGTGACTTGAATTATTCCTTTACTAACGAATGCTAGGGGTGTGTGGTCTTTTCTGTTAACATTTCTTTGGTAGTAAAAACAAGGAGGAATAAAATTCTTGGCTGCTCTACAGAAAAACGTGAACTAGAGTGAAAACGTGGCCATAAAACTGCAGAAGAAGCAAGTTACCACAAGAGGGGGATCTACATTCAAGAAAGAAAAGTTGGTTAGCGGTTCAATTTCTCTTTCAAAGAAATAAAAAATGCCTTGAGAAATTTACTCCATTCCTTTATCCTTAGACTCACAGCTTAACAATCCCATAAAAATGAGAAACGAATGTTTTACAGAGCCTCTCAGTTTTCTTCGAGGGAGTAGAGAACTTCATTAAAGATAGGCTATTTCATTTCCCATCAAACCCTCCTTTCATGTACCATAATCCCTCATGATTCTGGACAAAATAATTTCCTCTGTAAAAGGGAGCATATGCCAGTATGAGGCTTCAGGCAGCACTTATTGTCATCGTTCTTGTAGGCAATTTGGTGTAGTGAAAAGACCAGAGACCTTGGTACCAGACCAACAGGAAGTCAAATTCAGGCTCTGCCACTTGTTAGCTGGGTGACATTTAAGTGATTAATTTCTTTAAGTCTGAGTTTACTCACATGTAAGTTGTGAAAATTAAATGAGATGTATATAAACTGCTTAGCCTAGTGTCTGACACATATGTGTTCAATAGTGAAAGGCCATTATTATTGTTTCTTGCTTATTATTTAATTCTGTTGTCTGTAGCCATCTAATTCTTAGTTTTAGTGATTCTGGAGGAGTCATCAAGATAAAAATATAAGCTGATCTATTCCTCTTGGTGTCACATCAAATATCTAGACAACCTATGATATGTTGTTCTTGTTGACGATTTTTAGAAAACATTTAAAGTGGAAAAGGAGGTAGGTCAATTGACAGACACATACATCTTACAAAACATGGATAGTAAAAGCACTGAAAATACATTTTACTGGCAAAGCGAAGCATTTTTAAAAGTGGAAAAGATCAAGGATAAAATAAAATCCCCAATGTGAACACAGGTGACATTAATTACAATTGATGCTTTGGTTTATAATATGGAGCATACACCACTTTACATACATTATGTTAATTTAACGTATCTCAAATGTTGACTTTGGTTAAAATATTTTCAAGGAAACTAGAAAATATTCTTAAGCAGCTCACTAGATCTTTCATAAAATGAACAAAAAATATTTTGAAATTGATGTACTGCTTGAACTTACGTCAGAAATTTGGTTTTTGTGAAAGATAGTGGTTTACACGGTTGGAAGGACCCACACTCCAAGGGAAGTCTTCAACATCCTGGAAACAATGAAAGAATTCTCTAAATTCCACCTTTGTCTTTTCCCTCGGGGCACCAGTTAGATTCTCTGGTATCCAGAAGATTCACGCCTTAAGCGGATTCCATAGACAATCAAACCCACAGCGAAGAGACCAAGCACGATGGCCCCAATCACGGGAAGCACAATTGTGTAGTCAGATGAACATTCGTCCACTAAGAGAAAAAACAAATACAGTCACTAAGGTTTAGTGAGGACAGACCAGAAAGCAGGCTAGAGTGGGGAGAATATGAGCTTTGGAGTCAGACCTGTGCTTGACTTTTGCTTCCACCACTAACTGTGTGAACCTGGGAGGGTTATTTAACCCTGCAATTTACTCATTTATAAAGGAAGCAAATAACATATAAAATTGTTGGAGGATGAAATAAGATAACTTTCTCTTCTCAGAAATTAATAAATATTTAATAATTGTTAGTCCTGTTTTCTTCCAGGTGTTGCTCTCTGCAAAGTGGGATGTGCTTACGTAAAACAGACTGCGTCACCGTAAACCTTATCTCTTGAAAACATGTGATGTTTATCCACTTTTTAAAACATTCATTTTTGTCACACTTACAATTCTCTTTTATTGCTTTTAGTTAGCCAAAAATATTAGAAAATAGACCTAATTATTTATGAGAGCTTAAAAGTGAAAGTTTGCAAATTTGTCAAAATTCTTTTTTCTTTATTCTGTTAGAGACTATTCAGTTCATTTAAAATGTAATCAGTCTTGACTGGAGAAAGAAGGAAGGCCCTGGGAATAAAAGGGAACTTAATTGAATACAAATAAATGGAGAACTATATCTATATCTTATTCAAGAATAGATGAGAGGATATGTCCTTGAGGTCTTCCATGAACCAATATTGAAATTATGCCCTGAACCAAGAATCACCATTAACCCAATTCTCACCTGAGGTCCAAGTAAAAAGAATCAGGAGGGGCCAGAGAAGAGGGAATGGTAATTAGAGACTCCTGGGGAAAAAAACTAAATCTATACAAGACAGGAACTGTGCCGGTAGTACACTATTTGATTTGGCAGTGGACAATATTTACATTATAATGATGCATACCTTATTAATTTAACAAAAAAACAGTGATATAACCATAAAAAGGATGGTGTAAGAAGTATTAAATCCTTATCTTCCATAGCAAGAGGTTTAAAGCTGATAAATTAAGAAATAGTAGGATAAGCTTTTTATTATTTTTTAGAGAATTATGGAGATAGTTACCATAAGAAACTGTTAAAACTAGTTAAAGTGCTTTGTCTCTTAGAGGAGGGACAGGGAAATGTTGCTTTTCATGAATCCTTTTAGAGTATATGATAATTTTGTTATTTACATATTTGTTAAAATTATATATAATTTTGTTATATTAAATATAACATTGTACATGTAAATATTTATATATATTTCTTAGATAGGAAAGAACATAATCTAAGAAGTTAAAATAATTTGGAAAAAAATACAGAATTGTCAAAACAAAATGTAAAGCACATACCTATCGGTCCAGCAATTCCACCACTAGGAATTTATACTGAAGATATATTCATAAGGTACACAAAAATATGTAATAATAATCTCCTTTTATGAGAGGAAAATTGACAATCTAAATATCCATCAAAAATTTACAATTGTCTATTCATACAATAGACTATGATGTAGCCATCAGAAGGAATGTGGTAGATTTCCATGTGCTGACAGGGAAGTTACCTAAGATCTGTGAAGCACTGCATGGGTGCCTAGAGCAAAAAAATACACAAGAAGCTGGGGGAAGACTGGGATGGGAATAGAGGCAACTTTTACTTTCTATGTAGTTTTTTTTTTTTTTAATTTATATATTTATTTATGACGTGTTGGGTCTTCGTTTCTGTGCGAGGGCTTTCTCTCGCACTCTTCATCGCGGTGCGCGGGCCTCTCACTATCGCGGCCTCTCTTGTTGCGGAGCACAGGCTCCAGACGCGCAGGCTCAGTAATTGTGGCTCACGGGCTTAGTTGCTCCGCGCCATGTGGGATCTTCCCAGACCAAGGCTCGAACCCGTGTCCCCTGCATTGGCAGGCAGATTCTCAACCGCTGCGCCACCAGGGAAGCCCTCTATGTAGTTTTATACTATTTAATATGACATTGTTTAAACATTTTCAAAATGCAGAAAAGTAAACAAAGAAAATAGTTATCCAATCACATGTTTCTTCCACTTGAATTAATCACCATAAATCTTTGAGGCATTTGTTTCCTCTGTACATATATGTGTGTATGCGTGTGTGTGTGCTCATGTGTATGCTTAAAGAAACATCATTGTATTTTTTAAAATGATATATGCTCATTATAAATCTCCTGAAAACCACCTACCCAGAAATTATCATTGGTAAAACATGGACAAACATTATTTCAGGCGTCTTCCTTTACAACTGTAAGAATAGATGGGTAGAAAAATAAATAGAAGTGGTTTTATCAAAATGGAATCATACAAATGCTATTTTAACCAAAATTGTTCATTTTAGTGTTACTTGAATTTCACAGAAGAAAAAAACTAAAACAAAACTAGAGGAATTACTGCACTTCAAATAAACGTGTCTTTGCCATGGGAAATATTGTTGCATAAAAGATCTCTTTGGGAACATATTGTATATGTATAACTGATTAACTTTGTTATAAAGCAGAAGCTAACACACCATTGTAAGGCAATTATACTTCAATAAAGATGTTAAAAAAAAAAAAGATCTCTTTAAGGTTCAAAGAAGAGACAAAAATACACAAGTAGAAAATAAATAAATGATTATGAAATGCATTAAGAGGTTATAAAATAGAGACATGTTTTCTAAACTCTGTGTTTCCAGTTAGACATTATCTATTGGTTCTGTTTTGAAAGATTAACACTAACAGATTCCCTTCTATTTCTGGTCTTCCCAACTCAAATTCTGAATAGCTATACATATTTTTAGAAACATCGTTCAGGTTTACAATATTTCAATTCTATTTGATAAGTATAATTCCTATAATTTCTAAAAATTCATTTCAAATTTAGAACACATTTACTATTTAAAGTCAAAATAATACAAAATGCTGTACATTGAGAAGTTTCACTTCTACCCTTGTGCCACCTTCTTAGTTCCCCCTGCCAATATTAGACAACTACTTAGTTTCTTATATATTTCCAATGTCTCACATATAAGCAAAAGTGAAAATATACTTTATTTCCCATTTTTCTCACTATTATGCATTATACATTTTTTAACAATATATTTTGGATAACTTTCCTTATACATACACAAGCATGTATGTTCTCATTCTTTTCTTATAACTGTATAGTATTCTGTTATGGAATGTATCTGTCCCAGATTGATGGACCCTTGGTTTGTTTTTAATCTTTTGATATTACAAATAACTCTGTGATGAATAAGCATGCACATATATCATTTTATATATGAGAAGGAACGATAAAATCTCAGATCCATAATTGTTTAATGCTTTTTATGTTTAACTCTTCAAATAGATAAAATGCCTTAAAAAACAAAACAAAACGGTGCTTTCTCTATTCCTGAAAGATGTTTGCTGATATCCTTGCTTGTAATGTGGCTTCTCTCTGATCAAATTTCATTGTCAAGCTGTATCTTTAAGAAGAGCTCATTTGTGTTGTATCCCTTGAATTATTTCATGTTTGAGGATATCGGTCTACTACCTTTTTACTCAGATTATATTTTGGGGCCACACTTTCCCTTAGGATTTTGTAGACATTGGTCTATTGTTTTCTGGCTTTAAATGTTATTGTAAAGAAATCTGAGGCCAATTTTAACCTTCCCCCTTTATAGGTGATTTGCTTTTTTTAGGGGAAGGGGGAGTTTGTATGTCTAAAGAATTCTTTAGCTTTAAAGTTCTATGGCTTACTTTGGATATATCTTAATGTTAAGCTTTCTGTGTCAGGTTTTTTTTTTCCTCCCACCCTGGGATAGATACACCGTGCACTTTCAATCTGCAACTTCAATTATTTATTTTAAGGAAAACCTCTTAAATCATCAAATATATCTTCTTTTTATTTTTTAACTCTGTACTTCAGAGGCACCAGTTATCCTTATTTTAGATGATCTGAATAGCTTTCATACCTAGCAGCTTCCCTATAATGTTATAATCTTAATTTTTATTAACTGGTTAACTCAGTCTTTTTCTCTACGAAGATAATTCAGTTTTCAGCTCTATCTGTTCTGCCTTTTACTATTTCCATTTATTATGGAAGCGTGTTGCTTTGATGCTCAATTTGTTTTCTTAGGAATGAAATGTCCTATTTACCTCACTCTTTCATTATAACTTCTCCTCTATGAGCTCTGGTTATATGGAATTCACATTCT
This sequence comes from Balaenoptera musculus, assembly GCF_009873245.2. Taxonomy (NCBI): domain Eukaryota; kingdom Metazoa; phylum Chordata; class Mammalia; order Artiodactyla; family Balaenopteridae; genus Balaenoptera; species Balaenoptera musculus. The sequence goes on from NC_045788.1 coordinate 60,706,936, forward strand.
TATTAATTGTCAAAGAACCAATTGACAGGTATTTCTCTCTGTTCCTTGAGTTAGGTTTTCTTTGTATTTTATCAACTATATTCCTTTCTAACCCTCCCTCCTTTAATTTTGAAAAATTGTGGTAAAATATACACAACATAAAATTTACCATTTTAATTGTTTTAAAGTGTACACTTCAGTGACATTAAGTACATTCACATTTTTGTGCAACCATCACCACTATCCATCTCCAGAACTTTTTTCATCTTGCAAAATGAAAACTCTGAATCTATAATTTAGTTTAATCTTATATTACTTTTTCCTGCAGTAATTTTGCATTGTAGTCTTGTAGTTTGTTGTCATCTTACTCGTTTCCCGTTGAGCTAACTAATTGGATTCTATTTTCTTTTCTATACCTTGGGAACTAGCTACAGACTGGGGTGTCCTCTGGTTTGGGGCTGGCTCCCCAGTTCATTTCCAGCAGTCTGTGTTTATGCTGCCTTGTCTCCGCAGTAGCCATTTTCACTACTCCTACCTAGCTTGAAGAGATGCGGGATCCTAGTTCCGCAACCAGGGATCGAACCTGGGCCCCCTGCATTGGGAGAGTGGAGTTTTAATCATGGACCGCCAGGGAAGTCCCAAGTGGCTGCTCTTTTTCTCTCCACTTTTAGGAATAGTAGTCAGCACCCACAGCATGCTTTTCTTTCACAGTATGGCTCCTTGGGGTAGGTGTACTGGGGAGGGTTAGAAACCCACTCAGCTGCCCCCTCTCCACTCTTCCTCTCAGTCTTGTATCTTTGTTGTTCATCAGTTTAAAATGCTTATTGCCTTAGGTTATGTCTTTTTGACTGCTACTGGTGATTTAAAAAAAAAAATTTTCCCCCCTCAATCTATTAGACAATGAGGGAGAAAAATTCTGTGAGGAAAATTCTAGTCACTAGTTTAACTCCGATTTTTCATTTCATATATTTCTGTAGTGCTTAAAAAAATTTTTTTTCACAACCTACGTGTTTTTGCTCCCATTTGTTTCTTAAAAATTAAGAATTAGTAGTGAAGTATAAATTATAACCATTTTAAACAGTTTATGAAGCAAACCCAAAATTCGGGCACACACTGATACACATTGGTTAATCAATGTCTGTTCTGTATGTAATTCATACGTAATTCTTTATTCACGTTATCGTTGTGAAAACCTAGAAACAATAAAAATTCCCAATAATAACAGAATAGTTAAGTAAATTATTGTGTAATGTTGATAGCATATTCAGGATAGCAGCCATAGTAATGACACTTTGTACCTCTAGCCGCATGGAGAAATGCTTATGGAACAAGGATACCAAACTGTGTCCTCTGTGTGCTTTCAGTTTGTAAAACAATATTCTTGAGAAAGAAATACAGTTGACCCTTGAAGGACACCAGTTTGAACTGCACGGGTCTATTTATAGGCAGATAGTTTTCAACATTAAATACTACAGTACTACTTTATCCGCAGGTGGTTGAGGAACGCAGGTACAGAGGGAACCACCTAAACGGAGGGCCAACTCTGTTACACACACAGATTTTCAAGCGTGGGAGGGTGGGTACCCTGACCCCCAGCATCGTTCAAGGGTCAACTGTACACAATGAACAATGGATAGGTTATCTCCACGTGGGCATTAGTGAAGGTTTCTACTGTCTCTAGGTAGGTTGCAGAGAGAGGGGTAAATTCAGGTGTTCTACCGTCAGCAGAAGGGAGAAACTGAGTTGAAACCAGCTGGAAGGGCAAGCAGCAGGAGAGCCAAAGGCCAGGGGCCAGTGCCGCCAGAGAGGATGAGAGGCCCCTTGTGAGGCTTTCCGGAGTCCTACACAGCAGCCTCCTGCCCCAACCTCAGAAAGGGACAAGCAGCGCTCTGCAGTAAGCCTTGCAGCCCTAAGAGACGACTTGGAGGCAGCACGGGGTGGGGCTGGCGGGGGGCGGCGGGGGGGGGAACCCCAGGACACGGAGGAGGCCACTTCCAGATGCCCAGTCTACCACAATCCCAATCCCAGCACTTTCCCCTCTAGGACCCTCCTGGGACATCACTGCAACAGTGGGCAGAACTGTGAGGCAATAACGCATCCAGGCATTTATTTACTAATCATTCCAAGGAAACCTGTGTTCTTTTCGGTTACTAGGATGTTAATTCAAAGCAATTTTAAAGATAATTGGTGTGTGTGGGGAGGGGTAGATCACAGGAGTCTAAGCAGCAGCCGTCACTCCAAAGAACTCATTGAAGATGGTAGAAAGGAAAGTTAAACTCAAGCGAACTGCCTTATCCCTCTCTTCTTGATTTTAATTCGACTTCGTTTTCCTCTGCTGTGGGAGAAATTTCTATACTAGAACCTCCTTTTAGTCATTCTATAGGGTGGTTAGTGGCACGGTGAATAAACAACCCGTGCTCTGCGGCCTAGAACCTAACAAGCACACTTGAGGTTGAACTGGAAATGGGAGTCTAGTGCGGGTACTGGCTGACACCCACTGGAGGAAGGAGATGGAGACAGATGGCACCTCTCCGAGGCCACGCCCTTGCTGCTCAACCCGAGTCACTTTGGGGAACACTGGGTCCTCACATCCCAGATTTGCATCAGCACCTCCTGGTGTGAGGAGGAAACAGGAATGTCCTCACCCTCCTGCCATCTTCAAGGGCTCTTGAAGCTCTCTTGAAGCTGCTGTGTGCCCTCCTCACCCCCTCACTTCTGAGAAAGTGGGGAGAGCTAAAATACCTCAGAGGAAAGCAGTACACGTCCTAGATAAGCAGTGGGTATAGAGTGGTTGCCAACTTTCATAAACTTCCTGTTAAAAATAATGAATAACACCTCTGGAAAATACAGAAACACAAGAACAGTTTCTGTTAGTAAAAACAGTTAAAAACATCCAGAAGTCCATGACTCTCCCCTTGTTCTGAAAGACCAACCCCAGTTCTGCTATTTAAACAGTCAATGTAGTAGAAAAACATGAATAACATTCTAAGCCATTTTTTAATAGAACTTTTCCTCCAGACACCAATCACTCTCAATCAGGAATTTTCTGGTTTATGTTTTTCTTGTTTTTTGTTTTGTTTTGTTTTGTTCTGGTAAATGTTTGCTAAAAAAGGAAAGTGGATAATAATCTGGGTAGATCTATCTCTTCTCTTTGCCATTTCTGACTGTTTAGATGCTTTGCCTACCTCTGCCCCCCACGATGGCCCAAGTTAACAAATCTACAGGGATACACTAAAATCAAAGAAAAATAGAGACAGAGCAGAAAAAAGGTATTAAGAAGGCAGACAACAAATTAAGGTGAAGGACTGGAGAACTAACATTTATGAAGCCTCTTTTGTTTGCCAAGATCTTTGGTATATCCTTTACATTAAAAAATGGAATGTTGGGAAGTTTTCTAATTTTTTTTTTTTTTTTTACTAATAATACATTATAACAGTGTAGAATATGTCCTTTTAAAAATGATAGTCTAAAAAGACCTCCAGGGCCTCCCTGGTAGTGCAGTAGTTGAGAGCCCCCCTGCCATTGCAGGGGACGTGGGTTTGAGCCCTGGTCCGGGAAGATCCCACATGCTGTGGAACAGCTGGGCCTGTGTGCCACAACTACTGGGCCTGCGCTCTAGAGCCTGCGTGCCACAACTACTGAAGCCCATGCACCTAGAGCCCGTGCTCCACAACAAGAGAAGCCACCGCAATGAGAAGCCTGTGCACCACAAGGAAGAGTAGCCCCCGCTCGCCGCAACTAGAGAAAGCCCACATGCAGCAACAGATCCAATGCAGCCAAAAATAAATAAATAAAATAAATAAATTTATAAAACAAAATAAAAAGACCTTCAGTCAATCTAAAAAAAAAAAAAAAGATAGTCTATCAAGACTATCATTTAAGTAAATCAGGAGTTGGGCAAAATCCAGGAGTTTAAAATCACTTTAGAATTTATTTTGAAGTGGATAGGTTTTTTAAAAGTAAAAAAGTTTTTAAGAAAAACTAGATATTGAGACTCTTAAAAATGTATACAAAAAAGCAGTGCAGTCTGAAAATGTCTTTCACACAATCTTCCCTTTGGGTGTTTGTTTTCTCCTTCTCACAGGACCCTGCTCACATCCCTGCCTCTTGTCCCTAATTCTCACAGCCAGGCCTGTATTCTCAGGTGTGGATGGTGGAACTCAAGCCCATATGACCCAGGAAGAAGTGGGGTGGGAGCTGTCTTGTAGCTAGCCTGATGGCCTCTGGTGGAATGCTAATTTCCTAATCGGATTTGGAGGGTGGGGTTGGCAACTAGAAAAGTTGATCCCTTCACTTCAGGCTAAATATGCAGCCAGCATTCCCAAGGCCTTAACCTTGCACATTTTGAGGAAGGTGGGGCTTTACATGCGTTCATATCCTCTCCTGGGCCTCTTTCTGGTCACCAGGCATGCTGTTAGCAAAACGCCAAGCAATCCTGCAATACTCAGGCCCACGGCCACAGGGATTTCTCTCCTGTTTCTGTCACTGAAGCATTCGTCCGCTGTAATTGAAGTCAGAGTAACAGGTGTTACAGGCTGGCCACAATGCCGGAAAGTGATACTGCCCCTGCCCGCCTCAGCTTCACAGAGAAGGAAACTGAGCGAGAGATGGAGCTGCGGGGACTGTCCCTGCTGCCTCAGACATATGGACAGGTGAAGATGAGAAGGGAAGGGGTCACTGCAGTGGGCTGAAACTTGTAGCGCCTGTGATCACCTAAGGAGTGTCTTAAACTGCAGATCCCCGGGCCCCGCACCCAAGCAGTTTTGATTCAGCGGGTCGGAGGTGGGACCCAGGTGATTGTGATACGGCTGGGAGGCAGATCCAACTTTGAAGAACACTGGTTAGGTCCAGAGGGTCAGGATCAGAATTGTGTCTTGACTCTCAAGCCAGGGTAAGCACGGGAGCCTTGTTTCCCAACACTGGAAACACAGACCTGGACCATATCACCTGGCCAAAGTTTTCTATTTAAACTCTGTGCTTCTTGAAGGGACTGCTGGACACCCTGGGCTCCTGGTACCTGAGAGAGCTTTTGCAGGCTCTGAGATTTTAGAGAGAAGGGGTTGAGAAAGGGGGTCAGGGGCCTACTGTTTGGGATGACCGTTCTCTTTGACAAGGCTGAGCGATCCACTTGCTGGATTCCTCTCCAGTTCTCCGAGCCCCTGTTGAAGGGTCACCCATCTGTCAGGACTTCTCTGACCCCCTTCCTGCAACGCTGTGTTCCTCATGCCTTCCTCTGCGCTCCCACGGCCTTTTGTACTTATGCCTTTTATAATGCCATATTGTATGGTAACTTCTATTTTTTAACTTGCTCCTTTTTCTCTCTTCTCTTACTCTCTGGTAGAAAATATTATTTACAGGATGACATACAACTTCACATTTGAGCACCTTTAGTGAAATTTGAGGTGCGAAGACTGGGAATAAGGAGCTGAGTTGAAGCGGGGACAGTGGAATGAACAAGAGAAATATTTTGGAGATAGAATTGATAGGGTTTTGTGACTATTTATATGAGAGGGTGAAGGAGGGAGAGGAAAAAATGAAAAGATAGCTTTCTACATCTCCTCGTGAGCACTGCTTAATAGCAGGCCAGGTGTGCTGCTAAAAGGTTTTTATTTCTCATCTCTGCCACCAAGAGGTTTCCCAGACCTGCTTACTTCCTTCTATACACAGGTTCTGAGGGTGAGGAAGAGCAAGTGTGTGCCTTATTTTTAAGACCACATGATTAAATACAGAGGTTTTTCAAGCCTTCATAATAAATTTTTAAAAGAGTTTCCCAAATTGGATATTTTGAGACAAGATGACAGAGTGGGGGAAATACCTCCTAGCAAATTTTAATATTTAATCTTAGGACTCTGGTAAAGGTCCAAAATTAAGATAGAGATTGTAGGACTCAGACCAAATCTACAGATATCAGGGGATCCAAGGCAAGTGACACTTTAATACTGCCTTTGCTGAATGCTTTCCACCAGGTATATCAGAAGTTTTCTGCCAGACACATTTTCAGCTTTACAGTGGAATTCAAGTAGAAATCAGACTCATGTTATAGAAATTTAACTTACAGCTGCACCTCTAGCTAAATCTATTTTTGATAGCTGAGAAGTACTCATAATGTCATTGACTTATTATGAGAGAGATGTTTTAGAAACTGAAGATCAATTCTTGCCCATATGTAGAAACCCTTGTAATACTGTTTTCCTGGTGGGGAGAAAAGGGCTGTTTTGGAAAGTCACCCTGGGCTGCCCCTGGCCTTCTTGCTAGAACCTGCTTCCCTCTGTGGTGGTAAAAACCCAAAGTAGAAGTTGCATGGAAACTAAGCCTAATTATGAGGAAGCACTAGTCGGGTGGAACAGCTTGGATTTGAGAAGAGGGGATCCAACAGAGTGTATTTCTGTCTAGAATGATCACAACTTTCTCTTTTCCCTCCGTAAGTGGGAAAGAATCTATTCTGAAATCTTGAATTTTAGACATCACTAATACTCAGGATTTTTAAGGTGCTCTCCAAAGACACCTGGGTCTACCAGTATTCAACAGCTTGTTCAGGGGAGGTTACTGATGGCGTTTTCTGACTCTTTGATTGATTGACTGTGTGTGTGTGTTTAAATGAGTCAGAATGTGTATTTTGGTCAGACAAGAAGAATGTATTCTGCTGTGGGAGGGCAGTGGACACGAGTGGGTTTAAGTGTCTGATTTTGAGGCTGGTATTGACTCATACAATGGTGGGTGGGAGGGTTGGCCAGAGAAACTTGACCGTGAGAGCTTAGTGGAATCATACTCTTCTAGGAAGTTCATGTGATTCTTGTCCCTTTGAAAGCTTCAAACAAAAACAACTTGAAACTACTCCTGGGTCTCAGAAGTTTATGTTTGTGACATGATGATCCCTTAACTTACCATTTCCAAAGTCGTTGCCTTCAAAATCAAAGGCTTGCAGTTGGATATTCATTGTTTTCAGCTGAAGGTGGGTTGAGAGCTGGATGCTCTGTTCGCTTACACACTTGAAGGAATGCCCGGCCACAGTCTCAAACATCACCATTGCACTTTTCATTCCTTGGTAAACTTTCTCTGAAAACACAGAGGTGAAATATCGACATGTAAGAATCCTGGCAAATATCCATTGAGCCCCAGCTGTTGCTGGGTGGCCCATGTGCAGTTAAATGGCCTTCCTTAGATGTGGCTCTCCGGAGTTCTGACACCTTCGCCTCATGAAACATCACCCTGGTGCTGTCTGGGGACTTTTTCCTGACGCTCTGTTTGCCATCTACGGGGGCAATCTCACATAAATTAGAATATGATAACATTGAAATAAAAACTCTTTGGAATCTTTTCTTCAGTTATTTTAAGTCATTGGGGGCAGAGTCAATGGGGACTATTGTCAGTGCTTGAGCACAAAAAAGTTCCCACAGAAACTTCAGAAATAAAAGAAGTAAGATTGTTCTGAGACAAAAATCACATGAACTCGTAATGAATCAGAGCAGAGACATGCAAAGTTACCAAGCAGAGTATTTGCATGTCACCACACTGAATGCATTAATATGGCAAAAGGAAGGACTAAGCCCATCATTGGGAGGGGTTGTTGCATCATTCATGGAAGCATAGAGAAGGGAGAGGCCCATCTCCATCCACCTGAGTGCTGCTGGGAGAGAAGGACCTGCTCAAGGACTGGCCCTGTCTCATGAGAGGCACACCCGTTTCAAGGAGGTGAGTGCTTCAAGGCCCATGGGGTTAAACATTTAAAATATTTACACCATTGTAAAGCAATTATACTCCCATAAAGATGTTAAAAAAAATTTAATAACTCCATTTGCTCTAATTCCACCTCCACCAGGCACCCTTCTGAATATAGTTTGGTTTCCTGAATGGGAGGAAGTTCATTGGCAGAGTACCCAACTGTCTTGGTCCCCTTGCAGTTACAATAAGAAACAGTAGCATGATGAATGAACAAACTGGCATTCTGATTTTATACATCAGTTTTATGACCTTGGTTTAATATCAGGTTCCTTGAAGAAACAGCCGCTGATGGCTTCCTGGGCTGAGGACCAGACTATGGACCTCAGTGAATTCACCCATGGGCTGTTAGTGAGGGAGTCCAGAAGTTCCCTCCTCTCCTTGCTGCTGCGGGTGTGTTCACTTGCATCTGAGATAACATCTCACACGGAGGGTCGGCTCACTGTGTTTCAGGTGCTGTGCAAGTACTTGACGTGCATTTTCCTGTTTAATTCCCACAAAACTTTTTTGAGATAGGTACTACTGTCACCATTTTACAGATGAGAAGACGGAGTTGAAAACATTTGTCTAAGAACATACAGCTAGTAAGTGATATTTGGACTCAAGCCGTCTGATTCTAGAGCTTGTTATCTTAACTACTGTGCTGTTGTGTCTCCTGCCCATTACTGTTGTATTTACTGCAGACTCCTGCATTTATACATGCAAACGTCCTACATGATGTACTGAATTATCCATGTACACTACTGTATCTTGTGTTATATCCTGGGGTAGTCTACTACCACTGCTCGTACTAACGTCACCACGGTCACTACCCCTGTAACTACAACTAACTATTGTACTCACACCACCACCACTGCCACCATTGACATGAAAATCATCATTACTATGAGTATGACAGTTCCTGCTGTCACTGCTGAGCCTTGAGCATGGGGACCTAGATTTTTCCCCTCCCTCAGCCTCTCAATTAGTTTCTGGTCTGACTTTCCCTTCTCCTGCCCCTTGAGACATTACTACCCTATTAGCAGCTAAAATTTGGTCCTTATCCAGTGATAACATTAGCTGCTTTATGTTAGCATGCACAATATTTATTCCCCAGTCGATATGAGGAGACTCGTTTGAGATAATGCGTATGAAAAGGTCAACTGTGACATCTGACTTACATTTAACCGATAATCATTGACAACAACTTTTTGAGCAATACCAATGTAATATTGCTAATATTTAAAATAGATATATCTTCACATTTTCATTTCTCGGCAAGTTTCTTTAGTATAAGTTCCTTAATTAATAAAAGAATAAGTTTAAGCCAGTCAAAAGAATTTTGAAGAGGAGAAAAGAGACATGAAAACTCTTAGTACACGACCTGGCACGGAGGAAGTGCTCACTAACAGTGTGTTATCTAAGTCTAGGTTTTCTGGAGAAACATCTGAGGCCACTGAGAAACTCCCTCAACTTGACTGGGAGCATTACTTTCCTAGAAGTGAACATTGTAGGAGTTCTTTCAACTTGCTCTACTTTGGGTAATTTTTCATATAGCAACCAAAGTGAACCTTTATAAATATAAATCTGATATATCATTTCCCTACGCCAAGCCCTCCAATGGCATCTTCTCACACTTTAGAATAAAACCCAAAGTCCTCACCCTGTCTTACCCACAGGCTCTCTGTGCTCTGGCCTGGCTGCCCTTCAGACCTCACTGGCTGCTTTGCTTGCTCTCTTGGACACACTGGTTCCTGCTGGTCCTTGAGTGCGCCAGCAAGCTCACTCCTTAGAGCCTGGGCACCCGTAGTTCCTGCCGCCTGGAAGGAGCTGCCCCTGACCCAGATGTCCCCAAATGGGGATAGCTCTCTGCTCAAACCTCCCCTCTTCAGAGAGGGCTTTCTCCTCAGAGGGCTTCCCTACTACCCCTCCCAGTCCTCTCCATCCTCATCCTGCTTTTTTTGCTCATAGAATCTAGCACTATTTAACTGTATATTGTAATTTAATGCATCTGTTTACGGCCCTCTCCCCACTTCTATAATGTAAGCTCCATGAGGGCAGGGACTATATGTTTAGATAATTAGGGATACCCAGTACATACTATAGGGCTTGGAACCTAGCAGGCACTAGGTACACTTTCGTAGAATGAATGCATGATTCCGAGAGTGTAAAATAAACCTCGCCATTAACAGCAAATCTGTCCAAAAGTCACTCAACTCTATTGTTGCTGATTTGACACAAGGTAGCCAACTTGCTTCATGAGCAGACAAGCAGACTGAAGCACACAGAGATGTATCAATAATAAGTCCCCCCAAAGTTACAATGCTGGCTGCTCTCTCAGTCTGTTTCTCAAAGGCAGCGTCACGTATTAGGGAGATGAAAACTGAGCTAACCAGAAACATAGCATCATCGCTGGTAGGAACAGGCTTCTCCAACTACTTACCTGGATTTGAGATGGTCAAATAGGCTTCCACCTCACTGATATAATACGAGTTTTCATCCTGTAAAACAGCAGTGTGTCAACTCTTGGGTAATCTCTGTTTTTATGTTTATGATCCTAGTTTACAGACTGTTTAGGCAGGATTCCAGCTATTACATCATTGATATGGGGGCTTGGGGTATGTTGGTATGGAGCCACAACTGTGTTTGAAATTTTCCAAAGAAGTAAATCCATCATACAATAAACAGATAATAACTAATGGCTTGCCCCTGGCTGAAAATTTCTCTATTGCATACTTGTTGCTAGAGCCTGAAATTCAAATTCCACTGGTACAATTTGAGTCCCTTCAGCTGGGCCAAGTTTCCCCCTGTTATAATGCAAATACATCTGGAAGGTGGATGGGTTGGGGGGGGCATACATTAAGCCCTTATTAGTAATTAATATCTTAGGGTAGGGATTCAAGCTGAGACCACTCATCCTTAAGGCTACCGTGGGTGGATTTGATGGGGTCCATAAACCCCCTGGGAAAAACAGTGTATGCAAAATTGTGTGTGGACTTTCCTGGATAGGGTATCAATTACTTTAAACAGATTAATGGGTTCATGTCTCCAAAATGGTTACATGGGGCCATGAAGGATTCTGGAAAGAAATGGTTAACCCTGAGATTACTGGCTGTTCTCTAGAAGAAGACCCCAGGTTGTTGTGTTCAGAATTATAAAGCAGTGCTCCACGTTTTATGCAGGGACTGTCCTTTTGGAAAAACAAAAAACAAACCAAAACACCCTACAAAACAGCCCTATAACTTCCTGAGAGACTCAGGGTATGGAACATTAAAAGGAATTGAATTGAGATATGAAAGGTAAGTTGGAAAAGGAGTTTTTATTTTTAAAGTAGGTGATTTACGGTGTTATTGCTTTTAAACATTCATTAGAAAACTATCTGCAAGTGAGTTGCCAAAAACGGTAGAGCAACCAAAGTCAGAATCTGAAATTGAATTACTTTTAGTAGTCATTAAAGGAACTTAGCAATAATAATCTTGACCACATTCTAGTCCATTTATATATTGTTTGTAGATGAAATGATGATTGCTTACACAATAAGGGCTCCAGAAATACAAACTGTTCCAGTGAGGTGACTGCTATCGATGCACTGAACTCTAGATCCTACAGTTCATTGAAGCAGCTCCACACACTGGCTTCTTACCTCGTGCCAGGCACTTCTTACCTTGTGTGGCAGGCACCTCTGTGCCTCACCTTATTTAATCCCCACAACCACTAGGAGAAGAAATGGAGGCTCAGTGACTTGCCCAAGGTCACAGTCCTAATAGTTGGCAGGTGAAGATATGACTGCAAGCCACCTGGCTAGCCTTTAACTTCTCTTATATCCACTCCAGACCAGGCATTGCTCTAGGTCCTGGGGGAAGAATAAGACCCAGATGCCTCATTCAAGGTGCTCAGTCTTGGGTCTCAAAGGCAAGCTGGATGATGTGGATGATGTGCTTGGACCATCCATTTGTTTTAGAGAAAAACAACTGTGACCCAGGCCCTTGGGTTGCTTTTACATACAGTTTATTCAGGTTATTCTTTTTTTTTTTTTTTTGCCACGCCTTGCAGCTTGTGGGATCTTAGTTCCCCGACCAGTAACCCAGTAACCCAGGCCCTTGGCAGTGAAAGTGCAGAGTCCTAACCACTGGACCGCCAGGGAATTCCCAGGATATTCTTTACTTGGGATCCCTTTTAGCATAAGAGAGACCTGTATGTCAGGGCCCACAGTCACTGTTATAAAATCCCTGCCCCATCCTAAGGGCAGAGAGAATCCATTGAAGGGTTTTAAGCAGGGCAGTGATATGAGGGCTTTGTTTTTGGAAATGGCTTGGGCTGCAGCAAGAGACTGATTAAAGAGCAGTGGGAGAACAGCGCTGGGGCCAGCTCTGAGCTCCATGGGATACCGCCTGGAGTCTTCCCTCTCCTGGGCATCTCCTAGCGCTATCCTCACCGTAAGGAATGGGTGCTTTCTATTTCTTTAATCCTTTTACAGTTTACTAAGTGCATTTTCCTGCCTTCTTTGATCCTCACGACAACCCCCTTGAGGCAGAATAAATGTTCTCAGCCCATTTTACAGCGGAGAACAAAGAGCTCAGAGGAGGGAGGCATGTACCTCTGATTCACATTGTCTGTAGGTGAGACAAAGCAAGATCTTGTCTATGGGATCTTGCTCTACACTTTCCTTCATGGGATATGTGGTTATAGAGAAAAAATTTGCGGTGCAAGGACTTTCTTTCACATTCCCTGGAATGTATTTGCCTATATATAATCATCTATAGGAAGCAAGACCAGCTATATAATTTGTGGACCTAGTTCAAAATAAAAATGCAAGATCAAAAATTATTAAGAGGGCTTCCCTGGTGGCACAGTGGTTGAGAATCTGCCTGCCAATGCAGGGGACACGGGTTCGAGCCCTGGTCTGGGAAGATCCCACATGCTGCGGAGCAGCTAGGCCCGTGAGACACAATTACTGAGCCTGTGCGTCTGGAGCCTCAGAGACGCACCGTGAGAGGCCCGCGCACCGTGATGAAGAGTGGCCCCCGCTTGCCGCAACTAGAGAAAGCCCTCGCACAGAAACGAAGATCCAACACAGCCATAAATAAATAAATAAATAAAATTAAAAAAAAAAAAAAAAGAATTCCAAGAGGAGAGGTAAAGCATTAAAGCAAGCATGGGCCCTCCCAGCTGCACGCCCTGACTGGAAGGGCTGCACCTGCTCCACCAGAACTGGCGCTGTATCGGGCTAATGCCCAAGGTGAGGTCTCCCAAAGCAGATGGCAGTGCTCATACTCCCTGCAAGTTTATCTCATAATGTAACAGGACTGAGTCCAGAGCCTGTATCTAGGTTTCCTTCTGTTTTGACTGAGTCAAAATTAGCCAGACATTGACTGGGACTGAGCTGCTGTCTATCTTCATGGTGAAGGAAGAGCATTTGTTAGGTGAACTTTTGTAAACAAGAGGTCAGTGGAATGTTTAGTTTCCTTGAGATTCCAAGTTTTACATAATGTATGCTGCTGATATCAAATGAGTCTTATTTAGACCATGGTACCCACTTTTTCTGTGGAGTTGTGTTAAAGAAAATAAAGTTGTCTTTTATTTAAACTAGAGCAAAGCATTTTTTTTTAGACTCAGAAATTCAGAATTTGGCCTAATTTGAATGGTAACAGGGCTGAAGTTTATTCTGTAGGAGGGGTTGGCAAGTTTTTTGCTGTAAAGAGCCATATGGTAAATATTTTAGGCTTTGTGGATCTCTGTAGCAACCACTCAACTCCACCATTCTAGCACAAAAGCAGCCACAGATGACACATACGCAAATAAGTGTGACAATATTCCAAAAGAACTTCATTTATGGACACTGAAATTTGAATTTATATGATTTCCTGTTTCACAGAATATTCTTTTTTTTTTTTTTCCAACCATTAAAAAATGTAAAAGCCATTCCTAGCTTATAGACTGTACATTTTTTTGGTGGCGGGCTGGATTTGGTCGGGGGTCGGGGGGGCATAGCTTGTTGACTCCTGGGCTACACCATCTATAAAGAACAAAGTTGCTGAGCAAATCAGTTGGTTATGAAATGTCATAAAGAGAGTGGTTAACCTCCTATTTGGGAGAATAAAGTGTTGCTAAGAATTTTTAAACACTATTTTAAAAATACGTCTCTGTTCCCATGTAACCTAGGTTAAGTTGTTGAATCTTGGTGAACATTGCAAAAATTTAATTTTTTTTCTTATTCAGTAGCAGAATGGGGACAATAGTAACAGGACTTACCTCTTAGGTTGATGTGAGTATTAAATGAAGGAACCATGTAAAAAAACTTATCACAAAGTCTTTGCTCAAATTTTAACTGGTGTTGTTAACAACAGTAATAAAAAGATTTCCCCTTCCCAGTAAACCTCTCTTATTGAGCTCAAATTATAATTTTTAATCTATCACCTAGAGCTCAGATCCACCACAAACAGAAAGAAAGAGAGAGCAAGCCAGTGAGCTAAGCTTAGCTAGCCCTATGGATTAAAGAACCAGGCTGAAACCTCAGCTCTCAGGGATGGGAATGGGGTGGATACAGAGGAAGGCAGTGGTGGGGAGGTTGAGAGCTTCAAGCAGGTGTCAGATTTAACCCAAAGCCCAAGGGAAATTACATGCCACACATTCTGCAATTTATAGTGCCTGCTTTCTCCTTTGACACCCACGGGGCTATTCTCTGCCAGATGTTTTTCTCATTTGGGGTTGAGGTTGGAGAGTGACAAAAGGGGGCCAAGGACTCCTAATAGCTGAATATGGTACTTTAGCACTTATAGCATGTCCATTTGAATGGACCATTTGCAGAAGTCCCATCTCACTACTCAACCAATGGCTGCTGACCACGTGGCTCCTCACTGCCAGTGTCTAAAGAGAACTCTGCAATATCTCATCCAAAGATCCTAATGCAAGGAACTTAAACGCTCTCCTTAGCAAAGGACTGGGTCCAGAGCAAGCCAGCCAGTCAAGCCTGCCCAGGAATGCAGCTTGCCAATGACTGTGAGGCCCAGCGTCCTCTCCTCAACTTCTGCAAAATGTATCGTGGGAGTTTCACAGTCACAGATGTTCAGGATGTGGACATCAATCAGGCCTTTTTTGTTCAATGTTGTCGACTTCATCAAGAAACCTCTGCTCTGGAAACAGACTCACAGACTTAGGGAATGAACCCTAAGTGTGTTCGGGGGTGGGGAAGGATAGTTAGGGAGTTTGGGATTGACATATACACACTACTGTATTAAAAATGGATCACAAACAAGGACCTACTGGGAACACTGAGCACAGGGAACTCTGCTCAGTGTTATGTAACAACCTAGACGGGAAAATAATTTGAAAAAGAATAGACACAGGTATATGTATAACTGAATCTCTTTGCTGTACACCTGAAACTAACATAACATTGTTAATCAACTATACTCCAATATAAAATAAAAAGTTAAAAAAGAAAGAAGGAAAGAAAGAAAGAAAGAAAGAAAGAAAGAAAGAAAGAAAGAAAGAAAAAGAAAGAAAGAAAAAGAAAGAAAGAAAGGAAGAAAGGAAGAAATAAAGAAAGAAATCTCAGCTCTGAATGTCACAAAAAGAGGCCAAGGAGGCTATTTCCTTAGAGCTGCTGATCTACTTTTTGGCAACTTGCCCCAGAGTTCTCTGTGAAATTTAGATTCACTCCTCTATGGATTCGTTTGCTAAAGATATACTATGTATAAAGTCAGGGCTGGGCACTAGAGAGAGGAATGTGAATAAGTCAAAGACTTGCCTTCAAGATGGCAAAATGTGTGGTAAGTGCATTTATGGAGGTCGGGGAATATATGGAGGGTCAGGAAACCAAGAGAAGAAAGTGTCCCAGTTTTACCTGGGATGGAGGTGGGGATTGGGGTGGGGAGGCTTCACAGAGTGAAGATGAATTGATAATTCATCTCAAAGGATGAATGAGGGGTGGGAGGAGCATTCCAGGCAGAGGGAACCCCACAAGGGAAAACAGGGCAGGAAATGGTGCCGCACACTTGGGAAGTTCTAAACAGCGCACTCTGTGTGTGTTAACATTTGAACACTGATAACAGTTCTCAGGAGTCTATAAGCTAAGAGGGCTCCGAATGCCCCTGAAAGGCCCTGGAGAAACACCAGGTGGGTGGGCCTTATTCGACATCCAGACCTCGTTGTCTGGCCAACTCACTGCCTCGCCCTGGTGCTCCTCTCTCCTGGGACTGATTTCTCCCAGGTCCCAGAGCCGGCACTGGAGGCTTGCACTGTCCTTCCAACCAGGTGGATGAGAAAGGGATAGTGTTGAGAACAGAAACATAAACTCTACACAAAGTTACTGAAAGATGTTTTTAAAACAAACTATCCTTTAAAACAAGGAAGTTGTGGGGAGTAGGGGGAAAGGAGATATATTTATCTTGCAGCTGAGGGGTCTGAACAGCTTTCCGCCATCACCTTAATCAAATGAGACATTCACATGGAAACGCTTTTGGTTCTTTAAAAAATGAAACTGAGAGAAACGAGACAGGAAACCCACCTCTCCAGACGCCTGGCTCAGCAGTTTCACATACGCCAGCCCAGTTCACCCTCACAGTGGCCCAACAAAATAGGTCCTGGTTGGTCCCATCTTATAGTGGAGGAAACTAAGGCTCAGAAAGAGAGCTAGTGACTTGTCCATGGTCACACAGTAATAATATGGATAAGTTAAGTCTTGACTGACAACAACATCAAGTGAGGCAAGTTTAGGAGGCAAGTTTTTCTTTACGTTTCTGTCATTGGCAGTATTTCAATATTAAAAATGACAAATTATTGTATATAATTTGAATCCTAAAACTATAGCCTATATTTCTTTTATTTCTCCCATTATGTCTAGCTCACTATTGGCGACAAAGTAGGTGCTCAGTAAATTCTTATTGGTAAATTGGCTGACAAATCAGTCTTGCTAATCAGCATCCATTTATCATTCTACAACTTGGTTCTCTTTATAACATCTATTATGTTACAACTAACATGTATTCCTATTTTCTAAGGCTCTCTTTTTTCTCTAGAGCACTGGTTCTCAACTGAGGGTGATTTTGCCCCTCAGGGGACATTTATCAATGTCTGGAGACATTTTGGGTTGTCACAGCTGAGGTTGGGTGTTGCTACTGGCATCTAGTAGGCAGCAGCCAGGGGTGTTGCTCAACATCCCACAAGGCTCAGGACAGTCCCTGCTGCAAAGACTTATCTGTTTAAATCCAGGTGTTAATACTGTTGCTGTTGAGAAGCACGGGTGTAGAAGGTAGCAACATGTGAAAAGTGGTTGACTGAATTGTTGAGCCCACTTCTCTTGTGGAATAATCTAGACATCTTTCCTGCCTAAATGCATTTCACATAGTTCCCCTGTTAGGGCAGAAGGCACAGTGCCGGGATCCACAGGCCAAAGCGGGCCTACAGCTGTGTTTTGTTTTCTTTGACCAATGGAGTGTTCAAATGTCTAAACAATGTGTTGCCAACACTAAAAAGTCATGTGCTTTCAGAAAAAGATTGGGATTTCTACCTTCTCTTGAACAGTAAGGGTTGACAAACACTGGTCTCTTATTACCACCTGATAGAGGTGATGTGTAAATATTTAATGGGCACAGTAGGGCAGTGACCATGCAGGAAACCCCACCGTCCAGAATGAACACCTACCATAAAGGACAGTGACAGTCCCCAGGGCTAGATGCCAGCCCCGCCACCAACCCCGCCAGCTGGAGCTGAGGAGCGGCTGGTGGGGAGGACGGGCACTCCCAACCCCTCCCTCTCGTCCCCTCACTACTGAGGCTGCCGCTTGTCATCTCACACTTACTCTAACATTTTTCTTATGCAGATTTAATGGGGAAATAAAGTCTTCCCCAAAGGTGTCAAAATAAAAAATAAGGGCTGACCATTTCAAGGAAAAAGACACTTTTACTTTTTCACTACTTCACTCATTAAGTTCTATGCTTAGCCCCTGTAATCTTTGGATTTGTGGCCACCGCTCTGGCTTAAACAACTTCTCTTTTAAAATGCATAAATTCCCCAGAAGGGCTAAGGCTGGTGGGAACTTTTACTTTCTATGAGCCTTTTTGCTTTCTCTTGGGGCATAGCTAAGGTTGCCTGCTCCGGGTTTTGGTGCTGGCAGTGGAATGAATAAGGTGAGTTTGGCTGGTGAGACTCAGGCAAAGCAGCTGTGGCAACACCTGGGGCCGTGGACTGAGAGCGGCTCAGCTTGCTCCTTCCCGAAGGTGTTGGGGGCAGGGAGCCCTGCTGGTCCTTCCAGCTCTACTGGACACTCATTTCCTGTCCACGCTCTGGAGGCACAGAGGATTTCCAGAACTGCTGGGATTCGGCACTTGGGTGGAGCTTGGTCAAACAGAGCCCAGCCTGAAGGCATCGTTCCCGGAGACAGAGGAAAGGAGCAAAGAAAGACATCGAAAGGTGCCAAGACACTCCTGCCTGCAGTTCTGCCTGCGGCCTGGCAGCAGTGGCCACTGTGTGCCCCACACAGACACTGGAGGTTCCTGACACCTTTCTGTAGGCAATTATTCACAGGGGCAGTGGGCTGGGTGGGATCAAGCCCTAAACGAAAGCATAAATGCTTATGCCTATCCTCTGCCATTTTGCCAAAGTGACTTTCAAAAAATCCCTGACACCTTTTAGGATTAACTTCAGTTGCGCAGGAATAGAGCATTTATTCTGCCCTGAATGTTCTTCTGGTGAAGGACTATGCTTGTTTCCATTTGGTACTGAAAGGAAACCACCAAATTCTCAGGGGCATCTCTACCTTAAGGAGAAAAGTATCATGAGGAGGATAAAGCCTACGAGACCAGGAAGCTCAGCTCAGTGTTCTGTGACGACCTAGATGGGATGGGATGGGGGTGGGAGGGAGGTCCAAGAGGGAGGGGATATAGGTATACATATAGCTGATTCACTTCACTGTACAGCAGAAACTAGCACAACATTGTAAAGCAATTATACTCCAGTTTAAAAAAAAAAAAAAGCCTATGAGACCAAGTCAATAACATTAACAATAACAATAATAATAACTCCATGCAATAAAGACCATTGCATGTACCACGCACTGTGCTAGACGGTTTACGTATACCACTAAGTAGCTATAACTAGTTCCTTTTTGTAGATGAGGAAACATGCCCCAACTAGTCCAAGGTCATGCAGCTAGTAAGTATTATGGCTGGGAGTCAATCTTGATTTGTCTGATCCCAAAGTCTGTGTTCACTGCTCTCCAAGATCTGCTAACCAAGACCCTCTAACTTCAGGGGTCACGTTAGACAGGTAAGAAGGAGGCCCACACCGAGTCCCAGCTACAAGGGTCCTCTTGGCTTATTTGAAAGACACTTTGGGCCAAGCAGGGGCAAGTCTCTCCTTTGAGAGGGGGTTGACCATCACTGTGTTCCCAAGACATTTGTCCATTTCAGTCACTGTAATCACAGCTACTGGCTATTGAGCATCCACTTTCCATGTATTGAACAAAGCTCTTTACGGGAGTGATCTTTCATTCTTTTCCCCATTTTTAAAATGATAAACAAACAAATAAACAAACCTCAAACAGATTAAGTTGCCTGCCTGATGTCAAAAGGAGAACAAGTGACAGAGTCAAATTTGTAGCCAAGACTGATCTCACGACCATGCTTTTCCACTCTATTCAGTTGTCTACCCCCTTCCAGCATATGGCCTGGAAAACCCAGCCCCTGGTTAGTCCCTGAATTTTGCCTTCTGTGGTTGGAAAGAACCTATTGTGACATTTGACTTTGGTCTCAGAGTAATCCTGTTTCTTTTTGCCCACTGGGTATTTCTATGGGTCTGTTCATCCGTACAGCTTCCTCCTTGGGGTGGTTTGCAAATGGCACTTTGGCCAGGTTCCCCAAGGCCACATCTCTCCCAAGAGGCATCAAAGCCCTTCTTGGGCTGCACAGAGGAGGCTGAAGAGGGAAGAAAGCAAACAGAAGATGTCGACACTTGCCTCCTCTCCATCTCCATGACCCTCATTCTTATCAGAGAATATCTCGAAAGGCTCTGAGGTCTGTTTCCCCTGGAACTTAAAGTGTGGGATTGCACCACCGGGCCCCAGGGTGAGGGACAGGGAAAGCGATGCTAGAGCAGGTTAGTGTAAGGAGTTCAGCCTCACCTTGGTAAATGTCAGATTCACAAATCCGCCCTGGAAATTCAAGAGGAGGTTGGATTTTCGGAAGCCACAGTTCCCAGAGGATTGGGTTGCATTGGGGTCGATGTTGAAGTATTTCTGAGGTGAAAAAACCTAAACCAAATAAAATAGATTGGCTCAGTGGAATGTAGAAGAAAACTCTAGCCGGGAGACCAGAAGCACAGGCTGGTAATTGAGCCTGAAACTCCAGGCTAGTGCGCGCTCACTGGAGAATTTCAAAGTCCCTGGAAGACACCTCTCATTTCCAAACTGTTATGTTTAAAAGATTTTTTTAAAAGAAGGAGTGCTCTCACAGAGAGGAGTTCCTTGATAGATAATTCATGGCAGGTATATTCTTGAAAAACCATGTAGAATTTAATTTTTGCTCAAGCAAACATGTTGGGCGCTACAGGAAAGGTTTTGCTATCTAATGTACTTCTGTTTCAAATAAAAACCGAATGTGGAAATTTTACTTGAAATCATAAAAACTGTGCAAAAAAAGGAAGAATTTTTATAGTGATTCTTTCAGCAAATCTAATAATCTAAGCCCCACTCCCACCCCCTCCAATCTTCTCATTAACCTGGATTTTTCATATTAATGTCACAGCTGGCTGGAACCACGAAGACCGTCTAATGCAAACCTCTCATTTCCCAGGAAAGTTGCTGAGGCTTGGAAGTCATCCAGAGGAGCAGGGCCAGGCTGGGGTCAACGCTGGCCACGCCCAACACTCTGCCCATGGTGGCTAAAAGTGGAGGGTGTGCATATTTAAAATTTTGGTGTGTGCCTTTCTTCATTCATACAGTTGCTATCAGTGTCTATTTCTGTATGTGTCCTAAAACAGATCCACCTCGTAACGGAGCACCTTGGAGAAAGAGGAGCCCGCAGATACCTACTTCATTCCAAGATACAGGATGCAGGGGAACGTTCATTTTCAGCAAGGCACTCCCCACTCAAACTTTTTGAAGCAGTGCTATAGTCCTGTGCCGGACTTACCGACTCCGTGTCTTGAACCGTCAGCTCTATCCCCATCTCTGCTTTGATACAGAGCTTGCTTCCATTCAGAACTTGATAAATTCCAGTCTTGGCTGACGATGGCTGGGGTGCGAGGGTGGGCCTGGGAGCTACGGTGGCAGGCGAGGCTGTTTGGGTTGTGTTGGTGGGCCCTGGGGTGTGGGGGGGCTGAGTAGGCTTCCGACTGGCTGTGCTATTGTGTGGTGAGGTGGACAAAGGTGCTGGCAGGGTGGTCTGGTTACGGAGTTGGGTGGTCTTCCCAGTTGTGTGGCCAACAGTCGACGGCCTGGCTCCAGTTCTGTGGGCCGGCGGGGTGACGGTGGGTGGTGGTGGGCTGGGACTGGTGCTGGGGCTGATTGTAGCCTCAGTGACTGGAGCAGCCGTGTGTGACTTGTTGGGTGTGGCCAGGGCTGTGACTAGGGTGTGGGCTGTCGGGCTGGTGGAGGGGGTGCTGTCTGTAGTTACCAGGGAAGCTGTCGCTAGAATCTTTATGGTTGTGTGTGTGGTTAGGGTCTCAGAGGTGGATGTTGTGACAGCTATCTGAGAGGTGACATGCCCATCTGTTGACCTTGCTGCTAAAGTTTTCTGAGGCACACGGTTCGTTGGCTGCAGGAGAGAAGGTTTGGCTGTGGCCTGTACTGTTGCAGATGGAGAATAGCCTGTGATTTCTGGAAACACTTTTGCTCTCATATGACTGCCATAATGCAAAATCACTGCAAATTAGGAAACAAAAATGTTAATACACCAACCAATGGCTCACATGAGTGAAGCCCTCCCCCACTCCCACTTAAAGGTTTCTTCATTAAAAGTTAACATGTGTTTTTCAGATTTTGGGGAAATTTACAAGGAACTAACAGTGAAGTGAAGGTCACTCAAAATTCTACCACAAGGCCACAATTTTAACGTTTTGGTTGCGCCCATGTTTTTACAGGGTTGTGAGCATACTGGAGATGTTCTTCCCCTTTCTCTGTGTGGGCTGTGGTACTATCACCCCAGCGAGCGTGCTCAGCTAGATATCTAAGTGCCAATGCCTCTTCATTTTCCATCTTCAAATGTGAATCCGGACAGTTCCTGGGTAGAGTGTGCTCCTGGGTAGGGTGCTGCTGTGACGACCTGACAGAGCTGGAGCAGCATGAATAACAGTAATAAAGATTTACACAGACTTGTATAGTTTTCAGAGAATCATATAATCCCAGGTTCGAAAGGGACCTTAAAGATTATCTAGTACAAACCCTAATCTGATGTATGAATTGTACTGTTGGATATCTGCCATGTGTTCCGCCAATCTATGCATAATTACCTCCAATGACAAGAGATTCAGTTCACTTCCATTTTTTATTTCACTATCAGTTTTATTTTTTTTTCTTTTAATAAATTTATTTATTTATGGCTGCGTTGGGTCTTCGTTGCTGCGCGCAGGCTTTCTCTAGTTGCGGCGAGCGGGGGCTACTCTTCCTTGTGGTGCGCGGGCTTCTCATTGCCGTGGCTTCTCTTGTTGTGGAGCACGGGCTCTAGGCGCTTGGGCTTCAGTAGTTGTGGTGTATGGGCTCAGTATTGTGGCTCACGGGCTCTAGAGCACAGGCTCAGTAGTTGTGGCTCGCGGGCTCTACAGCACAGGCTCAGTAGTTGTGGCACACGGGCTTAGTTGCTCCGTGGCACGTGGGATCTTCCTGGACCAGGGCTCGAACCCGTGCCCCCTGCATTGTTAGGCGGATTCTTAACCACTGAGCCACCAGGGAAGCCCGCCATCAGTTTTCAAAATGTAGCCCAGTTTCTGTCATTCCCTTACTTAACCTTTAGAGTGGCGCAGACTTTTCCAACTAAGAAATTAAATTAATCCATAAGTGCTCTGATATATCTGGTGTGCCATCCTTCATGGTTTGGCTTAAATGTCAGCTTCTCAAAGAGTCTTCCCCATCCTCCCCACATAAAACAGCTCCCCACCCTCACAATTCTCCATCACAGTATTATATTCATTGCCTTCACTGAACTAATCACAGCTTGTAATTATATAAGGGGATGGTATTCAAATATTTAACAATAAGCCTGTCCAGACAGTGTGTACCAGCAGAATATCAGCCCTGATTATATGTTTATTAATTGTGCCTCTCTCCCACTAGATGAAAAGCAACCTCAAGGTGGGAACTGTGGGTAATTTTTTTCACCACCAGTGTGTGCACATAGACGGTTTTCAGTGGATACGGAATGAATGAATAAATAACTGAATGTGTACATGGTGGTTATAGCATTGTAGACCTCCTAGGATTATTAACAGGCTCAAACAAGGTGGTTTGAGTGAAAGCCTTCCTGGAATATTAAGCATACCTAGAGTGTGTATTATTGTCATAGGTTCTCTCCTGGGCCATCCCTTCAGGGCCGAAGGCCTCTGAATCTTTTTCAACCAGAATAGTTCTATCCTTGTCTCCTTCCAAGCACAGAGCAAGCCAGAAAGTAGACAACTGCAGATGATGTCCCTTGGGAGCTTATGATGAGGTACACTGAGAGATGGCGCTGTCTCTTCAATGCTATGGTTTCACTATGTTTACGCCTTGTATTTTCACTCATTGGAGCTGTTACTGCCCGGTGCTGGGCAGTGACTTGTAAAAACACAGGGAAAAGGGAAAGAAGATCACTCTATGCTGGTGTTTATAGAGTCCTGAATTTCATATCTAATTAAAGTCATCCGTAAACACCTTTACTATCTCTCCCTTTCATCCAATACATTTCTAGGTGGGTACTTTCCCCATAGCAACAAAAATTCCAAGTTACTGAACACTTACTACATGGCAGGCCTCAGGTCAAGGGTCTTCTTTCACCAGCTCTTCTCAAAAACCCTCTGATGGGTACTAATCTTTATCTGTCTTTCAGATGAGGAAACTCAGGTTTAGAAAATTCTATTAACTTGACCATAATCACACAACTAGTAAATTTTGAAGCTGAAACTCAAGCCCCTGTCTGAACTAAAGCCTGCCCTTGGATCTGGGGATGGGTGGAGGTGGTGCATGTCACTGGGAAGAATGGTAAGAGAAGAGACAAAAGCAGAGGAGAGGAGAGTAGGGTGCCCCTCCAGTGACCCCAGTTCACTAAACCCTCATAATGGTGGTCCTCAGTGAGTCTTTCAAAGGTCCACATGCTAAAAGAGTGATTATTTTCCAGAAGAAAAGGCTAACTTTAAGCCCAGTAGTAACACTTATAAATTATTTCTGCACAGCTGGTTTGCAAAATGGGAAGGACAAAAGTATCAGTTCAAAATGCCTTTGATAACCTTTAAAGAAGACATTATTAATGACATTAAGTTACGTGAGGCTATTACTAAAGAGTCTTTTCTTGTATCTAAAATGTTTATTTGGACAATTGAAATGTATGATGTTTGAGAGTTGCAGATTTTATGGGCTACAGATTTACTTTACAAATCTTTGTAAAATCATACGTGGAGTCTTCATGCCCATACTGTAGAGCTTGGAGCAAGATTTGCCCTTTCAAGATTGTTATGAAGGTTGACAGTTGTTGAAGATTTACTTGCATAATTCATTTGGGCTGAACAGCAAGAACCCAACGGGAACCCAGTTAGGGTCATAGTATTACTATGAAGAAATAGAATTTACTCCCAGTTGTGGTATCTAGGAATATCTTGTAGTAAAAAGCAAAGATTGCTGCAGAAAACTCTGGGAGACTGGGAACCACCTGACTTTTGCTCTCCTGGAAGATTAGGTCCTTGATAAAATCCCACTGTGTACAGCTTATGCTTATGAACTAAAGCAAATCTTCTCAACCGAGTAGAATTTCCTCAACTGAGTAGCACACCCTTTCAAAGGGGGAGCCTTCCCCATAATGCAATTAGAACTCCTCTCTCAGCAGTGATGAATGAACTCAAGTAAGGGGAAAAAACACATTGGCCATTCATGAATGCACAGCACCCCAAACAGGACAAGAAGACTCATGGTACACTGTCAAGTGTGCTTGGTATATAGGAAGTCTTTGTGAGGTGCCTGGAGGTGATGGTGTCTCCATATGGTATGTGACCTTGTGGCGGACAGGAGCCTGGGCTGGTAGGTGGCAGGACCAAAAGTGACTGAAAGTAACAGAGTGTGTTACAATTAAACAAGTCTGGGAAATATTGTTCTAATATTCTTCTCCTTCTCCACTCTGGTCCCTCCCCTCCTCTCCTCATCTCCCTGTAGGAGTGTGGGGTATAAAAGATGGGCAGGCAATTAGATGGGAATTTGACAGAGGTAGCTATGCTGTGCATTGAAATACATCCCAGAAAGTTCATGTGTTTGTTAGGTACTCAATGGAAATAATACTCTGAAAAATACTCTGTTTTACAAAATCTATGTTTATGACCACACATATATGACCAATCTTGGTCAAAATTGGGTCATAGTTTTTAAATGGGATCTTTGGCCTAGATGTTTAGTCAAGTTCACTGGTCTGTCTGAAACCCACAAAGAGGGCAGTGGGCAGAAGCAAGGGCAGGGCATAGCTCAGACTCTCTCAGTTCTCCTTCCACTCAAAAGAACACAGCCTGAAGTCCACACACTGATTTGCCAAGCTCCCACTCCAAGAGACTCAGCAAATGAGTACCCCAGAGCCTTAACCCCTTGTTTGTATTCCTCTAGATGGTGAACTGCAGGAAGGGGCGTGAGAAGGTTTTGGTTTCCCTACAACTTGCAGGAGGAGCTGAGAGATAACCCATCGGCCAGGCCCTGGGAAAGCCAGTGACCACACAAGGACTGCTTCTTTAGGTATTTCCCAGACATTCGGGCCTTCCCAGAGAGCCTTAGTTTGGTTTCCCCATCACACCCAATTCAACAGATACAGAGGCGCCTCCTCTGAGCCAAGCTCCAGGCCAGGTACTGGGGGTAGGTCTTTGTTCTCAGGGGCGCAAAGCCTTGTGAGGCAGACACAGAAATGGACTACACTCCTCAGTGTGACAGGTGTTATTATTGAAGCAGGCCCCGAATGCTATGGGGTGGGGTGGGGAATCCATCACAAGGAGAAATTCTTCAGGCAGACAGGAAAGTAGATGGCATCCCACAGGCAGGAGAAAGAGTATGTGTAAAGGCCTGGGGCTTCAGAACCTGGCATGTCTCTTCAGAACAGCAAGGAGTCAGCATTATGGGAGCTTGGGAGGGTGTGAGGAGGGGTCGGGGGAGGGCCAGCAGGGAGCAGACCTGGCAGGTCTCAGAGGCTACCTTTTGCAGAGCTCTAAGGAGCACAGCTGAGGAGTAAATGGAGTGCTGTGGCCATGTCCAGGGGCAGGGAGTCGAGCTTAACTCCTGAGCACTTTCTCTGGCACCTCCCCGGGCAGCAGAGGTAGCCCTAGCTGGATGCGGCAGGAAGACGGTTTCTGGATGTGTGGGGCAGCAGGGGTGGGCCCTTGACAAGATTCTGCTCACAGTTTCACGTTTAATCTTAGGCCTTTTAGCAGAGAGATGTAAATCCTGCCTCTGTCAGTTTTCTGTGGGACTTGAGGCTCAAAGAAAACCCTTGAGCAGAAGGGGCTCTAGCCCTGTGTCAGAGACTGCTGGCTGACTATGCCAAAATCCAGTCTCTCCTTTTTCCTTAGTAACCGAACCATGAGTTTAAGCTGAGCACTTGCTGCGTGGAATAAAGCCCCCCAACTCTAAGCCTCCTTTCCAGATGGGTAGGAATGTGTGACTGAGTTCAAGCCAAAGCAATAAAAGTGGTAGGGTATGTGGGCCTCTGGGAAGGCTGCTTGAAGGGAGCTCAGTCACCTAGGGGGCCTCTCTCTTGCCTTCCTGTTTCCTCCTTTAATCAGCCTGCAATGTGTATGTGATGGCTGGAGCTCCAGCAGACATCTAGAACCATGAGGAGACCTTGCAGGTGGAAGTCACACATTGGATGGTGGGTCCACAAGAATGAGTCCTCACACAGACCTGGTCTGAATTCCTCTGGACTTGTTTTCACTTGAGAGGGAAACAAATACTTACCTTGTTTAATTCACTATTTGGCGCTTGTCTCTTATGTGCAGCTGAACCTCAACTTAACTGATACAAACTTAAATCTCATTTTATGGGGTGGATAAAGTGACTGGATAAAGATTACATAGTTAGCTTACCTAAAATCTATGTCTCTCCAAGCAAAATGTCGAATGGTTTTCGCTCACATGCAATTCAACAAGTATTTCTTGAACATAGGCCTGCAGAAGTGTAGTGCAGAAGTGCAGAGCATGGACCCTGAAGCTGAACTTCCTGGGTGCAAATCTCAGGGGCTGCCATTTGTTAGCTGAGCACCCATGTTCACCTCTAAGAATGTACGGCTCGGAGACGAAAGGGCAACGTGGGCATTTCCTTTCCACCTGCCTGTGCATTTATCACACGTTCATTGCCTTCCTGAATCCACCAGTCGTCTGCCAGCCATCGAACTGGTGCCCACAGACAGGTCACTGAGGGTCACTGCTACATTGAGATCCTCTGCTTTTTCATTGGCTTGCTCTGCTAAATATAATGATTACTTTTCATTTTGCCTCCAAGAGAATGTGAAACTCTAATTCTGAAAGTGTGGCACAAAGAAAAACAGCCTGGATTAGGGTAGCTGGCCTGAACTTTCACCCAACTTTCACGACAATTCATGTTACACTCAACTGCAGCTGTGTCTCCCATTTGAGCGTGTTAGTGAGGCCACGTGGACAGAGCTAGTTCCCTCACATGTTCAAGTCAGTGGTAGTAGAAGGAATTGTGAATCAACCAGCAAACTTGATAAAGCACATAAGAGGACTCAATGTCCTAGGGAGAAAATGTTCTTGGTGAAAGCAGACATAAAAGAATCATTAAAATCTCAGCTTCCCAGACAGTCTCTTTGATCTGACCTATACTGGTAATGAAACAAGAAATCTTTGATGCCCCGGCTTACATCTTTCTGAGATGGCACAGTTTGTCAGACCACATCTCGTTCATCTTCACAACTCACTGTTACATAATATACACATAGCGCTCCATTTAAGAAAAGCAGAAAAAGCAAGGCATGACATGATTTCCCCAGGCTCTTGGCAAGAGCCCCATTTCTAAGCCCTGGCTCAGTTCTCCATCTCTTAAATCGAAGAGATTTCTACAAACTCTCCCTAATCAGGTGCCTAGAGACCATTTGGGAACCAGGGGCAGTGTCACTGTCTTCCAGGGTTGACACCTACTCTGCCTGACTCATGGAAAACAAGTCCAAACTGTGAAAGCCTCTGGAAAAAAAAATGAAGGTGTGCTCCACACGTAAGGTAATAAAGAGGCAGTCCCAAGTCAAGTACCCACAGTAGCTGAAGCCACTACAGCTATCTCCAGTCTGTCCTGTCCCACCTTGGTCACTGGCACTAGAATGCATTTACATTTAATAGGACTGGATGCAGCAGGGTCACCATGGAAAGCCATGTGTGTCACTCACCGGCCAGGGACACGAAGAGCACCACCACTGCAGAGAGCTGCCAGGACATGACTGGGGGGCCAGGGAGTACCACTGCCTCGCCACGGGGCTGCTAGGCTCAGCGCTCAGCACGGCTGGGTCTTCCGAATGGTGCAAGGCTAATTCCAGGGCAGGTTCTGGCAACAAAGTAGACACCTCCTTCTGCCCCTTATTCACTGGTGGCAGAGAAAACAAAGTCACTTGCGTTATGAGAAGTAACTGAAAGGCCCTCCCAAGTGGTGCGCTGAGTGGGGAGGGAAACCATAAGTGGCCCTTGTGTGAAGGCAGGCACTTTCATTTCTGCCTTTAGTGTTTGTGAGCGACGGGATGGGGGATGGGGCATGTCCCCCAGCCAAGGTGAAGGGCATCTGAGATCATTTTCCACAAGAGGTGGTGGATCTGTGGCAGTGCCTGCTTCCTTCTCTCATAAGTTGGGTCTCCATTTTTCTCTAAGACCTTGAGTACATTTCTGTAAACCCAGAGACCCTTCTCAGCCAGGAGAAAACCAGTCCCTCAGTCCTGAGGGTGAGCAGGAGTCAAAACTCCGTGGGTAGAGTGCTGTCTGTCTCTGTGTGTTTTCACAAGAAGTCTGAGGCAGCCCTGTTCTCTGCTCAAGGCAGCCTTACCTGGGAACCTCACACTGTGGGGAGGGGGGGGGCATGTGAGCTTAGGAATCAGGGAGATCTGGGTTTGAATCTGGCCCTGCCAACTCACCGGCTGTATGACCTTGGGTAACCTCTCTGAGCCTCTGTTTCTTCTGTTGTATAACAGGGATAATAATGACTACTCCCAGATGGTTTTCCTGGAACACAAATAATATTGAATATCTTCAAAAGGTAACCTTTTCATGTCTTATCTCCTTCCTCTACTAATTAGACAAAACAATGGTGGTCTCTCTCCCAGAGCTGTGAGTCCCCATGAGGAACACACATATAGGCAGTTTATGAGGATACCCTCCTGATTACTAGGTTTAGGGCTTTCAGTTTAGTCTCAAACAATTTCCTGAAAAACAACTTTGGCAACTTTTTTATCTTACTATGTTGCTCTAATCAAGCAAATTTACCAAAGCAAGGGGTGTGTTTCCAAACTGAATTTTTATGGTGGAAGGTGAAGATTAATTTGTGTCAGTTGACCTAATTTCAGCTACTTGCTATATAGAATTCTGGACTTTGAGTCACTTTATTCAACAGACAATAATTAAGCAGATACTCTGTGCCAGACACTCTTCTTATTCCATTTAAGCCCCACAGCCACTCTATGTGGGCACTATAGTATTATTGTTGTCCCATTTCACAGATGGGGAAACTGAGCACAGAGAGGTCAAGTGACTTGCCCAGAATCACTTAGATAATAAATGAAGAAGCTGGGCTATGAATCCAGTCTGGCTTGAAAGTCTAGGATTTTAAGCACTATGCTGTACTACCGCTGAAGAGGTGCTCTGGACTAGAATATAATATATGCTTTCAAGTTGCTTACTGCCTAGTTGAGAAACAACATTTATTGATATAAATAGCTAGAGAGTGACTGACCAATTGTTTGCTACTTAGAAACACACTAGATGAGGAAAGGAATAGTCAGAGATGACTTTATAGGGGTTGAACCTTGGAGAGACTGAAGGTCATAGAGGATCTGGGTACTTGGAGAATAGCAATAATAATAATAATAATAGCAGTAATAATGGTTTCCATATAAGGAATCCCTATTATGTGCCTGACACTGTGTAATGCATATGGCACCTCTACAGGGTAGATTTTTTAAATCCCCACTTTACTGATGTGGAAAATGAACCACCCAGCATCACATAACAGGCTAAAATTTGCATCATGGCTTGTCTGGCCCTGAAGCCTGTGCCCTTTCTGCTGGCCACAGGAGCAAAATCTCTTGAGTGGTGATAAGCCTGACTGGACGGGCCTGGGGAGTTATTTTCTTAGTGGTTGCCCTGAAGATTACTGTACATCTCAGCCTATAGCAATCTAGTTTGGATTAATACTATCTTAACTTCAATAGTATATAAAAACTTTGCTTCTATCTATTTCCATTGTCTCCCCTTCCTTTTTGCTGTTATTGCCATATAAATTACATCTTTATTCATTGTATATCCACCATCATGGGTTTATAATGATTGCTTTATGAAGTTATCTTTTATATCAGATAAGAGAAAAAGGAGTTACAAACAATGCTATAGAGGAAATGTTTGTGTTCCCTCAAAATTCATATACAGAAGCTCTAATGTGGTGGTATTTGAAAGTGGAGACTTTGGGAGGTAATTAGATTATGAGGGTGGAGCCCTCATGATGGGATTAGTGTCCTTATAGGAAGGGGAAGAGAGCTAGTTCTCTCTCTGCTCTCCACCACATAAGGATATAGCAAGAAAGCAGCTGTCTACAAGCCAGGAAACTGGCCCTCACCAGAATGCCACCATGCTGGCACCCTGATCTCAGACTTCCCAGTCTCCAAACTTGTGAGAAATAAATCTGTTGTTTAAGTTATTCAGTCTACGGTAATTTGTTACAGTAGCCAGAGCTGACTATGACAAACAAAAAAAATCTTTTTATAATATCTGCTATATTTACCTATGTAGTTACATTTATTGGTGCTCTTTATTTCTTCATGTGGATTTGAGTTACTGTCTAGTAACCTTTCATTTCTGAAGGACTCCTTTTAGCATTTCTTGTAGGGAAGGTTTTTTAGTGACAAATTATCTCAGTTCTTGTTTATCTGGAATGTCTTAATTTCTCCTTCAGTTTTGAAGGACAGTTTTGTGGATATAGAATTCTTAATTGACAGTTTTTTTCCTTTCAGCACTTTAATATATCATCTCATTGCCTTCTGGCCTTGATGGTTTCTGATGAGAAATCTCTTATTGAGAATTCCATATGATTTGAGATGTGGATTAGCTCATTGCTGAAAAAATTATCCTTTCTTCACTCTTTTGCTTTTGTACCTTTGTTGAATATCAGTTGTCCACATGTATATGGGTCTATCCTGTTCCACTGGTATAATTTTCTATCTTTATGTCAAGATCAAATTGCCTTGATTGCTGTAACTTTACAATAAACCTTGAAATCAGGTATTATTAGCCCTCCAACTTTGTTCTTCAACATTCTTTAGCTTCTCCCTTTCCATTCCCTAATTCCCTCTCTTATGCTTTAAATTAGCCAATAAAGAGTGAACCTGTGAAACCCTAAACACCCCACCCTTGGGCCCTAACAAAGGCAGAGCCCCAGGTTTGTGCTCTCTGTCTCTCTCAACCTGTGACCTTGCTTCATGACCCTTGAGTGTGCTGTGTACCCTCCAGGACCTATGAGTAGTAAATCTTGTTCCTCAAAGCTCCCTGATGGTTTCTGGCTGAAGTGTGTACTGCAACCATTATAAGAACCACACGGGCTAGTCCAGCCACAACACCGGCCCCACAAGCTTGGGTGAGTGCCTCAGGTGTTCCTAGTTCCTAGGCAAGAGCATCACCATCAACAGGATGGGACCAAACAGCAGGGGGGAACACAATTCAGCCCATAACAGTGGTCTGTCTTGTTAAATGTTCCATGTGAACTTCAGAAGAATGTGTGTATTCTTTTGTTGTTGGATTCAGTGTTCTATAAATGTTATTAGGTTAAATTGGTTGACAGTGTTGTTCAAGTATTCTATATTCTTACTGATTTTTTCTTCATTGTTTTATCAATTCTTACAAGAGAAGAGTTGAAATATCAGATTAAATTGTGGATTTGTTTATTTCTCTTTGCAGTTCTGTTTTTGCTTTGTGTATTCCAAAGCTCTGTTATTGATGTGTAAACATTTAGGATTGGTATGTCCTCTTGATGGATTAACCGCTTTATTATTTTTAATATACACTTTTAAAATATTTATTTATTTATTTATTTAATTTA
The DNA here is from genome assembly GCF_009873245.2 of Balaenoptera musculus. Taxonomy (NCBI): domain Eukaryota; kingdom Metazoa; phylum Chordata; class Mammalia; order Artiodactyla; family Balaenopteridae; genus Balaenoptera; species Balaenoptera musculus. The sequence goes on from NC_045788.1 coordinate 60,739,058, forward strand.
TGGCTGTGTTGGGTCTTCGTTTCTGTGCGAGGGCTTTCTCTAGTTGTGGCAAGCGGGGGCCACTCTTCATCGCGGTGCACGGGCCTCTCACTATCGCGGCCTCTCTTGTTGCGGAGCACAGGCTCCAGACGCGCAGGCTCAGTAGTTGTGGCTCACGGGCCTAGTTGCTCCGTGGCATGTGGGATCTTCCCAGACCAGGGCTCGAACCCGTGTCCCCTGCATTGGCAGGCAGATTCTCAACCACTGCGCCACCAGGGAAGCCCCGCTTTATTATTTTTAAATGATCTTGATTTTTGGTCAGATTCTTTGTCCTGAGACCCACTTTGTTTTTATATTAACATTGTCATTCTGGCTTTCTTTTAATTAGTGTTATTAGTTTGGGATATCTTTTTCCATCCTTTTACTTTTACTCTATTTGTGTCTTTATACTGTCAGATAAAATGAGGCATATTAAAAACTTTTTAAGTTCATTTGAGCAAAACTCAATTCAGATCGGGCAGGGCCAAACCAGAAGTAGTTGGGAGAGCTCCGCTGACAAAAGCTAGGGGAAAGACTTTTCTAGAGAAGAGGCACAAGCAAAGCAAGGAAATTATTTGATTTGTTATAGCTTAAGTGCTTGCATTATTTGAGAGAGCCAAGCTGGCTGTTTGTGATTGGTTGTCCTTAGGTTTCAGTTTCTTAACCTTGAGGCATTTCCGGTGTAGGTTTTGGTTTGCTTACATAGGCTACTAAGGCATTAAAGCCACCTCAGTCTAAAGGCCTCCTTGTTTAACAATATTTAAGGTGGGTTTCTTGTAGGTCACAAGGGCAGTCTTTTTTCTTCTTCTTTTATTTTTAAAATATCCAATTTGATAACAACCCCCTTTTAATAGGGGTGTTCAAATCATGATTATTGATATGGTTACATTTATATCTACCATCTTGGCAACTGTTTTCTATTTTTCCTACCTGTTTGTGGTCTCATTTCTCCACCCACTCTTGGATTAGCTGTTTTTTTAAATTCCATTTTATCTCATCTGTTGGCTTATTAGTTATAACTCTGTCATTTTATTTTAAGGTTTGCTTTAGAGTTTATGGTATATATCTTTACGGTATCACAGTGTACCTTCAGATGATCTTAATACCACTTCACATAGAAGAATCTTACTACAGTGTACTTGTTTTTTCCCTCTTGGCCTCTGTTCTCTTGTCATACGTTTTAATTCTGTATATGTTATAAACTCCACAACATATTCTTGTTCTTTTTTTATTTAAATAGTCAATTATCTTTTAAGGAGACATAAATAATGAGGGGAAAAAGCTTCAGTACTTACTTATGTGATTACCATTTCCTGCAGTCTTCACTCCTTTGTGTAGATCCTTGAGTTTGTTGTTGCTACAGTTAGCCTAAGTACACCATGCACTTCAGATTCCTCAAGTGTTACCTGTGTGTAAGGTATGGCATTGTTTGACCAAATGTTTTTCTCAATGTGTGCTGCACCCTCAGCTTTAGGTCTTCCCTGGTATGTGTCAGAGTCTCTCCATGCCCTTGTAGCTCTCCCAGCAGACTCCACTGTTACTTGATAGTCAGTGCTTGTTAGCCTGGGGCTGGGGACTGAGCTGTGAGGTGCTCTGTTCTAAGTCTCAGGCAGGCATGCACTCTGTCCCTGGGTCTTGAGGGGGTGTGACCTTCAAAGTGTTTCTATCCCTCCCCCAGCAGTAGTTTTGGGCACAGCACATATTCCCACCTCTCTCCCAGGATCAGAGGTTTGGTTTTTATTCCATTATTTTTCCCCAGCTGCAGTTGGATTTACCAGCCCTGTAAGGGTGTGTTTATTGCCTGTTCTTGGGCAGCTGGTTCTACTTTTGTTCTGTCAGAAATATGGGGCAATAGGATCCAAGCCTTGTCTCATGTCTTTCCTGCAGCAACTGATATTCCCCTTCCCCAGGCTATGCCCTCAAGGATGCTTTCTCAGGACTTCTACTAATCTTTTTTGTGAGTGCCCAGTGAGACCACTGGAGGAGAAAAGTCTGCACGTGGATGCAAATATTCATTATGTCTGTGGTCCCTGGGTTTCTATTTTCTCTTGCAAGCCTACACTGGGCCACTAACAAATTTAGCAGAACTCTCTTTGCCAGCATATAGCAGTGCCTGCTCCAGGTAGGCAAGTGCTTGGAGTTCCATCTCTCTTTGTAGGTGCCTCTCTTTCCTTGGTCTTCAGGCTATATAGGTGCCGGGTGAACTCAGCTCTCTCATGGGTCCACAAAAAGTTGTGGATTTGCATATTTTCCAGATTATCTGATCTTGCAAGTGTGGGGATAGTGCTCTTTCTAGCTTTCTACATCTCAAGCAGAAGATTTTTAATAGCTGCATAGAGTTCCATTGTATGTCAGTACAATATTTTATCAATCAGCTTTTTATATTTAATATATTTGTTATCTGTTGTTAACAAAACTTAGGTGGTTAAAACAGCAAACATTTATTATCTCATGGCCCTCTGGTAGTAAATTCAAGAGTGGTTTCGCTGGGTTCTTCTCGCTCCAGGTCTCTCATGAAGTTTCAGCCAAGACATCAGCTGGAGCTGAAGCCATCTGAAGGCTTGACTAGGGCTGGAGAGTCTACCCCCCAGGGGCTCACACACATGGCTGTTGGCAGGAGGCTTCAGTTCCTGCCACGCAGGTCTCTCCTTTGGGCTGCTTCAGTGTTCTCTCAATATGGCAGCTGGCTTCTACAGTGAGTAACCCAAGAGGGAGAATGAGGAAAAAACTAAAATGCTTTTTATAACCTAGACCTGAAAGTCAATGAGCATCATTTCCACCACATTCTATTTCCTGAGTCATTAGTACAGCCCACACTTAAAGAGAAGGTAATTTGACTCCACTCTTTGAAGGAAGGAGTCTCAATCTGGGGATACATTTTTACACAACCACAGACATTTAGGTTGTTTCCAATTTCTCACTACATGTTTTCCTGTTAAAAGTGATCCTAAAATGAACATCTGTACATATAATTCTTTGCTCATTTGTATGAGTTGATCATTAAAATAAATTCCTAGAAGTGGAACTGTTGGATCAAATCATATACTTATTTTAAATTTTTGAAAGCTGTTACAAATTCTCTTCTAAAATGATAGTACTAATTTACACTCTTACCAACAGTGTATGAGAGTGCTGGTTTTCCTATAGCTTCTCCAACACTGGGTATTATCAAAGTTTTAAATGTTGGACAGTCTGATAATGAAAAATGATTGGCCTCTTTTCATATATTTACTGGATTTTGAATTTTTTCCCTATGTATTCATGTCCTTTGCCCATTTCTTTTTCCATTGTTATTGATTTGTAAACACTCTTTGTACACCAAGGAAATTAGTCTTGTGTCATATGTTTTGAAAATGTATTTACCTTTTGAGTTTCAATTTTTCCTATTTTCTACATATAAGTTTTTGCCTCTTACATAGCTTAATTTGTCAAGATTTTCCTTTGTAGCTTCTGGTTTTAGTTTTTGCCTGGAAAGACTTTATCCTATTCAAGATTCTTTTTAAAATGTTGTGACTTTCATGATTTCTTTTCTTTTTTTTTGGCTGTGTTGGGTCTTCGTTTCTGTGCGAGGGCTTTCTCTAGTTGTGGCAAGTGGGGGCCACTGTTCATCGCGGTGCACGGGCCTCTCACTATCATGGCCTCTCTTGTTGTGGAGCACAGGCTCCAGACGCGCAGGCTCAGTAGTTGTGGCTCACGGGCCTAGTTGCTCCGTGGCATGTGGGATCTTCCCAGACCAGGGCTTGAACCCGTGTCCCCTGCATTGGCAGGCAGATTCTCAACCACTGCGCCACCAGGGAAGCCCCCATGATTTCTTTAAGTCACACACTTGAACAATAGTGAAACAAAGCAGAACCCTGTGGGAAGGGAGCAATGCAGAGACAAAGGAGGAGCAGTCAAGAAACAATAGTGCAGCCCTGGGGCAGGTCCTGGTTCCACCTCAAGGGATACACATAACAATATCTTTGAGCTCTTTACAGAATTAAAACGCCCAACAAATGGAAGATGTTAGCATTCTTCATTCCAGATTAAAGGAACCACAGAAGCTCATCAGGAGACCACCTGAGGCCAGATTAAAGGAGTGCAGGCCCTGCACACACCCTAATCCTTATCAGCAACTCTGGCCTTGAACCATTGCTATAAAACTGCTCACCAAATCCCTCTGGGATGAGGACACACTGTTTTTGAGAGGCACAAGCCCACTGTGCCCCCTTTGCCTGGCAAAGCAATAAAGTTATTCTTTCTACTTCACCCAAAATTCTGTCTCTGAGATTCGATTTGGCACCAGTGCACAGAGGCCGAGGTTTTGGCATTGATATGAATGATTTTAAGGGCTGAGGTAAATTTACTATTATTTTTTCCATATTGCTATCCAGTGGTCCAAACACCACTTTTACAAAACATTTATCTTTTTGGTTCAGAACTAATTTGAAATGCCTTTTTTATAAATTCTGAGATGTATCTGGGTCCATTTCAAGATTCTCTACCCTGTTTTCCTTTTGTTAATTTCCATGGTATATGTTCCCTGGCAAATTAAAATATTATGGTATAAACCTACAATTCTTGCTACTTTTATAATAGCCATATTTGAAAAGCTTATCCATAGACAAAAACAGCTACCAGATTAAAGATGCAATTGACAAATATTTTGTAGAGGATTAGTGAAACTATATTTTAAAAAGCTTTCTATCCTCATCTGACAATAAACTTGGAACTCAAGAGACACTTGATACTTGTTGACTGATAAGCAAATGCTAGTGTGGTAACTTAGAATCTTGGCCTAGGAGTTGGAAAACATGGATTCTAGTTCCTCCTCTGCTGCAGGCTGGCTGGGTGACACTGACGCACAGTAATAAAGTTGTAGTTGGGCAATGGCCTCCTAGCTAGCTTCCCAATACTTCTTGCAGCTTGGTGTGGCCATGCAACAAAGCTTTCACTAAGGGAATATAAGAAAAGATTTTGCGTGCCACTTGCACACTGGGCCTTAAAATATTACGCATGCGTATCTTCCAAGTTCTTTCCTCTTCCTGCGATCTGGAAACTGGACATTCCTGAGACCTGCTTTTGATGATGTAGGCAAAGACAATGCTCTAGCAGATGGCAGAAAAACCAGAAGGAAGGAACCTGGGCCACTAAATGACCGTGTGGAGCACAGCAGCCTGCAGGCCCAACCCAGGTGGTTTCACAAGACAGAAATATTCTTTAAGTCACTCTATTGTTGGATATCTTTGTTACAGCAGCTTACTCTTTCCCTTTACACATGGGATGTTATATTCCACTAAGAAAAGGGTTCTGTAGTCAAATAAGTTTGGGAAATCATGAGCTTAACAAAAGTATACAGACTTTCTTCCTGAAAGAGTTCTCAGCTCCTTTAATCTACTAATTGGGATCAACCAAGAGAGGAGTAGAACATGTAGTGTTTTTTTTTTTCTTTTGGCCATGCCATGTGGCTTGCAGGATCTTAGTTCCCTGACCAGGGATCGAACCTGTGGCCCCTGTAGTGGAAGTGCAGAGTCCTAACCACTGGATGGCCAGGGAATTCCCCTGTGTAGTATTTCTTTTCTAACCTCTTTATTGGAGTATAATTGCTTTACAGTGTTTAGTTTCTGCTGTATAACAAACTGAATCAGCTATATGTATACAGATATCCCCATATCCTCTCCCTCTTGCATCTCCCTCCCACCCTCCCTATCTCACCCCTCTAGGTGGTCACAAAGCACTGAGCTGATCTCCCTGTGCTATGTAGCTGCTGCCCACTAGCTATCTATTTTACATTTGGTAGTGTATATATGTCAGTGCTACTCTCTCACTTTGTCCCAGCTTACCCTTCCCCCTCCCTGTGTCCTCAAGTCCATTCTATACATCGGCATCTTTATTCCTGTCCTGCCCCTAGGTTCATTGAACCATTTTTTTTTTCAGATTCTCTATATATGTGTTACCATATGGTATTTGTTTTTCTTTCTGACTTTCTTCACTCTGTATGACAGACTCTAGGTCCATCCACATCACTACAAATAACTCAATTTCGTTTCTTTTCATGGCTGAGTAATATTGTGCCACATCTTCTTTATCCATTCATCTGTCGATGGATACTTAGGTTGATTCCATGTCCTGCCTACTGTATATAGAGCTGCAATGAACATTGCGGTACATGTCTCTTTTTGAATTATGGTTTTCTCAGTGTATATGCCTAGTAGTGGGATTGCTGGGTCATATGGTAGTTCTATTTTTAGTTTTTTAAGGAACCTCCATACTGTTCTCCATAGTGGCTGTATCAATTTACTTTCCCACCAACAGTGTAAGAGGGATCCCTTTTCTCCACACCCTCTCCAGCAATTATTGTTTGTAGATTTTTTGATGGTGGCCATTCTGACCAGTGTGAGGTGATACCTCGTTGTAGTTTTGATTTGCATTTCTCTAATGATTAGTGATGTTGAGCATCTTTTCATGTGTTGTTGGCAATCTGTATATGTTCTTTCTTCTTTGGAGAAATGTCTATTTAGGTCTTCTGCCCATTTTTGGATTGGGTTATTTTTTTTTTTTGGTATTGAGCTGCATGAGCTGCTTGTATACTTTGGAGATTAATCCTTTGTCAGTTGCTTCATTTGCAAATATTTTCTCCCATTCTGAGGGTTGTCTTTTTGTCTTGTTTACGGTTTCCTTTGCTGTGCAAAAGCTTTCAAGTTTCATAGGTCCCATTTGTTTATTTTTGGTTTTATTTCCATTTCACTAGGAGGTGGGTTAAAAAGGATCTTGCTGTGATTTATGTCAAAGAGTGTTCTTCCTATGTTTTCCTCTAAGAGTTTTATAGTGTCTGGCCTTACATTTAGGTCTTTAATCCATTTTATTTTCATGTATGGTGCTAGGAAGTGTTCTAATTTCATTCCTTTACATGTAGCTGTCCAGTTTTCCCAGCACCACTTATTGAAGAGGCTGTCTTTTCTCCACTGTATATTCTTGCCTCCTTTATCAAAGATAAGGTGACTATAGGTGCGTGGGTTTATCTCTGGGCTTTCTATCCTGTTCCATTGATCTATATTTCTGTTTTTGTGCCAGTACCATACTGTCTTGATTACTGTAGCTTTGTAGTATAGTCTGAAGTCAGAGAGCCTGATTCCTCCAGCTCCGTTTTTCTTTCTCAAGATTGCTTTGGCTATTTTGTGTTTCCATACAAATTGTGAGATTTTTTATTCTAGTTCTGTGAAAAATGCCAGTGGTAGTTTGATAGGGATTGCATTGAATCTGTAGATTGCTTTGGGTAGTAGAGTCATTTTCACAATGTTGATTCTTCCAATCCAAGAACATGGTATATCTCTCCATCTATTTGTATCATCTTTAATTTCTTTCATCAGTGTCTTATAATTTTCTGCATACAGGTCTTCTGTCTCCTTAGGTAGGTTTATTCCTAGATACTTCATTCTTTTTGTTGCAATGGTAAATGGGAGTCTTTTCTTAATTTCACTTTCAGATTTTTCATCATTAGTGTATAGGAATGCCAAGAGATTTCTGTGCATTAATTTTGTATCCTGCAACTTTGCCAAATTCATTGATTAGTTCTAGTAGTTTTCTGGTATAGTATCTTTAGGATTCTCTATGTATAGTATCATGTCATCTGCAAACAGTGACAGCTTTACTTCTTCTTTTCCGATCTGGATTCCTTTTATTTATTTTTCTTCTCTGATTGCTGCAGCTAAAACTTCCAAAACTATGTTGAATAATAGTGGTGAGAGTGGGCAACCTTGTCTTGTTCCTGATCGTAGTGGAAATGGTTTCATTTTTTTACCATTGAGGACAATGCTGGCTGTGGGTTTGTCATATATGGTCTTTATCATGTTGAGGTAAGTTCCCTCTATGCCTACTTTCTGGAGGGTTTTTATCATAAATGGGTGTTGAATTTTGTCAAAAGCTTTTTCTGCATCTATTATCATATGGTTTTTATCCTTCAGTTTGTTAATATGGTGTATCACATTGATTTGCATATATTGAAGAATCCTTCCATTCCTGGGATAAACCCCACTTGATCATGGTGTATGATCCTTTTAATGTGCTGTTGGATTCTGTTTGCTAGTATTTTGTTGAGGATTTTTGCATCTATGTTCATCAGTGATATTGGCCTGTAGTTTTCTTTTTTTGGTGACATCTTTGTCTGGTTTTGGTATCAGGGTGATGGTGGCCTCATAGAATGACTTTGGGAGTGTTCCTCCCTCTGCTATGTTTTGGAAGAGTTTGAGAAAGATAGGTGTTAGCTCTTCTCTAAATGTTTAAGAGAATTCACGTGTGAAGCCATCTGGTCCTGGGCTTTTGTTTGTTGGAAGATTTTTAATCAGAGTTTCAATTTCAATGCTTGGGATTGGTCTGTTTATATTTTCTTTTTTGTCCTGGTTCAGTCTCGGAAGGTTGTGCTTTTCTAAGAATTTGTTCATTTCTTCCAGGTTGTCCATTTTCTTGGCATATAGTTGCTTGTAGTAATCTCTCATGATCTTTTGTATTTCTGCAGGGTCAGTTGTTACTGCTCCTTTTTTATTTCTAATTCTGTTGATTTGAGTTTTCTCCCTTTTTTTCTTGATGAGTCTGGCTAGGGGTTTATCAATATTGTTTATCTTCTCAAAGAACCAGCTTTTAGTTTTACTGATCTTTGCTATTGTTTCCTTCATTTCTTTATCATTTATTTCTGATCTGATCTTTATGATTTCCTTCTTTCTGCTAACTTTGGGGGGGGGTTTTTTTGTTCTTTCTTCTCTAATTGCTTTAGGTGTAAGGTTAGGTTGTTTACTTGAGATTTTTCTTGTTTGTTGAGGTAGGATTGTATTGCTATAAACTTCCCTCTTAGAACTGCTTTTGCTGCATCTCATAGGTTTTGGGTCGTTGTGTTTTCATTGTCATTTGTTTCTAGGTATTTTTTTGATTCCCTCTGATTTCTTCAGTGATCTCTTGGTTATTTAGTGGCATATTGTTTAGCCTCCATGTGTTTGTATTTTTTACAGTTTTTTCCCTATAATTGATATCTAGTCTCATAGTGTTGTGGTTTGAAAAGATACTTGATACAATTTCAATTTTTAAAAATTTCCCAAGGCTTGATTTATGACCCAAGATATGATCTATCCTGGAGAATGTTCCATAAGCACTTGAGAAGAAAGTGTATTCTGTTGTTTTGGGATGGAATGTCCTATAAATATCAATTAAGTCCATCTTGTTTAATGTATCATTTAAAGCTTGTGTTTCCTTATTTATTTTCATTTTGGATAATCTGTCCATTGGTGAATGTGGGGTGTTAAAGTCCCCTACTATGGTTGTGTTACTGTCGATTTCCCCTTTTATGGCTGTTAGCATTTGCCTTATGTACTGAAGTGCTCCTATGTTGGGTGCATAAATATTTACAATTGTTATATTTTCTTCTTGGATTGATCCCTTGATCATTATGTAGTGCCCTTCTTTGTCTCTCGAAAATAGTCTTTATTTTAAAGTCTGTTTTATCTGATATGAGAAATGCTACTCCAGCTTTCTTTTGATTTCCATTTGCATGGAATATCTTTTTCCATCCCCTCACTTTCAGTCTGTATGTGTCCCTAGGTCTGAAGTGGGTCTCTTGTAGACAGCATACATACAGGTCTTGTTTTTGTATCCATTCAGCCAGTCTGTGTCTTTTGGTGGGAGCATTTAATCCATTTACATTTAAGGTAATTATCGATATGTATGTTCCTATTACCATTTCTTAATTGTTTTGGGTTTGTTTTTGTAGGTCTTTTCCTTCTCTTGTGTTTCCTGCCTAGAGAAGTTCCTTTAGCATTTGTTGTAAAGCCGGTTTGATGGTGCTGAATTCTCCTAGCTTTTGCTTGTCTGTAAAGGTTTTAATTTCTCCATCAAATCTGAATGAGATTGTTGCTGGGTAGAATAATCTTGGTTTTAGGTTTTTTACCTTTCATCACTTTAAATATGTCCTGCCACTCCCTTCTGGCTTGCAGAGTTTTTGCTGAAAGATCAGCTGTTAACCTTATGGGGATTCCCTTGTATGTTATTTGTTGCTTTTCCTTTGTTGCTTTTAATATTTTTTCTTTGTATTTAATTTTTGATAGTTTGATTAATATGTGTCTTGGCATGTTTTTCCTTGGATTTATCCTGTATGGGACTCCCTGTGCTTCCTGGACTTGATTGACTATTTCTTTTCCCATGTTAGGGAAGTTTTCAACTATAATTTCTTCAAATATTTTCTCAGACAGTTTCTTTTCCTCTTCTTCTGGGACCCCTATAATTTGAATGTTGGTGCATTTAATGTTGTCCCAGAGGTCTCTGAGACTGTCCTCAATTCTTTTCATTCTTTTTTCTTTACTCTGCTCTGTGGTAGTCATTTCCACTATTTTATCTTCCAGGTTACTTATCCATTCTTCTGCCTCACTTATTCTGCTATTGATTCCTTCTAGAGAATTTTTAATTTCACTTATTGTGTTGTTCATCATTGTTTGTTTTCTCTTTAGTTCTTCTAGGTCCTTATTGAATATTTCTTGTATTTTCTCCATTCTATTTCCAAGATTTTGGATCACCTTTACTATCATTACTCTGAATTCTTTTTCAGGTAGACTGCCTATGTCCTCTTCATTTGTTTGGTCTGGTGGGTTTTTACCTTGCTCCTTCATCTGCTGCATAGTTCTCTGTCTTCCCATTTTGCTTAACTTACTGTGTTTGTGGTCTCCTTTTCATAGGCTGCAGGTTCGTAGTTCCCGTTGTTTTTGGTATCTGTCCCCAGTGGGTAAGGTTGGTTCAGTGGCTTGTGTAGGCTTCCTGGTGGAGGGGACTGGTGTCTCTGTTCTGGTGGATTAGGCTGGATCTTGTCTTTCTGGTGGGTGGGGCTGCATCTGGTTGTGTGTTTTGGGGTGTCTGTGAACTTAGTATGATTTCAGGCAGCCTCTCTGCTAATGGGTCGGGTTGTGTTCTTGTCTTGCTAGTTGTTTGGCATGGTGTGTCCAGCACTGTAGCTTGCTGGCCATTGGGTGGAGCTGGGTCTTAGCGTTGAGACAGAGATCTCTGGGAGAGCTCTCGCCAATTGACATTACTTGGAGCCAGGAAGTCTCTGGTGGTCCAATGTCATGAACTTGGCTCTCCCACCTCAGAGGCTCAGGCCTGACACTAGGCTGGAGCACCAAGACCCTGTCAGTCACTTGGCTTAGAAGAAAAGGGAAAAAAAAAGAAAGAAAAAAAAATTTTTTTTTAATTAAAAAATAATTAAAATTTAAGAAATAAAAAAGTAATAGAAAAAAAAGAGAGCAACTAAACCAACAAATAAATCCACCAGTGATAACAAGCGTTAAAAACTATACTAAGGTAAACATAAAAATCAGAAACCAGTCATTCGCAGACAGCAAACCCCAAGTCTACAGTTGCTCCCAAAGTCCACCGCCTCAATTTTGGGATGATTCATTGTCTATTCAGGTATTCCACAGATGCAGGGTACCTCAAGTTGATTGTGGGGATTTAATCCACTGCTGCTGAGGCTGCTGGGAGAAATTTCCCTTTCTCTTCTTTTGTTCGCACAGTTCCTGGGGTTCAGCTTTGGATTTGGCCCTGCCTCTGCGTGTAGGTCACCCTCAGGTTTCTGTTCCCGCCCAGAGAGGATGGAGTTAAAGCAGTGGCTGATTAGGGGGCTCTGGCTCACTCAGGCCGGGGGGGAGGGAGGCGTACGGTAGTTATAATTGGAATGCGGGGTGAGCCTGTGGCAGCAGAGGCCAATGTGATGTTGCACCAGCCTGAGGTGTGCCGTGTGTTCTCCCAGGGAAGTTGTCCCTGGATCATGAGACCCTGGCAGTGGCAGGCTGCACAGGCTCCCAGGAGGAGGCATGTGGATAGTGACCTGTGCTTGCACACAGGCTTCTTGGTGGCTGCAGCAGCAGTGTTAGCGTTTCATGCCCGGCTCTGGTGTCTGCGCTGATAGCTGCGGCTTGCGCCTGTCTATGGAGCTCATTTAGGCAGTGCTCTGAATCCCCTCTCCTCGCGCACCCTGAAACAATGGTCTCTTGCCTCTTAGGCAGTTCCAGACTTTTTCCCGGACTCCCTCCTGGCTAGCTGTGGCACATTAGCCCCCTTCAGGCTGTGTTCACGTAGCCAACCCCAGTCCTCTCCCTGGGATCTGACCTCGGAAGCCCGAGCCTCAGCTTCCAGTGTCTCAGGCTGGTGAGTGCTGGTTGGCACCGATCCTCTGTGCAGAAATCTCTCCGCTTTGCCATCTGCACCCCTGTGGCTGCGCTCTTCTCCATGGCTCCGAAGCTTCCCCCGTGCCCACCCCCAGTCTCCGCCAGTGAAGGGGCTTCCTAGTGTGTGGAAACTTTTCCTCCTTCGCAGCTCCCGTCCCTATTCTTTTGTCTCTGTTTTTTCTTTTTTTCTTTTGCCCTACTCAGGTATGTGGGGACTTTCTTGCATTTGGGAAGTCTGAGGTCTTCTGCCAGCGTTCAGTAGGCATTCTGTAGGAGTTGTTCCACATGTAGATGTATTTTTGATGTATTTGTGGGGAGGAAGGTGATCTCCACATCTTACTCCTCTGCCATCTTGAAGGTCCCCCCCTCCCTGTGTAGTATTTTTAAAGTGTATTTATTTTTAGATAATTCTTTTTCATTGTGGGATTAACTCACTGAATTCTTACACTCTTCTGCCTATGCTGTAAAATGTACTCTGGGAAGTGCTGGTTTAGAGGATCTCTAACTTTTCTCATCATTTCATAGTGCATGGCTGGTGTTTAGTGTGGACTCAGATTCTGCCAGATTTTACAGATCCTGGGCCAGAGCACTTTCACCTGGGGCTACAGCATTCCCACTCCTCAGCAACGTGTTGAAATGAGTCCCTCTAGCGGGCAACAGGTGATATGATGAATTGAACGACTAGTAAAAGAAGGCTGGGGGATTTATCTGATGGTTTTGGGTTCTTTTCCATTTACCCAAACAAAATGATGATACAAATTTCACTCATAGAAGAGCCACCCTCTGTTTTTTCTTTTTTTCCCTTGTTTTTAAGAAGTCTAAAAATTTCAAAACTGTATTTCAGTTCCAGGAGCTGCAGTTTACCATTTTCCCAACACTTCCATAACCAGCCTCATCACACAGCAGCAGGGTTGTGTGCTCCCACAGTATGTGTCACACCGTGTTGTGATGATCTGTTTCCACATCTGTCTCCCACAACTGGACTGAGGAACCTCTCACTCATCTTCATACCTCCTTGGTCTCTCCCGACGCTGGCACCTTCATTAGGATGGATGTGCTCAGGAAATAGGTGTTGAATGAAAGGAGAGAATACATACATAAATAAATAAATATTCTTATGGTCAAAATGGAACAAGGTGGGTTGGAAAATAATGCAGGTAGAAGGAAGTAAGATTTCCTATAGATTTGGGAAGAACTTTATTTTTGTGTGCAAATAGTAAATATTGTATCCTACCAATCTGAAACACATTCTACCATAAGACAGATACTTTGTTGTTAGGAAAGGGGGCATGAGAGCGGGGACCCACCACATAGTTCAACTTTCTGAAAAATTTCAAACACTCTGCTAGATAATCGTGCCAAGGAGCCCCTCCCTGATGGTCTATTCCTCAGTCTCTGCCCTTTTTGGCCACCCAGTCAAAGGGCTTCTTTATGGACACACTATTTTGGTTTTCTTGAATTCTACAGTGATGTTCCCGAGTCTCATGGGAGACACTCCCCAGGTGCCTGCTGACCCACTCCATTCCAGGAACGAATCAGGGGACTGAAAACTCAGCCAGATCCCTCATCCAGTGAAAAGTTAAAATCAAAGCACCCTAACAATTCCAAAAGCAACTAAATCCAAAACTACCTCTAAAACTAAACAACTCCAGAGCTCAGGGTGCTGGTTATTAGCCATGATCGCTCAGCTCCCCGCCCACCCTCTGCTCTCTGCTTTGTGGTTGGGGCCATTCGCCTCCTTTGCCAGCTGCTCCTTGTCAGCCTGGGCCAATAGGGCAGAGGAGCAGAGACTGGTAGAGGGGAGAGGGCTTTGCTCCTCCCTGTGTGCCTGGGTTCCCTTCAGCATTGCCCTAGCAACTGGCCTTCACCCTGAGAGCCCCAGTCAGTTCCAGAAGCTGCAGCTTACCATTTTCCCAGCACTTCCATAACCAGCCTCATCATGCCCCTTCCTCTAGCACCAGCTGGCAGCAGGGTTCTGCATCCAGTTCCCAGGCCCGCCTTCAAGTTCCTGGGGGCACCTGGGGAATGCCACCGCCCCCCCCCCCACCAGAGGGCTACCCTCAGCCATGTGGGGCCCCCAACCTCTTCCCTTGTTCCCTCTGCCCTTGGGCTGGTAGCTGCTTCTTATAGTTAGAATCTTCATAATATATCATTATCATTATCTTGTTATCTTTTTTTCCCCATTAAAATCTCCAGTAGCTGGATAGCACTTCCTTATAGTAAATCCTTTCTGTTAAAATAACTAGTATAGTGTCTCTCTTGATTGGATCCTGACTGATGAACTAAATAATTGTAATACTAAATAATTCTGAAAATAAACCTGAAAATAAAATAACTAAAAATAGTGAATAGAAAAAAAATTGAATGACAAAGAGAGAACTGAAAAGAAATAACTGAGAATAAGTAACTCTGAAAATAACTCAGAAACTAAATAGCTCAAAATTTCTAAAACTAAAAAACTCAAAATATAATGTTCAAAAATGCAACAACTGAAAATAAAATAATTTAAAACCAAATAACTAAAAAATAAAAAATACCCAAATAACAAATGAATGTAAAAATAACACAGAATCTAAAATAAGTGAAAATAAATCACTGTGAATATAAGTAACTCTAAAACCAAATAACTAGGGGAAAAACCCCAAAATAATGACAGGTATTTTATCCTGAAAATAAAGTAATTCAAAAACTTCCAATGAGTTTTTACTATTCAAATAAGTAACTGTAAAAATAAATAATTCAAAAATGCCAATAACTAAAAATAGAATAACCATGAAAATAAATAACTCAGATATTAACAATTGTAAAGACAGATAATTAAAAATGAATAGTTCTAAAGCTAATTTGGAAATATATAACTATTAAAACAAAGTAACTATAAATAACTGAAAATAAATAACTCAAAAACTAAGTAACTTTAAAAACAAAATAATTATAAACAGGTAACTTTAAAGCTATAAGATTAAATAACTAGAAAACTAAAAACAAATGAAAATTAACTAATGAAACTAAAAATAAATAACCGAAGATAACTGAAACTAAAAACTAACGAGTCTGAACGTAAATATCTCAGAAGTTAACCTGTAACCAACCCTCGCTAAAAGGAAACAATCCTGGAACAAAGTAACACAAGTATCACATGAACATTCCTGTGGGGATTAAGGGAGGCGAACACAGGGCTGCCATGCGGAGTCTGAGCAGCTCTGATCAGAGGTTCTCAACCTAGCTCCCCACTCCCACCCCAGGAGAAATTTGGCAATGTCTGAAGGCATTTTTGATTGTCGTAATTTGGGTGAGTGGGTGGGGGGGGGTGTTACAGGCATCTAGTGGGTAGAGGCCAGAGATGCTCCCAAACATCCTACAAGGCACAAGAAGTACCAACAAAGAAGTATCCAGCCCGCAAAGTCAAAAGTGCCAACATTGAGAAACCCTGCGCTCAGCTCTCCAACACTGGATTATGCTAACCTCCAAAAGGCACGTCTACCGAGCAGCTCGAGGTTCTCCGCGGGGTCCGCAACCAAGCCGGCTGCGCTCGTGCAGGCGCGCCTCTAACGGCGCAAGGTTCTCCACGGGCTCTGCGCCAAGTCCCTGCGCAGGAGTGCCTCAGCACCTGCAGGTTCTCCACGGGGTCTGCGCCGAGTCCCTGCGCGAGCGGGGTTGCACCGGGAGGGGTGGGCTCTGCGGGCGGACAGGGACCGCTCCTTAGGCTCCGGCAAGATGGTCCTGTTGCCCCCGGGCAGGGCAGCGGATCCCCAGGCTCCAGGGCCCCTTTGCTGCTTCTGCTTAAGGGCGGGCCGGCCTCCGCATCCACAGCAGTGGCTCCCGGGAATGCAGGCGGCCGGGGCGGCTGGGTTGTCTGGGACGAGTGTCAGTTCTCTGCGGAGGGCGGCCTCAGGCCCCCTTCCAGCGCCCGCACTGCCTCTACTCGAAAACCGGTCTCCCCACTGGGGGCGAGCAAGCCAGCGGACATCCCAGGGGTCTCCTCAGTTTTGTTTGTGGCCCTGAAATTCCAAGAAGAAAGACGAGCAATGGCTAACAAGTTCGCTTACTTTTCTTTCCGCTTCACACTCACGTGTCCTCCTCTTCGCCGCCCTCTTTCTCTCCCTGGATGCTTTCTTCCGTTTCCTGAACAGACTTGGAGGTTTCATAACTGTCGTCCAACTGGCAAAGCCCCGAGAGCTGGAAGGGAAGGGACAGGGGTGTAATGCTGCGGTTGGGTTGGGGGGCGGGTCCGGTCCACACGGCAATCCCCGCTGGCAGGGCGGGGCCACCCCAGCTTTCCTATGGGGCCACTCAGGTCCTCAGCAAGAGACCCTAATTTTGGCCAGAAACCAGGGGAACGCTAAGGAGCCGGGGATGCGGGGCCTGCTGGGCTGGGGGTCTGAGCCGCTTTGCAGATCCAGTGACCTCAGCTTCCCGGATTAGGCCGAGTCCTTAATGGGTGAGAATCATGTAAAGGAGGCAGAGGGAAGGAGGAGAGGAAGAGGGGGCAGGAGAAGCTGATGAACAGGAATGAGGGAAAATATGAAAGAGGTAAGAAGGAAAGAAATTTACACTCAGAGCACTGCTCTCCTTTTCCGTATCTTCTGGACCTTCACAATTGTCAAAGTTTTCCATGGAGATAAACTCCCTGCTGGAGCAACCTTGGGGAAAGAAAAGGAAGAATTTGGCCGGCCGTGGGGGAGAGGGCGTGGGAGGACAGGCCACGCAGCCTATGGCAGGACGGAATGGGCAGCACCGGTCCCCAGGAACCCATTCTCGCCATCTCTCCCTCCTCTCCTGGGACTGCACTGCTTCACCTGGGCCGGGAGGAGGGGGCCTGTGATCTCCGGGTTCCCTTTTCCAGCTCAAAATTCTGTAACTGTGAGAAGACATGTCCTACCTCACAGTCCTACCTCCTTGTCCTCCAAGAAAACGGTCATTGTCTTTTTGTGCTTGACGACCTTCCTGCCTTCCCTCCTTCCCGCCCTCCTTTCTTCCTTATGTCCTTCTCTCCCCTGATTACTGCCCATTTCCCATTTCCTTGGCAGCCTCTGCCAGAAGTCACTGCTCTCCCCGTGGGAAAATCAGAGGGACAGAAAGTACATCCTGCCTCTCTCGCCGATGAATGATTAACTTACCAATTAGCCACACCACTGTGTACCTGTTCTGTGCCAGGGCTGTTAAAGACACTGGGGAGGAACAGCAAATCCCACCAAATACTGAGCCTGCTGTATGTCTGCTGGGATGTCAGGCATTTGTCAAAAGTTAAGCCTCACACAGCTGTAAGGACCTTAGCCCCATTTTACAGACGAGAAACTGAACTGAGAGAAAAATCACCCCGCTAAGTTCCGTTCTCCTGTAAACACTGCAGTTGAAATCTACACATTTCTACTTTTTTTTTTGTTTTGGTGCCGTGCCAACAAGCTTGTGGGATCTTAGTTCCCCGACCAGAGATTGAACCCAGAGATTGAACCCAGGCCCTCGCAGTGAGAGCGCGGAGTCCTAACCACTGGACCGCCGGGGAATTCCCTACACATTCCTACTCTAAAGACAGGATCTCTGTCCCCACAATGCTCCCAAGTCAGCTTAGGGAGACGAGCATCTGCAGAGAGATCTTGATCTGAGGGAGCCCCAGGTTGAGCGTCAGCTGAATCCAACCCATCCCGCAGGAATCTGAGCGCAGGAGAGAGTTTCAGTTCCGGTGAGAATGCAGGGGGAGGGGCCTTGTGGGCAGAGGACGGGCGCAGGAGCGGAGCGGAGCGGAGCGGAAGGAGCCTGCAGTTGCGGTGCGGGGGGGGCCTAGTATCTCCGGGAGCAGGCAGCCCGCAAGAGGGAGCTCCCGACCTGCCGCCCAGAGGCCCCCGCCAAGCTGCGTTCGGGGCCGGGATCCTCCCCGGAGCAGGGCAGGGAGGGCTGTGCGAGCACGACGGGGAGCAGCCGGGCGGCCGCTTCCTGGAGGCCTCCAGAGACCCCGCCGGACGACGCAGGGGCAAAGCCTGGTTTAATTCCTGCTCCTGGGACGTGGTGGGGTGAGCGGAGGGAGCGTGGAGGAGAAAGTGGCTCTGGGAGGCGCCTCCCACCGCCCTCCTCCAGATATGGCTGCGGGGCATCCGCAGTAACCCCCAGAGACGCCTCTTTAAGGCGGTCATCCAGCGTGGGTCCCCTTAGACCAGGAGCAGACAGTGAGGACGGAGGGATGGCGGTCTTGCTGGAAGGCTCTTAGGGAGGAACCAGAGCAGGAGCAGTTGCGCCCTTGACCACCCCCTGCGTGAATAGAAGAGCTGCGTCTCCAGGGGCCGTGGCCTCAGTGCCCCAGGCAATGCCGGGTGCCAGGGACCCCAGAGCCGCCCGCTGGGAGGAGCCCGGGGTGGTAGTGGGGCTGGGTGGCAACATGGGAACTGAAAGACGTGAGGACGAGTTCCAGCCATTCCTCGAGGTAAGTGAAATGATGACCTGGTGCCGGGGCTGCTTCCCCCTCTCTCCTGTGGACCCTGCAGGATGGGGAGGGTGAGGGGGCTTCAGCCAGGCACAGGGCTGGCACAGAGGGGCCCTCACACACTTGGCCACGCGTTGACTGCATTATTTCGGGATCAGCCAGGCCATCATCCCCCGCCTCCAGGTAAGGATTTGCCTGAGCTGGAAAGAGGACCAATCCTCCGAGCACAGTCAAGACCCAGATGCCACCTCCCTGCTGGGGACCGGCAGTGCACATGGGCTCCTCGGCTCCTGCTACCACAGGTGAGGGTGGGGGCCGCCTGGGGCCCCACAGGCCTCCAGTTTAGTCTAGGGCAGGGTTTTCCATACTCCTTAGAGTGTGACCCAGGGAGGGGCAAATTTTACATCCCAACGCAGTGTACACACAGAAATACATTCACAAAATTAAAACCAACGTTTGTGGAACCATATTGCTCTTACAATGTGTGATGTCCTCATCTATTCTGTTCTGTCCTTTCTAGTCTATTCGTTTGTTCTGTTCTGTTCTTTTATTCTGTTCTATTCTATCCTGGAGACAGAGGAGGAGAGGGGCTGTGGGAGGCGGCGGGGTCACCCACAGTCTCCTCACAGGACCCTTCGAGGGAGAGTTTCTTCCGAGGCGAACTGCATCTGCCCTGGGTGGGCCCTCATGTGTCTCCCCCATGGGCCCCGGGCTCTTGGCAGCAGAGACAACACCCTATTCACCCAGTATCCCTCATGGCTCCTGGAAGAAACCCAGACTTCTTAGAACCCACAAGCCTTGGAGAATGTCCCTCAGTCAAAGCCCCCCAGTTGTGCAGGGGAGGAAAGTGCAGCTCACGGCAGTCTTTTGCTGTATCTTTGTCATTTCCGTATTTAATCCCTGCCTCCTGGATTCACTGGCCATGGGCTCTGTGGTACTAAAAGTCTTAGGTACTAAGTCTTCGGTTTTATGGAGGTGGCAGCACTGAGGGGACCCCAGATTCAGCGTCTGGCAGGTCACAGGCACCTGAGTGAATGAATGAGAGGCCCATTGCCTGGGGTAGGAGCAGGGGCTTTGGAGTCAGTCAGACCTGAGTGCAGTTTTGACTTTGCCTCTCGCTCACTGGCTGTGTGATCTTGGGTAAGCCACTTAACCTCTCTGAGCAACAGTTTCCTTGTTTCTAAAATGGGGATAATAATACCTATTTTGCAGTGTTGATGTAATGACTAGCAAAAATCCTTGTAAAGTAAAATGGAATTTAATAAATAACACGCATTATTATTATTGTTAATAGTAATTATGATAATACTAAAGAGAAGGTCTCAGAACTGCTCTGGGCACTCCAAGTGTGCTATTATTACTCACATTTTGGGGATATTTGTCTGCCATTTTCTTCATCCTCATAAACATCTGGGGGAGGAAACATTATAAAGTTAAAAAATGACTTTAATGGGAAGCAGAGTGCACACACGCACATGCACACACACACACACAGCAGAAAAGCCAAACTGTACAGACCCTTGACAAATAGTTAATTTGATTACAGCAAAATTTCAAGTTATAGTTGCGTTCTTGGAAAATGAGCAGAATGACCCTGGTACCAGCCCAGGTCCAGCAGTGTGTTCGGAAGGTATACCCTGAGTCTCTGGGGCACTACCAGTCCATGTAGAGAATAAGCGTAAAGAGTGTTGGTGGAGAAGGACAGGAAGAATAGGAAAGGTGGGCCATGAAAATTCATGCTGATAAGGACAGGGTGCATTCTCTTTTCCCTCAGTGGATGATCTTCATAGCACACACCACATAAATCCTAAAATATTTAGGGAATTTAGTTTTAGCACCTAGTGTTTAAAATCCTGATTTTTTTTGCTTAAAAAATTAAATTTAGGGGCTTCCCTGGTGGCGCAGTGGTTAAGAATCCGCCTGCCAATGCAGGGGACATGGGTTCTAGCCCTGGTCCGGGAAGATCCCACATGCCGCGGAGCAACTAGGCCCGTGTGCCACAACTATTGAGCCTGCGCTCTAGAGCCCACGAGCCACAACTACTGAGCCCACGAGCCACAACTACTGAAGCCCATGCACGTAGAGCCTATGCTCCGCAACAAGAGAAGCCTCCGCAACGAGAAGCCACCACAACTAGAGAAAGCCTGCGTGCAGCAACGAAGACCCAATGCAGCCCAAAATTAATTAATTAATTAAAAAATGAAATTTATTAACAAGTGAGCCCATTAGCGAGTTTAAACTATCCTCTTCAGAATACATGTTTCTGGTAAACTATAGACTTTGAAGAGAAAATTGTGGATTTTCCCTTGCTGTCCACTAGGTGGAACAAAGGGACAACTGTAGATCCTGCTAGTTCAGAGACAGCTCTTAGCCCATAGATTTCAAAGGGGCAAACTATTTCTATTTTCTTTCAAACTAGAGTTTCCTTTGTTCCTCTTTTCCTTTAAAAGAACTATCTCTATTATATGAACTAAAGTATCATTTTCACCTGGGGTTGGGGGAATGGAGAAGTAATGTGTTAAGCCCCTGGGGCTTTCCTTCCCTTCCCTGGAGGAACAGACATGGGTAACTAGTTGCTATTTAATATGCTAACAGCAATCTAGGCACCAGCCTAAGAACTTCATCGAATTCTCACAGCAAGACTATACAGTATTGCTTCCATTTTGTAAAATAATTGATGAAAAGAATTTAAGCACAAAGAACTTAAGTAATTCATCCAGAGAGATGGAGCTGAAGTCTGTAAGCCCTCAGCGCTTGGGCCCTTAAATGTGTGCTATGCTGCTGAGCTCTTTCTCTGCCTTCTAGGAGTCAGCCGGTGGGCTCATGTTCTGCCTAATTCATCCCAGTAGCTCTCCAGAGCTCACAACAGGTGAGATCTCCAGGATGCTTCCACAGGTACTAGGCTGGATTAGGATCTTTTGCTTGGTGCCCCAGAGTGTAAACTTGGATGTCTAGGCTGGTCTATATTTGAAGTGTCCATTTCCTTTGCATACTTGTCTCTGGCCAAGAGGAAAGGAATCACTCCTAAACATTCAATTACTTGCTTTCAGATTCCACATATTCTCACAGCACTTTTTTTTTTTTTTTAGTGAATTTTTTGTTGTCAAAGTCCCTGCCAGCTTCTAGAGCAGTCCGAGCTTGCCATCTTAGACTTTCAGGGCTGCTAGGATCTGGGGTCAAAGAAACTTCACAGTTGGGAAACTATCACCTAGCTCAGCAACCAATTGCCCTCTGATGTGTCTAGTTGGGTTTAGCCAAAGCCTTGCCCATTTCATCGGAGATTTAATGAGAATTTTTCCAGAAGACTAAAATATAAAGCCCCCCAGGCAAAGGAAACAGTTGTCACGCTTGAGGAAGTCATTGATCCTGATCATCCTGAGGCGGTCAGGCTGCTACCTAATAGAGGCAGAGAAGACGCATCTGGTGATCCACTGGGACATCTCCCAGTACTCCTCTGCCCCGCTGTAACTGTAAATGGGCAAGCAAAAGAACAATAGCTAGACAAGAGTCTGGGACACCCACTATGCATGCCACCAGCAGAAGTGCCAGATGAGGGGGAAGGGGATATAGAATGAGTGGGAGGGAGATGATGACTTAAAGGTACAACCTAAGTGCAACTGCAGCAGCAGGTGGCAGACATAGATTTAAGTTAAGTAGGACACTTACTATGTCCACTGGTGGAAATGTCCCCATTGGGAACCAAGACCTCCAGACCCACTGAGGCTGAAGTTGCAGGAATGGGAGGACAGATTCCCCATGTGGGTCACTAGTAGTGTGATAATGAATAAGGTCACAACTCATTCAACCTTTTGGCTCCCAGATTCATATTTTCTGCTTACTGGGGTCCTGGTGCCATAAAGTGGCCATTGGTTTAAGGTATATACTGCATCCTAAGGTTAGCACCCCAACCCCTCAGTCTCAGGTCCAAACTGCTGCTCACCCTTGCCTTCAAGAGGCTATTCCATGGCTCTATCAGGTCGGCAGCTTCTGAATATGTGGTAGGACCAGTGGGTTGGTCCTGTAGTCACATGCCCATGGCTGTTCCTCTTTTGCCACAGAGTGAGTCCCCCAATCAAAACAATGTTCTATCCTTGGACAGTGTTGCAGACTGAGGCACTGAAGGCAGGAAAGGCCCATGTGTCAATCCCGTTCAGGGTGAATCACTGTACTTTCCAGCTTGGAGGATCTGATGAAATCAACTGTTCTCCTCAAGGAATAGTATCCAGCTGAGGGCTCGGCATGGATCTCTGTGCTGGCAGGTTGGACAGTCAACAGTGGCAGTAGCTAGACTGGTCTTGACGACAGGGAGCCCATGCTGCTAGGCCCATGCACAGCCTCCCATTCTGCTGCCAAAGCTTCTCCATTTATGAGCCCATTGTGCACGTACTGGGTTGCCAAGGAAGAAGCTGGCTGACACCTCCTGGCCAAGTCATCTAGTCAGCTTGGTTCTTTGGTAACTTCTCTGCAATGGATGTTCTCTGGGGGGGCATTACAGCGTGGCACAAAGATCCTTACATTTTGAGCTCATGTCCATAGGTCTACGTGCCTCTTCCCCAGTCAGATTACGTTGTAATTTGATGCTGGTTATTGTTCTAGAAGGGGATTGGGAAGGGGGTGGGGATGTATCCTGAGGAGGGCAAGCATTGTCTTGTACAGTAAGTCCCCTACATACGAACGAGTTTCGTTCTGAGAGTGTGTTCTTAAGTCCAATTTGTTCGTAAGTCCAACAAAGTTAGCCTAGGTACCCAACTAACACAATTGGCTATACAAGTACTGTACTGTAATAGGTTTATAATACTTTTCACACAAATAATACATAAAAAACAAACACAAAAAATAAAGAAAACAATTTTAATCTTACGGTACAGTACCTTGAAAAGTACAGTAGTACAGTACAACAGCTGGCATACAGGGGCTGGCATCGAGTGAACAGGCAAGAAGAGTTACTGAGTGGAGGGGGGAGAGGAGGTGGGAGATGGTAGAGCTGAAGGATCGTCAGCAATAGGAGACGGAGGGCAAGCTGCAAGTTCACGCACGGCTGATGTTGATGGCACAGGTTCTGGTTCCTTGCTGGATTCAATTCCATCTACCCTCTTGAAAAAATGGTCCAGTGATATCTGGGTAGTAGCTCTATTTTTCTCATCATAGGTGACACGGTAGCACTGGATTGCATTCTGAATGACTGCTGCAACCTTTGTGTTCCATTCTACATTCGGGCCCTGTGCCTCAAAAACTAACAGTGCCTCCTCAGACAAAGAAAATCTTGCCATTTCCTGCGTCGTGAATCTCTTCGGTTCTTCGGTTACTTCTTCCTCTTGTCGCTCCACTCTCTCAATTATTTTCACTTTTGTTTCCATTGTTACCGCTTGGCACTTCTTAGCAGTACCAACTACATCACTGCTGCTTTTACACTTGCTTCCAGACATCCTGGGCTTGAAATAAAGATACTGTACTACTGTACTCTATACAGTACTGTACAGTAAAGTACACAAAAGCACAACCACTTGTAGAGGATGTACGCACGTGACAATGTACGCCAGACACATGAACTAACTTACGTGATTGGACACGCAAACGCACTTTCGCATCTTTGAAAGTTTGCAACTTGACTGTTTGTATGTAGGGGACTTACTGTATGTCTCATCTGAGACTTCTGCATAATCTTGCGGGGAGGAGAAGGGCCAATCTTTCAACAAGGGGGAGTGGGCCACTTCTGCCAGCCCAGGGGAACAAGGGCATGTACCCAGATATCCTCCAGTTTTAGGGTCCTATATCTTCCCTATCAGGGCCTGACTTGCCTGCTTCATCTATTGGCACTAGGGGCCCAAAATAATAAGGCAGCAGACTTGCCTAGGCTGAGAATTCATCCTTTTCTCAAGTACTGCCCTCTGCTGTAGGCGATGAGGGGCTGAACACTGGAAAGGAGGCCCTCTGATTCTCACACTGTGCTTTAAATTGGCGATTAATCTGAGGCTGTCACTTTCTTCACTCTCTTCAGTGCATCAGTGGTGCTTAGCAATAACCACCCAGTTCCATGTTCCTGATAGTTAATACTTTCCCTAAACCTCTCAAATGCTAGAGACATTGCACGAGCTGGTGCATCCCTGTCTGCCTGTATCTGATCCCAGGTCACCACCAGGGAAGGTCTTCGCAATTGAACTGCTACATAGGCCAGGGACCAGCACTTCCAACATTCCACCTACCACTAGCAATGGGGTCCTCATTGCCATTTGGCCAGCAAGTGACCCAACACCAGAATCCCATCCTTTCTAGGACCTCTCCGGGTACTAACTGTCTTAGGTCAGGTTTCCCAGAAGCAGACTGTACAAGCGAGTTAAGGAGAAAGGGCTTTCAGCTGAAATGTGTAAGGCAATGAGGGCAGAAGACAGAGCAAGGAAGAAGCCAGATGCAGACGAGGGTTCAGCCAAGGTCGAGCATCTGCCTGATCCCCTGAGAAATGCTGGAATATGGATGGCACCACAAGTGTCCCATCTTGAGGCAGAAGGGCTGGCTTTTGTACCAGCCAGCCAAGCTGCCCTTGAGGGAGGCCATAAGCTCTTAGGCATTTCTTGGCTGGATGACTCTGGTCAGCTGAAGATCGAAACTGACTGATAAAAAGGATGTGGATGAGGTCTCAACAGCCTCTACTATACTACCATGTGTGGGGTTTTTATTTATTTATTTTATTTTTAAATTTAATTTTATTTTTTAAACATCTTTACTGGGGTATAATTGCTTTACAATGTTGTGTTAATTTCTGCTGTATAACAAAGTGAATCAGCTATACATATACATATATCCCCATACCCCCTCCCTCTTGCATCTCCAATCTTTTGAAGAGCTGACTGTTTTTTGTGAACTTAACTAGTGAAAAAGTCACCAAAGCTCACATCGACCTAACAGTTACTCCCATGTTGTCTTTCTGTCCCCTGAAAGCCGCCTGCTTTCCTAGCATTGAAGGTGTGTGCATGCATGTGTGCACACAAACAGATACACACAGACACACATAAACATATATGGACACAGTCTACAACCAAGCCTAGACTAGGATACCCGTAACTAAATGTCAGCTATTCCTCTGTTCACCTCATGCCTTTGAGTCTGATGACCTTGAATTAGCTGGACAGAGATAGAAGGAAGAAAAGAAAGCACCTGGACAATCCACATCTTTATGTTTTGGGTAAAGGAGGAGTTATAACTTTATTAACTGGCTCATATCTGCAAATTTGTAGATTGTACCAATGTTGGCCCTTCTGTCCTCAAGCAAAGGGTCTTTTAAAGGTCTCTTCAAAGGATTCTTGGAACATGAAAAAGGAGTTAAACACCTCAAGAACAAAACATATTTTATGATACAAGGTGGATAAGCCCAATATTCTAATAGTCCTTGATAATCTGAAGAGTCACTGTTGAGTGGGAAGCTAAGATATGACTTGATCAGCGACAGTATCGGGGGATAAAGCCAATTATTTAAGAGATGAAAATATTGTTTATCTTTTCTTAAAAGCATTTTTCACAAGCCAATTATGTCTCCATAGGAAAACAAAACAAATATTTCATATCTCACAGAGATTCTGCTACATAAAGGAACAGGTCTTATCATGTGAAGAAAATTTAGGGACTGTATTTCATGAACTCTCACCAGCCACAATTTTTCTCAAGCCTTACTTTTCCTAGTCTGTACTAAGAAGAAAATAGGTAATTTTTCATTTTTCAAATATACAATTTTATAACACACATACACACCCTAATTGAGAATAACAGCCTTATTAAATGGCATTGCCATTAGTATTTGTTAACCAGTACTGAAAATTCAATTTCTTAATTATGTGGTCGTCTTCCTGTTAATTTGCCATATCCTGCTCATTAGCATCCAAGGCTCTAGAAGTCTGAAGAGGAAACATACACTAGTTAGCCTTGTGCTGGAGTAGGGGGTGGTCTGTGTATGTTTCCTTAATGACAAGGAATTTGTAGTTTATAGGTGCTCAATAAATGTATTTTGAACTAAAATTCCTTTCAGAGCCCTTTTCCAAATAAAGTGTATACCTGAAGACATACTACATGTCCCACCAAACTAATCACATGATAATCTAAAACCAAAGTCTCAAATACTAAATTCCCAATACTTTGATTATGGGCAGTGGTAAAAGCATAATCTTTTGGAAAAGATTATCTTTAAATAGTCAAGGAAAGAAAAGATGACAACCAAAACAGCACATTCAAGCCCCATAAACACATAATCTATTGTCATTAAAATACAAAATATAAAAATGCCTCCACATTTGTTTTTCTTTTTGATCCCATGCCCAATTCTGCCTACCAGAAAACTGACACACAAAGAAGTTAGAGCTGAAATCTTGTGAGGAAACCCCTGATCAAGTGCTCCTAACCTTTCCAAGGAAAGCTTTGGGAGGAGATGAAGTCCATAAACCCTGGATAGAGCAAGAAATACAGTGCCACCATCCAGTGTCTTCATTCCAAAGCAGGGACATTCTGGCAATGCTCTTAGCCTACAACCATTTCCTTAAGAGGACAGCTCTTCCAAAGAGGAAGTTACTTCTCAATGTAAAACATTTGCCTTTCATTTTAATTCTGGCCTAACTGGATCTATGCAAATGAATAGCAGGAAGCTGATTTTATACCTTTCTTCTTACTCACATAATTAAGGAAGGGCTGAGAATCCAGCAATGTCTTCCTCAGCTTCTACACAGCTGGTATCACCCCATTGCTTTCATGCCCCACTCTCCCATCAGATCCTACCTTTAAT
Organism: Balaenoptera musculus; assembly: GCF_009873245.2. Lineage (NCBI taxonomy): Eukaryota > Metazoa > Chordata > Mammalia > Artiodactyla > Balaenopteridae > Balaenoptera > Balaenoptera musculus. The sequence goes on from NC_045788.1 coordinate 60,766,437, forward strand.
CTGGCACGTGCTAGGGACTGAGACTTCCTTGCTACTGGTAGCTCTTTCCATATTTTCAATCCAGGGTGCAAATTCCACTTCATTGCCTTTGCTTTAGAGAAATATACATGACCTCACTACACTAGTTCTGTACTAGTTGAAGTGGTGCTGGCTCACACCAGATTATCCCCAGCTAAAGCCTTATGGACCTGCTTCCTCCTCCTCCTCTACCTGTGGTATAGAATTGCCCCAGCTCTCTGGTGACCTTCAGCAAACGAATGTTCAAGGGATACCACCTGCTGGATTATATAGTTAACACCAAACTGGCTGCAAATCTGAAGTGAGGAGATGGAATCCCTTTCATTGTCTCAAAAGCTGTTTCAAGTGCTCAACAAATAAGCACTTGCTAGGCACTGGAGGTCTGAGATGAATAAGATGTGCCCTGAGCTAACCCTCATCACCTCCTAGCTCTGCTTGCAGAGTGGTCTGCTAGCCTGATGTGATTATTCAACCAGTTTTTTAATTTGTTTATTCACTAAATATTTACTGAGCACTTACATGAGTGCCAGGCCCTTGTATAATATGAGGCCCATGGGAAGCTAAAACTAATAAGACAACCTCTATGCCCTAGAGGAAATTCATGGTCTAATGGGGAGGAAAACTTAGACACATCATAAAATTATAATACAGCACATTAAATGCTGTGATAGGGTACTCCTTAAGGGAATGGGTACAGAGAGGAGGGAGACTCAGCTGTCCACCAGAGCCCTCACCCCTTGCCATCACTATCATCTCTTTGTTTTAGGGCCTGGGGTGCCTCTATTAGGAACAGGCCAAATGAGCCTAAAAAACTAAGCAGGCTGTACCTGAACTGGATCACAGGCTACAGGTTTCTTCAACAAGCATTTATGGGGTACGTCCTGAGTGCCTTGGAGGGGGAGAGGAATCAGAGATGGAGAGTTTCTAAGGAATAGATGGGGTAAGGAGCACCAGTGAGAACTGAACCCTGAAAGAATACCCTGCGCGTATCTTCCTCCAGACAGGGAGGAATGAAGAGAGGAACAATGAGGGTCAGGAGAGTTCTGGGTGGAATGAGGGAAGCTGAACCAGTTAACATGCAAAGTGGGAGGCAGGGCAGTCAAGTGAAAATAGGAGTAGAATTGGAGGTCCTCAGAGGAAAGTTCCAGAAAACAGCCAGAAGCAAAGGCATTTACGGGAGGTTTCAGAACGGCAGGTATGACTCAACTGCAACTCAGCAAGCAAGCATTAGGAAAGATACCCTAGGCTGGCAGTGGGGTCAGGGAGCTAATATATTTTAATTAGAAAAATTAAATTAAAATTTAATTGGAAATCCCTTGTAATAAGCTAAGTGTTGAAGAAAATCAATGAAAGCAATGATGTAGAATCAATAGGAACTATCTGCAACATTTAACACTTGTTTAAAAAAAAAAAATCAGTACACACCTAGTGCTCGCTTCAAACTGTATATTCCCCCGGCCTGAAATGAAAAAAACAAAAAAACAAAAAAACGCAGCACTCTCAAATGTAAGCCAATTTGAATAGATTTTACATGTTGATTTTATACACATGTACACACAGAATACTATAAAAATTGATGAAAGTGTGTAGATCTTGGTCTTATTTTCTTAGTAATTTGGAAAACCTTTCTGCAGTCCTGGCTCACTTGGCCTTGGCAACCCCTCCCACTTCTCTGCCCATCCTGCTGTGTCCCCTGTGTGCCTTGATTCTCAGTCCATCCATGTTTCCACAGTTAGCTCCATTAGCACTGAATTAAGAAATAAACAATGGGCCCATTAAGTGCTCACTTTTTCCACCCGAGCCCAAATTACATGGCTTGGTAAGGCAAACATCATGCGTTTCTGGGACAGGATGAGAATCACATTCTTTGTTCGGATGTTGTCCCAGCTGTGAGAACAGCACCAGGTCTCAACCTCCAGTGTCCCTCACCGCCTGCACCTGCATTAAACCCAAACTGATACTCGAGGCTTACCTCCTTCTCTCTCAACCTCATTTCCTTCCACTCTACCCATGAACCTCTCAAGCCAGGCTCCAAGTCATCACTGAACATGCTCCCTTGACGGCAGCTCGGTGATTTCAAAGGTTCGTGGGTCCACCTTTATTACGCATGTGATGGCACAAGCTGCCCAGTTGCTAGGATGGGCCTGCGGCCTTGTACGATGCCTTGTGCCACAAAGAGGCTTTGCCTTGTACCACGCGCCGTGCTGCCCCTGCGAAGCCGCCTGCCGCCAGAGCCCCTGCCCGGTGAGCCTCATCTCCCAGTGTCCCTAGGCCTCCCTGTCACACGGGGTCAGGCCACACGGGAGGAGGCTGTCCCAAACCACAGGGCCTGCCGCCCTCCTTGACTTGCACCGCCATGTCCCACGCGTCGGGTTACGCTCTTCTCTTCCCAGCCCAGAGCCTCTCTGACTCTGTAACTGCCTCTGGGCACAGGCCCCTTCTGCCTGGCTGTCTCCAGAGGCCCTGTCTCCACACCCTCAGCGGCTCCCAGGGCCCGTCCTGTCGCCTTAGAGGCCCTCGTCGCTGGGGGCCCGGAGGCCTTGCCCAGAGGTCCCGGAGTTATCGTGCCCAGCAGTCCCGGTGGCTGAAGGTGGGGTCGGGCGGTGTAGGAATGAACTGGGGTGATAATGCGTGGGTGTCAGAGCCGTGTGAGTGCTGGGCAGGGGTGAGGTCCTGATGCTCCTGATCTGGCAACCTCTGAAGCCACCCTCCCCTGTCGCCTGATGCCCCTGAGTCTGCGTTCTGCCCTGGAGTCTCATCTCTCGGGGACCAGCCCAAGGCCCCACTCCCGCTCACTCACCCACAGGGCGCGGAGGCCCTTCTGAATTCCTAGAGCCCTTGCTGTGGGCATCACTCGCAGTGACATTTCATCAGACCCTGCTTGGTGAGCCAGGCTCAGGAGACCTGGTCCTGCTGCAGGAAAGCTGTGTGAAATTGGCCCTCAGTTGCCCTGCCTGTGAAAGGAAGGGGCTGGGACCACACCTCTGGGCTGATCTTACAGTTCAGTTTTTTTTTTTTTTAATCTAAATTACTTGCTAGCGTCTGGTTCTGCTTCTTATCTATATTTTACATTCCTGTCACAACCTAGAGCACACAGTGCTAGGACTTGAGGAAGACTTAAGAAATGTGTTTCTGAATTATTAACTGAATAAATGCCATGACCTTACAACAAACGTGTTTTTCTGTGGGGCAGGGAAGGGCAGGGTGATCTAGTTAAAAATCTAGATTGTAGATTAAGCTCAATATTGTTAAGATGTCACTTCACCAAATTGATCTATAGATTTTACACAATCCCAATCAAGATCCCAGCAAGCTTTCTTATAGAAATCAACAAGCTGATTCTAAACTACATACAGAAATGTAAAGGATATAGAATAGCCAAAACAACTTTAAAAAGGAAAAACAACATCAAAGGACTCAAATGATCTGATTTTAAGACATTATAAAGCTACAGTAATCAAGATAGTAAGGTACTGATGTCAAGGCAGACAAATAGATCAATTAAACAGAATACAGCATCCAGCAATAGATGCACTTACATAAAGAGTCAATTGGTGGAAGAAGAGTCTTTTTAACAATGGTAGTAGAACAACAATTAATGTGCACAAAATTGAACTTTGATTGACACTTTATACCATACACCATAAAAACCCCTCAGAATAGATCAGAGACCTAAATGTAAAACTTAAACTATAAACCATCTAGGAGAAAACATAGGAGAAAATCTTTGTGACCTTTAGACAAATATTTCTCAGGCACAACACCAACAGTACGATCCATAATTTTTTAAAAATTGTATTTCATAAAACTTAAAATCTTCTGCCCTTAAAAAGGTACTCTTAAGAGAATGAAAAGCTAAGCTACATACTGAAAGACAATATTTGCAAAGTATATATCCAATAAAGGACTTGTATTTAGAATATATTAAAGAAAACTCTCAAAACTAAATAATAAGAAAACAAGAAGATACATGTATGGTACGGAAGCACACAAAAAGACGCTCAACCATTAATCAAAGCAAATTAAAACCTCAGTAACATGCCACTACACACCTATTAGAAGGCTTAAAATTTTAAAAGACTGACAATACCAAGTGTTGGTGAGGATGTGGAGCAAATGGAACTTTCATACACTGCTGTGGAAGTATAAGATGGTATAACCACACTGGAAAATAGCTTAGCCATTTCTTAAAAAATTAAACATGCACCTGCCATCTGGCCTAACCGTTACACTCTTAGGTATTTACCCAAGAGAAATGAAAACCTAAGTCCAGGAGAAGATTTGTACTCAAATGTTCATAGCAGCATTATCCAGAATAGCCCCTCAAAAGTGGAAAGAAACCAAATGTTCATTAACAGGTAAATGGATACGTAAATTGGGGTATATCCAAACAATGGAATGCTACACAGCAATTAAAAGGAATGTACTATTGCTACACAAAGCAACATGAATGCATCTCAAAATAATTATGCTGTGACTTCCCTCGTGGCGCAGTGGTTAAGAATCCACCTGCCGATGCAGAGGGGACACGGGTTCGAGCCCTGGTCTGGGAATATTCCACATGCCGCGGAGCAACTAAGCCCATGCGCCACAACTACTGAGCCTGTGCTCTAGAGTCCGCGTGCCACAACTACTGAAGCCCGCGCGCCTAGAGCCCGTGCTCCGCAATAAGAGCAGCTACCGCAATGAGAAGGCCGCGCACCACAACGAAGGGTGTTCACCGCAACTAGAGAAAGCCTGCGTGCAGCAACAAAGACCCAACGCAGCCAAAAATAAATTAAAAAAAAAAAAAAAAGCTAGGCCAAAAAAAGTACATGCTATATATTTTCTTTATGGAATTTTAGAAAAATCAAAGTAATCTATAGCGATAGAAATGAGATCAGTGATCACCTGGAGAGCTGTAGGGGGGTAAGAGAGGGGCAAGAGAAAGGTAATAAAAAGAGACATGAGGAGAATTTTGGGGGTGAAATAAGTGTTCATTATCTTGATTGTGTGATGCTTTCACAGGTATGTACATATGTCAAAATTTATCAAATTGTATACTTTAAATATGTGCAATTTATTATGTCAATTATACCTCAATAAAGCTGTATTTTTTTTCAATAAAACTGTTTTAAAAATTGTAGTTTAAGGCCTCTGCTCAGAAACTTTAATAAGCTACAATGCATATTCCCAGGCATAAGCCCTGGCTATCCTAATTCTACAGTTCTAGGCTAGGACCCAGAATCTGCATTTGACCCAAGCTCTTCAAGTAATTCCAGTGCAGGCTGTCCCTAAACCACCCTTTGTGAAACACTGGTCTAGGGAGTAAGGATTTCTAGAACAATATTGTTATTAGAATGTTTGTTTCTGGGGAAAATAAGTAACTTTTTCTACTAGGGTTGTTATATGTTTCTGTATTATGCCCCCAGAGCACGCATATTCCATTACTGTAACAAATATTTAGCATACTATTAAAAGTTCAAAAGCAAAATTAAGTCATAGTTTTTTTCCAATCTTACCTTCATATAAATTAAAATTAACTACATGATCTTGTTACCATTTCCTGGCAGAGGCCTACAGAGCAAATCGAGAAATTAGGCCACTTGGTTGTAACTGAAAACCAATGTGGTGGTTTTTCCAATCACACTTCTTATCTTTTTCTTCATCTTACGACTCACACCCACCCTCACATCCTCCTGACTAGTTCATGATCAGAGAATACACAGAAAGAGCATGAAATGGTTTCATTCCTGCTAAGTCTCTGAAGACAAACTTATCTTTTCACATTTACATAATTTTTCTTAGTAAACAACAAAAATCGTTGCCAGTATAAATGATAGGAGATAGGTTTTCCACATGAGACTAGCATCTCTTAACCCTAGCAACATTACCTGAAGGAAATATTAGAACTCAATTGATGAAGCTTGTTGTGGATTTTCCTATCTAATATCACTTGAGAAGACAAATGTGAAAGGGTAAAGCCTATGCAAAGATGATTTTTAATGATTAAAGGGAATACAGTGAGTGACATCTGTGAAAATGGTGCAGGGAAAAAAAAACCCTCCAAAAATTCTCTCCTCAATGAAAGCATGGAAAAAACTGACAAAAATAGTCAGACACAATATTTTCAGAATGCTGGAAATTAAACAAAGGCAATTAGGAGAGCATTAATTCAAGAAGAATAGATGAATCTCAGTATGACCAGTGAGCTCTGTGGTGTCTTAGTTGCCCTAGTCCCATCTTACCCCTTCTTCTCGGTGGTGGCCTTGGAAGCCAACAGCCTGCAATCATGGTGAAAATTAGCAAGCTAGCACCTGTAGGAAGGGACAGAACAGGGTTGGAGCTCCTTCAAAGTCTCATTCCCAGTAGATTGTCATTATTTGAGTTGTCTGGGGATTCCCTGGAATATCCTACTTGCAAGGCTGTCTTTATTAACCCAACTAAGAGCTTGCTCAGTGTGAAAAGCCTTTTCCCCAGGGGCATTTATAGAAAATGTCCAGGGTGATTGTTTAACTTCTTGGCTGCTTGAGGCACTGGATATCAGCTGGGGCAAAAATAGGCTAATCAATAAGTTTAAAAGGAAAAACTTAAGAATAAGATATCCATAGTGGTTTTGAAAACCTCCAAATATTCCTGAGAATCTAGAAGTCCACTGTGCACATGCCCAGGGTTGTGTGCATGCTCAGGAAAAATCTTAGCAGGGCTTATGCTCTCACCTTGGCTGATCTTGAGGCTCTGCACAAACAGGAAGTGAAGGCTAACGTGGAATTGTCACCTGTCTGGCTGAATATTGAAGGTGTGCTTCAAAATCCATGTAGAGGGACTCCCCTGGTGGCGCAGTGGTTAAGAATCCATCTGCCAATGCAGGGGACACGGGTTTGAGCCCTGGTCCGGGAAGATCCCACATGCTGCAGAGCAACTAAGCCCGTGTGCCACAAATACTGAACCTGAGCTCTAGAGCCCACGAGCCACAACTACTGAGCCTGTGTGCCATAACTACTGAAGCCCACACCCTGAGAGCCCATGCTCCACAACAAGAGAAGCCACCACAATGAGAAGCCTGCACACCGCAACAAAGAGTAGCCCCCACTCGCCGCAACTAGAGAAAGCCTGTGTGCAACAATGGAGACCCAATGCAGCCAAAAAATAAAATATAAATAAATAAATAAATTTGTTTAAAAAAAATCCACAGAGCCCCTTGGCAAAGACTGGAATGCTTTTTGGTTTCAGGTGTTTAAGGAAATCTCTGCCCAGTCATGAACCAAGCACAGAATTCAGTGGCTACACATGACAATGAATACAGATTTTATAGAATTGTTTCAGAAAAGTCAGTAAATAAACAAAAACAACAACAACAAATAGCAACAATAGCAAACACTGGAGATGGAGGAGAATCTGATTTCCAGAGTTGCCATATCATGTTATTTTAAATGTCCAGTTTTCAAAGAAAAATTATGACATGTGCAGAGAAACAAGAAAGTATAGCCCATACACAGAAAAAAAAGCAGTCAATAGAAACTGTCCCTGAGGAAACCAAGATACTGCACTTCACAGACCAAGGCTTTAAACCAGCTTAAAAAAAAAATGTTTAGAATGAAAGGAAACCATACATAAAGAACTAAAGAAAAGTATGAAAACAAAATCTCATCAAATAGAGAATATAAATAGAGAGAAATTATATTTAAAAAGGGCCAAATAGATGTTTTGGGTTGAAAAGTATAATAACTTAAATGAAAAATTCACTAGAGTGGCTCAATAGCAGATTTGAGCAGGCAGAAGAAAGAATCAGAGAACTTAGATATGGGTCAATTGAAACTATCCAATTTGAGGAAGAGAAAGAAAAAGAATGAAAAAAAAATGAACAGAGACTTAAAGACCTATAGGACACCAACAAGCATATCAACACACCAAGTATATCAAGCATAATGGAAATGCCAGAGGAGAGAAAAAAGGGACTGAAAGAATACTTAAAGAAATAATGGGCAAAGACTTCCAAACTTTGATGAAAAATGCTAATCTATATATCCAAGATGATCTACAAACTCCAAGAAATAAAAACTCAGAGACCCACACCTATACCTAACATAATCAAACTGTCAAAAGACAAAGAAAGGAGAGACAGCCCAGATGGCAGAGTAGGAAGACTGTGAGCTCACCTCCTTTCATGGCCACACCAAAATTAAAACTATTTACAGAGCAACTATTGATGAGAACCACCTGAAGATTAGCAGAAAAGATTTTCCACAACTAAAGATATAAAGAAGGAACCACAATGAGATGGGTAGGAGGGGCAGAGAAGCAGTATAGTCAAAAGCAGTATAGGCAACCCACAAACGGGAGTATAATCACAATTGCAGAAGTTTTCCCTAAGGAGCAAGAGGTACAAGTCCCATGTTGAGCACCCCAGCTCAGTGGTCCTGCACTGGGAAGATGAGCCCCCAGAGTGTCTGGCTTTGAAGGCCAGTGGGGATTACTTTTGGGAGAGTTAGAGGGCTCTAGGAAATAGAGGCTCTACTTTTAAAGAGCATGCACAAAATCTCACATGCTCCAAGACCCAGGGCAGAAGAAATAGTTTGAAAGGAGCCTGGGGCAGACCCACTTGATAATCTTGGAGAGCTTCCCAGAGAGGTAGGAGGCAACTGGGACTCCCCCTGGGAATATAGATGCTGGCAGCAGCCATCTTTAGGAGCTCATTCTACCATGATGACACTGGTGCTGGCAAGTGCCACTTTGGAATCCTCCCTCTAGATGATTAGTTCTGGGGCACAGCCCCACCCAGCAGCAGGCCTGATACCCTAGGACCCCATGAGCCTCCAGCCATTCAGAGATCTAGCCCCACCCACCAGAAGGCCCGGGACCCAGACCCACTCACCAGTGGGCCGGCACTAGTCCTGGGAACCCCTGAGCCGTGTAGCCAGTTGTGCCAGGACCTAGCACTGCTTACCAGCAGGTAGGCAGCCTCCTCCAAGAGGCAGAGCCTGGCAGCCAACTGGGATGGGGGCCAGCCCTGCTTACAAGTGTGCTTACAGTAGTCAGCCTCATCACAACAGAAGGGTCCACACAGCCCACATAGGAGGCAGCCCTAGAGCACATCACTCTGGTGACCAAAGAGAAGCGGGCTGTTGGGTCCCAAAGAGCATCTCCTACATAAGGCCACTTCTCTGACATTGGGAAACGTAACTGACTTACCTAGAATATATAAAAATAAAAACAGAGAATTAGGCAAGATGAGGTGACAGAGGAATATGTTCCAAATGAAGGAACAAGATAAAACCCCAGAAGAAATATTAGGGAATACTTATTACTTATCTACCCAATAAAGAGCTCAAGGTAATGATCATAAAATGCTCAATGAGCCCAAAAGAAAAATAGATGAACACAGAGAGAAATTTTTAAAGAGTTAGAAAATATAAAGAACCAAGCAGAGCTGAAGAATACAATAATTAAAACAAAATATACACTAGAAGGAATCAACAGTAGATTAGATGATACAGAGGAGCGGATCAGCAAACTGGAAGACAGAATACTGGAAATCACCCAAGCTGACCAGAAAAAAGAAAAGGAATTATAAAAAATGAGGATACTTTAAGAGACCTCTGGGACAACATCAAGCATGTTAACATTGGCACTATAGGGGTTCCAGAAAGAGAAGAGAGAGAGAAAGGGGCAGATAACTTATTTGAAGATATAATAGCTGAAAACTTCCCTAGCCTGGGGAAGGAAACAGACATCCAGGTCCAGGAAGCACAGAGAGTCCCAAACAAGATAAACCCAAAGAGATCCACACTAAGACACGTTGTAATTAAATTGGTAAAAAATAACAATAAAGAGAGAATCTTAAAAGCAGCAAGGGAAAAGCAACTAGTTACATAAAGTTGCAGGATATGAAAGTAATATACACAAATTTGTTGTATTTCTATACACTAACAATGACCTATCAGAAAGAGAAATCAAGAAAAAAATCTAATTTACAATTGCATCAAAAAGAATAAAACACCTAGGAATAAATCTAACCAAGGAGAGAAGACTATAAGACATTGATGAAAGAAACTGAGGACAACACAAACAAATGGAAAGTTATACCATGCTCATGGATTGGAAGAATCAATATTGTTAAAATGACCATGCTCCCCAAGACAATCTACAGATTCAATGCAATTCCTATCAAAATACCAATGGCATTTTTCACAGAAGTAGAAGAAATAATTCCAAATTTGTATGGAAACAAAAGATCCTGAATAGCCAGAACAATCTTGAGAAAGAAGAACAAAGCTGGCAGTATCATGAGCCATGATTTCAAACTATACTACAAAGATACGGTAATCAAAACAATATAGTAGTGGCACAAAAACAGACACATAGATCAATGGAATAGAATAGAGAGCCCAGAAATAAACCCACACTTATGTGGGCAATTAATCTATGACAAAGGAGGCGAGAAAGAATATACAATGCGAAAAAGACAGCGTCTCAAATAAATGGTGTTAGGAAAACCAGACAGCTACATGTGAAGGAATCAAATTGGACTACTTTCTCATACCATATACAAAAGTAAACTCAAAATGAATTAAAGACTTAAATGTAAGACCCGAAGCCATAAAACTCCTGAAAGAAAACATAGGCAGTATACTTTTTTTTTTTTCCCTGTGCCGTGTGGCATGTGGGATCTCAGTTTCCTGACCAGGGATTGAACCCATGCCCCCTGCAGTGGAAATTCAGAGTCTTAGCCACTGGACCACCAAGGAAGTCCCAGGCAGTATACTTTTTGACATAAATTATAGCAATACTTTGTGTATAGAAATACTGAACCACTGTGTTGTGCACCTGGAACAAACATAGTTTTGTAGGTCAATTACCCTTTCATTAAAAAAAAAAAAAAAAGACAGAGAATCTGGAAAGCAGCAAGAGAAAAGCAATTTGTCACATGCAAAGAATCTTTAATAAGATAAGTAGCTTAACTCATATCATAAACTATGGAGGCCACAAAACAGTGGGATGACAAAAGTGCTTAAAGGAAAAGACTGTCAGCAGAGAATTCTATATCTATGGCTAACTGATTTTCATCAAGTGTGCTGTCTTGGTTCAGGCTGCTATAACAAAATACCATGGACTGGGTGGCTTATAAATGACTGAAGTTTATTTCTCACAGTTCTGGAGGTTGGAAGTCTGAGATGAGGGTGCCAGCATGGTTGAGTTCTGGCGAAGACCCTCCTCTGGGCTGCAGATTGTTGACTTCTGATTGAGAAAATTGGATCTTGGCAATTGGGTATGTGGGAGTATGTGTGAAAGGGACATGCTCACAACCACAAAAACCCACACACAATCTAAAGCATCCACAGGTGCTTCCAGGTACTATGAAAATGTGCCCACAGTTTTTTTCTAGGCAAAGCATTTTCTTTAACAATATCCCCAATCTCCATACCCACTACAAAGTTGGAATCAGTATAACTCTCCAGACTAAAGTCAGCAAGGGTAACCTTACCTTTCATATTGTTTTGTTGTTCCAGCAATAATTTACTTATTTCTGAAAACCAACAATCTCTGATTTCTTTTGAAGCTGCCTGCAATTACAAATAAGAAAATACTATGAGTATCAGATCACCTGGTGCATTAATTGGACAGGACTTTTATTCTCTGGGTGACCTTTAGAATGTGATAAAAAACACTGGTTGAGTCATGGGAACACGAAAAGGACACCATTTATTCCAAATGGGAAAGGGAAAAGGACACCTATGGGGAAGGCATGAATTTTACCTGTAGGATGTATTTCTCAAGTCCATTTTGGTTGGCAATTTCAAACTTTCTGTTGCTCCCCCTTCCAAGTTGGCGAATTGAAAGTGTCATTAACTATTGTAAAGAAAGAAGAAAATTTTCTGTACCATCTTTTCTGATTAAAAAATTATCCCTGTCAGCCACTCTAATCTTTGCTACCCTTGATTACTCTCTTCTTCCATCTTCCTTCCAAGTGTTTTGCTGTCCTCTGTTAACAGCCCCAAGGAGCATAAAACATAACCTGATACAGTGTCATTTGTCTTGTCTGTTTCAGAGGACAAGACAGACTATATGTTTCCATATGCAGAGCTGTAGCCTTCAACTTTAAGCAAAAAGATTATCTCTCCTTTAATACCTGAGTATTTCACAAATCTCTACATAGTAGTAACTGAATTAGCATCCATTAAGAAACAAAAATAACAAAAAGTACTATGAATAAACTACCAATTTTAATCACAAGAGCACGTGTGTGTGTGCGTGTGATCGCTAGCTATGAAATATTTCTTATATGGGTGAGAGGCAATGTTTGGTGTGGACATGGGTTCCTACACCCCCAGGGTCAGGATATTGCCTACACTTGCATGCAAAGATGCGTGGTTGAGAAGATGAAATCCAGCCCATGCTCTAATCTCCAAGGCGTTCAATCCTCTGCCTGGAGGAAAGAGGGTACTTTTTAATTAGTTTGTCCAGACAGGCTGCCATTGGGTCCCTTTTCTCCACCCAGCACAAAGGCACCTCTGTGCCAGCGCTGGCCCTATCTAGTGGCTGATTACAAGCTCTGACTCTGGAATCAGGCCTGTGTGTGGATTCTTGCTCTGTTGTGTGGCATTTGGTAAGTTAACCTCACCTCAGTTTCCTTATCTGTAAAATACGGATAACAGCATTTCTCTCCATAGGGTTGTGCTGACTCCCAAGTGCAATAGGACCCCTTTACCTTCATAGACTTCTTAAAGCTGTAGTGAGGAGACAGGCCCTGGTCACTGGGCTCCATTCGTATCTTACAGAACACTATTCCCTGTTCGAATAGATAGATTTGCCTCTGGCTGGGCTTAAATCGAATTAAATCCTTCATCTTATAACGATCCTTGTGAACTGTCCAGACGTTGAAAGAGCCATGCATCAACAGCTTGCCCAGTTTTCTGATATCGTCCTTTGGGACACACAGACACACACAGAAAGAAGCTGTTAAATTACTTGACGGGAAAGAACTCTTAGGGGGTCTGTTTTCAAATTACAGACCATGCTTATTTGAAGTTTACAATCTTATAAGAGCCAGTCAGGCTAATCTGTCACTAATCAAAGCTACAATTTTGTGACCTTCACTGAGCATGGCATCATTCAGTTATATAAGGAAATAGTGCAGCTGTATAAGGTAATAAACATAAAGCATGTTAGCAATACTTTGAAGATATTGGTACTCCAATATTTTTGTCTTGCAATTAATTTTAGCTAGCAGAATTCCATTTCTTCTTCTTTGTTTTTGATACAAGACACTACTTAAAAAGGGCAAGAAATTAATATTTTAATTATGTTCGGGAGAGCCAGAATCTTTGCTGCATTATGGATCTTTGGTAATCCATGTATTCCATCTGTATCCTAACCTCTCCTTCAGGTATATGAGAACCTGAGAACATGAGATTTGTTCTGAAAGGAGAAAGCTTAGTATGACCTAATCTTCATAACACTGTAATGGAAATGGTAATTACATTCAACTCTGCATTTTTCAGAGTGAGTGAACAGTGCAAAGATAATTCCAAATGACAAATTTTTTATTTCATCTTTTTGGCTCTAAGGCACACACTATGTCTCCTTCCACCATCATATGTCTGGTTGAAAGTCCAAATGAAGTGACCTGGCCTTCTCTGAGCTCTCTCTAAAGGTAGTGGAGTGTGATGATCTAGAAATGTGGTATTTTGTCTGGTAGTTTTCAAAAATTATATCACTTAAAGTAGATAATCAAGAATTTATTTCCCTGAATCAAAACACCAAAAGGAAAAATTATTTGAACAGGACCAGGACAGAGACATTTCCCTGAGTTACATCTAGCTGAGATAAAGCCCTACAATTTCTGATAATTATTACTAGACATATGTGCATTTTATAACTTATTATTTATATTGAACAAACTGTGAATACCTTTAAAAAAATGAATGACTTTATATCTGAAAGTCTAAAAACAAAAACTTCAAGGGCAATAAACTCTAGTCATTTCTATGGCGCTTGTGTCATATTTTCAGTGCTATTTTTCTCTTTTTGCTTTGTAAAATTTACACGTGTTAAATGTAGTGAATAAAATCCTCATTGAGGAATAAGAGCCCCAGTCACAAGGCCTTCTCTCCTAAAAGCACGATGCTTCCGTTGCAGGTTGCACAGGCTTAGCTTGACTGCACCCGCAGACAGATGGGCGATGGGTCCATGAGGACCAGTGAGGAGTTTTTCACTCTATCCACATCCTTCCTGCACCCACTCAAATGGAACCACCCCAGCCCTCAGTGATTGCTTTCTCCTTTACACACATTCAATTTGTACAGTTCAGACCTATAGAGTGCAGGAAATATGTTTAGTCAAGGCAGCTGGCAAAAGTAGATGTTTAACCTTTGCCACAGGAACGACTGTAATCAGTAGTTTCTATTTTAAAATTTATTTATATTTCACCCCATTTCAAAAATTAGATACATCTTATAAAAACATATACATTATAGGCAGACAGAAACTAACCAAGGAAATTAGGCTGAAGAAAAAAAATAGAGATTAAGGCAGTTAAGATGAAGAGGATGTACATAAAACCCATACAATATAAAGCATGTAAACTTTTTGCAGACTAGACTCTGACCTTCTAGCAGGCAGTACAGAGGGAAATCTAGTGAGTTATATGATTCATTATGTCCAAAGACATACCCAAACCAGTTGTTAAGGGAAAGCATGGCAATTTGTTAATAAGACGTGAGAGAAATTTCTCCCATGGGTCTTCATAAAGGGTCACTGTGTCAAATACTGAGCCCACCTTCAACCGCATCCCAGAATAGATAGATGAATGGATTTTAGGTAAAGCTGTTTCTAATAACACATCTGGGGAATGTGGAGGCATCATTTCATAGTACAGCTTTTAAAAGCAATTCTGAAAGGGGCCAGAAGGTTGGGGGAGCGGGGGAACAAGCCCAGGGGTACACTCTGATGACCTGCAGAGGGCTGGGTGATGTGAGTTAAGGTGTCTGCCAAGGCCGTGGGCTGTAGAGGCGGAAGAGGCCACCCTAGGCAGCGACGTTTTTGTCCTTTACAGCCTCTGCACTTCTCATCCCTCCCACAGCCACAGCTGTTTGAACCTTAGTAAGCAATTGGCCAAAGGATGTGAATCCAGCGACGGGCCAGCCCCTGACCACAGAGGCCCGGTGTAAAAAAGATGTGCCAGATGGCCAATCTGATCCCTGTCTGAACTGAGGAGAACTAAGGAGGAAGCAGTAAGCAGCAAGATTTGTAGCTGTGAGATGCTTTATGAGAGGGCTGGAGGTGGACTAAATGATAAGGAAGCAGAGAAATGAAGAAGGTAAGTCATCAGAAACTATGAGGAAGAGGAAAAGACACCAATGGGGGGAAAGAACCAGTCAGTGGCCGGTGAGGGGAGAGGACATACCTGGCACGTATAGGCAGAGCACACAGGTGAGAACCCCAGCTCCCTCCCAGGCCAAAGCCCTAGAGTTGCTGTGGCCTGGAATTGTTTAGTTCTCACATCCATGAGCCCTGTCCTGTCATTGTTCTGACTCTTCCTGAGGCTATATGGTTGCCTTTTCCAGTAAGCCTGTCATCATTGGAGCTCACTAAAGGGAATTGCTGGGTCTTTTGAGATGAGTTGGAAGAGATGGGCTACATATCATTCAGGACATCTTGCATAAACTTTCTTAGGACCACGCTTGTGATGGGATCAGACATCTCAATGCTTGAGGCCCATCCTGTGGTGGCCGAGGGCACATGACCTGTATAGCAGTGATGAAGGACAGGTGTACATACGTTACCGTCATCCAGGACACATGCCTGTGTGGAGGCTACTCCGCCTCCAAAGGGAAGAGGGTAGGGGGATTGCTCTGAACAGGACCAAGGATGACCCTTGGCCATCTTTTCAACCATATGTATCCTTTCTTTCCAGTCAGACAGGAGTTGGTCCCAAGGCCAGAGACTACGTGTACAACCTCTTGCAGATACTTGTGCCCTAAAGTATGGAATCATTTATTGGCATTTAGTGAGTGCCTGAGGGGACATGAAGCTAAATGCTCAGCAATGTGAGGAAGCTAATTCAGTGATGACCTTGAACTGGCTTGAATAGTATTTCCCAAAAAACTCATGTCCACCCAGGATCTCAGAATGTGACCTTATTTGGAAATAGGCTCTTTGCAGATGTAATTAGTTAAAATGAGGTCATACTGGATAAGGGTGGGCCCTAATCCAATGACTGGTGTCCTTATAAGAAAACAAAGACACACACATAGAGAAGACAGTTAGGACGACAGGCAGAAATTGGAGTGATGCAGCTATAAGCCAAGGAAGCCAGGAGACAAGCAAGGAAGGATTCTTCCCTAGAGCCTTCAGAGGAATGGGCCTGCCGACAACCTTGATTTTGGACTTCTTGCCTCCAGAACCGTGAGAGAATACATTTTTGTGTGTTTTAGCCACCCAATTTGTGGTGCTTTGTTATCACAGCTCTAGGAAATGAATGTAGCCTCAACCAGTTTTTCCACTAGTGACGTAATAGTGTGGCCATCACTTTGGTGTGTTGATGAATCTGATGGGTGTGAGCTCAGAGATACAACATAGGGGCTGCCCCAAACAAATCAGCAAATGAAATGTCAGATGGTCTCCCTGATATGGGAAATGATGGCAAAATAATCTAGTAAATGCTGCCATTTTCATGTGTGGACATTTTGTAGGTAAGAGCTCTGAGGTAAGAATTTCAAATGTGACTACATTAACCAAATGAAGAATCTGACTGAGAGAGTGAACGTAGGAGAACTAGCCTCCAGAAGGAGACTTCTTTTGGGGGTCCAGGTTTTCACTCCTGGCAAAGACAGCTAAAGGGACAGAGCTATATACTTCTTGTACAAAGAGGCAGGAAACATCTGGATAAGTGAATTAGCACAAAGCCTGGTCCAGAAGTGAAAAGTAGAAGCTGTGGGACTGAGGGGCCTGTGATTACAACTGCCAGAAGCAAAGGGGTTCCTTCCTTTCCAGCCTAAGTACACAAATAAGTCAGCACTGGGGCCCTTTATTCAGCATCTACCAGGTGCCAGGTATAGTGCTAGGTGCCCTATGATTTAATCCTCATTTATGCCTCACAATCACCCTTTAACATAGGTGCTGTGAGGGTGGGATGATGTACAAGGCAATTCCACTGAGTCATCAAGATTATTTACTCAGCCTTATCTCTGCAGCCAACACTATGGTAAGGAAAGTGGGAACTAAAATAGAAAATAGGGCTTCCCTGGTGGTGCAGTGGTTGAGAATCTGCCTGCCAATGCAGGGCACACGGGTTCGAGCCCTGGTCTGGGAAGATCCCACATGCCGCGGAGCAACTGGGCCCGTGAGCCACAATTACTGAGCCTGCGCGTCTGGAGCCTGTGCTCCGCAACAAGAGAGGCCGCAATAGTGAGAGGCCCGCGCACTGCGATGAAGAGTGGCCCCCGCTTGCCACAACTAGAGGAAGCCCTCGCGCGGAAACGAGGACCCAACACAGCCATAAATAAATAAATAAAATTTAAAATAGAAAATAAAATACCTGGCCCTAGCCCACAATAAATTTGCAATAAAAATAATTCCTTTATCGAGTAACATAAATTTGTTTCAGAAAATAAAATATTTCATTCAACCTTTACTATTCAACCTTGGAACATGTTCCTGGCAAGCGAGGATTTAAAAGAACTCTAAATGCATCTATATTTTACGCACTGAATTGAATAGGGGGGGAACTTTTTTTTTTTGTAAAGAGAGGGAAATAAATTACATCTCAGTGTTCCACAAAACAAATTTTCTTAAAAAATTTTTTCTAGAGGGAAGAGATATGGCAACATATGTATATGTATAACTGATTCACTTTGTTATAAAGCAGAAACCAACACACCATTGTAAAGCAATTATACTCCAATAAAAAAATTTTTTTTCTTAAATCTTCTGTGATTAAATTAAACCAAGAACTAACTGAGTATACACAAGAGGGAGAAAATGTAAATATCAGAAAGGCATTTTTTTCTAGTCGTTTTAATTATGAATTCATCCCACCAAGTTCAATTTCTTTTCTTCACAAAACCAGGTTAATATTGGATGTCAATAGAGAAACTAAGAAGTTAAGTTCTGGATTCATCTCTATTTACAGCATGTGATGGTAAACACCTTGTGATAAAGTTCTACAAAGCTGACGCAAAGAATCTCAGAATCATTAGATCTGAGCTAACAGTAGTTGAGTTGTTAGTAAACTCTAAACAGAATCAGATGAATAATGTGTTGAGAGGTTGGCACCCTGGATAGGGAGTGAAGAGATCCAAGAAGTAGTCCTGGCTGATGACCATGTGACTGGGGTGAGTCACCTCTTCTTTCCATGGACCTGTTTCTGAATCAGAAAGTTGAAAAGTCCAATGCCTGCTCTTCCATAATTCAGTAGGATTATACAAAACTGTCAGGATACATTACTTACTGTATTAGATGTAAAGCAAGTTAAAGTCTTAGTGAAAAAGAAACCACAGAGTGTATGTCAAAGGTGTAATTCTCAGGACACATGGGGGAGAAAAGTTCTTTGCCTTGGTGTTAAAAAATCTCTAAAATTCTATAAACTCATTCATCTTATTTGCATGCAAACCAGCTTGGAATGAAATCAGAGTAGATTGCTATTTACTCACATTTTAATCATTCTTTTCTCATAACTTCCTCTTCCTATGTTACTTACACTCAGAATAATAGCTGGGAGTTTCCTGCCCTGACTACAGGTTCCAGGACACTCTTTTGATTCAGGGAAAGGGACATCTGATAGGGGTAGCTGACATGTGTTCAAAGACGAAAAGAAGAACAGAAAGATGTTCCAAATGATTAAACAAATTGCTCTCTTGACTTTCCTTAAGCCAAAGAAGGAAACAGTTATCATCAAGAAAACAATCCCCTCTGCCACACACCCCATGGTTCATGAATACCCTCTTGAATCTTGCATCAGTAGTAAGCAGAGAGCATTCTGGAGTCCCAGGGGACAGTAATAGCATCGCTGCCCAGATCTCAGCAAACCCAGTGGGGCTGTTTCTGAGATGCTGGCCAGAGGAAAACCAGGAGGGAGGGAAATCAAAAATCACAGGGTTTTTTGCCCCTAATTAATTTGCGTGGTTTGATTTCTGACAAGGAAAGAAAAGAAAGGTCATTTCATCTACCCAGACCTCAATAAACAGTATGTTAAATCCAGGTAAAAATGAAAAGGTAAAAAAGAGAAGGAAATTATCTGTGTGACATGTATCAACAATTCTCTGAATGCTTGATCCCTGTGTGGGAGGCAGAAGAATGGCCTCCCAAAGATGTCCATGTCCTAATCCCTGGAGCCTGAGACTAGGTCAGGTTACGTGACAAATGAATTAAGGTTGTTCACCAGCTGACTTTGAGATGGGGAGATTATCCTTGATTAACTGGTTGGGCCCAATATAATCACAAGAGTCCTTAAAGGTGGAAGAGAAAGAAGGGAAGGTCTGAGTGATATGATGTGAGAAGAACTCAACCCCCCGTTGCTGGCATTGAAGAGGGAGGAAGATGCCATGAGCGGAGGAAGTGAGTGGGTGGCCTTTGTAAACTGGAAAAGGCAGTGAAAGAGATTTTCTCCTAAAGCCTCCAGAACAGAAGGCAGACACCTTGATTTTAGCCCAGTGAGACTATGTTGTACTCCTGATCTGTGGAACTGTAAGACAATAAATTTGCACTATTCGAAGGCACCAAGTTTGGGGTAATTTGTCATGACAATGACAGAAAATACCCCTGAGTCAAAATCTAGAGTAGCTCACAGTGAAAACCAGCTGAATATTAATTATGTCCCAGTCCCAGGGCAATGATACAGTTATAGAGGATAGTTTGCCTGGAATGCCTGGGTCTGGCCTGCTTGGGATTAACTCTAACGCCAGAGTTGAGATGGCTCAACCCCCACGCACTCTCTCTTTTGGTATTTTTCTTTAAGCACTTGGATTAAGGGATGTACAATATATGCTTATTGGGCCTCTTCTGGGATCTGTGATGTAAAATGGGGTTAGATGTTCACTTAGGACCCATTTTCAAAGTAATTTTCACAGAGAAAATATAACTCAAGAGGCAAAATCTTTTAATATTTTAATGGTGCCACGAGTGAGAAAATAAGTTACTCCCTCAGCACCTTCCCCCGCCCAATATGTTCTGGTCCCTGAGTTCTTGCTTTTTCCAGAGTATGGGTCAGTTTCAACATTCAGGATCCCAAGGGCCACAACCCAAGATTCCTAAAAATGCTGAGGCGCTGCTTGGAATCTCGTAGCACAGGTTTACTGACCGATTTAGGTAACTTTCCTCCAGAGTCAAATTCCTTTCCCACAGATCAGTTCTCTAACTTTGCCACAGTATCTGCTACCTTTGTAATACTGTTCCTGCCTTTTGTTGAAATGTCCCAGCACTTGCTATGGAACATACCGGACATCCAGTGACTGCTGCCAGGTCCACAGCCAACTCACAGGACTTGATCAAATCCTCCATCATGGCCAAAGCTTGTTGTAGGTCGTCTGAGAAGGCTGAATCCTTGGTTCTCTCTGGCCCATTCTGTGGAAAGCAAATGCCTTGCTGGAAATCAAAAGGTAAACCATCTACCAAGGGAAGAAGGGAAACAGGACAGAGATAAGGAGCCATGGATCCAGCCAGCATGAAGTGACTGAGAAGGTAGGTACATCAACCTGTTTCCCTGCTCCCAAAGAATGGTAGCTAAGGATATTTGCTGGTTTAAGTACAATATATGATACACACACACACACGCACACACAAGCAAAATAATTACACTTTCTGCACCTTGTACTAATGAAGAATGAAGTTCATAAAATCATGGACATTATATTCTGCCTATATAAGAAACATCCTGAGCTTTTGTAAAGCATGAAAACCCCAGCCCTTTTAAATAGGGTGCTCTCCCTTTTACTCCCCTACCCCCAGGGCCTATTGAAAAGTACAATCTGAGTATCATATTCCTGTATTTAATGTGACAGTCTTATTCCTATGGGTAAAATTATACTTAAAACCATTCCAGAGGAGGATATTTGTAAACTTTAGAGGCAAAGAATGGGCTGCTGTGCAGAGGTTTACTAATGATTTATGTGTAAACACCATAACGGTGGCATTTGCCACACTGAATTTCCCGGAGCTCTGCCCTTTCTCTCTCCTCTCCTCCCCCTGCCCTTCCCATATTCTATCACCATTAAAGATGCCAAAGAGGTAAGCCAACGTGATCTGCACCTCCCAAACAGCATAAAGACCCAGCTTTAAGGGCAAACCTAATTTAACAGACCAACGTTCCAATTATTACTATTGTGACACTTAGGACGTGATAGGGATGGTTGTTTCAGCTTGAAAGTCTTTTGCTTAGGGTTTCCGTATTTTATTCCCCTGCTACCTACATAGCACATCTATCTGTTATCTGGTAAATACAAACAAAAAGATTTTGGCTTCGTCCATTTTTTTTTTTTTTTTAACACATCAACTTCTACAACAAAGAACAGAGAGCTAGCTCTTTGCTGCTCCGCCTATAGCCCCACCTCTTCTTATCCTCTACTGCATGATGTAAGCAAAGCGTTGTGCATTTTCTTAATCTCTACTTAAACTGAAGATTAGCATCTTTGGATAAGAGATATGCGTGATGGGGCTGATGAATGGAGCAGAGCATGCTGCCTCCACTGAACGATTTCCCATGGATTCTTACCTTCTTACTCAGGGTAAATGTGTTCCAGGTCCTGGTGGAAGACAACACACTCTCACCCAAGTTTATTGTAACGTCATTAACAAAGGATTAAAAGTTCTTACACCAGGCATCTTCCTCTTTCCGAAATACTTGAAACTCAATGTGCTTTTAGAGACTCAACGGCTACCTATTCCCTCTCCTTCCCACTAACCCTCCTCCCACAAACACCGCAGGTGGCTAGCTTTACAGTGTGTGATATAGGACTCGTACAAACGTTACTAAACCTCTCTAACTCAGGGTAAATTCTTACAAACATTATTAAACTCCTTTAAACCAGGCTACCTGCATTTGCTCCAGGCTATAAAATTACTACCTGTGCCTTGAGCTTCCTTTAATCTAAAGGCATCCCCACAGCACCATCTGAGCAGAGAGGACATGCAAATGACTGCCCCTTGAGACACATGCCTCATATTATTCTTGTTAAAACCAGAATTTTATAATAGAAAAATTGAAAAAACCCACTTCCAAGCCACAAATTTCTTCCCAGTCTGGTGTGGCCATCACTTCTTCCAAGTTTCTTCTTGGTTGTCTTAGAATTCACACACATATACACACACATTTGGAAGGGAACAGGGCATAATGTATATAGATTTACTAAGGCGTACAAAGAAGTAAATATAAATTATTCATAATCCTACCATGCAGGAAAACCACTGAAGGGATTTTATTATATTTACTTCCAGTCTTTTATGTATGCATTTTACACCTTCGCTTACTTTTGTATTCCAGTAAAACATTTTTATGTGGAAGGAAGAAGATATATTACCACTTAATCCTATTACAAATCCCCACTTCGAAATTGTCTTTATTTTTTTGTTTTTTCCTGACTATGAATTATAGGATGCATATTATTTTAGAAAATTTACACAATAAAGATCATAAACAAAGAAAACAAAATTGCTCTTAAGTCCTTCCATGTATAGGCAAACACCATTAGCAGTTAGTACATAGAATGATATTTAATATCCAGTACCTTAGCCGAACCTCCTTCTAGATCACCTGGGTCCATCTCCAAATCCTCAGGTGACTCAAAATCCAGCAGACCCTGCATTAACCCAAAAGCTTTATTGAAAATCAAAAAGTAGAAGGCCAACTTAATCTGTTGTGCAAACAATCTCCAGCCAATGCTAAACTGAGGATGTATATAAATTTGTCTGTTTGTCACAAGTAAGAGGGAAAGAGTAAATGGTACATTCAGCACAGAGTTCTTTCCACAAACATAGAATCACATTGGACACACTATTTTGTAGCCTGCTTTTTCTCAACAATGTATCATGAACATTTTCCCATGACATTATATTTTTTTTAAAACATGGTTTTTAATTGTGGCAGAGTATTGCATCCTATAACTAAATCATAATTGATTAATCCCCCCTACTGTTAAACACTTAGGTTCAATAATTTTTTACTATTATAATAATAATCTTTATACACTTTTCTTAAGGATAAATTCCTAGAAGTAGAATTGTTCATGTTAAGAGTTGTGATGCATGTTTCCAAGTTCTTCAGAGAAGTACTATGTTCCCACCAGCCATAAATGAAAGCTTTTTTCACCAGCCCCTAGCCTACATGGAGTATTACCATTTAACGCTGTACCAAAACACGCTCACAGATGCCACTCTCGGAGGGAAGCAGAGTGTCATCGTCCTCACTCCCAGGCTGGCGTGACGGCTCCATGTATAGAACAACAGCTGCACGTTATGTTACGGAAGCTTCCTGGGGGTCAGCCCTGAGTGAGCTCTCTACTGCGTCACTCGCAGCAACCTGTGCAGGAGGTTCTCGTGTCCTCACTTTACAGGCGAGAAAACCAAGGCCTGAGAGATCCAGGCATCCCACCCTGGCAGCGGCAGAGCCGGTGCAGCCAAGGCTGGGCCTGCTGATGCAAAGCTGAGAGGGTAACTTGTTCTGAGGGCAAAACGTTGGCAAGAAGCTTAACTGCCCTGAGCCTCAGTTTCTTCACACTTCAGAGCCTTTTGGCACATCTGATGGTGGGGATTAAATAAGAAATACAGGTGGGTGTGAATTTTGTTTTGTATAAAACGAAATGACCTTCTCTTGGCCTCTGATGATGGGTTTAAAATTAAAGGAGCATCTAGTTTTGGTGTGGGGATGATCCAGGATTATGTTGTGACTGATGTATATTAGTTACTTGTACATTTTTTTTGGATCTTTGCAAGGGGAAAACTACAAGTAACGAGTTTTATATAATTAATTTAAATTTGTTACAGGTTCTCATGTTCAGGATAAACAATTTTTCAACCTTGGGCGAAAATACCTGCAACGGTTTAAGGTGACTGTGTTTTACCTTAGGGTAACTGTTGCATGCCAATTTGTGTGTGTGTGAAAACACTTCAAAATTGAGTTAAAAGATGTAAACTTAAAATTGGTTGTGTATCTAATCTGCCCCAGGTTCAGTAAATAAACAATTCTTTTTAAAAACAAAAACAAAAACAAACAAACAAAAAGAAATACATGTGGGAAGATACCCAGTAAACAGCAGGGGCTTGTTTTTAAATTAAATGAGAGTAGCCACTGGGCAAGAGCTGCTTATAAAGGTTAATTCAAAACAGACCTTGGAGGAGTGACCCGAACCTTTCCCTGAGCTCACACCTGGGGAAGCAGCTTTGACAGAGCCCCTGTCCTGTGTGTGCGGGGGTGGGGGTGGGGGGCGGGTGGTGGCGGGGTCTGGGAGTGCTCTCCTGCAGGTGTGCTGGTGTCACAGCAAAGAAAGAATCGCCTAGGGATTCAGCAGAACAGAATTCATTCCGTTATGTTGCTCTTGAGAAAAATCCTCAGTCTAAGGGGAGAGGTAGATGTCGCAAAAGGAGAGAAGAATCCAGTTTCGCCTTCTCCCCTCCATTGTTTAAATGCACGTAGAACAGTAGCTTTAGGGAAAATCACACCTCTTTCCCGAAGCTCCTTGCCCCAGCTGTAAAACGGAGCAGATGACATCTTACCTGTAGATATCTTACCGAGAATAGCGGTCTGGCTGCCTCCCCACCCTCTCAGCTGCCAGCAGTGTGCTGGCCTCCCTCTTCCCCACTTTCCTCCCAAGGACCTCTGCTCCCCTAAACTGGGCTCTCCTTAGAGATCCATGTCCTGGCCGCACGATGGACTAGCCAGGCTCCCGGGACCCTACGATTCTTTGGTCTTATTCCTCATCGAGGAGGCTGATTTAGACCTGGGGACAGAAAAAGCCTGAAATCTAGACATAGTTTCACCTCCGGAAGTCGAAGTCACAATTCTACGTGTCTAAGGAAAAGAGCACCAGAGTGCCCACACATCTGTTCTCCCAGCACAGGAAGCACTGTCTCATCGATTTACCTTCAACAACATCTGGTACTTTACAAGTCTCTCGCTTGGTCCTCTCAGATACTTAAAAAGAGGGAGACTGTGACCCAGTTGACGCTGGCATACCTTGAAAAGCCAAACAGAAACAACATAAAACAAAACAACACACACACTCAGAACAGAAGCGGCAGCCTTTAAATACAAGAAGTGAAATGAGCTCTTCATGGAGAGGAGGGGCGGCTGTGTCGACCAGTTTCATAATGTTATTGGCTGTTCAGTCCGTCAGGAACATTGTGTAAAATGAGAGTAATGGGAAAGGGGATGGGCTTGGCTAGTATTTTTATAGTCAAGTAGGGATGCCGGAACATTTATTTCTTTTAGAAAGTAAGTCCATTACGAGGGAGACAATGGGGCAGCCTTCTGAAAAGGCTGTCTTAGAATTGGGGTTTGGGGGTGGTGGAGTTTAGTCAAGGGTACATGATGGGCTTATTGATATCATTCCAGGGAACCCCAAAGTGTGATTTAATTCCACTTTTAAAACCCATCCTAGAAGAGGACCCTGGTTTTCTCACCAGGCTACAACTGCTCCTTACAGGGCTGTCCCATGGAGACTCAGGGCAGCATTGAAACTTCCAGTGTATAATTTTGAAAAAGGAGAGACTTTTAATAAACATAAATTCCAATGCCAAACTCCTCTTCCTAGTTCATACTTTCAATTTCTTTACAAATTGGATGTACATAAACAGTGTCCAGGGAAAACAGTTTGTGGGAGACCTTAGAAACGCAATGTTACCCCAAAGTAGGTGCAGTCTTGACATTCTTGCCAGATTGCCCTGGCTCGGGGCAGATTCTTATGATATTTAAAATATATTTGAAGATCTTCTTTCTGGGTGAGAAAAAGTTAGAACAAATTAACCAGGTAGCATTTTTCAGTAAGAGGACAGAATAGTACAGTTTATTCATTCATTCAACAGGCCTGAGTATTTTCAATGTGTAAGGAACTGGGGATGCACAATAAATAACCTTCTGTTGGGGTGAGTGTGTGATGGGGAGATAAACACAGGGCTATAAACAACGCAGATGTGAATGGAGGGCTGTGAGAGCAGCTACAGGACTCTGGTAAATAAAGAAGTAAATTCATGAACAGGAGTCGAGTTTTAACTTTACCCTTTCTCCTCTGCTCTTTATCTGGGACACCAATATCTCCCCCAGATAGTTCTGCACTGAGTAGTAAAAAGGACAAAAAAGTGCTCGTAGCCGATGGCCTCTCTTTTCTCTCTCCCCACTCACTCCTTATTACAGTCACCATGATGCCAACCCTACAAATAAACCTAAGAAGCAACCAAAGGATAGAAACATCCCAGAAGGAAAATGTGGCAGTTTGGACAAAAACCAACCAAGTGGTCTGGGCAACCCCTGCCTCAGACATCACCTTCAACCTGCAGCACAAGACTCCGAGACTGGAAAAGCTACACGACTATCTCAGTGCTAGAGATCAAGAGGGATTCCAAGTGCTGTGTGACCTATATTCTCATTGCATCAAAGACTGTGAGAGGTGGGAACACATCTGCCAATATCCCAGATAGAAAAGATACCCCCAGCCTGTGGAGTCAGATTGCCAGCTTCGTCCATTCCATCAGGAGAACCTGGTCCGTCTGCTCAGCTGTGCTTGCCACAGAGCCCGGGCTGCTCTGGCAGAGATGACCACATGGCCACTTCCTTGTGGATTTCTGTGTCCCTGTCCTCTTGCTGAGGCCACTCTTGATGTCCTTCATCTGGACATGGGTTATTTTTCCCCTTACAGCTTTCACTATGTCTATTCTACTTCTAAACACCCTGCTGTAGTGAATGATTTCCATTTCTGTAGCTCTTCCTCTCTCCTGATGGATTGTAAGTGGTCATTTCACTTCACTGCAAGGACTACAGCAACTCTGTCCTTTGCTATTCTCTCCAAGAAAAATTACACACACACACACACACACACACACACACACACACACACGTTTAAGAAGGCAGACAGCCCTTGAGAAATGTTGTTCAGACTGGTTAAGAAACTAGAATAATAATTCAGAACTTAACAATAATAACTTCCTTATTCATTCACTCCAGAACTATCTGTTGAGTGCCTTTGATGTGCCAGGCACTGTGCTAAGTACATTTGTTAAACTCAATGGCTCCCAGAGTGTAGTAGCGTAGACTTGGGGAATACTCCTGTTACACTGAAGGCCAGGCTTATAAAACACTACAAATTGATTAAGGCATTTCACCCACATTTGGTTTGTCGGAGCACAAAGACATTGGCCTTTTGCTCCTAAAAGGATTCAAGGTTTCATTGCTTTCAACACTCAACACCAGAAGATTCTCAGAAGCTGGAGGAGACTGGAGATCCAGACTTCCACCCAGGAAAACATCGCCAACAGTGAGCCACCTTTCCCTAAACCCTCCCAGTAACAGAGAGGGACCTGGTTCTCTTGGTGGATGCTGAGCTGATACCTGTGTTCCTGAAACCTTCACCCCTTGGCCCTGTGTCTGCACTTTGAGCATCACAGAACATTATATGCCTTCCAGTACTGAAACACAACTACTGACCTAAATTTGCTCTTCAGTCCAAAATTCCTTGGAGAAAGCATGTGCACTAACCAGCAGCATATGAAAGTACCTGATTCTCCTTACCTCCCTATAGAATAAATCAGGAGGCCAGAAGAATTGCTACCCCCAAACTCATATTCACACAGGAAGACATGATTTCTTATGGATTAAGAAGACTGTGGCTCAGGTTCAGTTCTTGGCTTTCTTACTTACAAACTATTTGGTCCGAGGTCAGTTACTTAACCTTCCTTCGCTTCAGTTTCTCATCTGTTAAGTGGGCTCACAACAGCAGTCAACTCCTATGATTGTTGTGCGATTAAATGAGAAGATGTATAGAAACCTCTCAACAAATGCCCAATACATGCAGAGTACCCAACAAATGGTAGCTATTGTCAAAGCATTTTTTACTGTTGTAGAGTCCTTCTGTGCGCATTATTTTATTTGATTTCCACAACTTTACATATTGGTATTACTAAGCTTGTTGTATAGAGGAGAAAAGTGAAACTCCCAGGGTTTAAGTGACACACTTGAGGTCATGCTGATAGCAAGTGGCTCAACTTAGATTAGAAGTTAAGTTTTCTGAGTCCCACCCCAGTGTTTTTTTCTATTGTACCATGTGAGATCTCAGAGCAAATGGGACTCAAAGTAAACTATT
Organism: Balaenoptera musculus; assembly: GCF_009873245.2. Taxonomy (NCBI): domain Eukaryota; kingdom Metazoa; phylum Chordata; class Mammalia; order Artiodactyla; family Balaenopteridae; genus Balaenoptera; species Balaenoptera musculus. The sequence continues at coordinate 60,794,717 of NC_045788.1, forward strand.
GACAAATGCTATTCTACATGGAGGTTGGTCTCTGGGGCAGAAACTTCCTGGATACTACAAGCTATCGAATCTGATTGAAACACTTGGCTAGAGCAATATTTCAAAATTCTTGTTCATGATTAGTGGAAGTCTGCAAGTATTACTGAGAAGAGGTAAACTGCTGTAGTAAATAGTGGGTGATGGGCCTGCCTTATTGGCTAACCAATACAGGTCTTTGCACAGCTGTGACAATTCCCTCAGGGATTCTCAAAGGTTAAGTAATTGTGGCTTTTAATTACTTCATTTGTCCCAGAGTAATACTTTGTGCTTGGTAAGAATTTATTACCTGTATTTTGTCCCCAACATCATAAATCATATAGGATTATATGCAGGTTTGTGGTCTGGATTAATGATTTCTAAGGTTCCTCCCAACATGGAGGACTATAAAAAGCTTTGTAAAACTTTAGGAGAGGAATTTTTCTAAGAAAAGATGTTTAGTTAGCAATTGCCCGACCATTTCCTCAAACTTGGCAATTTTAACTTGATAATATCCATTTTTTTTCCCCACAGGAATTTGGTCTTTTTCTCATTCAACAATTTCAATAAGTCTTTGCAATAATGATATAGTCAGTTATGAAATATTACTAAACTCTGCAACTAGACTTCACATTGGTGGTTTGATGAGCACAAAATTGCCAAATAGTATAAAACACGAATAATGCTATCAAAGTAAGTCAAAATGGAAATTAATCAGATTGAATACAAAATGTTTTTTAATGTATCTTGAATTCTGTCCCTGGATGAAAAACCTATGACAAGGCTGTGATGGAAAGCCCAGACAGGGCTACGGAAGGGGTCTTCTAAGTTGGTCAGAGCTCTGAGGGTTGAAGACTCTGTTTCTCCATTACGTCTAATACCTTGAAACCTGGGGATTTTTGTTTGCTTGCTTTCAGTTTATCACAGGTACAGTAAGTCCCCTACATGTTCTGAAAGTGTGTTCGTAAGTACAATTTGTTCGTTAAGTCCAACAAAGTTAGCTTAGGTACCCAAATAACACAATCACCTATATAGTACTGTACTGTAATAGGTTTGTAATACTTTTCACACAAATAATACATAAAAAAATTCACAAAAAGTAAAGAAAAACACTTTTAATCTCACAGTACAGTACCTTGAAAAGTACCGTAGTACAGTACAACAGCTGGCATACAGGGGCTGGCATCGAGTGAACAGGAAGGAAGAGTTACTGACTGGAGGGGGGAGAGGAGGTGGGAGATGGTAGAGCTGAAGGATCATCAGCAATAGGAGAAGGAGGGCAAGCTGCAATTTCACTCACGCCTGACATTATTGGCACGGGTTCTGGTTCCTTGCTGGATTCAGTTCCATCTACCCTCTTAAAAAAACAGGTCCAGTGATATCTGGGTAGTAGCTCTTTTTTTCTCATCATAGATGACACAGTAGCACTGGATTGCATTCTGAAAGGCTGCTGCAACCTTCGTGTACCATTCTACATTCGGGCCTTGTGCCTCAAAAATTAACAGATAAAGAAAATCCCCTTGCCATTTCCTGCGTCGTGAATCTCTTCAGTTCTTCAGTTACTTCTTCTTCCTCTTGTCGCTCCACTCTCTCAATTATTTTCACTTTTGTTTCCATCGTTATCGCTCAGCGCATCTTTTTTCTTTTTTTTTTTTAACATCTTTATTGGAGTATAATTGCTTTAAAATTGTGTGTTAGTTTCTGCTTTGTAACAAAGTGAATCAGCTATACATATACATATATCCCCATATCTTTCCCCTTTTGCATCTCCCTCCCACCCTCCCTATCCCACCCCTCTAGGTGGTCACAAAGCACGGAGCTGATCTCCCTGTGCTATGCTGCTGCTTCCCACTAGCTATCTATTTTACGTTTGGTAGTGTATTTATGTCCATGCCACTCTCTCACATCATCCCAGCCTACTCTACCCCCTCCCCATGTCCTCAAGTCCATTCTCTAGTAGGTCTGAGTCTTTATTCCCATCCTGCCCCTAGGTTCTTCATGACCATTTTTTTTTTTTTTAGATTCCATATATATGTGTTAGCATACGGTATTTGTTTTTCTCTTTCTGACTTACTTCACTCTGTATGACAGACTCTAGGTCCATCCACCTCACTACAAATAACTCAACTTCGTTTCTTTTTATGGCTGAGTAATATTCCATTGTATATATGTGCCACATCTTCTTTATCCATTCATCTGTCAGTGGACACTTAGGGTGCATCTATGTCCTGGCTATTGTAAATAGAGCTGCAATGAACATTGTGGTACATGACTCTTTTTGAATTATGGTTTTCTCAGGGTATATGCCCAGTAGTGGGATTGCTGGGTGGTATGGTAGTTCTATTTGTAGTTTTTTAAGGAACCTCCATACTGTTCTCCATAGTGGCTATATCAATTTACATTCCCGCCAACAGTGCAAGAGGGTTCCCTTTTCTCCACACCCTCTCCATCGGCGCATCTTAGTACCAACTACATCACTGCTGCTTTTACGCTTGCTTCCAGACATCCTGGGCTTGAAATAAAAATACTGTACTACTGTACTCTATACAGTACTGTACAGTAAAGTACACAAAAGCACAACCACTTGCAGAGGATGCACACACGTGACAATGTACACCAGACACGTGAACTAACTTACGTTATCGGACATGTGGACGCACGTTCGCATCTTTTAAAGTTCGCAACTTGAAGGTTCGTAGGTAGGGGACTTACTGTACTGCTCTTAGACTTATCAGTCATCATTTGAGCTGTTTAAAAATGCTTAAGTTGTTTGATCTATTGTCTCAGGCTCACAAAAAGAAAACAAGCAAGAGAATGAAAGGAAGGGCCGGTTGGGAGAGAGAGAAGAAATGGGAAAAGTTTAGAAAGCAAAGGGCACCGGGCTCATTTCCAAAGGAGGAGGAAGGAGGCACTTGGTGGGGAATGATGCTGGCTAAGGCATTTCTCTGAGCCAGCTCCCAGGGAGCACAACTGGCCCAAACAGCCAGCCTATTTATTGCCCAAAGCCAGGTGGAGGACTGGCAAGAGGGGAGAGGTCTGTGTGGTGGGAAGGGAAGCAGACAGAAATACGATGTTGTAGGACAGGAAGTTCACAAATGGGGTGCTAAGTGGAAGACAGGCTGTAGACCTAAAATTTTCTAACTTTCCTTGATGCCGTAGAAAATAAAATGGAAGAAAATATATTTTCTATAGTTTCAGTTTAGTATTTCTTTTGAGAGTGTTACTACAACTTTAGTGAAGAATTTAAGCCTGCTGTGTGATTCTTGTCCTAAAACAGTTAGCTTAGTCATTCAGAGGAGAATCATCTGCCTCAGGGGTCTGGGGGGCCAGTCTTCCATTCCAGGGGGCTTGGCAGGAAGCCAGGCTTGCAGTCGTTCCCACCTAGCAGGGTAAGCTCCGTCAGGCTGGACTCAGCTCACACAGGCTGAAGTACTGCAAAAGACTCCCGCTTTGCATTCAAAAGGCAGATATAAGTTTTTAGACCACTTGTGTTTCCATTTGCCCTTGCCACTTACATAGAAAATTAAGGGCTGACTTTAATCACATGGTTATTTTGAGTTATTGGGAGCACAGACTTACTCTCTTGAGAAAGCAATGTGCCAGAAGTTCAGGGTTTTCAGTGCATTTTTCCAATTCTTTTAGAAAAGTCCTAGGGAAAGAAAACGATAATAATGCTTTGATTTTTACATGTATGGGGTTAACAAAATTTTTTGAAGTAAAATCACATAAGGTTTTAAGAGGTGCTTAGAAAAATGCTGTTTTCCAGGCTTTACTGCTTTTGACTCATCTTCAACATGCTGATTTGGAAGAAAAAAATGTATTCTGTGACATTACTAGGATTCCCTGAAACCACTCATACCAGTTCTGGTAATTCTAAGCACCAGCCACAGACAGACTGGATACACTGAAGATCCCTGCTACATGATAGTAATGTTAACAAGAACTGCTGTTGCTGCTGCTACTACAACTATCATGGAGAGCTGACTATAAATCAGGCATAAGCTAAGTGCTTTGCAAACAATATCTCATTTAATCCTCCACCAAACCTTGTAAGACAGGGTTTCATAAGTATGAAACCTGAGGTTCAAAGAGGCTGCATAACTTCTCCAGAGAAAGCAGAAATGGGATTTCCATTTCAGCCTTGTGTCTGACCAATGGACAACAGATGTGGCTAAGAAACAACTGTAGTACAATTCACCAAGCAGTCTCTTCCCTCCTATCAATTAGGTGTGTGATCCTGGGGCCATTAGAGTGAGTAAAGTTAGTAAGCAACTTGTGGTTTTGTCATCTGTAAAATGAAAGTGTTGGAACATGATTTCCAAAGTCCCTTCCTTCTCTCATTCTCTAGAACCCAACACCCAAGCAGCCCTGGGCTGAAAGGACAATTGCCTGACCAGTTAGCATTTTCTAACACTCTGGTTCCCAGCACTCCACTACGATAATAGGTATGTGGACTTGTGTCTTGGTCAACTTTGTATTCCCAATGCTTAACACAGTGCCTGACACAGAACAGGTGCTCAGTAAATGCTGATGCGTGAGTAGATAAATAAGGAAAGGAACCCACAAATGAATACAACATCGATGCCTGACACCAGTACATGCTCCATTAATGTCTTTTCCCTTCTTCCTCAGGGACCTTGTGACACTTCTCGCCTCCTTCTTATCCCATCCTACCCCAATCCAATCCACTGACTCTGGACTACTTGATTAAGCCTAAAAATGTCTAAGCACTTTCATCTCCAAATTCCATCAGTCTGATTTCCATCCTTCTCTTATTTTCCATTTTCCCTGATAATTTGAATGAATATATACCTGTTGTGAAATTCATAAAGTTCTCTAATATTCCCAAAGAGAAATTCCTTGTTATTCCGAAGAACATCTGGAATTAGATGCTTCAGCCAAATAAAATCCATTGGAATGATATATCCCTGCAGAGGTGGAAACAGGGTAGGTTTTACAAACAGGAACATATAAGAGATGATCTGACTTAGCCACTCCAGGGACCAAAATTTTAATAATTGGGGAGTAAGGCACACATGTCCTGAAAGCCATTCCGTCAAATACATTCTTTTGATATTATTTTCCTCATGTGTCTATCTTCAGAAGAAGAAGATGGCATAATGGTAATGATTATAAGATGGCATTTTTATAGGAAGAACAAATCTATTTTTTAAATTCGTCACATAAGTCAAATGTGAAAGGAAAAAACTTACCCATTATTTTATGACCTGATGCAATTACTATTGTCTTATTATATTTCCTTCATGACTTTTTTAAAAAAGCTGTTTTATATGGTTATAATCACAGTACATATATAATTTGTAGTCTGTTTTTCCATATGCATTTTAGACTCACAAATTTCTACATATATTGTTTTAAATTTAATCTTACAAGCATTCATTTCAATGTTGCTGTATATTATTAAAAATAATTATTTTTAACAGTTGAATAATACATCATTTAGCATGTATATAAGACTTTATCAACCATTCCCTTTTTACTGGACATTTGGTTTTCTTCTGATGTTTTATCGTAAAAAATTTCTATTAAAACTTTGTACAGGGCTTCCCTGGTGGCGCAGTGGTTGAGAATCTGCCTGCCAATGCAGGGGACACGGGTTCGAGCCCTGGTCTGGGAAGATCCCACATGCCGCGGAGCAACTGGGCCCGTGAGCCACAACTACTGAGCCTGAGCGTCTGGAGCCTCTGCTCCGCAACAAGAGAGGCCACGATAGTGAGAGGCCCGCGCACCGCGATGAAGAGTGGCCCCCACTCGCCGCAACTGGAGAAAGCCCTCACACAGAAACGAAGACCCAACACAGCCAAAAATAAACATAATAAATAAATAATAAATAAAAATTAAAAAAAAAAAAAACTTTGTACATATAGTTTATTTCTCAAGATTATTACCTTAGGAAAATAGAGGAAGTATAAATTTTCACTCAAGCAAAAAATGCTACTTAAAACAATATGAAACAATTCTCTCATTTATTTATCAAAAAGGTTTAAATTATCATACCCATTGTTGGCAAGCATATGGTGAACCTAGGTGGGCATTGCTAGAATCATGTGAATTGGTACAATCCGTTGAAAGTTATTTTGTTACATGAATCAATAGTCATAAGAACGTTCTTATTCATACTGAAAAAAACACTTGTGATATTACAAGACCTGAAACTTTGGTGGGGATTCTAGAGACATATGGCAACTATTCTGAGTTTCTTTCTGCAAAAAAACTTTTCCAGCTTGCATACATGCTTAACTTCCCCCCGCCCCAAATCTACTTACGTCAATTATGTTCTTAATCTCTTTTATATAAGTCTCTTCCGTCTCAAGCAAGTCACGTATAATGCGCCTGAATCAGCAGCAGGTGGGAAGATGAAAGAAAGAGAGAGACAGAGGGGGGGTGGGGGTGGGAAGCAGTGTTTTAGAATTCTTTTAGAATAATGGTCATCAATACAGTTCCCCTTAGTGGCTCATCTACTTAGGTTGTGGTCAGTTCATTCTGTTCTGTTGAACACCCAAGGCCAACATCTCACAAAAGCACACTCTGATCACACTGGCATGAGAAGAAATGGCAAAGTTAAAGGACTCAAAATCCATTTATGCAGCCAGAGAATGACCTGTTTGTGAGCCACAGCATGGGGGTCAAGGGGGCAGACATTGGAGTCAGAAATACCAGGTTGGGATCCTTGGTCAGGAAGGTCTGCCTGATCCCTACATCGCACATGTGGTTTCCTAGATGTTCTCTCCAGCCTTCTGTGTTTCATTGCTCACATCAAGATCTTGGACCTACAAGGATGCATTTTGTTGTGCACGGGGTTAGATGGATGGCTGTCCTGCCCCCTTCCTCTGGCATTCCATGTTTCCGTGTGATTGAGTTCCTTAGCCAGAAGACATGAGCTCTGTCTGCTTCCCCTGAGAAAGGCAGCTGGGAGGTGTGGTATGCAGAATTCTAACATGGCCCCCAAGATTTCTGGCCCCTGGTACACACACACACATCCTCCCAGTTAGTCAATCAAACACTAACTTAAGTGCTGCTGGGAAGGTATTTTGTCATTCGGTTTTGTTCCAAAGCAGTTGACCTTAAGATAGGTAGATTACCAGGTTGGGCACATTCTAATCTCATGGACTCTTTAGGTCTGGGTCTAAAAGTCAGAGAGATTGGAAGCATGCGAAGGCTTTAGCACAAGGGAGATTCTCCTTTGCTGGGTTTGGAGATGGGGGGAGGGCATGTGGCAAGGAAGGCAGGCAGCCTCTAGGGGCCAACTGGCCCCCAGAAGACAGTCAGCAAGGAAACAGGAACACTAGTTCTGCGGTTGCAAGGTACTGAATTCAGCCACAACCATACGAACTTTGAAGAGGATACCTTCTAAGAAGCGCAACTGGCGAACAGCTTGATTTTATCAGTGGGACTTGAGCAAAAAGCCAGTCTTGCCATGCCCGGACTCCTGTCCCAGGGCAGTTGTGGGCTGAGCTGCTGAGTTTGCGGTCATTTTTTAATGCAGCAATAGAAAACTAATAGAAAGAATGAGGCCAGTCCCCACATTTATCTCCAGACAGGCTGCTTTCTTTCTCTCCTCAGGCTGTGTGGCCATACTTTTTTTAGGGCTTTCTTTCAGGCCTCCAAGTGAATCAGTGTTTGTACAAGTGTTCACATGTAGAATATATACATTTATGGTTTCCTGTGAGCTGTTGGTGGATTATCTATTAAACAGTAGCCTACCCTAGAAAAGAGTTTCTTTTCCTCTCATAAAAATGGGTATGACAAGGGACAAATAAAGGACACAATGTAGGAAATTCACACAAATACATAAATGGCTATTAGTCTTATGAAAAAATGCTCAGTATATATGAATCCAACAAAAACATATTAAAAAGAAGTACAATTTTCAACTTCTATAATATGGCAGACATTGCAAACCTCAAAGGAAGACCGGCAGATGAAGATATGGAAGCACACTCAGATAATATTGGTGAAAGTACAGATTTGTGCAAGATAACTTGGGAATATCTCATCAAAATTTAAAACACATGCTCCTTGACTCAGTAATTTCACTTCTAAGTACGTTCATTGTTTGTAATTAGAACAATAGAACGACAACACCAGATATAAACTGGAAATTACTTAAATTATGGTACATACATATAATGAAATGCTATGCAGTTTTTAAAAAGAATGAAGCTGACTGAATCATGCTGATATGACACAGTCCAAGTATTTTAAGTGAATTTTAAAAACAACCAAGATGTACAATTGTTTGCAGAGTATGACTATTTGTGTAAAATTTATACTATGTGCAAAATGAGTGTATATGCATAAATATATGTACAATTGTATATGCTTAGAAAATTCATGCAAAGAAACTTAGAACATTGTTAACAAGGGGGGTGGGAGAGGGTAGGGGTGGGAGTTTGGGATTAGCAGATGCAAACCGGTATATGTAGAATGGATAAATAGCAAGGTTCTACTGTATAGCACTAGGACCTTGGGGAAATATACTCAATATCCTGTGATAAACCATGAAGGAAGAGACTATGAAAAAGAATGTATATATATGTATAACTGAGTCACTTTGCTGTACAGCAGTAATTAACACAACATTGTAATTCAACTATACTTCAATAAAAAATAAATTAAAAAAAAACATTGTTAACAGTGATTGCTTTTGGAAAGTGATACTGAAGACTAGAAATAGAGGAGAATTTTTACATTTTATTCTTCACCCTTCTTCAATCTTGGATTTAAACAAAAACTTTAAACACCTACTGCTTTTCTAATTAAAAAAATATAGTTTACATGACGTTTTAAAATGAATGTTACTGGAGGTAATGACATATAAACCCCATTTGAGAGATATAAATAAATCCTACAATCTACCTATTTTATAGCTCAACAATTATCCTTTCTTAAAAATGACAATTTCCATATCTATTTATAAAAGCTTGTTATAAGGCAAGACTGATAAAGGATAGCCATTGACCAAGGATACAACTGCAAGAAGTATAATTCTACCAAAAAAGTTACTCTAAGATCATATTTAGCTAACGGTGTCTCTGAGTAAGAGGTTCCTTTGCTTTTTGTAAATCATCCTGAAATGATGATAGTTACTATGTCAGAAGGAAATATAGACCTCAATACCAGTCTGTTTCTATGAGCCATGACATAAAGTAGGACCACAGCAACAGTTAAGCATTCATAGAAAACCAGAGTACAGCCAGCCTCTTATGCCTCCGTGAAGCACTGGGCTTAAGCAACTTGGCAAGGCTGTTTAAGAATGTGTTGACGATTAAATGAAGTCACAAGGCAGAAATAACTAGGTGGTGGGCAGAAATCAATCTTATCATCCAACAGTTATATAAGAACTTAGAGACCCCTAGGAGTCTTTACGAATCTGACACAAGAAAAAATCCACAACTCAGAAGAAAAAAAGTCCCTTGTCAGGTCATATCCCAGTTCCAACTGCTTCATTTTACTTATTCGAGTGCAATGGATAAAACTCCAACAATAGAAAGTCTCCTGAACACTGTTAGCCTTCATTTCTGTTCAGATTTTTTTTAAAAAGTTCTCATACCACTGTTAACCATTCTTTTTTCTTTCTTCTCCTTTGTTTTCCTTTCAAATAACTTTATAAAATGGGAGAAAATCGATGATTCTAGCTGACGATTGCCTGCTTCATTATTCCAAAGCACATAACTTTGTTCACAGAAAAAAATCAAGGATTTAATATCTAAAGTCATCAAGTGTATATAATGTAGATGAAAAACAGAAAACATTGGGAGTACTCAAGTAATTTTAAAAACTTTAACACCTAGAGCAATTTATGCCCTGGTGGATATCTACCCAGAGGTAGAACACTGTAATTAGTATGGGGTTCACAACGCCAGAGCAGCCCGCATGAATGTAGTCTACACTAAATGTATACTCTGGCTTTGTTTTACATGTAAAAGTGGTTCTCCCCTCACCCACACCCCCAGGTTATTAAGGAGGAAATGGAGGCATAATGTGTTTTAAGGGACTGTTTCTTCTCTGAAGCCATATTTCAAGGTAGCATTAAAAAAAGAGCTTTGGAGATCTGGTTCCATCCTATATGACATCTCATGTTTGTTTAAGATGATACCGTAAGCAAGAGGCAAGAAAGGAAAGCCTTTGAAAAAAATGAATGCAGCCCTATTTGGTAAGCAAGATCATTAATGTAGTATGTACATGTTAGGATCTCCTGATAAGTTTCTTCTTCGCCCACGCACCTTAATCTGTTCCCCCTTTTAACCCTTGCCCCTCACCCCCTCCCCAATTTCCCAGCTCTCCAATAGAAGAGTATCCTTTTGGAAACCAGTCTGTTAGAAATATATTTTTGCTCATTACCTGTCAATGGAATTTGCCATCAAGAGATTTCATTTACTCCTCATATTCTATCATATCACTCGCGTCAGAAAGTATTATAGATTTTCACTTTAAAAAATCTAGTTTTCATCTAATACCCTCTTTGCCAAATGGAAAGGTCTATTCTTATCCTTTTCAAACCCTAGAGCATCTGATGTAATGGATACTCATCTTCTTAAACCTTTCTCTTCCTTTGGTTTGTCTTTATTATTCAATCTTCATTCACCACTCACCTCTCTGTTTCTTCTCTATTCCTTCCTTGCTTCATCTTCCTCCTTGTGTCTAATGTTGCTGCTCCCCCAAGGTCTGAACTCAGGTTTCCAGACTTCCTTCCCTCCTCTTCCCTCATGCTGTTGACTCTCCCACATCATCATTTTCCTGCCAGACTTTTGGTCATGCTCAAGCCCATGTTGCCAATGGTCTACATACGTCTTCACCTGGATGCCTCCCAGACACCTCAACACCTCAGGCTGAAATAGAACTCATCAGACAGAAATAGCATGCATATTGGTGGAAGGATCATATTCTAGGGTCCCTAAAACACAGTTGTCATTGCAAACTCCTCCCTGCCATTATCGCTTACATTCAATCTGTCACCAAGTCTCATCTTTTCATCTCTGAACACACCTCTTGGAGTCACTGCTTATTCTCCATTGCCGACGCCACCAATACAGAGCAAACTCCTGAGCCTTCTCATCTTGAATACATCGGTGTGCTCCTAGCAGCTCACTCTTGCCTCTGAGATCTCACTCCCATCAATCTATTTTACAGAACTCCAGTCTATGCCCTTCCTAAAGCTTCAAGTCCATTATGCCATCATTCTCCCTCTTCAAAAACTTAAAATAGCTTTCAATTGCCCACAACTGTCAATATTCCTCCCAGGATTTCAAGACTATCCATTCATGTGAAAAGAATCTTCCTAGGGGGCTTGCTCAAAAGGTAAGTACAGACCCACAGATTCAGAATGGGGAGCAATGAATGAAATACAGAGGTAGAATCTGTAATTTTCACAAGCACCCCACAGGATTCTAATGCGGATGTTCCCTTATTTGACTAAGTAACACTGAGCTGATCCACTACTTTAAGCCACCTACCCCCCTTTAGTTAGGCCAATGGTATCATTATTTTATACTTCTTTTCAAATTCTAATCATTCCTGAAAGTTCCATTTCTCCCTTTTCCATGAAAACTCTTTCCAACAGCTCCAGGTGAAATTAGTACCACAGTCTTATCCTTGCTTCCCAGACAAAAACCATTAGATCCATTTACCAAGCGTGTCCTAGCTCCCTATTATGAGCCAGGCACCATGATAGGCACTTGGGATAGAGAAATGTACCAAAATGCCAGGCCTTAGGGAGTTCATAGTCTAATGGCAGAGACAAGAAAATCAGTGACTCCTGTGCAGAGTGATAGGTACCAGGTAGCCAGAGGAGTCAGGAGCACAGAAGGGAGGGGACACTGCCGATTTTGAGTTGAGTGAAGTTTAATCAGAGTCTTGAAAAAAGCAAGCAAGGGCACAAGGACAGGGAACTGTCGCAGGCCGAGGACGACAGCATGGAGGAGGGAGCAAAGGTGAGAGATGTATACTCTCCCAGTACTTGTAAATTCTTTGGTGGAGCTGGGCCAACAGTCTAGTACGTTCATAAAATGCTAGAAGCAGATATAAACTTAAACACCATCAGTTAATCCTTATATTACAGATGGAAAAAGAGAGCCCCACAGCCATGCACTGACTTGCCCAAGGTCTCTGGCTTTGGCAAAGTCAGTGTTCTTCCCACTGCATTATGTTGCTCCTCTTGGCCTATGTTTGGGGTGCATCTAAAGTCCTGTTTGCTAATTATGAAATAAAACACAAACTAAAATGAAACTAGCATGGTGATATAAAAATACTGGGTTTCACGAAAATAGGTTTCCAAGTCTATTTCTGCTTCTAATATGTAGGGTAACTTTGAGCAAGACATTTTCTTTCTCAGGGTCTCCATTTCTTCATGTGTCAAAAGGCTGAATTAGATCATCTTGAGCATCCCTACTGGCTCTCATAGGTCATTCTCTAAATACATCATTTTTAAAAAATTTATTTATTTTTAACATCTTTATTGGACTATAATTGCTTCACAATAGTGTGTTAGCCTCTGTTGTATGACAAAGCGAATCAGCTATACATATACACACATCCCCATATCCCCTCCCTCTTGTGTCTCCCTCCCACCCTCCCTATCCCACCCCTCTAGGTGGACACAGAGCACCGAGCTGATCTCCCTGTGCTATGCGGCTGCTTCCCACTAGCTATCTATTTTATATTTGGTAGTGTATATATGTCCATACCACTCTCTCACTTCGTCCCAGCTTACCCTTCCCCCTCCCTATGTCCTCAAGTCCATTCTCTACATCTCCGTCTTTATTCCTGTGCTGACCTTAGGTTCTTCAGAACCCTTTTTTTTTTTTTTAAGATTCCAGATATATGTGTTAGCATACGGTATTTGTTTTTCTCTTTCTTACTTCACTCTGTATGACAGTCTCTAGGTCCATCCACCTCACTACAAATAACTCAATTTCATTTCTTTTTATGGCTAAGTAATATTCCATTGTAAATACATCATCTTTAATAAAATGTATGATGTGGTCTTTGGTCTAATCACACCTTGCTTCTCATTTCTCATAAGAAAATAAGCAAAGGTCATAAGATTTTCTGTCCATTTACAGCCTCAATTAACTAAACAGTTAATGTGTGACTGCATGTACAATAGGACGGCAAGGAGAAGGAATCAGCGTGGGCTGGAGAGGTCTTGGAGGAGGTGAGATCTGGACTGTCCTGTGTAAGAGGTGACGACTCGCAGCAAGACAGGAGGGTGTTCCAGGAGGAAGGAAACGGGAGCAGGGGCTAGGAGTCGTGGCTACACCCGGGGCCTTGTGGGAACCAGGTGCTGGGGCAGGGTCTGGGTGGGAAGCATGGCAGGCAGGGGGAGCCGGATGGAGGAGACGGTTGTCATGCCAGGCTATGGTGAGACTCCATGCAGGAGCCGAGGGGAAGGTTCAGGAGACCGAGTTGGCCAACAGGGAAGAGAACTGTCCAGGAGCCCGTTTCATTCAGCACTGAATAGGTCCTGAGGGTTCAGGCTTAGGAGAACATGTTCTTAGTTTCACATCCTTCTTATGTTTTGGTTAGGTGTTCCATAATTGCTTAATAAATTCCCAGAACTATAAATGGTAACGATATGAAACACTATGGACCCATACAATGACCTTGTTGAAATCAGTGATATTTTAAGCATTAATAAAAGGTCTAATGAATATAAACAGTTCTCTGTCTCCTGGAAGGCTAACAGTTGAAAGTTTTGCTTAGTTGCTGATAAGCCATCTGTTCTGTCTTCTCCTCTTTTATATCTTAGTTTCTATATTTTGTCTGATGTTAATTGGATTTGATCTCATTACTCTGATGTGTTTAGGGTAAACTACCTTAAATTCTTTTTAGAAAAGGATGGGGCATAAATAATCATTAAAGTTTATCTGGATGGATGCTCACTCTTCAATATCACATAATAAATAATGACAAAGTAATTTCACACATACTGCGCTTTTTCAAAGAGGGATTGATTATAAACACAATCCCATTAATCCTAATTCAAGTTAACAATCCTGCATTTGTGTAGCATTTTAGGGATTATAATTTTTTTTTTTTTTTTTTTGGCCGTGCCACGTGGCTTGTGGGATCTTAGTTCCCCAACCAGGGATTGAACCTGGCTGGGCCCTGGGCAGTGAAAGTGTGGAGTCCTTACCACTGGACTGCCAGGGAATTCCCCCAATTTAAAAAAAATTGTGGTAAAATATACATAACATAAAATTTACCATTTAAACAATTTTTAAGTGGCATTAAAATACATTCACAATGTTGTGCAACCATCACCAGAACTTTTCCATCAATCCAAACTGAAACTCTGTACCCATTAAACACTAACTCCGCATTCCTTCCTCCCGCCAGGCCCTGGTAACTTCCACTCCACCTTCTGTCTCTACAATTTTGCCTAGGTACCTCGTATAAGTGGAATCATACAAAATTTGTCCTTTTGCGTCTGGCTTACTTCACTTAACATAATGTATTCAAAGTTCATCCATGACGTAGCATGTGTCAGACTTCATTCCTGTTTAAGGTTAAATATCTTCCATTGTTTGTATAGACCATATTTCATTTACCCATTCAGTTGTTGATGGCCATTTGTGTTGTTTCCACCTTTTGGCTATTGTGAACATTGGTTTGCAAATCTTTGTTGAGTCATTGCTTTTACTTCCTTTGGGTATACATGCAGAAGGAGAACTGCTAAATTATAAGGTAATTCTATTTTTAACTTTTTGAGGAACCACGATATTGTGTACCATTTTACATTCCCACCAGCAAGGCACCAGGGTTCCAGTTTCTCCACATCCTCATCAACACGTATTAGTTTCCATTTTTAAAATAATAGCTAACCTCATGATGTGAAATAAAGTTATTTTTTTAAATGTGCATATCATCTTCCTTGATCCATTCAACACGTGACAAAGAGCTCCTCCAGGGCAGATGTCCTATCATCCATCCCTTGTCCCCATGTCTTACAAGTAGGAAATTCTCAATAAATGTTTATGGAATGGATGAATGGTAGATTTAAGGAACAGACACCAATTCTGTAAGCAGGAGCAGGCACTAATTGTTATTCTCATTTCACAGAAGAGGAAATTGGGACTCAGAGCATTGAATGACTTGATTGAGGTCAAACTGCTGACTTGGTGCTGCCAGAAAGAGGTCAGGTCCAGGTCTTCGAGATCTAAGACTAGAGACAGGGCAACTGATGTGCCAAGGGTGAATGCCAGTCCACTGAAACAGTACCAATATTCTGACTGCAGCATGGCTCTGTAAGGGACAGGGCCTGCACAGTCAGGACACAGGGAAGCAGGTTGGAGAAAAAGGGGTGGCTCAGGCCATCATCCATTTATGCCTAGGATTCAAGGAACCTGGCTCAAACCTCAGAGCCACGGTGTATCCGCACATGTACAATCCAAACATAACAAAACTTCATGGGAGAGATTTCTGGTACCAAGTAGACTCCTGGAATACTGCTGATAGGAAAACCATTACTACCTCAATTCATGGGAAAGGGTAGTACTGGTACTAACTCCAACAGGAGTATCCAGTAACCTGATAATCCTCCCGTAAGGAAAAGAAATTGTGAAAGAGTTAATAAGCTTCTGCCTCATGCAAAGGGAAATCTACTGCAAAAAGGAAATTCCCAAAGATTAAAAAAAAAAGTGTATAAAATAGTCAAAGATCAAAAATTGCTGAAAAGACACACTGCTTTCTCTACCCTGTGTACCTTTTTGCAGACCTATTTGTATCTAGATCTACCAGCAGATATCCTATTATTCTATTAATTCCTTTCCTCCCAAGAGGGTTTGTTTGTTTGTTTATTATGCTAGAAACATATTTCTCAGAGATATTGCTCTTTCTAGGATTCCTTAGCCCTATATCTGCAGGATCAAATAGGTATTGATTAATATTGGGCTTTATGTCCTTAGACCATTAGACCAATCAAGACTGATTCATGAAATGTATATTTTTTCAGAGCACATGATTTATTAAGAACTTTAGAATTGGCTTTTGAAAAGTGCTGTTATAAGAAAAATCTCACTGTAGCTATTTTTAATTCCTAACTAATGGTCCATATTTTAAATAATACTCAATATAGATCTCAGGCAGGACTATAACTGCCTTTTAGAATTAATTTGAGTAGGATTTGAAGCATGTATGTTCCATAAAGCAGGCAATGAGCGCTTAGTAATTATTAACTATTAAGAAAAGGGTAATAGAGAATTAGATTTTAGTTATCCCTTAAATATTAGCACAACCAAACTTAAGTGCAAAATTTCTAACTCAAATGATTGCATCTGGGCCAGGCACGTAGCCCCCATGTCATAGTCAACAACTGTTTTCTGAACATCTCCATGTGCTGTAATTTTCTTTTTTTCCTCTGTACCACCCCTCACAGGATCCAAATAGTTTTTCTCAGTTTAGATAACTGTGGGCAGGCTGGTGCCAATTGTCTTTTAAAAGTTAAGTGTTAATCAGGTAGAATTCAAGATTGTCCCTACACAAGTATCACTCATTCACTCAATTTGTATATATGCTCCTAGCTTGGGGAGAAAAAGGTAGACTTAGAGGCAGCCCCTTGGAACCTGCACAGAATGTTGTATGGCCCTGGGAGTGTGAAAGTGGATATATGATCTGCAGGTGGAGAGGGGAGAAGAAATGCTGAGGGATCTAATGGCAGGGAGTTGGTACCAGGTCACTGTCACAGGGGCTGTTTGAGCATTTGCAGCATGGAAAGGAAAGCTGTGCCAGCCTCACTCCCACCCGCCAATCTTCTTCCCCCACTCCCTCCCCCGAGTGAGGCCCACTCAATCCACAGTACAGCTCTACTGCACCAAGGAAGGTCCCAGCAAGCAGGGCCTGTCCCAGCAAGACTGTCCCTGTGGGACCCCTACTGAGGGTTATAGGGGCACATGAGAGATGCCCTTATGTATTGATGTGGAAGGAGATGATGAGTTGAGGAGGTACCTCCCCAATGCAGAAGTGAAGAGAAAGGAACAAAATGGGTTCTTAGAATGGCCTGTGGGTGAGTGCCTCTTTGTGCTGTCAGTTCCCTTCATCTTCCAGCTCTGGGTATACCTAGTATGGTTTCATCCAACTGCCAAGATCCTGGAATTGAGGGAGGCTGGTGAATGGTGCCAAACCACAGGAGCAGAAGCAAGAGCTGTAGGAAAGGGGCTAGTGTGCCTCCAATGTCAGCATTTGGGCCTTGTTGGCATCGAGGGAGAAGTACACTGGGGCCATTGTACTGTAGATGAGGCTTCTTGGACCGAAAGTTTGAACTTTTGATGAATGTGGGAAGCGTTCAGCAAAAATTCAATTCAACCAGCCATTAATACATATTCACTCCGTGCAAGGCATTGTGGGAGGTTTCTTCAAGGGAACTGGAGATGAGCAGGATATGATCTCCATCCTCAAGAGGTCTGAGGACTCTCAAAAGAGTAGGGAAAACAGATCCATAGATATTTATACAGAGACAAAATGCCACTGACTGTTATTGACATGTAACAAACAGCCTGGGCTGGGTCCTCTGGCGAGAAGAAGGAGGATTCTGGCCCTTGGGGGTCATCCAACACCCATCCATTCACCATTTCACAAAAATGTATTTGAATATTCTATTTTAGACCTGCTAAGCTTAAGACTGATGTGACACTTAAGTGAAGACACTCAAGTTTGGAGCTCAGAATCTAGACTAGAAATATAAATCATGGATTAAAGGCAATGGATGAGATCACCAAGCAGCAAGTGTGGTGAGAAAAGAATACCCAGAAGGATATGTGTGGGGGTAGGAGGGGCTGGTGGGCAGTAAAGGAGGAGGAGGAGACAGCCAAGGAGTTGTTGCATTGTTTTAACTGCTGATGCTGTAGTAACAGAAAATGTATCTCTAAAGATGTGAAACACAGCAGGTCCTTTTATAGCAATGATGATGATGGGACATAGCATGAAGACCAGCTTGCCAAGCGAGAGGAGCTTTCTGTAGCCCACAGTGGGCATGAGGATGACAGCTGTCCACCCAGTCTGTGAGGCGCCATGCTCAGCACTTCACACATGTTACTGCTCTGTAGTCAGCCCTCACTGCACCCTTCCAGTCAGGAATTACCATGGGGCACAGAGAAGTTGGGTCGCTTGCCCAGATCTTGTGGCCAGCAGGAACTAAGTCAGGATTCCACCCTACCTCTCTAGCAGCCCAGGCCTTGCATAGACGCTCACTGGTTTCAGAACACACAGCCTATGGTGTGTCTGAATTCATGGGACAGGGCCTGTACAGGGTCTGTGAGGAAACCTCCTACCTTCTACAGAAAGCACAAGGTAAGCTAACAAGTCAAGCATGGCACTATGTTGATATGCTTCCACTGTGTTAGGTATTAAGCGGCAGTTATCAAACCTGTTTCTCCTTTCATGACTTCACTAACATTTCTCTCTTTGGGTCTCTTTTGCTCCCACCATCTCCCAGGTTCTCTTGTACTCGTTTCAGTCTTCTTTTCCCCAAAACTAATAATACATGCTCTACTCTCTGGTCCTCTCTCCTATATCTGCTTCTCCCTCTGCTCTTTCTCTGCCTTATCTTCTCCCTTCTAAATCTAACATGCAAATTGCAATTCTTCTCATTTTTCAAGTTTACCATCTTGATGCTACAGGTTTCTTTTTCCACCACTTTCCTAAGTTCTCTAAGTGCTCTGTGAAGCAAAGTCCTGACGGTGAGATTGAAAGTCGTTTATAAATTTTGTAGTGGTCTCTGTTCACAAGCAGCTACTGTGGACACTGAGGGCAAGGCGACACTGTCTTCCTTCTTTGATGGTCAAATCAGCTTCACTACTATCAGTTAATTTGATCTCCAGCTAATTTCAAGCACTCCCTCCCAACAAAACAAACTGAGTACTTTGTTATATACTATCAAATCTAACATCCTCTTCCTCTCCTTCTGGGGTGGGATGGGAAGCCAGCCTGCTGTAGGAAATCATCCTCCCACATGGGCAAAGAGGCCGTCCCTGTGCATGTATGTTCATGTGTGGGCACCTGGGCAGGCATTCTGGACCACCCCCATCTCTCATCCACATCCTCTCCCCTCCTCCCACCAAAAGCCCCACATCCTCTCACCAATCTCCTGCTTACTTTCGAAGCATTTCTCTGTCTGGGTTGTCTATCTCCATACAGCCTGATGTGAATATGTGATTTTTATATGTATTTATCAATGTTTGGTTCAGTTTGTATTTTTTGTGGGTACAGTCCTATGTGTTCGAGCATGCGGAATACACACATGCTGACACCTGCACCTATGTGGGCTTAGTTCCAGATGACCCGACAGGAATATAATGGCAATTGAACATTTGTACATAAATACAACATACACATATGATACCTGGGGGGGGGGGAGGGAATGTCTGTGGGTTTACTTACCATCAGGGTTTTATTTTGCATAGGTAAAGGGAGGTGATTTGCACTGCACTAACAATAAATTAGCTTATTTATAGGTCACTGTCAGTGATTCCCTTACAAATTATATTACCTAAATATTTCTATCTGTGGTCTGACATGCCACGTGGTCTGAGTTGATAATAGCAGTACCGAGCCATGCTCTCTACAGGTAATATATGAAAGAAAATAACTGCATGGTTGAAAATATGCTAAGGAGCTTAAAGAAAGCAATTACAAAACCTCTTAAAAATCTAGTTAGAAATAACATGTAAAATGTTGTATTTACAGTTTCAAACTGATTCAGTAATCTACTTTTAAGTCATTACCTGTCATTCCTTTTACAATAACAAATCCAAAGCTTTTATTTTACTGAAGTAATGGGTTAATCTTTTGTTTTCTGCCATGTTCTCAAATATATACAATTACAAAGTCGTTCAAAATATCACCTCTGGGTCACGGCATTCTTCATCAAGATACAGTAGAAATACGTCTACACGTGGAACTGCTCCCACAGAACACCCACGGAACGCTGGCAGAAAACGTCAGACCTCCCAAAAGCCGTGTGGATGAAAGGCTCTTGGTGCTCCAGCCAGGCATCAGGGCCGTGCCTCTGAGGTGGGAGAGCCAACTTCAGGACACTGGTCCACAAGAGACCTCCCAGCTCCACGTAATACCAAACGGCAAAAACCTCTCAGAGATCTCCATCTCAACATCAAGACCCAGCTTCACTCAACGACCAGCAAGCTACAGTGCTGGACACCCTATGCCAAACAACTAGCAAGACAGGAACACAGCCCCATCCATTAGCAGAGAGGCTGCCTAAAATCATAATAAGGCCACAGACACCCCAAAATACACCACCAGACGTGGACGTGCCCACCAGAAAGACAAGATCCAGCCTCATCCACCAGAACTCAGGCACTAGTTCCCTCCACTAGGAAGCCTACACAACCCACTGAACCAACCTTAGCCATTGGGGACAGATACCAAAAACAACGGGAACTACGAACCTGCAGCCTGTGAAAAGGAGACCCCAAACACAGTAAGATAAGCAAAATGAGACGACAGAAAAACACACAGCAGATGAAGGAGCAGGGTCAAAACACACCAGACCTTATAAATGAAGAGGAAATAGGTAGTCTACCTGAAAAAGAATTCAGAATAATGATAGTAAGGATGATCCAAAATCTTGGAAATAGAATAGACAAAATGCAAGAAACATTTAACAAGGACGTAGAAGAACTAAAGAGGAACCAAGCAACGATGAAAAACACAATAAATGAAATTAAAAATACTCTAGATGGGATCAATAGCAGAATGACTGAGGCAGAAGAACGGATAAGTGACCTGGAAGATAAAATGGTGGAAATAACTACTGCAGAGCAGGATAAAGAAAAAAGAATGAAAAGAACTGAGGACAGTCTCAGAGACCTCTGGGACAACATTAAACGCACCAACATTCAAATTATAGGGGTCCCAGAAGAAGAAGAGAAAAAGAAAGGGACTGAGAAAATATTTGAAGAGATGATAGTTGAAAACTTCCCTAATATGGGAAAGGAAATAGTTAATCAAGTCCTGGAAGCACAGAGGGTCCCATACAGGATAAATCCAAGGAGAAACACGCCAAGACACATATTAATCAAACTGTCAAAAATTAAATGTAAAGAAAACATATTAAAAGCAGCAAGGGAAAAACAACAAATAACACACAAGGGAATCCCCATAAGGTTAACATCTGATCTTTCAGCAGAAACTCTGCAAGCCAGAAGGGAGTGGCAGGATATACTTAAAGTGATGAAGGAGAAAAACCTACAACCAAGATTACTCTACCCAGCAAGGATCTCATTCAGATTTGATGGAGAAATTAAAACCTTTACAGACAAGCAAAAGCTGAGAGAATTCAGCACCACCAAACCAGCTTTACAACAAATGCTAAAGGAACTTCTCTAGGCAAGAAGCACAAGAGAAGGAAAACACCTACAATAACAAACCCAAAACATTTAAGAAAATAGGAATAGGAACATACATATCGATAATTACCTTGAATGTAAATGGATTAAATGCTCCCACCAAAAGACACAGACTGGCTGAATGGATACAAAAACAAGACCCATATATATGCTGTCTACAAGAGACCCACTTCAGACCTAGAGACACATCCAGACTGAAAGTGAGGGAATGGAAAAAGATATTCCATGCAAATGGAAATCAAAAGAAAGCTGGAGTAGCAATTCTCATATCAGACAAAATAGACTTTAAAATAAAGACTATTACAAGAGACAAAGAAGGACACTATATAATGATCAAGGGATCAATCCAAGAGGAAGGTATAACAATTGTAAATATTTATGCACCCAACACAGGAGCACCTCAATACATAAGGCAAATACTAACAGCCATAAAAGGGGAAATCGACAGCAACACAATCATAGTAGGGGACTTTAACACCCCACTTTCACCAATGGACAGATCATCCAAAATGAAAATAAATAAGGAAACACAAGCTTTAGATGATACATTAAACAAGATGGACTTAATTGATATCTATAGGACATTCCACCCCAAAACAACAGAATACACATTTTTCTCAAGTGCTCATGGAACATTCTCCAGGATAGATCATATCTTGGGTCACAAATCAAGCCTTGGTAAATTTAAGAAAATTGAAATCGTATCAAGTATCTTTTCCGACCACAATGCTATGAGACTAGATATCAATTACAGGAAAAGATCTGTAAAAAATACAAACACATGGAGGCTACACAATACACTACTTAATAACGAAGTGATCACTGAAGAAATCAAAGGGGAAATCAAAAAATACCTAGAAACAAATCACAATGGAGACACGATGACCCAAAACCTGTGGGACGCAGCAAAAGCAGCGCTAAGAGGGAAGTTTATAGCAATACAAGTCTACCTCAAGAAACAGGAAACATCTCGAATAAACAACCTAACCTTGCACCTGAAGCAATTAGAGAAAGAAGAACAAAGAAACCCCAAAGCTAGCAGAAGGAAAGAAATCATAAAGATCAGGTCAGAAATAAATGAAAAAGAAATGAAGGAAACAATAGCAAAAATCAATGAAACTAAAAGCTGGTTCTTTGAGAAGATAAACAAAATTGATAAACCATTAGCCAGACTCATCAAGAGAAAAAGGGAGAAGACTCAAATCAATAGAATTAGAAATGAAAAAGGAGAAGTAACCACTGACACTGCAGAAATACAAAAGATCATGAGAGATTACTACAAGCAACTCTATGCCAAGAAAATGGACAACCTGGAAGAAATGAACAAATTCTTAGAAAAGCACAACCTGCTGAGACTGAACCAGGAAGAAATAGAAAATATGAACAGACCAATCACAAGCACTGAATTTGAAACTGTGATTAAAAACCTTCCAACAAACAAAAGCCCAGGACCAGATGGCTTCACAGGCGAATTCTATCAAAAATTTAGAGAAGAGCTAACACCTATCCTTCTCAAACTCTTCCAAAATATTGCAGAGGTAGGAACACTCCCAAACTCATTCTACGAGGCCACCATCACCCTGATACCAAAACCAGACAAAGATGTCACAAAGAAAGAAAACTACAGGCCAATATCACTGATGAACATAGATGCAAAAATCCTCAACAAAATACTAGCAAACAGAATCCAACAGCACATCAAAAGGATCATACACCATGATCAAGTGGGGTTTATCCCAGGAATGCAAGGATTCTTCAATATACGCAAATCAATCAACGTGATACACCATATTAACAAATTGAAGGAGAAAAACCATATGATCATCTCAATAGATGCAGAGAAAGCTTTCGACAAAATTCAACACCCATTTATGATAAAAACCCTCCAGAAAGGAGGCATAGAGGGAACTTTCCTCAACATAATAAAGGCCATATATGACAAACCCACAGCCAACATCGTCCTCAATGGTGAAAAACTGAAACCATTTCCACTAAGATCAGGAACAAGACAAGGTTGCCCACTCTCACCACTCTTAGTCAACATAGTTTTGGAACTGTTAGCCACAGCAATCAGAGAAGAAAAAGAAATAAAAGGAATCCAAATCGGAAAAGAAGAAGTAAAGCTGTCACTGTTTGCAGATGACATGATACTATACATAGAGAATCCTAAAGATGCTACCAGAAAACTGCTAGAGCTAATCAATGAATTTGGTAAAGTAGCAGGATACAAAATTAATGCACAGAAATCTCTTGCATTTCTATACACTAATGACGAAAAATCTGAAAGTGAAATTAAGAAAACACTCCCGTTTACCACTGCAACAAAAAGAATAAAATATCTAGGAATAAACTTACCTAAGGAGACAAAAGACCTGTATGCAGAAAATTATAAGACACTGATGAAAGAAATTCAAGATGATACAAATAGATGGAGAGATATACAATGTTCTTGGATTGGAAGAATCAACATTGTGAAAATGACTCTACTACCCAAAGCAATCTACAGATTCAATGCAATCCCTATCAAACTACCACTGGCATTTTTCACAGAACTAGAACAAAAAATTTCACAATTGGTATGGAAACACAAAAGACCCCGAATAGCCAAAGCAATCTTGAGAACGAAAAATGGAGCTGGGGGAATCAGGCTCCCTGACTTCAGACTATATTACAAAGCTACAGTAATCAAGACAGTTTGGTATTGGCACAAAAACAGAAATATAGATCAATGGAACAGGATAGAAAGCCCAGAGATAAACCCATGCACATATGGTCACCTTATCTTTGATAAAGGAGGCAAGCATATACAGTGGAGAAAGGACAGCCTCTTCAATAAGTGGTGCTGGGAAAATTGGACAGATACATGTAAAAGTATGAAATTAGAACACTCCCTGACACCATGCACAAAAATGAACTCAAAATGGATTAAAGACCTAAGTGTAAAGCCAGACACTATCAAACTCTTAGAGGAAAACATAGGCAGAACACTCTATGACATACATCACAGCAAGATTCTTTTTGACCCAGCTCCTAGAGAAACGGAAATAAGAACACAAATAAACAAATGGGACCTAATGAAACTTAAAAGCTTTTGCACAGCAAAGGAAACCATAAACAAGACCAAAAGACAAACATCAGAATGGGAGAAAATATTTGCAGATGAAGCAACTGACAAAGGATTAATCTCCAAGATTTACAAGCAGCTCATGCAGCTCAATAACAAAAAAACAAACAACCCAATCCAAAAATGGGCAGAAGACCTAAATAGACATTTCTCCAAAGAAGATATACAGATTGCCAACAGACACCTCAAAGAATGCTCAACATCATTAATCATTAGAGAAATGCAAATCAAAACTACAATGAGATATCATCTCACACCAGTCAGAATGGCCATCATCAAAATATCTAGAAACAATAAATGCTGGAGAGGTTGTGGAGGAAAGGGAACACTCTTGCACTGTTGGTGGGAATGTAAATTGATACAGCCACTATGGAGAACAGTATGGAGGTTCCTTAAAAAACTAAAAATAGAACTACCATACGACCCAGCAATCCCACTACTGGGCATATACCCTGAGAAAACCATAGTTCAAAAAGAATCATGTACCAAAATGTTCATTGCAGCTCTATTTACAATAGCCAGGACATGGAAGCAACCTAAGTGTCCATCATCGGATGAATGGATAAAGAAGATGTGGCACATATATACAATGGAATATTACTCAGCCATAAAAAGAAATGAAATGGAGGTATTTGTAATGAGGTGGATGGAGTTAGAGTCTGTCATACAGAGTGAAGTAAGTCAGAAAGAGAAAAACAAATACAGTATGCTAACACATATATATGGAATCTAAGGAAAAAAAAAAAAAAGGCCATGAAGAACCTAGTGGCAAGACGGGAATAAAGACACAGACCTACTAGAGAATGGACTTGAGGATATGGGGAGGGGGAGGGGTGAGATATGACAGGGTGAGAGAGTGTCATGGACATATATACACTACCAAATGTAAAATAGATAGCTAGTGGGAAGCAGCTGCATAGCACAGGGAGATCAACTTGGTGCTTTGTGACCACTTAGAGGGGTGGGATGGGGAGGGTGGGAGGGAGGGAGATGCAAGAGGGAAGAGATATGGGAACATATGTATATGTATAACTGATTCACTTTGTTATAAAGCAGAAACTAACACACCACTGTAAAGCAATTATACTTCAATAAAGATGTTTAAAAAAAAAAAAGACGGATAAAGCCAGTAAAGAGAATTTACATGAAAAAAAAATATCACCTCTGTTAAATGATAATATTTGTTCTATGAGGATGCTAGAACAATATTTGGAGAACAAAAAACCAAACCCATGAAGGATTCATATCATATCATATCATATCATCTTTTCCATTCAGTGGAAATTTATGTTCTCCTGATTTTGTCTATTACATGTATAAAGTATTTTGAATGGGAAAAACACCTCAAAGAGGACATTCATGCGGATCCTGGCTCACAGTTGATGATCTGACTAAATGATCTCAATTAACTAAAGAGGTGTGGAGAAGCACTTCCTGGAGTTGCCATGCACCGACAGGAATAGACTCGGGCGGGACCCATCACCTTCCCCAACACGCAGGGGTGGCGTCGAAAGGTCAGGCCAGACTGGGCTTCGTCAGTGACGCCAAGAGGGGCAGGAAACGCGGCACGCTGGCCGCGCCCCCACCCTTCGCTGGGAGCCCCTGATTGGGTCCCCCGCAATCTGCCCTCTGCAGCCCGCTCCCCTCCGGGGAAGCGAGCCCAGCCGAGAGCCGGCTGCCCAGCCCCTGAGCAAGGTTTAAAACGGGCAAGTTTTGTTCCGGAGAAACCCCCCCCCCCGCCCCCCATGACTTTAGCTTCGCTGCCGGGAGGAGAGCCGACCTGCGATTTGGGACTTTGAGGAGCTGGTCTTGAACTTGGTGAGTTTTGCTTTAAGCTCTCTTTGAAATTAAGCTGGGCTTGAAAGTGGGGCGGGGTGAGTCTCTCCCCACCGTCCCACTGCATTCTTAAAACGAACCGCTGTCGCGAAGCTGTATGCTGCAGATTAGAGTTTCCTTCTTTTGTCACTGAGGCCCCCAGAAGCTCGAGGCGTAAGTGGTGTGACAAGAGATCTTTTAAAGTCTAGCCTGCCCTTAGACCTCTTGCTCTGAAAAGGAAAATAAGGTGCTCAGAGAACTGCAACTCAGTGAAAACTTATCTCCCGCAGATGAGTAAACCTTTGCATGTTGTGAACGAATGGATCGCCTGTCTAACAAATTCTACTTCCTAATGCAAACTGTACGGAGACCAGTTGTTTCATATGGAATTAATATATGTGATCAATCGTACCATTTTAAAAAATGCTCTGCATCCCACCGCATCCTAGCAGGGGCCCAGGCCCCTGGTGGGTGGAAATGTAGTCTTCTCTTCCGGATCACTAAATGTGGTAAGTTCTAGCCCGCTCGGCGGGGATAAATCTCAACTCCCCGCCTGGTTTGTTCTTTGTTAGGGGAGACTGACTCCCTCGGTCCGCAGCGGAGGGCTCCGGACCGCCCGGCCTCCGCCCCGCCCCTGCCCGGCCTGGCCGCCTCGCCGCGCGGCGCCGCGCCGCGCCTCTCCGCAGGAGCAGTTCCCGGGCTGCAGGAGCGGAGACTCGGAGTCTGTTCCGCCTCCTAGGCGAGGTCTCCAGGGCCGAGAGGGGAAGAGAGTCGCGAGGAGGTGAAGGCACGCGCGTTCGCACGGTGGCTCAGGTTGGAATGCGCGCTGGGGCCGGGGAGGCACGGCTGGAGCAGACACTGGTCCGGAGCGCGCCCGGCCCGGCGTCGGGAAGCTGGGACCGCCCTACCCGCCGCGGGTCAGGGCTGCCCGCCGCCCGAGAGCGCGGTGGGGAAGGAGGCGCGTTCCCTCTCCGGAGCGCCTTTGTTTGCTCGGGCCTGCGGGCGGGCGTTTGGCGACCGTGACCCCGGGCCGAGCCTCCGCCCAGGTGCAGCAGGTAAGCTGGGGGGCCCGGAGCTCCGGCGGGGTGAAGTGTCCCGGGGCCGGGCGGGTCCCCTTTCCTCGGAGCTCCCGCGAGGCGGCCGCCGCGCCGCGATGCCGAAACCGGCCGGACCCGGGAGGAGAACAGCGAGCCCTGCGGGCCTCCGTTTCCGGCTGGTAGCCCCCAACCTTGTAGCCACACCTAGGCTGCAGCGGTGAATTCGGGTAGAAATGCTGTGTCGTGTTGGGAGTTGGGAAACCGCCAGACTAGGGAAGCTTTCGGTGAGTTACTGGCTGGGGAAACGGAGACAAGGAAGTAGGCAGGCGGGGAAACTGGAAAAAGAGACCTCTTTCTAAGTGGGGAGGTCTTTGCCACGCTTTCCTTTGACTCTGCTGAATTTTATTTTGCATCCTGAAGTGACAGAGTCAGTTGCTTACTCAGATACCACTTAACGTAGGTCCAGAGTGGGAACTTTTCATCCGACTCTGACTACACACCTTATATTTTTCTTTCCCAGTGTTGGTTTTCATAGGTTATGGGTCATGTTAAAGGGACACCAAAGTTGTAATCGCTCCGTGGCTGGTGGTGGCTTGGAGCTAACATTTAGGGTAATTCTCTGATGCAAGTACATCCATTAGAACTGGATTTGTTCCTCTGTGCCTTTATTTTGGGAAACTTTGCCTGGTCCCTATGGGGGAAGGGAGAAGGGTGTGAGAAGCTGAAACTGACCCAGAAAAGGATGATTGAAGGTAGTTGTATTCAGTGGTGGCGCTGAAAAGATCCCATCCTGAACTTTCTGAAAGGGGGATTGGTGATTAGCACCTGAGGTTTTAACTTTCTCAAAAGAAACTTAAGGTAGATTTTTATATCCTGTGACAGGGTGGGGGAGCTGCTTTATGGAGTCAACTCTTTTTTTTTAATGAAGATAAATTCAATACCTGAAATGTTTCCGTTAAATACTTTAAATGATTCTCCCCTTTCCCTCTCCTTCTCTCTCTCCCATCCCCTCTCCCACAGGCACTCTCCTTGAGTGTTTACTGAGCACCCTCCGAGGAAGAGGGTGACTCAGTCTGACTAATCTCAGCCCTCCAGGTGTTCACTGTGACACCTGAAGATGGGAAAGAGTGTTGTGACAGGGAGAGTTCAAGCTGAAGCTCAGAGAGGCTGTTTCTGACGAAGTGAGAAATGAGGGGTGCTTAGGAGGCATAGATGATATTGCACACAAATGCTTTGACCACACACACGTACACACACCCATGCACAAACACAAACCATCAGAAGGTGGAGAAGAGTTTTCAACATAAAGTGCAGGCTTTAGCAAGGAAAAATGTCACATTATATTTCATTAAAATAGAGATCAAACTTCCCTTTTATAAAAGACTGATTCAAATGAGACTGTAAGAAAAGGAAATAACTTTCAAATTCTCAAATATAGAACAGCTTGAATAATAACTCATGGGTTTTGAAATGGGTCATCTTTTAAAATGGGTCACTTTGGCTAGAACCATTGTACTCGGTGACTTTCAAATTGTCAAGGTAGAGTTCTTTCTGAGGACCAACTGCACTAGAGTCTACCTAACAGAACATGGGATGTGGTAGAAAGAAACTGGGAAAAATTCAGAAGGAAATGATTTCTTCTCAAAGTATCAAAATGTATCCTGTCTTTCTGGAATGTTATATATACTCAACTGAATAAATCTTAGCTTTGCATTTTATGGCACATTATACCTTTTTGGGAATATTTCCATAGCCATTATTTTATTCCATTGTGGAATAATCTTGTGAGGAGATGTATACATTGTATCTGTGTTCCAGAAATTGAGGAACAGCAAATTATTACAAGAGCCCTGCTATTAGATATAGAATCTCTGCCAGCAAAGATTTAGCCAGAACAGTGTAAATCTAGAATATTTTTCTTACAGTTTGCATATATAAAAGAGATATAAGAATTCATATTTAAAGATAAGCAACTTGATCAGGTGAGATGTAAACTTTGAATAAACAAAAGTGATTTTTTTTTGCATTTTAATGCTAGAAATTCAGAGGCTGGCTTTGACCAGTAACTTATTTATCTTCCATAGTGAACGTTTTAACGCTAGAAGCCAGTTTTTTTTGTTTTTTTTTTTAACAGAAAGGAATGTTCTACCAAGTCTGCAGGCAATAAGCCCCCTAAATTCCAAGTTCAGAGCACTATTACCCAGCTTAAGATTCCCTGAAATTTCATATTTTGTCTCTTTTATTCCTTTTCTACAACTCTTTTGACAACTTTTTGGTTGTGCTCTAAGCAAAGTAAGTTAAAAAGTTGACTCAGCTCAGGTTTCCCTCTCCATAATTTACAGGGCCTTACTTTTTAGCTGTGTCATTTGAAATGTATTTTTAAGTGCTTGTGGGAACAATATTGTTCTTTCCTGTCAAGCATAATGGAAGACCATGTTCAGTCAATTAGGAATGATACCTCTGTTCTCCGTCACAACAGTATTTGAGATGTATTAGTGGCCCTTAGCAATCAGATCAGTATTTCAAAAAACTCATATCTAATAAATATTTTTAAGAATATTAAGAGTATAGCTCATCACTTTGAAAGGAAAATAACCCATAAAGAATATCAGCCATCTATTAACTAAACCGTCATGGTAAAGATGCATCAACAATTTCTAGAGAAAGGAAATTAGCATATATCAAACCGCCGACCTGGACCACATTTTGTCAATAAATCTTCTCAAATGATCCTCAGAAAACACTGTTGGTACAAGGTTTAGAGACAAATCAAGCTCATGTGATTAGTAAATGGAAGCAGCAGAATATAAATTACTTTTGTTCACATTCTAAAACTCTTGATTTTTCTACTCTCTTGCCCCCATCAGGTCCAGATTCAAGGTTGCACCGGAACATTTTCTTACTCTGTTAGGGGATCTACACTGGAAACATCTCTGAAGCCCTCTCAGCATCCCGTCTGTGGCCTACTACACAGTATGTGATAAATTAATATTTGCTGAATGAATTAAATGTAGGTATTACCTACTTTCAGGGCTGTGCAGCATAATGCCTGGGATAGGGCAGGTGCTTAAATGGTAGTTAACTTATAATAAATGTTGATCAGCTGAGACAGAAATGTGTTATAAATATCTCTTATGTTTTAGACCTTTATTTTTTATACTCTGAACCCACAATCAAATGTGTCCAGAACGGGACATATGAACTGCCATTGGACAACAAGCTAATGTGCATAGCTTACATAACAGGTTTATACCAGGTTATATTGTCACCCTATTTTGAAATCACTATTTTTCATATCATAATTTGACCTCAGCTGTGTAGGACTCCTCTCCTTTTATCTCATCCAATACTTATTCATTGAATGCTTGCTTAAAACATCCTGAGTCCTATACGTTTTACTCTCTTCTCCTTCCCTCCTTCTTACTTTTTTCTTTACCCCCTTCTACCATTTTGAATCTCCACCCTTAAATTCCCCAGTCTTCCTTGTGCAGGAAAGACTTTATGTACCCAAAGGACCCAGACTTACATGGTCACTTTTGCCCATTGTCTAGTGCTACTGAGATCAAGAAAAGGAAGGAGGGAAACTTGAGATGGAAGGTTAGGAAAAGGGTATGTTACAAAGAAAATAAGAACAAGCTCTGGCGAAATGCAGGTGGTAGCAAAACATAAATGACTCCAAACTTTAGACAGTAAAGGAAATCTTTTGCCTTCTTGGGTTGCTTCTCTTGGTTCTGCCCTACCTGCTTCCCTGTCCTCCCATCCTGCTGGGAGCTCCAGGAAGAGCAGCTGTGCCAGTGCCAGGAAAGGCAGGTGAGGAGCTCAGGGACAGGGCTGTAACTGATCAGCTGCTTCTGAGCTGCCACAGGGTCTGGAGTTTATGGAGGTTACATGGTTAACCCCACGTCTCAGTGCCTCAGTTTCTTCTTCTGCAAAATGGGGAGATAATTTCTCCCTCATAGGTTGTTGTGAGACTTAAAGAGTTACTATATATGTAAAGCATTCTGAACAGAGCCTGGCGCACAGTAAACACACCAAGTTAGTAACTGTTGCTAGACTGGGCATAAGGAGAAGTTTGTTCCTTAAGTAGGCAAGAACAAAACTGTTAAGAATTGTATTTAAAGAGCAAGCAGCCCTGTCAACCCAAACAAATGTGCCTCAAGAATGAATACAGAAGGCCAAGCTTAGAAAAGCAAGTGCATGACCTTTCTGAGACCCTCTTTATATTTCAGCTTTTTTGTTTGTTTCAAATTCTGTATAATCAAACTGGTTACTGGGAAATTTTAGCAACTTTTAATATAATTCCTCTGAAATATAATATACTCTATAATCCCTCTGTCACCAGTTTCCTTAGTGCTTATCTTTACTTAGAGCCTGTCTTTACTTGTTTGGTCATTTTGTATTTCCCTGTCTTTATTTTTCCCATAACCAGCAAACAGAAATCGACACCCATGTTTAACTTATAAAGAAACATAAAACTTAGTTTACATAAGTGGGGAGCAATACATTTTATAACCAGCTTTTCCCACTGTCCCATATCCATGCTTGCAGAGTTGAAATTTAAAGTCTTTGGACTAACACTGGATCAAGAACTAACTCTAAAAATGTATTCTTTGTGGAGGGATAACAATTCCAAATGGCTTGTAATCTTTGCCCATGGCTTGAGCTAAAGTTTCATAGCTAGTCACAGCCACAAAACACCTAAAGACAGCTGTTGAGTGGAGTTTGTCCTCTTTTACAGCCTTATATTGGAAATTTGATTAAAGAATAAGATATAATTGAGAGAATATCTAATTTTTCCCACTTTAAAATGTGAGTTGTAAATTCGCATTTCAGGTTGCTTCCTTCCTTCTTGAGCAAATAGAAGGGGAAATAGTGCTAAACAGTAACCAGTTGTGTTTCTCAGCACCAATTACTACAACTAATTTACTAAGAAAAAAATCTATGAAGATCAAATTATAGCCTTTCCAGTAAATTCCAGGGCTTTTTATTCCTGATTTCTTTAACATGGCAGTTTGGCTCCTGAGGATTGATTCTAGCTATATTTAATAGGGAAAAGATGATCAGAACAAGCCAGGAAAAAAAATACTTGGAATGTAGAACAAAATGCAACATAAAGATGGGAGAGAAAATGTTCTCTTTCTTTCCTTTGAGTTATGCCTGGAAAGGAACCAAAAATTGTGTCTCACATGGGGCTTTAAGTCATGAAAGCTTAAGCGTAAAAGTATCAAGTATTGAGGCTTTTAAAAAAAAATCTGTGACTTACTGGAGGAGCATCATTAGTCTGTAGTCATCCTTTTATCACTTTAATATTTTGTGCCCCAAACGACTGCCTCACTTGCCTCTCCCTTACCCTCCCCTGACAGTGGTCAGGGTGCTTTATAGAGAGAACGGAGAGGGCTGGCCAGCCTGGGGAATTCCCGAAGAGGAAGCACATGTGGGATGTGATGGTGAGAATGTGTGTGATGTCTTTTCCTTTCTCTATGAGGCAGGAGGGGAAGTCATCAGCTAAGAGGAGGAGGACAGGCCTTGGGAGAGGGGGGAAGATGTAGCATGGCTGGTGAAGAGCCTGGGAGAGGGAGAGGGTCCAGGACAAGTGGAGGACGGCCACACAGCCTTGAGTACTCTGCCCACAGCTGGATATCGCCATTTGTGGTCATGCTGTCTGCCTGGTGCGTTATGTTTTTCCAGCAGCCCGCAGGTGTTGTAGAGAAGACAGGAATGACCCAAGGTCTGGGGTTGCTGGGGTGGAAGGCCAGGAACCGGGGAGAGGAGGGCAAAGGTGCCAGGTGATCCTGCATCTGAGACAGGGAGGCAGGTAGAAGAAAGGTCAGGAGATGGCTGGCTGGACCCGGGGTGTTAGGGGGCAGGCGGGGGGCGCAGAGGATTCCAGATGAATATTTAGAGGTTGTGGCTGAAGAGAGAGTGGACTGGAATTTGAAATTTCAGAAGAAATGCAGTTCTAAGTGAAGCCACATAAATGACTTTCTTGCTGGTAAGTTGTCTTGAGTGTGTGGGAAGACACGTGAACAAAATGGCACCTACACCATAAAACAAGGGTTCCTTAGGCTTCTGAGGGTTGTATGTCTACTGAGTAAGATGTAGAAATATAGTTTCCCCAAGATTGGATGTTGTTAATATATTACAATGATGGCCAGAAACAGTGGTCAAGAAACAAAGGAGTGGACACAACAATATATGCATTTTTGAATTCAAACCCACTGGTTTCTCTAGTTAACATTACTCAGCCTTCAGGTCTAGATTCAGTGCTGCTTCTCCTGGAAGATGCCTTCCCTAACTCCACCCAACCCCACCTTGAGAGCCCACTGTGCTCCCAGCACAGCTCTCACTGTTTGCTCCACGTCTGTCTTCCCTTTCGAGCGCCAGGACTAGCCTTTACGTCCTGCCTTCCGACTGTCTCCATCTTAATTTTCTGATGAACCAGCCCTTTAAGATAGTTCCTGTTTCTTTGACTCCTCCCTCTTCTTCCCCAGAGTTTACTGTTCCAGGCCTCTGCTCAGCGCCCCCACTGGAGAGCTCACCCATGTTCATAGCCTCCATCGTCTTTACACGCAGGGTGCCCACCGGACCTTCAGTCCTGTCTGCCTCCAGGCTCAGATTACCTACTGGACTTCTCTACCTGCTGTCTCTCCAACATCTCAGTCAACACAGCCTAAAACCAAACATGTCCCCTCCTCACTCCTAACTCAGGAGACCAGTTTTCCCTCTTTTGTCAGGAATGCTTGAAACTAGGTTTCTCTCCTCTCCTTTACTCCTTTACTTGTCACTCATCACGTACCACTGGGGTTTTGTTTTTCTTGAGAGGGTCTTCTTTATTCCTTCCTTCCCTCCCCACTTCTACCATCCTAGACTAGACCCTCCTTTCCTCATTCTGCTTCAGTACGAGGCCCTGATATAACCAGTGTCCGATCTCCAGGCATCCTGCATCCATCCTGTGTACCATTGCCAGATTTTTGCATAAAGTTTAATAAATATTGAAAAGGGAGTTATCACTAAAAACAAAAAGGGAAACTTCTGGGACTTGCTGCCCTGGGCACTCACTGGCTTCTCTGCCTTATTTTCAAGGTTCTCCATAAGTACAACCCAACCTCCTGCTTTCAAACACATGCCTGTTTCTCAAGTATTTGTCATATTGTGTTTCTTTCCTTTCTTGTCTGAAACAGACTGCTTGTCCTTCTGCAGCCACCTAAATCCTGTTCATCCTCAGGCCCTTCTGATCCAACTGTCACTGATCTCTACTCCTGGGGGCACTCCTATTGTGCCTGGAGTTGGTATGACCCAGATTAGTGCCAACACACTGTCTGTACCTTACTGTGACATCCCCGTTGTTGTCTGGGGGAACTGTGTTTTCACATGGGCACCATGAGTCTTGTCTCAACTAGATTGTAGGTGCTTTCAGAGCAGAGACCAGAAAATACGACTTCATGACTCCCACTGTGCCTGGCATATTTCCATAGCAAATACTCACACACTTATAGGATTAACTGAAACACTGGACACTGAGGTTGTTTAACTTGAACTTAAAACGCCGACCTCATCATCTTGATTAAAATGTCAAAATTTACAGCAGATTTTGTGTAATATTTTAGGATCACAAAAGTAGACTCAACAAAGAAATGGGTTGACAGCAGGAGTGAAGTAGAAAAAAATCAGGGTTCATTTTGGGAAACTTGTAGCCTCTAGATGCACTAATTATTTTTGTTTTTGTTCTTTTTAATCAGAAAAGTTTAAAGAGCTCTCTCGTGAAGAAATATTCTTGAGTGGCTGAGGGGCACAGCTCCCATACTGAAAAGTATTTGGGGTGGGGTCTGCTACCTTCTTTTCTGATGTTCCTACTCAACTTGTGTTCTTATTCTTCTGACTACTTCTATTAGGAAAGAAAATACTAAGACTATCTGTTCCTTCTCAATCCAGATAGAAGCAAACCCAAGTTATATTCCAAATATTTGCATATTTTCCTCTAACCAGCTCTTTGTCCTGTTTTCTCTCAGCAGGCTCTGAAGTCATCTATAATTTTTGTATCCCCTCCGTAACAATACTTTGATCCTTGCCCCCAGCTTGCAGATTAAGTCACCACAGCAGAGTGCAGTGAGGGGTGCCCGAGGTTATACAATAAATCTGGCCCCAAACCAGGTAGCCTTGGTTCCAACCTGTTGATTGGTCACCCAGCCGCACTGCAGGCACAAAGGAAGCTGCACCCACAGCATTCTGTTGTGGATGGTTGCTGAGCTCACATTCATTATTGGGATTGCTTTGTTTCCTGTTAGGCCTAGCATTTTCTTTCTCCAGGTCAGGCAGGCCTGTGGGCTTCTCTATAGCCCCCAACCCAGCACTTTGAATACAGAAGCTAGAGGATGTGCTTTAGAGAAGCTTTATGACTGTGTGAACCAGAGGGTGGGCCTTGATTGCCTGTGTGTGGTCTCCATCAGCAAAGCCAGGGCTGGGGCAATGTTATTTCGTTGTAACAAATGAATTTAGACAATGGAGGTGTTTTTGCTTTTGGTTGGAAAAGGCCGCACTAGTGACTAAGTTCACTTTGGAGGAGTTGGGGTGTTCTTTTGTTATAAGAGAAGCTGGGTCCTCTAAAAGAGCTGTTTACCGTTCCTAGGTCTTCCCCTCATCACATCAACACTATCGGGGAGACTCGGTTATGACTGATGTAAACAGTGGCTCCAACAATTCAAGCAGCTGCGGGTGGAGAAACCATGTCTTAGAACTTCACACACTGTGCTGAGCTTAAAGAAGTAGCGTGGGTTGTTGGCTTTGTGACAAGTTCTTTGTCATTTTTAAGAAAACAGTTGTGACTCTTAGAGGCCAATTGGGAACAATTGAAGAAATGTAGGAAAATGAGGTAAATAACATACATGGCGGGGTAGGGAGGGGACAAAACGAATGTTATGGGCTGGCTGCTTGGCTGTAGTAGCAATGTTAGCAGCAACACTCCACCCGGATGAGTAATAGACCCCATTCACGGGAGAGAGACTAGGGCCCCTGTGAGCGCAGTGTGCGAGTGGGTGCTGGCGGAGTTGGGCTGGTGGGCTGATGGTCTAGCAAGAAGCTCCGGGTTGTCAACAACTGTTAATAGGTGCAAAGCAAGCTGCCCTTGGAACATACTACTGAGCGCAGCTGCTCAGAAATGGGAAGCTAGTTTTGCCTGTGGTTCCAAAGGTTACTCTCCTCTTTGTTTCCTTCCCAGGGTCTCTTGGAATAGAAACAGCAGAATAGTTTCAATTGAGGATTTTCTTAGAATTCTTAAACACTTATGCTGTCTTAAAATCTGCCGTTAGGGATTCCCTGTTACTTCGCATTAAGCCTCCAGTTCCTTCAGTATGTATCGTGGAAGAAGCAGAAGGGGGTTTTGGCCTTCAGAGATGGACCTTATCTAAGTGAGCACTGTTAAGACGGAAAGGAAGTGCCCCACTCCCCCCAAGCCAGTGAAAGTGATTGTGCAAAGTGTAGGCAGATGCCATCATCAGAAATGGATGCTTCCTGCTGTCCTTCACCCAACCCTAGAGCATTCGGTCCGCCATGACCAGCCAAACTAAGGGGGAAATTACCAATGTTGATCTAGCCCTTAGAATAGTATTCCTCACCTTTTTTGACAGTAAAGCACAATAAAAATGCATTTTACTTGACAACCCTAAAGGTATATACACACAACACTTAAAGTTTCACAAAACAATACTTATACTTACTACTTTCAATGCACTCTGCCATTCTCTATTCTGTTCTTCCTTTTTCTTTTCTTTCTTTCTTTTTTTTTTTTTTTTTTAAAGCTGTTTGTGGCTTCCTCAGTGGTGCTAACAGTTTAAAAATCTCTACCCTTGGGGATAAGATGTTACCTGTGCTGATTATCTCTAGACAAAATCTCACTGAGGCTTGGTTCTAATCTCCTGTCCTCCTTGGACTTTTCGCATGCTTGGCTTTTGCAGTTATCACCCTCATGTAGAGTAATCCTGGGGGGATGTGGAAGGCCTGAAGTCAAGAAGGAATTCCCACAGCCCAGGTTAGGCCGGTACTGCCTGGTGCTCTCAGTGTGTGCAACTGGTTTTTTATCAGGGGCAAAGGGTAGGGGACTTGAGGATGAGGTCTTTGGGCACAAAAGCAAAGCCCTTGCCCTGGGGCTTGTGATGTGGGCTCAGCTACTCCACCAGTCTGGACATCCTGGAATCTGCGTTGTCCTTTCCCTGTCAGTCTGTTGAAAGCCCAGGAGACTGATGTGTCAAGCCTGAGGGGAGAGCCTGCTTCTCCAGGCAAAAGGTTGCGTCTTAACTGTGGTAAGCACTGGGGACAGAATCCTCGAGGACGGGTGGTGCTGTCTCCTAGTGGTAGGAGGAAAGGGAGGACACGTGGCAGGCAGTGGTGGCGGGGGCCTCATCTGAGGTGGTACCTGGCTGGGCATCCTGACCCCAGTTCTTCCCAAGTGACCAGCTGTTTGAGTGACAGTTGGCTTCACCCCCAGCATGGTTCTTTGCACCAGCGTTCAGAGAACGCCTACTAGGTATCAGGCACTGACATGGATGCTGAGGTAGGGTATCTACAACAAGGCATCTGTCTCGTGCCTTGGGTCAGAGTTCACAGTGTAATTGGGCAGAGGCAGTTAAATAAAAAATCTCAGTACAAGAAGATGGATGTAAGAAGGTGTTGTGGCTGCAATAGCCAGGAAGGACCTGGAAGCAACCTAAATGTCCATCAATAGATGAGTGGATAAAGGAGATGTTGTACATATATACAATGGAATATTACTCAGCCACAAAAAAGAATGAAATAATGCCATTTGCAGCAACATGGACGGACCTAGAGATTGTCATCCTGAGTGAAGTAAGTCAGAGGAAGACAAATATCATATAATATCACTTACATGTGGAATCTAAAAAATGGTACAAATGAACTTACTTATAAAACAGAAATAGAGTCACAGATGTAGAAAACAAACTTATGGTTAGCAGGGGGGAAAGAGGGGGAGGGATAAATTGGGAGATTGGGATTGACATATACACACTACTATATATAAAATACATAACTAATAAGAACCTTCTGTATAGCACAGGGAACTCTTAGTCAATACTCTGTAATGACCTATATGGGAAAAGAATCTAAAAGAGTGGATATATGTGTATGTATAACTGACTCATTGCTGTATAGCAGAAACTAACACAACATTGTAAATCAACTATACTCCAATAAAAATTTTTGAAAAAAAAGAAGGTGTTATGGCAGTACAGGTAAGAGCAGGGGGCCCAATTCAGACTTCCCAGAGGCGGATGCCTGTAGAATTTAGTTAGGACTAGTAGACTTCCTTTAGCAAGGGGAGTGGGGCTAACAGGCCACAGGACTGCTGGTGCAAAGGCTGGTGTGTGTGAAATAGCAAGGGTGTCTGAGCTTTTAGCCAGTAATTTGGTATTGTCAACTAGTGGAGAGCATCTAAAGGGGTTTCAAGAGCTCAGGTAGTCTCACGGTTAGATCTGAGTTTTAGAAAGGTCACTCTGTGGGGAGGATGGGTTGGCCAGAGATCTTTCAGTCAGCTGTACTGGTCTGGCTGAGAAGTGAAGGTGACATGAAAGGGTGAAGAGAGGTTTAGAAGAAGCAATTCACAGGATTAAATAATTAGATATGGAAGAGGAGGGAAAGGAGGACTTTCAGATTTCTGGCACAGACACATGAAGTGCAGTCAGACACAAAGAAAAAATGGAAACAGATTTTAGGGGAGAAGACAGTAGAAATGGCATTTGAGTACCCCTATGTGCAGGTAATTATTATCTATCTACCTTTCTCTATCTATACATCTATGTATGTTCCCACTTAATCAATCTTCCCATTTAAGACTTCAAATTAAGCAGTGTTATTAGAATTTTTTAGATTTCTGGGTTAGATGCATGATAAAGTACAACGTACAGTAAGTGGCTGAGCCAGCACTGGTGTTCAAATTGCCTGACTACAAAGACAGTGCTTGTTGGTTATAATCCTGTGGCTTCCCAGTTTTGAACATGTTAAATTTGAGGTGCCTGTGGAGTTTCCAAATGGAAAAGTACAGAAAGAAGATGACTGTACAGAAAAGTCACTTTGGTTAGAGAGAGTTTGGACTATGCTTTTGAGAAGCATATCTCAACTCCTTGAGTATGAACCTTGATTTGAAAAAAAAAAAAAAAAAACTTACTCTCCTATTCCTGCCTTGTCTGGGGCAAGCTTTAATGGATTTTTACTATTAGGAACTTCCTTTTCATTCGGGATTGTTCCCTGAACTATATAGCTGCTTTCATCCTGACTATATTCCAAGTCAATAGATTCATCGATACACCCATTTGAGAAATTTGAACTTTATGTATATAAGATGATAGACATACTGGATGCTTTTTTTTTTTTAAGGTTGAGAAGAGAAAAGGGTCTCTGTATTCTGAATGAGAAGATGGTAGAGAGTGGTTCTTTCCCTTTCCCTGGATTCCCCTGAAAAAATAAACAGCTGTATGCCTCCACTCAACACCAGTTGCCCCATCACCTTTTGTCCAGATCAGTCAGGTTACATATTGTTTTTAAGGAATTAAGAGTAGTCTGTTTCTTTTTGGTAACTCAGTAACCTATTCACTTGTCATTTTTTCTCTTCCTAAATCTAATAGGTTGCACTTAACTTTCACAAAAAGGAGTACACAGAATAGCTGCATAAGGCCAATCCCGAACTTAATGAAGGATGTCAGAGTGGGAGCATTCTGATGTGCCAGTGTCCTCATTCTGCAATGTGTTCCGTTTTCTCCCCTTTCCGAAAAAAATGGTATTAAAATATTTTGTGAAATAAGAAGCTCCTTTTACATTTTTAATGACCAACATGGACATCTGTTCTACAGAATACAAAGTCCTATGGTCTTGAAGAAGGAAGCACCCATTTAAAACTGACCCTAAATGAAAACAGACCTGAATGGACGTCAGAATGTTTGTTAGTGGCAGGAGAGTAAAAAAATGGCAATTTATTCAGTTATTTGCCACTTGTTTTGTGCTAAGCCTCATGTTCTTCTGGATATCGATCGATAACCACATCGTGAGCCATATGAAGTCCTACTCTTACAGATACCTCATAAATAGCTACGACTTTGTGAATGATAGCCTGTCTCTTAAGCGCAGCGAGGATGGGGCTCCTCGCTACCAGTACTTGATTAACCATGAGGAGAAGTGTCAAACACAAGACGTCCTGCTCTTACTGTTTGTAAAGACTGCTCCTGAAAACTACAATCGCCGTTCTGCCATTAGGAAAACATGGGGCAATGAGAAGTACGTTCGCTCTCAACTTAACGCCAACATTAAAACTCTGTTTGTCTTAGGAACACCTTCTGACCCACTGACAAGAGAAAGACTTCAAAGAAGACTGGTTTGGGAAGATCAGATGTACAATGATATAATTCAGCAAGCCTTTGCTGATTCTTTCTATAATCTTACTCTTAAATTTCTTCTGCAGTTCAGTTGGGCAAATAGCTTTTGTCCACATGCCAAATTCCTTATGACTGCTGATGATGACATATTTATTCACATGCCAAATCTTATTGAATACCTTCAAAGTTTAGAACGAATTGGTGTTCAAGACTTTTGGATTGGTCGTGTTCATCGTGGTGCCCCTCCCGTCAGAGACAAAAGCAGCAAATACTATGTCTCCTATGAAATGTACCAGTGGCCGGCTTACCCTGACTATACTGCAGGAGCCGCCTACGTGATCTCTGGTGATGTAGCTGCCAAAGTCTATGAGGCATCACAGACACTTAACTCTAGTCTTTACATAGACGATGTGTTCATGGGCCTCTGTGCCAATAAAATAGGGATAGTACCACAATACCATGTGTTTTTCTCCGGGGAAGGTAAGACTCCTTATCATCCCTGCATCTATGAAAAGATGATGACATCTCATGGGCATGTAGAAGACCTTCAGGACCTTTGGAAGGATGCCACAGACCCAAGAGTAAAAATGATTTCAAAAGGTTTCTTTGGTCAAATATACTGCAGAATAATTAAGATAGTCCTCCTTTGCAAACTGACCTATGTGGATACGTATCCGTGTAGGGCTGCCTTTGCCTAATAGTACTTGAATGTTGTATGTTTTCACTGTCACTGAGCCAGACGTGGATGAAAAACCTTTAAATGTTTGTCTATACCATAAGTGAAATGAATATGAAGAACAAAGAAATATTTTGAAGGTCCAGTCTATCAGAATGTTTCTTTGATTCCAGAAGCCCTTCAATATAACTTGTCTACTTCATTGCCTAAATTCATATCAAGGAATTTATACTTAGACAAGGTTTATGAAAACAAAGCTAAAGGGAATTTCATGTTCTCAGTACCACGTTGTATATTAGAGGTGTAGAGAAGTTATTAAGGTGCCTAGGTGTTAGAATAAGTGCTTTTGGAAAATACCAAGTAAGTGTATAGTACAACATTTCAAAGAAATGGATATATTGTTAGACCAGGTATACAAGTTTATTTTGATTAAAGAGCACTTGATGGAGTTTGTGGGGGCAGGAGAGGATTGGCATAGAAGAAAGTACATGAATCTGGTAAAAGAAAGTTTCCTCTTCTTCAGAGGAGATTTAGGAAAATGTACAC
The DNA here is from genome assembly GCF_009873245.2 of Balaenoptera musculus. Classification (NCBI taxonomy): domain Eukaryota; kingdom Metazoa; phylum Chordata; class Mammalia; order Artiodactyla; family Balaenopteridae; genus Balaenoptera; species Balaenoptera musculus. The sequence goes on from NC_045788.1 coordinate 60,836,692, forward strand.
AATTTCTTTATAAACTGCCAAATCACTTACTGTCACATCCATGTAGCTATTTTACCTGCATAGTGTTGGAGTCATTTTGAATACATTCATAACTTTTTTTCAAAGTTTAATGTGAAATTTCAGAAGTCATTAGCTCTGCCCTAACTAGTACTTTATTATGGTTCTTTTTGATTATTAGAAAATGACACAAAACACGGACAGTGTCTTACTCATGGGGTCCTTCTCTAGAGAGAAATCATTGTTAATTCAAATAAGCTGATTTTATTTTAATGAATTTTTCAACTGGTTTTTAAATATTCAATATGGGTCTGTTTTTAAGGCAGCTATTTGAATGTAGTTTACATAGAGGAATATAATAATGAAGAAGAATTCAAAAGGAAAGATAGAACATTAAAAGCCTCTTTTCTCCATAATTTATAAAATAAAAGTTTTAGTGTCTAAATTGTATTGATGACTAAAATTAGCCCACCCCTCTCCCACAGGGTCTCATAAACCACAGTACTTTGTTCTGAGTTCAGCTTTTAAAATTGAGAGCATTAAACATCAAATCGAAGCTGTAGTATTTAAAAAAAATCTACTCTTTCATCACAACAACTGTCAGAGGTTATCTTCAACTTATAAATATTTCCAACTTCAAAGCAGAATGAAAGTGATAGAAGAGTCACCAGAATGAGATTTAAAGCATTTGTAAAGCTGTATGTTTCTTGCAATCAAAGAGATGTGGCTGAGTTCCAATAGCGCGTTACATTTATTTTACAGAGCAGGATAAAAATGTGGGTATGATGCAAACAACCTCCCCTCACTACAGAAAGAACTAGGTGATGCCTGTTCTTAGGGGGATTATATGAAAGCCAAAACAGGGACTCCAGCAAAAGCAGTTGAACTGATTATAAACCCTGTGTCTGCAGAGGCTCCTGTTAGGGAAAACTAAGATGTATCACTTAATAAGATGTCTGAAACATGCAAAAAAAAAACTAAAAAGGAATTCTCAGTATACACAACTGGATGATGATATGTATAATTTGTTGCAGGTAGCTTCTCAATGTTTACAGAAATTTTTTGTTAATTTTTTTCTATTTTGAAAATTGAAGCTTGTTTACATTGATTGCTCAGATAATTAAAAAATTTTAACTCATGTCAAAACTATGGTATCAAACATTCTAGTCTGTAGTTACTTTCAGAGTAGGTTCAGGGTTTTTAGATCATTACAGTTTAAATTTTCTGACCAATTTAAAAAACTGTAGAGAACAAAAGCGCATTTTGACAAAGCAGGTTTATAATTAATTTTTATTAGTTGATCCTTTAATAACTATTTGCCTTTTGGCCATATATGTGCCCTGTGTATCTATACTTGTAACTGTTTAAATTTGCCATTGGTTGAAAACATCAGTGTCTCTCTGGCCATCAAAATGATCTTGTTTACAGCAATACTTTTGTGAAACAGTTATTTATTTGTGAAAGAGCTCCCCTCAGTTGTGCTCCTCTTTTTATTTTTGCTTAAAATAGAATGAAACAGTTAAATATGAAGGAAATATGAAGGCACTTCCTTTTTTAATAAGAAGGAAATTGCTAGACTCTTCCTTCATCAGATTTAAAGTACTGAGAAGAATAATTGTAAATAAAGGATTCCAACCTTTTAAAAAGGAAGGAAAAAACTTTTTGGTGCTCCAGTGCAAGGCTGTCTTTTAAAAATCATCAATAAAGGGAAAATAAACTCTTAGCCTGGATGGTCAATTGATAAGTTATACACAGTGTTATTGCTAAAAACTTTTTACCTCTTGGTTGGTTTGCGTCTTTTTTCCATATTATTAATTTTATACCAAAATGTTAAATATTTATATTATTTGAATTTTGCTCTTATATGGCAAAATAGAGGGTTTTTAAAAATAAATCTATGATTTCCAATAAACAACTTGAAAATTGTCAACAGATGTGTATTTTCGCAAAGATTTTTAAACTCCTGTGTGAACACCATTTGTTTATATAATCAACTAATTCTGTTTAATGTCAGAGAGGTCTGTAGTACATGATCGTAATCCTATTTCCTGTTCAGACTTGCTGCTGTGCCCACGATAGAGGATTATTGTGTCCTCTGCATTGTGGAGCCATCTAAAGTGCTTCTTTTGTTTGTTGAAAGATTTATGCTGGAATGTCTAAGTGGGGGAATTCTTCTTTCCTAATAGATTGTTCAGGATAAGATGAAATAAGAACCTATCTATAGCCATAGTGCCTTAAGACACCATTTGAAAGGTCATATTTTCCTTTTATTTGATATCGTTAGCTATCCAACAGTTGATTCAAATTTAGCCCTAGTCTCTTAACATTAGGAATATTCTTAGGCCTGCTCTGCAGTGTTTGGTGTTTCAGTATATCTGTACATAGTATGTGCTCATCTGCTTTTCACCTGATTCTGGCTTGATTCTTCACATAGTACATGGTGTGATTCAATCTATATATTTTTTAAAACTTGGAAGCCTCTGAATTATTTGGTTGTAGTAGAACTTTTACTTGCAAGGCATGGCTGGGGTGTTTGTAGTTGGGACTAAAATGATGATGACTCAGAAGAGTTAAGTTGACCTATTTTGGGGACTTTAATTGAATACCAGAGCTACAATGAGAATCAGACAGGGTTACTCATTCTTCTGTAATAATGAGAGAAATGTTAGGTGTCTCCTTGACTCTGCTTTCCCTGCAGTGACTGCATTCTGCAGTTGGACTAGCCTCAGTCGCAGCTTTCATTATGATGTTCCTTTGCTCCAGACCTCAAAGGCTCCTTACTGCCCCAGCATCAAATCTAATCTCTTCTACCTGGTTTTCAAGGCCTTGTCTAATCTTCTTTTCCTCCTTCATTTTCTGTAGCTTTATTTTTCCCACTGCTGCTATTACCCATCACAGATCTCATTCATGACCTTACCTTGCATAAATTGGTTACCCTTGCCAGGAACACTGTTTCTCCTGCAGCTGTTGAAATCTTGGATTTACAACCCTACCTTTGCTCCTCCATTAAGCATCTCCTCCCCTCCCTCTAAAATATATACTTAATCAAATATTTTATTGTGCTACCTAGGAATCATTTCATGTGTTTTTTCCTAGTTAAAATATAAGTTATAACGGTAGGGACTATGCACAGTGCTATCACATAGTGCTTAGAATCATTATTTTTTCCAAATATAATAAAGTAATGTTATTCTGGCAAGCCATCCAAAAATGAAAAGAGATTAATTATTCAGAACCCTTAATGGACACTATCTGGTATAACATTTTACCTGCACTACTTAAAAGCTTATAATTTATTCAACAAAATCTGAATGCTTACTATGTGCCAAGCATATTGTACCTATCAACTCTAGCCCAACAAATCTGTATTAGTTATACATAAAAACTCAAATCTATAAAATCAAAAATGAATAAGGAAATATAGATTAAACTGTTGCAGCAAAGATGGTGATCTTATAGTATTTATTCAAAGCTGGCGGTAGAACTAAAACAGTAGTCTTATAGATTCTCCTGTCTCCTTAATCCACTGGCTAATTTTGCCTTTTCTCAAAGTTCTTTTGCAAGAATCTTAGATATTTTTGTTTCATTAAATGCTGTAACTTCTCCCATTTGCATTTCTCATTAGAAGTATGATTTAATCATTTCCTGTAAATTAATACAATAATTCATCAACATAAAGGATTCATTATAAGAATTATAAAATTACAATTATAAAAGTAAGTATGGTTGTAGTAATAGAAAAGCCCCCAATGATATACTGTCACTTAAGGAAAACAACAGAATACATTGCCAGGTGGTGCTTTTCAGACATAACCCAACTAAATACACTTTCAGATATGCTGAACTGGGCCATTTACTATAACTCAAAGGTATATTTCAACCAGTAAGAGCCCACATGTTTCCTTGAGTACACCTTAAAGTGAAAGACTAGGAAGTAATCTAATTAAACTAATACTGGCTTTAATCAAGGGGCAAATTCCTAAAGACGTTTGTTCATTCGTTCTACAGGCATTTTTTTGGAGGCCTGCTAAGAGCTAAACATGATAGACCCTTGGGATAAAAGCAGCTCATAAATGAATAAGTCAAATGGTGTGGGTAAAACAATGTGACAAAGGCTAGAATAGAGGTAATGATGGGGATTCTGAGTACAAGGAAAATTTTTTAAAAAATGAATTTCCTCTCATGCTTTTGGTCTTAACTGCCATAATTTAGGCTTTCTGATCTGCAGAGCATTCACATGCATGTAAACACCTTGCTGTAGGCCAAAAATAGCATTATATTTGTATAAATTGTGTTTATGGGGAACCTATATCCTTTAAATGCTTTAAAACCAATAATTCAATCAATATTAGCAATAGTTTTTCATTTACTATTTTCTTGATAATACACTGTTTTTAAAAACTGAGTATCTTGGGAAGCCTGGTTTATGAGATGCCATTTTCAGCTCTTGCTTGTTGCTTTTATGAGATTCATGAGTTTTGTTCTCCGGTACACAATGAAGGTTAGTATACAGAATAAATATGTGATTTGATCTAGGAAAGATAAGTGATGAGATTTAAAACAGAGCATACCCTACCCTCCTCCCCCATTACCCCCACGCCTCTAAAGGGTTAAAATGACTTCTACAAAGAGATGTGCAGTCTTACCTGCTGGGGGAAAGATTTTTGGAACTGTCAAGCTGCTCTGGCTCAGGGCTCTCCCCATCATGACTGCTTTCAAGTATTTCTTCATTCTGAAGTGAAAGAAATTTTGGTAAGATCATCTATTTGTTTGGGGGAGGAGGGCTCCTACCTATATTTTTCTATTCCTAAATGTCTTTGTTTTGCTGTTGTTTTTAATTTTCTAGATAAGCAACATATTCAGTTTCTCATCTTTCTCTTTCTTTCTTGGGTTATCCCCAACCACTCTGTGGATCTTTTACAGTTTCCCCTTGAGGCTTCCTTCAGGAACATCAAAAACTCATTCACAAAAGCAGGTATCCTTTTTCCTTAATAATGAAGGGACTATTAACATTGTACTCTTCCCCCTTCCCTGCTGATACACAAAAATGATTCAGAGTTTGCTACAAGGGACAGCAAAGGGATCATTTGATTCAATGTGTTTTGTTTTTTTTGGTTTTTTTTCCGGATAAGAAGTCAATGTCTGGAGAAGTTGTGGCCTGCCCAAGCCCAGAGAGAGAGCTAGGCAGAGAGGAGATAAGTCCAGGGTCCACTTTCACAGGCTGGTAATCACAAGTCCGTTGCATCACACTGCCTTCTTAGGCCAGTGCACAGTGGTCACCAGTGCTGGCTTAAAGCCAGCTGGTGGTCAGAAGCCCTGCTCCACTGTGTGCCACCGCTGAGACCTTGGGGCGGGGGGGGGGGGGGAATCCGGGAGGGGCCAAAAGGAGGGAGGAGACGCCAGCCCTACTCTGTCCTGCCAACCTCCCAGAAACCCTCATGCTGGGACCCATCTTGGCTGAGAGATGAAGTGCCACCAGGAAAGACCTTGAGTCAGACCAAATATGGGCCAAACAAGATGACTGGCCAGAGACAACCTGGAAAGCTAACCCCATTACCATAAAACCTAAGACTGCAAGCCGTGTGGCAGAGCAGTTCTCCTGGGTTCCCTTACCCTACTGCTCTCCACCCGGGTGCCCCTTCCCAATAAAGTCTTTTTTTTTTAAACATCTTTATTGGAGTATAATTGCTTTACAATGGTGTGTTAGTTTCTGCTTTATAACAAAGTGAATCAGCTATACATATACATACATCCCCATATCTCCTCCCTCTTGTGTCTCTCTCCCACCCTCCCTATCCCACCCCTCTAGGTGGTCACAAAGCACCGAGCTGATCTTCCTGTGTTATGCAGCTCCTTCCCACTAGCTATCTGTTTTACATTTGGTAGTGTATATATGTCCATGCTAATAAAGTCTTTTGCTTTGTCAGTAAGTGTGTCTCCTTGGACAATTCATTTCCGAGTGTTAGACAACAGCCTACTCTCGGGCCCTGGAAGGGGACCCCCTTCTGTAACAGCACTATCTGCCTCATAGGGTTGCAGATCTTTTTCAGAACACTGGGCGGACTTCCCTGGCAGTCCAGTGGTTAAGACTCTGTGCTTCCAATGCAGGGGGCACGGGTTCGATCCCTGGTCGGGGAACTAAGATCCAACATGCCAGACAACGCGGCAAAAAATTAAAAAAAGTTAAAAGAGTTAAAAAGAAAAAAGAATAACACTAGGCATTTAATTCTCAAAAAGAGACAAGACTCCCACTCAATTTACTTTCAAGAAAATATCATTTTAACCAGGAAGTGAATTTGTATATCATATTGATAAGCAACGGGAGTATTATAAGGGTATTAACCAATAATGAACAAGTAGATAATTAGCCAGCATTTGAATTCTTCCTGCCTGCTAGATTCTGTTTAAATGAGTTATTTTACATTCTCACAAAAGGGAGTATAGATTTAGAAAGGGCCCTCTTGCAAAAGTATTATTAAGGGAAATTTGATGAATAAACATAAAGATTCCTTGTAGATTAGAGCTAAAAGTTGGACGATGAGCTTTTCCCAGATTCAGATGAACAGATAGGAAGAACCTTGCAAAACAGGTGAGAGTTACAGGCTGCTCAGTTAGTTGTAGACAATGCAAGAGAGTCCTCTTCCTGGATTAACAGAGAGCAGTCAAGGTAAGGCTGTTTTATGATCCACAATGCAGACCACAGAGACAGCAATTTAAAAGTGTGCAGTGTATGAAAGAAAACCATGGATTTTCTATCTTTTCATAGATGTCTTCCCAAATCTGGTATCATAACCAGAAAGCCAGCTAACAAATAAAGGAGGATGTGGGATACTAGTTTTGTTAATTTAGCTCTAAAATACAAGAGCAATCTTACATTCAGGTTCATATTTTTTCTTTTAAAATAGGATATCATTTCAATAAGAATCTAAATTTTTAGTTCCCTCTCTTAACTATATTTGACCAGAGACTAGAATATATTTTTCATTTCAGTCAATATACAGAAGTAAATACCAGTCCCTGGATTCAAACCAATCTAGGTATTTTCACTACACTACCAAAGCTCTTTCTTCACATTTTCTATGTAATGTTGAACTAATTACTATGGCAGTTAATGTTACATTGCATCCCTTTCTAGTTCCTCCTCTGTGATGTTACTGTGCCAGAAACACTCACTGGACTTTGAGCTCCAGCCTTATTCATCTTTGAATCCACAACATGCAATACCTTCAGAAAGAGTAACTACCATTATTAACAAAACTCCCTCTCACTGTAAAACTTGCTTATGCTTGTGAAATGAATTGGGCTCTTTCCAACTCTATTGATCTATTGTTAGTATGGTGGATTGTAGAGTCTCTTATTTCATGACACCCTAGTATAGTGATGGAAAAATAACAATGACTTAAGGTGCAGGTATGGGCTTTATCATTTTATACAGAATGATAACATCCCTCTAATTTATAGACTTTGTCATGCATGAGAAGACCTCATGGGCTTGCTGAAATGCTTAGGCATGGACTTGGTCATGTCAACCCATATTCTTGTGGCCACATGTCAGACAGTTGGTGTCAGGGTGGAGGGAGAGTCCTCTGTCAATCAAGTTTGATGGAATACAACACCCATGTTTTTGAGAATGTATGGGAAGGATCCACAGCAGATCTGGGGACTGTTTTAATAAGAGCCGGCAGTTAACTGCACTGTATACCAGTGTTTTGCTAAGGTTTAGATGGATTAGTTCTGGTGCAGTGGCTTTAAAAACTGACCACAACCCACAGGAAAAACATTTACATAATAATACTTATACACATATATTGTGATTTATAATAAGAAATATATATTTGGTCTTCATCCTGTTTCTGGCACAGAGCTCCTAAAACCCTTTACATTTCTTGTGATAGACTGTCTTGATATTTATAACAAACCCCTTTCAACCACACTTGAGTTTATGTTAATGAGGTAACTATTAGGAAGCACCTACAGCCAGCCAGTCTCTCAGAAGCACAGGTGACAACCTGCGTTTGCAATTGGCCTCTGAAGGGGCATGGGAGCAGTCTTATAAGGCTGAGCCCTCAATGTTTGGCATCTGATGCTATCTCCAGGTAGACAGTACAGAATTAATTGTTTGTTGGTGTTGGGGAAAAAATATACAACAGATGTACGTATAACTGAAAAATGTTTGTGTGATTTTGTGATGGGATACATTTTATTTTTAAATTCTATCCCATTCCCTTCTGTTTATTTATTTATTTTTTTAAAATGCTGGTGAACCCACCAAACTGAGTTCACTATCACCATTGTGACCTGCAATTTGAAAACCTCTTAAAGAGTGAAAAGAACGCAAACTGAGGTGTGAGAGGTAAATCTGGGTGGGAATCCCTGGCTTACTTTTAAAGAAGTGGCCTTGGGTAGCACCTTAGTTCTCTATCAGTAAAATAGGGGTATTACATCTGCATCAGAAGGTTTATGTGGTAATTAGAGATAATGTATTAAAATGCTTAGCACAAAGAAAAGAATAAATGACATATATGATTGGCTCTTTAATATCTACTGTGTGGGGATTAAAATAGGTAATTATGTAAAGCACTCAACATGCTGACCTTCAGTAATTGTTGGATAGTTGCTACTGGACCCCATATTTCTCACTAGCTGGGAGATGTTGGCTGTCACTTAATCTCCCTGGGCATGCATTTCCTTCTGTGTAAAATGAGGGAGATGTTTCATTTGGCTATGAAACGTTTCTCTGCTTATAATATAAAATACCAACATAAGTGCTGTTGCTTCCAATTTTGAGATGAAAGCTCAATTGTGGCCAGAGTACTTTTGGGAAAATTTTAAATTAAGCTTCCTGAAAGCTCTAGGAGGAAGAGAGCATATTCAAATAAATGCTTGCTTTTTTCAAATATTGGTCCTTTGATTCAAATAATGGACCGAGAAAACTGACCGCAGACCAACCCACCAATTGCTGCTTTATTTCTTTGTTAGCGTTTCCTTATAAGCCTCAGTGAATTATACAGTGAGGTGATTTTAAAGCAGAGCACTAAGTTTCTTGTGAAATCATATCCTGTTTCCCTTCAGTCACCCTGACTTGGGGATGCTTCAGGGCACCAAAGAAGGGATTTTCTCAGTCCACTGCTTTAAAAGGGAACCAACCCATAAACTACTCTGTTGGGAGGCCAATCAGGTGGGAGACTGCCTCCTCCTGTACGTTCCTTTTATTCTGAAGAACAAGGGTGGCAGTGAAGGCAGGCAGGCTGGCAGCGGCTCCAGGCCCAGCGTCACTCCCTGACCCCCACCTCCACCCTAGCCTCTCTCTGGGTTCAAAATGACACCAACCCACATGCAGGTTTTCTAGGATCACCTTTAATGATGACTTCCTGTATCTTCTCAGCAACATAGAATCTGTTTTGTCTCCCCATATTTTGAAGAAAGACATATTTTCAAAATTTGAAAAAAAAACAGGTGAAGTGCCAAACCTGAAGGAATTTTTTGTAAAAAAAAAATTTATTTCAATTTCTCTGAAGAATCTATCTTTTTTAAACTTATATTTTAAAAATTATCAAGAGGTAATTTTCAATGGATTATTAACATTTTTTTTTCTTCCCCAAAGGAGAGAGAGCAACATTTGAAACAGAATCAAATTTTTCCCTCAAGTTAGGTGATTTCCCATTATGATTTTAGGAATGCTTGGAGAGCAATTTCAGCTCCAACTCTTTTAAAGAGATGGTATCTGGTAATTTAAGGTAAAAGTATGATTTATTATATTATCACATTTCTTAAAAAGGAAAGCTGCTAGACCTAATTCTGAGAGAGAAAAGGTAAGGCAGATAAGGAGCTGAACCCACCCTCTTCATTTAAAGCATGAAGAGTGATCATTGAAAGAAGCGTTTAAGGTTATTAAGTCTTTTCTGGGATTGTAAATTAATTATGAAAACCTGAGACAGTAAAAGAGGTATGACAAGTAAGAATCACTGAATAATTATAGAATGGCACAGCTTAGAGGAGGAGAGCAGGAAGGAAAGGAAAGGAAACCTCTCCAAAGGGCAGTCACCTCCAGCCTCAGTCCAGGGTGGCCTTAGAGACACTCTGTTTCCCAGAGTGAAAAACATCAGCCTTGGGAAAGAGTAGCCTCCCCTCTCCATTGCTGGAACTGCCGGGAAAGGGGAAACCCCACCCCCCCCAATTTTTGAGATTCAGTGGGTTTTGATGTGGAGAATAAGAAGGACTTCTGAAGAACAGGAACCACCTAGAGAATCTATCCTTCAAGTGAATTCCTACCCGGCTGGTCTGTCCTATTTGCTCCCTCTCGTTGGCCTTTTTCCAGCATATCTTTTCGTACACTTCACTGGCATTGCCTGAAGAAGCCACTACCTAAAGATTCCCTTAGATAATAAGGCAGTCAGTCCGTTTGAAGAGATGGCAAGTGTTTGCAGGAGGGTTAAGGGGCTGTCAGTCACTCAGCCATGCATTGCTGTGAACTAGCTCATTCAGATTTCTCCCACTTCTAGTCCAGATCAGCTGCATTGGGAGGAGACTTCCAAGAGGGAGGGGAGGGGTGGCGAGGTAAGAGGAAGGTTTTAGGACATTTTATAGACTGAAGCCCTTTGGAGGGCTTGAGGAAACAGGCGTAACTGGTCCTGAAGCTCTGTGGAAAGGGGAAATGACTAGGGAAAGATAAGGAAATGGGTCCCAGATGAAAACTTTACAAAATTTTTCCAGGGTCTCTTTTATCTAAATCTTGAGTTTTGCAGCTAGACTTGTTAGTAATTAGTTCAATGTTCTTACTGGTTAAATTGGCATTTATAAGCTGGACTAATACTCTAAACATTACTTATAGTATTTGTTTATGGGGGAAATGTCTTCTTAAAAAAACTGCAAACATTGCAATGTTGTTTTACCAATGATATGCAAGTCTGTAGTTCTGTTAAAAATATCAGAAAGTGAGAAACATGTCACAAGATACCTTTCTCCCATTCCCAAACCAAGAAAATGTGGAGGAAACAAGTAAGCCGAGGACGTTGAAAAGAAGTTGTCCATACATCCTGAATTTTCTCAGACTGTTTGATTTCATGTGATTTTAACTTTAATGCATAAATGTTAATGTAACAATTTTTACATGTCTATAAATCTTACTTAACTCATAAACAAAATCACAAATTTGAAAAATGCTTTATTAGATTTGTAAAAGTGCCCTAACCTAGTTAATTTCCAAATAACCTCAAGGCCAACTGGTTGACTCTTGCTGCTGTGGGGAGGAGTATAGCCCAGCTAACAGAAAGAGAGTGTGTAGGTTACTGTTATAGATCCACGAGACCACAAATGCTGGACTCAGCCTGCATAAGTCCTCACTTTCTACTGTTCCCCCGTGTACTCTATATTGGCCAACAAGTTCATTCAATGGAGATTCCAAGATGGAAACCTTGAAGGTATTTTCAGTATCTTCTTTTTCCTCCCTATTAAATCTATCCCCTTATTTCTCTGCCTTGAACTATTCCTTCATTCATCAAACTTTCTCTGACAGTCTAGAGCATTCCAGGCACTGGGGAGAACACCTGGACTAATGGGTATGAGCTCTGCCCATCTCCTTTTTTGCCACGGCCATTAGTAAGCTCTCAACATCGAAGTCTCACCTGGACTGTGACAACCGCTGGCAGCTGGTCAGCCTGCCTCTCTTCATCTAATTTACTCTTCATTGCCGTACCAATGTCAAACCGATACACAAGTGCCCTTGCTGGCAACAACCCTCAACCAAAGCCTTCAGCAACCTGCCTTTGGTCTACCTTCCCAGCTTTCTTGGACTATTCCCAGAATAGCCTATGCTCCCTTCAGACTTCTGAGGCTTTACATCCTTCCCCATCCTGGAATGCCCTTCTCTATCTTATCCACCTTTCAAAGTTGTATTTATTCTTTAAAATTAAGTTCAGGGACTTCCCTGGTGGTCCAGTGGTAAAGAATCTGCCTTCCAGTGCAGGGGACGTGGATTCGATCCCTGGTTGGGGAACTAAGATCCCACATGCCACGGGGCAACTAAGCCCCTGTGCCACAAGTACTGAGCTCACGTGCCTCAGTGAGAGAGCCCGTGCGCCAAAACTACAGAGCCCACGCGCCTTGGAGCCCATGTGCCTTGGAGCCCGTGTGCCACAACTAGAGAGAAGCCCGCGCATGGCAATGAACAGCCCGCGTGCCGCAACTAAGACCCGACGAAGCCAAAAAAAATAAAGAAAAATAAATAAATTTTAAAAAAACTCTTAAAAAAATTAAGTTCAAATGCCACCTCCTTTGGAAAAAAACACCCCGACATACTTGCTATGAACTGTTCCCTCTTCTGCCTTCTAACACATTATATTCCTTTTACTAGAGGTAGGTCCTTCTGCTTTATATTACAAATTATTGGAAATATGTTGTTTCCCCCATGAAACTTGTAAGTTTCCTGAGTTTAGGCCCCATGTTAGAATTGTTTCCCATAGGTGACCCATAGCAATTGCTTTGATATATATTAAATTGAGCTGAATAAGCCACCCAAATTGGATACATCAAATATTTTAGTCATGTCCATTTTTTATTGATGAGAGGGCAAAGCCAACAGTGGTCTTACTGTTATTCTCTCTTTTTTCTCATGTAGTTCCCTCAGTGAAAAATACATTCTCATACATTAATTTAGTCACATCCTCACTCTCCTGCATTTTGGACTCTGTATTAGCCTAAGAGATCCATATCTACCTTAATGATTTCTTCTTTATCCCAATGGCCTATGACTATAGCGTCTAGGCCAATGTGACCAAAAGTGCACTCCCTTGTACCACCTGCATTCTAGTCACCATATGCATAAGTTAAAAAGTTATATTCTGGGGCTTCCCTGGTGGCGCAGTGGTTGAGAATCTGCCTGCCAATGCAGGGGACAAGGGTTTGAGCCCTGGTCTGGGAAGATCCCACATGCCGCAGAGCAACGAAGCCCATGCGCCACAACTACTAAGCCTGTGCTCTAGAGCCAGCGAGCCACAACTACTGAAACCCGCGCACCTAGAGCCTGTGCTCTGCAATGAGAAGCCACTGCAAGGAGAAGCCTGCGCACCGCAACAAAGAGTAGCCCCTGCTCACTGCAACTAGAGAAAGCCTGCGTGCAGCAACGAACACCCACCGCAGCCAAAAATAAATAAATAAATAAATAAGATAAAATTAAAAAAAAAAAAGTCGTATTCCTGGACCCTAAGCCAGACCTCCTGAATCTGTCTCTGTGGGTGGAGCCTGAAAATCTGCATTATGAATAAGCTTCTCAGGGTTGTAGTACACAGGAAACCTTGAGAATCTTCATTCTAGATATTGTTCAGAGAGCTTGGCTGGGGAGATCAAGATTTGGTGGATTCTTTGAATCTCTAAGAATGACCAGACTTTAAACATCACAGAAAGTGAACAGTGAAATGTGCTTATGGTTCACATAGTTCTCTTGAGAAACAGAAAGGTAAATGAAAGATTTTGGGATTCAGAAGAGTGAGAAAGCAAAAAACTAATTTTGGCCCTGATCTCTTATCATTTGGCAAAAAGATACATATCCGAGATTAGGAGAAGCTATTTAATTTAAGACCTGAATCCAACCTTCCTTCAGCTTCTTTTCATCTTTTACACAAAACATTCTATCTGTAAACACAGGATTAAATGGGAAACTAACATTACTAAGAATCTTCTGTATGTCAGGCATCATGCTAGGTGCTTTCCATATTATTTCTCATTTAATCAGCCACCTGTGAGGTTACTTTATTTAACTCCATTTTGCAGAAGAGGAAATTTAGGGGATGAAAGGCTAAGTAAACTGCTAGTTAGGTCGATTAAGTAAGTAATCCGGTAGACAGGTTAAATTAGATAGATTAGGAAACTGCTAGATTAAGTAAACTGCTAATTTCAGATTCCAGTTCGATCATTTACTAGTTGTGTGAGACTTGGGGAAACTCACTTAGCTCCTCAGACCCTCAACAGCATCACAGATAAAACAAAGGAGACATCACCTTCCTCACAAGGTACTGAGGACTTGAGATGAAATCAGGTACACACAGCACCCAGCACAATGTCCGGCCCTCAGTCAGTGTTAGCAACCCTTCCCTCGCCTCTCTGTTCTCTTCCTGCCTTGACTCTTTTTGTTTTTAAAAAAATTTTATGAAGGAGCCTGTTTGCTCAGAAGCATGAAAAGACCTCGCTATTTTCAACGACTTTAATAGGTGCCCAGGAACACTGTTCGTTGGTGCTCACACACAGCCAGTAGCTCTTCCTTTTTCCTGAGGGTTGACATGCAGGAAAAAGAAATCCTCATCAGCCTTTGGCTTCTTTCCACCTCCAAAGAGGCCATGATGTGAGCAGCCCAGGGAAAGCAGCCCCGGTGAGTCATGCTTTCAGCTTCCAACTGGTGACGGGAAGGGCAGAAAGTAGCCACATCACTACTGCTAGGAGCCACAGGGAAGGACTCCACCATGACTTTCCCAGACAGTGTCAGTGAGCCAAGCGCAGCCCTCACAGCTGCCAGATGGCCCCGAGAATCTCAGCCGCCTCCTCAAGTTGAGCTTGTCAAGTTCCTGCAAACTGGCACACCAAGGATTCTCCTGCCGGAGAAGAGGGAATGCCTTTTTTGGGAATGAGTTCTCTGCTGATGATAAGACCTTATCATGATTTTAGTTGCAGGTAGTGAGTATCAGTGACTCCAGCAGCAATCATGAATGGTTTGGGTTTATAGCTTTTTTTTTTTTTTTTCCCCCCTGTGAGCATTTACTCTTGAGGGCAAGGAGGGGCATTTATCACAATGTTATGATTCACTCTCCTAGACTGGCTATGCCTTCATTTCATCTTTCAGTTCCAGGCCTAAGGCCAAAAAGGTGTCAGAATTGTCACCCAGAGTCAGATGCATGTTCTCCTACTTATCCTGGTCATCTGTCTTGGACAGTGGCCACAAAACACAAGCAGCAGTGATTGTTCTTGATGGTAATCAACCTCCTTGTCCCCCTTTTGGACTGTGCAGAGATGATTCTAAACCTTCTTTTCTAACCTACTTTTTTTCTTACTAGTTTTCTTACATATTTTGGAATGATGATTTCCCTGGTTATACTACCCACCTTGGAAAACACTAATTGCATTTACGGATCCTAAATTGATTTCAAAGTCCAGGATCTGGGGATTTGGTGCACAAATCCCCTTTCTTCCTATTCGTAGTTTTCACGACTGTGGATTCTGCTCATTCTTCTCATAGCCCTGGGCTTTAGAAGCAGAAGTCTGAGCAGCCACCGTTTTCCAAAATTAGGAAGTTGGGCAGCCTTTGTTCCTACCCTGCTTCCTTTTCTCCCTTGACTGTTAATATATATG
Organism: Balaenoptera musculus; assembly: GCF_009873245.2. Classification (NCBI taxonomy): domain Eukaryota; kingdom Metazoa; phylum Chordata; class Mammalia; order Artiodactyla; family Balaenopteridae; genus Balaenoptera; species Balaenoptera musculus. The sequence goes on from NC_045788.1 coordinate 60,852,025, forward strand.
TTCTTGTGGGAAAAGCCCTTCATTAAATACCCAAACAAGGCAACAGTAAGGGAAAAAGCAACACAAGCAAAGAAGGATGACGGTAGCATGTACCTGTGCCTGCTTAGCAGTACCTATGCTGTTGGTGATCTGCCTAAACACAGCGGGAGAGAGCTTCTTAGCAGGATGGGCTTGGAGCCTGAATTAAACAAACAGCACAGCAGAAGGAAGAAACCAGAAATCTGGTGGTCAGGGCTTTTTGAATTCTACTCAGCATTTTCCAACCCTGTTGGCCTCTGATTCTATCTCCACCCCTGCTCCTGCAGTGTCTATTTTTACAAGTATGTAACACAGGAGTAAATAATGAATGTAGCTTATGGAAACTTTTGGCCTTAAATACTTGAGGTCTTCCCTGAGGAAAGGTGCTTTATGTTTATTGACAATATTTCCTTTTTTTCTTTTACAACAAATAAAACAATAGCACTCATTGTATTGTTTACAATTATTGAAATAATTTACTCTAATTTTAATTCTTATATATGAGAACCTTAACATACTTACAACTCCCACGGCATCTTTATGAAGTGTGCAGGTCATAAATATGTTGTCTAAAGATGGGCAAAGTAAGTCACAGAGATATGAAGTGAGTTCCAATCACATTGTGAGTCAATGCAATGGCATATGCGTTCAGGTGCCCAATCTGGGCTCTGGTGCACTTGACACGGCCCTCACCTTCAGAGATGACATTCTTTGAAGACCAGCGTACAGAAAATGGTAGAGTGATGCTCAGTTTTGAAGGTGAATTAAATCCTTTTTATATTACCTAATGATTTCACAGACTTCATGAATGTCAAGTCAGGTGAATTTTAGTTACATTTGCCCATTTCAAAAAATGACTGATCAAGACTGGATGATATACTATGAACAACTATATGCCAATCGAACAACCTGGAAGAAATGGACAAGTTCCTAGAAACATACAGCCCACCAAAACTTAGTCAAGAAGAAATAGATAATTTGAACAGACCGATCACTAAAAGTGAGATAGAATCTGTAATAAAAAAAAAAAAAAAAAAAAAAACCTCCCTGCAAACAAAAGTTCAGGATCAGATGGCTTCACTGGGGAATTCTACCAAACATACAAAGAAGAACTAATACTGATCCTTCTCAAACTTTTCCAAAAGGCTGAAGAGGAGGGAACACTCCCAAAGTTATTTTATGAAGCCACTATTACCCTGATACCAAAACCAGACAAAGACACTACCAAAAAAAAAAAAAAAAAAAAAAACTACAAGGCTGTATGAAATAGGAGACTGTTTCCTAACTCTGGAAGACATGGTGATGCAATAACTCCAACCATGAGGGATTCCAAAATAGCAATGACAGTGTCCTCATCTGCCCAGAATACAGAAGGATGACTGAACAAACTGACAGAAGAATGCAGCTTTCTCTCTCTAAGAAAAGTCTGCTGGGAGCTAGTTCCCACATTGTTTCTGCCTCCAGGAAGAAAAGCCTAAGACTTGCTTTCTGCCTGACTCCTTAATGGTCAGTGGAGTCTCTGTGGGGGGCCCTAGATTTGGACACATTGGGAATTGATGATGGATACGAACTATTGCTGAAGTCCATTTGAGCCCATGGTCTACTGGCTTCTGTTTCAGAACCATTCAGTCAGCCAGATATTTAATTTTTTAGTGAGGCAGAGGAAAGGGACCCCTTCTGGGGTTGCTGTACAGCAACATATATTCACAATTCATTTTGCTTGGGTTTTTAAATATAATGTAACTTTACGATTATATAGTGCTTGGCCATTTTCAGATTTTCTCTTGATGCTCAAAGCAGTTTCAGGAGGTAGCTATTGTTATTCCCATTTTTACAGATGAGAAACTGAAATTTAGAGAGGTTATGTCACTTAAGTCTAGGTCTGCCAGATTCCAAAGCTTATGCTCTTTTTTTTTTAACTTTTATTTTGAAATAATTATATAGATTCACATGAGTCTGCAAAGAAATGTACAGAGAAGTCCCATGTACTCTTCCCCCAACCTCCTTCAATGTTAACATCTCTTGCAACTAGAGTATAGTATCAAAAGCATGAAAATGACTTTGGCACAATCCACAATGCTTATTCAGAGTTCACCAGCTATATATGCGTGTGTGTGTGTGTGTAGCTGTATGTAATTTTGTCTTTTTTTTTTTTTGATAAAATTATTTATTTATTTATTTTTGGCTGCGTTTGGTCTTTGTTGCTGCACACAGGCTTTCTCTAGTTGCAGCGAGTGGGGGCTACTCTTTGTTGTGGTGCGTGGGCTTCTCATTGCGGTGGCTTCTCTTGTTGCAGAGCACGGGCTCTAGGTTCATGGGCTCTAGGTGCATGGGCTTCAGTAGTTGTGGCATGCGGGCTTCAGTAGTTGTGGCTTGCGGGCTCTAGAGCGCAGGCTCAGTAGTTGTGGTGCATGGGCTTAGTTGCTCCGTGGCATGTGGGATCTTCCCGGACCAGGGCTCAAACCCGTGTCCCCTGCATTGGCAGGTGGATTCTTAACCACTGCGCCACCAGGGAAGCCCTGTCATGTTCTTTTTATATATAAACCATACACTGTTCTACCAATTTTAAATGTGAAGTCAGATTATAGGAATGAACAAAATGACTTTTCCTTCAATAAAACAATATCTACCAACAATTATGTACATTATGACCAAAGAGCTTTTGGTTTCTATTTGCAATTAAGAAGAAAGGAAAGGATGAAATTCTACAAACCTCATCTCTTGGGAGCACTAGTCTGTGCTACGTGCCTTTATGGCACATCTTCTGGAGGTAGGTATGGTAGGTATGAAATAGGGAAACACAATTTATTGGTTTATTGATAATTATGGCAGCAATCTTATGTCAGAAATTTCTATCAGTAAAGGAAAGGTGATCATACCTTGACTTCAAATTTAGTCTCATCATCTTCCTTTTCCACAGAGTTTAAATCCGTCTCCACATAATGTTCCTCAGATGTTTTCTGATGAGGAGCTAGAGAGACAAAGAAAACTTGCCATTAATTTGGCTTATAAATAACTCAGAGCACTTAGCCTGACTTGGACCATGTTGATGTAGCTGATTAACAAAGCTTCACTGAGCTGCTACAGTGATTTCCAAGGTAGTAGATGAAATTGGAGGTGAAGGAGAGATGCAGAAAAGAAAGAGTCCTTAATCCCAGGCACTTGATTCAAAGAGAAAAAAGTCACACTCAACACCACAGGAAACATCAAACCACAACAAATCAGTAAACGTAATGTGGTAAAAATGATAGTTTCCATCATTCCCAATTTTAAGGCCCAGCTAAAAAGCCACTTTCTTCATGAAATCTTCCTTAACTATTCCAGACTTCATGGATTCTTTTGATGCCCTGATATTTAGCATTAATCATCTGCAATGTATAATATTGTACTTGATGTTCTTGGATTAGAAGATTCAATTCTAGGTACCACATTCTATTGAGTATATTTTTTCCATTATACAGGTAATTAATTTGTGATTATTACAGAAAATTTGAAAAATACTAAAATCTTACCATTTAAACACACTGTGATTACATAAGGGAATGTCCATGTCTGCCCTAGGCAGAAATCGTTGCTAATCTGATGATCTAACAGTTGCAACCGTATTTTTAGTGGACAGGATGACTGTGTGAAGAATCAGCTGAGTCTAGAGGGAATTGGGCAGCCTTGCTCTTGCTCTCTCCTCTCAATCATTCTCCCTCTGTCCTCTCCTTCCCACAGGGCTCTCAGACACCTGAGAGATACCCTTCTTCAAGCTCCATGGCCATTTGGCAGTAAGATTGGGATTTGGGTAGGAGAAGCCCTGGTTATGCTTGAAGCTTCTAACCCAGCTTTACCAGAGGGCTGCATTGGGGGTGATGGCTACAAGGCTAATAAGTAAGTGGTAACTTGAATTCTTGTCACCATCACCACCCTTGTATATACAGTTTCTTTGGGAAACTCATGGGATACTTGTGATTAATCCAGGACAGGATATGAGCATTTCTGGGTCCTATGGCCAAAATGTCATCCAGCTAATGCCACCAATATCACCCTGATGCTTATCTGTGGTAGACTTGTTGGAGGTTGACTGTCTTGCCTCCAGAGGCCCCTCCCAAGCCTCAAGTTCTGTGAGCCAACTGGAAGCAGCTTGGGCTTTCTGTGGGTTTCCCATACATGTTATGTTGAAATCTGTAGTGAAGCACTGTTTGCTGCCCCGAGTTATGTGACCACTGAAGCTATTTTATAACAATGGACAATCCATTGGGCTCCTCATTCTCTACAGGATCTCTGTAACCTGAGTAATGCCAGGCATAATAACAGGAAGCTGGAAATGCATACGCTAATTGGCAACACCCATGACTGAGAAGCACCGTCCCTTAACGCTAAGTACAGCGATGAAGTTAAAGGCAGGGGCGTGGGAGCCATGCTGCCAGCGCTCCAGTTTTGCTCTTCCACACACGAAGCATACGTTCTCAAAGAGCCTTAGCTTCTTCATCTGTATATGGGGAATAATGAGAAGGCCTACAGTACGGGGTTGTTATGAGGCCTTAATGAGTTAGTATGCACAGTGTTTAGATCGTGGCAAGCACTCAGTATATTTTAGCTATTATTATAGCCACAAAAGAATTTTTTCATGTTCATATGTACTTCAGAGAGGTTGAATGTTGTACGCAAGACACCTGGCTACCAAGAGTCAGAGCTGAGATTCCAGCTTCCGTCTCCAAGCAGCTCTGACCATGTTCCTTACACTGTGAAATATAATAGTCTATCTTGGCACAGACTCAGTTACTAAGGAATCAGACAAGTGTATTTGAAAATCCTGTTAGCGATCAGCTAGAATCCACACTTGGTGGTTAATCTCCAAAACAAAAGTGCAGGATTGTTATACAAAATGAGCTAGTTGCCTGACCAAGGTCAACAATACCTGTTCAGACATGTCAAAGATCTGTGGATCCTAGGAGGGTCATTATCTACTATGAAATCTTGTGTTCAAAAAGCTGAGAAACAATCTATCATTCCTGCTTTGTTTACTTGTAACAAACATACGTCCTTTATATAGGTATACATACAGCTGATTCACTTCATTGTACAGCAGAAACTAACACAACATTGTAAAGTAATTTTACTCAAATTAAAAAAAAAAAATAATGAGGGAAGCAAAGTCATCGAAAGGAGCATAATTTAGTTTTGGGAAAGAGCCCTAGATGAGAGGTAAGGAGAACCAAGCCCTGTTTCCAAACATCCAAGAAGGATGTCTCTCTGTGTGTGAGTGTTTGTGTTTCTGTGGTATGTGTGCATAAGGGTGTCTGAGTGTGCATGTGTATGCATGTGTGTGGAAAAATTCAGGAAAGAAATTCACTAAACTGTTATCAACTTTTTAATTCTAAAAAGTTTAATATGTTGTAGGAGACAGGGGACTGTAAGCTGTACTAAATGGAGAGTTACCAAAAGACCCCATAATTTTCAGATAAATAAAAACTGAAAGAATTTGTTGCAGACCTGAAAAACAAGAAATGCCAAAGGGAGGTTTTCAGCCTGAAGAGACAAGACACATGATGGTAATTCAACAAGGAATAAAGAACACCAGAAATGGTGAATAGGACGGTAAAGATAAAATTTTATATATATATATATATATATATATATATTAAATTATAAATATAAATAAAAAATATAAAATTATATACATAATTATATTTATTTTTTCCATTTTTTCTTCCTTTCTCCCAATTTCTTTAAAAGATATATGATTGTTTAAAGCAAAAATTATAACACAATATTGGGGTATGTAACATATGTAGATGTATTATTTAGGATAAGAATAGCACAGAGGATGATTAAAGGGCACATGGAACTATACTTTTGCAAATTTCCTGTATTTACATAAAGTGCTACAATATTAACTCAAAGTAGATTGTGAGAAATTAAGGATGCACATGGTAAGCCCTAAAAGAAACACCTGGGGAAAAAACAATGCAAAAGTTATGTATGTATGTTAAAAAGCCAGTAGAGGAATTAAAATGGAATACTAAAAAATTGGCTAACCCAAAAGAAGCCAGGAAAAGAGATCAGAGGAATAAAAAACATATGAGACAAATAGACAACAAAGTAACAAAAGAGTAGCTCTAAATCCAACTATATCAATAATTACATAGTATGTAAAATCGACTAAACACTCCAATTAGAAAGCAGAGGTTAACATGTTTTTAAAAGGCAAGACCCAACTATAGCTGTCTACAAGAAATATGCTTTAAAAATAGAAATAGAAGAATGGAAAAAGTGTATCATGCAAACACTAAGCATAAGAAAGCTGGAATGGCTCTATTAATATCTGACAAAATAGACTTCAAGACAAGGACTATTACTAAAGATAAGAAGGGAAGGAGAGATATTTCATGATTATAAAAGGGCCAGTGTATCTAGAAGACATAATAATTATGAATATGTGCTTAATAAAATACATGAGGTAACAAATGACACATATATCATACCCAAGAGTGTTTACCCAGGAATGCATGATTGTTTTAACATTTAAAAAGAAATAATTGTAATCCACCATATAAACCAATAAAGGAGAAAAAAATATGATCATCACAATATATGCACCAAATAGAGCATCTGAAAAATTCAATAATCATTCGTGATAAAACTCCTAGCAAACTGGAATAGAAGGGAACTTCCTCAATCTTATAAAAGGCATCTGTGAAAAACTTACTGCTAACATTGTACTTCAAGGTGAAAAATAAACTTTTTCCCTGCGTATTGGGAAAAGACATGGATGTCTGCTCTCACCACTTCTATTCAACATTGTACTAGAGTCCCAGCCATCAATCATCATAAGGCAAGGGGAAAAAAAGCATAAAGATTGAAACAGAAGAAGTAAAACTGTCCTTATTCACAGATGATATGATTATTTTTCTATATATAAATATATTCCTATTGATAGTTATATATGGTAAGTTCAATTTGTTATAGGGCTTTTTAAAAACATGAAATGTGTAAGATCTTTACACTCAAAACTACTATACTGTTGAGGGAAATTAAAGAAGACCTAAATAAGTGGAATGTTATAACGTTCATGAATTGGAAGACTCAACATTGGTGAGATAAAAGTTCTCCCCAAATTGATCTATATATTAATTCAGTGATCTATATATTCATCCCAGCAGAAACTGATAGGTGACTGTAAAATTTACATGGAAATGAAAAGGACCTAAAATAGCCAAAACAATCTTGAAAAAGTACAAAGTTGGAAGAGTTACACTACCTGATCTCAAGGCTTACTAGTAAGCTATAGTAATCAAGACCACGTAGGATTGGTGTAAGGACTCATCTTTTTTTGTCTTTTTTTTCAAAGAACCAATTTTACCCCTCCATTGCTAATAGAATCTTGTGGGCCTTTTAAAGGTCCTTAATGGAGTTTATTTCATGCTAATGGTATTTGTGCATTTATATTATTCTTCTACTAGACTGTGAGCTTTTCCTGGCATACAGGCACTCAGTTTTACCTACATTTATGTCTTCAAAGACTGTACTATTCCATATCTTAAATAATATCTGTCAAAACAGTAACCATTATGCATCTTAAGCAACCATAATCTAAACCCTCATGGGCATCAATGAAACATAAAGCCACAAAACTTCTTTCCCCAAGTAACCTACCCAAGGTGGAGGGCTGGCGGATTTTTGGTGACACCCATTTTGGGGAGAACTCAGGACGCGGGGCCACGGGTTGCACTGGGCGAGTCTGTCTGGCTGCCAGTTTCATCAGACTCATTTGCCTCTTGTGAAATATTTCCTGCACATCACCCAGCTTCTGCAGAACTTTCTGGGCTTTGGCCTGTGGGAAAAAAAGCAGTTCATGAGCCGGTCACTCTGCACGGAGTCTGAGGACGTGAGGCATTCCCTTTCTCCCATCTTCCCCTCCTCCCCACCTCCCTATCTCCTCCCTCAGGTGACCTTTCTCTGGGCATCTATATGCAGGTCATCGCACATCTCACCTCATACAGAATTGTGCTTCTAAGAGTCTGTACCTCCCACTTGATTGGCAGGGGTTGTATCTTTTTCACCACTCTATCTCCAATGCCTGAAACACTGCCTAGCACCGAGTAGTGCTCAGTAAATATATGCTGAGTGGGTAAATGTTCACTAAGCCATATCCATTCACGGTAGAAAAGGATGCCACAGGCCATGAATGAACGGCATTAGGCCAACTTATAAAACAGGAGGATTTCAAAATAAGAAATGTACCCTGAATAAAGGCCCTGATAGAGAAAAGACTGTAAGTATTCTGGGGTAAAAAGGTGGTTAAATTCTGAGGCAGGATCAAGGGAACCACAAAGATCTGTAATGAAAAGGATACACCTTTAAACTTTATTCTGTGAGACCCCTTCTTTATATATAAGTAGGAAAGAAAGAAACTGAAGAAATACCAGGGGAAAGATGAAACTCAAACATGTTCTAATAACTGACTATATGCCCTAAGGCAGAGGTTCAGGAGAACAAGAAACAAGACCTGTTTCACCTGAGTTTCGCCAAGGCCTGAATTCAGCTGAATATGTTTCTTCCAGCAGGATGTCCCTCTAGCTCTGGTGGGTCCAGGAAGTGGGTAGCCTTCTCTTTGTCATGCAGAGTCTGACATCCACCTTGTGGATGATTTTAACCACCAAACAAGGGACCAAAAATTAGAAGAGCTGAACCACCATAATCCACGCAGGGTGGTCTGAGGATGCCGAATTCCAAAAGTACAGGCTCAGCACACACCAAGGGAGGTTGCCACAGTTTGCAACTGGAAAAAGTAAGGTCTTTTCTATGCTGGGCCATCTTCTGACGAAAGAGCAAAGATCCCTGAGGACTGGAGTGTTAACTATGCAACAACTGTTCCCCTATAGCCTAAGGCTCTGCTGAGGCTGACCTCTGCACCAAAATCTGGGGCTGGTCTCACTCTTTGGAGGGTCTGAGTGCAGACCTGCACTGTCCATACAGTATCCACTGGCCACATGTGGCTACTGAGCACCTGGAATGCGGCTAGTCTGAATTGAGCTGTGCTGTCAGTTTAAATACATGCTGGATTTTGAAGACTTATTTGAAAAATGAACATAAAATACCTCGTTAAAATACAATTAATTGTACAATAGTGATTGTATGTTGAAATAATATTTTGCACAAAGGTTAAAGAAAACATTATTAAAAACTGATTTCACTTGTTTTTTACTTTTTAAAATGTGGCTACTAGAAAATGTTAAATTACATGTGTGGTTTGCATTATTATTATTATTTATTTATTTTTTTTAAAGAAATTCACGTTCTTTTTTTATTTATTTATTTATTTATTTATTTTTGTCTGTGTTGGGTCTTCGTTTCTGTGCGAGGGCTTTCTCTAGTTGCGGCAAGTGGGGGCCACTCTTCATCACGGTGCGCGGGCCTCTCACTATCGCGGCCTCTCTTGTTGCGGAGCACAGGCTCCAGACGCGCAGGCTCAGTAATTGTGGCTCACGGGCCCAGTTGCTCCATGGCATATGGGATCTTCCCAGACCAGGGCTCGAACCCGTGTCCCCTGCATTGGCAGGCAGATTCTCAACCACTGCGCCACCAGGGAAGCCCTATTTTTTTTAATTAATTAATTACTTTATTTATTTTTGGCTGTGCTGGGTCTTCGTTGCTGCACACAGGCTTTCTCTAGTTGTGGCGAGCGGGGGCTACTCTTTGTTGGCGGTGCACGGGCTTCTCATTGAGGTGGCTTCTCTTGTTGCGGAGCATGGGCTCTAGGAGCGCAGGCTTCAGTAGTTGTGGCACACGGGCTCAGTAGTTGTGGCTCGCGGGCTCTAAAGCACAGGCTCAGTAGTTGTGGCGCATGGGCTTAGTTGCTCCACGGCATGTGGGATCTTCCCGGACCAGGGCTCGAACCCGTGTCCCCTGCATTGGCAGGCGGATTCTTAACTACTGCGCCACCAGGGAAGTCCTGCATTATATTTCTATTGCAAAGTGTTGATCTAGACCAGGGGTTGGCAATTTTTCTGTAAAGGATCAAATAGTAAATATTTCAGGCTTTGCAGACCATCTGGTCTCTGTCGAATCTGCCAAACTTGGCTGTCATAGCATAAAAGCAGTCATAGATGACAGATAATACATAAATGAAAGAGAGCAGCTGTGTTCTGATAAAACTTTGTTTACAAAAATAGGTAGCAAGCAGCTTTGGCCTACAGGCTGTAGTTTGCTGACCCCTACTCAGAGTCTGTGTCTAAAAGGTCACTTCAGAGAATGTGTCTCTGGCCTCAGGAAGCTCAGTTGTGCCGTGGACTAAAGGTTCTGATTACACAGCTATGAGTCCAAGTCCCAGAAAAAGCCAAATTCCCTTATGTCAGGGTGATGTATTTCTAGGGGGATGGTGATAAGACACTACTACTCTGCCCTTCTGGTCCAGTGATGAGCTTGAGGAAACTGAGACATAGGTGTTAATTGCTGCTCAAAGATCAAGAAATCTGACTCAATGAATGATTGTCAAATTGGTGTTGTGTGGGGGACAGCCCTGGTATGAGGTCAGTGTCACATGCTAGAGCCCAGTGACTCACCACTCGGGCTAGACAGGACTTGGATCACCTTTGCCCTTTTGCAGCTTTCTCTTGAGACCCCAGGGTGAACTCTGGAAATAATGAGGTAGTCAGAAGAGACCCTAAATTCCTAAACTCAGATGAGGGGGAGGTAGTGCAAGATTAACCATTGCATTCCCCTCTTTCCTCTTTTTACTTGCAAATCCATTCTCCATACCACAATCAGAATTATCTTTCAAAAATTAAATATGATCATATAACTTCCCTGTTTAAAAGCCCTGCAGGGGCTCTCCACTGCATCAGGATAAAGTCCAGACTCCTCATTCGGGAGCTCTGAGCTCTTCATGACTTGACCCTGGTCTCCCTCCAGTCTCCCACCTGCCAGTACCCACCCTTCACACTCCAGCCTCCAGCTGCGCCAGTTTCCCTAATACTCGTTTCCAGCCTCTCTGCCTTTGCACCTCTGTTCCTTCTGCCGAGGTCCCCTCCCTCCACTTTGTGTTCCCTGAAAACCCCTACTTAGTCTTCCAGACCAAATTTAGGCATCCTCTCCTATGAACACCCTGGGCTCCCCGGGCTGAGCTGACAAATGCCTCCTCTATATGCCTCACACTCCCTTCCGTTCTATCTGCTCTTGGACTAAGGAGCATTTACTGGGCACATGTTTGTCTTCCACCAAACTGCCAGCACTTTGATACAGGGACTGTGACTTTCACTGTTGATTCCCAGAATAAAGGGCAAACTGGGTACCCAATGAATATTTGAAGAATCAAATTTTGCTGTTTGCTACTGAGATTGTTTAATTCCCTGGACTGGGTGGTGAAAGTGAATGAGGGAGAAAAATCAAAACAGCAGCACTAAGAGGGTAGCACAATAGCAATGTATTAGGAAAAAACACTTTGAAGAGCCTCAGACAGAGACAGGGTGGCTGCTATAAAAACAACAGTTTAACTGCTGATGTCGTTTTGATCATCACTGTGTCTTAAATGTAACAGACTCAATCTTTTAGACATAGAGTACCTGTTCTTGAGATATAAATTTTATTTTTTAGAATAGTTTTAGATTTACAGAAAAATTGCAAAATAGTACAGAGAGTTCCCATATACACCACACTCAATTTCCCCTATGATTAACATCCTATGTTAGTATGGTACATTTGTTACAATTAATGAACCAATACTGATACATTATTTTTATTATTAAAATAAATTATTATTAAATAAAATCCATGCTTAGATTTTCTTAGTTTTTACCTAATGTACCTTTCCCCCCTCCCAGGATACCACATCACATTTAGTTGTCATGACTTCTTAGGCTCTTCTTGGCTGTGACAGTTTCTCAACTTTTCCTGTTTTTTGATGAACTTGACTGTTCTGAGGATTATTGGTCAGGTATTTTGTAGAATGTCCCTCAGTTGGGATTTATATGATGTTTTACTCATGATTAGACTGGAGTTACGGGGTTTTGGGGGGGGAAGACCACAGAAATAAAGTGTCATTTTCATCACACCATATCAAGAGTACACACTATCTATATGACTTTAGGCTCTTGATGTTGACCTTGATCACCTGGCTGAGATAGTATTTGTTAGGTTTCTCCACTGTAAAGTCACTCTTTTATTTCTTCCTTCCCATACTGTACTCTTTGGAAGTCATTATGGGCAACCCACACTTAGGGAGTGGGAAGTTACACTCCATCTACATAAATCTCTACATAAATCTACATAAATAATTTGGAATTCTTCTGTATGGGAGATTAGTTTCCTTTCCTCCATTTATTTATTTATTCCATCATGTATTTATATCACAATGGATTCATGATATCTATTTTATACTTTGAGTTGTAATCCAGTATTACTTTATGAATCTTGTTGCTCAAATTGTTCCAGCATTGGTCACAGGGAGCTCTTTCAATTGCCTCCCTATGTCCCATCATTGTGGTTTGTTTTGTTTTGTTTTGAGCAGTTCCTTACTTTCTGGCACTATAAGATGCTCTGGGATCATCTTTTCTAAAAAAATTGAAGTATAGTTGATTTATAATATTATATTCATTTCAAGTGTACAACAGAGTGATTCAGTATTTTTATAGATTATACTCTATTTAAAGTAATTATAAAATATTGGCTATATTCCCTGTGCTGTACATATAACATTGTAGCTTATTTATTTTATACATAATAGTTTGTACCTCTTAATCCTTTACCCCTATCTTGCCCTCTCACCTTCCCTCTCCCACTGGTAATCACTTGTTTGTTCTTCATATCTGTAAGTCTGTTTCTGTTTTGTTATATTCCTTCATTTGTTTTATTTTTTAGATTCCACATACAAGTGGTAACAGAGTATTTGTCTTTCTCTGTCTGACATTTCACTAAGCATAATGCACTCTAAGTCCATCCACGTTATTGCAAATGGCAGAATTTCATTCTTTTTAATGGCTGGGTAATATTCCACTATATATATATAGTGGAATATATATAGGTATATATATCAATCACATATATATACACTGTATATATACACAGCGTTATATACTTTTCTTTATCCATTCATCTGTTGATGGGCACTTAGGTTGCTTCCATATCTTGGCTATTATAAATAATGCTGCTATGAACATTGGTGTGCATTGTATCTTTTCAAATTAGTGCTTTCACTTTCTTTGGGCATATACCCAGGAGTAGAATTGCTGGATCATATGGAAGTTCTATTTTTAGTTTTTTGAGGAAACTCCATACTGTTTTCCACAGTGGTGGCACCAATTTACATTTCCACCAACAGTGTATACGAGTTCCATTATCTCCATTATCTTCAGTTTGAATGCCTTCATAAAAAAATTGAAGTAGAGTTGATTTACAATGTTGTGGCAATCTCTGCTGTACAGCAAAGTGACTCAATTATCCACATAGAGACATTCTTTTTTATATTATTTTCCATTATGGTTTATCCCAGGATACTGAATATAGTTCCCTGTGAGATACAGTAGGCCCTTGTTGTTTACTCATTCTAAATGTAATAGTTTGCATCTAACAACCCCAAACTCCCAGTCCATCTCTCTCTCCCTCCCCCCTCCCCCTTGGCAACCACAAGTCTGTTCTCTATGTCTGTGAGTCTGTTTCTGTTTTGTAGATAGGTTCGTTTGTGCCGTATTTTAGATTCCACATATAAGTGATATCATATGGTATTTCTCTTTCTCTTTCTGACTTACTTCACTTAGTATGATAATCTCTAGCTGCATCCATGTTGCTGCAAATGGCATTATTCCATTCTTTTTTATGGCTGAGTAGTATTCCATTGTCTATATGTACCACATCTTTATCCATTCATCTGTCCATGGACATTTAGGTTGTTTCCATGTTTTGGTTATTGTGAATAGTGCTGCTATGAACATAGGGATGCATGTATCTTTCTGAATTAGAGTTCTGTCCAGGTATATTCCCAGGAGTGGGATTGCTGAATCATATGGTAGTTCTATTTTTAGTTTCCTGAGGAACCTCCATACTGCTCTCCATAGTGACTGTACCAACTTACATTCCCACCAACAGTGTAGGAGGGTTCCCTTTTCTCCACACCCTCTCCAGCATTATGTTACTGGTAGACTTTTTGATGATGGCCATTCTGACCGGTGTGAGCTGGTACCTCATTGTAGTTTTGATTTGCATTTCTCTAATAATTGGTGATGTTGAGCAGACTTCCCAGAGGGCAGGGCAGGTGCCTGCCCACTGGTGGGGGGAGCTGGGCCTTGGCCCTCTGATAGTCAAGGCCATGTCTAGAGGATGTCTAGAGGTGGCTGTGGGCTCAGGAAGTCTTTAGGTAGCCTGTCTGCTCCTGGGTGGGGCTGAGTCCCCACCCAGTTTGCTTAGCCAGTCCCAGCACTGGTGCCTACATGCTCTTGAGTGGGGTCAGGTCTTGGTGCTAATGAGCTAGAGGAAGGGTACCACAATGGTGCCCACCCACAACAGTGTCCAGTGGTAGAAGGAACTCCCAAGCATGGTTGCAGCCAGTGTCTATGTGCCCAGGGTGAGCCGCAGCTGCCCTCCACCTCTCCAGAGACTTTCCAAGACCAGCAGATGGGTCTGGCCCAGGCTCCTATCAAATTACTGCTTTTGCCCTGGGTCCCAGAGCATGTAGGATTTTGTGTGTGCCCTTTAAGAATGAAGTCTTTACTTCCCCCGGTCCTGTGAAACTCCCTAAATTAAGCCCTGCTGACCTTCAAAGCCAAATACCCTGGGGGTTCCTCTTCCCAGTGTAGGACCCCTGGGCTGGGGAGCCTGACGTAGGGCTCAGAACCCTCATTTCTGTGGGAGAAACTCTGCAATATAATTATTCTCCAGCTTGTGGGTCACCCACCTGGGGGTACAGGATTTGATTATATTGTGAGTCTGCCCCTTCTACCCGTCTTGTTGTGGTTCCTTCTTTATGTCTTTAGTTGTACAAGATCATTTCTTGTAGGTTCTGGTCTTTTTCATTCAATGGTTGTTCTACAAATAGCTCTGATTTTTGTGTGCTCGTGAGAGGAGGTGAGCTCAGCATCTTTCTAATCTGCCATCTTGGCCAGTCTCAAAAATAGCCTTTAACATATTGAGGTATGTTCCCTCTATACCAAATTTGAAGAGAATTTTTATCATGAATGGATGTTGAATTTTGTCAAATGCTTTTTCTGTATCTTTTGAGATGATCATGTGATTTTTATCCTTCCTTTTGTTAATGTGGCTATCACACTGATTGATTTGCAGATCTGGAACTATCCTTGTATCCCTGGGATTAATCCCACTTGATCATGGTGTATAATCCTTTTTATATATTGTTGAATTCAGTTCACTAATATTTTGTTGAGGAGTTTTGCATCTATATTCATCAGAGATATTGGCCTGTAATTTCCTTTTTTTGTGGTGTCTTTGGTTTTAATATCAGGGTAATGGTGGCTTCATAGAATGAATTTGGGAGTGCTCCCTCTTCTTCAATTTTTTTGGAATAGTTTGAGAAGGATAGGTATTTTCTCTTCTTTATATGTTTGGTAGAATTCCCTTGTGAAGCCATCCAGTCCCAGACTTTTGTTTGATGAGAGTTTATTTTTATTACAAATTCAGTTTCACTACTAGTGATTGGTCTGTTCAGATTGTCTATTCCTTTCTGATTCAGTCTTTGAAGATTGTATGCTTCTAGAAATTTATCCATTTCTTCTAGGTTGTCCAATTTGTTAGCATATAACTGTTTGTAGTATATACTATTATGATTTCTTTTTTGTATTTCTGTGATGTTGGTTGTTATTTCTCCTCTTTCATTTCTTATTTTGTTAACTTGGGTCCCCTCTCTTTTTTCTTGATGAGGCTAGATAAAGGCTTTTAAATTTTGTTTATCTTTTCAAAAAACTAGGTCTTGGTTTCATTGATCTTTTCTATTGCTTTTTGGTCTCTATTTTATTTATTTCTTCTCTGATCTTTATTACTTCCTTTCTTCTGCAGACTTTGGGCTTTGTTCATCTTTATCTAATTCCTTTAGATACCAGGTTAGGTTGTTTGAGACTTTTCTTGTTTCTTGAGGTAGTCCTGTATCATTATAAACTCTTAGAACTGCTTTCGCTGCGTGCCATAGATTTTGGAAAGTTGTGCTTTTATTTCCACTTGTCTTGAGGTATTTTCTAATTTCCTCTTTGATTTCTTCATTGACTCATTGGTTTTTTAGTAGCATGTTGTTTAGTCTATACATGTTTGTATTCTTCCCATTTTCTTCCTGTAATTGATTTCTAGTTTCATATATTTGTGGTCAGAAAAATTGCTTGATATAATTTCTATCCTCTGAAATGTGTTGAGAATTGTTTTGTAGCCTGGCATGTGACTTATCCTGGAGAACATTCCATGTGCACTTGAAAAGAATGTATATTCTGCTGTTTTTGGATAGAATGTCCTGTGGCTATCTATTAAGTCCAACTGGTCTAACATACCATTTAAGAGTATTGTTTCCTTATTGATTTTTCTGTCTGGATGTTTTGTCCATTGATATGAGTGGGGTGTTAAAGTCACCTACTATTATTGTATTATTGTGGGATTCTCCCTTTATGTCTGTTAATATTTGCTTTATATATTTAGGTTTTCCTATGCTAGGTACATATATGTTAATGAGTGTTATATCCCTTGTATATTCTTGATCCTTTTATCATTATACAATGCCCTTCTTTGTCCTTTGTTATAGACTTTGTTTTAAAGTCCATTTTGTCTGATATTGCTACCTTCGCTTTCTTGTTTCCATTTGTACAAAATATCTTTTTCCATCCTCTCACTTTCAGTCTGTGTGTCTTTAGCTCTGAAGTGAGTCTCTTGTAAGCCACCTATAGAGAGGTCTTATTCTTTTTTTATCTGATCAGCCATTCTATGTCTTTTGATTGGAGCATTTAGTGCATCGACATTTAAAATAATTATTGACGTCTTTGTACTTGTTGCCATTTTGTTACTTGTTTTCTGGTTCTTTTTGTAGTTCTTCTCTGTTCCTTCCTTCTTCTTTTAGTTTCTTACCTCGTGGTTTCATGATTTTCTTTAGTGGAATGCTTGTGTTCTTTTCTCTCGGGTTTTTGTGTTTCTATTGCAGGTTTTGATTTATGGTTACTATGGGCTTCATTCTATGTTGACTGGTAACTATAATTACTTGTTTTAAACTGGTATACTCATTTAAGTTCAAACACATTCTAAAAGAGCTACATTTTTAAAATTTCCCTTCCCCATGTTTTGTGTTTTTGATGTCATATTTTACATCTTCATGTGTACCCCTTCACTGTTTATTGTAGTTATAGTTGATTTCATAATTTTTTTGTCTTTTAATCTTCATACTAGCTTATTTAAATGGTTCATCCACAGCCTTTACTATATATTTGCCTTTACTATTGGGATTTCTCCTTTCCTATAGATTCTTACTTCTTCTTGTAGCCTTTTCTTTCCATTTAGAGATGACCCTTTAACATTTCTTTTAGGGTCCATTTAGTATCGATGAACTCTTAGTTTTTGCTCATCTGAGAAGTTCTTTATCTCTAAAAGATAATCTTGCTGTGTAGAATATCCTGCATTGTAGGTTTTTCCCTTTCAGCACTTTAAATATATCATGGCCAATCCCTTCTGGCCTGCAAAGTTTCTGCAGAAAAATCAGCTTATAGCCTTATGAGGGTTCCCTTGTATATCATTCTTTGTTTTTCTCTTGCTGCCTTTAGAATTCTCTCTTTAACTTTTGCCATTTTAATTATGATGTCTTATTGTGGGTCTCTTTGGGTTCAACTTGTTCGGGATCCTCTTTGCTTCCTGTACCTGGATATGTTTCCGTCCTCAGGTTTGGGACATCTTCAGCCATAATTTCATCAAATACATTTTCAACCCCTTTCTCTCTTTTCCTTTTGGGACCCCTATAATGCGAATGCAGGTATGCTTGATGTTGTTCCAGAGGTCTCTTAATCTATTCTCCTTTTTAAAATTTCTTTTTCTTTCTGCTGCTCTGATTGGGTGATTTCCATTATTCTATCTTCCAGACAATTTAAGTGTTCTTCTGTATCACCTAGTCCGTTGTTAATTCCATCTAGTGTGTTTTTCATTTCAGTTATTGTATTCTTCAGTTCTGACTGGTTCTTTTTTTATATTTTCTAGTTCCTTTTTTTTTAATACATTTATTTATTTTATTTATTTATTTTTGGCTGTGTTGGGCCTTCATTGCTGCGCGCAGGCTTTCTCTAGTTGCAGCAAGTGGGGGCTACTCTTCATTGCGGTGCGCAGGCTTCTCATTGCGGTGGCTTCTCTTGTTGCAGGGCATGGACTCTAGGCATGCGGGTTTCAGTAGTTGTGGCTTGCAGGCTCAGTAGTTGTGGCTTGCGGGCTCTAGAGTGCAGGCTCAGTAGTTGTGGTGCATGGGCTTCGTTGCTCTGCAGCATGTGGGATCTTCCCGGACCAAGGCTTGAACCCATGTCTCCTGCAGTAGCAGGTGGATTCTTAACCACTGTGC
Organism: Balaenoptera musculus; assembly: GCF_009873245.2. Taxonomy (NCBI): domain Eukaryota; kingdom Metazoa; phylum Chordata; class Mammalia; order Artiodactyla; family Balaenopteridae; genus Balaenoptera; species Balaenoptera musculus. The sequence goes on from NC_045788.1 coordinate 60,870,545, forward strand.
CACCAGGGAAGCTCTGTAGTTCCTTCTTAATATTCCCACTGTGTTCATATATTCTTTTCCCTAGTTCAGTTAGCATTACTATTACTAATGCTTGGAACTATTTATCTGGCAAATTATTTCTCTGTTTCATTACTTGTTTTTTCAGGGTTTTTTCCTTGTTCTTTCATTTGAAACAAATTTCTCTGTCTTCTTATTCTGCTTAACTTTTTCTGTCTTTATGAAATTAGGTGAAACAGTTATCTATCCTGGTCTTGAAGGGTTGTCCTCTGTGGGAGCATTCCTACACAGTCTGCATGTGCCCAGTAGCTTTGATGGGAGAGCTGGATCTGACATGAGCACAAGTCACATCTTGCCTCAGGGTGTGCTGGCAGCTAGCATCTTGGTAGGTGGTGGGGCTGGAGAAGGAGGGGCTGAAGCCAGGGCCAGGTGTGAGGCAGGACTTCCCCTCTGCTCAGTGGCCATCACTGCCCTGTTGGGTGCGGGGTCTGATCCCAAATTGCTGGAACAGAGGTCCTGAGGGCTGGGTCCGAGCTGGTTCTAAGTGTGTGTTCTCCCCTTCCCCCTCCAGCATTGATACCTTTGCCCCAGAGGGGAGCAGTGCTGGAACAAGAGGTGCCAGAGTGGGCACCTGGTACAGGCTGGGGTGTGTGCTGGCATGAGTCTGTTCTGTTTCGTAAATAAGTTCATTTGTCATATTTTAGATTCCACATATAAGTGATATCATATGGTATTTGTCTTTCTCTTTCTGACTTACATCACTTAGTATGATAATCTCCAGGTCCACCCATGTTGCTGCAAATGGCATTATTTCATTCTTTTTTTATGGCCGAGTAATATTCCATTGTGTATATATACCACATCTTCTTTATCCATTTATCTGTCGATGGACATTTAGGTTGCTTTCATGTCTTGGCTATTGTAAATAGTGCTGTAATGAACACTGGGGTGCATGTATCTCTCTAAATTAGAGTTTTGTCTGGATATATGCCCAGGAGTGGGATTGCTGGATCGTATGACAACTCTGTTTTTAGTTTTTTGAGGAACCTCCATACTGTTTTCCATAATGCATGCACGAATATACATTCCCACCAACAGTATAAGAGGATTCCCTTTTCTGCACATCCTCTCCAGCATTTGTTATTTGTAGACTTTTTAATGATGCCTACTCTGACTGGTGTGAGGTGGTATCTCATTGTAGTTTTGATTTGCATTTCTCTGATAATTAGCAAGGCTGAGCATCTTTTCATGTGCCTCTTGGCCATCTGTATGTCTTCTTTGGAGAAATGTCTATTTAGGTCTTCTGCCCATTTTTCAATCAGGTCGTTTGTTTTTTGGTATTGCATTGTATGAGCTGTTTGTATATCTTGGAAATTAAGCCCTTGTCAGTCACATTGTTTGCAAATATTTTCTCCTAGTCTGTAGGCTGTCTTTTTGTTTTATTTATGGTTTCCTTTGCTGTACAAAAGCTTGTAAGTTTGATTAGCTCCCATCTGTTTATTTTTGCTTTTATTTCTATTGTCTTGGGAGACTGACCTAAGAAAACATTGCTGCAATTTATGTCAGAGAATGTTTTGCCTATGCTTTCTTCTAGGAGTTTTATGGTGTCATGTCTTATATTTAAGTCTTTAAGCCATTTTGAGCTTATTTTTGTGTATGGTGTGAGGGAGTGTTCTAACTTCATTGACTTACATACATCAGTCCATCTTTCCCAACACCACTGACTGAAGAGACTGTCTTTTCTACATTGTATATTCTTGCCTCCTATGTCAAAGATTAATTGACCATAGGTGTGTGGGTTTATTTCTGGGCTCTCTATTCTGTTTCATTCATCCATACATCTGTTTTTGTGCAAATACCATGCTGTTTTGATTACTGTAGCTTTGCAGTATTGTCTGAAGTCTACAGGGTTATGCCTCCTGCTTTGTTCTTTTTATTCAGGATTGCTTTGGCAATTCTGGGTCTTTTATAGTTCCATATAGATTTTAGGATTATTTGTTGTAGTTCTGTGAAAAAAGTCATGGTAATTTGATAGGGATCACATTAAATCTATAGATTACTTTGGGTAGTATGGCCATTTAAACAGTATTAATTCTTCCAATCCAACAGCATGGGATATCTTTCCATTTCTTTGAATCATCTTCAATTTCCTTTATTAATGCTTTATAGTTCTCAGCACAAAAGTCTTTCCACCTCTTTGGTCAGGTTTATTCCTGAGTGGTTTTTTTTTTTTTTTTTTGATGCAATTTTAAAAGGGATTGTTTTTTACTTTCCCTTTTTTAGTGTATAGAATGCAACAGATTTCTGTATGTTAATCTTGTATGCTGCTACCTTGCTGAATTCACTTATCAGTTCTAGCAGTTTCTGTGTGGCGTCTTCAGAGTTTTCTATATATATTATCATGTAATCTGCATATAATGACAATTTTACGTCTTCTCTTCCAACTTGGATACCTTTTATTTATTTCTCTTGTCTGACTGCTGTGGCTAGAACTTCCAATACTATGTTGAATAGAAGTGGTGAGAGCAGGCATCCTTGTCTTATTTCAGATTTTAGTGGGAAGCGTTTCAGCTTTTCACCATTGAGTATTATGTTGGCTGTCGGTTTGTCATAAATAGCTTTTATTATGTTGAGATATGTTCCCTCTATACCCACTTTGGTCAGAGTTTTTCTCATGAATGGATGTAGAATTTTATCATATGCTTTTTCTGCATCTATTGAGATGATCATGTGGCTTTCGTCTTTTCTTTTGTTGATGTGGTGTATCACATTGATCAATTTGCATATGTTGAACCATACTTGTGACCCTGGGATGAATCCAATTTCATTGTGGTGTATAATCTTTTTTATGTGTTGTTTGATCCCACTGGTTTTTAAACCAGCTAAAGGGACTTGTCCTCCCTGTGTCAGACCCTGGGGCTGGGGCACCCAATATGTAGTTCAAACTGCTCACTCCTCAGGGAGCATCTCTGAACCTGTGTAACCCCCCTCCTCTTCTGTGTCCCCTCCCAGGGGTGTGGTCCCAACCTGATTGCTTTTCTTCCTTCCCTTTCTACCTGATTCCATGTGGATCTCTCTTACAGCTTTGGTTGTGTAAGTGTCTTTATGCCAGTCTCGTTTGTTTCCAGTGAGAATTGCTCCACTTGCAGATGTATTTTGGATATGTTTGTTGGGGGAGGTAAGCTCTGCATCCTCCTACTCTGCCATCTTGATCTCCCTCTCTAGGATCATTTTGTATATTTCCTTTCGCAGTCCTAGATACAGACATTTCTCCAAGGAGCCCTGTTCTCTTCTATTGGAGAATGGTATAAGAAACCAAGATCTCGGTGGTGGGTGTGCTCATTGATAGTAGGGGTCTCATTGTTTCTATGCCTGGCATCAACTGCCCAAGGAGATACATGTGTCTATACCAATGTGTGTATATGCATATAACTAGGATTATTTTTATATGTATAGAGTACCAGTTTTGACAACCAAGTCATTACTCCTCAGTGGACAAAACTCTGACACAACAGGATATTTAAATATTATAATCTAGAATTTTACTCCAAACCAAAAGAAGAAAAGATGGGTTTGGGGGATTTTTTTGGTCCATTTTGGATATTTAAAATAAATATTTCTTCTGGTCTTCTCCTTCCTCCATGTTTCTGCCTATTTCCCAGAGGTGGTTTATTAAGTTTTATTTATTTCCTGGTGGGTGGTGTGGTCAGGAAGTTTGCTGATGTTGGCCAAAATGGCAACTGTGGCCACAAGTCTCCCTGGTTGACCTGATACACTTGTTTGAGGAGCTAATGGGCATGGAGCTGAGTGAGACTGTTCTGCTTTAGAAATATGATATGAAGCTACTAATCCTGGGTCTACAATATAGCACACACACTAGATGGGCCTTCTCTTTGTCCTCTCTGCAGGGAAGTAGAAGGGTCCCTATGTTAGGGGAAGGTAGACCTGCCTAACCACCCCCAGTACCACCTCAAGATCACATCTTACCACCAAAACTCACTGGGAAGAGTCAGGGAAAGAACATCACTGAGGCACAATCCCACACCAAGCTGCCCCCACTGTATTTGGCCCACTCTGCCACCTGCCACTTGTTCAGCAAACATGGACTGGACACCAGGCACAGACTAGGCACAGGGACACAGAGATGGGTGAGGCTCTTGCCTCACTGCAGCTCCCAGTGTAACAGACAAGACAGACATTAAAAATAAAAAACTAGAATACAGTTTGCTATGTATCATTTTGGAGCAAAGTCTCTTAGCCTGGATCCATGGATGGACTTCAGGGTGTCCCCTAAAATTAATCATAAAAAGTTATATATGCTGGGTATTCCCTGTCTGCTCCCCCACTATATCTTCTCTATACTGTTCTGTGTCCCAGGAAGCTGACCTCTACAGACTCCATCAGATGGGCTCACTAGATGCCCATGGGCTTTTAGTTGGATTTGGCTACTGAGATGTACCACCAGGAAATCTGAGAGGGAGAGAGAAAAGTAGGGGTATATATTTCTCCACCAGTGGCTGCATTCCTCTGCCCAAGGCCACAGATCTTACTGGCTACCTCTCTTACAGTCACAGCTGTAGTGCTTCTTGGGTTCCCCTTTGTCTTTCAGGCTTAGGGGGGGTAACTGCTCCCTGTTTCTTTATAGCCCAGGGTGCTTCACCATCCATACTGGGTTTCCAAAATTCTGCCCATACCTTTGTAAACAGTGCCTACATCAAACTCCATTCAATCATTTTGAGTGTGCGGAACCCTGAAAATATGTGAATCAGATTCGCAAAAGGGTCCATGACTCAAAAGAGGTAAAAAAGCCCCTTCTGCAGAAGTACATACAAGGTGATGTGGATCTAAGAGGAAGGTGTACTATCTATAACTCTCCTGACTTCAGAGAACAATGCTCCACTCAAAATGCAAATCTGATCAAGTTATTCCCCTGCTTAAATCCTTCAGTGGCTCTCAGAATAAAGACCAAACTCCTTCATATGGCCAACGAAGCCACACTTCATCTACACCTCTCTAATCTCACCCCAAAGACTCTTCCCTTGTTCTCTGTACTCTAGCCATTCTGAATTTTGGGTTCTGCACTTGTGCCAGGCTCCCTTCAGCCCTGCAGCCTTGCACACTCTGATCCTTCTGTCTGGAAAGCCTCCCCCATCTTCTCTACTCATTTTCTGGGTCTTGGCTCAAGTGACTCTTCCCAGGGAACTTCCCTGACCCCCAGTCCAGGTCAAGTTCCTCTGTCACATACCCCATAGAACCCTGAATCCATCCTTCAGAGCACTTGTCTCAGCTTGCAACACATTATTGTGTTTTGTGTTTGATATTTATTAATGTCATACATAAACTGTATGACATACATAAACTGTAAGTTCCATGAAGGATGGAACCACATCTATTTCTGCTCATAATTATGTCCTCTGCATTCAGCACAGTGCCTAATACATCAGAGATGCTTATAAATATTTGCAGAGAAATGAATGAGTGAAAGTGATATTTGAATCAGGCCATGAAGGGTCAGTTTGCCAGGAAGCACAGACCAGGAGTCTAAGAGGCCACCTGAGGGCTCAAGAGCCAGTTAATCTGCTCAGTACATCCTACATAGATTTTCTTGGGCAACAGGCAAAGTCCCCCCACATCCCTTTCCCAACCACAGGATCAAAATAACTCAGAAACGTTACCTTTACATCAAGAGTGAGCATCAGCTCATACTGGTTGTAAAACTCGTTGGGGCTGGGCAACTGGTACTCCTTCGCTGTGCCCAGGAACGTCTCAATGTCAGTCAAGGCAATGTCAACCCCCTCTCGGGACTGGCACTTGTCTACAGCTTGGGAAGCCAAGAGGTAGATTCCTTCTTCACACCACTGGCTGACCTTTCAGAAAGAAACACAGTGCCCTGTGCAGTTAGCCCACCCACAACTCAGCCACCACAGTCCTCAGGAGGTCCAAGCTCATATGGGGTCTACAAGGATCCTGAGACAACAAGGAATTGTCATGGCACAGCATCAGGTTTAGAGGTCCAACCACTATAAATATAACCATGAGGTGGGCAAGCCCAAATCAATTTTACATCTGCATACTTTTCAAGGAAGTCACTTAGTCAAAAAATAAATCATATAAGCATTCTTCTTTTCTCCACTGACAGTAACTGCCACATCTCTAAGAGGAGAGAGTTGAGTATTTCTGCGTTTGGTCTAACCATAGAGAAATGCAACCAGTGGCTTTTTGGGTTTACCTTCTAGGCCAATTTCTTGCATCCTAATTGGTTACAAGAGCACAGAGTAAATAAGGAGGCTTTAGACCTGGCTCCTACATGCCTTCCTGGGAGAGGGAATGTCTCTTTTAACAAGAACACCACTGTCCTCTGTCCACATTTGCATTTATTAGCGTTTGTTTTACCAAGGGAAGCATCTAAGAATGCAAAGCTTTTAGCTCAGAACATCAGTACTTAAACTTTCCAGAATGCTGGAATGAAAGCAGATAAGTAATGAATTCTAACAATTCAATTTTTTAAAAACTTAGAGAAAGACAGGGGCCATTGTGCTGTCTGAATATTTTTATGAAAAAAAGCTGCCCTTGCAAGTACATCTGCATTTCCATTTACCCTGTGACCTGAAAAGCTATGTAAAATAACTGTACAGAGTAAAAAGACCAAAAGGGAGCTCTCTAAAGTAGTTATCTCTAAGTGGGAAAATTACAGGCAAATTAAATTTGTCTTTACTTTCCCTAAATTACCTACACTGAATGTGTACTACTTTTAGAATAACCAAAAAATCATAAAGATATTTAAAAATGGATGATTCCCACTGTGTGGGGATGAGGAGGGGAGTGGAATGTAATTAGTGTCCATAAGTAACTTTTTTCCTCCTCCTTCCTATATTTTTGGATTTTCAAAATAATAGGAAATTATGCTTTGATATATACTGTGAAAACTTTCTCTTTAAACATCATGCCTATATCTGCAGAAAACACTAAGCTGGGGTCTTCTGCAGAGTCACAGCAGCTACTTGCTCTCCGAGACACACACACACACACACGCGTACACACACACACACACACACACACACACGCAGTCCACAGATTGGCCTTAGGCTATTATCTCTGGCAGGCCCTCTGAGCCACTTGCTTCTGGAACAGCTATATTTCCTTGACACTAAAATCCCTTTGGCAGTGGGATGATGTAAACAGCCTGGGCGGGTGTCCCCAGCTATCAGAGAGAAACAACTGTGGAAATGGAGCATGCTGACTCACAGCGGTGAGCTCTCTGCTGCCTGGGAACAGCTAACAGAGAAGGCTCTGGAAGTCACAGCCCCTGCTGACTGGCACTTGCCTCAGAGATCACTGCTGAAGGGCTATGGGGGCCGTGCCCCCTCCCCGTGAGCACTCTGCATACAGGGTTGCTGTCTAGTCTAAGGAGCCTGGGGTTTGGAATTTGGCAGTCCTGACTTCAAGCCTGTGATCCCCTATTTACCCCATGTGTGGTCTTGGGCAACCTTTTACCCCAGGGTTTTTCAGTGTTGTTCATGAACTAACCTGCACCGAATCACCTGGGCACTTGAGGAAAATACTGATTCCTGGGCATCATCCCACACTTACTAAATCATAGTCTCCAGAGTGGTACATCAGGAAATCTGCAATTATAGCAAGCTCACCTCATGTACTAAATGTTGTGACCCATTGACTTAACTATGCTGAATATCAATTTCTGTCTCTGTTAAATGAGGCCGTTAATATCCTCCTCATAGGTTGTCCTGAGGATTAAATAGATGACATAATTATGCTCCTGGTAGGAACATAGTAGGTGCTCAGTAAATGGTAGGAGTGTATAATGGTTGTTATTACTTAGGCTTCTTCAAAAGGATTCACAATCTGATGCCTTTACATGAGAAGCACTTTGCAACTATAGTGCTTGGTTCTCTTTACACCTGATGGGGAATCATGAAATGCCCCACAGGGCCAGGCCAAAACACACTCTTTAAGTCTGGGTCCACACAGAGGACATGGACTTTATAGTTTATTCGAATGGGATATGGTGGATGGCTGGGGCATTTTGGACCTTCAATACCTCTATGACTTAGAATCTGCACAGTTTTTAATGCCTCTTGAGCACTGTTTTCACATGAAGGACTTTATCCTCTCATCTCAGGAATCATGAGGGGCAGGGAGGGCAAGTATGATTAAGACTGTTTCACAGAACATTTTGCAGACATCATGTTCACAGCTTTGTTTTGCTCACCTTGTCCAACTGTCTATGCAACTCCAAGGACTTTTCTAAAATGTCGTGTTTTTTCTTGTTTTCATTGATGAAGTCATCACAGAGGTGCCTGAGCTCTGCACACTGGGGTCTGATAGAGTCCACTGCATAGTGGTGGCTTTGGATGAGCTGGTCCCCAATTACTGCAAGCAGCTGGGCCTTTTCCAAGGACTCCTGCAAAGTGAACATCCACAGCCAAGCATCAGAAGCCGAGTCATGGTGAGGCTGGTATTTGCCTGGCACTGTGTGCTCCAAACTTGGAGGGAGGCTACGGAGAGGTTGATCAGGTTTTAGGCTCAGAGACTGGGGCTGGGGAACCTGGGAAAGCACTGGGGTGGGTCAAGGTCCCCAGGAGGTCTAGCCTAGTCCAGGGTCATCGGCACTCTGAAGAAGAGCAAGTCATTCATTCAAATATTTGTTGAGTTCTGGGTTAAGCACTGAGGATATAGCGTTAACAAGCCAGGAATTTTCAGTTCAATGGAGAACTCAGATACTAACAAATTATACAAATAATTAACTTATTACAACTGTGATAAATTCTAGGGCAGAAGAGCATGAAGTATTATACTGCACAGAATTGGAGACTGAATTACCTTGTCAACTGAATGGAAAAGGAAAAGGGACAAACATGTGGCCCTGAGGAGAGTGGGGAGTAAGCTGAGGTTGAGAAAATGGTAAAGATCTGGTTTGGGCAACCCTAAGGGGGGATCATGAGACTTAAGAAATATGTTTGTCTAAACTATTTCCTGCAGCCCACAAGGTCCCTGTCTGCTCTGATATCGTCTGCTTAGCAACTGTATCTCCTCCCTCTTTCTGCACAGCTCGTTTCGTTCTAACCACATGTGCCAGGTATTTCCTGTTTTTAATTCATTCATCATGTATTACTGAGGACCTGCCATGTACCAAGCACTGTCCAGGTGCTGGGGGTTTGGTGGTAAACAAAGCAGGCAAAAATCCCTGCCCTCACGAAGCTTACATTTTAGTAGGAGACACAGGCAATAAACAAATATGTAGACAATATAGTATCTTAGACAGTGGTGAGAGCTATGGAGAAAAATCAAACAGGGAGAGGAGGGCGGGGAGCGCTGGTGGAGGAGCTGCTATTTTAAATAGGGTAGTGAGAGAAGGGCTCACTGAGAAGGTGCTGGCCACGCTGTGCAGAACAGTTAACACAGCAGCCTGAAACTGCTGTCCTTAGAAAGGCCTGCTTGCAAGGTTGGTCCTCGGCTGGCATCTGGGAAAGCCAGGAGGGTTCCTATCATCCTTAATCAGAATGGCTCATGGTATCTAAACTGTTTGTGCAAACAATATGTTTTATGCTGAAGACCTGCTTTCTTCTGGGCGTCCGGAATTCTGGTATATGCCAGTCAGAGGCCACCAACATGACTAGCCCCCAACAAAAACTCTGGGCACTAAGCCCCTAATGAGCTTCCCCGACAGACAACATTTTACAATGCTGTTGCAAGCCATTGTTGGCAGCACTAAGTGAACCCTGTGGGACTCCAATGGGAAAGGACCCTTGGAAGCCTGCACCTGGTTTCCTCCAGACTTTGCCCCATGCACCTCTTCCCTTTGCTGATTTTGCTTGGTATCCTTTCACTGTAATAAACCATAACCATAAGCATAATTATATGCTGAGTCCTATGAGCTCTCCTAGCAAATCTTCAAATCTGGGTGTGGCCTTGGGGACCCTTGACACAGGAGCCAAGATGTGAAGTGAGGGACAACCATGCAGCACTCGGCTGAGAGATGGGGGCAAGTCTGACGTGTTCAGGTAGCAGGAGGTAGCTACTGTGGCTGCAGCAGAGGAAGCAAGGAGGAGAGGAGGAGACATGATCAGAGAGGAAAGAGGGGGATCTGACCAGGGAGGGCCTTGCTGCCATTGTGGGCACTTTGTCTCTTATTCATTGTGACATGGGATGCACTGGAGGGTTTCGAGGAGAGGACCTCATTCATATTTTTGAAAGGATCGCTTCAGCTGTGGTGTCAAGAATGCTAGAGAAGAGGGAAAGCAAGGAGACCAGTTAGGGGGCTACTGCAGTAATCCAGGGAAGAGGTGTGGCTTTAACAAGGCTGGCAACCAAGCCACCTCCTACCTCAGCACCCTTCCCTGGGATGCTCCTCCCAGGTCTAAGCTCTTAGCTCACCCCCTCCCAGGCCCTCTCCCTCACTTTGTTTTCATTTTTTAACAGCACTTACTTCTACCTGAAAGTATTTTCTTTCTCTCCTTTAATGTATGATTCCTCCCTCTTCCACCCATGCCCACCAATACATAAGCTCCATGAGATCACTTAGTAGGCATCCCACAAATATTTGGTCAATAAGAGAAAAGAATAAATGAACCAATGAACGAGGGGATGCAGTGAGCTGCTTGGCTGGAATTGTGTGAACAACACTGACCTGAGTCAAGACAGATGACTGCCATGTCCCCAAAGGCCTCCAGGACAGGAGGCCCACACACACCCTTGCTGACCAGGTTGAACATCCAGGGTGCCACCTTTGCCCTGGTTTAGCTTTTCATAGTAACACTAGGAATCATGGTGACTCCAGGTGATGACAACCTGCCCCTCTCTTAATTTACAGTGTTGTATGATTTCAACAATTTCAAAACCCCTGCCCCCTACCCAGTCAATCATTCACCAAGCCCATTCAGGCAGCTTCAGGCCTCCATGACTTCTCTACTTGCTCTCTCTGCCTAGAAAACCCCATCCTTCCCTCATCACCGCTCCCCCTACCTCTTCCCCTACCTTTCCCCTACTCCCCCCACCTCCCCGTGTACCCACACTACTCTGTAACTAATTCCAAATCACCCTTCAGAGTTCATCTTCTTCAGGAAACTTCCTCTGACTCAACCATTTTATTTTGATGCCCCTCCTCTGTGCTCCCATAACACCCTATGCCTTTCTAGATCAGAGCATGAACTTGACTGCGTTGTGGTCAGTTATCTATTGCCCACACTATGCCACAGACCCTTGTGGGCATGCACCAGCTCTTATTCAACTTAAATAGTACACAGCACATATTAGGTACTTAAGAACAAATGACTGTTGTGCAAAACAAAAAAAGGAGTAATGATATGGGAATAAAGAGGCATGAGTCAAGCAGTGGCTATTTAAAAGAACTCAGAGATAAATACTCAGGGATAAAAGAACTCAGGGATAAATACTCAGCGCATGTGTTCTAAACAGCAAAGGCCCAGATGCACTTGGTCACCATCGCTCAAAGGAGGTTAGAATGCTAATTCCTTGGGCAGTGATTTTTGACTTTTTTGCTCACTGCTGTGTCCTCAGAACTCAGAGCAGTATGTGGTACGGTAGGAGATCAATAAATATTTGCAGAATGAATATAAGAATGAATGAGACACTCTTACTAGAACTGCTCAGTCACTGAAGGTTGAACCTAGGAAATATTCTTCAGCCCAGAATTTACCCCACCACCTCTGTTATTAACAAAAACATCTAACATTCACTGAGAGCTTACTATATGCCAGGTACTGTTTCAAATGCTTACGTCAATGATTCCTTCTACTCTTCACAACAAACCTTTAATGTAGGTGCTGTTTTACAAAAGAGGAGTGGAGACACAATGGCCCAAGGTGACCCGGGTAGGAAACAGAAGAGCCAGGCTTCAAACTCAAGCAGTCTGGCTCCAGAATCTGGCTGCGGCCAACACGCACAGAGAAAAATGGCTGTGCTTGTCCTGCCTCATTTGGTGGATTGAACCTGTCTGACTTTAGTCAAATATAGAAACATGAAAACTTGGCCAGGAAATCTCTGTTGACTTTTGTTTTTTTTAAGTCCAGCTGCCTAATTTATTAAGAATAGCACAAGTTTTCTGGGCCTAGGGAACTTCACCACAGGATGCTCCCCCAGGTTACCTGTGGCAGTCACAGCTGCGTCCCTGTGGCACGCAGCAGCTCACCCTTCAACTGTTCTTAAAACACTTGAGATGTTGGAGGAAAGATGTCCATAACAGGTCCAAATGGATTTTGGGAAGAGATCCATAAATACAATACAGAATTCACCACCGGATGGCTGGAAAATTACTCTACTGAAATGAATGGATAATAATAATAGCTTCTAAGCTCTGACCACCTACTACGTTCCAGGCACTCACTAAGTCCTTACTATACATCATCTATTCGTTTCATATTCCCAGGGACTCTTGTGAGGTAGGAATTATTACCCACTTTACAGATGAGAGGGTATGTTCAGAAAGGCTAAGAAACTTGACTAGGGTCACACAGTTGGTAGTTGTTAGAGTCGGGATTTGAATCCAGTTCCTTCTAACTCCAAAGCCTGTGTCTTGCCACCTTCCAGCCTACGTGGTCTCCCCACATGTGCTAGAATAATGGCAACACATTATTATTAATGCAGTCATTATTATTAATGACTATCAAATCCTTCAGTTGCCTGCCAAGAACTTTACTGTAAAACCTCCAAATTGCATGTTATTTTTCAGTCTATATAGCTTCTGCTCAAGATAATCAGGCAACAAAACCTCCAAAGTAAAAAGAAATAATGAGAAAGAAATGGCTGAAATCAGGTACTCTGATCATAAGCCTGCCTGGCATCTTTCAGATGCTGAAAATTTCAGAAGGCTGGTCAAGTTGCAACATGTAATTCAGAAACCTTTATTGTAATAACAGCTTATTTTTCCCCCAGGACTCTATTGCTATAACAGATGAAAGCTGGACATGTTTATTCTGGAAGAAAATGGTGAAGAAGGGGCGATACTGCTGTATCAGGGAACCCAGGACAGACCCACAGATAACGGCATAGGAATGGAATGCATGCGGAACAGGGCCAGGTGAAACAAGAAAGGCAGAAAGTTAATGGTGGTTGAAACTGAGCTGCAGACACATGGGAGTTCCTTGTACTAGTCAATCTACTTTTTTGTGTGTTTGAAAATTTCCATTAAAAAAAAAGTCATGCCCCTCCAGCTAGATTACATCCCTAGGAGGTTAATGATCTGGGTTCCATGCCTTCTTGGACACAGTAGTGTAACTGCTGGCCCCTGGCCTTGGAGGGAGATGTCAAGGCTGAAAAAGGATTGAGTCTCCCTGTTTTGTCCTGGTCTGTTCCTTGTTGGCCCATCAGCAAAGGTCCCAGCATACCTCACAGCCAAAACCCTATAGCAAATTCTGCTTTTAAAGAAGTAAGAGGGGTACTGAAACCATTGTTTCTCAGAATTAGAGATGAGTACTCAAAAGACGATTAAACCCTCAAACCACAAGAGGGTAAAAGAACAGGCTGAACTCTGGTTAGTGAGTTGGCTCAGAGGTTACCCGTGAGGATGATACCACTGCACAGAGTAAGGGAGTTGGCAACAACCCAGAAATCAGTGTGTGGCTAGGCTGAAAGGGAAGCTGACCCCTGGGTGCTGAGCGAAGGACAAACCTCAGGCGGGTTTTGGTGGCTTCTACCCAAACATTACCTTTTTCCTTTAACACTTTACAGGACAAATGGAAAGATTAGCCAAGCCCGTATCACTTGAAGAAACAATGCCGCTTACAAACCTGAGTGAAGACATGTTTAAAAAGTCCCGGTTATGATAAGATAGCTTTATTTGGTTCACCCAAAGGCAGAGGAATAGGTCTACTGCATCCTTTAGCAAATAAGTAAAAAACAGGGTAAGCAAGGCACAGGATGGGTAAAACCAATCTGCCTGGGCTCTGTGGGTTGTAGGTTAGCCCAGCTGTTCAGGAATGTTGCCCGTGAAAGATGCCCCATGACCATAGGTTTTGCCCCTACCTCCGGTCAGCGATTTTTAAAGTATGTACCAAAGATCACAAGTCCAAGGAGGTGGGCAGAAGAGAGAATGTGAATGCAGTCATGCAGATCCACCCCCAGTATTTAAAACCCAACCCAGAGCACCATCCAATGGCTTCCCGTTCCACTGAGAATAAAGTCCAGTCCTGACCACCATTGCTCCCACCTGTTCTCTCCTGTCTCATTATGTTCCAGCCACATTCCTTGGGCCCCCAACCTCGTTCCCACCTCAAGACCTTTGTACTTGCAGCTCCTCTGCCTTGACTGCTATTCCCTAAATCTTTGCATGGCTATACAGATCTCAGATCAAAGGTCTGAGAGGCCTTTCCTAACTACTAAAGTAGCAACCCCCCCAGTCACTTTCTATCATGTCCTGTTATTCATCCCACTTGTCACTCTCTGATATCATTATTTATTTGATTACTTTTCACTTGTCTGTCTCTCCCCAGTAGAATGTAACCCCCATGAAAGCAGGGTCTTGACTGTCTGGTTTGCCACTATAGCCACAGAATCTAGGACAAGGAATACTTGGTGATGAATGAGTACCTTCCTGGTAGGTCAGTAGCTACCTTCATGATACACCTTCCTGGTAGGTCAGTAGCTACCTTGGTGATATACCTTCCTGGTAGGTCAGTAGCTACTTTCATGATATACCTTCCTGGTAGGTCAGTAGCTACCTTCATGATATACCTTCCTGGTAGGTCAGTAGCTACCTTGGTGATATACCTTCCTGGTAGGTCAGTAGCTACCTTGGTGAGATATATATATATATATGACACCATATTTTTCAAACCAAAAATAAAGGCACTGGGCTTGATGAGGCATTTTTCCTAAAATATGAATGTATGTAAATGAAAATACACAGCATCTACATTTAATAAGGAGTTCACTTGAAAAAACTAAAATTGCATAGAACTGGGACTATCTTGGAGCCTCTGAGACATATAATTATCAGATACATGAAATTCAATTTTTTTCATTGTTTAATAAACATTTCTGATGACTCATGCCTTCAGCACTAAAGCATTTAGTTGTCAACGATCATCAGTAAGAGGAGTGCTCACCAGGGAAGAATGGGATTGCTGAGTGAGAGTCCGGGTGCACAGGTGGGTCTGTGTGTTCACGCATGTGCAAAAGCACCTCCAGCTCAGAATTCATAACTGACAGCTCTTAAAGCCAGAGTGGCCTTGGTTTACGTTTGTTACTATTCTCTGGGGAAGTATGTCTCTAACAATAATGTGAGTGTCAAAAGCCTAACTTTAATGGGTGTGTCAAACGCCTGGGGATCTTAATAAAATGCAGATTCTGATTCTGAGGTGGGGCCTGAGATTTCCCCATATTTCTAATAAGTTCTCACTCAGGTGACAGCTTCTGGCCAGAGGATCACACTTTGAGAAGCAAATTTCTAGTACTACAAAATTACCATCTACCATAATCTAGAGGAAAGACACCTCTAGATTAGCTCAGAAAGGAAGTGGTAACCATAGAAGACTTAGTTCCCAAGAGACAAAAATATAGAGAACCCAATTAAAGAAAAGCAGAAAGGAACTTCTCTGGACAGAGATGACTGGGCTTCCTTAAATTCATAATAAGCCAAATTTGTAAGGACTTAAGATAGACTCACTCCTAAGTGCTGATCTGTGTACAGATCTGGGAAACTGTTTAACTCCGGTATGAGAATCTGAAACATATATTCCTTTCAAGTTCCTTTACAAGTTTGATATTTACAACTCTTTGAGCATGAGAAAGCAGAAAGCTTTGCCAACTCTCTGTAGCAACAGAACTAATGTGGACCAATTTCCCCCGTTTCCCCATCTTGCCTACTATAAAACTAGTTATTTTTCTCTGGTTTTCCCTTTAAAGGTTTCCCCTCCTTACCACCAACTCCTGCCCCCAACCTCTGGCCCAGTGGGTAACATACCCAGTGTATGTTTTTCCCCCACTAGTCTGTCACCCCATGAATGGGCAGGGCCACCTGGAACTCTCACCCCACCGAAGCCTCCAGCCTCAACTGGGTGCTCCGGCAGCCTTAACAGAACTCTCACTGCCCTCATCATTCCTCAGAGTTGTTAATTTGCATATCTCCCTGGAGACCTGGGGTGAGCGTGAGGTCACTGAAAAGGCAGGATTTGGGCATTCCTGTGTCTTTCGGCAACTTTCTAGCAATAATGAGTGGCCAGGATCTGTCACCATCCACAGTGACCCTCTTCCTGGTCCACAAAAATGGCAGAAAAACAAACCTGGCCTTCTCCTTCCAGTTTTTTGTATTCCTTAAGAAGTTGCTCCACACGCATCGCACTGTCTCCGATGTCTGTAAACTCTGCTTGCTCTGCCAACACGTTGTCCAGGGCAAGCTTAACCTACAAGACACATTAGAAAAGCCCAGACATAAGCCAATGGACACCCATCTGGAGGTACAGGTTTTTTATACTCTAGACAACTTGAAAATCCAAAAAGGATTCAGGACATATGTGTATCTATATAGATTTTTTTTTTCTACAGCTCATCAGCTTTCAGATTAAGCTGAGGGTGCTGAGACACATGTGGATGGAATATTAAAGCTACACTGAATCAAAAAGGAAGGTAAACCATCACTGAAATACCATGTATGCCAACAGGAAAATGGGATTCTAGTACATTGCTACCCACTGAAAAGGTGAGAAGAGGAATCAAAGATAGAAGGAGGGGACTGGACTGGGGAGGGGAGGGAAGCCCGATGCCCAGAGTTCAAGGGCAAAGAGAGAACCAGAAGTCACTGAAACGTAACAGAAGTTTTATTAAACAAGAAAATAATACCTCACAAAAATTGTGTTCAAAGTGCTGTAGTTGTAGGCATTGATTAAGCTTCAGGTGATGCTCAGACCAGAACTGACTAAAGGCTTTTTCCGTTTCATTCAACTGAACTAATAACCTGTCAAGAAAGAACAAGAAAGGACATGCAGTCAGCATTCATTTCTACAGGCTCATGGAGATAACACCCGTGTTTTTATTCAGTGTTACTAATTGTGATAATCTCCTTATTATGAAGTCTGTGTCACCTATGACTCTCTCCTAGTTCAGCTGGTTTCCACATTTCCCATTTTTTAATCAGGACACCCTCAGGACTAGGCAGAAACTTCACTTCAGATGCAGCTGCTATGCTTTAAAATGTACCCCAGGTAACCTTACCTTTCTCTTTATTTCTTTCCACCTAAGAAGACAGGTGTGCAAAGCACAGCACCCAACCAAACTGTTATTTGGCAATGAAGCTCAGTAAATACTACCATCTTCCTTGACATCCTGGGATGAAAGCAGATCATAGGAGGAGGGAATGGCATTCTCATAAAGATCTCTGTAGATGGATGCCAGAAGGATACCATGGTTTTTCCTTCATTGTCTCAAATATTCTTCTTTCGTGACCCCACCAAGACCCATCAGCAGCTGTTCCAATCTGTTCTTGGTTGTTTCAGATCATGTGGTTCTACGTATTCTCTCCTGAAAAAGCAGATTCCACCCCTCTCACTCACCCTTCCATGGTAGCTACATTCTCAGCTTCATTGAGACTGAGTTTGCTGGTGGGACTTTTGGTTGCTTGTTCTTGAATACATGACAGCAATGTGGTCCCTTGCTTTCCAAGTAATTTTAGCTCATCCTAGAGAAAGGAAAATACAGTCTCTCTTAGAAGGAATTAAAAGCAAATTCTAGGTAGATTTGAGGTGAGGAAAATGGTAGCTCAGTATATTTTTATTATATAGCAAATTAAATGCTAAAGAAGTCAAGCTATAGCTTTTTAAATTGATTAACTTATTCCTAAATAGGTAATACATACATGATACAAAATTCAAAATATACAAAAGGGTACATATTGAAAACATCAAGTCTTGTGTCCACAGCCCATTCACTTTCCCATTCCAAAAGCAACAACTGTTAAGTTTTTTGTGTGTATCTCAAGTTGTTGTAAATTAAAAACAATTAGTTAATAAAATCTGGTTTTAATCCAAGATAGTGACCAGAAACAAGAAAATGACAGATATCAAGTGTTAAGTGCTGGAAAACGCCATGCAATAATAATGTAATCATTGCTAGTCAACCATAAAAAAAAACTTCATCTGGTCTCATCAATAAACACCTGCCAGTCCTGCCCCCAGAGTGTGGCCTTGTTCAGTTATCAAAGTTCAGCAGAGATGGGCAGCAATTTCAGTTTGACATGGAAAGATTCATATTTCCAAGGCAATTCTATTCTCCTCTTTTTACTTAGGGACTTAGGGCATTGCAACTGGGGAAGATGTCAGCCTATCTCTTTCCAAATCCAGTGGCTCTAGTCCTCTACTCGCATAATACAGGTGGTCTCTCAATGCCCTGAGCATTAAGCATAAGGTAAGCCAAAAGGGGTGGAGCCTGGCCTAGAATTTTGCTGCTGAGAGTTTTGGGTTTTGTTCCTGGGTCACTCAGGATGCTCGTTTGGTATGCCCTGAAGGTAAGAATAGGCCCATAGTTACAAAACAATCTCCTCGATGCACACGAACACTAAATCTCTTCCTCCAGGCCCAGCCATCTCCAGCCTCACTGATGCAGAACTCATTCCCTGTAGGAGGAGTTTTATACTCTCCACTCCAGTCACACAGAAATCCAGGCCCTCTCAGCCTTATGCCTTTGCTCCTCGTCTCCCATCCCACTCCAGTATTCACCCCTTTGAAGGCTTCCATTACCTATACCCAGCCTCAAATTTGTCCCAAGATCTGGCTGATGATAGATTTGACTCCTCTGATCAAAATTCTTTGGACAGCCCCTGTGGCTCTGTCCTCTCCAGGTAATGCCCCAAGTCGGCCACTTGACCGGTATTCCTGCCTGGTAACTGGACATATCCCTTCTTCTCCACTCTCAGGTATCAGCCCTCATTTCTTATCTCATCAGTGCTCGTTATATATTTGTAGGTTGGATGAATTAAAAATGGTCTAAAAGAAATTACATTGCAGATGGATAAAGACAAATAAGATATGGTGGGGGAGAAAAAAGCACTCATTAGTAAGTGCTCTTAGCTTTTCCCTCCTCCTCCTCCCCATGAAAAAGGGTCTTGGCTATTCTACTCAGTTTCTTAACTGCTTCTAAGCTTCCGGCATTCCAGCAGTATTGTGGCATTAGCCATTATCTTATTTATATATATTTATACACACACTCACACACACACAGGATGTGCGATACAGAATTGGGAGGAAAGATGGAGGGACCAAAGAAGAAGAGGCATATTACTAGGGCAAGAAGGAGACATTGGAAGGGGAAACTTGGAAGAGAGATACAGCCAAAAAGCTGCAGAATGTGAGGAAAGTATATGAGAGTGAAAAGATGAATCTTAGTAAGTGATGTCATACACTGTGTATTTCCTTTACATGGTTAAAAATACAAGGAAAGGGACTTCCCTGGTGGTCCAGTGGTTAAGACTCCGTGCTCCCAACGCAGGGGGCACAGGTTCGATCCCTGGCTGGAGAACTAAGATCCTGCATGCTGCACAGCGTGGCCAAAAATAAATTTAAAAAAATACAAGGAAAAATTGTAACCTGGTTACACTATGGGACCAGACCACATGGTCAGCTTCAGTAGGGTTACCAAAATCTGCCATAAACATGGAGGGAAAGAATAGGGAACTATGGTACTTGGGCAGCATAAAGGTAAGTTGCCTAACCCCAAAATGGAGTTTGTCCTTGTTCACACTGGTGACAATTCAAAATATTTAATACCTGTATAGAGCAGGCACTGACCAATTAGCACAGAAGTCAGACACAATGCTGAAACAGTCCTGAGGCCAACTGTGGTCCAGGTGTTAACCCTTTAGTGGGTTAAAGGGTTGCCAGAATCACGAGGAGGTCTTGTGGGTCCTAGGAAATGGGCCAGGGAGGTAGAATGAAGCTCTCAAGGGATATAAATCTTTAATTCTTTTAACAACTGGTAGGGCTGTCCGAGTGTGTACTCATCATTATGGTTCCATCATTATGGAAACAAGCAGTTGGTCAGAAGAAGACTTACTTAGCAAGGCACTGGGGACTACTTCAGGGTCAAAAGAATTTAAATTTTCTGGGAGGAATTCTTTTTGTGACAAGGGTAAGCATGAATGTAGACACATATTCATTCATTTAAAATGTATTTACTATAAAGAACTATTTTTACATGCCAGGCCCTGTGCTCGGTTGTGTCATGGGCTGGGAGTGGAGGTAAGGCGGGAAGTAAAACAATCAGTCAGAGCCTAGAGAATACATGAATGCTTTATACTCCTTATTCCACTTTTAATACTTACCCTCTATCTGCCATTAAAAGTTAGCTCTACTATCTTGTGTTGTTTATAATGCTGACTAATGAATTCCAGAATCCGGCCTTTAAAATGCAAATCTTCACAATTTAGAGAAAAAAGTCCTTGAAAGAGATGAGACATCCCCTTTCCTCAGTAACTGCTGAGAGAGATCTCCCTGTGATATAAAACTAGATAAAAACACTGATTATTAGGGTATTAGCATCAAAATACCCTATGGTATTTTGTATCTATTGAAATACCAATAGATATTCATAAGAATTCCAATTCTGTCTTCCTGTGCAAAAACGAGACCTCTCTGCCTACCTCTTTCTAACTTACGTAGAGTTACTGCAAGTAGAGTTTGAACAAAGGGTCTTTAAAAACTCTTAAAACTATAAAATTATTGCTAGGGCCTATGAAAATACCTTGTAATTCTTTTTTTTTTTTAAAGCAAAATTTTTTTAAAAAGCTTTTTCTTTTTAAAAATTTTTTTTAATTTATTTTTTGGCTGCGTTGGGTCTTCATTGCTGCACGCAGGCTTTCTCTAGTTTCGGCGAGCAGGGCTACTCTTCATTGCAGTGCACGGCCTTCTCACTGCGGTAGCTTCTCTTGTTGTGGCGCACGGGCTCTATGTGCGCGGGCTTCAGTAGTTGTGGCACATGGGCTCAGTAGTTGTGGCTCGCGGGCTCTAGAGCGCAGGCTCAGTAGTTGTGGCACACGGGCTTAGTTGCTCCGTGGCATGTGGGATCTTCCTGGACCAGGGATCGAACCCGTGTCCCCTGCATTGACAGGCGGATTCTTAACCACTGCATCACCAGGGAAGTCCCATAACTTGTAATTCTGATTGATCACCTTCTTGATTATTTGTTACCGTGGTAGTATTGATGGAATTGTCCTCTCTGAATACAAAACTGAATGAATACTGAATGGAACAAATGCTGAATACTAAACAGTATTCATAGTTGTAAAGATTGATCTGTCACATAACTGAAGGACCACTGGCACTTTCCTCTCCTCCTGCATGATGAGAAAAAGGCCTATGGCTCTTTTAGCTTTCTTATTTTAACAACAACAACAACAAAAAATGGGAGTCTTATCCTACTTAAACGAACACATGGTACAGTGTCTTAGTTGACTAAAGCATCTGAGAGCCAAAGGACAAGGCCCCATGTTTCTGGTCTAAATAAGACTGACAGAGAAGTGAGAATCACCCTCTTTGAGATGCAAGAGGGAGACTGCCTGCTTCTGTGAGCTGCCTCCAAAACCAGCAAGGAAAAAGACAATAGGGAGAGCTGTTTTGCTAAGAAAGAATTCTGCAAGGCCATCAAAAACAGGGTAAGAAAGTACATATCTATATAGGGTTGGTGGTTATTTTATTGTTGTCTTAGGGCCCAAAAATCTTTCTTTTTTTAAATTGAAATATAATTCATGTATCATAAAATTCAACATTTTAAAGTGTATAATTCCATGGTTTTTTTCCAGAACATTTTCATCACGCCCCAAAAAGAAATCCCATACCTATAAGCAGGCACTCTCCATTTCCCCCTCTTCCGAGCTTCCAGGAACCACTAATCTACCTGCTTTCTCTGTGGATTTGCCTATTCTGGATATTTCATATAAATGGAATCATACAATACGTGGCTTTTTTGTGTTTGCTTCTTTCACTTTGTATAATGCTTTCAAGGTTCATACATATTGTAGCATGCATCACTACTTCATTCCTTTCAATGGCTGAATAATATTCCATTGTATGGATATATCACAATTTATTTATCCATTCCTTCAACGGTTGATGGATATTTAGGCTGTTTCCACTTTTTGGATGTTATGAATAATGCTGCTATGAACATTCATGTATAACCTTCTGTGTGAAACGTTTTCTTTTCTTTCTTTTTATTGGAGTATAATTGCTTTACAATGTTGTGTTAGTTTCTGCTGTACAACAAAGTGAATCAGCTATATGTATACATATATCCCCTCCCTCCCACACCCCGCATCCCACACATCTAGGTTGCCACAGAGCACAGAGCTGAGCTTCCTGTGCTTTACAGCATGTTCCTGCTACCTATCTATTTTATATTTGGTACTGTATACATGTCAATCTTAATTTCCCAATTCGTCTCCACCTCCCCTTCCTCCCATGCCCACATGTCCGTTCTCTACAGCAACATCTCTATTCCCGCCCTGCAAATAGGTTCATCTGTACCACATTTCTAGATTCCACATATATGCGTTAATATACGATATTTGTTTTTCTCTTTCTGGCTTACTTCACTCTGTATGACAGACTCTGGGTCCATCCACATCTCTACAAATGACCCAATTTCGTTCCTTTTTATGGCTGAGTAATATTCCATTGTATATATGTACCACATCTTTTTTTTTTTTTTGCCATTTCAGTGCTATTTACTTATTTATTTATTTATAAAACATTTTTAGAAATTTCATGTAATGTCTGAAACATTTATATTAACGTATTTCCATACAAATAACCCAATGAAAGTTTAGTATTAGTTGTTCTGTTTGTTTTTTTATACTGCAGGTTCTTATTAGTCATCAACTTTATACACATCAGTGTATACATGTCAATCCCAAGCGTCCAATTCAGCACACCACCATCTCCACCCCACCGCAGTTTTCCCCCCTTCGTGTCCATATGTCTGTTCTCTACATCTGTGTCTCAACTTCTGCCCTGCAAACGGATCATCTGTACCATTTTTCTAGGTTCCACATACATGCGTTAATATACGATATTTGTTTTTCTCTTTCTGACTTACTTCACTCTGTATGACAGTCTCTAGATCCATCCACGTCTCAACAAATGACTCAATTTCATTCCTTTTTATGGCTGAGTAATACTCCATTGTATATATGTACCACTTCTTCTTTATCCATTCGTCTGTCGATGGGCATTTAGGTTGCTTCCATGACCTGGCTATTGTAAATAGTGCTGCAATGAACATTGGGGTGCATGTGTCTTTTTGAATTATGGTTTTCTCTGGGTATACGCCCAGTAGTGGGATTGCTGGATCATATGGTAAATCTATTTTTAGTTTTTTAAGGAACCTCCATACTGTTCTCCATAGTGGCTGTATCAATTTACATTCCCACCAACAGTGCAAGAGGGTTCCCTTTTCTCCACACCCTCTCCAGCATTTGTTGTTTGTAGATTTTCTGATGATGCCCATTCTAACTGGTGTGAGGTGATACCTCACTGTAGTTTTGATTTGCATTTCTCTAATACTTAGTGATGTTGAGCATCTTTTCATGTGCTTCTTGGCCATCTGTATGTCTTCTTTGGAGAAATGTCTATTTAGGTCTTCTGCCCATTTTTGGATTGGGTTGTTTGTTTCTTTAATATTGAGCTGAATGAGCTGTTTATATATTTTGGAGATTAATCCTTTGTCCGTTGATTCATTTGCAAATATTTTCTCCCATTCTGAGGGTTGTCTTTTCGTCTTGTTTATGGTTTCCTTTGCTGTGCGAAAGCTTTGAAGTTTCATTAGGTCCCATTTGTTTATTTTTGTTTTTATTTCCATTACTCTAGGAGGTGCATCAAAAAAGATCTTGCTGTGATTTATGTCAAAGAGTGTGCTTCCTATGTTTTCCTCTAAGAGTTTTATAGTGTCTGGCCGTATATTTAGGTCTCTAATCCATTTTGAGTTTATTTTTGTGTATGGTGTTAGGGAGTATTCTAATTTCATTCTACATGTAGCTGTCCAGTTTTCCCAGCACCACTTATTGAAGAGACTGTCTTTTCTCCATTGTATATCTTTGCCTCCTTTGTCAAAGATTAGTTAACCATAGGTGCGTGGGTTTATCTCTGGGCTTTCTATCTTGTTCCATTGATCTATGTTTCTGTTTTTGTGCCAGTACCATATTGTCTTGATTACTGTAGCTTTGTAGTATAGTCTGAGGTCAGGGAGTCTGATTCCTCCAGCTCCGTTTTCTTCCCTCAAGACTGCTTTGGCTATTCGGGGTCTTTTGTGTCTCCATACAAATTTTAAGATGATTTGTTCTAGTTCCGTAAAAAATGCCATTGGTAATTTGATAGGGATTGCATTAAATCTGTAGATTGCTTTGGGTAGTAGAGTCATTTTCACAATGTTGATTCTTCCAATCCAAGAACATGGTATATCTCTCCATCTGTTGGTATCATCTTTAATTTCTTTCATCAGTGTCTTACAGTTTTCTGCATACAGGTCTTTTGTCTCCCTAGGTAGGTTTATTCCTAAGTATTTTATTCTTTTTATTGCAATGGTAAATGGGAATGTTTTCTTAATTTCACTTTCAGATTTTTCATCATTAGTGTATAGGAATGCAAGAGATTTCTGTGCATTAATTTTGTATCCTGCAACTTTACCAAATTCATTAATTAGCTCTAGCAGTTTTCTGGTGGCAGTTTTAGGATACTCTATGTATAGTATCATGTCATCTGCAAACAGTGACAGTTTTACTTCTTCTTTTCCAATCTGTATTCCTTTTATTTCTTTTTCTTCTCTGATTGCCGTGGCTAGGACTTCCAGAACTATGTTGAATAATAGTGGTGAGAGTGGACATCCTTGTCTCGTTCCTGATCCTAGAGGAAATGCTTTCAGTTTTTCACTGTTGAGAATGATGTTTGCTGTGGGTTTGTCATATATGGCCTTTATTATGTTGAGGTAGGTTCCCTCTATGCCCACTTTCTGGAGAGTTTTTATCATAAATGGGTGTTGAATTTTGTCAAAAGCTTTTTCTGCATCTATTGAGATGATCATATGGTTTTTATTCTTCAATTTGTTAATATGCTGTATCACATTGATTGATTTGCGCATATTGAAGAATCCTTGCATCCCTGGGATAAATCCCACTTGATCATGGTGTATGATCCTTTTAATGTGTTGTTGGATTCTGTTTGCTAGTATTTTGTTGAGGATTTTTGCATCTATATTCATCAGTGATATTGGTCTGTAATTTTCTTTATTTGTAGTATCTTTGTCTGGTTTTGGTATCAGGGTGATGGTGGCCTCATAGAATGAGTTTGAGAGTGTTCTTTCCTCTGCAATTTTTTGGAAGAGTTTGAGAAGGATAGGTGTTAGCTCTTCTCTAAATGTTTGATAGAATTCACCTGTGAAGGCATCTGGTCCTGGACTTTTGTTTGTTGGAAGATTTTTAATCACAGTTTCAATTTCATTACTTGTGATTGGTCTGTTCATACTTTCTGTTTCTTCCTGGTTCGGTTTTGGAAGGTTATACCTTTCTAAGAATTTGTCCATTTCTTTCAGGTTGTCCATTTTATTGGCATAGAGTTGCTTGTAGTAGTCTCTTAGGATGCTTTGTATTTCTGCAGTGACTGTTGTAACTTCTCCTTTTTCATTTCTGATTTTATTGATTTGAGTCCTCTCCCTCTTTTTCTTGATGAGTCTGGCTAATGCCTTATCAATTTTGTTTATCTTCTCAAAGAACCAGCTTTTAGTTTTATTGATCTTTGCTATTGTTTTCTTTGTTTCTATTTCATTTATTTCCGCTCTGATCTCTATGATTTCTTTCCTTCTGCTAACTTTGGGTTTTGTTTGTTCTTCTTTCTCTAGTTTCTTTAGGTGTAAGCTTAGATTGTTTACTTGAGATTTTTCTTGTTTCTTGAGGTAGGCTTGTATAGCTATAAACTTCCCTCTGAGAACTGCTTTTGCTGCATCCCATAGGTTTTGGGTCGTCGTGTTTTCATTGTCATTTGTCTCTAGGTATTTTTTGATTTCCTCTTTGATTTCTTCAGTGATCTCTTGGTTATTTAGTAACGTATTGTTTAGCCTCCATGTGTTTGTGTTTTTTACGTGTTTTTCCCTGTAATTCATTTCTAATCTCACAGCGTGGTGGTCAGAAAAGATGCTTGATATGATTTCAATTCTCTTAAATTTACTGAGGCTTGATTTGTGACCCAAGATGTGATCTATCCTGGAGAATGTTCTGTGCGCACTTGAGAAGAAGGTGTAATCTGCTGTTTTTGGATGGAATGTCCTATAAATATCAATTAAATCTATCTGGTCTATTGTGTCATTTAAAGCTTCTGTTTCCTTATTTATTTTCTGTTTGGATGATCTGTCCATTGGTGTAAGTGAGGTGTTAAAGTCCCCCACTATTATTGTGTTACTGTCAATTTCCTCTTTTATAGCTATTAGCAGTTGCCTTATGTATTGAGGTGCTCCTATGTTGGATGCATATATATTTATAATTGCTATATCTTCTTCTTGGATTGATCCCTTCATCATTATGTAGTGTCCTTCCTTGTCTCTTGGAACATTCTTTATTTTAAAGTCTATTTTATCTGATATGAGTATAGCTACTCCAGCTTTCTTTTGATTTCCATTTGCATGGAATATCTTTTTCCATCCCCTCACTTTCAGTCTGTATGTGTCCCTAGGTCTAAAGTGGGTGTCTTGTAGACAGGATATAGATGGGTCTTGTTTTTGTATCCATTCAGCAAGCCTGTGTCTTTTGGTTGGAGCATTTAATCCATTCACGTTTAAGGTAATTATTGATATGTATGTTCCTATGACCATTTTCTTAATTGTTTTGGGTTTGTTTTTATAGGTCCTTTTCTTCTCTTCTGTTTCCCACTTAGAGAAGTTCCTTTAGCATTTGTTGTAGAGCTGGTTTGGTGGTGCTGAATTCTCTTAGCTTTTGCTTGTCTGTAAAGCTTTTGATTTCTCCATCAAATCTAAATGAGATCCTTGCCGGGTAGAGTAATCTTGGTTGTAGGTTCTTCCCTTTCAACACTTTAAGTATATCATGCCACTCCCTTCTAGCTTGTAGAGTTTCTGCTGAGAAATCAGCTGTTAACCTTATGGGAGTTCCCTTGTATGTTATTTGTCGTTTTCCCCTTGCTGCTTTCAATAAGTTTTCTTTGTCTTTAATTTTTGCCATTTTGATTACTATGTGTCTCGGCGTGTTTCTCCTTGGGTTTATCCTGTATGGAACTCTCTGCACTTCCTGGACTTGGGTGGCTATTTCCTTTCCCATGTTAGGGAAGTTTTCGACTATAATCTCTTCAAATATTTTCTCTGGCCCTTTCTCTCTCTCTTCTCCTTCTGGGACCCCTATAATGCGAATGTTGTTGCGTTTAATGTTGTCCCAGAGGTCTCTTAGGCTGTCTTCATTTCTTTTCATTTTTTTTCTTTATTCTGTTCTGCAGCAGTGAATTCCACCATTCTGTCTTCCAGGTCACTTATCCGTTCTTCTGCCTCAGTCATTCTGCTATTGATTCCTTCTAGTGTAGTTTTCATTTCAGTTATTGTATTGTTCATCTCTGTTTGTTTGTTCATTTTTTTTTTAAATTATTTATTTATTTTTATGGCTGTGTTGGGTCTTCGTTTCTTTTTTTTATTTTTAAAGATTTCTTTTTTTTTTAATTAATTAATTTATTTATTTATGGCTGTGTTGGGTCTTCGTTTCTGTGTGAGGGCTTTCTCTAGCTGCGGCAAGTGGGGGCCACTCCTCATCGCGGTGCGCGGGCCTCTCATTATCGCGGCCTCTCCTGTTGCGGAGCACAGGCTCCAGACGCGCAGGCTCAGTAATTGTGGCTCACGGGCCTAGTTGCTCCGCGGCATGTGGGATCTTCCCAGACCAGGGCTCGAACCCGTGTCCCCTGCATTGGCAGGCAGACTCTCAACCACCGCACCACCAGGGAAGCCCGGGTCTTCGTTTCTGTGTGAGGGCTTTCTCTAGTTGTGGCAAGTGGGGGCCACTCTTCATCGCGGTGCACGGGCCTCTCACTATCGCGGCGCCTCTTGTTGCGGAGCACAGGCTCCAGACGCGCAGGCTCAGTAATTGTGGCTCACTGGCCCAGCCACTCCGCGGCATGTGGGATCTTCCCAGACCAGGGCTCAAACCCATGTTCCCTGCATTGGCAGGCAGATTCTCAACCACTGTGCCACCAGGGAAGCCCTGTTTGTTTGTTCTTTAATTCTTCTAGGTCTTTGTTAAACATTTCTTGCATCTTCTCGATCTTTGCCTCCATTCTTTTTCCGAAGTCCTGGATCATCTTCACTATCATTATTCTGAATTCTTCTTCTGGAAGGTTGCCTATCTCCACTTCATTTAGTTGTTTTTCTGGGGTTTTATCTTGTTCCTTCATCTGGTATATAGCCCTCTGCCTTTTCATCTTGTCTATCTTTCTGTAACTGTGGTTTTTGTTCCACAGGCTGCAGGACTGTAGTTCTTCTTGCTTCTGCTGTCTGCCCTCTGGTGGATGAGGCTATCTAAGAGGTTTGATGGGAGGGACTGGTGGTGGGTAGAGCTGACTGTTGCTGTGGTGGTCAGATCTCAGTAAAACTTTAATCCACTTGACTGTTGATTGGCAGGGCTGGGTTCCCTCCCTGTTGGTTGTTTGGCCTGAGGCAACCCAACACTGGAGCCTACCTGGGCTCTTTGGTGGGGCTAATGACAGACTCTGGGAGGGCTCACGCCAAGGATTACATCCCAGAACTTCTGCTGCCAGTGTCCTTGTCCCCACGGTGAAACAGAGCCACCCCCCGCCTCTGCAGGAGACCTTCCAACACTAGCAGATAGGTCTGGTTCAGTCTCCCATGGGGTCACTGCTCCTTCCCCTGGGCCCCAATGTGCACACTACTTTGTGTGTACCCTCCAAGAGTGGAGTCTGTGTTTCCCCCAGTCCTGTCGAAGTCCTGCAATCAATTCCCACTAGGCTTCGAAGTCTGATTCTCTAGGAATTCCTCCTCCCGTTGCCGGAACCCCAGGTTGGGAAGCCTGACGTGGGGCTCAGAACCTTCACTCCAGTGAGTGGACTTCTGTGGTATAAGTGTTTGCCAGTCTGTGAGTCACCCACCCACCAGTTATGGGATTTGATTTTACTCTGATGGTGCCCCTCCTACTGTCTCATTGTGGCTTCTCCTTTGTCTTTGGATGTGGGGTATCTTTTTTGGTGAGTTCCAGTGTCTTCCTGTCGATGATTGTCCAGCAGCTAGTTGTGATTCTGGTGTTCTTGTAAGAGGGAGTGAGAGCACGTCCTTCTACTCCGCCATCTTGTTTCCTCCCAATGACCTGTACCACGTCTTCTTTATCCATTCAACTGTTGTTGGACTTTTAGGTTGTTTGCATGTCCTGGCTATTGTAAATAGTGCTGCAATGAACATTGAGGTACATGTGTCCTTTTGAATTTTGGTTTTCTCAGGGTATACGCCCAGTACTGGGATTGCTGGGTCATATGGTAGTTCTATTTTTAGTTTTCTAAGGAACCTCTATACTGTTTTCCATAGTGGCTGTATCAATTTACATTCCCACCAACAGTGCAAAAGGGTTCCCTTTTCTCCACACCCTCTCCAGCATTTATTGTTTCTAGATTTTTTGATGATGGCAATTCTGACCGGTGTGAGGTGATACCTCATTGTGGTTTTGATTTGCATTTCTCTAATGATTAGTGATGTTGAGCATCTTTTCATGTGTTTGTTGGCCATCTGTATGTCTTCTTTGGAGAAATGTTCATTTAGGTCTTCTGCCCATTTTTGGATTGGGTTGTTTGTTTTTTTGATATTGAGCTCTATGAGCTGCTTGTATATTTTGGAGATTAATCCTTTGTCGGTTGCTTTGTTTGCCAATATTTTCTCCCATTCTCAGGGTTGTCTTTTCATCTTGTTTAAGGCTTCCTTTGCTGTGCAAAACCTTTTGAGTTTAATTAGGTCCCATTTGTTTATTTTTGTTTTTATTTCCATTTCTCTAGGAGGTGGGTCAAAAAGGATCTTGCTGTGATTTATGTCATAGAGTGTTCTGCCTATGTTTTCCTCTAAGAGTTTTATAGTGTCTGGCCTTATATTTAGGTCTTTAATCCATTTTGAGTTTATTTTTGTGTATGGTTACTTTAGGAAATGTTCTAATTTCATTCTTTTACATGTAGCTGTCCAGTTTTCCCAGCATCACTTACTGAAGAGGCTGTCTTTTCTCCATTGTATATTCTTGCCTCCTTTGTCAAAGATAAGGTGACCATACGTGCGTGGGTTTATTTCTGGGCATTCTATCCTGTACCATTGATCTATATTTCTGTTTTTGTGCCAGTACCATACTGTCTTGATTACCGTAGCTTTGTAGTATAGTCTGAAGTCAGGGAGCCTCATTCCTCCAGCTCCGTTTCTCTTTCGCAAGATTGCTTTGGCTATTCAGAGTCTTTTGTGTTTCCATACAAATTGTAAACTTTTTTGTTCTAACTCTGAAGAATGCCATTGGTAATTTGATAGGGATTACAATGAATCTGTAGATTGCTTTGGGTAGTATAGTCATTTTCACAACTTTGACTCTTCCAACCCAAGAACATGGTATATTTCTCCATCTGTTTATGTCATGTTTAATTTCTTTCATCAGTGTTTTATAGTTTTCTGAGTACAAGTCTTTTGCCTCCTTAGGTAGGTATATTCCTAGGTATTTTATTCTTTTTGTTGCAGTGGTAAATGGGAGTGTTTCCTTAATTTCTCTTTCAGATTTTTCATTATTACTATGTAGGAATGCAAGAGATTTCTGTGCATTAATTTTGTATCCTGCAACCTTACCAAATTTACTGATTAGTTCTAGTAGTTTTCTGGTGACATCTTTAGGATTTTCTATGTATAGTATCATGTCACCTGCAAACGGTGACAGTTTTACTTTTTTCCAACTTGTATTCCTTTTATTTCTTTTTCTTCTGATTGCCGTGGCTAGGACTTCCAAAACTATGTTGAATAAGAGTGGCAAAAGTGGATATCCTCGTTTTGTTCCTGATCTTAGTGGAAATGCTTTCAGTTTTTCACCACTGAGAATGATGTTTGCTGTGGGTTTCTCATATATGGCCTTTATTATGTTGAGGTAGATTCCCTCTATGCCCATTTTCTGGAGAGTTTTTTATCATAAATGGGTGTTGAATTTTGTCAGAAGCTTTTTCTGCATCTATTGAGATGATCATATGGTTTTTATTCCTTAATTTGTTAATATGGTGTATCACATTGATTGATTTGCATATACTGAAGAATCCTTGCATTCCTGGAATAAATCCCACTTGATCATGGTGTATGATCCTTTTAATGTGCTGTTGGATTCTGTTTGCTAGTATTTTATTGAGGGTTTTTGCATCTATGTTCATCAGTGATATTGGTCTGTGATTTTCTTTTTTTGTGATATCTTTGTCTGGTTTTGGTATCAGGGTGATGGTGGCCTCGTAGAACAGATTTGGGAGTGTTCCTCCCTCTGCAATTTTTTGCAAGAGTTTGAAAAGGATAGGTGTCAGCTCTTCTCTGAATGTTTGATAGAATTCACCTGTGAAGCCATCTGGTCCTGGACTTTTGTTTGTTGGAAGATCTTTAATTACAGTTTCAATTTCATTACTTGTGATGGGTTTGTTTATATTTTCTAATTCTTCCTGGTTCAGTCTTGGTAAATTGTACCTTTCCAAGAATTTGTCCATTTCTTCAAGGTTGTCCATTTTATTGGCATATAGTTGTTTGTAGTAGTCTTTTATAATCCTTTGTATTCCTGTTTTGTCAGTTGTGATTTCTCCTTTTTCATTTCTAATTTTATTGATTTGTGTCCTCTTCCTTTTTTTCTCGATGAGTCTGGCTAAAGGTTTATCAATTTCGTTTATCTTCTCAAAGAACCAACTTTTAGTTTTATTGATCTTTGCTATTGTTTTCTTCGTTTCTATTTCATTTATTTCTACTCTGATCTTTATGATTTCTTTCCTTCTACTGACTTTGGGTTTTCTTTGCTCTTCTTTCTCTAGTTGTTTTAAGTGTAGGATTAGGTTGTTTTTTGAGATTTTTCTTGTTTCTTGAGGTGAGATTGTATTGCTGTAAACTTCCCTCTTAGAACTGCTTTTGCTGAGTCCCATAGGTTTTGGGTCATCGTGTTTTCGTTGTCATTTGTTTCTATGTATTTTTTAATTTCCTCTGATTTCTTCAGTGATCACTTGGTTATTCAGTAGTGCACTGTTTTGCCTCCATGTATTTATGTTTTTTACAGTTTTTTTCCTGTAATTGATTTCTAATCTCATAGTGTTGTGGTCAGAAAAGATGTTTGATACGATTTCAATTTTCTTAAGTTTTCCGAGGCTTGATTTGTGACCCAAGATGTGATCTATCCTGGAGAATGTTCCATGTGCACTTGAGAAGAAAGTGTGTTCTGCCACTTTTGGGTGGCATGTCCTATAAATATCAATTAAGTCTATCTGATCTATTGTGTCATTTAAAGCTTGTGTTTCCTTATTTATTTTCTGTTTGGATGATCTGTCCATTGGTGTAAGTGGGGTGTTAAAGTCCCCTACTATTATTGTGTTACTGTCAATTTCCCCTTTTATGATGGTAAACATTTGCCTTATGTATTGAGGTGCTCTTATGTTGGGTGCATAAATATTTATAATTGTATATCTTCTTCTTGGATTGATCCCTTGATCATTATGTCATGTCCTTCCTTATCTCCTGTAACAGTCTTTTTTTTAAAGTCTATTTTATCTGATACGAGTATTGCTACTCCAGCTTTCTTTTGATTTCCATTTGCATGGAGTATCTTTTTCCATCCCTTCACTTTCAGTCTGTATGTGTCCCTTGGTCTGAAGTGGGTCTCTACAAGAGACAGCATATATATGAGTCTTGCTTCTGTATCCATTCAGCCAGTGTGTCTTTTGGTTGGAGCATTTAATCCATTTACATTCAAGGTTATTATTGATATGTATGTTCCTATGACCATTTTCTTAATTGTTTTGGGTTTGCTTTTGTGGGTCTGTTTTCTTTTCTTGTGTTTCCTGCCTAGAGAAGTTCCTTTAGCTTTTGTTGTGAAGTTCGTTTGGTGGTGATGAATTCTCCTAGCTTTTGCTTGTCTGTAAAGCTTTTGATTTCTCCATCAAATCTGAATGGGATCCTTGCTGGGTAGAGTAATCTTGGTTGTGGGTTTTTCTATTTCATCATTTTAAGTATGGCCTGCCACTCCCTTCTGGCCTGCAGAGTTTCTGCTGAAAAATCAGCTGATAACCTTACGGGGATTCCTTTGTATGTTATTTTTTGCTTTTCCCTTGCTACTTTTAATATTTTTTCTTTGAATTTAATTTTTCTTAGCTTGATTAATATGTCTTGGTGTCTTTCTCCTAGGGTTTATCCTGTATGGGACTGGTTGATTGAAGAGGCAACTATGTGCTTATGTGAACCTAAAATAAGGGCTCTCAAAGATCCCCTAGAGAAAGGAAGTCAAGAAATCAAACCAAATCTCTTAATGTTGTGCTGTTCAGACAAAGACTCTCTGGGCTGGGAGGAAGCCTTAAATCATACACTGTAACTTGTATAGATATTTAAATAGATTTAAAAGTTCACTGTTCTGAGGATGAATCTTACAGTATTTTTTCACTTGGAAAACATGCTTTCCAAATGAAAAAAAAAATTATTCAACTAGTTATAGAAACTTTGGTTTTAAAAAATAGGAAAATACTCAAGTAAAAATAAAAATAAAATTATGTAAAATAATCACAAAAACTACTAAGTTATTCATAAAAGTTTAAATAGTATTCCTTTTTTGTAATATAAACTCTTTCTCTCTCTAAAGCTTTCTTGGATGGGAAAAAGGAAAAATCTAAACCTAATTTAATGATTTTGGAATTTTTGCTTCTAATTTATAAGATATGAAACAAAGAAGTCAAATCTGACTTACACACATAGTGTTTTAATTCCAAGAACAGCTGGCCACCATGAACCAGAAAATAACCTTACTCCATCTTGGAGACTGGTTCTTTCCTTCCCTTTCCCTTTGTGGAACTCTTGGCCAGTGTAGAGATGACAGAACACCCACTCATCTGCCTTCCCTGGGAACCCTCACTGCACATACAGCAGGACCTGACTGGCTGGTTTCACCCCTCAGATATGTGTCCTCATCTAAAATCCAATTTGTTTTCACCTTTTCCCCAGAGGCCTCCTTGATTGGCCACATTGTCATCTTGATGATTCTGCTCTGCAACCTCTCCCAGCCCTTCTTGGAATGAGGCACAGAACACACTTGCTCATGAGCCCAGGCTGGAGCTCTGATGCTCAACATCACACCTATATACTAACTGACTGCTCTGTAGGCTCCTGTGGTCTGTGACCTGTGGGCGTGGATCACCAACCCTTTTCTAGCAGTCTTCACAGAGGCACCCTTGACCCAGCCTTCCACACCCCATGCCGTCTCTTCCAAGAAACATGGGAGGTGAACTTGGCCAATATGTTTGGCAAAGAAAATGGTCAAGCTTCTCAGAGGCATTTCCAGGGAAAATTCCAGGATGCTTTCAGGCTTCTACAGTTTCAAACCAGATCTTTTGATTACTCAGAGTAATTCTGAGAATACATTTTGAACTCTTTTTGGTAACCAAGACCCTTAAAGATAGAATTAAACAGTGCTCCCTGACACATGGAAGAATTAATTTGCCACAACTACTAGACTCTGACTCCCCTAACTAAACTATGAGTTCTTTGAGTTTGCATTTTGTTTGTTTGTTTTCTTGGCATGTGGTGGTGGGTCGTCAATACATGCTGAATAAATAAAAAATCAATCACCTAGCAAAGCAAAATTTTTGCAAATTTTGGGTCACAGATAAAAGAGAGTTCAGCTCTTCTTAAACTCAACACAGCAAGTATACATGCAATGCTACGATGTATCAACCTTCCAATCCTTGATTTGCTGCCCTGTTGAGTTCTGGTCTCCTGTGAAATAATAGACTTGGTCTATTTCTGGAGACAGAAAGTGGCTGACACCCAGCCGGTAAGCCCTGAGAAGACTTCCCTTTACTGCATGGCCTAAAAGAATCTGCCAAGCTGCCTTCTCAGCAGGTTCTGACATGTTTTTATGAATCCTTTAGTAGGTGTCTCTCCTTAAACCCAGTTCAGAGCACCTTTCATAGTTCTCTTTCTCATATTGGTCCCCACATAAAAAGACACATCCCTGAGAGTGAAGCAATAAATCAGCTTACTAGTCTGCCCCAAAACTTCACAACAGCCTCAGGAAAGCTTATGCTTCAAAAGCCAACTCCCATCCCTCCCTCCCTTCCTCCCTGCAATTTCAGCCCATTATATCTTGTTCTGTCCTGAGAAGATCATAGGAGTGTGGACCTTGAAGGGATGTTCACACACCTTGTCTCACCAGCACAAAGCTGGAATGAGTTCCCTTTTAAGGGGCTGCTTCTCACAACCTGCAATCATTTCACATGTACTACCCAGTCATTAAGAGATTTTCCTCTTTACACACTGCCTATCTAGAAGATTAAAGATGATTAGTGGCTGCCAAGTTGCTGGAGAAGTGGGAAGAAGAGGGCTTAACTTTTAATTCTGCTCCCAGCACTCTCCAGGAAGCTGACCATCTGCCAGCACATAGGCTGGCCTCTGAGAGGTTACTGACCACTCACCTGCAACTTGCCCTGCTGCCTTGTGTGGGACATGAGAAGGTCTTCAGAGGATGGCATGCTTCTGGGCATTTCTGTTGTGGCTAGGCAGGCCCCAAAAGTCTGGAGCATCTGAGCAGTGCTCTTCAATGCCAGAGCAAAGTTTTCAATGGCCTGGAAGTTCAGACAATCATAACAGTGTAGAGGGATTAACATTCACCAATATGCTCTCTCAATAGGACAGGGGAACTATTTCCTGAGTATACGAAATAGGCCATGCATTGTACTTTGTGCTATACATTTGTCTATCATCTCAATAATCTAGAGTAGAAGGCATTTTATCTCCATTTTATAGAAGAGGGAACTGAAGCTCTAGCAGGTCAAGTAAATTGGCCAAGATCATATTACTAGGACAGTAAGGAAGGAAAGAAGGTAGGATTCAACCAATGGTTGTTCTATTTTTTCAGGAGTTTTCTGAGGATCAAAAGGAATGGCAAATTTGAAAGGATCTTGGGCACAGATGAGTACCTTACAAATGTAACAGTAAGAACTAAGAGAATCAGGTATAAAGCCTGGAAAGGTCATCCTAGAAATAGGGGAAAGCCAAAGGTTTCCTGTGGCGAGTGCAATTAACAAAATAACTTGATTCCATGTGTCTGATTAGTGATTATTAGTAATTGGTGATTATTAGTAATCACTAATTGGAAATGGTACAGAGGACCTGCTCCTAATAGAGTGATTCAAAAAAGCTTGGCCTTAGTCTTGGCTCTGCCACTACTTGACCATATGACCTTAGATAAATCACCTCTTTACTCTGTAAAGCCTGCGAACCACAACTACTGAAGCCCGCACGCCTAGAGCCCGTGCTCTGCAACAAGAGAAGCCCACTCACCGCAAGGAAGAATAGCCCCAGTTCGCCGCAACTATCTCTGCCCACACACAGCAATGAGGACCCAATGCAGCCAAAAATAATAAATAAATTAAATAAATAAATTTATGAACAAAACCAAAAAAAAAACATTACACCCTAAAACAGGGTGAATTCTCCTACTTAATCAAATGTAGTTGAGGTGTTTGTTCATCAGTAAATTTTTTTTTAATAAATTTATTTATTTTTGGCTGCGTTGGGTCTTCACTGCTGTGTGCAGGTTTTCTCTAGTTGCAGCAAGCGGGGGCTACTCTTCGTTACGGTATGTGGGCTTCTCAATGCAGTGGCTTCTCTTATTGCGGAGCACAGGCTCTAGGCACATGGGCTTCAGTAGTTGTGGCTTGTGGGCTCTGGAGTGCAGGCTCAGTAGTTGTGGCTCACAGGCTCTAGAGCACAGGCTCAGTAGTTGTGGCGCACAGGCTTAGCTGCTCCACAGCATGTGGGATCTTCCCGGACCAGGGCTCAAACCCATGCCCCCTGCATTGGCAGGCGGATTCTTAACCACTGCGGCACCAGGGAAGTCCTCATCAGTAAATGTTGAACAACATGTTTCCAAGGTGAGTAGATAGAGAGGTGTGCTGACACTGCAAGGTGTTTTCAGGATGGTGAAAGCAGCTTCTGATTTTGCATAGAAAACCTAATCTTCTCAAGGGTATGAGGCTAGGAGAGCAGGGAAAGGGGAATGACAACTTTATATAGACAAACATTATTTGCTGAGTTTCAATCTCACTTTTTCCTTAATATTCCTAACCCTTCTATTTTAGCATAATAACCATCACTATGAGTAAGTAGGAAAAAGTAAAATACTATATTTCAGATGCTTTCATAGACATTATATCACTTACTCTGCATATCAAACCTTCAGGTAGCTTTTGTTAGTCCAAGGTTTCCTACCATTGGCACTATTGATATGTTGGTCCAGATAATTCTTTATTGTGGGGGGCTGTCTAGTGCGTTATAAGATGTTTAGCAGCATCCTTGGCTCCTACCCAGGATATGCCAGTAACACCCCTCTCCCCAAGTTATGACTATAAAAAACATCTATCTAAAGACATCGACAAATGTCCTCTGGGGGAAAACTGCCCCTAGCTGAGAACCACTGTGTTAGTTGCAGGGGAGAAAACAAACTCAGAGAGGTTTAGTAACTCCCCTGAGCTCAGATAAGAAGCAATGGTGGCAACATTTAAATGCAGCTTCTTCTGACTTGGTGGGTTTCAATCTGTCTGTACACTAGAATCATCTGGGGAGTTTTGTGACCCACTAATGCCTGAGACCCATCCTAGATCAAGTAAATTAAATTCTCTGAGGTATAGCAGAGTATTTTGCAAACTCCCCAGGTGCACTCTAAATCAAGTCCCCCAAAACCCCCATATCAGAAAATGAGCCAAGATGAAGGTAATCAGCAAGAGAAGTCCTAGCTTTTATCCTTGCACCTTGTCTCTCCCCGTGCCTGTTGCTTAGAAAACCCAACCTTCCCGATGTTAGGTAGTCATGGGCAATGACTGCCCAACAGTGGATCTCTAGGTCTCCTGTCTCTAGAAAACCAGGAGGGACACTGAAAAGGGCACATAAATTGGTACTTACAGTTCGATGATTTATCCACTGACTGTGGCGATATTCCAAAGTTCCCCCTAAGTCCTCTGTCAGTTGGCTTTTGTCGATGTAGTTATGAAGGTCAGAAACGGAGTTTAACATAACGATCTAAAACAGAAAAAACCCAATATATTCCTCACAGATAATTAAGTAGCTCATCTAGATTCTACTGTTATTTAATTTAAAATTTTATTTTATTTTATTTGGCTGCACCACGCAGCATGCAGGATCTTAGTTCCCCCAGGGACCGAACCCATGTCCCCTGCGCGGACAGGGGACATGGAAGCGAAGAGTCTCAACCACTGGACCACCACGGAAGTCCCTACTGTTGTTTAAATAGTACTTCAACTTTGCCTAATCAGGCATTTATATCCAAAGATGGTTACTTCAACCAGCAGAGAAACATTTTAAAGTCTCTTTCCATTTTCCCCCTTTGAGTGAGGAACAGCAGTGCTGAACAGCCTGCAACAAAACAGTGACTTGAATCAGTGAGCTCAGTTCTAAGCTGCCTAGAAGTCAGGTCTTGCTTTAGGTAAATTTTTGTCAAAAGTTCCCAGGCTAAAGTATACCCTTCAGCCACCAAAACCAAACGCTGTACTGAGACCTAAAAATCTGCAATGAAAATTCCAATGAAGGGTGGGCTGGTGAATACCAAAATAAAATTAGAACACAAGGACCCATTGAGGAGTATGGACTGAGAAGATTCACTACACTGATGCCCCTTCTATGAGGGGTGGTGATATGCCCCCAACTTATCTCAGGTGGAGAAAGTTTTGAGGTGATTGTGAGTGGGTTTTCATAAATTAACAAGCCTGCTGATGAACAAATGCCCAGACATCTAGAGGAAGATGACATACTCCAATCTGTCCCTTTCTACTCCACTGCAGTGGTCCTGCCCAGGGAGCAGTCCCGGCTCTCTGTAGCAGGGACAATATCATACCCCTACTCACTCTCATCTCTGAAACACACACCCCTTGTAGCCTTTAACTGATGACTTTATATTTCTTCAGTCATTGATTATTTTGACCTGTGAGTATAATAAACTTCTTCCTTCAAAGCCTCCCCCTCATTTCTTCCTGTGGCAGCCCTGACTTTACCATGTCATATCCAACATGTACATTCTTAGAACAGATTCTTGGTCAGAGGACATGAGAATATAGGCTTTTTTCTATTATTATATAGTATTAGTCAAGTGATAAATCCACTTTGGGATGAAAAGAATATAAGTTAGACCCCAAAGTCTACAGGTAAAACAAAACTGACTGACTCATTCAACATATCTGTATTGAACTTCTAATAATTGCCAGGCTCTGAGGGATAAAAGTAAGCACCAAAAGCCCTGCCTTCAAGGAACTTAAGTTTAGTGGGATCTGATTCTACATATCGCTATGTTAACCTTGTCAGGCTCCATGTTCCATGCCTTTCTCCTTCACTTATGGAAAGGAGTTTGGGAATTAAAAAATTATTTTTATAACATAAGAGAAAGGGAAAAACAAACAAACAAACAAAGCTGAATCCATCTGTCTTTCCCTCATAAATTTTTTGTTTAAATAAATGTATTTTATTTATTTTATTTTTGGCTGCATTGGGTCTTTATTGCTGTGCGCGGGCTTTCTCTAGTGGTGAGCGGGGGCTACTCTTCGTTGTGGTGCACAGGCTTCTCATTGCGGTGGCTTCTCTTGTTGCAGAGCACGGGCTTTAGGCACGCGGGCTTCAATAGTTGTGGCTCACGGGCTCTAGAGTGCAGGCTCAGTACTTATGGCGCACGGGTTTAGTTGCTCCACGGCATGTGAGATCTTCCCGGACCAGGGCTTGAACTCACATCCCCTGTATTGGCAGGCGGATTCTTAATAACTGCGCCACCAGGGAAGTCCCTTTACTCTTATTCTTGAAATTTTTCTATGAGTTGAAAATTATTTCCAACTCAACGAATAATAAAACCAAGAATATATTAGAAACTTTTCTATATCACTATAGGTTTTTCTTATCTTTTTTTTGTTTTTCATTTCTCAATTGAGATATAATTTACATAAATAAAATTCACAGATTTTAAGGGTACAGTTCAATTCGTTTTGACAAATGTATACACACATGTAACACTTTTTAACCAAGACATAGAACATTTCCTCAGAAAGTTCTCCTAGGCCTCCTTCTGGTCTCCACTATCTCCACCCCTAACAGCAGCCACTGTTTTAACTGTCTACCACCATAGCTTAGTCTTGCCTCTTATTGAACTTTATATAAAAAGAATCACAGAAAATATACACTTCAGTGTCTAGCTTCTTTCTTTCAAGAGAATATTTTTGAGATAAACCCATGTTGTTGCATGTTCAGTACTTCACTCCTTCTTTATTGCTTAATATTATTCCTTTACACGAATATGCCACAATTTCTTTATCTATTCATCTGTCATTGGAAATGTGTTTTCATTTCTCTTGGGTGGGTCATGGGGCAGGTATATGTTTAACTTTGTAAAAAATTGCCAACTGTTTCCACCGTGGTTGTACCACACCTTACCACTTTTGATGGTTGCATAATATTTAACTGAGTGGGTAGACCATAATTTAATTAACCAGCTCCCTGTTGTTGGGCATTACTTTTTTCCCAATCATTTACTATTACAAACAATTTGGTAATGAATATCATTATATATGCAGCTTTGTGTATGTGTGTGAGGTACCTGAAGAATAACTCTTATAGGTAGGTCAGAGGGTATGTACGTTTTAATTTTTGATAAATACCGTCAATTAGTCTTTCATATTGGTCATTACCAACTTCATTCCTAACAACAAAGTATGCAAATGCCTGTTTGCCTCACATCTCTGCCAAAGTTAGAGGTAAAAAAAAAATTTTTTTTTACATCTTTATTAGAGTATAATTGCTTTACAATGGTGTGTTTCTGCTTTATAGCAAAGTGAATCAGTTATACATATACATATATCCGCACATCTCTTCCCTCTTGCATCTCCCTCCCCCCCACCCTCCATATCCCACCCCTCTACGTGGTCACACAGCACCGAGCTGATCTCCCTGTACTATGCGGCTGCTTCCCACTAGCTATCTATTTTACATTTGATAGTGTATATGTGTCCATGTCATTCTCTCACTTTGTCCCAGCTTACCCTTCCCACTCCCCATTCTTCAAGTCCATTCTCTAGCAGGTTTGTGTCTTTATTCTCATCTTGCCCCTAGGTCCTTCATGATTTTTTTTTTTTTTTTTAGATTCCATATATATGTGTTAGCATATGGTATTTGTTTTTCTCTTTCTGACTTCACTCTGTGTAACAGACTCTAGGTCAATCCACCTCACTACAAATAACTCAATTTCGTTTCTCTTTATGGCTGAGTAATATCCCATTGTATATATGTGCCACATCTTCTTTACCCATTCATCTGTTGATGGACACTTAGGTTGCTTCCATGTCCTGGCTATTGTAAATAAAGCTGCAATGAACATTGTGGTACATGACTCCTTTTGAATTATGGTTTTCTCAGGGTATATGCCCAGTAGTGGGATTGCTGGGTTGTATGGTAGTTCTATTATTAGTTTTTAAAGGAATCTCCATACTCTTCTCCATAGTGGCTGCATCAATTTACATTCCCACCAACAGTGCAGTAGGGTTCCCTTTTCTCCACACCTTCTCCAGCATTTATTGTTTGTAGATTTTTTTGATGATGGCCATTCTGACCGGTGTGAGATGATATCTCATTGTAGTTTTGATTTGCATTTCTCTAATGATTAATGCTGTTGCGCATTCTTTTATGTGTTTGTTGGCAATCTGTATATCTTCTTTGGAGAAATGTCTATTAGGTCTTCTGCCCATTTTTGGATTGGGTTGCTTGTTTTTTTGATATTGAGCTGCATGAGCTGCTTGTAAATTTTGGAGATTAATCCTTTGTCAGTTGCTTCATTTGCAAATATTTTCTCCCATTCTGAGGGTTGTCTTTTCGTCTTGTTTATGGTTTCCTTTGCTGTGTAAAAGCTTTTAAGTTTCATTAGGTCCCATTTGTTTATTTGGTTTTTATTGCCATTTCTCTAGGAGGTGGGTCAAAAAGGATCTTGCTGTGATTTATGTCATGGAGTGTTCTGCCTAAGTTTTCCTCTAAGAGTTTAATAGTGTCTGGCCTTACATTTAGGTCTTTAATCCATTTTGAGTTTATTTTTGTGTATGGTGTTAGGGAGTGTTCTAATTTCATTCTATTACATATAGCTGTCTAGTTTTCCCAGCACCACTTATTGAACAGGCTGTCTTTTCTCCACTGTATATTCTTGCCTCCTTTATCAAAGATAAGGTGACCATATGTGCGTGGGTATATCTCTGGGCTTTCTACCCTGTTCCATTGATCTATATTTCTGTTTTTGTGCCAGTACCATACTGTCTTGATTACTGTAGCTTTGTAGTATAGTCTGAAGTCAGGGAGCCTCAATCCTCCAGCTCCGTTTTTCTTTCTCAAGATTGCTTTGGCTATTCAGTTTTTTGTGTTTCCATACAAATTGGAAGATTTTTTCTTCTAATTCTGTGAAAAATTCCATTGGTAGTTTGATAGGGATTGCATTGAATCTGTAGATTGCTTTGGGTAGTAGAGTCATTTTCACAGTGTTGATTCTTCCAGTCCAAGAACATGGTATATCTTTCCATCTATTTGTACCATCTTTAATTTCTTTCATCAGTGTCTTATAATTTTCTGCATACAGGTCTTTTGTCTCCTTAGGTAGGTCTATTCCTAGATATTTTATTCTTTTTGTTGCAATGGTAAATGGGAGTGTTTTCTTAATTTCACTTTCAGATTTTTCATCACTAGTGTAGAGGAATGCAAGAGATTTCTGTGCATTAATTTTGTATCCGGCTACTTTACCAAATTCATTGATTAGCTCTAGTAGTTTTCTGGTAGCATCTTTAGGATTCTCTATGTATAGTATCATGTCATCTGCAAACAGTGACAGCTTTACTTCTTCTTTTCCAATTTGGATTCCTTTTATTTCTTTTTCTTCTCTGATTGCTGTGGCTAAAACATCCAAAACTATGTTGAATAATAGTGATGAGAGTGGGCAACCTTGTCTTGTTCCTGATCTTAGTGGAAATGGTTTCAGTTTTTCACCATTGAGGACGATGTTGGCTGTGGGTTTGTCATATATGGCCTTTATTATGTTGAGGTAAGTTCCCTCTATGACTAGTTTCTGAAGGGTTTTTATCATAAATTGGTGTTGAATTTTGTCGAAAGCTTTCTCTGCATCTATTTAGATGATCATATGGTTTTTCTCCTTCAATTTGTTAATATGGTGTATCACATTGATTGATTTGCGTATATTGAAGAATCCTTGCACTCCTGGGATAAACCCCACTTGATCATGGTGTATGATCCTTTTAATGTGCTGTTGGATTCTGTTTGCCAATATGTTGTTAAGAATTTCTGCATCTATGTTCATCAGTGATATTGGCCTGTAGTTTTCTTTCTTTGTGACATCTTTGTCTGGTTTTGGTATCAGGGTGATTGTGGCCTCGTAGAATGAGTTTGGGAGTGTTCCTCCCTCTGCTATATTTTGGAAGAGTTTGAGAAGGATAGGTGTTAGCTCTTCTCTAAATGTTTG
Organism: Balaenoptera musculus; assembly: GCF_009873245.2. NCBI lineage: Eukaryota > Metazoa > Chordata > Mammalia > Artiodactyla > Balaenopteridae > Balaenoptera > Balaenoptera musculus. The sequence continues at coordinate 60,914,280 of NC_045788.1, forward strand.
ATAGAACTCGCCTGTGAAGCCATCTGGTCCTGGGCTTTTGTATGTTGGAAGATTTTTAATCACAGTTTCAATTTCAGTGCTTGTGATTGGTCTGTTCCTATTTTCTATTTCTTCCTGGTTCAGTCTCGGAAGGTTGTGCATTTCTAAGAATTTGTCCATTTCTTCCAGGTTGTCCATTTTATTGGCATAGAGTTGCTTGTAGTAATCTCTCATGATCCTTTGTATTTCTGCAGTGTCAGTTGTTACTTCTCCTTTTTCATTTCTAATTCTATTGATTTCAGTCTTCTCCCTTTTTTTCTTGATGAGTCTGGCTAATGGTTTATCAATTTTGTTTATCTTCTCAAAGAACCAGCTTTTAGTTTTATTTATCTTTGTTATAGTTTCCTTCATTTCTTTTTTTTTTTTCAAAAGAGTTGCACTCAGTGCTACAACTTTTTTTTTTTTTTTAATTTATTTATTTTATTTATTTTTATTTTTGGCTGTGTTGGGTCTTCGTTTCTGTGCGAGGGCTTTCTCTAGTTGTGGCAAGCGGGGGCCACTCTTCATCGCGGTGCGCGGGCCTCTCACCGCCGCGGCCTCTCCCGTTGCGGAGCACAGGCTCCAGACGCGCAGGCTCAGTAGTTGTGGCTCACAGGCCTAGCCGCTCCGCGGCATGTGGGATCTTCCCAGACCGGGGCTCGAACCCGTGTCCCCTGCATTGGCAGGCAGACTCTCAACCACCGCACCACCAGGGAAGCCCGGGTCTTCGTTTCTGTGTGAGGGCTTTCTCTAGTTGTGGCAAGTGGGGGCCACTCTTCATCGCGGTGCACGGGCCTCTCACTATCGTGGCGCCTCTTGTTGCGGAGCACAGGCTCCAGACGCGCAGGCTCAGTAATTGTGGCTCACTGGCCCAGCCACTCCGCGGCATGTGGGATCTTCCCAGACCAGGGCTCAAACCCATGTTCCCTGCATTGGCAGGCAGATTCTCAACCACTGTGCCACCAGGGAAGCCCTGTTTGTTTGTTCTTTAATTCTTCTAGGTCTTTGTTAAACATTTCTTGCATCTTCTCGATCTTTGCCTCCATTCTTTTTCCGAAGTCCTGGATCATCTTCACTATCATTATTCTGAATTCTTTTTCTGGAAGGTTGCCTATCTCCACTTCATTTAGTTGTTTTTCTGGGGTTTTATCTTGTTCCTTCATCTGGTATATAGCCCTCTGCCTTTTCATCTTGTCTATCTTTCTGTAACTGTGGTTTTTGTTCCACAGGCTGCAGGACTGTAGTTCTTCTTGCTTCTGCTGTCTGCCCTCTGGTGGATGAGGCTATCTAAGAGGTTTGATGGGAGGGACTGGTGGTGGGTAGAGCTGACTGTTGCTGTGGTGGTCAGATCTCAGTAAAACTTTAATCCACTTGACTGTTGATTGGCAGGGCTGGGTTCCCTCCCTGTTGGTTGTTTGGCCTGAGGCAACCCAACACTGGAGCCTACCTGGGCTCTTTGGTGGGGCTAATGACAGACTCTGGGAGGGCTCACGCCAAGGATTACATCCCAGAACTTCTGCTGCCAGTGTCCTTGTCCCCACGGTGAAACAGAGCCACCCCCCGCCTCTGCAGGAGACCTTCCAACACTAGCAGATAGGTCTGGTTCAGTCTCCCATGGGGTCACTGCTCCTTCCCCTGGGCCCCAATGTGCACACTACTTTGTGTGTACCCTCCAAGAGTGGAGTCTGTGTTTCCCCCAGTCCTGTCGAAGTCCTGCAATCAATTCCCACTAGGCTTCGAAGTCTGATTCTCTAGGAATTCCTCCTCCCGTTGCCGGAACCCCAGGTTGGGAAGCCTGACGTGGGGCTCAGAACCTTCACTCCAGTGGGTGGACTTCTGTGGTATAAGTGTTTGCCAGTCTGTGAGTCACCCACCCACCAGTTATGGGATTTGATTTTACTGTGATTGCACCCCTCCCACCATCTCACTGTGGCTTCTCCTTTGTCTTTGGATGTGGGGTATCTTTTTTGGTGAGTTCCAGTGTCTTCCTGTCGATGATTGCCCAGCTGCTAGTTGTGATTCTGGTGTTCTCGCAAGAAGGAGTGAGAACACGTCCTTCTACTCTGCCATCTTGGGTCCTTCTACTCTGCCATCTTGGTTCCTCGTCTCCCGTCCCTATTCTTTGTCTCTGTTTTTTCTTTTTTCTTTTGCCCTACCCAGGTACGTGGGGTGTTTCTTGCCTTTTGGGAGGTCTGACGTCTTCTGCCAGCATTCAGTAGGTGTTCTGTAGGAGTAGTTCCACATGTAGATGTATTTCTGATGTATTTGTGGCGAGAAAGGTGATCTCCACATCTTACTCTTCCGCCATCTTGAAGCTCCTCCAGAGGTAAAATTTTCAATCTTGTCATCTTAATTTGTTTTCCTTTTATATGTATCACAACGTTGGTTTTAATTTTTACTCACAGTTGCCTATATTTGTCACCCCCATATTTTAGATCCTGATTTTTCTTTACTCATACTATTACAGTTTCTCTTCCTTTTTCAATCTCTTTCTACAGTCTTGGACATCACCTTTTATATAACACCACTGGATTTATATAATTCCAGTACTCCTTTACCCAAGTCACTCCCCAACTCAAAAACCTTCACTGGATCCCCATTGCCTACTGAATTAAATCCAGAACCTTTATCCTTACACTTAAGACATATTCCATGTTTCTTACCTTTTCTTCCAAAAGATGATCCTATATGTACTTCCAACAAGAATGGGGCTTCCCCATGGACCTCAGATAAAGAGTGTACTTCCTGCTTCCATGTCCTTACACGTGCCGTTCCCTCTGCCCAGAATGCCCTCCTCTCCCTCTCTGCCTGAGGAATCCTACCTTCCTTGGAAACAAGCTCATATGTCATCTTCTCCGCATGCCCTAAACAAATGCAGACAAGAAGAAAGGTCATGCTTACCGGCACTTTCATTTTAAATTCATCTCGATAGTACTTAATGCCAATGTCAGTGAATGTCCTCTGGATAAAGCAAGATGGACGAAGAATGAATATGAGCTGCAAGTTTCCTGGAAATGCTACCTGGAAGGATCATAAAAAGTGTCAGGGCAAATGTCACATCCATTGGTCTCCTCTTGCCCAAGATTACAGATGACAAAGTTAAAGTGGACACCATGGATGCCAAGAATTAGAATATATTTCACAGGATTTCACAGCTGAAAGAGCTCTTACTGGTCACATAATCTAAACCCCTCCTTAAAAACAAAACCAAACCAAACAAAAAAATTTTCTGATTAAAAAAACAATTTATACTCTTTATAGAAAAGTTGAGAAATTAATAAAAGTATACATTAGAATAAGAAAACCACCCATGATTTCATAACCATTCTTAATATTTCAATTTAATTATTTCTAGGCTATTTTCTCTGCTTAAATATCTAGCGTAGTTAAACTCAACCTGTAGAAATATTTTGCAACCTGCCTTTTAATTTAATATTATACCATGAGCTTTTATTCCTGTTATTAAAAATTCTTTGGAAATATTTTTATGGGTGTACAATTTATTTAACCAATCCCTTATTACTAGTGATTTAGGCTCCTCCATATTTTTACTATTATAAATAACACTAAAATGAAATCTTTATCCACATTTTAGAGCATAGCTTCCTAGAAAAATTACTGAGTGAAAGATTTAGTATTTTAAGGGTTCTTAATGCATCTTATTGCTAAATTGCTTTAGGAAGCACTGTTCTCATCTTGAGGTAAGATTCTGAGAAATGAGATGACAAATTCATGTAACAACGTAGTGTCAAAATTGGGAATCCAAGTCTCCCATCGCTCACGGCTTTCCATTCTTCCAGTGGTTCTCAAGAACAACCTGCTGCAGTGCTTGTTAAAAAATAATCTGGTCTTGGGACTTCCCTTGTGGCACAGTGGTTAAGAATCCGCCTGCCAATGCAGGGGACACAGGTTTGAGCCCTGGTCCGGGAAGATCCCACATGCCGCGGAGCAACTAAGCCCATGAGCCACAACTAATGAGCCTGCGCTCTAGAGTCCACGAGCCACAACTACTGAAGCCTGCGCACCTAGAGCCCATGCCCTGCAACAAGAGAAGACACCGCAATGAGAAGCCCGTGCACCACAACGAAGAGTAGCCCTCACTCGCCACAACTAGAAAAAGCCCGCGTGTAGCAACAAAGACCCAATGCAGCCAAAAATAAATAAATAAATAAACTTATTTTAAAAATCATAATAATCTGGTCTTTACCCTGAAATATTCTGATTCATTAGGACTGGGATAGAGTCCAGATATCTGTATTTTTAACAAGCACCTGAAGAGATTCTGACTGGTAGTCAGGTTTTCAGATCCCTGCACTACAGGATCTTTTACACATAAAGGTGATCAATGTAATTCTTGGACATATTAGTCTCAAGTATTAGATGATTCAAGTATTGTCTATGAATCCTGGGAAACCAGAACTCTCTGGAGGCCAGAACTCTGGAATGGTCATGGGTACTGTCTAAATCCTCAGGGCATCAACCATCGTTGTAGTTATCCCTCAAATAAATACGGTAGGGAATTCCCTGGTAGCGCAGTGGTTAAGAATCTGCCTGCCATTGCAGGGGACATGGGTTTGAGCCCTGCTCCAGGAAGATCCCACATGCCACGGAGCAACTAAGCCCATGCGCCACAACTACTGAGCCCGTGTGCCACAACTACTGAAGCCCATGTGCCTAGAGCCCATGCTCTGCAACAGGAGAAGCCACCGCAATGAGAAGCCTGCGCACCACAATGAAGAGTAGCCCCTGCTCACTGCAACTAGAGAAAGCCCGCACGCAGCTACGAAGACCCAGCACAGCCAAAAATAAATAAACTAATAAAATAAATTAAAAAGAAAAAAACTAAACCAAAGGGACGAAACAATCCATGCACAAAGAGAAGGGAGTCTTCCATTCCCTCATCTTTGAAATGCAAGTTCCTAAACAGAAGATCCTTGCGTTTTGTTACGTCTGGACAGGACAAATGAGCTGGACAGGACAAATGAGCTGAGACACTATTTGTGTATCTGGATGAGGCTCCAAAGTGATCTGAGAGAGACTCTGTATGTGTCCATGTCCCTATGTGTGACTGCTTCTGTAAGTAGGCATAACTGAGGCTTCAAACATCCCTCTTCCATCCCAGCCTCTACATTACCATCCTACCATATTCCATCATCTTCAGCTAGTCCCAACTGCCCCAGGGAAGCATGCTTTGGTGGAAATGTTGGTGTGACTGGCCCTGAGGTACCTTTGCCTGCTCATGTGGCTGAGTTCCCTGGTCTGAGGTCCCTACAGAGAAAGGATGCATGTACTTGCCGGAAGGCAACAAATAGGGGTAAAAATTAGACTAATAAGATGGAAAAGGAAGCCTATCCAAGGTTCTGCAATTTAATGCCAAAAGCAAGCACCTATCGGATCACTTTGTTTAGCTTTGCCAGTGTCTTTCTAATTTGTGAAAAAATAATTTGAAAACTAAAATGAAGACTGCCTTAAGTTAGGTGATCCCCAAAGCAAACCCTAAGATGAGAATTTGGGTCTAAAGAGTTTCCTGAGGAGGTGATCCCGGGAAAAAGAGTTAGGGAATATGGGGGCGCTGGTGAGACAGTGATGGCTAGAGAGCCAGTGTATCAGTGAGGGGGGACTGCTGTGGGCAGAAAGGGCCGGGACCCTCCAAAATTCTGTGCGGAACGTACCACAGAACTGTCCCACTGAGGGGTGCAGAAGCTGGGGTATTTATCCACCAACGCCCGTAACTCAGTAGTTGCAGGTCACTGCTGGAGCATTAACTTCCCAGCATTCCCTACCTTCTCCTCTCCAGTGACCGGAGAGGTCAATAAGGTAAAGAGACTCAGGAAGCCTTTGACATGCTCAGGAATGATCTGTAAGTGACCTTCAGGTGGCAAAGGGGATATGGACATGACACAACAGCCTCTGCTACAAAGACCTTCCCCAAATTTGGCATAAAATGACTTCCACTTCCCCATGACTTTGATGTGAAATAGTTGAATAGACAATTTAAATGACCTTTATAATAAGAGCACAAAAACAAATATTTACAGCTATTCGTGTCAAGGATGCTTTTACGGAGCTCCACTTGTCCCTTCGTCTGTCGATAACAATGACGAATCCGATGCTGGCAGCCTCCACACTGCAAAAAAGGGTGTGGTCAGTATCAGACACAGTGGAACACATGGGTTCTGTGGGGCTCTCTCAGCAGAACAATTCCACTGTCTCCGTGTCACTCCAGTCTCACTGTGTAAACGCCCTGCACAGCAGGAGGGGATAACCGGGTCTGACTTCCCTGACAAAGGAACCAGCTTCCTCTCCTCATCTGAGCCTGGCAGCCTTCACAAAACAGAAATATTTCATGTCTCAAGCCCTCTCAAGGGCTCTGTTTCTCGCTGGCAAATGTATGAAACACCCAACGAGCACAAGGACTCACGTCAGTCGGGCACCACATGTCGCAGTGTAGGCAGAGGACCTCGAGGTTGAGCTCTGCCATCTTTCCACTCCCAAGACTGACATTCAAGGAGCTATCAACATCTTTCCCTAGGAGTCAGTCCCAGAGGTGTTCAGAAATAACACATGTCAACGGGGAAAACAACTCCCTTCCAGTGCCTGGTCACAAATGGCCAGAAAACCATAGGCACAAGAAGATATCAACTTCATTAAAAACCAAAGAAAAGCTGTTTGGTCCCCTCTGAAGTCTCCACAAAATTCTCACAAATTTTTTTAAAACTAAAGCCCTAAAAGGGAAAACATTTTTCTTCTCTCTCTTTGGGAGAAACTATGGGAAGAAAGAGCAAGGGCTTTGGAACCTGGTTCATATCCTACTGCTGCCACTTACTTGCACTGAGACTTGGGGTCATCACCTCACCTCTCTAACGCTGTTCCCTAATCTGTAAGATGAGAACAGTACCACCAATAATGAAGTGGTTAAGAGCACTAATTCTGAAGCCAGACTGCCTAGGTTTGAAACATGAATTTTTATATAAATATGAACTTATACATTGTGTATTTCTGGGGAAGGGAAGTTACTTAACCTCTATAGTTTCTTAGACTCCTCATTTGTAAAGTAAGAACAATAACAGTACCTAGCGAGTTGATGTGAGTACTGTAGAGTTGATGTGAGGATTAAATGAGTACGTATAGATGTATAAGATGCTCAGAATAATGCCTGACACTTGATAACACTGTATAAGTACTACTATTATGATGATTTCTTATGTGCTTGTCATGAAGATTAAAAGAGATCAAGGTCACAAAAAGTAGCTGGCCTATAGTAAACCTTCAGCAACTCTCTAATATTGGGTAAAAGGTGAGCTTTACCCTAGAAAGTATATGTATGCAAATAAGGCAGAAGATCTAAGCAAATTCTGCAAGATAACATAAATAGCTGATCTGAAGTAAGCATTATTGGGCCAACCCATTATCACAGTTCTACATTGACCCAGGTTCTCTCACTAGAAACATTTTCTAGTCCAGGCCACAGTGCAAGGAAGTGTGGTCCTACTGGTTGGAAGAGGCAGGGATCAGAGATTAAAGATAAAACTGTGGCCGGAATTTGAGGGGCATAGCTGTCAGGAGGGGAAGCCTCAGAGAGGAAACCCCAGAAGTTTTCATGGAAATTCCCCTTTAATGCTTAGCCAACTCCTGGGCCCTATGATTTTAGGTGAGACTCCAGGAGTCTGGAAGAGAATAGCAACTGCACATGTCAGAACTGATGAGAAATTATGAAGCTTGCATAGTTCTGGGGAGAGACAATTGGTATTTGGGCCCAGCCAGAACAGGCAGACTTTGATGAACACCCTGGGCATTCAGGTGAAACTCTACAAAGGCCATACTCTAGGATAAATGAAACATCATAGGAGTTTCCACAGGACTAGGGCTACACTCCAGGAGTAAGAACAAAACAGGAATAAACTTGCCCAAAGAAATACTAAAACCAGGCCTCAAAAGATCAAGGTGAGTCACCAGTATTTTAACTGACAGTACGTATATACATATAACCGAATTGCTTTGCTGTACACCAGAAACTAACACAACATTGTAAGTCAACTCTACTTCAATTAAAAGTTTTTTAAAGATGCATTATTTCAACAGAGAAATATAATCCATAATAAAGAATCAAATGAACCTTCTAGAATTACAAAACATCAATGTCTGAAATTAAGAACTCATTCAATTTGCTTAATAGCAGATTGAACACAGCAGAAGACAAGATAAGTGAAACAAGACAGATCAATTAAAAATATTCAGACTGAAACACAGGGGGAAAATGAAAAGAAAAGAATGTAAAGGAGATGTGGGACATGAACAGAAGTCCCAGAAGGAGAGGAGAGAGTGTATGTTATAGAAACAATACTTGAAAAAATAAGAAATTTCCATATCTGATCAAAGACATCATCTCACAGATTCAAGCATCTCTTCCAATACCAAGCAGGATAAATGTAAAGAAAAGCTCACCTAGACATATCAGAGCCAAGTAGCTGAAAATTAAAGATAAGGAGAAAGTTCTTAAAAGCAACCGGTGAAAAAAGACACATTACCTTCAGAGTAACATTAAAAATAATCACTGATTGGGCTTCCCTGGTGGCGCAGTGGTTGAGAGTCTGCCTGCCAATGCAGGGGACACGGGTTCGAGCCCTGGTCTGGGAAGATCCCCCATGCCACGGAGCAACTGGGCCCGTGAGCCACAATTACTGAGCCTGCGCGTCTGAGCCTGTGCTCCACAACAAGAGAGGCCGCGATGGTGAGAGGCCCGCGCACCGCGATGAAGAGTGGCCCCCACTTGCCGCAACTAGAGAAAGCCCTCGCACAGAAACGAAGACTCAACACAGTCATAAATAAATAAATAACTAAATAAAAGAACGTGAATTTCTTTTAAAAAAAAAATAATAATCACTGATTTTCAAACTATGGAAGCCACAATCCAATGATATATGTTCAGAGTATTTTTTATTTATTTATTTATTTTTGGCTGTGTTGGGTCTTCGTTGCTGCACGTGGACTTTCTCTAGTTGCAGAGAGCAGGGGCTACTCTTTGCTGCGGTGCGCGGGCTTCTCATCGTGGTGGCTTCTCTTGTTGTGGAGCATAGGCTCTAGGCATGCGGGCGTCAGTAGCTGCAGCACGCAGGCTCAGTAGTTGTGGCTCGCGGTCTCTAGAGCAGAGGCTCAGTAGTCATGGCACACGGGCTTAGTTGCTCCACTGCATGTGGGATCTTCCCGGACCAGGGCTCGAACCTGTGTCCCCTGCATTGGCAGGTGGATTCTTAACCACTGTGCAACCAGGGAAGTCCCTGTTCAGAGTATTGACCTAAAAAACTATTCATTTAGAATTCTATACCCACTGAAAATCTATTTTTAAAAATGAAGGTGAAATAAGGACATTTCCAGACAACTAGAGCTGAGAGAATTTATTGCCAGTAAACATATACTTCAAAAAATATTAAAGGATGTTCTCCAGGCTGAATGAAGTTGGAAGCATGAAGGTGTAAGAAAGAAACAGCCTGAAAAGAAGGTTTAGGAAGTCTTTCATTGCTATCCAAAAAACAAACAAACAAACAAAAATACCTGGTTAAATTAAAAACTCATATTTGTCCTTAAAAACATAAGAGAACTTGAAGACAAAGAAATTTAAATGAACAAATTCCAGAGAGAGTTAAGACCTTCTACAGTGAGCAAATACTGGAGGAGGCTTTCATAAGAAGTGGCAGTCGCCTACTCTGGTAATAGGCAAATGAATGTTCCTAAAAGGAAATAATCCCACATGGTAACCTCAATCTCCAAGAAGGAATACAGGGCACTGTATACATTAAATATGTGGATAAATATTATCAACTAGGCTTTTATTTCACTAAAAGACTACTGACTATTCAAAGCAAAAATAATAACAAAGTATTAAATATAATATATATGTAAAATGATATGTACTGTAACACTAGAGAAACCATTGCTCTTCTAATAGAAGAGTTAAAATGGAATACTGAAAATATTTGAATGATTCAAAGGTAGGCAGGTGCTATAGACTGAATTGTGCCCCCCTCAAATTCATATGTTAAAGCTCTATCAATGTGACTGTAACTGGGGATAGGGCCTGCAAGGAAGTGATAAAGGTTAAATAAGGTCATAAGTGTGGAATCCTAATTCAACAGGGCTGGTGCCCTTACAAGAAGAGGAAGAGACAGCAGAGCTCTCTCTGCCATGTGAGAACACTGTAAGAATACAGCTGTCAGCAGTCAGAAAGAGAGCCTTACCAGAAACGGAATCAGCTAAAACCTTGATCTTTGACTTCTAGCCTCCAGAACCATAAGAAAAGAAATTTCTGTTGGTTAAGCCAGCAGTCTATGGTATTTTGTTACGGCAGCCAGAGCAGACTAATATGGCAGGAAAGGAGGAGTAAAGGAACAAGTCACAGATGGTACAAATAGCAAGATGGTAAATTTAAACACAACCAATCTCAATAATCACATTAAGTGGAAATGGTCTATATGACTCCATTAAGAAGGTAAATAGTGTCAGGGTGAAAATACTGATTACAAGAGATAGTGATTACACTTTAAACGTAAAGACAGAGATACATTAAAAGAAAGAGGATGGTAAAAGATATGCCATGCAGTCACTAATCATAAGAAAGCCAGTGTGGCTATATTAATATTAGAAAAAGTAGGGTCAAAGACAGGGAGTATTGGCAGAGATAAATGATTCATAAAAATAAAGGAGTCAATAGATAGCTAGTGGGAAGCTGCAGTATAGCACAGGGAGATCAGCTCGGTGCTATGTGATGACCTAGTGGGGTGGGATGGGGAGGGTGGGAGGGAGGCTCATGAGGGAGGGAATATAGGTATACATATAGCTGATTCACTTTGTTGTACAGCACAAAGTAACACAACATTGTAAAGCAATTATAATCCAATAAAGATATATATAAAAATAAATAAATAGTTTATTAGGAAGATATAACAATCCTAAATGTGTATGTATGAAGTAACATTGACTCAAAATACATTAATAAAAATTGAAAGAACTAAAAGAAAAATAGTTAAATCCACAAAGTTAATGATTTTAACACTTCTCTCCTAATAACTGATAGAACAAACAGCCAAAAATCAGCAAGGATATAGACGACTTTGAAGAACTCAGCATCCATTCTTTTTAGAAGGACACGGGACATTCATCAAATAGTCCATTATCCTAGGCCACGAAGCAAATTTCAACAAATTTTAAAGAACTGCAATCATACAGGTTGTATTTCTGATCACCATGGAATTAAACTGGAACTCTATTATTCTGTTTTATTTTTCCATTTCCTTCCCCCCTCCCTCCCTCCATCCCTCCCTTCCTTCCTCCCTTCCTTCCTTCTTCCTTCCTTCCTTCCTTCCTCTCTCTCTTTCTTTCTTTCCAATCCTTTTCTTTTCTTTGGGTTTAACTGCCATTGTATTTTTTTAACTTCTTAAGGTAGAAGATTGTATCATTGATTTTAAACTTTTCCTGTCTTCCATTATAAGTATTTAAAGCTATAATTCTCTCCTAAACACTGCTTTAGTTACATCATGTAAATGTTGATATATTGTTTTCATTATTGTTCAGCTAAAAGTGTTTTCTAATTTCCTTTATGATTTCTTCTTTAGTTTATGGATTATTTAGAGGCGGTTGCTTAGCTTCCAAATTTTTTTTTTTTTTCTAATCAACGATAATAAAATTCAGAATAGTGGTTTCCTTGAGGGAGGGAAGGGGTAGGAGTGCAGATATTGATAGAAAAGAAGCAGGAGGAAACCTTCACAGAAATATTCTATACCCTCGTCTGGGTGGTTGTTACATGATGTACAGATAGGTAAATATTCATTGACCTATACAGTTGAGATGTGTATACTTTATGTAAATTATAACTCAGCTTAAAAACCCAAGGAATTGGGCTTCCCTGGTGGCGCAGTTGTTGAGAGTCTGCCTGCCGATGCAGGGGACACGGGTTCGAGCCCTGGTCTTGGGGGGTCCCACATGCCGCGGAGCAACTGGGCCCGTGAGCCACACCTGCTGAGCCTGCGCGTCTGGAGCTTGTGCTCCGCAACAAGAGAGGCTGTGACAGTGAGAGGCCCGTGCACCGCAATGAGAAGTGGCCCCCGCTCGCCGCAACTAGAGAAAGCCCTCGCACAGAAATGAAGACCCAACATAGCCAAAAATAAATAAATTAATTAATTAATTTAAAAAAAAAACCCAAGGAATTAAATAAATTCAAGTTGTGAAAAAGGAAAAATATTATACAACTTAAAAACAACGATCCATACTTATCGAGTGCACAATAGGTATCAGGCACTGATCAAAGGGCGTACAACAATGACCAAAGCAGTTCTGCAGTACAGCAAAAACAAACCAACATTAATAACAACAATAAGTTTAGACAATAATAGCTACTTTAATCTTCAGCTCCTATCATTTATCAGGCATCTTTGTTTTTTATCTTAATGTCATGAAATAGATATCGTTGTCTCCATTTTACAGATGAGGAAACAAAGACTGATAGAAATAAAATAACTTGCCTGATATCACACTAGCAAAACTGGATTTCAAACTCAGAGCGCTCTGATATCAATGCTTACACTCTTAACCCCACCCCATGGCTCCCCTTCAGTTTTTTTCTCACAACAGATGTGCTTGTACCTTGTGGCAGTTTTATTTTGTGTATTTTGCTGTTACTAGTGTTTTCTATTTCTTTTCTTTTTTCTTTAAAACAAAATTATTCAATTCAATGTTCTAAGAGAGCATCTAGGGCTCTTCAGCAAGATGGAGCTGGGAGAGGCTCAGCAATATAATATAGTATGTAAACACAGGATGTTCTTTGATCTATGAAATAAACAGCTGCCAGCATAGGTGGCTTCCCCAGCCAAACCAAGGGCAAATGTCCCTCACAACAAGGCTCTTCTCAGTTCCCTGCAGACCAAGGCCCAAGACCAGAGCATCTGGGTAAACAGGGTGGGATCTGCTGGGAATATACCTGTGTACATAAAGGACTGTGTCTCCTGACACAATTGTGTACAGGCCACAGTTGTGTACAGCCGTAATTCAGAAAAAAGAGTTAATGAATCATGACAATGATTTTGAATATAGTCCCTCCCATAAGGAATACATTCTAGAAAACATGCAGTAATATCAACTACTGAGGGGTTTATTTTTCCACCCTATCTGGTTCAACAAAAGGGTCAAAACCTCAACTAAACCAAATGCACAGGAAATCGGGTTTCTAGACAACACATTTCTTTAGGGAACATTTGGCTGTTTTAATCCCTATTGTTCTTTTTAACACTAAGGTCCTGTGATAGATTAGCTGCATGAATACTATTTAATATAATCCTCACAACCAGGTTGGTGATAATATTTCCACTTTATAAATGAGGAAAATCACCCTCAAAGGTGATTAAAACATAATAATAACTTGTCCGAAGTCACACGCTATGTGCGGAGCTAAGATTCAAATCTTCTGACTCCAAGAGCAATGCTCAAGCCACAAAACCCACACTCTCTTAGTGTGGAAAATCTTTTCACACTATATTCCTTCATTTCCAGTCTTAGTAACTCCTCTGTAACAAATATAATTGAATTTTTGATGAGTCAAAATTTGAATATGACTAAGTATAAATATATGAGTGTAAGAGATTGAGGTAAATGTGTTCTGACCCCAAAATACCAGAGCAGTTTTGTGGTTGATATGGTACATGTTTTCTTAATTAAGCTCTAATATTAATATATTTTCTATGATTTGCCTTTTTCAGTAAGCTAGGTATAGAAAATATTTAATTAACTGAAATTTTACTTCATTGCCATGAGACTGAGTCAAATGTAGGGCGACCAACCATCCTGGTTTGTCCAGAATACCCTCCCCAACGTGGGTGGGCATCATCCAACCCACTGAGGGCCTGAATAGAACAAAAATTTGAAGGAAGAGGGGATTCATGCTCTCTCTCGGTCTGAGTGTTGAGCTGGGACATTGATCTTCTGCCCTCAGTGCTTCTGACTCTCAGGCCTTCAGATGCGGACTGAAATCTACAAAATTGGCTCTTTGGCTTTTAGGCCTTCAAACTACACCACTGGCCTTCCTGGGTCTCCAGTCTGCAGAGGGCAGATTGTGAGACTTCTCAGCCTCCATAATTGGATAAGCCAATGCATTATAATAAATCTATACCTATATCTATATCTACATCTATATCTATATATAAGGGTTCTCTAGAGAAACAGAACCAATAAGATATATATTGATATATATCAAAAAGAGATTTATTATAAGAATTGGCTCATGCAGTTATAGAGACGAAAAAGTCCCATGATCTGCCATCTGCAAGCTAACGAACCAGAAATGCTAGTGGTGTTACTCAATCCAAGTTCAAGACCAGAGAATGGAGGAGCTGATGATGTAAAGCCTGATCTGAGTCTGAAAGCCCAAAAACCAGGAGCACTGATATCCAGGGGCAAGAAAAGATGGATGTCCAAGCTCAAGTAGAAAGAGAATTCACTCTTACTCTGCTTTTTTATTCTATTCAGGCACTCAATGGATTGAATGATGCCCACTCACATTGGGGAGGGCAATCTGCTTTACTCAGTTCATGAATTCAAATGTTAATCTCTTCCAGAAATATCTTCATAGACACATCCAAAAATAATGTTTTACCAGCTAAATGGGCATCCCTTAGCCCAGTCAGGTTGACTCATAAAATTAACCATAATATATATACATATATCTTATTGGTTCTGTTTCTCTGGAGAACTCTGATTAATACATAGGGAGAGTCAAGAAAAGAGGGGATGGGGCTTCCCCGGTGGCGCAGTGGTTGAGAATCTGCCTGCTAGTGCAGGGGACACGGGTTCGAGCCCTGGTCTGGGAAGATCCCACATGCTGCGTAGCAACTAGGCCCGTGAGCCACAACTACTGAGCCTGTGCGTCTGGAGCCTGTGCTCTGCAACAAGAGAGGTTGCGATAGTGAGAGGCCCACACACTGCGATGAAGAGTGGCCCCCGCTTGCCACAACTAGAGAAAGCCCTCGCACAGAAACGAAGACCCAACACAGCCAAAAATAAATAATAAAAAAAAATAATAAATAAAATAAAAAATGTACTGTGTGAATACAATTGTTTAAAAAAAAAAAGAAAAGAAAAGAGGGGATGGGGCTTTCCTGGTGGTGCAGTGGTTGAGAGTCCGCCTGCCAATGCAGGGGACACAGGTTCGAGCCCTGGTCTGGGAAGATCCCACATGCCGCGGAGTGACTGGGCCCGTGAGCCACACTACTGAGCCTGCGCGTCTGGAGCTTGTGCTCCGCAACAAGAGAGGCCCGCACACCGCAATGAAGAGTGGCCCCCGCTCGCCTCAACTGGAGAAAGCCCTCCCACAGAAACGAAGACCCAAACACAGCCATAAATAAATAAATAAATAAATTTTTTTAAAAAAAAGAAAGCTTAAAAAAAATTTTTTTTTTTAAAAAAAGAGGGGATGGAGATAAAACCATTCCCAGAAAAGAAAAGTTCACCCTAAGTGCAAAGATACTGAAAAGAGTCCTCATACCTCAGGGTACTGACTAGAGAAAGACTCAAAGAGGCAGTGTTGGAAAGACAAGCCTAATGGGAGAGAAAAGGAAATGAAAGGAGAGATGGTAACTGTGTGGTAAACACAAAAAGAAGCAAGAGGTAAAATTTAGCATCCTACAAGACAAAAAAAAAAAAAATCAAGGATACACACCCTTCCCCTTAACTTCCAAAAAAAGTTTTTTAAGTCCACCAATAAAAGAAACTATATTTAGCTATACTAACAAAAGATGGTGTTCTTGAACTAGGAATCTTATAAACCACCCCAAACCACCAAACCTGTTTATTAATTGCAAAGATGCAAGCAGTATTCATCTATATAAGTCTACTATTAAGGGGAAAAAAAGAGAATAAGAATCAAAACTTTTTAACTTCAAGAGAATGAGGAGACAAGCCACAAATTTTTTTTAAAGAAAATATTTACAAAAGACATATTGGATAAAGAACCATTATCCAAAATACAAAGAACTTTTAAAATTTAACAATAAGAAAACAAACCACCCAGTTAAAAACTGGGCAAAAACCCAAAACAGATACCTCACAAAAGAATATATACAGGTGGAAAATAAGCATATGAAAAGATGTTTAACAACATATGTCATTAGGAAATTGTAAGTTAAAACTACAATGATATTCCACTATACATCTATTAGAATGACCAAAATCCTAAGTACTGACAATACCAAATTTAGGCAAGGATGTGGAGGAACAGGAACTCTCATTTATTGCTGGTGGGTATTCAAAGTGGTACAGTCACTTTGAAATACAGTCTGGCAGTTTCCTACAAAACTAAACATACTCATACCATGTAATCCAACAAGTGTACTCCTTGGGATTTACCTAAATAAGTTGAAAACTTATGTCCACACAAAACCTCACATATGGATGTTTACTGCAGCTTTATTCATAATTGTCAAAACTTGGAAGCAACCAAGATATCTTTCAGTAGGTGAATGGATAAACTGTAGTACAGCCAGATAATGAAACATTATTCAGTAATAAAAAAAAATGAATTGTCAAGTCATGAAAAGACATGGAAGAAACTTAAATGCATATTACTAAGTGAAAGAAGTCAGTCTTAAAAGGCTATATACTGTATGATTACAACTACATAACATTGTGCACACTGCAAAGCTATGGAGACAGTGAAAATCAGTGGTTGCTAGGGGTTGGGGGGTGGGAGCATGGGACGGATGAATAGGTGGAGCCCGGAGGATTTTTAGGGCAGTGAAACTATTCTGTATGACACTATAATGGTGGATACATGTCAACATACATTTGTCCAAACCCAAAGTATGTAGAACACCAAGACTGAACCCTAATATACATTATGGACTCTGGGGGTTAATGATGCGTCAGTGTAGGTTCATCAGTGGTAACAAATGTACCACTCTGGTGCTGGATGTTAATGGGGAGGTTGGGTGTGTGTGGCGGGCAGGGAGTATATGGGAAATATCTGAAATTTCCACTCAATTTTGCTGTAAACTTAAAAAAAGTCTATTAAAAAACTTTTTAGATAATGAAAATTCCTGCAAAAAATTAGTCATTAAGCAGACAAAAAGCTGTAACAGCTCTCCAAACTGAATTACATGTCTATAAACAATCACGTAGGGGATGGGGCACAGGTGACACTTTAAATAAGAAACTCAAAAACCAAGAACAGAAATAGGACTTTTCTAATATGTAAAGAAAAGAAGAAATAAAGTCAGAAAATTTTTCTGATTGAAGTCAGAAAAATAAAAGGAGAAGCAAAATCATATGAGAAATGGAGTCTAAATAACAAGATACCAAGGAATAACATATGTGAACAAAAGTGTAATAAGGGACAGTAAATAGCATAAAGAAAACAAACAAGTGAATGAAAATGAATAAAAAAGGAAACAATAAAAAAGGTCAGAAAGAAAGTGGTGGAAACAGAAGCCAGACTGAAAAAGAACCAACATATTCATAACTGGAGTCCATAAAGACTAAAAGTAAAACAAAGGAACAGAAATAATACTTACAAGTATAATCCAAGAAAACTTTCCAAAAACAATAAATGATCTGATTCTACATAAACCTGAAAAGGACTAGCAGGCACCTGGGAAAACTGACCTGAAACAATCAACTCTGAGACATATCCTAGTAAAACTGTTAGGCTTTAATGATAAAATAAAAATTCTAAGCACCTCTAGGAAAAAGATCAAATAATTTACCAGGAGAAGAGAAACAGACAGGCACCATACTTTTCTAAAGTAGTATACAAATCATGGAGAGAATGGAACAACATTCTACAACAATTCATGAACAAAATATGTGAGCCAAGAATTTTTTATCCCGACAAGCTGGCTTTCAAGTATTAAGGCAATAGAAAAACAGTTATAAACATGTAAAAAAAAAACTCAGGGAATTCTGTACCTATAAGCCCCTTTTGAAGAATCTAGTAAGATTGTCCTTCATCCAATTAAGAGATAACTTGGGGAAACTGCAGCAAAGGGATTAATTTAACATATTTAATGGTAAGTCTAATACTAACCATGGTAGGAGAATAAGATATAGAAATAATCCAAGTTAAAAGATAGAAGGAAAAAGGAGAAGGGGAGAGAAAAGAATAAGTTCATTGATTGTTGTATAAGCAACAGGTGGGAATCAATGGATATTACTGAAAACTAAAAAACCAGATAGTAAATTGTTATATTTTAGAAAAGGGACTAAGGGCATTAAAAAGGCATAAATACAAGGACAAAAATCACAAATCTTTCTAAATATCAAAAGAAGTTAAAAAATTAAAAAGCAAAGAAAACATATCATGTAGAGAAATACAGTAAATATAACATAATACATCTAGTAGTTGTAACATGAAATATATGTTGCTATTTTATGGGGGTGGGACGAATTGGAAGATTGGGATTGACATATATACACTACTATGTATAGAATAGATAACTAATGAAAACATACTGTTTAGCACAGGTAACCCTACTCAATGATCTGTGGTGACCTAAATGGGAAGGAAATCTAAAAAAGAGTGGATATATGTATACATGTAACTGATTCACTTTGCTGTAGAGCAGAAACTAACACAACATTGTAAAGGAATTATACTCCAATAAAAATTAATTAAAAAAAGAAAAAAATAATGACAAAATTGAGATCAAATATATCAGTCATATCAATAAATATGAACAGACTTAATGCACTTAATATAAGAAAAAGATTTTCAATTTGACTAACAAAGTAAAAACCGACTATATACTGTATCCAAGAAAAAGATCTAGAACAAAGTAATTCAGAAAGGCTAAAAATAAAGCAACTGGCAAAAGTGTACTAGGCAAATGGAAATAATAGCAAGGGATTTCAGTCTTGGTATCAAAGTAGAATTTAAGCCATAAAGCATTAAACATCACAAGAAACACTTTTTAATGCTAAAAGTCACAATTCACAATGAAGATATAACAGTCATAAATATCTATGCTCCAAATACCCTAATAACCAGTTTTTTAAAGCAGAAACTACAGGAGATACAAGGAAACAGACAGAAATACATTTTACATAGGAGATTTTAATACACCACTTTCAGTACAAGACAGAATAGACAACATGTCAATAAGGTTATAGAATACCTAAAAACATAATCAAAAAGGAAGAGCTAATTGATATGTATTGGACTTTACCTCCTGATAATACAGGATTCATCTTCTTTTCAAGCACACATGAAACATCCACAAAAATTGGTCATGATACAGGGCTACAACGAAAACACCTGAAATTTTAAAAACCTTCTATTAAAGAACTCTTCAGTCAGGGGGAAATATAAAATATAATTAGAGAGTGGCTAAAATACAGTGATAACGAAAATATTGGGGGTTGGCCAAAAAGTTCATTTGGGTTTCTCTGTGTGATCTTGCAGCAAAACCCAAACGAACTTTTTGGCCAATGAAAAACTACATATCAGAATTTATGGGCTACGTTCAAAGCAGTGATCAAGAAAATTCATAACACTCAAAAAAAGAGAAAAAATTTTCAACTCAAAAAATGAGAAATGGGGCTTCCCTGGTGGCACAGTGGTTGAGAATCTGCCTGACAATGCAGGGGACACGGGTTCGAGCCCTGGTCTGGGAAGATCCCACATGCCGCGGAGCAACTAGGCCCGTGAGCCACAATTACTGAGCCTGCGCATCTGGAGCCTGTGCTCCGCAACAAGAGAGGCCGCGATAATAAGAGGCCCGCGCACTGCGATGAAGAGTGGCCCCCACTTGCCGCAACTAGAGAAAGCCCTCGCACAGAAATGAAGACCCAACACAGCCATAAATAAATAAATAAATAAATAAATAAATAAATCCAAAAAGTTAAAAAAAAAAAATGAGAAAAAAAAAACCCAACCCAAAAGAAAGCACAACGAAGAAGATATTAAAGATAAAGGCAGAGTGAATAAGGTAGAAAAGAGAAAAGCCAATAGATCTAATTAAAAAATCAGAATCCCATTTTTAATTTTTTTATTTTTTATTTATTTATTTATTTTTATATCTAATAGGATTTTTATTGTAGAAGACATTGCTAACAGCCTACCCAATCACCATCGCCATTTCTCCATCCTTTTCAGAATCCCATTTTTTAAAATAGATCTTTATTGGAGTATGATTGCTTCACAATACTGTGTTAATCTCTGTCGTACAACAAAAGGAATCAGCCACATGCACACATACATCCCCACATCCCCTCCCCGCCTAGCCTCCCTCCCACTCTCTCCATCCCACCTCTCTAGGTCATCACACAGCACTAAGCTGATCTCCCTGTGCTATGCTGCTGCTTCCCACTAGCTAACTATTTTACATTCGGTAGTGTATATATGTCGCTGCTACTCTCACTTCGTCCCAGCCTCCCCCTCCCCCATCCCCCGGGTCCTCAAGTCCATTCTCTATGTCTACCTCTTTATTCCTGCCCTGCAACTAGGTTCATCAGTACCTTTTTTTTTTTTTAGATTCCATATATATGCTTTAGTATACAGTATTTGTTTTTCTCTTTCTGACTTACTTCACTCTGTATGACAGACTCTAGGTCCATCCACCTCACTACAAATAACTCAATTTCCTTTCTTTTTATGGCTGAGTAATATTCCATGGTATATATGTGCCACATCTTCTTTATCCATTCATCTGTCGATGGACATTTAAGTTGGTTCCACGTCCTGGGTATTGTAAATAGTGCTGCAATGAACATTGTGGTACATGCCTCTTTTTGAATTATGTTTTTCTCAGGGTATATGCCCAGTAGTGGAATTGCTGGGTCATATGGTAGTTCTATTTTTAGTTTTTTAAGGAACCTCCACACTGTTCTCCATAGTGGCTGTATCAATTTACATTCCCACCAACAGTGCAGGAGGGTTCCTTTTTCACCACACCCTTTCCAGCATTTATTGTTTCTAGGTTTTTTGATAATGGCCATTCTGACTGTTGTGAGGTGATATACCTCACTGTAGTTTTGATTTGCATTTCTCTAATAATTAGTGATGTTGAGCATCTTTTTATGTGCCTCTTGGCCATCTGTATGTCTTCTTTGGTGAAATGTCTATTTAGGTCTTCCACCCATTTTTTAATTGAATTGTTTGTTTTTTGATATTGAGCTCCATGAGCTGTTTGTAGATTTTGGAGCTAACCCTTTGTCTGTTGTTTCATTTGCAAATATTTTCTCCCATTCTGAGGGTTGTCTTTTGTCTTGTTTATGGTTTCCTTTGCTGTGCAAAAGCTTTGAAGTTTAATTAGGTCCCATTTGTTTATTTTTGTTTTTATTTCCATTACTCTAGGAGGTGGGTCAAAAAAGATCTTGCTGTGGTTTATGTCAAAGAGTGTTTTTCCTATGTTTTCAGAATCCCATTTTTTAAACTAACAAAATAAATAAGCCACTAGCTCACTTAATCAAGGGGGGGAAAAAAGGACAAAGCACAGATAAACAAACTAAGAAATAGCAAAGGGAAAATAACCACTGAAACACAAGAAAATTTGTTTTAGGAAAATTACTTTGCATACCTCTATGCAAATAAACTTAAAAACCAAGACAAAAATAGGTAATTTCCTAGGAAAATACAGTTTACCACAATTGATCTCATTAGAAATGTAAAGCTTAAACAGACCAATGTCCATAGAGGAAATAAAGTTATCAAGGCCCAGATTCACAGGAGAATTTCAGAGGGGAATTCAAATCATCAATGACTGTATAAAGCCCCAATGCCACAAAAATAGTTTCCAAGCCTAAAAACTGAAAGAAAACTTCAAAATGCTATTTATGAAGCAAGTATGACAATGATACCTAAACCTAATTCAGTACCAAATAAAATTACCAGTTAATGGATATGATGGTAGAGCTATCCCATTGACAATAGCAACAAACATAAAATATTTAGGAATAAACTTAACAATAAATATACAAAACTATGTCAGGAAAATTTTAAACA
Source organism: Balaenoptera musculus (assembly GCF_009873245.2). NCBI lineage: Eukaryota > Metazoa > Chordata > Mammalia > Artiodactyla > Balaenopteridae > Balaenoptera > Balaenoptera musculus. The sequence goes on from NC_045788.1 coordinate 60,936,274, forward strand.
CTCCTAAAAGACACAAAAGTAGATTTTAACAAATGGAAAGACTTTTCTTGTTCTTGATAGCATGATTTTAACATCATAAATATGTCACTTTTTCCTGAGTAAATTTATAAACTTAACAGTCTCAATGAAAAGACCAACAAGTTTTTTTTTCTTTTTTTTTTTTAAATGGAGATAGACATAGAAAGAAAACAAGAAAGAATAGTAGGAAAACATGAAAAAAAGTAAGTAAAGCTTAAGGACCTGGGAGGGGAGGGGGAATTAATCCTAGAAGATATTAAACATATTTAACTCCTCATAATTAAAATAGAATATTACTCACTTATGAATAGGCAGACCAATTAGCTCTCAAATTACTGAAGTGAAGATGAGCTTTTAAAATTAATGGTGTTAGGATAACTGAATAGCCATTTGGGAAAAGATAAACTTAGATCTACACTTCATACCACACACAGAAATAAACACCAACTGTATCAGGGCTAACTGTAAAAAGTGAAATCATACTGTATTACAAGAAAGCTTGGGTGAATTCCTCTATAACCCAGGTATACGAAAGTTTTCTGACAATGACTCAAAATCCAGATGCAATAAAAGAAACACTGATATATTTGATGACATAAAAATTTCACATGGCAAAAAATATCCTAAGCAGAGTTAAAGGACAAATGAAAAACTGAGAGAAAATATATAGAACATACATCACAGATAAAGGGCTAATATCCTTAATCCATAAAGAATTCTTAAAAGTGACAGGAAAATAAAGATAGAAAACTCAATGGGAAAAAAGAGCAAAGACATGAACAGACAATTTATATATATATATGTATTGTATATGATATATACAGTATATACATATATTAAAATGTAAAGTGATAAAGAGATGACAAATACAAAAGGAAGTTAAAGACACAGAAGAGAGATTCAGAAGATGCAATGTCCCTCTAATTTGAGTTCCAGAAGCAGAAAACAGAGTTGTAGGAAAGAAATAAGCAAAGAAATGACAGAAAAAAAAATTCTAAGCCTAAGAGAGACTTGAATCTTCTGTTCAGAGGCCCAGCAGAATGAAAGAAAAAGTTTGAAATTTCAAACCTGCAAAACGTAAAGAAAAAACCCCAAAAGTTTCCTATGGGGAGAAAGAAGCAGCTTACCTATGAAGACTCAGATACTTGTTACAAGGATCAACCTTTTATGAGTAACACTGAATGCTAGAAATCAATGGATGAATGTTATTTTACATAAAAAATTCCATATTCAGACAGACTGTCAGTCAAGTGTGAGGTCAAAGTGAGCCATTTTCTGACATTCAAGATCTTGTAAGATTCACTTACCATACACCTTTTCTAAAAAAGAAATAATTTGAAAGTTTTTTTAATGAAAATGAAATCCCAAAAAGAAAGAATGACCTTCCCAGAGACAGAATAAAAAGCAATCCCAGGTTGACAGCCTGTAGATTTACACAGCAACCACCTTGAATTATAAGAGTAGCTCAGAGAGGCTCAAAAGAATTTGTCTAATGTATGCATTAGACAAATTCTATGATAAAGAATCCGTAAGATATAAATAATGCAATAGATATATGCCAGTCTATAAACAAGAGAAAAAAAAGAAAGGCAATTAGAAATGCTAGGGGAAAAGGTATATAAAAAGTCATTGTCTGAGTCTGAAATGAATTAAATTGTGGCATGATTTTGAGCAACCCATGGAGTATGAGAAAACAGAACCTATTTTACCTTAACATTTATAGCATTCTCCTTTGAGTGACACAGGTTTAGTGACTTAGGATTACATCTTTCACTCTAGACGACCAATTATATTACATATATAAATTCATTCTACTGATTTCTATTATTTAGGATCAACCTATAATCAAAGAAAAAAACATTTATAGTAAGATGTAAAATACATTATAAACCTTAGTAATGGAAAGAAATTGGAATATAGGTAGAAGAACTTGAAGGATGAGAGTAAAGAAAGATGTAAACGCACAGTAGTAAATCAACAAGTACAACTGGCCCTCCATATATGCAGGTTCCACATCTGTGGATACAGAGGGACGACTGTACTGTGCCATTCTGTATAAGGGATTTGAGCACAGGCAAATTTTGGTATCCTCAAGGGTCTTGGAACCAATCCCCTGTTTATACCAAGGGATGACCATATTGTCTACTATTTATTTTATTTTATTATTTATACTATTTACTTATTTACTAATTATTACATGACTTTTTACTATTTATTACTTACTATTTAAAGGAAGCCTGAAAATGATAGGGAAGGAGGATTCAGAGTTAGTCCACAATATTAAACATTAAAGGACTCTAGGCATTAGCACAAATAACTTTCTGAATGAATAATCTTTACAACTTAAGTGGGACAATAAACATTGCATTAAATTTTTTTTAATTAATTTATTTTATTTTATTTATTTTTTATTTTTGGCTGCATTGGGTCTTCGTTGCTGCATATGGGCTTTTCTCTGGTTGCGGCGAGCAAGGGCTACTCTTCGTTGTGGTGCACAGGCTTCTCATTGCAGTGGCTTCTCTTGTTGTGGAGCATGAGTTCTAGGCGCGTGGGTTTCAGTAGTTGTGGCACACGGGCTCAGTAGTTGTGGCTCATGGGCTCTAGAGCACAGGCTCAGTAGTTGTGGCACACGGGTTTAGTTGCTCCACAGCATGTGGGATCTTCCTGGACCAGGGCTCAAACCCATGTCCCCTGCATTGGCAGGCAGATTCTTAACCACTGTGCCACCAGGGAAGCCCAACTGCATTAAATTTAGTAATAATGTGCACCAAGTATTATCAGTCAGAATATTCTAGCTTAAAAGTCATCATACTTTTTCTGTAAAGAACCAGAGTAAATATTTTAGGCTTTGCAGGCCATATGGTCTCTGCCTCAATTACTGAACTCTGCTGTAATAGCTCAACAGCAGAGCTACAACATTGAATCACTTTACTGTACACCAGGAACTAACACAACATTGTAAATCAAGTATACTTAGATATAAAAAATAAAATAAAAATCTTTTCTCCACATCCTCACCAACACTTGTTATTTTTTTGTATTTTTGTTAATAGCCATTCTGACAGGTGTGAGGTGATATCTCATTGTGGTTTTGATTTGCATTGCTCTGATGAGTAGTGATGTTGAGCATCTTTTCATGTGCCTGTTGGCCATCTGCTTATCTTCCCTGGAAAAATATCTATTCAGATCCTCTGCCCATTTTTTAACTAGGTTGTTTGTTTTTTGATGTTGAATTATATGAATTTTTTGTATATTCTGGAGAATATCAGATATATCTGTTATATCATTATATCATTATCATTATATATACCATATATATATCATATATCATTTGCAAATATCTTCTTCCATTCAGTAGGTGGCCTTTTTGTTTTATTGATAGTTTCCTTTGCTGTGCAAAAGCTTTTTACTTTGATGTAGTCCCAGTTGTTTATTTTTGCTTTTGTTTTCCTTGTCTATGGAGACATATCCAAAAAAATCTACAAAGACTATGTCAAAGAGCATACAGTCTATGTTTTCTTCTAGGAGATTTATGGTTTCAGGTCTTACATTTAAGTCTTTAATCCATTTTGAATTTATTTTGTGCATGTGTGTGAGAGAGTAGTCTAGCTTGATTCTTTTGCATATAGCTATCCAGTTTTCCTAACACCACTTGTTCAAGAAGCTGTCTTTTCTCCATTGTATATTCTTGTCTGTTTGTCATAAATTAATTGCCCATATGACTGTGGATTCATTTCTGGGCTCTCTGTTCTGTTCCACTGATGTATGTATCTGTTTTTGCGCCACTGCCATACTGTTTTGATTACTGTAGCTTTGTAGTATAGTGTGAAATCAGGGAGTGTGAGCCCTCCAGCTTTGTTCTTCTTTCTTAAGATTGTTTTGGCTATTCGGGATCTGTTGTGTTTCCATACCAATTTTAGAATTATTTGGTCTAAACAAAATTGATGAACCTTTAGCCAGACTCATCAAGAAAAAAAGAGATAGTCTAAATTAATAAAATCAGAAATGAAAAATAAGTTACAACAGATACCACAGAAATACAAATTATCATAAGAGATTACCATAAACAATTATATGCCAATAAAATGGACAACCTAGAAGAAATGGACAAATTCCTAGAACTGTACAGTCTTCCAAGACTGAACAATGAAGAATAGAAAGTATGAACAGATGAATTACCAGTAAAAAAACTGAATCAGTAATAAGAAAAACTCCCAAAACAACAAAGTCCAGGACCAGATCATTTCACAGGTGAATTCTACCAAACATTTAAAGAAGAGTTAACACCTATCCTTCTCAAACCATTCCAAAAAACTGCAGAGGAAGGAATACTTCCTAACTCATTCTATGAGGCCAGCATCACCCTGATACCAAAACCACACAGAGATATCACCAAAAAAGAAAACTACAGGCTAATATCACTGATGAACATAGACGCAAAAATCATCAACAAAAAATTAGCAAACCAAATTCAACAACACATTAAAAGGATCATACACCATGTTCAAGTGGGATTTACCCCATGGATACAAGGATGATTCAATATCCAGAAGTCAATCAATGTGATACACCACGTTAACAAATTAAAGAAGGAAAATCATATGATCATCTCAATAGATGCAGAAAAAGCTTTTGACAAAATTCAACATCCATTTATGATAAAAAAAACTCTCAACAAAGTGGGTACAGAGGGAACACACTTCAACATAATAAAGCCCACAGCTAACTAAAAATAGAGTTACCATATGATCCTGCAATCCCACTCCTGGGCATATATCCAGACAAAACTCTAATTCAAAAGGATACATGCACCCCAATGTTCATTACAGCACTATTTACAATAGCCAAGACATGGAACCAACCTAAATTTCCATCAACAGATGAATGAATAAAGAAGATGTGGTATATATATATACAATGGAATATTACTCAGCCATGAAAAAGAATGAAATAATGCCATTTGCAGTTACATGGATGGACCTAGAGATTATCATACTAAGTGATGTAAGTCAGACAGAGAAAGACAAATATCATATTATATCACTTATATGTGGAATCTAAAAAAATGATACAAATGAACTCGTTTACAAAACAGGAATAGACCCACAGACATAGAAAACAAACTTATGGTTACCAAAGGGGAAAGGGGGGGGAGGGATAAATTAGGAGTTTGGGATTAACATGAACACACTACTATATATAAAATAGATAACCAACAAGAGTTTATTGTATAGCACAGAGAACTATACTCAATATTTTGTAATAACCTATGAGGGAAAAGAATCTGAAAAAGAATAGATATATACATGTATAACTGAATCACTTTGCTGTACACCTGAAACTAACACAACATTGTAAATCACCTACACTTAATTTAAAAAGTAAATATAAAAAAATAAATAAAGCCAGAGCTAACATCATACTCAATGGTAAAAAGCTGAAAGCATTTCCTTCTAAGATCAGGAACAAGATAAGGATGCCCACTCTTGCCACTTTTATTCAACATAATATTGGAAGTCCTAGCCCCAGCAATCAAACAAGAAAAAAAAATTAAAGGAATAAAAATTGGAAAGGAAAAAGTAAAACTCTCACTGTTTGCAGATGACATGATACTATACACAGAAAATCTAAAGATACCACCAGAAAACTACTAGGGTTCATCAATGAATTCAGTAAAGTTGCAGGATACGAAATTAGTATACAGAAATCTGTCGCATTTCTATACACTAACACAAACCATCAGAAATAGAAATTAAGATGACAATCTCATTTACAATTGCATCCAAAAGAATAAAATACCTAGGAATAAATCTAACTAAGGAGGTAAAAGGCCTGTACTCAGAAAACTATTGATATGACACTGATGAAAGAAATTGAAGATGACACAAACAAATGGAAATATATACCATGTTCATGGATTAGAAGAATTAGTATTGTTAAAATGACCATACTACCCAAGGCAATCTACAGATTCAGTACAATCCCTATCAAAATACCAATGGCATTTTCCACAGAACTAGAGCAATTATCTTGTTTGTAATTGATAATACCACTGAGTAAGAACAAATTCCAGATATTTACAATCATTAGCACTGTTAAATTCAAGCAAGAGGCTGTGTTTTGAATGTCTAAAGAAACCTGAATTATCAGAAAAGGGAAAGTGAGCTCTTCTCTGTACAGGATAGATGGCACAAAGGCAGGATATAGCATGGGTATTCTAAAACAATCACTTAAACAAATGAACAAAGAAAAACTGTTACATACACACTAGGTCATTCTACTGGGGAGAAACAATGTCAGACCCCCTGGCTCTTACATAGCAAAGACCAGGAATCGGGCATATTAAATTTTTTTCTGGCTTCTAATATAGTCCATTCAAATTCTCCTGGTATATAAGACTTACTTGCCACTGTCACCATTTATTCATAATAAATCCATGGGGTGCTCTCTAATTTTGAGCCTCAGTTGGGTGCCTAAGGTCTGGTCTCCGAAGGTATCCTTCCTGAGAGCTGTGAAGCAAATCCATCCACCTTGGGCAAGACAGCAGCCCAATAAGACTCCCTACTCTGAACCTCTATCCTTAGAAGTCAAATGAATGATTCCATTTTCCTGATTTGGGGGAGCAATTCCATAGCCAGTCCAGGAAATAACATACCTTATCCTAACTACTCAATCAAAGCAGCACCTTTCCTATTAATACTATTCAAAGCCACTTAAAAACAGGGCCTTTTCCACTGTCTTCATAATAGTAAAAGGCCCAGATCGAACTCACTTCTCTGGCGAGGCTGGTTTCTAAAGCTGCCAGGTTGCTATAATCCCATTCAGTCTTTCAATACAAAGGAGCAAGTCTCATTATAATTCACAGGCCAAATAATAACAATGTCCTCCTTCTCTCTTCCTAAAGTAGAAATGCCTGACAGCATTCTATCAGACAGTGTATTGTAAAAGAGGTACAACTCTTCTCAAAGACTCTTCATCAGGCTTTATGGGAGGAAAATGGACATGGAAGAATTCTTCAAACTTAAATAGGCCTCTGGACAGATTCATTATAGAAAAAGACCTTCAGAAATAGTAAATAATCATAAAATTCACAGTTATGAAATATAGTTCTTGTTACCATCTAATACAAGTACTTTCTCCAATCCCTCTCAGGTAATGAACTCAGAACTATGAGTAAAACAAAGAAACTGCATACAGGAATAGGGTAATAAAAATGCATGCTTAGGGCTTCCCTGGTGGCGCAGTGGTTGAGAATCTGCCTGCCAGTGCAGGGCACACGGGTTCGATCCCTGGTCTGGGAAGATCCCACATGCCGTGGAGCAACTGGGCTCGTGAGCCACAACTACTGAGCCTGCGCGTCTGGAGCCTGTGCTCCGCAACAGGAGAGGCCGCGATAGTGAGAGGCCCGTGCACCGCGATGAAGAGCGGCCCCCGCTCGCCACAACTAGAGAAAGCCCTCCCACAGGTACCAACACGGCTAAAAATAAATAAATAAATTTTTTTAAAAAATGCATGCTTAGTTATACAAATACTGATTTTTTGAAAAACAACTGTGATTTAAAAATAGTTGGCCATCTCTGTGGCTCAGAATATTTCACTAATGCCTTTTCAAACCACTCAGCTACAATCTGTAGCCACTGGAGACAGCTTTCAAAGGAGACCTCAATTCCATGTGCCCAGACATGTAAAAGCAAGAAGATCTGACTGTGAATACAATTCCTAAAGCTGAGGATCATCATTAGTTCCTCACTCTCCCTCTTCCCTCACAACCACCAGTCCTCAGTGCCTGTCTTTCCTGCCCATCCCCTTCTGTCCAGTCCTCCTGCCATCAGGCAGCTCACTCCCTCTTCACTTTGCACCTATCCCAGGGCGGAAGCCCTTAACTGGTCTCCCTGCCCCCTTTCCCCCACTACCTGTGATCCATCCTGCACACCACCACCAAATTCATCTGGTTGCCACTTTCCTCCTCAGAACCTCCAATGGCCTGGCCCTGCTCACTGTGCGTAAACTCCTTAACTTGGTGGAAAACGCCTTGCCCAGTCTGTTCCCCACTGTCTATCCAGCTCTCATTTCTCACTACTATCTGAAAAGGATTTTCACTCTGCTCTGGGCAACCTGGATAGTCTGTAATTCCCCGAACAAACTCTATTTAAAACTTCAAAATCCAGCAGTGGAGTGGGGGCTGGAAATAGAAGCCAAGTCATTTGCTCCAGACACAGCTGGGGAGCATAGAATCTGGATTTCAATCCAGTTTGGCCTGTGTCCAAAGCTCTTAAACACCATCCTGTTCTCTCTCTCTCTCTGAAATGTCCCTCTCTGATTTACCTGTGGAAATCTTATCCATCCTTTAAGCCCACTTCATTCTTGAAGCTTTCCTTGTTTTTTCCTGTCTGAGGTGACTTTTCTCTCTTCTGAGCTCCTATAGCACTTTCTTTGCATATTTCACAAAATATCATGACAACAGAGTCCTGTGATGAATCTCTTGAGATCCAAGATATTGTCTTATGGTCTTTTTGGTCCTTTATGGCACCTAACCTAGCTCCCTACACACTGATGGCACTCAGCAAAGATCTGATAAAAAATGAGCTACTGTGGGAAGCCTTACTGCACTCACCCAACCCAGCCACAATGAGAGATCCTTATTCATTTCAGGCATCGAGCTTTCCTTTCCCTGCCCTGAGTATCCTGCCATTCTCCTCTTCTAGTGCGTCAATTCTTCCTTGTTGTTGTAGGTCATTCCACCTGCCTATAAAATATTGTGCGATCTGGGAAAAGCTCTGGTGCCTGGTAACCACTGTAACATTTAGGAAGATGCAAATTGTGATGAATAGGAATCATAAAAGGAACAGGAGTGGTTTCATTCTTTGGAAACTGAAATGGAAACTGGGAAGCAAAGTTCAGGTCAAATTCTCCTTTCAGACCTTCTTACCCATTGTCTCTGTTTTATGTTGAAAGTAACAAGGGGTGGGGCAGTGAGCAAATAGAAGCAAATGCCAGGAAGAAGAAAGAGCAATAACTGGTCAGACAAATACTCTTTCTCAAGAGACAAACTGCATTCTAGGAAAGGAAAATACTCCCGAGTTCACAAGAGCAGAAAAGGGAAAACAGGCCTAAACAGTAACGTCTTGATTTTTCTCATCTTTTTGGCCTGTGAGATAGGGTTTCTACCCCTCGATGCTTCTCTCTACACTGGGTCACATGGCACTCAATGTCCAGTCCTCAGCATGACTCAGAAAAGGCTGCAAGGACAAGATGAAAATGACACTTTTCATTTAGCACATGACTGCATACGGGGACTCAGTAAAATTAGACAGTGAGTTTACAACAAATATAATGAGAATGGGGAGAAGGCACTTCCACCCGTTACCCACCTCCCTGCTCACCCTCTTCCTTGCTGCTCCTCACAGAAGTTGCTAAACTGATAGGTCAATGTTTGCGGAGGCAATTGAGCCAAAGAGGGAGACAAAGTTCAACTCCCTATAACCCTGGGAGGAAAAGGCAGGAGTGAGGAGTGGGGTTCCCCTCTCTTTGGCAGTGTCCCGCTTCTCACCCTATAACAAATACGCTTTGATTGAGATGAATTATATCAGAACTGGAAATTCCACCAACATCACTTCTTGAGAACCTACTATGTGCTGGGCTAGGAATTAAAAAAAAGAAAATAAGAGGGGGAAAAAAGCATTGGCCCTTACTCTTGACTAGTTCACAGTCTAATGGAAGAAGCAGAAATAATTTCCATGTACTGTGGCATTATACAAGGGGTACACTCAGGGTTCTGTGGAAATAAAGAGTCTGTAAGAGCAGAACTGGGGTCAGGGCAAGTTTCCTTGAAGAAATGAGATCAGACTAAGGGCTGATGATTGTGCAGGAATTAGCCAGGCCTAGAAGGGTGGCAAAGGTGTTCCTGTAGACAGAACCATGTAAGCAAAACCCAGAGATACACAGCATCCTTCCCTCAAACCAACAAAGCCCAAATCCTCCTGTGTCTGCATAATGCATACAATATTCCAGGATCAGAGGCGGAGAACAGGGGAAATGGTGAAATGTAAGTACTGAATTTTGAAGAAGTGCATTAAAAATAAATCCATAGCTTTCTCTGAAGAAGAAGTAAGAAGGGTAAAAAAAAAAACAAAAAACCAAAAAAGAGTGGGTTTGGTTAAAGCAAACTAATCAACTTCCTAATCTCTGCAGGTGGGATCAGACTCCAGGTGGCCTTTCAATCACAGAGTTGGTGTTTACCTCTAAATCATATGAGGCAGATGGAAAGCAAGCAAAACAGCACACCCCTGGCTGTTATGCAGACTCCTAACCACAGAGCAGTTAAGTAACCGACAGTATCCTAAGCAATACAGACCCATGGAGGGTAAGGCCTTTCCTGGCCAAGTCTGCTTTCCGGGAGAATTGGGTTTGGACCCCACGCCCAGCTCCATCTATGTCTATAAAATGTTTGTCACCAATATGAACTCTGTACCACATTCCATCCCTTGGAGATCTGGCTATTTATTGACTTAAGTGGCATAAATATGTGAGACCTGGGCCAGAGAGGTGGAAGTAGCAGATGCCCAAAAACATCTCAGTTTTGGTCTCATTTAGGCACAGTTTTTATTCCTGGACTTTTAGTTTCCTTGCTCTGTGACTTAGTTTCTCCATCTGACAATGACAACTATAAAGTCTACCCCTGAATTCCTTATTTGAGGGAGATAAATTAAATAACTCCTAACATGGCTTGACCTCCCTGAGCAACGGCCAGGTGTCTGAGACGACAGGCCCCAGGAAGCCAGAATCACCTTAATCTAGAGCAATGAACCTGAAGGAACAAGAGCAGCATTAGTGATTCAATCAATTTTTCATTCACTCAACAATGTTTATTAAGTGCTGCGTATGTGCACACCATAATCAAAACCGATACCCGTGTAACTTTGTTTTCTAGTCTCTTTCCACATCCCTGGTCTGTGACTGACGGATAAGCAAAACTGGCTGAGTTATATGCCAGTGTGAGCTCTGCTCAGGGAAGACTCCATCTCACCCCAGCCCTTCCACATGGGAAATTCAGGACAAAGCCAGTGACAAGGAAGGCAGCAGAGCACTGTGTTCAGCTCACCTGGGGATGCTAGTGAGGTAGGTCATGACATTCAGAAAGTCCTCATCTGGGATGTGTTTGAACCCCACAAACTCTGGAAAAGTGATGATGGGGGCACCACCTTTCCCTCGGCCTCCTGCAACAAAAATAGGTGGTCAAGATGTTAGCAAAATGTTTCACATCACACCTCTGCAGGTAAGGGACTTCAGTTAATATCGAGATGTGCATCGGCCACCCCCTTTTCTGTCTACATTATTTCAGAGCAGAATGCAGGAAGGTTGACACTGAACTATTTCGAACAAGTCTCTCTCCTTCATGCTTGCTCAGGGGTGTTGTGAGAATTCAATTTTTGAATCCTTTGAAGATAGCTGCTGTATAAAAGATAACACTGATTTAAATATTTTAGCATAGGTAGAATAGTAAATAATGCCAACACAAATACGTAATATTGCTCTTTATTTTTGTAGTTATTAAATATCAAAGGTAAAAGAGCATGGTGGTTAAGAGAGCTGGCTCTAGAGAATTCCCTGGCGGTCCGGTGGTTAGGACTCTGCACTTCCACTGCAGGGGACAAAGGTTCACTCCCTGGTCAGGGAACTCAGATCCTGCATGCAGTGCGGCGTGGCCAAAAAAAAAAAAAAAAAAAGAGAGAGAGAGTTGGCTCTAAAATCAAACAGGCTTGTTCAAATTCTGCTTTATCACTTAATCTCTATGTGATTTTAAGCAAGACACTTAAATACAAGTTTCCTTATATATACGTATGTATCTATGTCATAGGCATATTACCTGTACCTACCTCAAAAGGTACTGTGAGGATTAAGTGAGAATATATATGAAAAGCACTTTAGCAGAGTGTTTATTATTATATAAGTGCTCAATAAATGTTAACCATTATTATGGTCATTATTCTTGCAAGGAAGCAATAATCAGCTGCCCTTCAGTAACTCTTACAAGGGAATATAAGACATCCCTGTGAGAACAAAAGTGTAAAATTAATATTCAAATATTTAATTCATTGGAGCAGAGGCCACCAGATTAAATTAAACAGACTGTATTTCTCAATCTCTTTGCCCCTAGATGTACCCACATGACTATGTTCCAGCCCCATGGTTCCCAAACAGGGAACCACAGTGAACTCACAAAACCACCATGAACATTTTAAATTGGGGGGGAAAACAGCAATAATTGGCATCTGTCAGATGCCTTGCTTGCTACTAGCTTGAGGTAGTTCAGAATTTCAATATCAAACCGTGCAGTATTCTTTTGAATGGCATTGCATCTTTGGGAAGTTGGGGGTTTGGTGGCTGCTGGGATAAAAAGCAAGTGCAGGGCTTCCCTGGTGGCGCAGTGGTTAAGAATCCGCCTGCCAATGCAGGAGACACGGGTTCGAGCCCTGGTCTGGGAAGACCCCACATGCCGCGGAGCAACTAAGCCTGTCCGCCACAACGACTGAGCCTGTGCTCTAGAGTCCACGAGCCACAACTACTGAGCCCGTGTGCCACAACTACTGAAGCCCAGTTGCCTAGAGCCTGTGCTCCACAACAAGAGAAGCCACCTCAATGAGAAGCCTGCACACAGCAACAAAGAGTAGCCCCCGCTCGCCGCAACTATAGAAAGCCCAAGCGCAGCAACGAAGACCCAATGCAGCCAAAAATAAATAAATAAAAAATAAATAAAAAAATTTTTTTAATTTAAAAAATACAGCAAGTGCAGTATGAAAATCAATGTGGAACAGGAAATGCAGGTGGTGATGTCTAGACTGATTCCAAGGTTTGAGATAATTGTGGTTCTCTAAGAATGAAAGTTAAATATTACTTTTTCTTTCAACTGTGTGTATTTATTTTTTCAAACGGCTACTAAGTTGTCAGGACATACAGACTTAAGTTGTTTTGACTGTTAGGTATTGCTTTTGGCCAAAAAGGGCCGTGAAAAAATGACTGAGCTGCTAAGGCACCGAGGACTAAGAAACTTGGAGCACTTGTACCCTAGGCAGAGGGACATGAGCTGAAGTGCTGGGAGCACCTTCCAGGCTATGCCCGTGGAGGGGGGCTACTTTCAGTGGAACACGGCTCCCAAGTGAAGTTAACTACAAATGACCACACGTATTCCACACATCTAATGAAAGAGGCATCAGTGCAGGGTGTGGTTTAATGAGGACTGCGTGATTACTGAGGGTGTGGGATCAATGAAGAAACTACGGAAAAGGGAGACTCAGAGAAGCAAAGGCAGGCAGCTATCCTAAGGAGAGAGGGTCCTGGCCCAAAACCTCGAGAATCCAGGCCATGTCGCCAGTCTACCTGATGACACCACCATTAGGATCATCCAACCCACTCCGCTGCTCTGGGTCCACACCTGGTATCTTCTGCTTACACTCTGCTGTTCCATGTAAATTTGTTTCAAGGGAGAGAACGTGCTACTGAGCAAACACGAGTATTTGTATCATGTAAAGAGTAAGTCAGCATTGTGGTTTTTCTACACAAGTCTCTTATAAGTATTGTTAATGTGAGTCTTGGGCTTTCAGAGACCAATCACTGTGATATTTGTCTGGATGACCAGTCATTCTTCTCCAGGAAATGCCTCTTTATTAATCCTGTATACTTATTTTAAATTAAAAAAAAAGATACCTGCAGATTAGTTGTTTGACAAGATTGAGTCACCTCGTTATGTTGACTGAAAACAATTTAGATCAGGATACTATCAGTTTTCAACTAATAAATATTCTTCCTCTTTCTAGTTTTACAATCATAGGAAGCTTCAGAGAAATGTGAATTAAGAAAAGTTACGTCTCGGGTAAGGCTAAATTTAGATGCATTATAACACTGTACTAATTGTACAAACAATATTTGCCAAGAGAATGGCTAAAATATTTCAAGGAACCAAAACACTGTAAAATATTTATAAGGATATGATTATACCATTTCATGATTTAACCTTTTCATTAACTATAATGAAAGGTATTCATGCCTAAATGGAGAAAGATGGGTAGAGTTTTCTCGTATCTTGGTTCATACTGATACTGAGCACCAGAGAGGCCTAAGGTTAACGGGGGACACCACGTGCTGTTGAACTTTAGTCTGCTAGTCTTAGAGACAGAAGCACCAAGGAAAAGAAGCTGAGCCTCCATCCACAACAAGGCATTCAGTGCCACCTTGCGAGGAAACGTGGAAATGCAAAAGGAAGAAAGATTGTGCAAAGAAGCCCTGTTCAAGGAAGGTAAAGAAAACCAGACTCCTTGGAACTAAGTATTGTACAATGGTGACTTAATAAAATAAACATCACGCCTCCTGGTATTATTTCTACCTATACCTTAAATGCTAGCTTTACTGCAGAAAGCACTAGCAAGTGCTTGGGATACATAAGACCATTCCCATAAGGATCTGGGTGTTGGCTGGCATAAAGACTTGCATCATTTAGAGGAGAATTTGGAACATTGGGAAATCCTATAGGAAGATGGTGAAGAGCAACAGTGGGAGAGAGAGTGAAGTGGTTACTGCTATTTGCCTCCCAGTGTCTATTTTCCCTTTCTCTTCCCCAAAAGAACTGACTTTAGCCAGGGAAAATGGGAGCACCACTCACTGGGAGGCACCTGGGAAATCTCAGGGCCTGGGATACTAAATAATCTGACCTATGTAATAAAGAATTGTCCCACATCTTGTTTGATTTCCGAATGTCTTACCAGAAACTCAGTATATTAAAAAATACATTTATATATCTGATCCTAGACTCTTTGTTTTACATACAATCATAAAGTGTTTAAAAATATTTTTCCAGTTTTATTGAGATATAATTGACATACAACACTGTATTGGTCTAAGGTGTACAAAATTGATTTCAGTTAACATCCATCATCTCACATAGTTACACATTTTTTTCTTGTGGTGAAAACTTTTAAGATCTACCCTCTTGGCAATTTTCAAATATACAGTATTATTAACTATAGTCACCACGCTATACATTATATCCCCAGAACTTATTTATTTTCTATCTGGAAGTTTGTACCTTTTAACCACCTTTACCCATTTTCCCCACTCCACACCCACCTTTGATAACCACCAACATGTCCTCTGTTCCTATGAGCTCAGCTTTTAGGTTCCACCTCTAGGTAAGATCATAAAGTATTTGTCTTTCTCTGTCTGACTTATTTCCCATAGCATAGGTCCACCCATGCTGTCACAAATCATAAAATATTTTTAAAGGGTTTCAATATATACTGAATTTTCCAGAAATTGCAACAACCCCATAAATTGACAGAAGATACTTTACCACCTTGTTCAGAACTTTGTCAACAATTGTTTACAATTTTAGAAAACTACTACAGTTAAGGCCACTCAGGATGTCTGGTCACCCATACCACATCCCAGCATTTGCACCTGCTACATTCATGGTGACTCCATGTACAGGGGCAAGCACCTGACTACTTCATTATTTTTTCTAGAATAGCTGGAAATACATACTGAAATACATATTATTTTACTATTGTTTCCTTTTCTTTCTCCTTCACATTACAACTCTCTTTTACATTTAATTTTTAAATTTTTTTAAGTATATGCATAAATAAGTAGGGGGTGGCTGTTCACCCTCTGGGCACACAGCTAAACTACATTTCCCAGCTTCCTTTGCAGTTAAGTGTATCCACATGACAGAGCTGGGTTCAAGTCAATGGAATGTGGTGCGTACTCTTACTGAGCCGAGGCTTTTAAGAAGTGGTATGCTGTCTTTCCCTGTCTTTATCTTCCCTGTATTATCTTCCTGGATGTAGATAATAAGAAAGACACAAAATGGATAATATCAGTAAGAGTCACAAAGTGAAAGGAGGCTTCATTCATGAACGTGAAGAAAAGTTGTCTGCTGACCATATATACATGCTGAACATATATGCTGGACTGTTTCAAGAGTAAGAACTAAATTCCTACTGTGTTCGTTTGAGCCACTATACATACACTTCGGAGTCTATTTGTTATAGCTCTTTATCCCACCCTAACTAATGCAGATTACTACAGTATCTATACATTTCATTTCAGGATGGTGAGGGGCAATACAAATTATTTGTTATAAAAAAAAGAGGCATTTGGGACTTCCCTGGTGGTGCAGTGGTTAAGAATCCGCCTGCCAATGCAGGGGACACAGGTTCAAGCCCTGGTCCAGGAAGATACCACATGCCACAGAGCAACTAAGCCCGTGCGCAACAACTACTGAGCCTGTGCTCTAGAGCCCACGAGCCACAACTACTGAAGCCCATGTGCCACAACTACTGAAGCCCGCGCGCCTAGAGCCCATGCTCCGCAACAAAAGAAGCTACCGCAATGAGAAGCCTGCGCACTGCAACAAAGAGTAGCCCCCGCTCGCCGCAGCTAGAGAAAGCCTGCACACGGCAACGAAGACCCAACGCAGCCAAAAATAAATAAATAAATTTATAAAAAAAAAAAGAGGCCTTTGGTCCAACGTGATTGAGAATCATTTCTGTAGCCTGCAGTGCCCAATACAATAGCCACTAGACACATGTGCCTGCTGAGCCCTTGACATGTGACCAGTCCAAACTGAGGTGTGCTGTAAGTGGAAAATACAAACTATCAACAGATTTCTAAGACTTAGTACAAAAAAGTAAAATACCTCATTAATAATTTTGAATACTGATCATATGTTGGAACAATATTTTAGCTATACTGGGTCAAATAAAATTATTAAAATTGATTTCCTAAAAAAGATAAATAAATAAAAGAATCGTGAGTCAGGGGGCTGGGAATTTGTTGTAACTGACATCGGCCTAACCTAAAAACCACATTATTGAAGTGTGTAAGCCTTCAGAGAGTGCTTCCTCCTGCTATTATTTTAAAAGGGATTCAAATTATTATTGTTTGGAAAACTAAATATGGAAATGAGTACGGAACAATATAAACTGGCTATAGATAACTTCTGCTAGTGCTTGGGTATATGTTATATATGTCCAGTAATTTTTCATTATATGTGCATATAATGATGCATTCTATAATCCCACATCTGCCTCTTTATCCTACTTATTCTTTCCTAATATAATTAAATAATTTTGAAAACATTAAATAAATGTTTAATGCTCAAAAAAATTAAATAAATAAATAAAATTAATTTCCTGTGTTCCTTTTTGCCTTTTTAATATGGTTACCACAAAATTTTAAAGTACATATGTGGGTCACATTATATTTCTATTACACAGCACTGCTCTAGACCTTCTAGCAGTGGTTCTCATTTCCCAGGTGCCAAGTTACTAGCTCCACCCCTGACTTAGCAGGTTCCAGTCTTTTTTGTTGATGGTTGTCGATAGCTGTGATTTTGGTGTTTTCATGAGAGGAGGTGAGCTCAAGTCTGTCATCTCTGACTTAGATACCAGTTTTAACTCTGCTCACTTCCTTGGTTTGACATTCTCCATTGTTTCAGGTGAGAACTTCCCACTTGCCCCCAGGAACTCCACCTCTACCAAACCTGGGCTCCACTGTTGTGCAAATGCTGGCAGATGTCGGACTCCACAAGCCTAAGAGTACTTCATGCCTTCATTATTAATTATTTCTAAAAGGATTAAAGGTGTTGAGAGAAACAGAGTCAGAGACAGAGAGAGAGACAGAAAGAGAGAGAAATTCAGGCAGTAATTCCAAGAGGGAAAATAACCATTAAAAGAAAAATAAAAGGATAATTCCTCATAATTAAAGGAAAGGCATTATGGCAGACACTGGTAAATGGCTAATTTATTCCCAACCTCCCTCTTCCCTGACCACCTTCTACTGTGGTGGTTAAAAAGCTAAATGTTTGCCTTCTCAGACTCCCTTGCTGCTAGGAATGGCTACATCACATAGTTCTGGAATGAGACATAAGCAGAAGTCTACCAAGAACTTCTAGGAAAGTTACTGCTCTCTTGGCAAAAGGAACAGAAGAAACCATCACTGCTCCTTTTCCTTCTTCCTGCTTTGGACACAGACTTGATGTCTGGCGCTGTAGTAACCATCTTGGGGTCAAGACTTTAAAAACAAGAGAAACATCAAGAGAATCACTAAGATGCCAGCCTAAATGTTGTTGAGCCACTCATCAATACCAAGAATTTCTACCTCCAGACCTCTTGTTATAGACTTTAAAAAACAAACAAACGTGTCCTATAGGCTAAGTTCTCTTGTAGCCAGATACTATGCTAAGCACTATCCTTAAAACAACCCACTTTACAGATGAGAAACCCTGTTCAGAGCAACCTACTAATTGTGTTGAAATATGAACCTAGATGGTCTGAGTCCAAAGCCTAGAGTGTTTTCATCACACTAACCTGATTATATTCTCTTGTTTCCTAGCTAAGCCATGAACTTAGAAATATCCCAAGTTCATTGGGAACATGCAAGTTGTCTTCCAAGGTCAGAGCCACCAGATACCCTAGCCCTGGTCACTATCCAATTCCTGCTGATGGCCCTGCTCACTGGCCTCGCCATCCAGAGGCTTCAAACCATCGGGTCACAAATCTGGGTCAGGCATCATGCAATGAGCCCTGCTCTTCCACCAGCCAGGGGAGCACACTCACAAAACACAGCAGGCCAGGTACCTGGGGCCTCACTGAGAAAAAGGTTCCATCCTCTCTTTCCCAGCATGCCTGGTTGATGGGGCCTCTGGCTCTCTCCAGATCTCAGTGGAATCTATAGAAAAGTCTGCAGCTGGAACATCTTCACCCTGCTTGTCTGAATCAGGACAAGGAAAACTGCTGTGACCCAGAGCAGATGCCACAGCTGAACTGCCACAGCCATGGGAAAAGACCTAATTGCAGAGATTTCTGTTTTACAACTACAACTACACAGGCCCCCACGATAGCCTTGTTGCTGACGTTTGCTGCCTCTGCCAGGTGAAGAGGGACAGTTAAAGATGAAAAGCAGGACTGCTGATTGCAAAAAAGCGCTGACTCGGAGAACCCCATGGCTACTGATAATATTCCTGACCTGTAGTGTTGCAAATGCTATCACAGCTAATCCATGCTTCTCTCTCATAAGAAGGTCAAACTTGAGGCAACAAGCTGACAAAAGAAGCTCAGGAATGAAAGGACTGTCTTTGCCACAAACTGCCTTTCCTAAAGCAGAGGTGTCCTCTTGGTCCAGTGTGAGTTTTCAGTTCTATGTTCTGCATTAAAGAGTGACAACTGTCTCTATTCCTGACTTAATTGTGGCATTATACACGATATTCACTGTATGGTTTTGGTCCCTTATAAAAATGCTGTCATACTGAAAATTATTTTTGGTAATATAACCCTAAAATAAACATTTTTATGGATTAAAATATATCAGGAAAAAAGAGCAAACATTTAGTTGGCAGTTGCAATACTAAGCATTTTTCATACATTATGTCTTTAATCCTCAAAATTATGATGATCCCATTCATTACACAAGTGAGGAAAGTGAAGCTTAGACAAGTAAATTACCCAACACGATACAGCTAGTCAATAGCAGAATCTAAACCCATACATAGGGCTGCCTGGCACCAGTTTATGATTTTCACTATACTGCCTCTAAGAAATAAGCATAGAAAGAAATGCCTCAATATTACTCAAAGAGATAACTTTGGATATTTAAATGTATCAATCAGTCAGTGGATTCCGCCCCCAGATGAGTCACTGGGCGATCTTATATGCCAGAATCATGTTCTGAGTTGAGGCATTAGAGTTTTGGTGTAAGACTATAGGAATCCACCCCACCCACCCCATCATCCATTCCAGACCTTAATGCATGCCGGCCTTGGGCCTTCTGTGACATAGGGCCATAGCAGCAGTTGCCAGAAACCCAGAGACAGTTTTCCATGCTGCCTTTTGTTGTGCACTATCCTAGGCTCACTGTGGGAAGCTATGACACTTCACCTGCAGGAGGCTGGCTAGACACTCCCACCAGGGTCAAGACAGTGGTGCCTAGACTGGGGATGTGGGGAGCCTCACAGGACAAAGCAGGAGGACTTGGATAATTTCAACCTCAGCATGTATTATGTTCCGGTCTCTGTTCTAAGCATTAGCAATACAGGCAGAAATTTTTTAAATGAGAACCCCGTATTTACGGAGCTTTCAGTGACTATCTGAGCAATGAGCAATGACCAATGTGAAGGAAAGACCAGAGAATTCCCCAGAATGTTCTGCATTGTGTAAGATGCCCCCACCTAGGATATAACTCTGAGATGGGGAGAGGTATCCTAATAATGGAAATTGCATTTCTCTCAAACTCAGTAGTATGAGGAGTTTGAGGCAGACTAAATAAGATTTAGAGAAAGTAAAGAAATGTGACTTTTTTTACATCCCATATGGTAGAGTAAAATTCATACCAACTACACATTCTCTCTGTGATACAACTAAGATGACTTTGTTGCTTTTTTCATAACAGATGTAAAAGGAGAGAGTGACTTGCCATCTTATTCCTCTGTGATATGTGCTGAGGACATCTACTCTCACTACCCCATGCTTCCAAGAAAGGTCTAACTATAATTTAGGGTTTGGTCTATACCTCCAGTTTCAGTAATTAAAGTCATGTCACCCTGGGCTAAGGGAATAAAAAAGAATAGTATTCTAGTAATGGCAACTTTTCAGGGTTGTGCCTAGGCTCAGAAAATTTCTAGCCTTTGATTCATATTAGCCTCTCTTTATTCCCAATCAAATGCTTAATGGAAATCAATGTATTAAAATTAGATCCGTAAGAGCTAAGAGTAAAAGACAAATCTGTCAGAGAACAAATAACCTCAGCACTGTTCATGAGCCCTGAAAACCAAGACTCTCTTAAGGTTGGATCTTGGTGGAACATCCAACAAGAATATTGGAAGAACATCATGGTGACAGCTATGTCAGTAGTTATTTCTTTTTCCTTCCTCAAAATCTTTTCAGCTCTGTTCTTTACAACCTCAAAGAAATGTACTCCCTTGGGAAAGATCAAATTTCACCCAACAGCAAAAGAAGTAACATCTATGAGATGCCACCCTCCTCCCGCTCAATAATCCTCAGCTCATTCTAGTCCTGGGTGAGGCTTAAGGGATGACTGAGACTTGAGCGTAATGTTAATCAAGTTCAAGAGGCTGGGCCCTCCCAGCAAGACCTCCCAACAAAATCTAGAAATGCAAATGAATTTGCCCCTTACCTGAAAGAATGGCAAATTGTCTGTGAAGTTGTTCAATTATATCCACTGCCAACAAGGGCCTGATTTCCTGCTGCATAATTTCATCTGCACAAATGAAACACAAATTAGGTTAAATCCTTGCAAATTATAAAGAGAATTTAAAGGAAGAAAGGGAAGTTCCACTACTAGGGAAGTCTGGAACTTACCAAGATATGGTTATGGGCACATTATTCTCTTGAGAACTCAATTCCTGAAGCAGGGATGGATCTGGGTTTTGTGTGGTTTGACACTTATACACATGAGCACGGGACATTTCTAGTGCCTCTCCCAAGGTTCTGGGAGGGGTCAGTGCAAGGAAGAGGCCCTGAAGCTTAAGCTTCAGTAGCTTCACAGTAAACCTGCTGGGATGGTCTCATTACCAAGGGAAGTGCTTAGGGATCTGCCCATTCCTTTGGGTCTGCAGAAGGACATTTTAAACACAAACAATGTAAGTTACCAGAGTTCGTCTCAAACTGGGTCAGAAAATCAATCTGGGGCTTATGAAGGTTCTTTTGTTTTTATTCCTTCCCTCACTTTCTTCCTTTTTGTCTTTCTCTTAGTCACCTCCATTCCTTTTTTTCCCCTTCCAGAATACTTCAAGGAGCCTCTTCCCACTGCCAAACATGTTTAACGAAGCACACTCCATTTTGCTAAATAAAGATGCTCCTTACTGAATAAAAGGTTACAGGTTCCCAAAGCAAAAATTCAAACCTTTCAAGCACAAACCTACAAATGTCCTCTAACCACAACGAGTGATTTATAAGCACTAAGATTTGCATTCTATCCATTTGGGGAAAGGGTACTAGAGAGAGGGGAAGAAGACTGAGTGGCATCTCTTAGCCTGGGCTGGAAAGGGGAAGGCATTTTCATGCTCTCTCTGCCTACAGTATTATTATCCTCATTTAACGATTTGCCAAGGAACCTCAAAAAATGAACTAGTTATTGTTTCTACAGCAGTTAAACATCAGGTTGGATTAAGGCACAAACCAAATAGCCTTGTATGCTGATGTGAAACAGGTATCACCTATTGTTTTGGCATGGAGCCAGGTTAATGTGACATTCTAATATTGATCAATCAGAAAGTAATATTTGGGAAGCTCCTCCCAGAGCCTTGGTTTCCACTTCTTAGCTTTGGTGTAAAGGTTGCAGGAGACGATGCATACGGAGATGTACATAGTAGGTGCTAAGTAAACGCTAGTTACATTCATCACTCTGGAAAGACCTTGCCTATATTTGCTTTCTGAAAGTCTCCTAAGGGGGGGGGGGGGGCAAGTGCCACTCAAACCCCAAGCCGCTTTTCAGTGAATTCTACCACTTTTTCTGGAGGAAAGGACTTTCCACTGTGAATTCACTACAAATTCAAAGACCCCCGAATCACTGCTACAGGTGTTGCCTCTTACAACCTGCCTGTATACAATGATGACACTGTAGTTATATTTTACGAAAAAAGAAGGGCCTTCTCTGTTAGATACACAAAGTAAAGCCTCTAACAGTAAAAAGATATGAAGTCTGAGATCTGCTTAAAAATATTCCAGAATCCCCTTCTGCCAAAAACATACAGGGAGCAGGAAATGGCGGGCGGGGGTTGGGGGAGATGAAACCAGATTGACAAAATGCGGATAATTGTTGAAACTCGTTGATGGGTCCTTGGTAGTTCATTATAAAATTCTTTTGCATATGTTTCAAATTTTCCATAATAAAATTTAAATTACAAATGGATAAGAAAATAGAAAGTTTAAGCATAAACAGGAGTTACGTAACTGAAGAGTTTTTCAGAACACAATCTCCCAGTGGTCTGGGAAAGTGGCATACTCAAAAATACAGCTGGTTTATTATTTTTCCATACTCAAAATACAGCTGGTTTATTAAGGGACAATGACCCCAAAGAAAAACCAATATCATAAGATGCAATTTATTGTCATTGTACCTCAATATCTGAGATGTGCTTTAAAGTAAACATTTTAAATTAAAGAGGTAAGATCTGAAAGAAACAACAGAAGTGAGTTAAGCTAACCATCCCCCTCCACGGTCCCATCTTTTTTTTTTTTTTTTTTTTATAAATTTATTTATTTATTTATTTTAGCTGTGTTGGGTCTTCGTTTCTGTGCGAGGGCCTTCTCCAACTGCGGCAAGCGGGGGCCACTCCCCATCGCGGTGCGCGGGCCTCTCACCATCGCGGCCTCTCCCGCTGCGGAGCACCGGCTCCAGACGCGCAGGCTCAGCAGTTGTGGCTCACGGATCCAGCTGCTCCGCGGCATGTGGGATCCTCCCAGACCAGTGCTCGAACCCGTGTCCCCTGCATTGGCAGGCAGACTCTCAACCACTGCGCCACCAGGGAAGCCCCCCCCATCTTATTTTTTAAATGAAGAAACGGAGAGATTGTGACCTTGCCTGTGGTCACACAATAATTTAAGTGTGGAGCCTGGGTCAGCCCTGGATCACTTGACTCTAAGAGGGCAAACGTGATGGAGTTTCTAGACCCCTGGCCTTGAGGAGCGTTGGCTTCTACCACCCAAGACGTTGACTAGTGTCTCTCATCTTGGGAATCTGTGGAGGATTGTCCAGCCTTCCAACAGAGACATTTTCACCTGCCTCCTGTGGTTACCAAAGGAACAGAACTAAAATCTACGATTCGTTTTTCCAAGAATAGAAATGAGCTGGTTTGCCTTTGGCCCAGATTTTGCTGAGACAGCCTGGCCCCCAGCCAGGGAGTGACATGGTTATCCTTGAAGACTTCCCAGTGAAGGAACCTCATGACCCAACCTGTCCGGCTGCAACAGAGCATGAGGGTTTCTCAGACTCAGCACTGACCCAGTGCATGGAGATGACCTCAGACACACCCAGCTTTTAGTGATGCCTGACACCTGTGGGCCATGCGCAGTTCAGCCTCAGTTATGCTCTGTACCAGAGGAAACACACAGACCAGCCCTTGCTGCTGGCAGGCCCTGCTACCCACTCCTGTTGAGATGGGGTAGGGAGGGGAGTGTAGGAGCTCTCCAGTCTAAAGGAACACCTCCCCCTGCAGTGGGAAGGAAGCTGCCTCAGCCCTACATGCCAAGAGCTGTTTCTGCCAATTTCTAGCTGGGCAACCACAGCAAGAACATGCTGAGCCTCAGCACCCACACGTGTAAAAGGGCTTTTCCTTCTCCAGGAACAGTTGGGCATGGCCAGTGATGACCCACTGAGGTGGTGGTACCTGCTGCACCCTGCAGGTCCCTCGGTCCTGTGTGGAGGCTTCCTGCTTCCTATTTTTGATGCGTGTAGATTAGGGAGAAACTTGTCTCTTTGTAACCCACACAAGGCAAAGCGAAGCAGTATTTGAATTTCAACACAATTTCTATCCTTGGCAAAGTTACAAATAGATCTGGGAAAAACTTGTCCCTTTTCTATCTCTGTAATTATATGTTACCCTGGACCCACAGTTCTAAAACTGCAGGAAGTATCCACAAAGGTCTCCTAGGTGATGGAGTACAGCCCAGCACATCCCATTGGAATTCAGTCGTAGGCAGCAAGAAACACCTCTGTGTTGTCCACCCCCCAAACCCCACACCCCCATCTGAGAGAAATGCGGGCTCTGGGGCAGGATCCTTCCTACTAATTGCATCCTCCTCCTCAGGGCAGAGGGCAGGAAACAGGCTGATAAAAGCTGATGCAGTCTAACTGTTGCAACTAGTAAGGAATAAAGGGCAGTGAAACCCTTAGCCTCTGCTCTTGCTGTTCTGAAATTTCAGTCACACTGGGATTTAAAAGACTCAAGTATGGTCTGAGGGAAAAGGAACCAAAATACTTACTAACTAACTAACTAAATAAATAAATAAACAAACAAACTACTTAATTAATAAGTTAAGGGGTAAAAGTATGATCTGACCCAAGAGGGAAGGCAGACCCAAGTCTGACAGATCCTGCTTCATTACTATTGAATACTTTGCCCAGGGAATCTGGTGGGCAGAAAGGATGGAAGGGTCGGTTGTTAGCTGAACTAGGAATGGGACCAGGATCTCCACTCAGCCACTGTTCGTGACACTAATGAGAGCACCAGCTGTGAGCCAGTCCTCAGAAGACACTTTACAGATAACTTGTTTAATTAGTTAGACAATGTAAAGGAATGCACCCTAGCACTAAAATGAACCTCCTCCAGCCCACCCTGCCCTCCCACTCCCACAACTAGAACAGATGTGACTGCTGAGAAAACACGTGTGGACCAGAGGCTCTGAGGAATCAGTTGCTGGGGTGGTTCAAAAAGGCACCCTGGGGTCATGCTGTGTTTCACTTCTCTTTCTTATTGGCCAGGTTAGAAAGAACACAAACCCATTTTCCTTCTTCTACTGCATCCTATGCTACAGCGATGCCTAACCTGAACCAGAAGACTTAGTATTGAAGTTTGTCCATAAATTAACATTGAGTAAGAGGCACTTGAAAAGCAGATGGAATAATTTTTTAAGGAGAAATTTAGAAGATTTTAAAAACCAAGAACACTAAAAAATGTCCAGCTGGGCTTCCCTGGTGGTGCAGTGGATAGGAGTCTGCCTGCCGGTGCAGGGGGACATGGGTTCGATCCCTGGTCCGGGAGGATCCCACATGCCGCGGAGCAGCTAGGCCTGTGCGCCACAACTGCCGAGCCTGTGCTCTAGAGCCCACGAGCCACAACTACTGAAGCCCGCGTGCCTAGAGCCTGCGCTCCGCAACAAGAGAAGCCACCGCGATGAGAAGTCCGCGCACTGCAGCAAAGAGTAGCCCCCGCTCACCGCAACTAGAGAAAGCCCGCGGGCAGCAATGAACACACAATGCAGCCAAAAATAAATATAAACAAATACATAATCTTGTCTTTAAAAAAGTCCAACTTCCTGGTAGTCAAATAATGTAATTAAAACAGCAATAGAATTTCTCATTTCATCCATAAAATAACACACAACACTGGGGTTCTGTTGGAAAACTAGTACTTCTGCATAACCTTGGGGAGTGAAGCTGGTAGTGTCCTTTCAGAAAGTAGTTTCACAATATTTTACCCAGTGATTATTGTGTAGATTACATACTAACTCCCCCTTTATACATCGTCTTATTTAATCCTCAAAACAACTCTAACAGCAATATGGAACTAGATTTGCAATAGCTGGTCCAAGGTCAAGCAGAACCAGAATTTGAACCCAGCTCATTCTAAACTCCAAAGCCCAACATGGTAACCATTACAATACAGAGCTTCAATACATAGTCATCAAAATCTTCATAACCTTTTACCCATTCATCCTATATCTGGAAATGTATCCTGAGAAAATAACAAAATAAAAACTTTACACATAAAAATGTAGACTGGAATATTATTTATAAGAGTAAATTTAGGGGCTTCCCTGGTGGCGCAGTGGTTGAGAATCTGCCTGCCAATGCAGGGGACACAGGCTCGAGCCGTGGTCTGGGAGGATCCCACATGCCGCGGAGCAACTAGGCCCGTGAACCACAACTACTGAGCCTGTGCGTCTGGAGCCTGTGCTCCGCAACAAGAGAGGCCGCGATAGTGAGAGGCCCGCGCACCGCGATGAAGAGTGGCCCCCACTTGCCACAACTAGAGAAAGCCCTCGCACAGAAACTAAGACCCAACACAGCCATAAAAATAAATTTTAAAAAAATAATAATAAATTTAAGAATCCCTTCTACTAAAAAAAAAAAAAGAGTAAATTTATAAGAAAAAATGGAAGCAATCATGATATAATTATGGATACCATGTCATAGAAAAAGATTTAAGATGTAATTTCAAGAACATAAAAATCGCATGTATGGTGAGATTGAAGCCAGGTTCAAAAAGAAAGAGGAAAGCATGTGGTGTGTGTGTGCACATGGGTACAGGCATATGAGAAAGGAACACAAGAAACAGTTGTTTTAGAGTGATGGAATCCTATTTGGTTACTCCCTTTAGTTTACATAGAGAAAAGTATGCTCTGGTAGTGTTTATTTTTTACGCTAATAGGACTTTATTGAAGTATAATTTACATGTAGTACAATGCACAAATATTAAATGTACAGTTTGATGAATTTTGACAAACACATACACTAATGTAACCACTAAACAGATCAAGATATGAAACATTTCCATCACCCCAGGAGGTTTCCTTGTGACCCATGCCCAGGCCCTGTAACCCTCCCTCCCATAAACATATGTGTTAAAGACCACATGGGTGCCTCTGTCCTCATGACCCAGAACTCAGGGCTGGCAGAACACACAGTACCCTGAACAGCTACTCTCTTAACACCATTGGGGCTCCAGGGAAAGACTTCTCCACATCTCTTGGTCTATATCCTCAAAAGAAAAGGCGAACTGCATCCAAATGCTATGATGGCTTGTGGGCTGTGCCACTGCTGATATCACGGACAGACACTGCTTCAGAGTGCTGGGAGGATTTGAGCAGCGGAAGTGCTTAAGTAAGAGAAAAGCAAATCAATTAACTTGTCAAATTCTTCCTCTCACATGGCATGAATGCTGTAGATTCTTTTTTTTTAATTTATTTTTTACATCTTTATTGGATTATAATTGCTTTACAATGTTGTGTTAGTTTCTGCTGCACAACAAAGTGAATCAGCTATATGTATACCTATACCCCTCCCTCTTGAGCCTCCCTCCCACCCTCCCCATGTAGATTCTTATATAATGAAATATGTCCAGTACTACTGAGCATCAACAGTCTCACTTTTTTTCTTCCAATTCATGATGCAAACATTTTCAAAATTTGAACTCCTTGAACACAATTGCATTTTACTTAGATCACATTTACTTTAGATCACTGCTCTCAATGGAGCTCAAATTATGCGAAAATCTCAATTATAACAACATAGTGCATTTGCTGACATGAGAAAACAAATTTTATGGGTTAACTAATGCCTTATGGGTTACGGATATTTTTATTACTCATCCAAATTTCAATGGCCCATCAACACAACACTCAGATGCATGCGATAATTCAATTTATTCATCTTTGCTATTTTCTGATTTTTAGTCATATAAAAACCATACCTTTATATACTTTAAATCTTGTTCTTATGGGGGTATGTTTGTCGAGTTAAAAGAATAGTACTTTTTATTTAAATGCCGCATATGGGCCTCTATTTGTACTCTTGCCCCAGGCTCTGCAAATGCCTGTTTAAAATTGCTTTGAGAAGTGATGAGATGTTATTAGGCATAAGGATTTCTGGTTTTGAATGCTTATCCAAATCCCTTTTCTTTTTTTATTACAAAAAAAATGTTTAAGCTTATTAATTTCTGTTGACATCTCACGTGTGCCCTTGCATGAGACAAGCACTGCACCAAGGTGGAAGTCTCCAGGAGAGGCAAACCAGCTCTGCCGCCTGGGGCATACTGAATAAAAAGCAATCAAAGCCCTGCAGGAAATTAAGAAACTGTGAAAATACCTAATCCCTCCCTCTGTTAAGGCTCTCAAATTTTAGCACTAGGTTTCAAAGTGACCCCACCTGCATTTTAATCAATACAGCCCCAGAGCAGTGCTCTCAAATTACAATGATATATAAATCACCTGTGCTTTAAAATGCAGATTCTGATTTAGCAGGCCTGGGGTGGGGCCAGAGATTCTGCATTTCTAACAAACTCTCTTGATGCTGCTAATTCAACAGAGAAGCAAGCACATATTGAGGTTCCAAGACTTTAGGCCATTCTTGTTCCTTTCCCTTTGCTTACGAAAATGCAGCTCAGAGGAAAAAAAAAAAGTTTTTAAGTTGTTCCCTAGTGCTTCTCCTATCATTCAATAAAAATAATCATCTGTATGTATGCAAAGTATATTTGAAACTGAGGCCTAGATGGTGTAAACTTTTGGCCTACATTTCCTGCTGTGTTGATTTTAGGATCAGCACTCTGGGAAACAAGCCAACCCCACCTTTAGCACTTGTTTTACCTCTCCTTCCAGCACCCCCAAGCCCTACCCCAGTGCTCAGTGTGGGCCCCTTAATGCAGCGGTCCCCAACCTTTTTGGCACCAGGGACTGGTTTTGTGGCGGCGGGGGAGGAGGTGAGTGGGGGGTGGGTAGTGATGGTTCAGGCGGTAAGGTGAGCGATGGAGATCAGCAGATAAAGCTTCACTTGCTTGCCTGCCGCTCACCTCCTGCTCTGCGGCCCAGTTCCTAACAGGCCTCGGACCGGTCCCGGTCTACAGCCCAGAGGTTGGGGAGCCCTGCCTTAATGCCTATCCTCTCCTCATTCTAGGACCACTCCCAGCCCGGGATTCAGTCAAGTCAGAAGCAGTGTCTTTGGTAAAACAACAAAATATGGTCTAATGTGATGAGATGAGAAGACTAGTTATGACTAATGCTCATCTGACATGGCATTCTTCCAAAAGTTTCTGCACTTTCATTTCTTTCTAAAGCTCTTAGAGGAAAAAATATCTTAACAAAGGAATCAAAGTGGTAGGATCTTAGACATTTTAGCAATATGATGGATAACACAATTTTATTTTTGCTTAAGAAAAAGCCCTGGAGGCTCTGGCTAAACATTCCTGCCTTCCTCTCTCAGTGTATTCATTCATTCAGGTACTATGGAAGCAGAATGAAAGAAACTGGACTTGCATCCCAGCTCTGCCACTAACCAGTCCCTCCACCTTCAGGTTCTCCCTCTGTAAAATGGGAGTGGATAATAATTAATAATATCTCCTCCTAGAGGGCTGTTGTGAGGATTAATACTACCATTTATTGAGCACTTTCTACCTACTGGGCACTGTGCTACATGATGATGAAATAAAAATCATATTGTAAGGCAAGACAAGAAAAATTTAAACATAAAATTTTTCTCTGCCCTTTGGCCTCCTCCCTCCCTTCTAGTGTGCACTACGCATTAACCAGACCTCCCCAATAGCAGAAATACCTGCTCAACCATAAAGATCAGTTTTTTTTTCTTCTGGTGCTAGCCATATAGCTCCTTAGAAGATAACATTCCTTTCTCAGTCCCGTAAGGGGTCACGATGACCCACCACTCACCTTGTCTGTGCAGACATCTTTGGTGAACTTTATGTAAAATGCCAATATATCATTTCCCTTAAAGATAGCAATTGGTGCAGAACAGACTAGTCAGACCACCTGCAGAGATACTGGGCTGCACCTAATGGAAGTTCTTAGCTTAAATACTTATTAATGACCTTATTAATATTACTATCTATATTACTTGTATTCTGCCTATTTTATAAGATTATTGTTTCTTGCATTACCAAATGTGTGACTAGGCGACTTGAAATGACTGACCAAATATATAGTTCTATAAGATCAATGATTATACTAGTGTAACTCTAGATATGGGGAGAAGCAATAAGAGGGAACCATAACAGACTAGTAAGACAGCGGGTCCAGAGGATTTTGGCTATTGTTAGGAGGACCTAGTCCAGTAATGGCGCATTGAGTGGCCTATCCAAAAAATCCACGCCTGATCTAAGAATGAGCATTCTTAGTGTCGTGGGACAAATTGGTCACGAAATGCCTCCCAAACTTTGGTTGGAATTAAGACTGAAAGGGAAGGGACTGTAAAATAAAGACTATTGTCCACCATCCAGTTCTGCAAGAATCAAGTCATTAGCCACTACTGTCACTGACCAACAATACACTCTGAAAGGAATTCAAGGCTAAGATCAGGATGAGGCACTTTGTGCTCTGGGAAAACCGACAGAACTGGCCCTCAGCTAGTTAAATATTTCCAGAAGAAAATTTTATGAATCTGGTTCTTTCATCTTCCCTTAGAAAAGCACGAAAACCATTAACTCAGAGATCTGTTCCTCGTAAACAAGTAACCTTCTACCAAGATGACTGCTTGACTGCATGTACCCCTTGATCAAAATCACGTGTACACTAGCCTTGCCCCCTCCTTACCTCTTCAGAACAGTTCTCAGAGCTCTCTGAGAGACTGTCTCCTGGGTTATAAGCCCTAGGTTGGCATGAATACAAATTTCCATTTCTTTCTTAGATTGACTATTAATTTTTTCTTTGACAATGCTTTACATACATTATCTAATTTAATTAAAATAATGTATGAGAGCAATTTGTATATAATAGATCCAACAGAAGCCAATTAAATTTATCATCCAGTTCTTTGAGCCATGATCTCAAGGATACCACAATAGATTTTTCTCGAACACCTGCATTACTGCCACCCACTGGTGATTTGCTTTGAAATGCTGCTCATAAATTCCCCACTGATGTCATGTGACCTCTTTCTCTTTCACTATGAACTAAGTTTGATAGAACTTGTTATGAGCTTGGAAGAACTCAGGAGCAGAAGGGAGATTAGAATTAGACTGAAATATAAATAGGGATGTAGTATATGATAAAAGTGGCATTTCCCATGGGGCCAGAGGGAGATTACAGATTCCCTCACTATCTGATAGTAGAGTATTCCTAGAAACCTTTTGTAAGCCAAAAGGGCGTAAAGCAAAGAGGCAATTACCTCAGTACACATCTTGCTAATAGATGCACGAAATAAGTCGAGATAAAGCATAGATGCTCACTGACACAGTTCAAAGCTATAGCAGCTTGATGCAGAGATGCTGAGTCTAGTTCCAGGGGAAGGAGCTTGGTGGTACCACTCTGCGTGTGCACTGCCTCTATAATGGCTCACTACTAAACAAATGTTGAACACTTTTCGCTTTTCTCCTAAAAGTGAAAATCCTCTTTGGCGTTCTTTTGGTTAGCAAAAACAGGTACTAACGTAGGTCTTTCATAAAAGCAAAATGGCCAAAGCAAACTTTTGAAAAGCAGGGGATACCTGTACTCAGCAAATAGTGCTGAGTGACAAATAGAACTTGGCCATAACGGGACATCAAGTATAGTGATTAAGAGCATGACCTCTGGTGTCACAATGCCTGAGTTCAAACCCTGGCTCTGCCACTTACAGCAGAATAATCTCAAGCAAGTCAATGAACTTCCCTGTGCCTCAGTTTTCCTGATTTGAAAATGAGGGAAATTATAATATATCCACCTAGTATGGTTGTTGTAAGAACTGAGTTAATGTTAGAAAACTTAAGAAAAATTCCCAGTATATAGTAGGTGCATGTACAGGTATTTTATTATTGTCAACAATGTTAAGTTGTATCCAAATTTCACTTCTTGCATCAAAATAAACTCCAGCCACATTAAATAATGAAACGACAGAATTACTAAAAGAAAATATGGGAGAACATTTTTATAATCCTGGAATTGGAACAGCCTTTCAAAGTATGACAAATCCCAATAAGAGTGATAGATTTACTAGTTTGAAAACTACTTTGGCAAGGTAAACACACCTTTAACAAACTCAAAAGAAATGTAACCAACTGGAAAATTTACAGCACATGTGGCTGATAAAAGGCTTATCTCCCTAGAATATAGAGAGCTCTTACAAATTAATAAACTTAACAAGAAATAAGTAAGTATAGTGGGCTGGATGGTCCTCCTGCCTTCCAAAAAAAAAAAAAAAAGAAAAAGATACAGCCATGTCCTAATCCCCAGTACCTGTGAACATGAACTTATTTGGAAAAACGGGTCTTTGAAGACGTGATTAAGGCTCTTGAGAGGAAGAGCCTATTCTGAATTATCCCAGTGAGCCCTGAATGCAATCATATAAGAGAGAGGGAAACAGAGGACACCTTATGAAGATGGAGGCAGAGGTTGGAAGGATGCAGCCACAAACCAAGAAACACCTGGAGCCATCAGAGGCTGGAAGAGACCAGAAACTGAATTTCCCCTAGAGCCTCTAGAGGAGGGGGGCAGGTACTTTAGTTTTGGATTTCTGGCCTCTAGAACTATGAGAAAATAAATCTCTGTTTTTTTAAGCCATCAAGTTTGTGGTGATTTGTTACAGCGACCGTAGGAAACATACGTCAGCCACAGACTGAGAACAGACAATTCACAGAAGAAATACAGCCAGTGAATATATATATATATAATGTTTAACCTCACTAATAAATTAATGTAAATTAAAACAGAATGAGTGCTTTTCTGCCTGATAGACTGGCAATTTTTTTAAAGATAAATAACACAGCGTTGGTAAGACTGTAGGCAAATTCTCTACAGGTAAAAGTATATAAATAGGTACTTTTTAAAAAACGTTGATCAATTTGGAAATATCTGTCAAAATGTTAAATATGCGGTCTTCTGGCCAAGAAATTCCATGTCTAGGAATTTAACCTAAGGAAACAGTAACACAAGGGCAAGATAAGTGAGTACTAAGATGTTTATTACAGTATTGTTCCTCTAGGGCAAATGTCCATTAATAGGGGATTGGTTAAATAAAAGATGAAATAGCCATACAACAGAATACTAGGGAGCCATTAAATATAGTCAGACAGATCTATATGTACTGACCAGAAAAAAGTTCAAAATGTATTAAGTTTAAAAAAATAAAGCAAGATACAGAACAGAATGTTATCATTTATGTTAAGTTTATATATATACATACATATGAAGGGACTTATATATTTGAATGTATTTGCGATGAGATACTGAGGCAGAGATGGCTAGCTGCCCACTCAAAATTCACAGTTCCTCTTGCATACAGTAGCACTATCATTGGAAGGTGGTTGCCTGGCCAGAAACTCCATCTCCCACTCACCTGCCCTACCTCCAGTTACCGCCATGTAGCTAGTGAATGCCAAAGGGAGATGAGCAAAAATGATGAGTTGGGGTATTTCAGAAATAGGTGTGTCTTCACCACTGTGTCTTTTCCCTCCTGCAGGCTGCAGGGTGACAACTCTGAGCCAGAGGATGACAGACCCACAAGATAGAAGCAGGCAGGGTCCCTGAAACACTCTGAGGGAAAACGGTCACCCGACCAGGGACACTGTATTGGAGTGTATTAATCCAGTGAAATTTAGGGGTTGTTACAGCAGTTGGTGTTACCCTAACTTACAGGCATGCATTCATTTTCTAATATTTTAAGTACATTTTATTCTTCTTTTAAAAAGAAAAAATGGGGGAGATAGCCAGTGAAAAAAACAAACCCTCAACTTCTGACTCTCCCTGAACCCCCAACAATTAAATAATACATGAATCTTGATTAGCATATACTTTAATCAGTGTGCCATCTCTTGAGTTTCATTCCCTTAGCCCCAAGAAATCAGTATTATACCAAGAAGTTGACTGATAGCATTCCATGAATGTAAGATTGCAGTAATGTCAGAAAGGCCATTTAGATACTCATAAAACTTGCATTAAGAGACTCAAACTTTTGTTGTTGTATCGAGTCACAGAATAAAATGACTGACAGCCAAAGTATGTAGGCAAACATTTCACAACCTTTTATAGTGGGAAAATAAGAAAAGCAACAATAGTATATGTAATGCTATAAGTTTAGGATTCAGAAATCTTCATATTCATCTTTCCTATTACTTCCTCTCCTCACGATCAACAAGACTGTAAACCTCTTATGATTTAACTTTAGTAAAAGTAGGGCAATCATTTACACCTGAATTCAAACTTTGTAAGGATTTGTGTGCATGCTCAGGTGAGCACCTACGTGTTTTAAGAATGGGAAGCAAAATCTGATTAACAAGCTGTTCTTTCTTAAGTAGCAAATATATAGTAGCCCTTGCATGAATTGTGTCTCAACCAGAAAGTATACTGGAACAAGGAAGAATTTGTTTTAAAAGCATACTTCTCCATTCAATAATTCCCCTCCCTTGAAGAAATAGGTTCTAAGTATAGATAAAGAGTAATGAGAGAGACAAAGACATTTGCTTTAATCACCTTTCCTAGTCTGTGATCTAAGGGGAATAAATGTATTATAAACATTTTCAAGGAAAAAAAAAGGCCGGGGGTTGGGGGATGGGGAGGAATATATCAATAAGCCCATGCATGAAAGCAGCAGTCTTAGAAACAAGTAGCTGCTTCAGCTCTTAGAGCATCTGTCTTATTGTGTTCCAAATACATGTAAGGCATACTTAGAAATGTTGTTCCTTCTCACCCAGCCCACTGAAGGGAAGCGGTTTTCTTTTTTATTCCTAAACCACCAGTCTGTTATCAGCTGATGTGTCTAACATGAAGTCTCAGCATTTCAGATTTAATGCTCTTCTTCAGACTTAACATTTTTCTTCAGGAATATGAATTTTATAATCTGGATTCTCATTTTCATTTTACAAAAGCAATTATATTGGTTATTTTTAAAAAATAAGAAATACAACTAAATAAAAATAAGAAAAGTAAAACTCCTTACCATTCCTTCACCCCAAATTAAATAGTTATCTTACGGGTGTATAATAGTCAGTATGTATATATGTATGTATAGACATACATGCTTTTAAAATGGGTTCATACTTACACATTCCATCCTATAACCCGATTTTTTCAAAATATTTGGTTATCTCTTTTTAATATGAATTTTCAATAAATGACTACCTACAATAATGTTAATAGCTGATTAATGCTTTAAATTTAAAAAGTCCTTTTTAAACTCCTTAGCAAACTTGAGACAGTATTGCAAAGTAATTTTTTTAATGTAAAATTGGTTAGTTAAACCATTATTCCTCTGAGAATGAGGATGAATAACAAAACATACATAAGAGAAAGGCATCATTGCTCTCACAGTACCTTTTTTTGCCATATATTCTAGCCTGATGCAACTTCCTAGGAAATGGTGGTAAGCCCTCATCTCTGCCTCTGTGATCCGCACGGAGGTGCAAGGTAAGTATCTAGGGTCTTGCTGCCCACACCTCGTACACCAGGAGGCCATTGGATTCCAGGAATGGTGCCACTGCTCTCTCCTCGTTCCTCTCTCATCACTGCACCTACATAAATATGTTTAATCCTTTCTCCTGGCTAATCTCTCTGAAGTTCACTCAAGGGCATGTCATTGCTGAGAGTTTATCCTTTGGATTAATGAGTGTTCACAGGATTACAGGCCCAAAAGATTACCAGATCTCCTCATTGGGAAACTGGGGAATGAGGAAGTCAGATAGAGAGGGAAATCCTAAAGTTCATGAGAATCAGAATGTTGTTTCTTTTTCAGAGGAATCACATCATAAGATATACATCAGGCCACTGGATATTTAAAATAAGATAATAGACAAGGATAAAAATTTTAAAAGATGCTCTTAAGAAAATGTATTCCAGAACAGTCAGCTCTACCCACCACCAGAACCTCCCATCAAGCCTCTTAGATAGCCTTAACCACCAGAGGGCAGACAGCAGAAGCAAGAAAAACTACAATCCTGCAGCCTGTGGAACAAAAGCCACTTTCACAGAAAGACAGACAAGATGAAAAGGCAGAGGGCTATATACCAGATGAAGGAACAAGAAAAAACCCCAGAAAAACAACTAAATGAAGTGGAGATAGGCAACTTTCCAGAAAAAGAATTCAGAATAATGATAGTGAAGATGATCCAGGACCTCGGAATAAGAATGGAGGCAAAGATTGAGAAGATGCAAGAAATGTTTAACAAAGACCTAGAAGAATTAAAGAACAAACAAACAGAGATGACCAATACAATAACTTAAATGAAAACTACACTAGAAGGAATCAACAGCAGAATAACTGAGGCAGAAGAACAGATAAGTGACCTGGAAGACAAAATGGTGGAATTCACTGCTGCGGAACAGACTAAAGAGAAAAGAATGAAAAGAAATGAAGACAGCCTAAGAGACCTCTGGGACAACATTAAACGCAACAACATTCGCATTATAGGGGTCCCAGAAGGAGAAGAGGGAGAGAAAGGACCAGAGAAAATACTTGAAGAGATTATAGTCGAAAACTTCCATAACATGGGAAAGGAAATAGCCACCCAAGTCCAGGAAGCGCAGAGAGTCCCAAGGATAAACCCAAGGAGAAACACGCCAAGACACATAGTAATCAAATTGGCAAAAATTAAAGACAAAGAAAAATTATCGAAAGCAGCAAGGGAAAAATGACAAATAACATACAAGGGAACTCCCATAAGGTTAACAGCTGAGTTCTCAGCAGAAACTCTACACGCCAGAAGGGAGTGGCATGATATATTTAAAGTGATGAAAGGGAAGAACCTACAACCAAGATTACTCTACCCGGCAAGGATCTCATTTAGATTTGATGGAGAAATCAAAAGCTTTACAGACAAGCAAAAGCTAAGAGAATTCAGCACCACCAAACCAGCTCTACAACAAATGCTAAAGGAACTTCTCTAAGTGGGAAACACAAGAGAAGAAAAGGACCTACAAAAACAAACCCAAAACAATTAAGAAAACGGTCATAGGAACATACATATCGATAATTACCTTAAACGTGAATGGATTAAATGCTCCAACCAAAAGACACAGGCTTGCTGAATGGATACAAAAACAAGACCCATATATATGTTGTCTACAAGACACCCACTTTAGACCTAGGGACACATTCAGACTGAAAGTGAGGGGATGGAGAAAGATATTCCATGCAAATGGAAATCAAAAGAAAGCTGGAGTAGCTATACTCATATCAGATAAAATAGACTTTAAAATAAAGAATGTTACAAGAGACAAGGAAGGACACTACATAATGATCAAGGGATCAATCCAAGAAGAAGATATAACAATTATAAATATATATGCACCCAACATAGGAGCACCTCAATATATAAGGCAACTGCTAACAGCTATAAAAGAGGAAATCGACAGTAACACAATAATAGTGGGGGACTTTAACACCTCACTTACACTAATGGACAGATCATCCAAAATGAAAATAAATAAGGAAACAGAAGCTTTAAATGACACAATAGACCAGATAGATTTAATTGATATTTATAGGACATTCCATCCAAAAACAGCAGATTACACTTTCTTCTCAAGTGTGCATGGAACATTCTCTAGGATAGATCACATCTTGGGTCACAAATCAAGCCTCAGTACATTTAAGAAAATTGAAATCATATCAAGCATCTTTTCTGACCACAACGCTATGAGATTAGAAATGAATTACAGGGGAAAAAACGTAAAAAATACAAACACATGGAGGCTAAACAATACGTTACTAAATAACCAAGAGATCACTGAAGAAATCAAAGAGGAAATCAAAAAATACCTAGAGACAAATGACAATGAAAACACGACGACCTAAAACCTATGGGATGCAGCAAAAGCAGTTCTAAGAGGGAAGTTTATAGCTATACAAGCCTACCTCAAGAAACAAGAAAAATCTCAAGTAAACAATCTAACCTCACACCTAAAGAAACTAGAGAAAGAAGAATAAACAAAACCCAAAATTTGCAGAAGGAAAGAAATCATAAAGATCAGAGCGGAAATAAATGAAATAGAAACAAAGAAAACTATAGCAAAGATCAATAAAACTAAAAGCTGGTTCTTTGAGAAGATAAACAAAATTGATAAGCCATTAGCCAGACTCATCAAGAAAAAGAGGGAGAGGATTCAAATCAATAAAATCAGAAATGAAAAAGAAGAAGTTACAACAGACACCGCAGAAATACAAAGCATCCTAAGAGACTACTACAACCAACTCTATGCCAATAAAATGGACAACCTGGAAGAAATGGACAAATTCTTATAAAGGTATAACCTTCCAAGACTGAACCAGGAAGAAATAGAAAATATGAACAGACCAATCACAAGTAATGAAATTGAAACTGTGATTAAAAATCTTCCAACAAACAAAAGTCCAGGACCAGATGGCTTCACAGGTGAATTCTATCAAACATTTAGAGAAGAGCTAACACCCATCCTTCTCAAACTCTTCCAAAAAATTGCAGAGGAAGGAACACTCCCAAACTCATTCTATGAGGCCACCATCACCCTGATACCAAAACCAGACAAAGATACTACAAAAAAAGAAAATTACAGACCAATATCACTGATGAATATAGATGCAAAAATCCTCAACAAAATACTAGCAAACAGAATCCAACATCACATTAAAAGGATCATACACCACGATCAAGTGGGATTTATCCCAGGGATGCAAGGATTCTTCAATATACGCAAATCAATCAATGTGATACACCATATTAACAAATTGAAGAATAAAAACCATATGATCATCTCAATAGATGCAGAAAAAGCTTTTGACAAAATTCAACACCGATTTCTGATAAAAACTCTCCAGAAAGTGGGCATAGAGGGAACCTACCTCAACATAATAAAGGCCATATACGACAAACCCACAGCAAACATCATTCTCAATGGTGAAAAACTGAAAGCATTTCCTCTAAGATCAGGAACGAGACAAGGATGTCCATTCTCACCAGTATTATTCAACATAGTTTTGGAAGTCCTAGCCATAGCAATCAGAGAAGAAAAAGAAATAAAAGGAATACAAATTGGAAAAGAAGAAGTAAAACTGTCACTGTTTGCAGATGACATGATACTATACATAGAGAATCCTAAAACTGCCACCAGAAAACTACTAGAGCTAATTAATGAATTTGGTTAAGTTGCAGGATACAAAATTAATGCACAGAAATCTCTTGCATTCCTATACACTAATGATGAAAAATCTGAAAGAGAAATTATGGAAACACTCCCATTTACCATTGCAACAAAAAGAATAAAATACCTAGTAATAAACCTACCTAGGGAGACAAAAGACCTGTATGCAGAAAACTAAAAGACACTGATGAAAGAAATTAAAGATGATACCAACAGATGGAGAGATATACCATGTTCTTGGACTGGAAGAATCAATATTGTGAAAATGACTATACTACCCAAAGCAATCTACAGATTCAATGCAATCCCTATCAAATTACCAATGGCATTTTTTTACAGAACTAGAACAAATCATCTTAAAATTTGTATGGAGACACAAAAGACTCCAAATAGCCAAAGCAGTCTTGAGGGAAAAAAACGGAGCTGGAGGAATCAGACTCCCTGACTTCAGACTATACTACAAAGCTACAGTAATCAAGACAATATGGTACCGGCACAAAAAAAGAAACACAGATCAATGGAACAAGATAGAAAGCCCAGAGATAAACCCACGCACCTATGGTCAACTAATCTATGACAAAGGAGGCAAAGATATACAATGGAGAAAAGACAGTCTCTTCAATAAGTGGTGCTGGGAAAACTGGACAGCTACATGTAAAAGAATGAAATTAGAATACTCCCTAACACCATACACAAAAATAAACTCAAAATGGATTAGAGACCTAAATGTAAGACTGGACACTATAAAACTCTTAGAGGAAAACATAGGAAGAACACTCTTTGACATAAATCACAGCAAGATCTTTTTTGATCCACCTCCTAGAGTAATGGAAATAAAAACAAAAATAAACAAATGGGACCTAATGAAACTTTAAAGCTTTTGCACAGCAACGGAAACCATAAACAAGACGAAAAGACAACCCTCAGGATGGGAGAAAATATTTGCAAATGAATCAACGGACAAAGGATTAATCTCCAAAATATATAAACAGCTCATGCAGCTCAATATTAAAGAAACAAACAACCCAATCCAAAAATGGGCAGAAGACCTAAATAGACATTTCTCCAAAGAAGACATACAGACGGCCACAAAGCACATGAAAAGATGCTCAACATCACTAATTATTAGAGAAATGCAAATCAAAACTACAATGAGGTATCACCTCACACCAGTTAGAATGGGCATCATCAAAAAATCTACAAACACTAAATGCTGGAGAGGGTGTGGAGAAAAGGGAACCCTCTTGCACTGTTGGTGGGAATGTAAATTGATACAGCCACTATGGAGAACAATATGGAGGTTCCTTAAAAAACTAAAAATAGAATTACCATATGACCCAGCAATCCCACTACTGGGTATATACCCAGAGAATACCGTAATTCAAAAAGATACATGCACCCCAATGTTCATTGCAGCACTATTTACAATAGCCAGGTCATGGAAGCAACCTAAATGCCCATCGACAGAGGAATGGATAAAGAAGTTGTGGTACATATATACAATGGAATATTACTCAGCCATAAAAAGGAACGAAATTGAGTCATTTGTTGAGACGTGGATGAATCTAGAGACTGTCATACAGAGTGAAGTAAGTCAGAAAGAGAAAAACAAATATCGTATATTAACGCATGTATGTGGAACCTAGAAAAATGGTACAGATGAACCGGGTTGCAGGGCAGAAGTTGAGACACAGATGTAGAGAACAAACGTATGGACACCAAGGGGGGAAAACTGCGGTGGGGTGGGGATGGTGGTGTGCTGAATTGGGCGATTGGGATTGACATGTATACAGTGATGTGTATAAAACTGATACTGATTAAAAAAAAAAAAGAAAAAAAGAAAATGTATTCCAGGCCACAATTCTCACCCCTCTCCAGGTTGCCAAGGAATAAAATCTAGAGAATTAACACTGCAACCAATAGATGTTACTACCTAAGCAAGCAACATACATTGGCAGAGCAAATGGCAACATTTCAGATCCTGAGATGGGATGTGGAGTATCTCTTGAACTACTTCTAAAGATCAGGTACAAGTACAATGTCATGATTCTAAATGAAGGATGTTTTTTGCCTGTTGTAATCTGACCAAGACCCCACTTAACTACCACTTGAGTTCACCTTTCAGAACTGTGCCATGCAGAGTGCTATATTCAGAAAGAGGCTGCTTTTTCATAATGCATTTTATTTTGGTTCTTCATGCTTAATGTTTTTGCTTATTGATGTTCTGCTCCAAGATTTAAAGAAAGGGCACAATGCAAACTATCCAATAAGTAAGTATACAATAAGTAACTTATCCAATAAGTTCTGTATACAAGCTTCTAATTTTTATTTGTATGATTCAAGCTAACATTTCAGAGTAAGCCTTGCAGTTGGCCAAGGAGAAAACTGGAAAACCTTTTTTCACAAAAAAAAAAAAAAAAATTAACTGTTTACTTTTAAGGAGAGGGTAAAATTTACACATTTTAAAATACTCAAATCTGAAGTATACATTTTAATGAGTTCTGGCAAATGGATACATCCATGTAACCCATACCCTTTTCAAGATATAGAACGTTTCCATCTATAGAAAGTACATTCATGTCCCTTCACAGTGAACCCTTGTTCCTAACCCCAAGGCAACCACTGTTA
The DNA here is from genome assembly GCF_009873245.2 of Balaenoptera musculus. NCBI lineage: Eukaryota > Metazoa > Chordata > Mammalia > Artiodactyla > Balaenopteridae > Balaenoptera > Balaenoptera musculus. The sequence continues at coordinate 60,978,456 of NC_045788.1, forward strand.
TGATTTTTCAGTAGAGACCAGTTTTATCTGTTCAAAAGCCTCATATAATGCAATCATACAGTATATACTCTTTCGTGTCTAGCTTCTTTCCCTCAGGATAATGCTTTTGAGATTCGTCCATGTTGCGTGCACCAGCAGTTCATTCATTTTTATTGCTGGGTTGTATCCCATCACATGGATAGTCAGTTTGTCCACTCTCCTGCTGATAGACATTCAGATTTTTTTTTTTTCCAGTTTGGGCTGTTAAGAATAAAATTGCTATGAACATTTATGTAAAGGTCTTTGTGTGGACATATATTTGCATTTCTCTTGGATAAATACCTAGGAGCGGTATTGCTGAGTCAAAGCAGAGGTGTATATTTAACTTGTAAGAAACTGCCGAACCTTTTCCAAATTGGTTATATCAAAAGGTTTTAAGATTAGAGGCTGCTCTCTTTAGCAATCCTCAGAGCCAGTTCTTTATCAGTGTTAATTGCATGTGCAGGACTTTAAGAAAATACCTAAATTAAGAAGAAGAAATATTAATTTAAATTTAGATTCTAAAACTTAAGAAAGCTCTTTTTTTTCCCTACCGTTAAGTACTGAGAATATGTTGACTCTGACCAAACGCAAAGTCTGAAAGTCTAATACAGGGCAGCAAATAAAGCAGTTTTCAAACAACAGTTTATTACATACAGCCAAACTTCCTCCCAAATGGTTGTACCAGTTTGGATTCCCATCAGCATTATAGAAATGATTCCCCATATGGAGGCTCTTTTTCATACTAAACATTAACTTCTTCAGCCTTTCATTCAGAAGCAAACAGCCATGAATGCTTAGCTGGCATCACACCATCTAGGAACATTAAAACTATCCTTGCTAACCACATAAACCCACAATGGCAGTGTGCATGCAACTGCACACACCCAGTGATGACCCTAATTACACAGCTCAGAGATACTGAGGGTTTGGTTACAGACCACTGCAATAAAGTGAATATTGCACTAAAGCTAGTCACATGAATTTTTTAGTTTCCTCATGCACATAAAAGTTATGTTTACACTATACTGTAGCCTATTAAGTGTGCAATAGCATTATGTCTAAAAAAATGTACATGCTTTAAAAAAAATCCTGCTAACATTTTAACCATGATCTGAGCCTTCAGTGAGTCATAATCTTTCTCAAAAGTAACAAAGATCACTGATCACAGATCAGCATAACAAATATAATATAATGAAAAAGTTTGAAATATTGTGAGAATTACCAAAATGGGACACAGAGACATGAAGCGAGCAAATGTTGCTGGAAAAAATGGCGCCAATAGACTTGCTCGACACAGGGTTGCCACAAACCTTCAATTTGTAAAAAAAATACAAATATCTGTGAAGTGCAATAAAGCTGACTGCAATAAAAAGAGGTATGCCTGTATATCTTTTTGCAGCTTACAGAACTCTAGGGAGAAGCAGACTGTAAAATCTTAGAAACTTTATACATTTGGATCTATTATATAAACAAACTACACAGCTCTTATAATTCCTACATTCCATGCACTGACCTTTATCATTTGACCAAGATCAAGTATCTACTAAAGGACTGTATTTTCTTTATGTTAAACAACAGATTCTGAAATAACTGGGTATTGTACTAGGTAACTCTCCTTAGAAAAGAGCTGATTATGTCAGAAGTAATGGCAATGGGAGATGAATGTTTCCCCCATCTTCTCCCTAAGAAACTACCATTACAGGTATTAAAAAAATAAAAATAGGGCTTCCCTGGTGGCGCAGTGGTTGAGAATCTGCCTGCCAATGCAGGGGACACGGGTTCGAGCCCTGGTCTGGGAAGATCCCACATGCCGCGGAGCAACTAGGCCCGTGAGCCACAACTACTGAGCCTGCGCGTCTGGAGCCTGTGCTCTGCAACAAGAGAGGCCGCAAGAGTGAGAGGCCCGCGTACCACAATGAAGAGTGGCCCCCGCTTGCCACAGCTAGCGAAAGCCCTCGCACAGAAAAGAAGACCCAACACACACAAAAATAAATAAATTAATTAATTAATTTTAAAAAATAATAATAATAAAAAATAAAAATAATAAAAAAGCTTTTCTTAGCACTTCTAGGTGGCAGAGTAGGAGGACTACTCCTACTCTGTAGGAGCTCACCTCCCCTCACTAACACATCAAAAATACATCTACATATGGAGCAATTCTCACTGAAAACAAACTGGAGACTGGCAGAAAGACTCATACAACCACAGCTGTAAGAAAGATCCACATGGAGCAGGGTAGACGGGAAAAGAAGGCATCAGGTTGGGACTGCACCCCTGGGAGGGAACACAAGAAAGGAAGGGGGATTACATGGGCTTGGAGATCTGCTCTGGGGACTGAGTGGTTTGAATCACATAATGGACATCCCAGCCCTGGGATCTGACATAGGGAAGACAAGTCCCCTTAGCTGGTTTGAAAACTCCTGGGAACAAGGTGGGAGGAAGCAGATTGAAATTGCCCAGGATTCTGGCTGGTTTCCTATGACTGCCCCAATGACCACACCAGCCCAAGCTGGCCACTCTTGCTCTGTGGTACAGCTCCACACTAGGCAAGAGCTGCCCCAGCTGATGGGAGAGTACAGTTGTGGAGGATGGAGCCAGCTCAGACCCACCACAGCATCCGAATGGGGCAAGGGCAGCTATTACTGGTGCTCATGGAGAAGGCAGATCCAGAGCAGTCTGAACTCTGACTGATGTGACAGGACCACCCTAGCACACACCCCGGCCAGCATCAGATGCCCACGCTGGCCCCTCTTGCTCTAGCACTGCTCCCCTCTGGGGCAGAGTTACCAATGCTGGAGGGGAGAAGGAAAGCACACACTTAGAGAAAACAGAACCAGCTCAGACCTAACTCTCAGGGCTTCTGCTCCAGCAATTTGGGATCAGACCCCACACCCAAAAGAGTGGTGAGTGTCACTGAGCATAGGGGAAGTCCTGCCTCACACCTGGCTCTGGCTTCAGCCTCTCTATCTCCAGCCCCACCACCTACCAAGGTGCTAGCTACCAGCACACCCTGAGGAAAGATGTGACTTGGGCCCATGTCAGATCCAACTCTCCCACCAAAGCCACTGGGCACATGCAGTGCCCAGTGTAAGGATGCTCCCACACACGGACACCCCTTCAAGACCAGGATAGATAACTGTTTCACCTAATTTCATAAAGACAGAAAAAGTTAAGCAGAATAAGAAGACAGAGGAATTTGTTTCAAATGAACAAACAAGGAAAAAACCCTGAAAAAACAACTAACGAAACATAGATAAATAATTTACCAGATAAACAGTTCAAAGCATTATAATAAGAATGCTAACTGAACTAGGGAGAAGAATAAATGAACACAGTGGGAATATTAACAAGGAACTAGAAATAAAAAAAGAACCAGTCAGAACTGAAGAATACAATAACTGAAATGAAAAACACACTAGAAGGAATTATCAGCAGACTAGGTGATACAGAAGAGCACATAAGTGATCAGGAAGATAGAATAATGAAAATCACGCAATCAGAACAGCAAAAATAAAAACAAATTTTTAAAATAAGAATAGATTAAGAGACCTCTGGAACAACATCAAGCATAACAATATTCACATTATAGAAGTCCCAGAAGGAGGAGAGAGAGAAAGGGGTCAAAAATGTATTTGATGAAATTATGGCTGAAAACTTCCCAAACCTGAGGAAGGAAACAGATATCCAGGTACGAGAAGCAAAGAGTCCCAAACAAGATGAACCCAAGGAGACCTAGACCAAGACATACTGTAATTAAAATGGCAGAAGTTAAAGACAGAATTCTAAAGGCAGCAAGAGAAAAACAAAGTCACATATAAGAGAATCCCCGTAAGACTATCAGCTGATTTTTCTGCAGAAATTCTGTAGGCCAGAAGGGAGTAGCATGACATATTTAAAATGCTGAACGGGAAAAACCTACAACCTAGGATACTCTACCCAGCAAGATTATCATTCATAATTGAAGGAGAGATAAAGAACTTCTCAGATAAGCAAAAACTAAGAGTTCGTCAATACTAAACTGATACTAAAAGAAATGTTAAAGGGTTTTCTCTAAGTGGAAAAGAAAAGGCTACAACAAGAAGTATGAAGCTATAGAAAAGGAAAAATCCCACTAGTAAAGGCAAATATACAGTGAAGGCTATGGATCAACCACTTAAATAAGCTGGTACAAATATTAGAAGACAAAAAAATTATAAAAATATAACTACAATATATGGTAAAGGGATAAACATGAACATATAAAATATGACATAAAAAAACAAAACATGAGGGGAATTAAAAAAATGTAGATCTTTTAGAATGTGTTTGCACTTAATGACTAACACTTTAAAAAATATATATATAGTTATAGGTCAACATATATAAACTCCATGGTAACCTCAAATAAAAATTCTACAATAGATACACAAAAACTAAAAAGAAAGAAGCACATGCACACCACTCAATAAAATCATCAAACCACAAGGGATGAAAATAAAAGGAAAAGAAAAAGAACAGAGAAGAACTACAACAACAGAACAAGTAGCAAAATGGCAATAAGTACATACCTATCAATAGTCACTTTCAATGTCAATGGACTAAATGCTCCAATCAAAAGACATAGGGTGGCAAATTGGATAAAAAAAACATGGCATCTTCTGCTGCTTACAGGAGATTCACTTCAGAGCTAAAAACACACACAGACTGAAAGTGAGAGGATTTTAAAAGATATTTCATATAAATGGAAACAAGATAGCTGGGCTATCAATACTCATATTAGACAAAATAAGACTTTAAAACAAAGTCTAGGGCTTCCCTAGTGACACAGTGGTTAAGAATCCATCTGCCAATGCAGGGGACACGGGTTCAAGCCCTGACCTGGGAAGATCCCACATGCCACAGAGCAACGAAGCCCATGCGCCACAACTACTGAGCCTGCGCTCCAGAGCCCATGAGCCACAACTCCTGAAGCCCGGGCACCTAGAGCCCGTGCTCTGCAACAAGAGAAGCCACCACAATGAGAAGCCTGCGCATCACAACGAAGAGTAGCCCCTGCTCACCGCAACTAGAGGAAGCTCACGCACAGCAACAAAGACCCAATGCAGCCACAAATAAATAAATTAAAAAAAAAACAAAGTCTATAACAAAGAACAAAGAAGGGCATTATATAATGATAAAGCAATCAATACAAGAAGAGGATGTAATACTCATTAACATATATGTACCTAATATAGGAGCACCTAAATACATAAAGCAAGTACTAACAGATAGAAAGGGAGAAATTAACAATAATACAGTAATAGTAGGGGACTTTAACACCTCACTCACATCAATGGACATTATTATCCAGACAGAAAATCAATAAGGAAACAATACTCTTAAATGGCACATTAGACCCATTGGACTTAATAGATATCTACAGGACATTCCATTCAAAAACAGCAGAATACACATTCTTTTCAAGTGCACATGGAACGTTCTCCAGGATAGATTACATGTTAGTCCACAAAACAAGTCTCAACAAATAGAAATTATATCAAGCATTTTTTCTGACCACAATGGTATAAAACTAGAAATCAATTACAGGAAGAAAAATGGGAAAAACACAAACACGTGAAGACTAAACAACATGCTACTAAAAAACCAATGAGTCAATGAAGAAATCAAAGAGGAAGTCAGAAAATACCTCAAGAGAAATGAAAATAAAAACACACCTTTCCAAAATCTATGGGACGCAGCAAAAGCAGTTCTAAGAGGGAAGTTTATAGCAAAGAGGCCTATCTCAAAAAACAAGAAAAATCTCCAATAAACAACTTAACCTACCATCTAAAGGTAGGTTAGAAAAAAAGAACAAACAATGCCCAAAGTCAGCAGAAGGAAGGAAATAATAAGGATCAGAGAGGAAATAAATAAAATAGAGACTGAAAAAGAAAAGATCAATGAAACCAAGAGCTGGTTTTTTTGAAAAGATAGACAAAATTGATATGCCTTTAGCCAGGTTCATCAAGAAAAAAAAAAAAGAGAGGACCCAAATAAACAAAATAAGAAATGAAAGAGGAGAAATAATAACTGATATAACAGAGATACAAAATATCATAAAAGAATACTACAGTTATATGTCAACAAATTGGAAAACCTAGAAGAAATGGACAGATTCCTAGAAAAATACAACCTTCCAAGACTGAATCAGGAAGAAATAGATAATCTGAACAGACCAATCACTAGTAGGGAAATTGAATTAGTAATAAAAAAAAAAAAACTGCCAGCAAACTTAAGTCCAGGACTAGATGGCTTCACAGGGGAATTCTACCAAACACAGAAAGAAGAGCAAATACCTATCTTTCTCAAACTGTTCCAAAAAACTGAAGAGGAGGGAACACTCCTAAATTCATTCTACAAGGCCACCATTACCCTGCAGAACGAACTGAAGCCATCTACCTGCCCTTATCTATCAGGGCAAAATGGAGACTGAGAAGTAGCCTACAAGCTCAGGGACTTCCCTGGTGGTCCAGTGATTAAGACTCCATGCTCTCAATGCAGGGGGCTTGGGTTCGATCCTTGGTCATGGAACTAGATCCCGCATGCTGCAACTAAGAGCCCGCACACCGCAACTAAAGATCCACACATGGCAGCAAAGATCCCACGTGCCGCAACTAAGACCTGGTGCAGCCAAATAAATAAATAAATAAATAAATTTTTTTAAGTAATCTACAAGCTCAAGAAGGATTTGAATTATCCATAGCACAAGAGCATCAGGATTATTATTTTACCGGAAGTAAGATCAAAGTCATATTAAAGGGAGAGATATTTTTTCCTTATATACACTAGACTTTGTTTTCTTTTGAAAACAATCAACACACAAATGGCCAGGTGTATTTGCTGAGGAGAGTTTCCCCCAGAGTTGGCCTAGGGCTGAAAGGAATAAAAGGATTTGGTGGTGTTGCTGAGGGCCACCACACTCCCACCCTTTGACAGGGGGCCACAGGGACTACAGACCCTCTCATCTCTCCAATCTTCCCTCACACAGGAGAGCAGGGACACCACATTCCCTGTGGGTCAGGGAGGAGTGATTTGCCACAACCAATTACATACATGTGGAGAGACCCCTACAGGAAGTATGCTAAAGGGATATGTGGTTCCCATTGGAGAGTGGGACAGGGAGACTTTGAGTTTTAACCTCACATTCTTCTGTATTATTTGTGATTTACACAAACAGCATGTATAACTTTCATTGGTAAACTAGAAATGTACTAAAAAAATTTTAAAAACTTATTTTATCTGGGTTACTCATTCCATATACAAAGGTTTCCAACGTGTTCGTCAATAATATTTTTAGAATACTGCCTGACCTTTATAAACTTTATTGATCACTATGGCAAAATGTTGATGGTTGTTGAAGCTGGGTGATGAGTAAGGTTTGTAAGACTATTCTATTTTGTGATATCTTAAAATTTTCATAATTAAAAGCTACCCCCTGGGGCTTCCCTGGTGGCACAGTGGTTAAGAATCCGCCTGCCAATGCAGGGGACACAGGTTCGAGCCCTGGTCCAGGAAGATCCCACATGCCACAGAGCAACTAAGCCCGTGCGCCACAACTACTGAGCCTGCGCTCTAGAGCCTGCAGGCCACAACTACTGAGCCTACATGCCACAACTACTAAAGCCCGCATGCCTAGAGCCCGTGCTCTGCAACAAGAGAAGCCACCGCAATGAGAAGCCCACGCACTGCAACGAAGAGTAGCCCCCGCTCACTACAACTAGAGAAAGCCCGCATGTAGCAACAAAGACCCAAAGCAGCCAATAAATAAATAAATAAAAATTAAAATAAAAAATAATAAAAAAATAAAAGCTACCCCCAAAGGCTAGTGTAACCTGAGTGAGCTACACAAATGAGATAAGACAGTCTTCCTACTGCCTTCACTGCACATAAGATGCACATGAGGGGTGGAGTCCCTACACAGTGCAAAATAATGTGGGCATTATGATTGGGTTTTAAAATTATTTCTGTTAAGTGAATATTAAAATTATATTAAAATGCGGCTTTTAAAACAAATGGCTTGAGCAGAAACAAGTATAAAACCCTCTATATAATATGAACCCAAAGCTAAATACATAATTCTTTTTAATAATACTTTTGACATATTTAGCATTGTTTTGGATCTTCTAACACAGAAACATGAAGTGGAAAAAAAAGGTCAAACTACAGTAAACAAAGGGCCAGAGGGAGTTACTACTATTCAGAGATGACATGATTATCAGTCATTACATGACAAATATTTACCAGGTACCTATGTGTTAAACACACACACACACACACTCACACACACACACGAGAAAATTGTAGAAGTATTAGACTTTATAGTTCTATAAAAGAGCAGGTTAAAAAAGTAAATATCCCTAAATAAGTATCTTATACTCCAGCAATAACTAGGGAAAAGATTTAGTAAGAAAAAAAAAAGATTACATTCACAATAGCAACAACAACAACAACAACAAAAAACACACAAGTTGCCAAGGAATAACCTTAATAAGGAATTAAAGAATCTATATGAAAAGAACAAAAAACTTCAAATACAAAATATTTGAACAAGACATATTTCTAAAGGGAAAAAAAATTTCAAATCTTAAAATGTCAATTCTTCCCAGATTAAGTTATAGTCTTAATAGAATTCTATTCAAAATTACAGTAAATTTGTGGGAATGAAGGGGATTAACAGAATAATTATAAAATTTATTTGAAAGAATTAAAAAGGCTAGAAGAGTTAAGAAAATGTTTTTGAACAAAATGATTGATGGAAAAAGGGAATTTCTCCTAGAAGATATTTAAAGATGTTATGTAGCGATAATAATCCAAACTATGTGGAACTGTTACAAAAATAAAGAGAAGAATAAAAAGGAAGACCCAAAAACAGACTATAAATTCTAAACTAACTTCATATATAAAGAAGGAGGCATCATCAATTAACAAAGGAATATTTAATAAATGCTCCTGAAAAAATTTAGAGTCTCATATCACAGACAAAAACATATGGAGATTTAAAATCAAACATTAAATAAAAATAAAGCCATTAAAATACTAGAAAAAACCTGATGATTATCTACTTGTTCTTTATTTGAAGAAGGGTATAAAAGCAATAGAAAAAAATCACAAAATAAAAGACCTAAAGATTTGTCTGCACAAAATCTTAAAACCTTTATATGTTGGGACTTCCCTGGTGGCACAGTGGTTAAGAATCTGCCTGCCAATGCAGGGGACAAGGGTTCGATCCTTGGTCTGGGAAGATCCCACATGCCATGGAGCAACTAAGCCCATGTGCCACAACTACTGAGCCTGCATGCCACAGCTACTGAAGCCCGCATGCCTAGAGCCCGTGCTCTGCAACACGAGAAGCCACTGCAATGAGAGGCCCACGCACCGCAACAAAGAGTAGCCCCCACTCACCGCAACGAGAGAGCCCGCGCGCAGCAACAATGACCCAATGCAGCCAAAAATATTTTTAAAAAAACCTTTATATGTTAAAAGTCATCAAAAGCAAAATTATGAAATAAGGAGAGTGGCGTGGGGGTGGGGGTGGTGGTGTGATGAATTGGGAGATTGGAACTGACATATATACACTAATATGTATGAAATAGATAACTAATGAGAACCTGCTGTATAAAAAAATAAATAAAATTCAAAAAAATTATAAAATAAATAGCAAACTGGAAAACAAAAAATACTTGCTTAAACTTAACAAAGACTTAATATATTTGACATAGAAAAAACCTACACAAAAATATATTGGTCCCAAAGTACACATGAACAAGTCACAAAGCAAAAATTCAAACAGCAAATAAACTTATTAAAAAATCATTCTAGTTCACTAGTAATTAAAAAAATTTTTTAAAGTGGCATACTATGCCACTTTCATCAAACAAGCAAAAATTAAAATAATATCACCAAAGATGGCTAACAACATCGCAGGTATTGTGCCATGCACTTAACATGCATTACTTCAAAACTCTGTCATTTCTCCCATTTGACATATAAGGAAACAGATGATCACAAACGCTGATAAAGAGATCTAGTGAAATCAAGAACCCCCCCCTACACTCTGTTGACAGGCCACTAAAATGGTATAAGTTTCCCAGAAGGCAATTCGATCAAAATGTATTTTAAAACTTAGTACTCATAGTCTTTGATCTAATAATAATATTTTCTAGAACTCTATCCTTAAAAAAAAGTCTGAAGTGTATGAAATGTGTGCAAAGATTTCTGAACAAAGATAGTCCTTGCATTTAAAAAAATAAATAACACTGAGAAACTGGAAACAATCTGTATGACCAACATTAGGGCAATATTTAAATAAATTACGGTATAACCACACAGTAAAAAATTATAAATACATTAAATTATTGTTTGTGAAGTTGTTTTATAATATATGGAATTAATATAATTTAATTAACAAAGCCCGCACGCAGCAACAAAGACCCAATGCAGCCAAAAATAAATAAATAAATAAATAAATTTTTAAAAAAAGAATAAAGCTGCTATAAACATTCACTTACATATTTTGTGTGACCATAAGTTTTCATTTCTCCAGGGGTGGGATTACTGGGTTGTAGAGTAAGTATACATTTAACTTTATATGTAACTGCCAACCATTTTCCAAAGTGGCTGTACCATTTTACATTCCCACCTACAGTGTGTAAGAGATCCGGACCCTCCTCATTCTTACCATGACCTGGTATTATCATTTTTTAAGCTGCTCTAATAGGTATGCAATTTCCCTGATGATTACTGATGTTGAGCATATTTTCATGTGCTTATTTTCCATCTGTGTATCTTCTTTGGTAAGGCATCCATTCAATTTTTTTTTTTTGCCCATTTTTAACTTGGGTTGTTTGTTTTTTATTTCTCGTTGAGTTTGAGAGTTCTTTATGTATTCTGGATAGAAGTCCTTTGTCAGATATGTGACTCGTATTTTTCCCCCAGTCAGTTAGTTGTCTTTTCATTCTCTAACAGTATCTTTTGCAGAGCTAACATCTTTAATTTTGATGAAATCCAATTTATCAAATTTTTCTTTCATGAATCATACTTTTGGTGTCGACCTAAGAACTCTGTTCAACCAAGGTTTTACATTTAGGTCCATGATCTACTTTTGAGTTAATTCTTGTATATATGGGGTGAGGTATAGGTCAAGGTTCATTCTTTGAATATAGATGCCCAATTGTCCCAGCAACTTTTGTTGAAATTGCCTTTATACTTTTTTCCACTGAACTGCCTTCACACCTTTGTCAAAAATCAACTGGCCATATTTGTGTGAGACTATTTCTGGATTCTCTATTCTGTTCCATTGATCTATGTGTCTATCCTTTCGCCAATACCACACTGTCTTGATTACTTTGCTTTGTAGAAATTCTTTTTTGCCTATTATAGTACCTTTTAGCCAAACATAAACTTTAAAATCGGCTGGTTGATTTCTACCCCAAAAAGAACTTAATAGACTTATGACTGGAGCTGTGTTTAATTTATAGCTCAATTTGGGGAGAACTAATATCTTAATATTGACTCTTCCAAACCTTAAACACAGGCCATGTATTATTTTTATAAACAGAGTTTTTAAAGCCTTTATGAAATATCACATAATATTCGTTCCCCTCTCATTTCTTCTGTTTCTTTTTTAGATTATACCATAAAGCCACAGAAAATGATGAACATGATCTTTCTTTTTAAAATCTGCTTTAGTTTTCCCAAGGCACCGAGGGAGAAAACGCTCATGCCACTCCTGAAGGGAAAAACCAGGTTTGAATAGTGGAATTTTCCTCCCCATCTCTGCGCCATATGTCAAGGTCTAAATCCCATTTCACAGCCTGAGAGATTTTTCCTCCTTTGTAAGCAAAGCTTCTTTTGGTTGCCAGAGGGAAAAATAATGCAACGGAAACAAAATGGAATGAAAAGTAGAGGGATACGGGTGGGGGAGTTCATGAGGCCCATCCTTCTAGTCTAGGTCCTGCACCAGACCTTCCTCGACAGTGGGGGAGAAAAAGAGAGGAAAGAATAACTCTATAAAAACTGTGAATCAGTATGCTGTATACCTGAAACTAATATAATATTGTAAATCAACTATACCTCGATAAAAAAATTTTTTTTAAACAAACAAATAAGAAAGTAACTATGGGAGGTAATGGTTATGTTAGTTACTTTGATGGTTGTAATCATTTCACAATGTATACGTATATCAAAATATCACATTGTACACCTTAAATATACAATTTTTATTTGCCAAAAATAAACAAATAAACTCAATTTTTTAATGGAAAAACAAAAGAGGGAGAGAGAGAGAGAAGGGAGCCACAGGGGAGGGAAGGAGCCAGTGATATGGAGAAGGGAAGGGCCTGTAAAACGAGTGGACACAGGACATTTTAAACACAGTGATGCCTCCAGCTCCATTTTTCAAAGTGTCTGTGTTTCCAGACCATAAACACCTCCTCTCCCATCCTCAGAAAATTCTCCTAAACCCTCTAAGCTTCTATGTACATGAGTTTTGAGATACTGAGGAAAAGAGTTGAGTTTCACAACTGAATCACCAGGTGCACAAGCAAGGCGGCAAATGTGGAGGACAGAGAAGCAGAGAGGCTAGGAGGCCACAAGGAGAGAGGCCCTTGAGATGAGGAACTGGGGAGTGACGGCTGACTGCCTAAAATTCCCTCCTGAAGCCTGCAGCTTACCACCTGCCTCCTTGTCAGACTGTAAGCTCCAGGAGGACCTTCCATTCCTCCAAGTCCCCAGTACACCTGAGGAGTGGTGCAGGGCACTGGGGCTACGGCAGTGGAGGTGGCCTGGCTCTGGCCTTCACAGGGCCTATGGCCACCGGCAGGGGTCACGGCTGCTCCTTCACACCCCAGCCCCAGCACCTGGCCCAGTGCCCAGCTCTGGAGGTCCTCACTAAATGTGGTTAGTCTTAAATAGGGGGTTTGAATAAGGAGAATCAGGCAGACAGATCTCTTTCCCCTTGGTGATTGAATTAATTCTAGCTTCCTTAGGTAGAGAAAAAGAAAAGGGCTAAAATGAATTTAAACTGATCTGATAACAGATTAAAAAAATAGACATACAAACTAAAACCTGGTTGGAGAGGACCTGGGATAAGATAAATGGACAAAGAAATCCAGAATTAACGCTTCTAAGCCAGGGGAGACCAACGTGCTCAAACATTTTGGGCACCTGTAGTTTGTCCACCTGTATATACTTTGTACTTGAATCTCCCTCACAGTAAAGTCCTCTAAATCTAGGAATTCTTCCATACCAAATAAAAGAGCACATTGCTGTTGTTACCTTGCTGTTATATTCTAATTGGGAGGTATAACTTTATTAGGTTTTTTTTCCCTCAGACTCTGGTGCTTCGTACAAGAAGTGCCAAATAGGCAGCACTCCCCAAAATGTCTTCCTTAACAAAAGCTTATTCTTGTTTAAGTGTTACACGTTTATCACCTTTGCATGTTTAAAGACTACAAAGTAAATCCTCAAATTTTAAATGACAGCTTTCCTTTGGAAGAAAGTGATTATTAATAAATGAACATTTCAAGCGGCTAGTAAAATACTTATACTCAGGGAACCAATGCTTTTCGCTTCCATCAGGTTTTTCGAAAGATTTTTAAAACTCACTAATAACACGTCTATCATTTACTGGTTTATATTCCATTCTGCAATGGAATTCTCTATGACAACCCATAGGTCTTGAAAACAGCCAATCCTGACTTCTAATTCTGACCTTTCCACCTGGTATGACGTTGGGCAAGTTTCCTAACCTGTTTAAGCCTCAAATTTCTACTCCATAAAAATGGACTGTACTTCTGATTAAATTTAATTAAATCAACAGTATATATATATATATATATATATATATATATATATATATATATATATATAAAGCACAATATGTGACACTTAACAGGCAGAAAATAAATGGTAGCTATGAAAACACCATTTTTAATATTATTTCCATGTCCTCTAGCCTCTCCAGCTTCTTTCCCCCAGAAAAGGATCTATGTATATGAAGAAAGAAGAACGGTAAGACACCATAGATCTGCCTTCTGGCTTGAGGTCATTCTTGATTTCAAGGCAAAGCTTCTCAGTTGTCCAGGGGAGAGGATCACTGACCAGGGAGGCATGAGCGAAGAGTAGAATAGATGAGACAACTAGCACAGGAAAAGCAATGCAGGCACCAAAGGGGGCCGTTCCTCACCCCACCCCCTCTCCACCTACCTAAATCCTCTCCTTCCATTCAGATCCAGCTCAAGTCACACATCTAGTATGAAGCTTTATTGAATCACTGAGGCTCACAAAAACTTCAGCCTCCAAACTCATAGCACTATCTGGATTAGCAACCAATCAGGGACCACCTTGTGGCTTTTTTGCCCTGACTCTTGATGTTAACTATCAGATTGTGCCTCAGACTCTCCTCCAGGCCAGAGGCTTTCAGGCCTCCTCCCCAAACCCCTTAGATCCTTTATCTGCTGGGTGTCGCAGGCGCCGCTGGGTTACTCAGCCAGCGTTCAACTCAGGCCCGCAGATACCCCATCTAACGCTCTCCCCTCAACAGCTCGTGGGCTGTAGGCCTGGCACAGTGCCTTGTTCATGGATGGCACTCTGTAAAAATCTGTTCATTGACCAGTTGATATCTTGATGTAGTTGTGGTGCCTAAGCACCTAGGTGGCCACATAAGGGTGGTGGGCCTTGGAATATACCCCAAAGAAAGAAGCAGCACACTGAAAACAAGGCAAGCTTCTGTTTTGCCCGGAGTAAGCCCTTAAAACTGCCCCAGTATTTCATACCCTTACTAATTCTAAAGGTTGACAGCATACGGTCAGTGCCTTCCAAGTTACCACATTTGTCTGGAGGTGTTGCACAGCCTAAAGCCCTCTCCTCCGAGGATTTCCTCCCCCAATCCAAGACCAAGCCAATTTCTGAGCCCACAGCTGACATGATCAGAAATGCCTAAGCTTCCTTTCAGCTGGACCAATCAGATTCTCCAGAAAGTGAAGTTGTACAGAGAGACCCAGTCTCTAGATCTGGAAGGGGACAGTGGCTGGGGATGGCCACATGGGGTTCATACCCATTGATCAATGCATAGAGAGTTAATCTGCAAAGATGAGCAGAAGAATGGTCCAGACACCAGAGGGAAGCAGAGACTAGGTGACAGCAGGGAGCAAACAGCAGCCTCAGGTCCTGATGGCGCACTTTGCTGATGAGGCCCAGTGGAGCTTCCTGCTCTGAGGTTCTGTGAGATTCCTCCACAACCTAGAGAGCATGGACTACGGAGTAGCAGTGATCAGGAGTGCAGACTCTGGAGCCAAATGTGACTCAAATCCTGGCCCTGCCACTACTAGTAGAGTGCTACGAAACAAACTATTTTGTCCTTTGCTGATATGAATTAAATACACTCATCTTTAATAATATCAATGTGTTAAATTCCAAAATCTCTTAAGGTTATTATCATCATTATTGCCTGCTAGTAAGAAATAAGTGCTTGAATTCAGTAAGCCTATGATAATGACATAGTCTTCCTTTCCAAACTCATTAAAATCAACCAATTCCCATCTCTCACAGTAAACAGAAAAAGAACCTATACCTGTTTGGGAAAAGCTAGTCCACGGTGCTAGTCTAGGCTCAGAGGCTCTCTGGCTGGGCCATACTCTAACACCTAAGGAGAAGCAGACGTGACAACAGTCTCACCCTTCAGGAAAAATTCCAAGATGAGCAGGACCATCTCCATTTTGATCCCCAAGGATTTCAACTATTCTGGCAGAGATTTTTAAATTATCTATACTGAGTGTAATTCAGCAGAAATTTTGGGCTACTTGAAGCATTTTTTAAAATAGGGAACACAGATGAGCCTTTGTAGCACAAATATAGGCCCTTGGCCACAGCAGGCCAAGGGAGGCCCTGGTGGGGGTCCAGGCATCCAATGACTGTGTCCAACACCCCCGGCTCCCTGACACAAGAGATCCCTGTGCTTAGTTGGTTGCTGGATAACAGGTGGAAGGAAGCATTTTTTAGCTCTCTTAAAAATGAACTACAGGGCTTCCCTGGTGGCACAGTGGTTAAGAATCCCCCTGCCAATGCAGGGGACACGGGTTCGAGCCCTGGTCCGGGAAGATTCCACATGCCACGGAGCAACTAAGCCTGTGCGCCACAACTACTGAGCCTGCGCTCTAGAGCTCGTAAGCCACAACTACTGAGCCCGCGTGCCACAACTACTGAAGCCCACGCACCTAGAGCTCGTGCTCTCCAACGAAAGAAGCCACCACAATGAGAAGCCTGCACGCCACAACGAACAGCAGCCCCTGCTCACCACAACTAGAGAAAGCCCGCGTGCAGCAACGAAGACCCAATGCAGCCAAAAATAAATAAATAAAATAAATTTATTTTTTAAAAAATGAACCACAGTTATTTAACATTCAAGGTCACCTGGCAAAACACAGAGAAAACATTTGAGACCCAGTTTACTAGAATAGTTTGCAAAGGTCCTAGTACAGCAAACACAGTAGCTTACCTGAAACAACACTGTGATGAAGGAAGGCTTGTGGATAAAGCACATTTTCTCTGTGAAATATACACAAGGTAAAAAGCCATTCTGCTTCCTCCCTGGAACCCAGAATGTTAGAAAGAAGCTCACTCCCACCCTAATAACAAGAAAAAGCCAAATAAACTACAAAAGTATAACCTGTCTTAAACCCCATACAAGTAAATAAGAAGAAATCATCTAAAAGTTTTAAATGAATTGTGAAAGGCTGAGTGAGCCAGGATGCAAGGGGTATTCACAGCCACCTGCAGCTCTTCTCCCTGGATTGGGGACCAGGTGGGAGACCAGAGAGAGCTTCCATGGAGGGCAGACCTGGAGGAGGGGAGGTGCCCAGGAAAGCGCATTTCTCCCTACAGACAAAAGCCTTCATCTCCTGGGGGGAGAGCAGCCAACCCTCTAACTGGACTCCAGGGCACAGGTGAAGGCCCACTGCAGCTTGGAGAAGAGTAAAACAGAACAAACAAAACCCTCCTCCTGAAGGAGGCATAGAAGACTCCCAAAGATTCTGATTCAAATCATTTTAAAGCACTTGCAAACACAGCCTAGAGCCAGTGCTTCGTGTGAATCTATTGTCCCTACAGTGATGATAAAATGTACAGCAGAAGTCCCCCTGCACACAATGGCTTCCCCATCTCCAAAGTGCACTGTGTGAGAGGCACCTTCTGAGGTGGCCTTGAATTACTCTCTCTAGGCCAGCTGCAAAGAAAGAAGCAAGGAGAGCAGCTGATTCCCAGCAGAGAACAGATTACTGCACACTCCCTCAAGGCAGCCACTAGCTGCCTTGTAACTAGTAACTCCACTAGTAACTCCACTTGCTACTCAGTGCAGCTCTCCATGAAGTCAGGGGCTGCTGCAGGGTTAGAGACCCCCCTCAGTGAGACCCCCAAACAGAGCATCTGAAGAGTGCCTTCTGGTCCTAAGCCTGCCATTCATTAACCTCTTGAAACCTTAAAAGATGAACCTCCTAAGTCTCAATTCCTTCATTGTAAGATGGGGGTGATAATGTATACCCCATCTACTTCACAGGTTTGTGAGATTACACAGGAGGAGACAGAATGCTGTAAAGCACACAAATGCCAGGGGTCATTAGAAATTCTTTGAGGGCAGAAACTACAACAAATTCATGTTTGTATCTTGCATGGAGCTGACTATGGAAAGAGGGAGGGAGCAAGGTGGACAAGAAAATACCATAGTCTGGGCCCCACGGGCAGCCTGGTGTCAGCCAAGGAATATTGCCTACCAGATC
Source organism: Balaenoptera musculus (assembly GCF_009873245.2). NCBI lineage: Eukaryota > Metazoa > Chordata > Mammalia > Artiodactyla > Balaenopteridae > Balaenoptera > Balaenoptera musculus. The sequence goes on from NC_045788.1 coordinate 60,996,266, forward strand.
TTTGAGAAGATCCTACATCCACAGAAATAGGAGAGACCTTGCTGGGAAAAGTGGACAGCTACACGTAAAAGAATGAAATTAGAACACTCCGTAACACCATACACAAAAATAAATTCAAATTGGATTAAAGACCTAAATGTAAGACCGGACGCTATAATACTCTTAGAGGAAAACATAGGAAGAACACTCTTTGACATGAATCACAGCAAGATCTTTTTTGACCTACCTCCTAGAGTAATGGAAATAAAAACAAAAATAAACAAATGGGACCTAATTAAACTTAAAAGATTTTGCACAGCAAAGGAAACCATAAACAAGATGAAAAGACAACCCTCAGAATGGGAGAAAATATTTGCAAACAAATCAACGGACCAAGGATTAACATCCAAAATATACAAACAGCCCATGCAGCTCAATATCAAAAAAACAAACAACCCAATCAAAAAATGGGCAGAAGACCTAAATACACATTTCTCCAAAGAAGACATAGAGATGGCCAAGAGGCACATGAAAAGATGCTCAACATCACTAATTATTAGAGAAATGCAAATCAAAACTACAATGAGTTATCACCTCACACCGGTTAGAATGGGCATCATCGGAAAATCTACGAACAATAAATGCTGGAGAGGGTGTAGAGAAAAAGGAACCCTCTTACACTGTTGGTGGGAATGTAAACTGGTGTAGCCACTATGGAGAACAGTATGGTCCTTAAAAACCTAAAAATAGAACTACCATATGACCCAGCAATCCCACTACTGGGCATATACCCAGAGGAAACCATAATTCAAAAAGACACATGCGGGGCTTCCCTGGTGGCGCAGTGGTTAAGAGTCCGCCTGCCAATGCAGGGGACACGGGTTCGAGCCCTGGTCTGGGTGGATCCCACATGCTGCGGAGCAACTAGGCCCATGTGCCACAACTGCTGAGCCTGCGCTCTGAAGCTCATGAGCCACAACTACTGAAGCCCGTGCACCTGGAGCCTGTGTCCACAGTGAGAGGGGCCGCTGCGGTGAGGGGGGGCCGCTGCGGTGAGAGGCCTGTGTACTGCGGGGAGGAGTGGCCCCCGCTCTCCGCAACTAGAGAAAAGCCCACGTACAGCAACAAAGACCCAACGCAGCCAAAAATAAATAAATAAAACAAATAAATTTATTTTTTAAAAAAAAGAAATGTGCAAAAAAAAGAAAAAAAGGCACATGCACCCCAATGTTCATTGCAGCACTATTTACAATAGCCAGGTCATGGAAGCAACCTAAATGCCCACTGACAAACGAATGGATAAAGAAGATGTGGTACATATATGCAATGGAATATTACTCAGCCATAAAAAGGAACAAAACTGGGTCATTTGTAGAGACGTGGATGGACCTAGAGACTGCCATACAGAGTGAAGTAAGTCAGAAAAAGGAAAACAAATATCGTATATTCACGCATATATGTGGAATCTAGAAAAATGGTACAGATGAACCGGTTTGCAAGGCAGAAATAGAGATACAGATGTAGAGAACAAACGTATGGACACCAAGCGGGGAAAGGGGGGAGATGAATTGGGAGATTGGGATTGACATATATACACTAATATGTATAAAATAGATAACTAATGAGAACCTGCTGTACAGCACAGGGAACTCTACGTCACGTCTCTGTACAGTAGAAACTAACATAACATTGTAAAACAACTATACCCCAATTAAAAAAAAAAAGAAGAAACAGGAGAGAACTTACTAATCATCCAAGTCTACCTCCTCGTTTAACAGATGGGAAGCTTCACGGACCAATAACACATTCACAGGTTAGATGGTGTTTTCACCCACATTATCTTACAAGCAGACTGAGCTGGGTGGGGAAGGATTATTAAAATTCCCAATTTCCAGCCTGAGGTGGAATGACTTGTCCAGAGCAGAATTCAAATTGAGATGGTCACACACCCAGTCCACTGCTCTTTCCTGCACCACAGTTTCTTGCACATGTTGGTATTTAGCTCAATCATTTCCGCATTCAATATATTTCAAACTCCAAGTTCTGCTTTATTTTATCCTATCTTCAGCAGTATTTCACATTCGGCCTTCCCTGGTAGGATTATACTGACGTTTTGTCTTAAAGAAAAACCAGTTCAGCGGCCACATTTGGCACCAGAAACATTTTTTAAAACTGAATGAGCCTCCCCATACAAATCATCTTCACAAAATATATCACATGTGTATCATTCCAGATGTACATCATTATTGCACTAAACACACTGAACCAGTGTGCTCAAAGAGCAGTCACAGCTCACTAATTGTAGCAATATTTATCATATAAATACCAAAAAGGCATTTTTAACAAATGCGTGGAACACTGAGATAAAAACTTCCTGACTTCATCAATAAAAACTGATTTGCATTCACAGAAGGGTCTCAGAGTGAAATAAGCAACAGAGGAAATTATCGGGATAATTCTAGTCATCTAAATCCAAAGGATCTGAACCTGAATGTGTTTTTTTTATTTGAGGAGGTCCAGGGAAGGGGTGGGGGAGAAAATGTGGGGGAGAAAGAAGGAATTACCTTGCCACTGTCTCAATGTTCTCTTACTGTATAGGGCCTGTCCTTCCACAACCCTTATTTCAGGAGGAATGCACGCATGTTTTGCTCCCCATTGTAAACTCATGGAAGAGGATTAGAATTGCTCAGTCTCGTGGGGCTGGCAGAGGTTTCTCGGTGGGGTTCACCGGAGGCGGAGCGACACCTCCAGGCCGTACTTCTATAGAACAGGCCAGGGAGCTGGACTGCGCCCCGGCCCTCTACTGTGACCTGCATCATCCCAGCACGCTGTCTCGTGAAGGACCCTCCAGTGGCTTGGCAGCGATTTCTGCTGGAAAGCACCGGCCTTCGTTCCTCCCGTTCCCTCTCCTTTCTCAGCATCGGGTCAATCACTACACAACTGGCCACCCCTGCCCGCGGTCAGCAGCGGGTAACAGATCCTAACAGCCAGCTAGCCCCGGGTTTAGCGCTCAACAGACCCGGCAATTGCCTGGTGAAGGTTCCTGCCCCATGGCCTGCTCCGGCTCCGCCAGACGCGGGGGACGTCCAAGGCCGCGAGCGCAGCGCCTCAGGGACGCCTGTTACAGAGCAGCACCGCAGGCAGCGAGGCCCACACGCTGGGCAGGGGCCCCTCGGCCATCCCAGGGCTGCGACGGAGGGCGGGGTGGGGGGAGACCAGGTCCCAGACAACGCCCCCACCCTCCATTAATAAAACGCAGAATTAAGCGTCATTTACCGACACAAGCGATCACTCTGGTCAGTCGCCGGGTGAACTCCTGAGGGGCCATTTCTTCTTTTAACCAAAACTGCATTTCGCCGAAAAACCACTCGGCATAAACAAAACAAAGCAACACAAAACGGTTTCTACTGATGCTATGGATGACTTTTTAAAGGCATCTCTTCGCGAGGATGCTCGGCCCTCACACTCTTCCTCGCTCTCCTCAGGCACAAAACGAGAGTCACTCCCAGCCAAGGCCGACTCTCCAGGGCCGCGCGGTTAGAGGACGCCAGCCACGCCCCGGAGGGGGTTATTTTAAAGATTAGGTGGAGCGGCTTTTCCAATTTGACGACTGGCTTTACGAGAGAGGGAAGCTGCAGTTCCGGAGAGGAGAAAAGCAAGTCGCCCCAATCTCGCTGTAACCGCGCTTCTGGCGTCGCGGGCCGAGGGGGCGCATGGGTTTCTGGATTTGTGGTCAGATATCCTGCGCTGCCTCCCGGGAGGGTCGCGTCGGGATGAAGGATGCTCTGTCAGCGCGCAGGGGGCACGCGGAGTCAGCGGGTGCGGAAAGCAGAGGAGCTGAGGTGCCCAGGGCTCAGCCGTGCAGCCTACCCCGCGTCGCCGCGGGCCCTTGCGCTTCCCGCCTCCGCGCCCACCTTTCCCCGCCCGGGGGCGGTGCCCAAGGCTCCCGGAGAGGCGCGCACGCGCCCGAGCACCGCCCTTTTTCGGGTGGGGCAGGTGCGCCCATTCCCCTAAGAATGGGGGCGATTCAAGATCTGTCCTCCAATTGTGGGAGAGGAGACAGCGAGTTTGGTGCGCCCGCCAGCACCGGGGTTCTGAACGCCAGACGCTCGGTTCCCTGGCTCGTCTCTCCTCCTTCCCCGCCAGGTATCTGCGGAGAAGCCGAGGCGAGAAAGTGACTGGCAGGGAGCTCTGCGGTCGCCCCGCTGGGGGTCTGGAAGGAGGGCTGTTTGAGGCCCAGCTGCCCGTCCCATCCAGACTCCGGGCTTGGGGGAGGGGCGGTGGCTGGCGTTTGTTTCCCCCTGTTAGGGGTTGTCTCATTCAGTTATCAGCGTCCACTGGACACACCCGCATTTGGGGCCGGGAGCGCGGGCCGTGCACCGACCTGGCTCCGCACGCATGTGCGTACGTGTGTCTCCACTGTGTGGGCCTTTTCCTTTGTGCAGCTCCTCCCGTGCGCCCCCGCTCCGTCTGCCAACTGTCAGGCGCGCCAGTGAGCCCTCCTGGAAAGGCTCTGACACAGCGCCATTGCGGAGAGCGTCTGACCCGCAACTATCCAGTGGTAGACGCTGTCCCGGGGCTTCCTTAGGTGGCTCCAGATACTACCTGACAGGCGGACTAACCGAATTCAGTAGAGCTCCACGTGAAAAGCCTGAGCAAACGAGAATCTAGTCAGGTTGTCCCCCAGTCCATTCCTAAAAGGGGGGACCCTGTCGCGAGAGTGCCAGGACCACAGGTTCTGAGCCAATTCCGGGAAGCTCAGCTTTCCTCTTTGGCATGTAAAAAGCCAAACACCAAACAAACACCTTGGATTCAATTTCTAGTAATAGCCACTCATCCCAGGGGTTTAGGGACTTTTTTTTTTTTAATTTAATTTAATTTATTTATTTATTTATGGCTGTGTTGGGTCTTCGTTTCTGTGCGAGGGCTTTCTCTAGTTGTGGCAAGCGGGGGCCACTCTTCATCGCGGTGCGCGGGCCTCTCACTATCGCGGCCTCTCTTGTTGCGGAGCACAGGCTCCAGACGCGCAGGCTCAGTAGCTGTGGCTCACGGGCCTAGTTGCTCCGTGGCATGTGGGATCCTCCCAGACCAGGGCTCGAACCCGTGTCCCCTGCATTAGCAGGCAGATTCTCAACCACTGCGCCACCAGGGAAGCCCTAGGGACGTTTTTAAATGCTCTCTGCTAACAATTGTGGGCTGTGGTTAAGAGATGATGTTAGTCCACCTGCTACGTGAAATTTGTGCAGAGGTTCTTCTCTCCTGTGATGTTTGGGCTCTTTGCACTCTGCCTGCACAAGTAGAGCAACCATTTTCATAGCAACCTCCTGCGAGAAATTTAAAAGGGGTTAAAGACCCAAAGGAGTAAAACAGCTTTGGGTTGTGTTTCCACGGTAGTTTCTGGCTCTTCAAGGGTCACAAGTATTTTTGAGAAACTAAATGAGGTGTTTTCTGTTGGTAGTAGTCAGTACCTGGTGACCAGTCAGAGCCAACTGTGAACTGGCCCCTAGAAACCAGCATATTGCTAAGGAGACTGATAATGTGGGACGTTCTGGACTTTGCAGATCCAGTGACCTCAGCTTCTCAGATTAAGCCAGGTTTTGTGGGTAAGAATCATGGATGGAAGGGACGGGAGAATGGGAAGAGCAAGAAGAGTCAGGTGAAGCTTATGAATAGAAATGAGAGAGAAAAGAAAGAAATAGAAAGGAAATAAATCACACTCAGAAGGCTGGTCTCCTTCCCACATCTGTACCTTCACAATCTTCAGAGGTTTCCATGGAGGTGAATTGGCTGACTTTATAGCAAGATGTAACAGGCAGTGGCTGTCCTCAGAAACCAGTTCTGTCCCCCCATTTCTAATACATGCTCTCCTGGGGCCTCAACTGCTTCACCTGGGTTATGAGGGGGTGGGTCTGTGATCTCCAAGTTCCCTTTTCCAGTTCTGAAATCCTGTAACTGTAACTAAGAAGAAATGAGCGTAGTTTTCAATAGCCCATATCTCCTTGTTCCTCTGAGAAAACAGTTATTATCTCCATTGCTCTTGTGAATATGGACATGCTTCCTGCCTTCTCTCCTTCCCTGCCCTCCTCCCTTCTGTGCCTCTCTTTATCTTTCCTAATTATGATTTATTTCCTGACTGTGACAAATCACATTGCTCTAATATATGGCAAAATCAAGGAACAAGTCAGAATAGCCTGCCTTCCTCTCTAATGAATGAATTAATAATCAGTCACATCAATTGAACATCAATTATATGCTCAGGGTTGTGATAGGCAGTGTCAATTATAGCAGCTACCACCGCCATATAGTAAGTGACTGCTCTGTGCCACCTGGTATGATGGTAGGCATTTCACAAACGTCATTTAAGCCCCACAATAACCCTTTAGGGCTTTAGTCTTATTTTGCAGATGCTGCTGGCACAAGAACCAAACTGTGTATCACTTATCTTATGAATCTAGACCATTCTCTGCCTTCAGGTAAGGATTTGCCTGAGCTTGGAAAGACAAACCATCCTCCAAGCACTGCCAAAGTAGATTCTACCTCCCTTTTGGTGGATTGTCAGCCCTGCCTCCAACAATGAAGAGAAAGACAAAGGACCCACCTTGGGTGCCACAGGTGAGGTTAGGCACCATTGGGGCCGCCCAGTTTAGTCTAGATCAGTGGTTCTCAAGCGAACAGAATCACCTGGAAATACAGGTGATTTTTTTAAATACAAACTCCTGGTCCCCATCTCCAGAGATTCTGATTCAGTAGTGTGGAATGAGACCTGAGATTTTGCATTTTTAACAAGTACACAGGATTATGGATGCTGCTGGTCCTGGGACCACCACTGGCCTAGAGCAAAGCTCTTCAAAATTCTTAGACTGTAAACCACAGTATGATATAAGATTTACATCATGACATAGTCAACATAAATTACATAATTAAAACAAAAGTTGTATGGAACAATTTTTTTCCCTTCAGAAAAGTTAACTCAAAATGAATCACTGACCTAAATGTAAAACACAAAACTACAAAATTCCTATAACATAACATAGGAGAAAATCTAGATGACCTAGGGTTTGGTGAAGACTTTCTAGGTACAACACCAAAGGCACAATCCGTGAAAGAAAGAATTGACAAGATAGACTTCATTAAAATTAAGACTTTCTGCTGTGTGAAAGATACTATCAAGAGAATAAAAAGAGAAGCTATGGGCTGATAGAAAATAGTTATGAAAAACGTATCTCTCTGTTAAAAAAATAAAGGCCTGTTATCTAAAATATACAAAGAACTCTTAAAACTCAATAGTAAGAATAACCTGATTTTTAAAATGGGCTAAAGACCTTCACAGACACTTCCTCAAGATATACAGATGGCAAATAAGCATATGAAAAGATGCTCCACATCATATGTCATCAGGGAAATGAAAACTAAATAACAATGACGTACCACTACACACCTAATAGAATGGCCCAAATCCAAAACACTGACAACACCAAATGCTGGTGAAGGTGTGGAGCAACAGGAACTCTCATTAATTGCTGGTGAGATTGCAAATAATTTGGAAAATTGCCCTTTATAAGATAGTTTGGCAGATTTTTACAAAACTCAACATATTCTTACCATGCATTTCAGCAATTGTGCTCCTGGGTATTTATCCAAAAGTTAGAAATTTATGTCCACACAAAAACCTACACGTTTATAGCAGTTTTATTCACAACTGCCAAAACTTGGAAGCAACCTGTCCTTCAGTAGGTAAATGGATAAATAAACTGTGACACATCCAGACAATGGAATATTAGTCAGTGTTAGAAACAAATGAGCTATCAAACCATGAAAAAAAGAAAGAGACTTAAATGAATATTACTAAGTGAAAGAAGTCAATCTGAAAAGATTGCTTATTGCATGATTCCAACTACACTACATTCTGGAAAAGGCAACACTATAAAGACTGTAAAGAGATCAGTGGTTGCCAGGGATTATGGGGGAGGGAGGAATGAATAGCCAAAGCACAGACAATTCTTAGAGCAGTAAAACTACTCTTTATGATTTATAATGGTGGACACACATCATTATAAATTTGTCCAAACCCATGAAAGTACAACACCAAGAGTGAAGGCTGGGACTTCCCTGGTGGTTCAGTGATAAAGAATCCGCCTTCCAGTGCAGGGGACGCGGGTTCAGTCCCTCGTGGGGAAACTAAGATCCCACATGCCGCGGGGCAACTAAGCCTGCGCACCACAACTACTGAGCTCTTGAGTCTCAACGAGAGATCCCACGCGCCCTGGAGCCCATGTGCCACAACTAGAGAGAGAAAACCCACACTCCACAACTAGAGAGAAGCCCATACACCACAATAAAGAGCCAGCGCCGCAAGGAAAGATCCCTCACACCTCAACGAAGACCCTGTGTGCCGCAACTAAGACCCTACGCAGCCAAAATAAATAAATAAATAAAGGGAAAAAAAACAATGAAGGCTAATGTGAACTACGGGCTTTCAGTGATTATGATGTGTCAGTGTAGGTTCATCAATTGTAACAAATGTACCACTCTGGGGGGGGTATTAATATTGGGGAGGGGGTATGCATGCGTGGGGGAAGGGGAAAGCTCTACCTTATGCTCAATATTGCTGTAAAAAATAAAGTCTACAAACTTGCAACTAGAAGACTAATAAGTTCCGGAAATCTAATGCACTGCATTAGTGATTATAGTCAACAATACTGTATCATGTACTTCAAAGTTGCTAGGAGAGTAGATCTTAAATGTTCTCATCAAAAAAGAAATTATAGGGATTTCCCTGGTGGTGCAGTGGTTAAGAATCCGCCTGCCAATGCAGGGGACACGGGTTCGAGCCCTGGTCTGGGAAGATCCCACATGCCGCGGAGCAACTAAGCCCATGCGCCACAACTACTGAAGCCCACGTGCCTAGAGCCCATGCTCTGCAACAAGAGAAGCCACCGCAATGAGAAGCCCGCGCACCGCAACGAAGAGTAGCCCCTGCTCGCCGCAACTAGAGAAAGCCCGCGCACAGCAACGAAGACCCAATGCAGCCAAAAATAAATAAACAAACAAACAAACAAATTATAATTATGTGATGTGAAAGGGTTGTTAGCTAATCCTATGGCGGTAATCATATTGCAATATATAAAGGTATCAAATCAACAGGTTGTACAGCTTAAACTTACACAACGCTATGTCAATTATATCTCAATTTTTTAAAATAGCATTATAGAAAAAAATTAAGTCTATCTTAAAATTCTGTAATTTCAATTTTGAGACGATTAAGAGGAGGATTTTTTAAAAATACATGTTTTCACATTTTTGAAAACATTATAAAATTTTGTATTCTTCTTACCCCACACCCTTTTATATCTTAGGACAGCTCCCCTTTCTTCTTCCCCTCAGAAAACTCTAAAGATTAAAGGTCATGAAGGACTCTTCGCCCTGGAACCCATGAGAGGAAAAGAACCCCACAGAAGGAAATATCCATGGCACACGCAAGCAACCTAAGGAGGCTAAGGACAGCATGCCCCTACCCCAGTTGGATCCCAGCCCAAGGGGCGGACGAAACAGGGGCCACACCCCCGCGGGCACGCAGCCTGATTGGCCAATCGCCGCTACTGCAGCTCTGCTCTGTTCTTTGATTGGTTTTAGTGGTGACGCCCCCTCCCGAATGCCTCGCTCGTATTGGCTATTTCTTGGTTCGGACTGGACGGAGGCCAGAGGAGGACAAGAGACTTCTATACGCTATGGAGGGACGATTTGGGTGACATCTGAGACGCAGCCGCACATCAAGCGTCCGGGCTCCAGGGACATGGCGGCGGCCTCTGTGGTGTCGGTGCTGCTGGTGACGACTGAGAGGAACCAGTGGAAGCCAGTCCAGAGCCCGCTGCTGCTGCTGCTGCCGCTGCCGAGGCAACGGTAGGTGGTAGGACGGCTGTGTTTCTGCCCAGGGATGGGGGCGTGGGGTGTTGGCCGGCCTGAGCTGTGGAAAGAGTTGCGGAGTTACCGGAGGCTCGGTAGAATCTACTTGTCAGGGGATTCTGCTTTCAGTCCCACCCCTGAGAAGGAGTCCTCCTACACCCAGCGCTTCCCTTTCTTCCCCCTCCCTAGGTTCACTCTTCAGCCCGCCCTTTGCCTTAGTTTTCTCCACTTGTGGGTGGGGGTGGGGGGAATGGAGCTGGGCCTGCCATCCTCCGTGCTCCCCTACCTAATGCGGGCAAGAATAGGGTTGCCAGATTTAGCAATAAAAATACAGGATGCTAGCTAAAATTTAAATTTCAGAAAAACAACACAATTTTTTTTAGTAAAAATATGTCTCTGATATCAAATAAAATTAAAATATAAAACATTTTTTATTTGTCTGAAATTTAACTGGGCGTCCTGTTTTTTATCTGGCAATCCTAGGCAAGAATAACATTTATACACCTCCTAACCATTTACAGTGTCCTTTCATAGCACTCCCTGTATGGGGAGTGTTATAATCCGTGTTCCGATGAAACCCAAAAGGTCTAATCCAAGGTTATGCAACCAGTAAGTAATGGGGCCAGGACACTGCTGTCCCTCTCAGGTGTGCAATTCAAAGAAAGATTCCTGGGGAGCTCTTATAATTTTTGGAATGAATCTACTTAACAAAAACAAATTTATCTTTCAGAGGGGCTGGAGAGTTGTTTTATATTCAGGTTCTCTGCTGTGGCGTTTACTTTGTATTTGGGAGAAGAAACTGTATTAAACTGTCAAGGTAGTGATTAAGGCAGTGAAGTGTATTCTGGAATGAGACACACCTGGGTTCAAAGCCTAGCTTCGCCACTGACGGCAGTAGGCAAGTTATGTAATCTTTCTGGGCCTCCATTTCCTCTTCTTTAAAATAGAAATGATAATTGTATCCACGTCATAGGATTGTTGTATTAAATTCTTGTCAAGTGCCTGGGACATTGAAATTAGTTAATTTTAACTATGATTAGCCATTATACTTTGACTTTTAGTAAATGTGAATTTTTGGCCTAAATCATTAAATAATTAAATATATTTTTTAATAGATCTTTATTGGAGTATAATTGTTTCACAATACTGTTAGTTTCTGTTGCACAACAAAGGGAATCAGCCATATGCATACACATGTCCCCATATCCCCTCCTTCTTGAGCCGCCCTCCCATCCTCCCTATCCCACCCCTCTAGGTCATCGCAAAACATCAAGCCGATCTCCCTGTACTATGCTGCTGCTTCCCACCAGCCAACTATTTTTCATTCGGTAGTGTATATATGTCGATGCTACTCTCACTTCACCCCAGCTTTGCCCTCCCACCCCATGTCCTCAAGTCCATTTTCTATGTCTGCCTCTTTATTCCTGCCCTGCAACTAGGTTCATCAGTACCTTTTTTTTTTTTAGATTCCATATATATGCTTTAGCATACAGTATTTGTTTTTCTCTTTCTGACTTACTTCACTCTGTATGACAGACTCTAGGTCCATCCACCTCACTACAAATAACTCAATTTCATTTCTTTTCCATGGTATATATGTGCCACATCTTCTTTATCCATTCATCTGTTGATGGAAATTTAGGTTTATTCCATGTCCTGGCTATTGTAAATAGAGCTGCAGTGAACATTGTGGTACATGACTCTTTCTGAATTATGGTTTTCTCAGGGTATATGCCCAGTAGTGGGATTGCTGGGTCATATGGTAGTTCTATTTTTAGTTTTTTAAGGAACCTCCATACTGTTTTCCATAGTGGTTGTATCAGTTTACATTCCCACCAGCAGTGCAAGAGGGTTCCCTTTTCACCACACCCTTTCCAGCATTTATTGTTTCTAGATTTTTTGCTAATGGCCATTCTGACCAGCGTGAGGTGATATCTCATTTTAGTTTTGATATGCATTTCTCTAATAATTAGTGATGTTGAGCATCTTTTCATGTGCCTCTTGGCCATCTGTATGTCTTCCTTGGTGAAATGTCTATTTAGGTCTTCCACCCATTTTTAACCTGGATTGTTTGGTTTTTTTTAATATTGAGCTCCATGAGCTGTTTGTATATTTTGGAGATTAATCCTTTGTCTGTTGTTTCATGTGCAAATATTTTCTCCCATTCTGAGGGTTGTCTTTTTGTCTTGTTTGGTTTCCTTTCCTTCCTTGTTTGTCTTGGTTTCCTTTGCTGTGCAAAAGCTTTTAAGTTTAATTAAGTCCCACTTGTTTATTTTTGTTTTTATTTCCATTACTCTAGGAGGTGGGTCAAAAAAGATCTTGCTGTGGTTTATGTCAAAGAGTGTTTTTCCTATATTTTCCTCTAAGAGTATTATAGTGTCTGGTCTTACATTTAGGTCTTTAATCCATTTGGAGTTTATTTTTGTGTATGGTGTTAGGTAGTGTTCTAATTTCATTCTTTTACATGTAGCTGTCCAGTTTTCCCAGCACTACTTATTGAAGAGGCTGTCTTTTCTCCATTGTATATTCTTGCCTCCTTTTTCGTAAATTAGGTGCCCATATGTGCATGGGTTTATCTCTGGGCATTCTATCCTGTACCATTGATCTGTATTTCTGTTTTTGTCCCAGTACCATACTGTCTTGATTACTGTAGCTTTGTGGTATAGTTTCAAGTCGGGGAGCCTAATTCCTCCAACTCCGTTTTTCTTTCTCAAGATTGCTTTGTCTGTTCGGGGTCTTTTGTGTTTCCATACGAATTGTAAAATTTTTTGTTCTAATTCTGTGAAGAATGCCATTGGTAGTTTGATAGGGATTGTATTGAATCTGTACATTGCTTTGGGTAGTATAGTCATTTTCACAGTGTTGATACTTCCAATCCAAGAACATGGTATATTTCTCCATCTGTTTATGTCATCTTTGATTTCTTTCATCAGTGTTTTATAGTTTTCTGAGTACAAGTCTTTTGCCTCCTTAGGCAGGTTTATTCCTAGGTATTTTATTCTTTTTGTTGCAGTGGTAAATGGGAGTGTTTCCTTAATTTCTCTTTCTGATTTTTCATTGTTGATGTATAGGAATGCCAGAGATTTCTGTGCATTAATTTTGTATCCTGCAGCCTTACCAAATTCATTGATTAGTTCGAGTAGTTTTCTGGTGGCTTCTTTAGGATTTTCTATGTATAGTATCATGTCATAGGCAAACAGTGACAGTTTTACTTCTTCTTTTCCAATTTGGCTTCCTTTTATTACTTTTTCTTCTCTGACTGCTGTGGCTAGGACTTCCAAAGCTATGTTGAGTAAGAGTGGTGAGAGTGGACATCCTTGTCTTGTTCCTGATCTTAGTGGAAATGCTCTCAGTTTTTCACCATTGAGAATGAAGTTTGCTGTGGGTTTGTCATATATGGCCTTTATTATGTTGAGGTAGATTCCCTCTATGCCCATTTTCTGAAGAGTTTTTATAATAAATAGGTGTTGAATTTTTTCAAAAGCTTTTTCTGCATCTATTGAGATGATCGTATGGTTTTTATTCCTTAATTTGTTAATGTGGTGTATCACATTGATTTGCATATATTGAAGAATCCTTGCATCCCTGGGATAAATCCCACTTGATCATGGTGTATGATCCTTTTAATGTGTTAAGGAGGAGGGGAAAAAAAAAAAAGCGGGAGGGTGGGGGGAAGGCCTTGGCTGTGGAGGGTGGGGCCTTAGCAAGGGTGAGATTTGGGCAGTGGGGGGGGGGACCAATGCTCAGGACCCACAGGGCTGGAAAAGGCCCTGGGGGCTGTGGGGCGTGGGGCTTAGGCTCAAGGAACAGAAGGGGCCCAGGTGTGCCCCCCACCCCTGGTCTCAGAGGGTGGGGGACCTCACCTGGGAGCTCAGCAGGCTTCCTGGGCTCCAGTGGGTGGGGCAAACACCCTCCTCTCCTCTCCTGCTCTTCTGGTCTGGGAGGGCCCCTCCCGCCTGCCTCTCCTGATCTCCCTGGCCTCCCTCCTATGCCCAGAGGACCAATGCGGCAGGCTGGGGTGGGGTGGGGGGGTGGTGCCCTTGGAGGGCAGGGGACCAGCCTGGGAGCTCAGCAGGTTCCCCGTGCCTGAGTGGGCGGGGCAATCACCCTCCGCTCCTCTCCCACTTCTCCTGGAGGGCCCCTCCCGCCCGCCTCTCCTGATCTCCCCGCCTCCTATACCCCCAGGACCCACCAGCTTGGGAACTCAGCAGGTTCCCCGTGCCTGAGTGGGTGGGGCAATCACCCTCCGCTCCTCTCCGGCTTCTCCCGGAGGGCCCCTCCCACCTGCCTCTCCTGATCTCCCCGGCCTCAGGGGCACCATTCCTGTCTGGCCTCCACTTATCCTCCCCCCTCAGTCCCCCTACCTCCTACCGGTTCACTTTGGGGTTCCTCCCGTCTCCTTAGGCATCAGAGTGTCCCACCAGTGGCCGGCAGGCGCCCTAGTTGTGGGGAGATGCTAACTTCACAGCTTCCCACACCGCCATCTTGACTCCACCTCCCTAAATATTTTAATTTTACTTTTAAGTTGAAAAAAGCCAGGTAATTAAGAATATTATGAATATTGTGAATTTCAGTGAAAAGAAATGTACTGTTCAATAATAGTTAAAACAGATATCTTAGACCATAATATACCAATTTTACCAAATCAAATATCTGTAAGCCAGGCTAATATAATAAAATATTTATATGTTAGTCTCAGTAATTGCTCCCCATGTATAATTTTATATGGTTTTCATTGTCATTGTGTTATAAACAGGAAGAAACATTAACAAGCCCCGAGGGAAAGAAAATGACTACAGGGTGAGGGATAAAGCCAGAAAGTAGGTTTATGGTCAGCTGTTCATGGTGAAGTAGACTTAGTATATTTTAAAAACCAAATGTCAAGCTTCGTAGGAGTTTTATATTTCTTTGTATATTGTTTTATTTCCTTAGCATTTACAGTATTAACATAGTTCACTTACAAACTATTCTCTAAAATTCCCCTTGGGAACTTTTCCCAGTTTTTCTCCAAAAAAACTACAAAACTTTTCCACCACCTTGAAGAGAATGTGGAATTATGAAAACTGAAGGTCTAATCTTAGCAACTACTCACTATTACCCACGTGATCGTAAACAAGTCACTTAACATATCTGAGACTTTATCTCTAAAATCATAACTAACGAAAACCTACTCTGTCATCCCCAAGGTTTATAAATGCTACCAATTATTACTAACTGTTATCCACCAGAGAAAACTTCAACCATAGATGAATCCAACTATTTGTATTCTTGTGCTTGCAGCAAGCCTCCCAGAAGAGCTGGAGAAACTTGCACACTTGAAAGACTTGGTACTAAAATAAATTCATGGTAGTCAACTTCACCTGGGCTTTCACACTGCACAGCAGGCCCATTGTGTTTCTCTAGCCCCCTCATTCTTCCTTTTTATGCAACTGCTGTTTCAAATCCTCTTCACTTTTTTCAAGCCTGTGACATCCCTAATAAGCCATTTTCAGCAAATGGTCTCAGTGTTAACTGAGAAAATAGAATACCCGAGCTTCTGAGCTTCCTGCCCTCAAAGCTGCCCACCCACCTTCATCTGCAGCCATCCAACTTCCATCGAAGTCTAGTCCCTTTGCCTGTGCTCTGAATCCTTCCCCTCTCACCATCTCAGGGATCTCTACCATCAGTTACCCCTTCTGTCACCTGGATGGTTAACCACTCCCTCTTTACTAAATCCTTCCCACCAGTATTTAAATATTCCGAAGTCTCTTCTTCAGGGAGTAAGTCCCTGTTTTTCCTCCCACCTAACACTCTCTTTCTTTTCCCATTTTTAATCAGTTTTTTAAGAACTGTCTACCCTGAGGTTTCTATTTCTTTACTTCCCATTCTCTTCTCAACCTGTTGTTCTTCTGTCCTCACCCCTCTCCTGAAACTATTCCTGCTAAGGTTACCAATAATTTTCTTGTCCCTAAATCCAGTGGATTGTTGACCTCTTAGCAACATTTAACACCCTAATCCAGTGTTTGGGCAAACTACAGCATGTGAACCAAATCCAGCTTCAGCATGTTTTTACATGGCCTGTGAGCCAAAATATATTTTTAATCTATCTGGCCCTTTACAGAAAAAGGTTGCCAACCCATTCTTAGGTCACACCCTCCTTTTAGAATAAATTCTTCTCTTGGCTCTTCTCTTTTAAGTAAGTCTAGTTTTCCTTTTATTCTCTCCTCTCTTTCTCAGTCTCTTGCTAGATTACCAGACCCTTAGATGTTGGAACTCCTCAACACTTTATGTTGGAACTCCTCAACACTTTATGTTGGAAGTGGGATCTTCTGGATCTCATCTACTCCTATAGCTTTGTTGAAAACCCCCAAATTTCTGTCTCTAACTCAAATTTCTTCTGAACATCATACATGTTGTTCAACTGCCTACTCAACATCTCCACTTGGTGTGCTACAGATACCCCAAACTCAATATATTTGAAATTTAATTCACAATCCTGTGCTAATCCTGCTTTTCCCTGCAGACTGTCATAACTCAGTAGATTATAACATCATTGCCCACAAAGTTAATGTCAGAAATTTGGGAGTCCTTGAACATCTCTCCCTCTCCCTCCCCTCATTTTGTTCCACCCACATCTAAGTAATCACCAAGTGCTATTAATTCTATTGCCTACATGTTTTTTAATCTAATTAATTCATTCTGCCCAATACCACCACACACTTAGGTCAGAAACACCATCATCTGGTCAAATGCTTTAACCTCCTAAGTGGCATTCCTATTTCTCTAAAAAAACAACAAAAAACAAAACAAAAACAAAAACAAAACAAAACAAAAAAATGGTTTTAATTGAGATATAACTCATATACCATAGAAGTTACCCCAAATTTTACAATTTAGTAGTTTTCAGTATATTCGCAAGGTTCAAACATCTGTGGTATGTGTCTGGTATTTTTGCCATAAGCATCTTTGCTGTAGACATTTTTGCTACATAACCAAATGGTCATAAGGCAATTTTGCCGTAAAAGATAAAATAACTAGTTGACAGTTTGGTTTGATAGTCTGGTTTCAACTGGGTGACAGTTTAGTTTCATTTCTCCATTGACACAGTACTCCTATTTTTATATTACATAAATCTTAGCCCTCATAATGATCTACACAGTGACGAGTAGACATGGTGGTCTTAAAGTAGTAGATGATAACAACTGCGTATCAACTTGATAGAAAATATGGTGTTAAAACTTACTGGAAGTGTGAAATAAGAGAGTTTAAAGCCAGATTATATACTATACTGGAAAATGATAAAATATCATTTGCAAATCCTTCAGTGATTTGAAGGTACAGTGTTGAACCCACATTTCCCATAGAACTTTGGAACATTGATTAACAGACTTGTGATAACACGCCAAAAACAAACAGTGTAGAGGCTCCATTATAAACATTCATCCCAGTGTTTGGAAACTGATACTCTCTTAATGAAGGAAGAAATTGTAGCGAAAAAGGAAAAGTGCTATGCCAAATGAGGAGACAGATTGACATGAATTTAAAAATATGTATAAAATAGCATTCTCTTACATCATAGTACAGTTATCAAAATCAAGAAATTAATTTTGATGCAATATTATTATCTAATCTGCAGACTTATTAAGATTTAGCCAATTGTCCAACTGATGTACATTTTACCAAAAGAAAAGCTGGTTTTTTAGGGGTCTAGAGTCTAATCCAGGATCACATGTTGAATTTAGTTGTCATGTCTCTTTGATCTGCCTCATTCTGGAACAAGTCCTCATTTTTTGTCTTTCATGACTTTAATAAGATGAGATGATGAAGTGATTTTTGGTATTCACGATGCATCCACAATAGAGAGCTCTACTTGATACTCAAACACAGCAGTAGAGGATGGTGTCAATCACTGAGCATGTAGGCCAGTTTCTTTGGTGAATATCCCCCTTGTCCTCACTAGGGAGCCAGCAAGCTGGTATAGCCACCTTCAGTCACTGATGTAGGGCTTCCCCCAGGGGGACATAAATTCCCAGATGCTTCAGGTTTTACAAAAGTGAAGAACAGCGTATGACTTAGTGTAAAGAACCTTTCTAAAAACTATTGTCCATGCATGCATAGAGTTTTTGGTTTTGTTTCAAATTAAACTAGAACTAGGCTTGCATTTATGGTTTGCAGGGCTGTACTCAGTAGACTGAGAAACTAAAGCTTTCTTTCTTTCAGGATCCATGCACTTTGTGTTATTGTTGTTAAGTTTAAATGCAATTTTGCAACATGAAAACTCAGTATCTGTAATTAGTTGGGAATCTTTGTCATTTGTGATACATTTGTTGCCGGCTGTCTCTTTTCAAAGCTTACTGCTATGTTAGCTATGAAATAAAGCTTTTCTTAGCAAAGCTTTAGGCTTCATTAAGATCAGGGCTGTATAAGTTTCCTATTGGAAAGACATTTATTTTTAAAGTGAATGGTAATCAAGGAATACATATCAGGACAATTTGCCTTGGAGCTGTAAATGTAGAGCTTATTTCACTACTTACATGTCTTACATGTAAAAGAAAAATGTAGGAACTGTTTGTCCTTTAATTGTTTGGTTCTTTAATTATCTAGCTGGTATCTCTAGGAAACTAAGGATCCCAAGTTTGAAAAGGCACAAAAATCTAATTAAAAATGAGATGCTTATGTATAGCACAGGGAACTCTACTCAGTACCCTGTAATGGCCTATATGGGAAAAGAATCTAAAAAAGAGTGGATATATGTATATGTATAACAGATCCACTTTGCTGTACACCTAAAACTAACACAACATTATAAATCAACTATACCCCAATAAAAAATTTTTTTTAAATGAGATGCTTAAAGGGATTTTATCTTGAAGCAGTTTGATTTGTCTGCATTGTAAGCTTGGAAGTGATTCTGCATTGTGCTGCATAAAAGCTGTTCGCAGACCAGAATTTTAAACTAAATATGAACAGTTTAGCATTTAGCCATGTGCTTTGAAAGTCATTTGATGGAGCCTTTATTTGTGTAACATAATAATTTAAGCTTTTGACTTTTAGATCCAAAAGGTAGTTCTGGCACTTGGATACTACTACCTTGGAGCAACTTGTCATGCCTGCATTGTGTGGAACCAGTGTTCAAAATAAAATGCAAAAACTTCAGGCTGGTGGAGGAGGGAGCACACAACGTCCTGGTACTCCAGGGAGACCATTTGATATGTTAAATAGAATATATCATTGTAAGTATTGCCATATTTTTCCTAGGGCATTTTTTAACCAGTGATATTTGGGTTATGGGAGGGAAAATAATTATCCTAATTGTTTAAGCCAGTTGCCATGCATGAATATCTAGAGGTGATACTAATACTTTTCTGTAATAGGCTTTATTTTTTAGAACAGTTTTAGGTTTATAGGAAAATTGAGAAGAGAGTTCCCAGCTTCCTATAGCATTAACAACTTACATTAGTATGGCACATTTGTTAAAATTAATGAAACAACACTGACACATTATTATGAACTAAAGTCCAGAATTTATTCAGGTTTCCTTAGTTTTCGCCTAATGTTCTTTTTCTATTCCAGGATCCCAATCAGGATACCACATGACATTTAATTGTCATGTCTCCTTAAGCTCTTCTTGGCTGTAACAGTTATTCAAATATTCCCTTTTTTTTGATGACCTTCACCATTTTTTTAAAATTTATTTATTTTATTTATTTATTTTTGGCTGCATTGGGTCTTCATTGCTACATGCGGGCTTTCTCTAGTTGTGGCGAGCAGGGACTACTCTTCGTTGCGGTGCGCGGACTTCTCATTGCGGCGGCTTCTCTTGTTGTGGAACACAGGCTCTAGGCATGTGGGCTTCAGTAGTTGTGGCACACGGGCTCAGTAGTTGTGGCTCGCGGGCTTTAGAGCGCAGACTCAGTAGTTGTGACGCACGGGCTTAGTTGCTCTGCGGCATGTGGGATCTTCCCGGACCAGGGCTCGAACCCATGTCCCTGCATTAGCAGGCGAATTCTTAACCACTGTGCCACCAGGGAAGCCCGACCTTCACCATTTTGAGAAGCACTGGTCAGATATTTAGTAGGATGCACCTGTGTTGGAATTTGTCTGATGTTTTTCTCAAGATTAGACTGTAGTTATGGGTGTTGAGGAGGAAGACCACAGAGGTAAAGTAACATTTTCATCTCATTCTATCGAAGGTTATTACTGTTGATGTTGACCTTGATCACCTGGCTGAGGTAGAGTTTGTCAGGTTTTTTCACATAAACTTATTCTTCCCCCCTCTCCTTCTGTACTGTAGTCTCTGGAAGGAAGTCTCTATGCACAACCCACTCTTAAGTAAGACTTTTTTCGCTTTCCAAAATGGATCAAGATGCTTATTTTGGATGAAGCCAGTAAAAATGTTGAGCCAAAGGATTAAAGGTCAAATCCACGAGACTTACCAGAAATCAAATACAAGGACTCAGATGTGCATGTGATTTTTCTGCAGCTGGCAGGTTGGGTTCATTGTTACAATATAGCTGTAAAGTGCTATATTGTCCTTTCCTCTGCCAAAAGCAATTGTGTCCTACAATCTCTGTCTAGCTCAGTTCTGTAGTAAGACAGGGACGCTTGGTCTCAAACATTATTTCTCTAAGTATTATTATGAAAACTGTTATAATTGATATGTCAACATAATTAGTCATTGTCTCTTTTTTAAGGTTGTGTTGCTTTCTGCCTTAATGCCAATTGATATGCTGAAGACCTCAAAAAGTTCCTGAGAAATCCATTTCAAATTCTAGTGAAGAAAGAAGAACTGACCTTTGAAAAGGTCAATATCTTATAATAACTTTGAAAGAGGGTAATGTTTTTCTAATTGATATACATAAAAATTATAGCCAGGATTTTTTTTTAACCTTCTTATTTATTTATTTATTTATTTATCTATTTTTGCTGTGTTGGGTCTTTGTTTCTGTGCGAGGGCTTTCTCTAGTTGCGGCGAGCGGGGGCCACTCTTCATCGCGGTGCGTGGGCCTCTCACTATCGCGGCCTCTGTTGTTGTGGAGCACAGGCTCCAGACGCGCAGGCTCAGTAGTTGTGGCTCACGGGCTCAGTTGCTCCGCGGCATGTGGGATCTTCCCAGACCAGGGCTCGAACCCGTGTCCCCTGCATTAGCAGGCAGATTCTCAACCACTGCGCCACCAGGGAAGCCCTAACCTTCTTATTTAAGCTCTGTGCTAAAATTGCAGTAACTAGTATCTGTAGTGTCTTAGTGCTTATAATAAAGCTGACAGAGTAAACACAAGGAAAAAACAACCTTACCAGATAGTAGAAAAACTGCAGGTAAGTCCAGGGTATTTTGTTCTAAGATTTGGTACAGAATTTAGGCAGAATTAATAGAATGAATTTCTCTAACTGGTTCCTTCCAAGGGTAGGGATAGAGAAGTCAAATGGCTTTTTATTCTGACTCTGATCTGGATTAACATTTTCCTCTCTGAAATACTGTAGGGAAGGAATTGTATGCTCTTTGTGACATATGAGAGACCGGCCAGTAAACAGGCTGTTCTTTTTCAGAACACAGACAAAGGGTAAACTGGCTCTGAGAAAACGCGTGCCAGGAATTTCAGTTCTGATGTGGCAAGAGCTGTTCTTGCCTAGTATTGCTACTTAAGACACTGTTAATATCTAATTATTTCCTTAACAAACTGAAGCAGGATCTAGTTACAATGTAGCTGTGAAGTGCCGCGTTGTCTTTGCCTCCTGCTCAAAATAAGACTGTTTCCTTTCCAGCCCTGTCAGCCATGGTGCTGTAGCAGCCAGGGAGGCATGGTCTCATACACATGTACCAATTTAAACCCTGACTCAACAAATGACTCCTGAGAGTTAAGGCTTATTAATACTTTGCAGGCGGTGACAGAAAGAAAGAGGCATTACCAAGAGGGAATTCAAATAAGGGACTGATTACTACTGACTTACTGGTATTTAATTTAATTACAATATTTACCTACTAAAAGATGGTTTCGAGGGGAAGATTTTTCATTGTCTTTGTAAGCTCAAGCTACGTGGGGGAATAAAGACCATACTCCAGTGAGCTGTGTGATATATACGCAGTTCATTACTATTTTGTGCCCTGAAAGATTGTATAGAAGTTGCTTTTTGGATCAGAATTTGAATAGATATTATCATATCTCAGGCTCATGATTTTTAGGTACAACTAATGTCTATGGTTATAAACTATGATTTGCCCACTACTTATGAAAACTATATTTTCAGTTGAGTATTTGTCATCTTCATTGAATTACTTGCTTTTATTCTGGAAAAATAAATTCACGTGTTGCTTTTCAAGTATGATTTTGTCAGCCAGACAACCTTGAATCAGGAAATGTAGTAACATGTAAGTCGTATTTAAATTGTACTTGGAAATATTCGTGGTTAAACAGAACACAGTGGGAAAACAATGTGAAATGTAGCCCAGATTTTGGACCCTATAGAGTAGATATTCAAAGGGAAAATCAATAATGCTGTTAGATCTGGTTGTCTTAACTTACACAGGAGTCTTTTTTTTTTTTTTTTTAAGTCGTGTTGCTCATGTCTTGTGCTTTCTTGGTGATTCCTCTATAATTAAGATTTTTCTCAGCATTTTCTGATAGCAATTTATATTGACCCTGGCTTAGTTACAGTAGCTTTATCACTAAATAAATTGAATTATGTCTTGCTACTAATATAAAAATAACTTTGTCAAAAAATATAGTAGTTGGTAAGAATAGATAATGAGGTGATGCTCAGAAATGGCACTGGCCTGATTTAGGACATAGATTCATAAGTGAAACAGCATGTTGTTTGGTTAAAGAGCAAGTCAGTATTTTCATATTTGTTTTCCTCTTGTACTGGTTATTTGGTATTTTAAGTTGCTCCAGCCCAGACATTTTTGATTGGTTCTATCATCTGTTTTAGTAGAAAGCTGTGGTGGTAAACATATCTCAGGCATCTGTGCTACAGTGTATGAGGTGACCTGAGCAGAAAGCAGTGATAAATATGGGTTACCATAATAAATTTTTAGAGGTTTCCCCCACAGTGGAAAAAGTTTTAAGTCCTGGATCAGATCTGTCCAATAGAACTTTCTGTAGTGAGGGAAATGTTTTATATCTGCCCTGCCCAACACAGTAGTGACAGGCCACGTGCAGCTACTGAAATATGATTAATGCAACTGAGGAGCTAAATTTTCTATTTTATTTAATTCTAGTTTAAATAGCCACATGTAGCTAGTGGCTATTGCATTGGACAGCATAGTCCTAAACAGTAGTTAACATTCCAGAGTTTATATTTTCAGTTTAGAGTTCCAAAAGTGTGTCAAAATGGATTACACAGCTGTTGCTTTTGTTTCGTCCCTGGTATTTATGTTTGTCCCAGGCTGACACCTGCTCTTGGCCCACTTCGGTAGGGGCTTTAATTTCACTACCCCAAACACAATACTGTCATCTGCTCTGTAAATAATAACACTCAAGCCACCTGATAGAATCTGATCTTGCAACTGGAAGAATCTTTTTGAACTAACTACAAAAGATATCTTTTCTTTATCTCTAGATATTGTGACTAGGATCTAGTGCTCCAATTAGAAGTCCTCTAAGTATAATCTTGGCAAATAAACAGCCACTGACGGTTAACAAGTAGCTCATATCATTAGTACTTTATGTAGTACTTGATAAGTGATATTCTGATTAATAGTTTTTCTTTTGTTCAGAATTGGCAGCAGGAGTCAATTTGGGAGGAAGGCTGTGGCCATAAACATTGAAGAAGACAAGAAGATTCCTTGTGACACTGAGCCTTTCTGCCATACTACACTGGAGGAAATGCCAATGAATGTGGCTGACCTAATTTAATTCCTGGGATGAAATGGTTTTGAATGTAGTGCTTGCTGTTGGTGAATAGGCAATCACAAGGTGCACTGTGCTTCTTTTGGGGGAAATATTTGAAGCTTTGTCTCAATGCTCATAGCAGATCAAAAATATAGATTTTGATAGCAAAGCAACTTCAGCCATGAGCTCATGTGAGGAAAGTCATTGGCTTTATCCTCTTTAGAATTAGACTGTTGGGGTGGCTATAAAAGATGGGCTTGTACCCAATTGAAAAATGGGCAGAAGACCTAAATATACATTTCTCCAAAGAAGACATACAGATGGCCAACAGGCAAATGAAAAAAGTTTCAACATTGCTAATTATCAGAGAAATGCAAATCAAAACTACAATGAGATACTGCCTCACACCAGTCAGAATAGCCAACATTAAAAAGTCTACAAATAGCATATGCTGGAGAGGGTGTGGAGAAGAGGGAACCCTCTTACACTGTTGGTGGAAATGTAAATTGGTGCAGCCACTATGGAGAACAGTATGGAGGTTCCTCAAGAAACTAAAAATAGAATTACCATATGATCCAGCAATCCCACTCCTGGGCATATATCCAGATAAAACTATAATTCAAAAAGATACATGCACCCCTATGGTCATAGCAGCACTATTCACAATAGCCAAGACATGGAAACCACCTAAATGTCCACCTAGAGATGAATGGATAAAGAAGATGTGGTACATATAATACAATGGAATACTACTCAGCCATAAAAAAGAATGAAATAATGCCATTTGCAGCAACATGGATGGAACTGGAGATTATCATACTAAGTGAAGAAGTCAGAAAGAGAAGGAAAAATACCATATGATATCACTTATATGTGGAATCTAAAATATGACACAAATGAACCTACCTACGAAACAGAAGCAGACTCACAGACATAGAGAACAGATCTGTGTTTGCCAAGGCAGTGGGGGTGGGGAGAGGAGCGATGGAGTGGGAGTTTGGGGTTAGCAGATGCAAACTATTATATACAGGATGGATAAACAACGAGGTCCTACTGTATAGCACAGGGAACTATATTCAACATCTTGTGATAAAACATAATGGAAAAGACTATGAAAAAGAATACATATATATGTATAACTGAATCACTTTGCTGTAGAGCAGAAATTAACTCAACATTGTAAATCAACTATACTTCAATTTAAAAAAAAGATGGGGTTGTAAATCTTTCTTAGAATTTTATCTCCTAGTTCTCTACACATGGTTATATTGAGTGTTCACTATCATTTAATAATATACTTGTTGACTGAAAGATATATGCTATATAAAAGCAGCCTATTATATTAAACTAGTATATCTGCTGTTATTGTGTTAGTCACTAGACTGAATGGAACTAACTTTAAAATTATTTTTTCAGAAAATATTTGAATTTATTTTTTTTGGTATCGTTTTTATTCAGTAAGGCATTTTATTAGTGGTAAGTGTAAACTAGAGTCTTTTGCTAAACACCAGCAATAATCATGTCCTACAGTTAAATCTCAGAAAAATTGCTGTATTGTATATTGAATTTTCAATAAATTAAAATGAAGTATTTTTTCTTTAAAGTTGTTCGGTCCTTATTCCTTAAAGATCTGTACTTCTTGCCATAACTCCATATTTGCAAAGGAAAAGGTTAAAACAGCACTGTAGTAAATATTTTACTCTAATTGTAAAATTACAAAGGACACAATGAACGTGGCTTTTCATAAAAAGTTTTAATAGTTCCAAGTTAGCTGCTACATGGCAGTAGCACAAAGACTGATCAACTGCAGATTTCATCCGTACTATCTACTAAGCATTATCTGCTTCTTTGAGAAAAAAGAAGCATTAGAATGTAAGATTCCTCCCTCTTCTGGTATGGCAAACATTTCCCTGTATATGCCATGTAGCTACTCAACAGCAAATTTTTTGTTAATAAGCAGTAAATTTCTTTTTCCATAACAATAACATGGAGTTGCTATAGTAGATTCCATTACAGAAGGAATGAGTATGATCCTTGTTTTCTCCTTCTCACAAATTACTTATTAAGCAATCTTTTTCTTGACCACAGTTTATAATTTGTCAAAAGAACAATGCTGACAGACGGTGACTATTCCACCAGTTGCTTTGATTGGTATCAGATAGGAAGAAAAATATGGTAATGAATTTCTAGGGAAAAGCAGCACCCTTGTCCTTTCTCAGTCCTAGAACTGATGCTTGCCACTGTCTACTGGAAAATAATGCACAGTGTAAGAGCAGTGAGTTTCAGTTTTATTCAGGGACCTTACTGAGGACTATAGCCTGGGCTATAGCCCAGAGCTTTTCAGATAGCTCTGAGGAACTGCTCTGAAGAGGTAGGGATTGGGGGAGCCAGTATATATATGATTTTTTTGGCTGGGAAATACACGTAGTCAAGCATATATATTGGTAAAAGATTACTGCTAATCACATACACAGAAAAACCCCAGATATCTCAAGATAATTATTTTTGTGCTTATCTATATATGGGAAGATGCAAGAATCTGGGGTCATTGAAATTCTTCCTTACATATGCATCTTAACTACCTAGGGGCCCATATATCCAAAAAACAAAATGCTTCATCCTGAATTCCTTTCAGGGTGTAACATCCTTTGTTTACACAACTTATCATAAAACTGCTGATGTGGCAAATAAGACAAATGCCAGAATCCTTGGAAGTATCAAATGAATTAAAAGTCACCACTGTCTTCAGTAAGTAAATTTTTGAAAGGAGATCCTAAAGAATGAGATGTAGAGGATGGCATCTACCTTAACATCTGTTCCCTACAACGACTGGAAGGCAGGTGGAGAGAACGACATAAAGATTAGACAAAACCCAACAAACATAACATGTTGTATTAGGGAAAGGCATAAATAACTACAGAATTTACCAAAAGGCCTGCACAGCCCTGCTTAATAATGTGGATTTTATTCAGAATCAGAGTCAACCATTATCTCCATCTAAAGACACCTTTGATTACTTTCTTGAACTCAATAGCTTCCTCCACAACACTTCTGCCACCAGGGCCCCACTCACTTTTCTCCCTCCTATGTATGTGGCCCTCTGCTATGCTCTTGTCACTCTTCTTAGGCTTCCTGTGTGCTCCTTTAAGCATTAGACCAACCACTCCCTGGATGTTTTCAGTCTGATGACTCTGGCACTACAGTATGTTCAAAACCAAACTTACCATATTTCTCCAGTAATGCTTAGCTCATTACTTTGTACCTCCTTCTCTTATCTAGACTTTGGCAGTGGTCTCCAAATTCGCCTCCCTGCCCTTGGTCTTGCTTTATCCCATCCATTTACCACTCAGCCCCCAGAGTGACCTCATAAAAATATAAATTGAATGTAAATTGATACAGCCACTATGGAGAACAATATGGAGGTTCCTTAAAAAACTAAAAATAGAATTACCATATGACCCAGCAATCCCACTACTGGGCATATACCCAGAGAAAACCGTAATTCAAAAAGACACATGCACCCGAATGTTCATTGCAGCACTATTTACAATAGCCAGGTCATGGAAGCAACCTAAATGCCCATCAACAGACGAATGGATAAAGAAGTTGTGGTACATATACAATGGAATATTACTCAGCCATAAAAAGGAACGAAATTGAGTCATTTGTTGAGACATGGATGGATCTAGAGACTGTCATACAGAGTGAAGTAAGTCAGAAAGAGAAAAACAAATACCGTATATTAATGCATGTATGCGGAACCTAGAAAAATGGTATAGATGAGCCAGTTTGCAGGGCAGAAGTTGAGACACAAATGTAGAGAATGGTCATATGGACACCAAGGGGGGAAAACTGTGGTGAGGTGGGGATGGTGGTGTGCTGAATTGGGCAATTGGGATTGACATGTATACACTGATGTGTATAAAACTGATGCCTAATAAGAACCTGCAGTATAAAAAAACAAACAAAACAACTAATACTAAACTTTCATTGGGTTATTTGTATGGAAATATGTTAATATAAATGTTTCAGACATTACATGAAATTTCTAAAAATCTTATATTTGTATTTGTATGGAAATATGTATGGAAATATGTTAATATAAATGTTTCAGACATTAAAAAAAAAAAAAAGAAATGGAAAAAAAATATATAAATTATTCAATGGCTTTCCTTTTTGCCTGGGATAAAGTCCAAAGTCAATAGCTTTCCTGCCTTTGATGTTGCATCTAAAAAGTTATCACCAAACCCAAAGTCATCAAGATTTTCTCCTATGTTATTTTCCGGGAGTTTTATAGTTTTGTGTTTTATATTTCAGTCTGTAATCCATTTTGAGTTAATTTTTCTGATAGGTATAAGGTCTAGATTCATTTCTTTCCATGTGATGTCCAATTGTTCCAGCACCATTTGTTGAAAAGACTATCTTTTCTCCATTGCATTGCCTTTGCTCCTTTGTCAAAGATCAGATCAATATAGTTGACTATATGTAGCTCTATTCCTGGGCTTTTGTAAGAGAAACTATTTTTCTCCTCTACTCTCAAAACTCTACTCACAGAATACTTCTAGGCACTTCCAAGTCATCAGATGTTGGGTTTTTTCAGTCTCCATACATGATTTCACATCCGATTCTTCAGCATGCCTGCCGTAGTCTGTTTGCAGTGATGTAACAAAATACCACAGATTGGGTGGCTTATAAACAACAGAAATTTATGGCTCACAGTTCTGGAGGCTGGAAGTCTGAAATCAGGGTGCCAGCATGGTCAAGTGAGGACCCTATTCCTGGTCGAAGACTTATAATTGTATCCTCACATAGCAGAGGGGAAAAGAGAGCTCTCTTGGGCCTCTCCTATAAGGGCACTAATCCCATTCATGAGGGCTCCATCCTCGGGACCTAACCAAAAGGCCCCAGCTACTAATACCATCACATGGGGCTTTAGGATTTCAACATATGAATTTTAGGGAGACACAAACATTCAAACCATAGCAATGCCCAATCCCCAATTCTTTTCTATCTATTGTGCAGAATGTACTGTTTTGGTTATTAAATTTCCTAATCCAATTGTAATAGTCCTTCCATCTGTCATTAAAATAACACAATCATTTAGCCTTCCTTTAAGGTGATGTCTACATCATGCCGGCTTTGGTATGGTCATCGTTCTCATGATCATTATCTGAACTCTTAGCAAATACTGTCACAACATTCATAGTGTCGAAATTAAACTAACACTATCTCAACACAAAGCACAATTGTCAATCTACAGGCCAAGTCAAAGACAACTGCTAACACTGACACTCCAAATACGTTTAGGTTGTACACTTCAGGTGCATCACTTAGAGTAATGCACAAATAGATAATTATTGTGACTGCAAATCATGATTGCCAACATCAGCAGCAAGGAACAACAACAACAAAAAAACAACAGCAACCCTGGAAGACATAATCTATGCCATATCCATTCAATACTAAAAATAGTGTCATTTTCAGCTATTTGGGCATCTGCCACATGGACTTATACTTTTTCCCCAACCTTCAGCATTCATTGTCTAAAACTGGGATTTTTTGTGTACCGGCTTCCGGGAATGCAGGACTTTCAGTGCTAACTCAACAGTCCTGGGCAAATCAGAACAGTTGGTCACTGTCCTCAGTTCAGTGTAGTTAGGAAGTTTTAAAACCAAACCCTCCCATCCACAGCAACTTCAATTGTTTAGCCACTGTTTACATAAACCATAACTAAACCCCACTGATAGGGTTGTTGTGATGAGGGGAAGACCTAGGAAAGATAAACTCCTCTTTTAGAGTGCCCAGTTTCTCTTTCATAACAAAAGAACACCCCAACTCCTCCAAATTGAATATAGTCGCTCATGGCCTTTCCCAACCAAAAGCAAAAGCATCTCCATGTATTATATATTGGTTTGATATGATTTCAAACCCACTTGTTTATGACTTAAGTTGTTTTAATCCACTTGTTTATGACAAAGACAAACAAACAAAAAGGAAGTTGTTTTCAGATGTAAAGTTGCTTCCACATAAGAATGAAATAAGCTGTGTCAGGATGTCATTATCTCATCTGTGGGGTTAATAAGCACTCAGAGCTCAGCTGCTGAG
The DNA here is from genome assembly GCF_009873245.2 of Balaenoptera musculus. NCBI lineage: Eukaryota > Metazoa > Chordata > Mammalia > Artiodactyla > Balaenopteridae > Balaenoptera > Balaenoptera musculus. Next base: position 61,026,061 of record NC_045788.1, read on the forward strand.
AGGATGAGCTGGGGGGTTATCAGTAAAAACACATGAAGAAGCAACTAGGATGAGGGGACATTTAGACTATAAATACCCAGAATGTGTAGGGACAATCCGAGAGTTTCGGTTTGGGCAAAGCTAACCTTTGCTGATCTAGCTGTCTGAAGACTGTCAACAAAAAACTAGTTGAGTCAACCAAAAACAATGGAGTTTTATTTGAGCCAACTTGAGGACTATAACCTGGGAGATATTCTTTCAGAAAGCTCTAAGGACTGACTGTTCCCCGTTAGAAGTCAAACACAGTTAAATACTTTTAGAAACAAAGGGTTATATATCAGAGTAATATATTGATAGTTTACATAGTCTAGATCTGCACATACAAGGTGATTAGTGGGTGATCGTGACCCCTTACAGGAAAAGGAAAGGAATATTTTCTCCTAAGGAGTTACCTTGCTGGCACTGGGAGAAAATTGCTCTTTTTGGTCCAGCAGGCATTCTTTTGTCTTCTAAGGAGATCTGGTTAATGTATGGTGCAGATGCACAATGCACACTAAAGGGAGGGGCTAGCGGCAGAAAGGGGCAGGGAGAGAATTTTATGTTTGAAATTTTTTTTCTTGTCCTGCCTTAAAATAATTTTATTTCACCAAGACCTTGGGACATTGGCTCCTGCAGTGGTAAAGGTGACTCTTACTGGTGGTGGCAAAAATCCTGCAGAGGGAGAAACACTCCCAAATTCAGTCTACAAAGCCACCATCACCCTGATACCAAAACCAGAAAAAGATGTCACAAAAAAGAAAATTATAGACCAATATCATTGATGAACATAGATGCAAAAATCCTAAACAAAATACTAGCAAACAGAATCCAACAGCACATTAAAAGGATCATACACCATGATCAAGTGGGATTTATCCCAGGGATGCAAGGATTCTTCAATATATGCAAATCAATCAATGTGATACACCACATTAACAAATTAAGGAATAAAAACCATATGATCATCTCAATAGATGCAGAAAAAGGTTTGACAACATTCAACACCCATTTATTATAAAAACTCTCCAGAAAGTGGGCATAGAGGGAACCTACCTCAACATAAGAAAGGCCATATATGACAAACCCACAGCAAGCATCATACTCAATGGTGAAAAACTGAAAGCATTTCCACTAAGATCAGGAACAAGGCAAGGATGTCCACTCGGCCACTCTTATTCAACATAGTTTTGGAAGTCCTAGCCACAGAAATCAGAGAAGAAAAAGAAATAAAAGGAATACAAATTGGAAAAGAAGAAGTAAAACTGTCACTGTTTGCTGATGACCTAATGCTATATATAGAAAATCCTAAAGATGCCACCAGAAAACTATTCGAACTAATCAATGAATTTGGTAAGGTTGCAGGATACAAAATTAATACACAGAAATCTCTTGCATTCCTATACACTAATGATGAAAACTCAGAAAGAGAAATTAAGGAAACACTCCCATTTACCACTGCAACAAAAAGAATAAAATACCTAGGAATAAACCTACCTAGGGAGACAAAAGACCTGTATGCAGAAAACTATAAGACACTGATGAAAGAAATTAAAGATGATACCAACAGATGGAGAGATATACCATGTTCTTGGACTGGAAGAATCAATATTGTGAAAATGACTATACTACCCAAAGCAATCTACAGATTCAATGCAATCCCTATCAAATTACCAATGGCATTTTTTTACTGAACTAGAACAAAAAATCTTAAAATTTGTATGGAGACACAAAAGACCCCAAATAGCCAAAGCAGTCTTGAGGGGAAAAAAATGGAGCTGGAGGAATCAGACTCCTTGACTTCAGACTATACTATAAAGCTACGGTAATCAAGACAGCATGGTACCGGCACAAAAACAGAAACATAGATCAATGGAACAAGATAGAAAGCCCAGAGATAAACCCACGCACCTATGGTCAACTAATCTATGACAAAGGAGGCAAGGATATACAATGGAGAAAAGACAGTCTCTTCAATAAGTGGTGCTGGGAAAACTGGACAGCTACATGTAAAAGAATGAAATTAGAACATTCCCTAATACCATACACAAAAATAAACTCAAAATGGATTAGAGACCTAAATGTAAGACCAGACACTATAAAACTCTTAGAGGAAAACATAGGAAGAACACTCTTTGACATGAATCACAGCAAGATCTTTTTTGATCCACCTCCTAGAGTAATGGAAATAAAAATAAAAATAAACAAATGGGACCTAATGAAACTTCAAAGCTTTTGCACAGCAAAGGAAACCATAAACAAGACGAAAAGACAACCCTCAGGATGGGAGAAAATATTTGCAAATGAATCAATGGACAGAGGATTAATCTCCAAAATATATAAACAGCTCATGCAGCTCAATAGTAAAAAAGCAAACAACCCAATCCAAAAATGGGCAGAAGACCTAAATAGACATTTCTCCAAAGAAGACATACAGATGGCCAAGAAGCACATGAAAAGCTGCTCAACATCACTAATTATTAGAGAAATGCAAATCAAAACTACAATGAGGTATCACCTCACACCAGTTAGAATGGGCATCATCAGAAAATCTACAAACAACAAATGCTGGAGAGGGTGTGGAGAAAAGGGAACTCTCTTGCACTGTTGGTGGGAATGTAAATTGATACAGCCACTAAGGAGAACAGTATGGAGGTTCCTTAAAAACTAAAAATAGAACTACCATATGACCCAGCAATCCCACTACTGGACATATACCCAGAGAAAACCATAATTCAAAAAGACACATGCACCCCAATGTTCATTGCAGCACTATTTACAATAGCCAGGTCATGGAAGCAACCTAAATGCCCATCGACAGAGGAATGGATAAAGAAGTTGTGGTACATATATACAATGGAATATTACTCAGCCATAAAAAGGAACGAAATTGGGTCCTTTGTTGAGACGTGGATGGATCTAGAGACTGTCATACAGAGTGAAGTAAGTCAGAAAGAGAAAAACAAATATCATATATTAACGCATATATGTGGAACGTAGAAAAATGGTACAGATGAACCGGTTTGCAGAGCAGAAGTTGAGACACAGATGTAGAGAACAAATGTATGGACACCAAGCGGGGAAAACAACGTAGGGTGGGGGTGGTGGTGTGATGAACTGGGCTATTGGGATTGACACGTATACACTGATGTGTATAAAATTGATGACTAATAAGAACCTGCTGTATAAAAAAATAAATAAAATAAAATTCAAAAATTAAAAAAAAAAGAACACTACCTAACACCATACACAAAAATAAACTCCAAATGGATTAAAGACCTAAATGTAAGACCAGACACTATAATACTCTTAGAGGAAAATATAGGAAAAACACTCTTTGACATAAACCACAGCAAGATCTTTTTTGACCCACCTCATGGAGTAATGGAAATAAAAACAAAAATAAACAAATGGGACTTAATTAAACTTAAAAGCTTTTGCACAGCAAGGGAAACCATAAACAAGACAAAAGGCCAACCCTCAGAATGGGAGAAAATATTTGCAAATGAAACAACAGACAAAGGATTAATCTCCAAAATATACAAACAGCTCATGCAGCTCAATATCAAGAAAACACACATCCCAATCCAAAAATGGGGAGAAGATATAAATAGACATTTCTCCAAAGAAGATATACAGATTGCCAACAACCACATGAAAAGATCCTCAACATCACTAATCATTTGAGAAATGCAACCAAAACTACAATGAGGTATCACCTAACACTGCTCAGAATGGCCATCATCAAAAAATCTCCAAACAATAAATGCTGGAGAGGGTGTGGAGAAAAGGGAACCCTCTTGCACTGTTGGTGGGAATGTAAATTGATACAGCCACTATGGAGAACAGTATGGAGGTTCCTTAAAAAGCTAAAAATAGAACTACCATATGATCCAGCATTCCCATTACTGGGCATATACCCTGAGAAAACCATAATTCACAATGAGACATGTACCACAATATTCATTGCAGCTCTAGTTACAATAGCCAGGACATGGAACCAACCTAAATGTCCATCGACAGATGAATGGATAAAGAAGATGTGGCACATATATACAATGGAATATTAGCCATAAAAAGAAATGAAATGGAGTTGTTTGTAGTGAGGTGGATGGACCTAGAGTCTGTCATACAGAGTGAAGTAAGTCAGAAAGAGAAAAACAACTACTGTATGCTAAAGCATATGTATGGAATCTAAAAAAAAAAAATGGTACTGATGAACTAGTTGCAGGGCAGGAATAAAGAGGTAGACATAGAGAATGGACTTGAGCACATGGGGTGGGAGGGCGAAGCTGGGGCGAAGTGAGAGTAGCATCAACATATATACACTACCGAATGTAAAATAGTTGGCTGGTGGGAAGCAGCAGCACAGCACAGGGAGATCAGCTCGGTGCTTTGCGATGACCTAGAGGGGTGGGATGGGGAGGGTGGGAGGGAGGCTCAAGAGGGAGGGGATGTAGGGACATGTGTATGCATATGGCTGATTCGCTTTGTTGTGCAACACAAACTAACACAGTATTGTGAAGCAATTATACTCCAATAAAGATCTATTAAAAAAATAAATAAATAAAGCACATCCTCTAGCTTCCTACTCCAAGTGCAGGGGAGGGAACTGGGGAGAGGCCCACAGGCCTGCCTGACCTGGAGAAAGAAAATGCTGAGCTTACAGGAAACAAAGCGATCCCAATAATGATTGTGAACTCAGCAACTGTCCAGGAAAGAATGCCGTGGGTACAGCTTCCTTTGTGCCTGCAGCATGGCTGGATGACCAATCAACAGGTTGGAAACTCCAGGGCTACCCCGTTTGGGGCCAGATCTATCATGTAACCTCAGGCACCCCTTACTGCTCTCTGCTTTGGTGACTTAATCTGCAATCTGGGGGCAAAGATCAGAGTATTGTTACTGAGGGGATATAAAAATTACAGATGACTTCAGAGCCTGCTGAAAATAGGAAACAGGGAAGACTATAGAAGAGAACAGGACAAAGAACTGCTTAGAGGAAAATATGCAAATATTTGGAACATAACTTGGGTTAATCTGTGTTTGGACTGGAGACAGATTTATATCCTCTTTTTTAATAGGGGGTGGTTGTCAGAAGGATAAAGAAGAGGAGAGTAAAGGAATTTGGGGAAGGGGGTGGTAGACCCCACCCCCAGTCTGGGAGCTGTGCCTCACAACTATTCAAAAGAATAGGAGAGAGTCCTTTCACCTTTTCTGGACAAAGCTCGTTTACCTACAGTCACCTCTTGTTTATTCTATCTCACCCCTGCTGATTACGCATTTCTTTGTTGAGTCTACTTTTGTGATCCTAAAACATATGCAAAACCAACTATATTGGTTGAAATTGTAATTTCGATGACAGGACTGCGTTTTAATTTACAGTTAATCTATCACAGTTTCCAGTATTTCAATTCATCCTGTAAGTATCTGAGTACTTTCTATGTAAATACTTATACTAGACACAAAGAAAAATAATGAACTAATAGTGTCTTCAACCTCAAAGTATTGGAGACAATTAGTTGGAGTCAAGACAAAATCGCAGAAAAAAACCCAGCACATCACCGTAAGGGACAGGCAGGTCAGTGCTAACTTGGGCAATACCAACAGCAAGCCCCGTAGGGGTGTCCTGAGGAGCAGAGATCAGTGAGGGTTGGATGAATCACAGAATTCCAGAAAAGCCTGAGGATCAACAGGGCTTAGGTGGTCTCAGAAGGAGGAACAATCTTTGTTTCAGGTGTCAAAGATAAAGTCAGATTTTAGTTAAAGCGGTGGACACAGATTTTATTCAGTAACCACTGATACAAGGGGAAAGAGCTGAGCTCCACCTCGATTTGTGCAGAGCTGACTGGGTGCTTTTAAAGGGAGAATAAGGGAACAGGGAGGGGCAGTGGGTGGAGGCCCAAGTAGAGTCAGGGAAGTGAAAAATTATAAAACGCTCAGTAAGACTGGGTCAGTGTCAATGTGATTAGGCCGGTTGTGTCTGCCAGCTGGCAATCTTAAAATTAGGATTCTGTCTTTCCTGATGATTACATATCAAAGGAATGGCTTTCATGTCCTTGAGAAAGACACAGTCCTCTGTTTGGCTCAAATAAAACTCTTTTCTATTCCTGTTATAGATTGTTTATTGATTTTTCTTGTCGACAAAGCATTCCTGACAAAAGAGGGAAAACTGGTCTCCTGAGTTAGGAGTGAGGAGGGGACACGTTTGGTTTTAGGCTGTGTTGACTGAGATGTTGGAGAGACAGCAGGTAGAGAAGTCCAGTAGGTAATCTGAGCCTGGAGGCAGACAGGACTGAAGGTCCGGTGGGCACCCTGCGTGTAGAGACGATGGAGGCTATGGACATGGGTGAGCTCTCCAGTGGGGGAGCTGAGCAGAGGCCTGGAACAGTAAACTCTGGGGAAGGAGAAGAGGGAGGAGTCAAAGAAACAGGAACTATCTTAAAGGGCTGGTTCATCAGAAAATTAAGATGGGGTAACAAAGAAAATTAAGATGGAGACAGTCAGAAGGCAGGACGTAAAGGCTAGTCCTGGCGATCGAGTGGGAAGACAGACGTGGAGCAAACAGTGAGAGCTGTGCTGGGAGCACAGGGGGCTCTCAAGGTGGGGTTGGGTGGAGTTAGGGAAGGCATCTTCCAGGAGGAGAAGCAGCACTGAATCTAGACCTGAAGGCTGAGTAATGTTAACTAGAGAAACCAGTGGGTTTGAATTCAAAAATGCATATATTGTTGTGTCCACTCCTTTGTTTCTTGACCACTGTTTCTGGCCATCATTGTAATATATTAACAACATCCAATCTTGGGGAAACTATACTTCTACATCTTACTCAGTAGACATACAACCCTCAGAAGCCTAAGGAACCCTTGTTTTATGGTGTAGGTGCCATTTTGTTCACGTTACTTCCCACACACTCAAGACAACTTACCAGCAAGAAAGTCATTTATGTGGCTTCACTTAGAACTGCATTTCTTCTGAAATTTCAAATTCCAGTCCACTCTCTCTTCAGCCACAACCTCTAAATATTCATCTGGAATCCTCTGTGCCCCCCGCCTGCCCCCTAACACCCCGGGTCCAGCCAGCCATCTCCTGACCTTTCTTCTACCTGCCTCCCTGTCTCAGATGCAGGATCACCTGGCACCTTTGCCCTCCTCTCCCCGGTTCCTGGCCTTCCACCCCAGCAACCCCAGACCTTGGGTCATTCCTGTCTTCTCTACAACACCTACGGGCTGCTGGAGAAACATAACGCACCCGGCAGACAGCATGACCACAAATGGCGATATCCAGCTGTGGGCAGAGTACTCAGGGCTGTGTGGCCGTCCTCCACTTGTCCTGGACCTTCTCCCTCTACCAGGCTCTTCACCAGCCATGCTACATCTTCCCCCCTCTCCCAAGGCCTGTCCTCCTCCTCTTAGCTGATGACTTCCCCTCCTGCCTCATAGAGAAAGGAAAAGACATCACACACATTCTCACCGTCTCTTCCCACATGTGCTTCCTCTTTGGGAATTCCCCAGGCTGGCCAGCCCTCTCCGTTCTCTCTATAAAGCACCCTGACCACTGTCAGGGGAGGGTAAGGGAGAGGCAAGTGAGGCAGTCGTTTGGGGCACAAAATTTAAGGGGGCACCAAAAAAGCACAGTAATCAAAATAAATATTTTAAACAATACTTTTTAAAAATCAAAAATAATGCAAAAAAAAAAATCCATGACGAACAAAACATCAAAATTTTAAATAGAGACAGGCTCCAACTCTGCACTTCCTCAGCCCTGCCTCACGCCTCTCACCCTAATCCCATCGTGCTGCATGTAGCCCACTGGTGCTGAATATTGCTCACTGGAAAGTAATCTTGACTCTGCATTCGTATATACATCATGGAAACAAAGTTTCACCAAGAAACATTTACACTTACTATATTCAATATATATTTTCACTTAAAAAAATTTTTTTTGATGGTTACCCACTAAACTCCATAAACCTTTTAGTGGAGAACTGCAATTTGAAGAAACCACCAGTAGAGGGATCCAAAGTTCTCTCCTACTGTAAAGGGATCATCTCACCTTTTGGTCATGGACAAAACAAAAACAAACCAAAAAAGTTCCATAAAGGCGATAATGTAATCCAAAGGGAAGACTAGGGGAGTAGAATTAGGAGATATTATATGACTGTCAGACAAAAAAAGAAGTCATTTCATCAATCCACTCTGACTCCAGGTTCCTCTTGTTGGAGAAATAAAGGATTATAATGAAACCTACCCCTCTGAGTGTCCCTTTATCATATCTATGGAAACACACTCAAATTTTAGGTCTCTTATTCTAGTCTGAATAGTTTCATATGAGTTAGGGAAAAGGACTGGTGTTTTCATTAAAAAAATCAATCTGATAGTCAAAATGTCTCATGAATCATCAGTATTAAAGATGAAAGTGTCAGGTTTAAAAGCTATGAACTTAAACTTAAAGGATCCTCTGGGAAGCCACAGTAAAAACCAGTTTTACTACTTTGTACCTTTTAGTCTTTCAAGTCCCATGGTAGGACAATTCTTGGCTCTTGTCCAGGAATGGCAGAAGAAAGATAAAATTACCTGTAAATTCTTAATGCTACATAGATTTCTACATTCGAAGTCTTTTTTTTCCCCCTAGCTTCTTCTAATGATCTATTCTTCATTAAACAAATTTGTCCCTGCTAAAACCAGTCCAGGAGCCAAATGGGCATGTTAAAAGAAGTTACAAATCACCCAGAATTTATTGGAAAGCTTGTAATTTCAACTTTGTAGATTTTTCTCAGGAAACCCATTGCAGCAACTGGTGCTGAGAAGTGTAAATATTTCCTATTTGATGGTAATTGCTTATCCTATCTTCAGGAAGGGAACAACCTGAAGTTTGAATTTATAACCCACATTTTACGTGTGGAAAATTATGTGTTTTCTCAGTTGTTACATCATTTATCAATTCAAATTTGAGCGTTTCCAATTTGCTTGTCCCTTCCACAAAAAACAAAATTCTACTCACCAGCTGTCTTCCCGTGTTTCGTGGCTGTGACGTAGGCTTTGGAACTTTAGCTCACATCGTGGGCAAAGATTAGGGGCTACTTGGGGTTATCCCTCCACAAAGAATACATTTAGAAAATTAGTTCTTGATTAGTGTTAGTCCAAAGACTTAAAATTCCAACTTAGCATGGATGTGAGACCGAGGCGAAACTTGGGTTACGTTACCATTTCTCACTGTTGGCTACTTGAGACCCACCGAGTGTGGCCAGCAACAAAATCCACACCTACACACCTAATAACTTTCTTCATAAGACACACATGGGGTAGGTTGCTATTCACTGATGTGGAAAAATAAAGGCAGCAAAATGCCAAATGAACAAATAGGCAAAGACAAGCCCTGAGTCTTTACTAAGGGAACTAGTGGCACGGGGATAGAGGAGCATTATTATATTTTAAGGGAGTTAGGTCTTCCTACTCTAACCCATCATCATTGCTATAAAAGGGCCTGCTGTGTTTCACGTCCCTAGAGACACAGTTTCCATCACTTACGGAGCTGGGCAGAGTCAGAAACTGGCTGCACTTTTATCCGTGACTCATCAGTTTCCCTAATGGCCTCTGGCCTTAGAGCCAGGAGTCTGGACTTGAATTCTAAGCCAGCAATTTAACCTCAGTCAAATCACTTAACTAGTTTGAATCCTAATTTCAGCGGTATGCTGGTAAATATTTTAAAACTGGCTCTCAAGGGTTCAAGGGGAAGAGTTGCTAACTTACAGCATTTGCTGATTTCCTTGGTGTAAATACTCCCACCGTGGCCAATCTCAAGCTGCCAAGGTGAAGTCACTTAATGGAAGTGGAGCTGGGAAGAAATATATGCCATCGGCTCTGCTGAGCAGGTCCTAATTGTTACCAACCAGCGTCCTTGGACTCTTTAATCAATATAAATTGATAAGAGGCCAGAGAAGGAATTCAGGCAAGGCTTTATTGGGACTCTTGCTGTAGCAGGAGGGAGCAAAAACAAGTAACAGGTGCCCTTGCTGGTTCCTTAAATGAGGTGAGTGTAGGGGCGGATCTCTCGGTGGGGCCAGGGGCGTGGCTTAGGTGGCCTGCCCACCCCCTTGGTGGTGCTGCGTGCAGGGATCATGCGTAGTACCCTTGCTCCTGGCACCTCAGAAGTGACAGTTGGTTTTTGGCCTTTTTGCATCTTATTGTTCATAATTTGCCCCAACTGCACGTGCATGAACTTATCTTTAGTCCCTTAAGATTTCTTTGTATTCTGTTGCTCGGGGAGATGTTTGTTCAGGTGCAAGTCCTCCAGTAAAGGGTCCAAGGTCCCAGGTCCCAGTCTGTCTCATGACTCCAGCACAACACTGCTTCTTCCTCAGTGAAATGGGAATAATGATTAGTACATATTCCTGCTCACAGAATTGTTATTTCTGACTTAATTCAATCATTCATTCTTTCAATAAGCATTGGTAGGGAATCTACCTATGCCATAGGTGCTGTGCTAGGTACTCGGGATGAAAGAAAGAGCTCACTGTCAGGAGTTTTGTGGCTCAAATAAAATAATGCACATTAACCAAAAACATTCCCACACTTTTCATCCTTAAAATGCTATACATACAAATGCAGGGATTGTTAACGTGAATTAGGTTTAATAAGTTGGATTTACAAAGGACTTCAGATCCTCTGTCCAAAAGGGCTTATGTACGAAGACCTGTTTTGTTATTCTTTAGTATAATGAGATATTGAAGACCATATACCTAGAGAAATTTTAATAATAATTTATTTGTACTCTACCTACTTCCAAAAAGCACTTGAAATAGTTTTTATGTAAACAAAAAATATTAGAAATAGAAAACACATCCAATGATCACAGAGATAGAAACTGAGACACAGAAGAAGAGAGGAACGAACAGATGGAAGTTCAGCCACTGAGCAAAATTCTCAAGTACATTAGCCTCTTAAGAACCAGGGGAGTGTTTATATTCATCATATTGTTAAATTAATGCTTTAAAAAACAATGGTTTCAGGCTTCCCTGGTGGCACAGTGGTTAAGAATCTGCCTGCCAATGCCGGGGACACGGGTTCGAGCCCTGGTCCGGGAAGATCCCACATGCTGCAGAGGAACTAAGTTCGTGCACCACAACTACTGAGCCTGCGCTCTAGAGCCCACGAGCCACAACTACTGAAGCCCGTGTGCCTAGAGCCCGTGCTCCGCAACAAGAGAAGCCACCGCAATGAGAAGCCCATGCACCACAATGAAGAGTAGCCCCCTCTCTCTGCAACTAGAGAAAGCCCACACACAGCAATGAAGACCCAACACAGCCAAAAATAAATAAATTAAAACAAACAAACAAACAAAAAAAAACCATTGGTTTCAACAAGGTCATTGTATGGGTCCATAGTGTTTCATGTTGTTACCATTTATAGTTCTGGGAATTTATTAAGCAATTCTGGAACACCTAACCAAAACATAAGAAGGATGTGAAACTAAGAACATGTTCTCCTAAGCCTGAACCCTCAGGACCTATTCAGTGCTGAATGAAATGGGCTCCTGGACAGTTCTCTTCCCTGTTGGCCGACTCGGTCTCCTGAACCTTCCCCTCGGCTCCTGCATGGAGTCTCACCGTAGCCTGGCATGACAACCGTCTCCTCCATCCGGCTCCCCCTGCCTGCCATGCTTCCCACCCAGACCCTGCCCCAGCACCTGGTTCCCACAAGGCCCCGGGTGTAGCCACGACTCCTAGCCCCTGCTCCCGTTTCCTTCCTCCTGGAACACCCTCCTGTCTTGCTGCGAGTCGTCACCTCTTACACAGGACAGTCCAGATCTCACCTCCTCCAAGACCTCTCCAGCCCACGCTGATTCCTTCTCCTTGCCGTCCTATTGTACGTGCAGTCACACATTAACTGTTTAGTTAATTGAGGCTGTAAATGGACAGAAAATCTTACGACCTTTGCTTCTTTTCTTGTGAGAAAAGAAAAGCAAGGTGTGATTTTGCTTTTCATAAACTTTTTTAGAAATAGAAATATGTTTATAGAATAATCTTAGAGTGAGGAGGGATAGTAAAGATGATCTAGTCTTACTTAATCCCCACCATCAGATGTGCCAAAAGGCTCTGGAGTGTGAAGAAACTGAGGCTCAGGGCAGTTAAGCTTCTTGCCAACGTTTTGTCCTCAGAACGAGTTACCCTCTCAGCTTTGCATCAGCAGGCCCAGCCTTGGCTGCACCGGCTCTGCCGCTGCCAGGGTGGGATGCCTGGATCTCTCAGGCCTTGGTTTTCTCGCCTGTAAAGTGAGGACACGAGAACCTCCTGCACAGGTTGCTGCGAGTGACGCAGTAGAGAGCTCACTCAGGGCTGACCCCCAGGAAGCTTCCGCAACATAACGTGCAGCTGTTGTTCTATACATGGAGCCGTCACGCCAGCCTGGGAGTGAGGACGATGACGCTCTGCTTCCCTCCGAGAGTGGCATCTGTGAGCGTGTTTTGGTACAGCGTTCGCTTCGGGCCTCATGTTCCTCTGACGGCCCCATCTTTACTGTCGTCTGAACTTTAGAAGTCCTACCACTGAGCGCAGTGAGGAGGGAGCAGGACCTACGTGGGGGTCTTCACTCCCTGGGCCTGGCAGCAGCCGGTGCTGAAGGGCTCGGGCTTTCCCATAGAAGCGATGTTGATGCGATAGCTGCGTCTGTACCTTACGTGGAGGGCTGTAGGGCGTAGTGATGAGAAACACAGACTGTTGGGCTATTTGCCTCATGGGATCTTGGTGGGTGTGTGTTGGGAGATGGGGGAAGTTTCTAAGAATAAAACAAGGAGAGATAGTGATAGAATACACCATTAAAAAATTACAAGACAAATGAAAACCTGGGGGAAATATTCACATCATATACTACAAAAGGTTAGTCTCCTTGATGCATAATGAGCCCTTGCAGATTAATAAATAAAAGATAAACAACGGACATAGGCAGTTCACAAAAGAAGTAGAAATGGCTAATAAGCATATGAAAATATATTCAATCTCTTTAGTTATCAACAGACTTCAAGTTAAAACAACAATAAGATAGAATTGCTTTGTTTATTCAATTGACAAAGGTTTTTTTGTTAAATGATAATAACCTAGGTAGACTAAAGAGAGAATTCGACCTTGCTCTGAGGAATCTTGGAAACATGCATCAACCCCTTACCGTCTGCATATAGCGCGACCAAGCAAGTCCACGTCTGTATTATTGGAAAAAATATCCCAAGATGCTTATGATTATTAGAATAGGTTAAAAGTTACAAATAACCTGCGTGTTCATCAGTAGAGGAGACTAAATCAATTACGTTTTTACTCTTTGGCATGAAATATTCTACAACTATTAAAAAGCACATTTTAGAAGAATTATGGTAACATGATATGGGAAACTGCTCACGATATATTGCTGGGTGGGGAAAGCAGGCTGCAAAATAGTAGGTGCCGTACGACTCCATATATTTGCTGGGAAACCTCTGGGCTGTATGTGTCATGAATTGTCTCCCTCTTACTCAAGAGAGACAGACAAATTTGAGCATGTTTTCAGTTGTTTTAGCGTTGGCTGGAGGTTTCCTGCAAAGTAGATTTACTTGGTATTCTACTTTTTGATTTACAATGCAGCTCCTAATACAGAGTCTGCTGAGTTTTGCATCTACTGAAGCTTTGGAGGTAGGCCCAGGCAACCTCGAAGGAGCTTTGGCTAAGGTACTTGATATTAAATATGAATCTTTATGTATGACCAACTATTACCGGTGCTTGTCTATGGGTGAGGAGACTGATGGCAGTTTCATTTTCTTTATTTATCTTTACTGTCTAAATTTTCAAAAATAAATATATATCCTATAATGTATGCTAAAAAATTAAAATTTTAAAGGTAATTTTGAAGTGAGGATATCTAGGAGAGTGAGAAATAGTGTTTTCTTCTAGATAAAAGTATTTAATGAAAATTCAAAACTAGGCTTAGAAATAATTGTGTATGTGTAAATGTGTATATAAAAGACTAGAAGTAAATATGCCAAAAAGCTCTACTGTGGTTACCCCACTAGGATTATTAATAGTAAAATTATGAAGGATTAATATTTCCTCTTTATACTAACTATAATCTATATACATATTTATATACATATGTAATACATAGATAGAGAGACCACATCAAATTTCCCTTGGAGAAAACGGTGGCCACTTTAACACGAGACCGACCCCCCAGGTTACAAGGAAATATGTGGCTTACCAGAGATAAAATTTTATTCACCAACACCGGAATTTGAGTTTCATATAATTTTCATGTTATGAAATAGTAGTTTTCCAAGTTTTTTTTTTTCCAGCCACTTAAAGATGTAAACACCATTCTTATCTCGTGGGCTGTACAAAAATGGGCATTTGGTCCACCCACAGGCTGTATCTGCTGACTCCTGATGGAGAAAACAGAAAGAGGTGGGGGAATTCAGGGAGCCGCACAGAGCAATCTCTTCTTAGTTGTAGAACTGATGTATTAAAAAACAAAGGAAGAAATCAAATGAGGTTAGAGAGAGAAATACGGTAATGAGGAACCAGACTACATAGGGTTCTGTAGGCCTTTGGCATAACTGGTTTTTAGGGACATGATGAGGCATTAGAAGGTTTGAGCAGAGAAACGTCATGATCTGACTTAGGCTTTAAACTTATAAAGTCCAAATTTAACCTGGTTTTCTAATAGGAAGTAGTTGAACTTGAATGGATGAATTCATAAATAAAACACCTAGGGAAAATTCCTTTCTGATACTTAATTTTTCTCCCAGCTGTGCGAACTCAGTTAGTTCTTAGCTTTGCTAAATCACAGGGGGAAACACTTTTTTTTTTTTTTTTAAACTTTTATTTATTATTTATTTATTATGTTTATTTTTGGCTGTGTTGGGTCTTCGTTTCTGTGTGAGGGCTTTCTCCAGTTGCGGCGAGTGGGGGCCACTCTTCATCGCGGTGCGCGGGCCTGTCACTATCGCGGCCTCTCTTGTTGCGGAGCAGAGGCTCCAGACGCTCAGGCTCAGTAGTTGTGGCTCACGGGCCCAGTTGCTCCGCGGCATGTGGGATCTTCCCAGACCAGGGCTCGAACCCGTGTCCCCTGCATTGGCAGGCAGATTCTCAACCACTGCGCCACCAGGGAAGCCCGGGAAACACTTTTAAAAAGACTGTCCACGTGGATCTCAACCAGAATGAAGTTGATTTCTCTCCATGTTTCAAAGGCTTTTCTCTGTTGAATCCAATGCCATAGAAATGCATTCGAATTCCATTTAGATGCTGACTGGTCACCAAAAAGCTCCAATGTTTGAATACTCAGACTGAAAGAACTGTTTTTCTTTTCCGAGACTAGTTTGTGTAACTTAGCAATGGAAGTGTTTTCACTGCAAGGGAAGGACTGTGGCCTATAATCTGCTTTAGTCACCACTTCCCTGAGCAGAATGTTGGCTGCAGAGATAAGGCTGAGTAAATAATCTTGATGACTCAGTGGAATTGCCTTGTACATCATCCCACCTTCACAGCACCCATGTTAAAGGGTGATTGTGAGGCATAAATGAGGATTAAATCATAGGGCACCTAGCACCATGCCTGGCACCTGGTAGATGCTGAATAAAGGCCTCCAGTGCTGACTTATTTGTGTACTTAGGCTGGAAAGGAAGGAACCCCTTTGCTTCTGGCAGTTGTAATCACAGGTCCCTCAGTCCCACAGCTTCTACTTTTCATTTCTGGACCAGGCTTTGTGCTAATCCACTTATCCAGATGTTTCCTGCCTCTTTGTGCAAGAAATACATAGCTCTGTCCCTTTAGCTGTCATTGCCAGGAGTGAAAACCTGGGCACCCAAAAGAGGTCTCTCTTTGGAGGCTAGCTTCCTTAGCTTCACTTAGTTCCCTACATTCACTCTCTTAGATTCTTCATTTGGTTGATGTAGTCATATTTGAAATTCTTACCTCGGAGCTCTTACCTACAAAATGTCCACACGTGAAAATGGTAGCATTTAAACAAAATGAAAGTGACACCTTCTAGTCTCCCTGTGCGGAATGAATAAGATGAAGCTCTTAGCACAGCACCTGATTTAGGGTAAGCTTTCACTCATTGGTACCATCAACCGGTTTTTTTCCTCAAAGATAAAACACCTGGGGTTCAGGCCTTCCGACAGGGAAATGGCATACCTCTATTTAGCACTCATTTAGTGCTAGAAAGGGCCCTTAAAAAGTTGTGTATAAAGTGTTTACCTTTCTATTCCTAAAGGAAAATAAATTTTTTACAAGAAACCAAAACAAAAATGCAGTTTCCTCACTTTAACCTTGTGTGGGAAGAGCCGCTTCAGAACTAGTAGGACCTAGAGTGGTCCCATCGCCCCATCTAGTGGACTTGTGGGGAAAAGCCAAGCTTAGAGCCAAATAATTGATCTAGCTATGATTTTGTTTTCAAAGTCCCTAATTCACCGAAAATGTGTTTTCTAATCAGAATAATTTAAAGTCCCTATTAGATTCACTAGTTAAGAGAGTTCATTCAATTTGTAAAGCAAAACGACAACTCTAGTATTTAAACTCTAAGCCGCAAAACCGTATTTCCTACATTATGTATTAATGAAGAAGTTCTGCCGAGGGAAGAGAGAATGCTCCCCAGGTGTTATCAGCTTGAATTTTCATGGCCCATCATTCCCACTCATCTTGTATTTCTCTACCAACAGACCGTGTTTATTCTGGCACACGGACTGGGAGTGCCCCCAGAGACCAGGGCTATGTCTTCCCAACACACTGCTGGACACTGGCTGGGACCAGAGTCATTCCATTCATTTTCCAAAAACGCAACTGTCTTTTGTAACCAGGTGGATTCTTGGCAAGGACCTGTGTTCTTGGTTTTGTGTGTGTGTGTGTTTCCTCTCCTTTTATTACTAAGGCTGTTCCTGACAAATACAACCTGCTTCCTCCCCTAGATGTTTATGAAAATTTCCTTTTTGCCTAGGATGAAAACAATGGCAGTCAGATTACCTCCAAAACTAAGTAATAGCAGCATATACGAAGTTGTTCTGAGACCCTCTAGTTAGTATTACAATGACTATTTATTTATTTATTTATTTATTTTTGGCTGTGTTGGGTCTTCGTTTCCACACGAGGGCTTCCCCCAGCTGCGGCAAGCGGGGGCCACTCTTCATCGCGGTGCGCGGGCCTCTCACTATCGTGGCCTCTCCCGCTGCGGAGCATAGGCTCCAGACGTGCAGGCTCAGCAGTTGTGGCCCACAGGCCCAGCCGCTCCGCGGCACGCGGGATCCTCCCAGACCAGGGCTCGAACCCGTGTCCCCTGCGTTAGCAGGCAGACTCCCAACCACTGTGCCACCAGGGAAGTCCTTACAATGACTATTAACAACAAATATAGCAAGTGCTATTTTTGAGTTCCCAGGCATTGTAAATTATATACATTTTTGCTAATCCTCATAACAATCCTATAAAACAGGCAGTATTATTCCTGTCTTAGAGGTAAGGACACATGCTCAGAGAGGTTAGGTGGCTTACCCAAGACCACACAGCCAGTGAGTGAGAGGCAAAGTCAAAACTGCACTCAGGTCTGACTGACTCCAAAGCCCCTGCTCCTACCCCAGGCAATGGGCCTCTCATTCATTCACTCAGGTGCTTGTGACCTGCCAGACCCTGAATCTGGGGTCCCCTCAGTGCTGCCACCTCCATAAAACCGAAGACTTAGTACCTAAGACTTTTAGTACCACAGAGCCCATGGCCAGTGAATCCAGGAGGCAGGAATTAAAGACGGAAATGACAAAGATGCAGCAAAAGACTGCCGTGAGCTGCACTTTCCTCCCCTGCACAACTGGGGCACTTTGACTGAGGGATGTTCTCCAAGGCTTGTGGGTTCTAAGAATTCTGGGTTTCTTCCAGGAGCCATGAGGAATACTGGGTGAATAGGGTGTTGTCTCTGCTGCCAAGAGCCCGGGGCCCATGGGGGAGACACATGAGGGCCCACCCAGGGCAGATGCAGTTCGCCTCGGAAGAAACTCTCCCTCGAAGGGTCCTGTGAGGAGACTGTGGGTGACCCCACCGCCTCCCACAGCCCCTCTCCTCCTCTGTCTCCAGGATAGAATAGAACAGAATAAAAGAACAGAACAGAACAAACGAATAGACTAGAAAGGACAGAACAGAATACATGAGGACATCACACATTGTAAGAGCAATATGGTTCCACAAACGTTGGTTTTAATTTTGTGAATGTATTTCTGTGTGTACACTGCGTTGGGATGTAAAATTTGCCCCTCCCTGGGTCACACTCTAAGGAGTATGGAAAACCCTGCCCTAGACTAAACTGGAGGCCTGTGGGGCCCCAGGCGGCCCCCACCCTCACCTGTGGTAGCAGGAGCCGAGGAGCCCATGTGCACTGCCGGTCCCCAGCAGGGAGGTGGCATCTGGGTCTTGACTGTGCTCAGAGGATTGGTCCTCTTTCCAGCTCAGGCAAATCCTTACCTGGAGGCGGGGGATGATGGCCTGGCTGACCCTGAAATAATGCAGTCAACGCGTGGCCAAGTGTGTGAGGGCCCCTCTGTGCCAGCCCTGTGCCTGGCTGAAGCCCCCTCACCCTCCCCATCCTGCAGGGTCCACAGGAGAGAGGGGGAAGCAGCCCCGGCACCAGCTCATCATTTCACTTACCTCGAGGAATGGCTGGAACTCGTCCTCACGTCTTTCAGTTCCCATGTTGCCACCCAGCCCCACTACCACCCCGGGCTCCTCCCAGCGGGCGGCTCTGGGGTCCCTGGCACCCGGCATTGCCTGGGGCACTGAGGCCACGGCCCCTGGAGACGCAGCTCTTCTATTCACGCAGGGGGTGGTCAAGGGCGCAACTGCTCCTGCTCTGGTTCCTCCCTAAGAGCCTTCCAGCAAGACCGCCATCCCTCCGTCCTCACTGTCTGCTCCTGGTCTAAGGGCACCCATGCTGGATGACCGCCCTAAAGAGGCGTCTCTGGGGGTTACTGCGGATGCCCCGCAGTCACATCTGGAGGAGGGCGGTGGGGGGCGCCTCCCAGAGTCACTTTCTCCTCCACCCTCCACCCCTTACCCATTCCCCATATATTAGTAATCTTCCGCTGTGTAGCGAATTCCCCAAACCTTAGTAGCTTAAAACAACAAACATTTATTATCTCAGTTTCTTTCTTCCTTCCTTTCTTTCTTTCTTTCTTTCTTTCTTTCTTTCTTTCTTTCTTTCTTTCTTTCTTTCTTTCTTTCTTTCTTTCTTTCTTTCTTTCTTTCGACCACACCACAGGCCTGGCTTGTGCGATCTTAGTTCCGCCACCAGAGATTGAACCCAGGCCACGGCAGTGAAAGTGCCTAGTCCTAACCACTGGACCACCAGGGAACTCCCATATTATCTCGGTTTCTGAGGGGCAGCTCAGCTAGGCCGTTCTGGCTCAGGGTCTCTCCTGAGAGTCCAGTAAAGCTGTTGGGTGGGGCTGTGATCATCTGAAGCCTTGAGGACTGGAGGCCCACTTCTAAGACAGATCAGTTCAGCATGGCTGTTGGCAGGAGGCCCCCAACAAGGACGCTTGAGGGTCCTCAAAACATGGCAGTTGGCTTCCCCAGAGGGAGTGATCTAAGAGAAAGGAAGAGAACCCAATGCCATTTATGACTTAACTCAATTTAAAAATGGACAAAGGATTTGAAGAGCCATTTCCTCAAAGGAGATATATGAATGGCCAATAAACATATGAAAAGATGTTCATCACTAGTCATTAGGGAGATGCAAATCAAAACCATGAGATACCACTTCACACCCACTAGAATGGCTATAATCAAAAAGACAGACAATAACAAGTGTTGACAAGGATGTGGAGAAACTGGAATCTTTGTTCATTGCTATAGGGAATGTAAAATGGTGCAGTCACTTTGGAAAATAGTTTGGCAGGTTTCTCAGAATGTTAAGCATAGTGTTACTATGTGACCCAGCAATTTCATTCCTAGGTTTATACCCAAGAGAAATGAAAATATATGTTCACCCAGAAACTTTTATAAAAATGTTTGTAGCAGCATTATTCATAATAGCCAAAGGTGGAAATAATCTAAATGCTGTTTCCATAAATTATAATATTTTTCAGCCATAAAAAGAATGAAACATAGATACACGTTACAGCGTATAGGGACCTTGAAAACATGCTAAGTCAAAGAAGCCAGAAAAAAGGCCACATATTGTATTATTCCACTTATAAAAAATGTCAAGAATAGGCAAACCTATAGAGGCAGAATATAGAGTAGTGGTTGCCTAGAGCTGGGGTGGAAATGGCAGTGACTGAACATGGGAATAAGGTTTCTTTTGGGGGTGATGAAAGTGTTCTACAATTAGATTTTGGTGAAGTTTGCACAACTCTGTAAGTATACTTAAAATCATTGAATTCTACACTTAGGTGAATTTTATGGCATGTAAATAACATCACAATAAAGCTATTTTTATAGGAATGAATGTATCGCTACAACAACAATGATGAATCCAAAATAACTGTTGAGTGAAAGAAGCCAGACAAAAAAGAGTGCATGCTGTATGGTTCTGTTTACATAAAGTTCTAGAAAATGCAAACTGCTCTA
Source organism: Balaenoptera musculus (assembly GCF_009873245.2). Classification (NCBI taxonomy): domain Eukaryota; kingdom Metazoa; phylum Chordata; class Mammalia; order Artiodactyla; family Balaenopteridae; genus Balaenoptera; species Balaenoptera musculus. Next base: position 61,046,636 of record NC_045788.1, read on the forward strand.
TACTGACAGAAAGCAGGTCATTGGTTGTCTGTACAAGGTGGTGGAGGAATAGGATGGGTGAGAGGCAGAGATTACCAAGGGGCAGGAGAAACTTTGAGGGTGGGTAGTTTTATTATCTTGTTTGTGATGATGGTTTCGTATGCATATGTCAAAACTTATCAAATGGTACCCTTTAAATATACGCAGTTTATTGTATGCCAATTTTACCTCCATAAGGCTTTTCTAATAAATGATTTCATGATAATGCTATGATTTGGCATTGAAACAAAAAGTTATCATGTATAGAAAAGCAAGGAAACAGAGCAGTGGGACATAAATTTTACGTTAGTGAAATAGATATTCATTAGAGGAAGAATGACCACAATCCCATATTTTCTTGTGAAGCAAGAACAAGTGCTGTAGGACACCTAAGTGAATTATGCTATAATATACTTTGTCACTGAGACTATGCACTAAAGGGCCACCAATGCAATGCTAAGGAATGCAAGTGAAGGGTGGGCACATGGCCCAATCTCTGAAGATGGAGAAAAGAAATTTCAAAGCAACGAAAGCTGGTTGTGACTGATTCGTGCAACACGAAATCTTATCATTAAGGCATTGTGCCATCTCTCCTTTACTGGGAGTCACCTAAGATAAAGATTTGTCTTATTGTCAGTAGTGTCTTAGCCTCAATGACCTTGGGATAGAACAGGCCCCCTAAGAGCTCAGGCTGAGAGAGGAGGCCTGGTAGGGAACTGGGGGTGGGGGGGCAGATCAGAGGTATAAGGCTGGCAGTTCAGACCAGACCTTTCTTTTTTAGGAAAATAAACCCTTGGGAGACCTTGGCTCTGCCCCATCACCAAGACATAAGTAAGGAACTTCTTGTCATCTTTTGCCCCCATGTGGAACCTTTAAAAGTGCAGTCTTGTCTTCTGCATGAGAGTCTGTTAGGGCTGGAAGTCAACTTAGAGGTCATCTCCAACCCCTCGTTGCTGCGTTTTGGGGCAAAGGTCTCCGTCCTCGCACAGATCACACAGTGAGTTAGTAATACATATTTCTAGATTTTTTCAGGGTGACTCTAGAATTGTGATTTGCATGATCTAAAATCCTCGAATCCTAGAAGCATGGAGTTACGTGGGTCCCATGTCATCACTGCAGCTGTAGTGGACACAGCAGAAGCAGCACCAGCTGGGGAGACCCACAGACAGGTGTCTAGCCCTGACGCTGGGAAAGTACTCAACATCTGTGAGCCTCAGTTTTCTCATCCAGAAAGCACCAATTTACTTCACAGAGTTGGCGCAAAGATTAAACAAGATAGTGTATGTCAGAGGCTGCAAACTCAAATGCCTTTGGGGGGCCAGTCAGGTCAGTGGAGTCTGGCCAACTGGAAAGCACAGCCCCTTTCTAAAGAGAACTTCCCCTACTCCGTTCTGACTAGTTGTTATGTAGGAATATGGCCCCAGTGTTGCCAATTTAAAAAAAAACATTGCACAGTCCAAAGAAAAGATAGTTTTTATCGTTCACATTCTGATATGTGTGAAGTGTCAAGGAAGTGAGCAATATGGTGGTGGTAATTGTTGGGTGGCAGCTTCTCAGGAACTCCCCAGCCCCAGCCCCGCCCAGTACAGTATTCCTGGCAGGCGATGAAGTAGCAACATTCTCTGAGTGTTCATTTGTGTGCCCGGCTCTATGGAAGGTGCCCTAGATACAAAGACCAGCAGAAAAATAGCCCCTATTACAACCCTCCCTTGGGGGCAGGGAGGTTGGTGACAATGTTAACAGCCTAGTCTAACCCACCATGTCTCCAGCCTTGGTTCCTACTGAAAATTCCAGCCATCTTCTAGGAAGATACATTCTCTAAAATCACCTAGAAATAACACTTCTGGCACCTAATTTCTAGTTCCCATCTGCACTGCTACACATTTTACCTACATTTTTTAAATGGTTTGTTGGTTTGCACTTAACCACTAAGGATGTTTATTAGTTTTTTGTTTTTTTGTTTTCATTTGTATTGTGCTGAACCTCAGTCCACATTATTTTGGGATACTCATAAGAGGTTTTACAAAATCATCTAGGCTTCCTACAGATCACTGTCTTTAAAAGTTCTGGCTTTCGCATAGCACAGGGAGATCAGCTCGGTGCTTTGTGACCACCTAGAGGGGTGGGATAGGGAGGGTGGGAGGGAGGGAGACGCAAGAGGGAAGAGATATGGGGATATATGTATATGTATAGCTGATTCACTTTGTTATAAAGCAGAAACTAACACACCATTGTAAAGCAATTATACTCCAATAAAGATGTTAAAAAAAAAAGTAAAAAAAAAAAAAAGTCCTGGCTTTCATCCCCCTTGTACCATCCACCAATATCACCAGTGATGGTCTCATTTTCACCAGATGCCCATGAACCTGAGTGCTGCCATTTCCATTTACACAGGGAATGATAGATAATTATTTGAGAGGCTTTCCCCAAATCCCCCGGGCTCGTGTGACCAGGTAGTTGGGAGAGTCAACCCCAGCCCACCGTGATGAGAGTGCACAGGGCAGGGTCAGAAAGACCAAGGTTTTGGAAAAAGCTCAATGTTTGTTGGGTTCACAAAAAACTTGCTTTCAGCAGTCCCTAGCTACTAATTGCCACTGTGAATGTAGCCAACTGGAATTTGTAAACTATGTAACATTTGTGAATCTGTATCATTTCTGAACTTGTCTAATGCCCTGTCATCTTCCTCTGATCACAGGCAAAGTTCTTTTTTTTTTTAATTTATTTTATTTATTTATTTTAAATTTTTGGCTGCGTCAGGTCTTCCTTGTTGCTCATGGGCTTTCTCTGGTTGCAGACAGCAGGGGTTACTCTTCGCTGCAGTGAACAGGCTTCTCTCATTGCAGTGGCTTCTCTTGTTGAGGAGCACAGGCTCTAGGCACGTGGGCTTCAGTAGTTGTGGCACTCAGGCTTCAGTAGTTGTGGCACGTGGGCTCAGTAGTTGCGGCTCACAGGCTCTAGAGTGGGATCTTCCCGGACCAGGGATCGAACCCGTGACCCCTGCATTGGCAGGCAGATTCTTAACCACTGCGCCACCAGGGAAGTCCACAGGCAAAGTTCTTACAATGGCCTTGAGATTCCTTACCATCACTTGGAATTCACTCCAGCCACCAAGACCTTTTTAGTGTTCCTGAATAAACTGTACCTCCTGCCTTAGGGCCTTTGCATTGGCTATTCCCTCTACCTGGAATATGCTTCCCCCAGATACTCTCTTCACTCAAGTTTCTACTTAACTGTCTCTTTATCAGAAAGGGCATCTGCTTACCCTCTTTAAAGTAGCATGCATATACTTAACCCTGCTTTACTCCTTTTCAAGCATCTTTACTGCTTGACATTATATTATATACTTGTTTGGTTGTTGCCTGTCTCTACTAGAATATTAGCTCATGAGAGCAGGGACTTTTGTTTTGTTCGTGGATGTGGAGCCCTGGTACCTAGAATCCTGCCTGGCACATATTAAGTACTCAATCAATATTTGTTGCACTGTTTCACAAAGACTCACCCCATTACTTCCTTCACTAATGTCCATTTATGACTCAGCCAGAACAAAGTCTAATGTATTGTTTTTCCCCCGGGTTTCTATAGTGACCTTTTCTGGGAATGCAACATTCTACTAGGATGCACTTTGATAATTAAAAATTCTAGCATTTCTACCTAGACTAATTTTGTCACTGTTCTATAACTATTTATGGCTCTGTCCATATTTCTGGGAAATTACTCATTAGATGCTCCTATTACTATATTTTTATTATGAAAGAATAGAATTTTACCCACAAAAATTCTGTTTGTCTAAGGTCAGACTCATAGGTTTCTTTGTGCAGTCAGATTTTTCCCTCTGGTTTCTACTGTAAGTGTTAAACTAAGGTTTGCCCCTCCTCTCCCCACGCCCCTGCCCTGTCTTTGCCCAGGTCTGCACCCTCCATCCTTGTATTTTTCAAGTATAGGTTGTGACTTGTGACCCATGGGGGGGTGACGAAATTAATTTAGTGGGCTGTGAACAGCATTTTAAGAAAAAATATAACAAGATAGAAAATATGGAAAATGTTTTTATTTTGAAACTGTGGGACATAGTCCAAATAGTTTGAGAGCACTGCTTGGGCCTACATAGGTTGAAAGAAGTTTTAGCCTATTTTTCTCTTTAGTTGTCTTCAGAATATTCTAGAAGAAGGGTACATGTCGGGTTGTAGAAAATGGTCAGTTTTCTTTTAAAACATCCTCAGCAGCAGGACAAGTGGTGTGTACATCCGTTTCTTTAATGTATCTGCTTCATAAAGCAACTGTACCTGGAGCACTGAGACACATGCTTTATTTGCATGAACACTCCATCCAAACCTCTGCATTAAGAAACTTGACCAACCCTTGCATGGCTGCTGGCAGCCTAAGGCCATATCCTGGGGTGACCCAGCTCTCCTTTTGAGTTTCTGTCAGGAAAAGCTCAAGGCTCTCACAAGAATTTACCATTCGTTCTAGCCAACACCTGATAATAGGCCCCTGACCTCCCTTTCTTACAGCATTAACTTTTTTAAAAAAATATTTATTTATTTATATTGGCTGCACCGGATCTAGTTTCCCAACCAGGGATCGAACCCGAGCCCCCTGTGTTGGAAGGGCGGAGTCTTACCCACTGGACCACCAGGGAAGTCCCAGAGTGTTTACTAAAGAGGGCTTACAATTGTAAATCCTTCCTCTGTCCCTTTTAGATAAATATCTATGTATCTCCTACAACCCAGGAGTGTCTTTCTCAAGGCCCTGAAGCCATTCTTTTGAAGTGTAATTATCAGGAAGGACAGGGCCTCTGTCTCCCAGTTTTGTGGGAAGAGAGTATCCTAACTCCATGGTTGCCAGCCAGCAGAGGCAGCTGCCTTAATCACATTTACAAGGACCAACACTTTGCGCTTTTTCCCTTCCCTGACTCTACTTGAGCCCCCACTGGTTCCCAGTCCCCATCCCTCACCCTCCCTTTAAATCACCCAGTCACCTCTGCACAAATCATAGTAGGGTTCAGCCCTTTCCCTTACTGTCAGCGGTTACTGAATAAAATGTTTTCACCACTTTAACCAATGTCCAGCTTTGTTTATCTTTGACAGCATGTATGTACACACACACACACACGCACGCACACACACCCCTCCTACGGACAAACACTGCTTCTCAGAAATAGCTGAATCTTGTCATCTTCATTACCCACCGCATTATTTCTGTGCTTATTTCCCTATCTCACCTCTAAGTCATCAGTAAAGTCTCACTTAACTGTTCCAGCCTGGTCTGTGCTGTCCTTTGGGAAATTAGGTAAAGAGTCATGTACAGGACTCTTTTTTTATAGGAGCAAGAGTAGGGATTATAAGATACAACTATCTGTCCCCACTGGGAGTTTCTCCCTCTACCACCAAACTTGGAGGAACTGGGTTAGTTTTAGTAAGGGAGCAGGAAAGTTTCCTTACAGAGAAACCTTCCTAACGAATTTGTAGCCAAGAAGTCCTATATATCCTCTTTTGCTCTTTCTCCAAACTTGAGAAATCAAGAGAACCTAGGGGCACTATGGTGTTGGGGTAGCTAGAGGTCAAGACAAGGAGGGTAGTGGGGTTTCTATGTTTGGAGACCACAGGAGAGGCAGCAGGTAAGGAACCCAGCAGATGATCAGGGATGGGGCATGCGTGGGTGTCAAGGTCATGGGTGGCATGCAGGAATCAATAACAAAGGAGACATCTGAGCATGCAAGAAGAAAAGGAAAATCCCCAGGTGTTAGAAACGAATGTGCAAGTAAAAACCAGAGTGACTGGTCATCAGGCAGGCTGATACTGGCAGCTTGGGGGTGGGTGGGACCTGACCCAAATTAGTCCCCATCACCAAGGATTTTCAATGTGGCAGCAGACAGGAAGAGAAAATGAGGCATAAAAAATGAGGAGGGGATGGGGACTGAGATCCTATATAAAGGCAAAATCTCCAGGGAAAAGGAGGCTGGTCCAGGGGAAGCCACAAACCAGAGCAGGAAGAGGAGCCAAGGAAAGCTGGGCAGATGCCAGGCCCTGGCCAAGCTGTCCAGGCATCAGATTACCACTTAGATCCAGCAGGGAAATTGGAGGGCTCAGCAGTGAAGTTAAGGTCAAAACCCCATTTTGACTCTCAGCTGGTGCACTGGCTCTCGGATCTATGACCCAGGATTAACTCCAGAGCACTTCCAACCAGTGAGATGGGGTTGTGTTTCCCAAGATTGTCTGCCCAGAATCCCTAAGACTGAGAAGCAAGAACTTCTGTCTCTAGGGAGGCACAGGGGGAATGGTCTAAAGCTATTCATGTGACCCCACATTTCCTTAAAGCCTCAGGTTTTCCCTTTCAATTGCATAGGACCTTTGCACTGAAATCCAAAACAAACTAAATGATGACACGTTTACCAGTGCTTGAGAGTCACAGCTCTCTGGCTCATATGCCCAGTTCCACGTGCTCCGATTTGAGAAGCACAGGTCAGTTAGGGCTTCAGGGACAACACAGTGACATTGGTGGAGGCAGGGCTGACAAGTCAGACCAGAAACCAGAAACCTAGAGGGGGGCCTCCTGCAGGAAGGTGTCAGGCCAGGTAGGATGAGGGTCACAGTTTGCAAATGGATTGGTAAATGCTGGCTCGGAGTGGTGATGAGGCATTAGGGAGGGAAAAGCTGGCTACTTCTTTGCCGTTCTGTAAACCAAATCTGATTAATTTTAGCCTATGAGTTTATCTAAACCCCCTTGAATCAACCGAAATGTTTCAAATTTCCCCTCCTAAATTAATTTCTATTCAGATACCACTTACTCATATCAACCAAAACAAGAAAAAGAAAAAAAAGAAAAAAAAATTCAGCCAGTGATTGTACACAACATATACTTATCCACTCCATACATATTTTACTGAATAAATAAAAACTTTATTGTATGTTTACCTATAAACAATATCTTTAGTTTGATCACTTAAAAAGAAAATACAACCTCACATAACCAAAATGCTTAAAGGATTTGGTTAACTAAGTGTTGATATTTTTATCTATAAATATGAAAATCTGACCTGTCAGAATTGGTTTTGCAGTAGCCATGTTTGAGATATTTGTGGATTTCCATGAAGGTTGACTCTTCAAATTAGAAGATCTCATACAACACCCAGATCAGATACTAAGGGAAAAAAGGATTTTGCAACCCCAAGTTAGGACTTTATATAAGAAATTCCAGTGGTGTTTACCCACTTTGAAAATTTTACTGAGTACTTTCTTTTTCAAAATCAAGTAGGATAAGTAAATAACAGCAGTACCTCAAGGGCTTTTATAAATAGCAAAGCTATACTTTCATAGCTATAAGCAAATATTTGCATTTCCCTGAGAGCACAGTTTCTTTCAGTTCAAGAGCTCTGTGTGCCTGTGTGTCTGCGTGTTTCCTGAAGCCAGTGTATGCAGAATGTGATGAAAGCTAAGAAGAGAACATTTATCTGTTGATGTTTGGGTGAGCTTAGCTCCCCATCCATATCAGATCAGCCTTGGCAACTGGGGCCCCTTAACCTCCCCAACAGATTCCATCTCATCAGAGCCTCTGGGCCTCACTCTCTCTTGGTCCAGAATGATAAGAGACTCAGCCAAGCAGCTCAGAGGCCCCACAGCAAATGGGTCTGACGGCTAGTCCTGCTCTAACTTTGCCTCACTTCTAAGAAGTGGGCTTCCTCCTGGAACCCACTTGCCTGGAACCCCTGTTCCTTATTCTCCCCTCACACTTCGTGAAAATGGAGTCACGCTCACAAACTCCAGGGTCCCTGACATCATTTTCTAGACCTGTGTCCTTAAACCTGACTTTCTCCTCTTCCTACCTCATCCTCTTCCTCCCAGTCAGGGGTACTCTATCCACTCATGGGACCTGCCTCAAGATCCAGTCTGCTGTGCCAGGACATCCTACACACCCTGCCTGAGTCCTAGGGCCCTTTGTCTCTGGCTCATCTGGCACCAACCTGCCTCGTCCCCCTGCTGGTAGCATGGCTTATGACAGTTAACTTCTTGCAAACTTGATTTTCGTTTGTTTGTTCATCTCAGAATGGAAATTAGATTTTAAGAGCTTCCATCCCTGGCTACTGCCTAGAGACTTAAATCCTAATGATATAAAGTTTCCCAAAAATGACTTGAAATTCTTTCTGTCCCTAAAAGTTACAGACTGGCAGCTTCAAGTGCAGAACTCTGGATCTTCTTAGTAGGTGTATCTGTCTGCCAACCCATGCCGTTATTGAGAACCCTTGCATTGAGAGCCAGATTTATAACACAGAGATCCTAAATCCTCAGTTTCCCAGCACAGGGTTAACCTGCTGAAAATTTGGGCTCAAAATTTGCCAATTGCTCTTATCAAAGGACCACCAGGACAAGGAGCCCACTCTTCCCGAGGGGAGGCTCTCTGCGTTGCCAGTGATGCTGTCATTGAACTTCCTCTTTGAAAGTTCTCTCCTGAAGTTGTCTTTGAAATACGACTGATAGCTCCTATAGCCCAGAAGTGGATTCTGAAGGCGATCTCAAAGAAAAACAAATATGTAAACAATGGCCACATCATTGACCGAAGAGCACAGCTTCCCAAGGAGATCACTTGGAAGGGCAATAAAGACCTGGATGCAACCTCATAACTTCATATACGTCTCATTTTCTCTAACTTGATGAAAAGAAAAATTATAATGTTGACCAAGTGGCCTGTTTACCTGTTTATCGAATGTTTCTAGGGTGGGGATTGGTCTTGCTCTTTGAGTCCCCAAGGCTTGCCAAACAAAAATCTCCTGGAATGTTTGCTGAATTGAAGTAGATTAAATTGTTTCAGCTGAGAGCTTCATTAAGGTTATCAGTGTTTGTGAGTGAGGTATGTGTTCTGAATTGCCACAAATATGTTTGTATTTTCCCATCTCACTTTTCACAGCACGGAGCTGAACTCTAAGGCACACAGCTTTTCAAACACCAACATGCGTTTATATTTATCCTCAATGATCTAAGCATAAATAGAAATCTCAGTTGTAATTTTCCAAGTCTTTTTATATGCTTTGAACTGTAGCTCCTTCTAACCATAACTTTTCTATGAAAGTTAAATTCACTATCAACTGTAATACCTCTACCTTCCCAAACTGCTGAGAAGTACAAGCACACAATGGCACATCTGACATGAAATAAAACTCTATAAAGAGATTTGAAATCATATGATGAAAATAAAGGACATTAAGTAATGCAGTCACTATGTTGTTACCACTGTTGTTGCTGTTGTTGTTGTTTTTTTTTTTTTGGCTGTGTTGGGTCTTCGTTGCTGCGCACAGGCTTTTTCTCTAGTTGGGGCGAGCGGGGGCTACTCTTCATTGCAGTGCGCGGGCTTCTCATTGAGGTGGCTTCTCTTGTTGAGGAGCACGGGCTCTAGGCACACGGGCTTCAGTAGTTGTGGCACACGGGCTCTAGAGCACAGGCTCAGTAGTTGTGGTGCACGGGCTTAGTCGCTCCGCAGCATGTGGGGTGTCTCCGGACCAGGGCTCGAACCCACGTCCCCTGCATTGGCAGGCAGATTCTTAACCACTGTGCCACCAGGGAAGCCCCTGTTATTGCTTTTTAAGTACAGCATATGAAACAGGATCTCTTAATCTGTGTCCCCAATTTGGGGATTAGAATGACTTTCCAGTGAGCTCATATGAAAGCTCCACCTCTTAGAGTGAAGAACAGATGCTGTTCTTTGAGTCAAAACTATGCCAAGCTGATCCAAAAACCAAATAGAAGGGATTAAAAGGATCCTGAAAACGAAGGTTCCAGGAGGGTGGGGTCACAGGGACATGGACCCAAATCACTGTCTAAAAAGTAGAAAGTATGCTGTCAAGAAGAGCCAGTCATTCAACAGCGGCCAGCAATGTAAGGATGTTTACACTGAAGAAACAAAACCAAAAACAAGCCTCCCCACCCCCCGCCCCCCCTGGAAAAACAAAAACGGTATTCTGAGTCTCTGCAAAAACCTTTTCTACATTGCAATACAACTGTTGGCCATTAAGAGGCTAGGGCACTGGGCTGTGCTGAAGGTACAGTTCTGTCCAGCAATGACAGTTCCAGGCCACAATGGGCCTCCTGTGATCATAAAAAATAGAGGCTTTTGATGGGGAGGACAGAAGTCTTTTACATTTTTCATAGCAAACAGGTCTTCCCAGACCCATCTCCCCAGAACTGTCAGGTGGAACAACCTATGAGATGCTCTTGACAAGGGGCCCAAGGTTTCCACACCAAAGATCCCAAATGGTTTAAATATAAGGGAAAAAAGAAAAGAAAAAAAGAAGCACCTTTATTTCCCTGCCTTGCTGAGTGAATCCTTTAGCAAACTTGTCAGAACAAAAATGAGTTGTTTTGTTTTGTCTTTTTCATGTTCTGAGATAGACAACATGACAGAACCTACACTAACTTTGAAATTGGAAGACCTGGGTTTAGACTCCTGGTTTAGCTAACTTGTAATCTGACTGACCTGGGGCAAATCACTTAGCCTCTCTTAAACTCGGTTTCCTCACCTGTAAAATGGGAGTAATAAAATCCAGTCACCAGGTCGTTTGACGGTTAAAGGCATTGGTATGCAAAAGTGCCCGGTATCGAACCTGGCATGCATGGGACGGGTGTGTCTTGAATGTACAGTATTACTCTTCTTTCCTCCTGAGGTAGGTCTCACAGACAGTCCTGGCTGGTCTCAGGTCCCAAAGCTGTGACTTCCAAGGAGCCGCCACGGGGAGCCGCGGTGAGCCCCTGATGTATGCACGGCCTGTAACTCAAGCCCCGCTGGCTGCTTTAGAGGGACCGATGCGGGGGAGAGGGAGGAGGGCTCTCCGCGTGGCTCCGCCCTCCGCGCTCCCGCAGTCAGACCGACACAGCTCCAGGCACGATCCTCCGAATGTGGGTGTACGACTTCCTGATGGTGACACTGCCGTGGTGCGACACCCCCCGGGGCAGGACACACTCCTCCGTCAGTTTCTGGGCCTCGGGGTCCCAGCACAGCACCGTGGCGATGACCTCGTTCTTCTCGTCCCGCCCCCCAGTGATGTAGAGCCGGTTGTTGCAGGGCGCGATGCCGCAGCTGGCCCTCTCGTGGCTGAGCTGGGTCACCAGGCACCAGCTGTCCTCCAGAGGGCTGTAGGCGTACAGCGCTCTCATGGCCCCTCCTGAAGAGGAAAGGAAACACCGTGGGCATCTCACTGTTTTTCTGGTTTTCGTCCCCATTAACCACTAAACTCCTACTCCTGGTTAGGTCAAGTCTACCATCTTGCCAATAGAAAGAGCAAATTCATGGCTCTCCAGAAAGCCAGAATGGATAACTAGGGGCAGCAAGTCTCATGCTGGAAACACTTCACAGCCCTTTAAAGTCTGCAGCCAGGTGCTAATCAGGTTCTGAAGGACACCTGGCTTCACATGGCTGCCAAAATGTACCAGAAGACTGCTTCCTGGAAGAAATACCACCTGGTGCATCAGATAGGCCCGGCTCATAATCCCAGCTCTGCCACTTTTGGATCTGTAACCATGGGCACCAAGACCACGGTGGTGATAAGAAATCAGAAGGACCATGCACATAAAGCACCTGGCAGAAGACCTGGCGCATAGAAGTCTTGCATTGTATTGATATACATGGCAGTGACTAGAAGTGGTGGCATCTCTAGGCTGAGCATGACCTGGGACACCAGCCCAAGTTACCCATCTTGAGATTAGACCTTTGGGACAGAGTCACTAGTCTGACCATAAAGACACAGGAAACCTGAAGCAAGAGAGAGAAGGGGTTTTGCCTTAATCTGTTCCCATATTTTGCATTCAGGAAGCCTTCTCTGATTAGCTCTTATTTGCTGAAGTTATTTATTTTTGGTATTTCCTTGATCAGTAGTTCTCAATCCTGGCTGTACGTTAAAAATCACCTGCACACTGAAAACACCTGACACTGTGGCCGGCGTCCTCCTTCTCATTCTGATATTATTGGTCTGCACAAGCCCCAGCTACCCATATTTTTGGAAAAAGCTCCATAGATGACTCCAGTGAGTAGTCAGGGTTGAGATCCATCACCCTTAACAATTACATGCCAACTGTGGTCTGCCTAGTCAGGCTTTCCTTCCAGCTAAATGCAGCCTTTCAGAGCCCCCAAAGCAAGTGGGAAGAATAAAATTCCCATGAACACAAAATAAGAAATAAAGATAGCTACCATTTATTGGGCACTTATACGGTGCATATTTCAATTTCTGTGCATTGCTAATGCTTACAACACACTTTGTTCCCAAAGAAATTTCTCGCTCCTCCCCTGGGCCCCATTGTCCATCTGTCTTGTATGTCTCCTAAATGTGGGCTGTTTCTGTCTCCAGAACTGCAAGGTAAATTCCACCAAGGCCCGGACCAATCCCATCTTCTCTTCTTTTCAACCCCACCCACATCACCCAGGAACTCAAGAATTCCCGGGAGGGCCTCATGTGATCTATCTGCAGGGCTGCAGGTGTAGGGGACCCTAGTTAAATAAGAAGCCATTTGCTCACTTACCAACCACGTAGATACGGTCCCGGAAACTCACTGCATTGATGCATTTAGCCTCTACTGGCATGGTCGACTTTAAATTCCACTTATTGGTTGAAGGGTCGTAACACTGAGTCTTGTCCGTGGCCAGTTTCCCATTGGGCCCTCCCCCAATCACATAGAGCTTCTTCTTATGGCTGGTGGCTGCGAAGGAACTGACATGGATAAGGAGGGGCGCAGCCTGCAGAGACACAGGGCACCGGGAGAAGCTGTCAGTGACACTGCCCAGATTGCTGCAGTGGCTAACAGGACACAGGCCAGGAGCCAGGGGACACAAGCCAGGGAATCCTTTGCCTGAAGTCACAAGGCCTGTGGGCCTGACTCCTCTGAGACACAGAGAGGATCAAAGCATACATTTCCCACCCTCCCGCCAGGCTCCAGATGTTTCTAGCCTGTTTTTCCCAGAGTCCAGTTCTCAGGGCAGGAGGGGTGTACAGGAATAAGTGTTTATACAGATGAAACCAGCCAATGTTGGAGGAGAATGCTTTCTCAGACATGCATATTCATATTTATTCATGTGCTCCTTCATTCAAAAAGTATTTACTGAGTGCCTACTATGTGCCAGGCATTGTCCTTGGTGCTTATAGCTAGGAAGAAAAGCTGGTATAAGGGTTTCAGGTGGCCACAGGTAAGCATATTCTCCCACTCTGGGGCAACATACAGATCTGAGGGTTAAGCCAGACTTGTGTTTCCATCCTGTGAACCCCAGGGCACTAAAGGGGACTTTTAAGAGCCTCTTACCCATTGACATAACCCTCTTGGTTCATGGAGCAACTTTGTGATGGGACTTAAACTGAGAAGATCTTGGGCACAGCCTTATAAATGTTAAGGGCTCCCTATAAAGTTCTTTTCAGGTTAACAGATCTTGGCTGGATGCCATCATGACCTGTCTACCTTTGCTTGTGCCTGTGATGACCACGTTTCACACACCCCAAAGCTGGAACATGCTCTGACATATAATCTGATAAGGAGAAAGAAAATTTGAAATTGGGAATAATCTGGAAATAGAGGAAGTGAGGTCACCTTACCTTTGTGTGTGTGTTGGGCGGGGGTAAGGATACTTAACATGAGATCTACCCTCTTAACACATTTTAAAGTGTAAAATACAGTATTGTTATCTATAGGCACAATGTTGTATGGCAGATCCCCAGAGCTGGTTCATCTTGCATAACGGAAACTTTATGCCCATCGATGAGCAATGCTTTGCCTTTTCTTGAGTATGATATATACCTGAGACTGCATTGCTAAAGTCTTGTTTGAAGGCACGCAAATGGTTCACCACTAATAGGTAAATAAATAAGGGCTGACTTCTAAATACTACCAAATGACTCTGGATTCAACAAACAGTGTGGTCAAGAGATCCTGGTGTGCCCAGTGTGGAGAAGACAAGGGCAGATGGCATCGGAGGAGACAGAGACTCTAAGGCCAAGACATGCAGACCAAGACAGGATCAAGCCTCCCGTCTACATCTGGGGTTCTGGCCAGGATAGGACAGGTACCCACCCAGAGCTCCCCCACCTGGAAGGAAATCATTTCCGTGACCTGATCAGCAATGCTGACTCGATGGCTCCTATGAGGAGGGAAGCTCAGAGCCACCGAAAATGTTCTCAGTGGGAGCAGAGCGATCAGAAAGCCGTATACCTACATGGGCAGATACCTCTTTTTTTTTTTTAAGCTTTGAAGCAATAATGCAGAGTTACTCATAGAAATAATCTATACCTCCGACCAGCAGTTGTGGAAGGGGTCATAGGTCTCCACGTTGTTGATCCTCTGCAAGCCATCGAAACCTCCGATCACATACACCTTGCCCCCGAGCACCACCATCTTATGCCTCCAGCGGCCTATGTTCAAATACTCAATTTGAATCCACTTGTTGATTGAAGAATTATATTTCCAAACATCGTGCTGTGTTTCTTTGCCCCCTAGGAGACATATAGAGCATTTAAGAAACCACCGATATGTCAGAAATGCAGCTTCTCCCATAATTTCCCACTGGCCCAGAAGTGTTAAATCCCCAGACGAGCACCAACCCCCACCCCATCCCCTCAGACAAAAGAAATCATGAAGGTGCATGCAGTGTGGTTGCCGGGACAGAGCCTGCACAGGGAGACAGGGAGACACAGTGTAAGGCTGGGGTGGATCATGCACTGGGCTGTGCCCTTTGTCACCTCTGTGCTGTGAGAATTCAGAGAAGTGGAGGCTCCGTGAGCTAGGTCCAGAGAAGGCTTCAGGGAAGTAGTACCCAACTCTGCCTAGGCGAGTGGGGACCAACGGGAGCCTGGACTCCAGTGTTTGTGAGGCTCAGGGGCAGGAAGTCAGGCAGGACAGGTAAAGTTGGACGATTGCAGGTGGGGATAGTAGGGCCTTGACCAGCGGGCAAATGAGAAAGCAGCTTAGGTTCTATGTTTGCTTATTTATTCAAACAAATACAAACCTGGGAAAATCACCACGAAATCTTACAAAATTCTCTTGGTTCATATCTCTGATCTATATAAAAACATAAGTGAGGTTTGTCCTACTTTGAAACAATTTCTATTGGAACAGAATGAGATGCTCACAACAGATCATTTGAGAGTGAGCTGGTAAAAAATTTTTTCAAGGCAACTCAATAAAGAGAAAATATGTAATTCAGTTAGGGAGAGAGACCAAGACAAAGGAGAACTGACTTTTTTGGTGACTTTAATAAAATATTTTAATGACTTTGTGTTTCCATTTCCCCATCAGCACAGAGTACTACCAACTACCTAAAACAAAGGATGTACCTTTCAGACTAAAATGTGCACTAGTGTGGAAATGAATATCATTAATGACGCTCTGTGTCATGGGTAAGTGTTTCTCAAGGGTGGAGCCCAGAAGTGGGATTCCTAGGTCAACGGCGTGCCCACCTTGAATTTTTACAGGTGCTACCAAAGAACCTTCCAAAGCTGTCCTGGTTGACTTTTCCCCATACCCCACCCACAGTGGATATTAGGAAGGTTTTTTTGGTTGGTTTGTTTTGTTTTACAGCCTGAGAGAGAAAAATGATGTCATAGTTTGGTTTCCCCTGGCTGCTAGGGAGACTGAGCTTCGTCCTCTCCTGTTATCTTTTTGTTCATATAGTTTAACCATTCTGGGGGAGGGGGGTTGTATACCTTTCAGAGGTCTCTATTCAAAACACTGTGATATTGATCCCATTCAGGTA
Source organism: Balaenoptera musculus (assembly GCF_009873245.2). Taxonomy (NCBI): domain Eukaryota; kingdom Metazoa; phylum Chordata; class Mammalia; order Artiodactyla; family Balaenopteridae; genus Balaenoptera; species Balaenoptera musculus. The sequence goes on from NC_045788.1 coordinate 61,062,365, forward strand.
GTGTCCAAAATTATAAAATAACTATACACTTTCAAAGAAATGTATGCAAACTTTATTAAAAAGGGGAAAAAAAATGACAATTTTTTTTACTTCAGGATGTAAAAGAAGACCTGATTAACTGGGCAGGCATATCATGTGCACAGATGATAAGACAGGTTACTGCAAAGATGTCAACCCTCCCCAAGTTAACCTGTATATTAGGTGCCTTCAGGGCTTTTCATGGATTTCAGGACATGAAGTGACCATTCTAAGCTTCATTTGGAAGAGTAGATTTGGGAACATTTCTAAGAAACTTTTGAAAAAGAAGAAGGAGTAAGAGAGCTCTCCCTAGCAAATATCAAAATATACTAAAAAGCTATGATAATAAAAAGAATGTGCTACTAGTATAAGACAAACTGATCAATTAAAAACAAGGTACAGAAACAGACTAAAAGATATAGAGATTATTAAATAAATGGCATTAGAACAATTGGCTATCTGTTTAGAGAAAAATTTAGATCCCTATTTCACATTATACTTAAAATAAAATTTAAATGTAAATGCTATAGAAGTAACTGGAGAATATATAGGAGAAGATGTTAATGATCTTGGGGTGGGGAGGGGCTTTCTAAGCATGACAAGAAACCTCGAACATATAGAAAAGAAAGTTACTATATAAAATATAAATCAAAGTTAAAAGACATCCACTGTCTGGGAGAAAGTATATGTAATACAAATAGCAAAGGATATATAATAAGAACTCCAAAAAATTAATAAGGAAAAGACAACCAATAGAAAAACAAAGGGTAGGAACAGATCATTTTTCAAAAACAGATACGTTTAGCTAATAAATATATGAAAATATATTCAACCTCATTAACGATCTATGAGTGTAAATTTACACACTCAAGTCTATTAAAAATGTAATTGATAATAAAAAATGTTAACAAGGATGTAGAAAATGGGAGCTGACATTCATCATTGGTTGAACTGTAAATTGGTACAAACTTTCTGGAGGACAATTTAGCAATATCTACAAAAATTCTAAATTTACACATCTTATGACCACTTCCAGGAATCTCTCCATATATCAGCACAAGTTCATAAATATATGTGTATGAAAATGCCTATTGCAGTATTTTTTTCAGTGGGAAAATAAAAGCTGAAAAAAACTATGGTTCATTCATTCAATAGACAGCCCTGAAGCTGGTGAAGTGAGCAGTAATAACAATCCTCACAGTAATGATAATGACGACTAACACTGCTGAGCTCTCACCACGTGCCTGGGATTGTGCTGTACTTTACATGTATTATATTGCTTGACACATACAGTAGATCAATTATACCAACATGTAATGATGTTCAGAACAGATTGTTAGTTGAGTACACACTTCTGCTGATTCAGTACAACAAGCATGCTTTCATGTATTGCCTGTATCATTTTTATTTTTTTAACATCTTTATTGGAGTATAATTGCTTTACAATGGTGTGTTAGTTTCTGCTTTATAACAAAGTGAATCATTTATACATATACATATGTCCCCATATCTCTTCCCTCTTGCGTCTCCCTCCCTATCCCACCCCTCTAGGTGGTCACAAAGCACCGAACTGATCTCCCTGTGCTATGCGGTTGCTTCCCACTAGCTATCTATTTTACATTTGGTAGTGTATATATGTCCATGCCACTCTCTCACTTTGTCCCAGCTTACCCTTCCCCCTCCCCATGTCCTCAAGTCCATTCTCTAGTAGGTCTGCATCTTTATTCCCGTCTTGCCCCTAGGTTCTTCGTGACCTTTTTTTTTTTTTTTTAGATTCCGTATATATGTGTTAGCAGCCTATATCATTTTTAAAAAGACAACAACAAATTGAAGACGGACAAAAGACAAGTTGTAGAATAAAACACTATGTGTAGTGTATGTGGCAAAGACTGACCGTGATTACCAAACCTGTCTTTTCCTCCTGGGTACACGGCTAAACTACATTTCCCAGCCCCGCTGCATGGGGGCGGGGTTGCAGGGAGGGCATGCGGCTGGTTCTGCCAATAGAATGTGAGCAGAACTGATGCCTCATGTCCAGGCCAAGGCTGTTGTGAGCAGGTGTGCCTTCTCAACTTGTTGGGTTTCTCTCTCTTCCCGAAATGCATCAGGCTTGAAGGTCACGTCTGGAAACAGCTTCATCATGAGACAGAAGGAGCCTGGGTCCCTGAATGACTGAGTGGAGCAGGTGCTCTCCCCCAACCCACACATACTACTGTGGTGATTCATTGAGATTTAGGGTTTGTTACAGCAGCTGGCATTACTTACTCTAAGACAATGCAAAACCATTTTTGTAAAAAAAAAAAATTAAAACATGTAGGATTGTAATGGCACAGAGAAACTGCCATATTTTACTTTACACTCCCTGTATTGCTTAAATCTTCTACAACAATTAAAAAATGTTTCTGTAAGATAAAAGAAAACTAAACCCCTGTCTGTGGTATTAATAGACTCAAAGAAGAACTGAGCTGCCCTTTATCTTGGAGGAGACCAGCTCTGGGAATAAGCTCTTTCCAAAACAAGTTCAAATTAAAGAAAACCTCCAAGAGAAGGGAAGGGATGTTTGTCTTTTCCCTTGGTGCTGCAAGAAGAGCTAGGTGGCTTTTGATGTCATGGGAGAGCATGAGACTCAGAGAACATGGATTGGAATCCTGCCTGACACTTACCAGTGTGTGACTTTAGGTAAGTTCCATACCTTTCTGAGCCTCAGTTTTCTCTATTTGTAATCCGGAGATTAAAATCACCTACCTTATAGAGTTGATGTGAGAGGCAATAACTAATTGCTACCAAAGAGTAAATTCATCTACTATGCTGTAAAGATGGTAGAGATTACATCATTTAATAAATATTTATTGAGCATTTACTATGGCCAGACACAGCGCTAGGTATTGGGAATACAGTGTTGATTCATGGAATTTAAGGACTAGTGGGAAACAGGCATAGAGCAGTTATAAATAATTAAGCAAACAACTTAGAAGTAAGAAATGAAAAAGTACTGGATGCTATTGGAGCATCTAAAAGTAAGACCTAATAAACTTGAGGGGAGAGGTCAGATTTGGGGGGAAGAGCAGACATTTTTATTCATTACTGTATTCCCAGTGGCTAGCTCAGTGTCCTATGCCTATAGCAGACACCGAATAAACTCTAGTACCACTTTCCTTCTTCCTTTTCCATGAAGGAAGTCCTATCTGCCTGCTCCCCCAGTTCCTACTACAATACTGCTCAAGGATTAGGGTTCACTCAGTAATTATTCCCTCTCCACGATAAGACCATCTGAGTGCCTTGTTTCCATATCCCGACCCAGTTAGTGCTAGATCAGTGCCATCCACAGTAATTCTTCTGGGATGGTTGCCTGGCTCTCACTCAGGAAAACACGTAGTGCCTTGGGGGCTGGCTTTGGCATCACGTGGCTTCTGCTTACCTGAGATGTAGACCTCATTTTTTAATGTCACGCATGCAAACTCCACCCACTTCTTATTCTCACTGTCCAGCTCGTGCTCTGTCATGGGGAGCTTGGCCACCTCCAGGCGGCTGCGCCTCAGGGGGTCCAGGCAGGTTACCTCCGCCACAAACCGTTCATCCTTCGTGCAGCCACCGATGATCATGAACACCTCAGACTGGAACTCATGCATCCTGGGCTTGGTGCGCTCCGAAATGATCTGGAAAACCAATGGGAGTACAAAAAGGCAGAATGGCACAGTGGTTCAGCGCTCAGGCTGTGGAGCCAGAGGAGCAGAGCCCAATTCCCAACTCTGCCACTGTAGGACCATGTGACTTCACCTCCTTGGGCCTCAGGTTTGTCTTCTGTATAATGGAAATTTTAGTGGTAACAACCTCATAGGTTTGTCATGAGGATTAAATGAGATAATATATTTAGTGTGCTTGGCCCAGGGGCCTGATGTATAGTAGGTACTCAATAAAGGTTATCGGTTGTAGATTTTGCTGCTTTTTAAGAAGTTCAGGTCTGTCTACCATCAAATGCACTTTCGTGCCTCTTCCCTCTTGCTTGGTCAGAAGCACTGAATCCTGGAATTTCATTTCTGGCCACCTTCCACTCCCCCCCTGGTTTCAGTTTCTTGATGATATCCCAGACTTTGCTCGCTACCAGGCCTTTTCTGGAAGAGAAGTCCTGACAGTGGGCACATAAGAGCATCCAGAGACTTAGGAGAAAAGAACCAAAAGGGAGCAGGGTGTGTCCAAGGAGGTTGGGGGACTGGGTCCCAACATCAAGCATATGACCCTTCAGAGCCTTGAACAAGCAAAGAAATCCATACCACAGATATCTGAACCCAGCTGAAAGAACAGAGGTTTGGAGTCAAATACACCAGAGTTCCATCCTGGTTCCACCACTGATGGCCATGTGACCTTGGAGAAGCAACACAATCTCTGTAAATGCCTGTGATCATTCCTATGCTACCATGCCATTGTGAGCATTCACGAGGTTGTGATGTAGAGAGCTGAGCAGAGCACCTGGCACACGCATGGCCCTCCACAGCTAGCCACGGCCGTAGGAGCGGCGGGAGATGTCATATTGATGTTATTAATGAAAAGGGAGAGCTGCCCTCCTCCTGGTTCCAGCCATCCCTGGGCTTGATGGGGAAGGTTCTACAGGATTACTGATGGGAGACAGAGAGGCAGCAGCACCTATTTCCCACATGGCCAAAGCAGCTACTCTTTCCTACAAGGTTAAGCTGACCTAATATGGATTATGGAACTTCAATCTTGCCCACAGATGGTGACAAACAGTTTACCTGAGTCCACAAGTGGTGAATCCAATCAATACTCACATGTAATCAGATCAGCCAACACCCAACATCTACTTTCCCAGAAGAGGCTTTGTTTTTCTGTGCCAATAGTCAGATACAGTAAATTCTGCATCCTCAGTTATTGAGGCCAGACCATGGCCATAAAGTCTGTGGCAGGGCTCTCCTTTATGGGTCAGCAGAAAGGAGTCGGGGGGTGTGTGGCAGGATAAATCCTGGGCAATGGGCTGAGACTGAGGGCACTGACAGTGGAAAGGCCAGCTGGGATAAGCGTGGAAGGGGTGGTCCCGAGAACTTGGAGGCACTATGAGAATACCAAGCTGGTAGGAGAGGAATGAGCAATGAGTTGGCACCAAAGACAAACTTGGCCAATCTGAGATTTCTCCCTCCAGCCTCTAAACCTTCCTTCCCACAGCTGAGGTACAACCTCTAGCACCAGTCTGGTCCTCTTGCAGGGAGGATTTAGGGATTATAAGGCAATGCTTAGAGGACAGCACTAGCCTCTCAGAATTGGTTCCCTGTGACCCTTACTCTGGTTCTGAGAGCCAAGCCTCAGCCTCCTCTCTGAAGCCCCCCATCTTATTCACAGTGTCTGCTCTCCTGCATCAACAGCCTGCTGACTAGCAGGGGATCAAACTAGCCGTGATCTTACCCCTGATCCTGAGTCCTGGCCTGTGGAAGACTCTGCTCCCACTGACTGAACCCTGCATTCCGGCCTGCTGTCGGGATCTCCCCATAATATCTGTCCTCGATTTCCCACACTATTTTCCCAACCACTTACCCTGTAAGCCACTTGACATTATTTTCAATGTCATTTTGTTCTTTCCTCCAGGAAGCCATTCTTGCCTTTCCACACCTGTTCCCACAGTCCTGAATTTCCCTATCACGGCACTTTTCACCCTCATGTAATTTACTATAATGTCCCTGATGGCAGGGATAGCCCTTTTCTCCAATGGATCCTCAGCACCAAGAACAGTGCCTGGAGCTTGTGGGTTTCCATAAATGTTGGCTGAATGAATGAATGAATGAATGGGCAAGTTAGTTAACCCAGGACCTGATAAAGATTTTTTTCCCAGTCTAGATCATTGTGGTAACAAGCTTCCACAATGGCCCCCAGCAATCCCCACCTCCTGGTATTTACATCCTATGTTGTTCCCTCCACATGGTTCCTGGGTTGATCTCTATGCCAATAGAATACAATAGTGTTGGTATACCACTTCTGAAATTAGGTTATGAAGGCACTACAGCTTCCATCTTGATAGCTCTCTCAGTCTTTCTTGGGTCATTTGCTCTAAAGGAAGACAGCTGCTATGGAGAGGCCCAAGTAGCAAGAAGCTGAGGCTTCCAGCCAACAGCCAGCAAGGAAGTGACGCCTGTCAACAATCCCGCGAGGGAACTTGCAAGTGGATCCTCCAGCCCCCTTTGAGCTTTGAGATGACTAACTGCAGCCCCAGCCAATAGCTTGACTGCAACTTCAGAAGAGACCCTGCGCCAGAATCACCTAGCTGAATCACTCCCAGATTCCTGCGAACTGTGAGATAATAAATGTTTGTTGTTTTAAACAGCTGTTTTGGGATAATTTGTTGCACAGCAATAAATAACTAATACAATCATCTAGTTGATGGGACTGGCTGGGTATTGAGACCTGCCTTGTAACTCGGAACCACAGGACAGCCAGATGGTGGCACCATTACCAAATTGTAAGTTCAGCTACGTTTTGCAAAATATTAACCCCAAAGGCATGACAAACGCCAATCTGAAGTCAGAGATGGGCAAGTTTGTTGCAGACACAGGGAAGTAAGTGTCTGCCAAAGAATCACACGCAACAATCAGGCCTACACGGTTTATTTTCAGATTGTTAGAAGCAGAGCAAAAAAGTTTCCCCTCACTGACTACTCATTGTCCAAAGAACCTACCTGAGAGGACCAAACAGAAGTGACCAAACTGCTTGGATAAAGCTCCTCAGGGTGAGCTTCTGCCCCGCTGCCCTCAGGAGTAGGTCCTCCTGACAGCACACATATCAGAGCAGCCTGTGGTATAGATCAAGTTGGTCCCTGGAAACTTAGGAGGCAATGAAATGAAGGGGTAACTTTCTCTGCCCCAAAAGACCTCTCCCAATGAAGGTACCAGCTACTACTCCTAAATCAAATGTAAATTGACATTTGCTTTTAGGGTTCTAAAACTTCCTTCTGTTACCACCTCCATGAGTTCAGAGGAGGGACAAGGTTAAAATGGGGAGATAATGATAGGACAAGCAGGGCTAAAGTTTGGGAAAGGAAGGTTAGGAGGAGAAATGTGTTCACAGAGTATCCTCCAGGCTTACACTAGTGTCATTAGGAATAAAGCGAAGGTCACACAAGCAGCGAGAAGGCTGGGAGTTTCAAGGAATCATCGAGCAATGAGACACAACTCAGAGATCACAATGTTGGTTGGTTCAGTTACCTAGACTATTAAATGAGGATGAGAAAATGCCTTGAGCAGGATTTGGGGCAATAAGGCAGAAAAAAACTAGGACACAATGAAAAGAGAGATTTTAGCCTCAGAGAAAGAAAATGCTTGATTGTGGGAGATAGAGTACCATAAAGGAACTGAGTGAGAATAAGAAGAGTCTTTATTTCTGGGGTACTTATCATGTGCCAGACATTGTGCTAGCACATCTCATTCATTATCTTATTTAATTCTCAAAACAATTCTATCAGTTGGTAGATATTGTCTTCCTCATGTTACAAGGACTGAGCCTTACAGCAGCTAAGTAGCTTGCCCAAGGTCACACTGTAGGTAAATTGTGCAGTCAAGATTAAAGCCCAGATCCACCTGACTGGGAGCTCAAGTTCTTGACATTTTCTAGTTATCAGAATTCTCTCTCCTCCTAAATCCAAAGCTTATAATCCCACTCCCCCACCCCCACCCCACTGTAAATACAAAAGGCAGAGCAGATATTTCATAGCAGCAGTTTTGCAGAAGACATAGTAGGGACATTTTATATAAGAGGAAAACCTTTATCACCTGCATTTCAGGGAGTTAGGAAATGGGAAGCAGAAACAAAAATAGCAAGAATGTTGGAAGTACAGTTGATCAAGACCCTGTACTTCGGTGTTTTTTTTTAAGTTTTTTAAAAAATTTATTTATTTTATTTTATTTATTTTTGGCTGTGTTGGGTCTTTGTTGCTGTGCGCGGGCTTTCTCTAGTTGCTGCAAGTGGGGGCTACTCTTCGTCGCGGTGTGCAGGCTTCTCATTGCGGTGGCTTCTCTTGTTGCGGAGCACAGGCTCTAGGCACACGGGCTTCAGTTGTTGTGGCTCGTGGGCTCAGTCGTTGTGGCGCATGGGCTTAGTTGTTCCACGGCATGTGGGATCTTCCCGGACCAGGGCTCGAACCCGTGTCCCCTGCATTGGCAGGTGGATTCTTAACCACTGCACCACCAGGGAGGCCCCAAGACTGCACTTTAAATGCTGAACTGAGAGCAGTTGCAGAGATTGATCTTGTCTTCAGGAATATGAGGGCTTTCCCAGTGCTGAGCCACCTGCCAGTGACCCACATATCCAGCATGGGACCCTTGTGGTTATCTGGTCTTCCTCTGTCAGTCTGCTCATTACCCTTCATTTGCTTAGTGTCCTGTCTTCTCTGAAAGACCGTAAGTTGAGTAAGGTAGAGACTGTTTTATGGTGCTTGGTGCCATGTCTGGCATATAGTTGGTGTTCAGGATTTATTTGTGAAGAATGAAAGTATAGCATATGAAATTATAGCACTAATGACAATAATAGAAAAATAAATCTCAAATTAGTGACCTTCATTTCCACCCTAAAAAACTAGACAAGGAAGAGCAAATTCAACCTGAAGTAAGCAGAAGGAAGTAGTCAAGATTAAGGTAGAAATAAATGGAATAGAATATGTAAAGACAGTAGAGAAAGTCAAGTGAAACCAGAAGCTGGTTCTTTGAGAAAATCAATAAAATTGATAAACCTCTAACCAGACTGATCAGGAGAAAAAAGGAGACACAAATTACCAATATCTGGAATGAGAGCTATGACATCACTACAGAGTCTACAGATATTAAAAAGGATAATAAGGGACTACTGTGAACAACTTTATGCCAATAAATTCAGCAACTTCTATGAAATGGAAAATGCTTTGAAATATACAAACTACCAAAGCTCATTCTAGAAGAAATAGATAATGTGAATAGCCTCCTGTATCTATATAGCTATTAAAGAAATACAATTTGTAGTTTGAAGTTTAAAACCTTCTCACATACACAAAAAATTCCTCCTGGTTCTGATAGCATCACTGATAAATTCTACCAAATATTTAAGGATGTGTTTGCAGAGTGAATAAGTGACAATGGATCTGAGGACAACACAGAACTAGAAGAGGACAGACAGAAAAGAAGGGGCTCCCAAGGGGCCTCTGAAAGACAAATCCTAAAACTATTTTGGCTAATATTTCTACCAATGGCCTAACGAAGAAGGCTTGGTAGCCAACCTCAGAACCATTGTATAGTGGTATACACGTTTGGCTGTTCATGTGTACAAACGTAACAAACTGCCCCTCTATCATTACTTACTGATTATTTTGTTCCTCTCCACTAAGCCTATTCTTGTCTTTATAAAGTTCTGAATATAACATTTCTTCTGGAATTGTTAAGGAGAACAGGGTAGATACAAATGATATGTTTATTCACCATCTTGGTACCCATTTATTCATTCAACAAACATTAACCAATCCCTTGCTATATACCAAGGACTCTCCTAAGGTCCGGATGAAAAGTCCAATAAGACATATTTCCTACCATAACAACCTCCCTGTCTAGAGATATTTACAGATGAGGAATTCAATGGTTAATATGCAGTGGCTGGTGCTATGATAGAGCAATGCTCCAGTGCTATGAGACTGACAGAGGCCTCTGGAGAAGGTGATGCTTAAACTGAATTTTGAAGCTGGAGCAGAAGTTAACTAGATGAAGAAGAGGAAAAAGTCATTTGAGCAGCACCTGCATTAGCCTGAAGGCTGAAAAAGCACGTCCGCTTTGGGGAATTACAAGCAGTGCACTCAGACTGTAGCAGGAGAGAGAGGTTGCAGATGACACTAGAGCCGCCAGCGAGCAGGAGGCCAGGCTCAGAGAGTTTAGGCAGAAGCGTGGGCTTTATCCTGAATGTGGTGGGGAGCCAGTGAAGAGGCTAAGCCCCGGAGTGAAATGATTAGGCTTGGGTTTTAGATCATCCAGCTGATGAATGAATTGCAGGGCGGCCAGACTGGGGGCAGAAAGCTGAGTTTTGAGGAATTCTCAGAGGTTCAGGAAGGAAGTAATGAGAGTCTGAACCTAGGTAATGTCAGGGGAGTTATAAGAGTCTCAAGGTTTCCCCAGAGTGGACAAACTGGGAAAGCAGCAGCCCTGTGGAATGGCGACTGGACAGGGCACACTCCCTTCATGTGTGTGTCTCCCCCACCAAACTCCCGCCCTTACACAACCGGAAAGAGGAAGGATGTGCCAGGCATGGTGCTGGGTGATTTCCAGATCTCACTTAATTCTCTCAGTAGCTGTCTACCATGTAGTATTATCGGCATTTTACAGATCAGAAATCCAGGGCTTCTGGAACTGCCTGACTCAAACTATAAACATCTATAGCATCTACTTCTTGATGCCCTAAGGATTTGTGAGCCAGTCTCACCTGTATCTCTGGGAGGTCTGCTAATTCCTTCACTTCACTGGTTATATACGGCGTCTCTCATCATCAACTCACCTCATTGCCAGAAAGGTGGTACATCCTGGCTTCCTGTAGCAGCGGGAAGACCTCTGGGCATTGCCTGATGAGAGGATCCGCTTCCACCATCTCCACAAAGTACCATGGGTCCAGAAGCGGCAAGCGCACGTTCTCCAGGACATAGGGGAGCAAGCAGAGTCGTTCTGACTGTTTGTGCCTGACCCAGCTCATCACAGTCTCAAACACCTGAGACTCTTCTGTTACATAAAGGTCATCGCTCTTCAAGATGTGGTACAGAGTATCCACAGGAAGTTCAAGGAACTCTTCGGAGTTCAGAATCTGCACAAAGTTCTGGATGATGTAACTTTGAACCTGCTTCTTTAGACTGTCCAAGGAATGTGTGTCTGCCAGCCTCAGTATTCCAACACAGTTTTCTGGGTTCAAGGCTTCTGTGAGGAAGCTCGCACAGGCATCCACCATCCGCAGGAACTAAGAGAACAGAAGGGCAGCAAATCAGGCCAGAAAATGACTAGTCCGCAAGGAGGTTTATCAGTGAGTTGTGTGTAGTAGCAAAAATTTAGAAACAACCTAAGTGACCCACAATAGAGGACTAGCTAAATAAATGAAAATACATTCATATTTTTGACAGCTCTATGGTCATTAAGAAAGCATGTTGTAGAAGAATATTAAATGACATGGAAAATGTTCATAATGTATTAAGTTGAGAAATCCATTCACTGAATCTTGATCAAGTGTCTAGATTTAATCAGCAATTTACAGGAAACATAGGGGAAAGAGGAACATCTTAAATGACACCATGCGAATACAATCAGCAAAACCCAGACTGTGGGAAACTCTACAGAGCAACCAGTTCAGTTTCTTCAACAAATACATCAAAAGGGGAAAGAGAAAAAGGGGGGTGGGGCAGGGAGGGAGAGCCGAAGCTCTCCCTCGAAAAGAGATTTAAAAGATATATCAACCTACTACAAAGTATGCAGCTTATTTGGATCCCTGATTTAAACAAAATTTTAGAAGAGAAATGTTTACAGTGACCAACATTTGGTGATATGAAGCAATTATTATTAATTTTAAGTGTGGTAATCGTGTTGTGGTTATGCTTAAAGAAAACTCATCTTTTGGAGCTATATACTGAAATATTTTCAGGTGAAATGAGAAGGCACTTCACAAAATCATACATACATTATGATCCTCTTTTTATAAAGAAAAATATATATTGAATATAGGCATAAAAAAAGACTGAAGTATATAAACCAAAATATTAACAGTTGTTATCTCTGTGTATCAGGTATCTTGGGACAAATTATGCTGCAGTAGCAAACAACCCTCAGATCTCACGGGCTCACAACAATAAATGTTATTTCTCACTCACATTGCAGGGCTCACAGGGCTCTTCAGTCCAAGACCAAAGATGATGGAAAAGCTCTTGACATGCCAGTTTTGTGACAGAAAGAGAAAAAAGATGGCAAACCACACAAAGGCTCTTAAAACTTTTGCTCAGAGGTGGCACATGCCATTTCCACTCACACTTAACTGGCCAGAGTAAGTCACGGGGCAAAATTTGTTGTCAAGGCAACAATAATCCTCCCACAGAAACAGGTCCCATAGGAATAGATGGAATATACTGTATAAATAATAAAAGGCACCGCACTCTGTAATAACACTATGAGATTTTTTTTTTCTTTTTTTCCCTTTTTTCTTTCATTTATTTATTTATTTATTTGGCCGAGCAGTGCAGCATGTGGGATCTCAGTTCCCCGACCAGGGATCGAACCTGTGCCCCCTTCATTGGAAGCAATGGAGTCTTAACCACTGGACTGCCTGGGAAGTTCCGAGACTTTTTTTTCTTATTTTGTTTATTTATATACTTTTTAAATCTTCTAAAATGAATAAGTAACACTTTTGTAATAAAAAATTAATTTGTAAAATTGATTGGCTTCCATGTCTTATTTTTAAATTATCATCATCTTCATAAGAATATGAGTCCCACATGCGTATACAGCACTTTACAGCTTACCAAGCCCTTTTGTATTTATCATATTATTTAATACTCATTTTACAGATGAGATGTCTCAAATGCACCTGTCCATTCTATTTGCTGCTCTCTGGAGCTTAGCTTTGAAAGAGTTTAACTTCCTACCTTCCCTCCTTGTCCACTGGGCCCTTTAGAGGGTCAAGTTCTCAATGTTCTTGGTTTGATCAGTTAGAAGGATGGAAAGAGGGAGGCTGAGGGGACAGGGCCTGTTGGGGAGGGCTGGTCTGAAGACAGGGCCTATTGAGAGTACAGACGGGCAGACCTGACCAAGTGGGAGGGTGCAAGCCTGCAGAGGAGAAACCCTGATGACAGGAGCTGGGGGTGGTGGGGCTATGGGGCCTGAAGGGAGGGGACAGGACCGGTCTTAGGATGGACCATATCGACTTAGGCTTCGTTCTTCACTCCAGAGCGTTCTAGGGGGCACACGTCCCTAATATGGGGGGATCAATCCCAATTGCAAAATATTATCATACCCTGTCAGACCACACTTTTCAATTGTCAATTCAGAAAACGCTGACCTGATTGGTCAATGTTGGAGAAAGCCTAAATTCTTCCTCAGACCACCCTGTGTGCTGGCCCCAACGGCCTGCAGATCTGCTCCTCGCATGAGCAACTGAGCAAACAGTTGAGACTGAGAAATCTAACACCTGTTTAGTTGTTTGCAGATTTTCAGTTCAAAGAGTAAAAATATAAAACCGAGACCAAGGCTCGCTGAGCCCTCAGAAGCTGTAACCAGAGCCCTCTGCGGCTCTGCCCACAGAGACATCATGAGGGCTGAAAGGGAACTCACTTAGATGGCAGCCTCCAGAGCAAAACGGCAGGTACACCTTGCCAGCATTTGCCTGAGAGAAAGCTGATATGAAAATCAAAGAGATTTTCTAAATATGTAGACTGTCTCTGGGCGGCCACCTAAGAACCTGGTAACAAGGTTGCCTCTGGGAAGTGGAACTGGCGGGCGGAGTGAGGGTGGAGAGGGAGAATTACTTTTCACTGTTTACCTTTTTGTACCCCCTCCAATTGGGTGCCATGTGGAGGAATTATCTATTTAAAATAAATGACATTTCTCACAAGTAGAGAAAATACTAGAAGGGAATACCTCAAAATGCTAATAGTGGTTATCTCAGTAGAGTTTTGTAGATAAAGTTATTACAGTAATTTGTTTTTTAGACCTTGCTGCACAGACCAAGTTTTCTACACTGAGCATGAAGTTGCTTTTAAAATCAGGAAAAAATAAAATAAATACTTTCTTGTGATTTTCAAGTACACAATGAGAAAATAAAATAAAATGTAAAAAAAAAAAAAGGGCTTCCCTGGTGGCGCAGTGGTTGAGAGTCTGCCTGCCAATGCAGGGGACACGGGTTCGAGCCCTGGTCTGGGAAGATCCCACATGCCGCGGAGCAACTGGGCCCGTGAGCCACAGCTACTGAGCCTGCGCGTCTGGAGCCTGTGCTCCGCAACAAGAGAGGCCGCGATAGTGAGAGGCCCGCGCACCGCGATGAAAAGAGGCCCCCACTTGCCGCAACTAGAGCCCTCGCACAGAAACGAAGACCCAACGCAGCCAAAAATAAATAAATAAATAAATAAATAAATAAAATTTTAAAAAAAAAGAGCACATACTATGTGCCAGCCCCTTTATGTTTACCAGCTCATTTAATACAACAATACTATAAAGTAGATATTTATTATCATTGCTGTTTTATAGATGAGGAACAGATTCAGAGAAGTGAGGTAATTTCCTCAGAGACTTACAATGAGAGGTAGAGCTAAAATTTGAAATAGTCTTTCTCAGTCCAAAAATGCATGTTTTTACGTTATTTCAAGTTGCCTCCGGTCAAATAGTGTGTGCATGGGACAAGGGCTTGGCAGATGCCGAGGGTCATTTGCACACTTCACTGGAAAACTCAGATGGTCTGATCTGTCCAGACCGAGGAAGGCCTGGCTGATAAGATGCCAGTTGCTACCCCTGTGTGATGACCACCAATGAGCAAAGAAGGGAACAAGGAAGGAGAATAAAATCAAGTACCAAAGCTCACACGTGTGAACAACAGTGACCCAGACGTGTCTCTCCCCACTCAGAAACCATTCATCCACCTGTTCTTTTCCCTAATATGTATTGAGCATTATTAGATCATAGGCCCTCAACAAGGGCTGGGGGTACAGAGGGGAGCAGAAAGAGACACAGTGCCTGTGCTCATCGGAGAAGGTAGACCAGTGCGGGAGGCAAGCAGGAATCAAATAATCACACGGAATGTGTAGAGTTACAGCTAGGATAAACACTGTGTAACAGTTCAGTGATTCCACTGCCTGGACTGAGAAAGTCCACTCCTACCCCTCAAGCTGTGCCCAGTGTGGCTCTAAGTCAGCACTGGGACTCTCCCTGATGGAGTCACATCTGTCTACTCACCTTCTCCAAATAGCCCTAAGCTCACCTGTCACAGTGCCTTTCTATGCTCACACCATTTCCTCAGCCAGGACTACCTTTGTCCCTCATCACTACCTGCTAAAATCCTGCTCTCCTCACCCAAGCAAGTCTGACTCTGGGGCCCCACTTTTAAAGAAAGGACTCAGGATAGCTTATCCTAATTGCAACTGAGAACTCCCCTTTTAAGTTTACCTCAAAAGGAAGGAAGAATGAGTACCATGGCCACCACTTTATCTACACAGGGCTGTTTCCTTCATTCAGAGTTGTTAGATCTGGGACCAACGGATGCTCCAGAGAGTTTATGAACCCCTACGTTGTATGCAAACATTTGTTTGCACATGTGACATTTTTCTGGGAATTGTGTTTGCGGGAGACGCTGGGTGGCTCTCTGGTATCCATCCACCAGAGGACAAAGCCAATACAAGAGGGAGAGCCAACCTGAAGGACCAGAAAGACACAGAGCCAGAGTCTTAATCAGACTGTGCTTTGAGCCTTCCCTGCCTCTGGACATTTTAAATTCTGGGTCGATACTTGGTTAAGAAGGAAGAAGGGGAATGGAAGAGAAGGGAAGGGAAAAGAAGTGGAGAAATCCTACCTATTCATGAAGTTCTTTCTGAAAAGCCACTTCCTCCTTCATGGTTTCTTCAACTGCCCAACATGGAATCAATTCCTCCCTCCTCTGGGCTCTACTAGGCAACTCACTTGCCCCTCTAGCAGAACACTGTACTGCCTTGTACTATGGTCAAGCATCTCAAGGGCAGGTTCTAGGTCATCCGTGTGTTTTTATTTCCAGCAGCACCTAGCACAAACTCTGGCAAAAGGAGAGAAAGAAGGGAAGGAGAGAGAGAGAAAGAAAATATTTTTCAGATACCTAGTAGGTACCAAGATCTGTACTAGACAATTTCCCATCCATTATTTTGTTTAACGAATAAATTTTATTTTTTAATGAATATATTTTAAGTAGGTATTAATATTGCCATTTGTACAGAGGAGGAAATAGAGCATTCAAAGAGTTGAGTGTGTTGCCCAAGGTCACACAGCTGGTAGGTGGTAGAAGTGATACTGGAGATCACCTGGCTAATTATTCTCACTGAGCATCACCCTGCCTTTGTGACTGTTGCATTATTGAGCTAACAAAATTCCAGGAGAGTCTGAAGAGGCCTTATGAGGAGAAGGGTGAGTGGGGGTTCTCCAAGTTGCCTACATTCCCTCCAAAATATGCTTCAATAAACACTTTTGAGTTTGACGGTTGTGTAGGGCAGCATCATGGGATTCCAACCAATGGCTGGGAAACTGCTGATGTGCAGGGCAGTCATGGGGACAAGAACTTGTTCTCTTTAAAAATATCTGGTTTTGCTTCTTCATATTTAAGATTATTTAGGACTTTAGGGTAAGTTTTCTGTCTCAGCCTGTCCCAGTGACACATGAACTTGTTTATTAAAGCTGAGTGATGACAGATAATGGCAACAGATAGTCAACTTCCTATTTGGGAGAACATGTGAGTAAAAATTTACACCCAGGCACCTGACTCTCTAACAGGGAGACTAAAAATACAATCAAAGAAACCACTTGAAACATGGTTGCAGTTCCCATGAGAAATGTCCGCCTCAAAGAGAATGCACCCCTCCCTCCCCATCTCTACTGCCCCTCTTCTGCTTCCCTTTATGCTCTCCAAAACCAGGCATCCTGAAGAACTTCACCACTGTAATTCCACAGCTCACTAGAGGTTCCTTCCACTCCAGAATAACTGAAGTACTATTTTGGTCCAAATCAGGAATTCCATTGACCATAGTCCCTACGTGGCCTTGGAGTTCTTGCAAAGGGTCTATAAAGACATTGATATTCTTACCTTCAAGTCCCAACAAATCAGTATATGTGAAGAGTGTGTTAGCTGTTGATGAGATGAATAAAATTCAAATTTATTTGAAAGTGTTTCTGAATTCATTGTGAACTTTTGTCACTATTTTTGTCTTCCCAGACAATAGATACTAAACGTAAAGCCATTCTCTTGTGAGGTCTGTATTGGTATTAAAGAGGGGTCTTCATACAAATTGTAAATTACCACTGATCCTAATCTTCCACCTTTGCCTCTCCCTCCCTCTCAAGCCAGACACCCGCCTCTGACTCTGCGGGAATACACTCTCCCACCCCTTGGATGGCCTCTGCTCCCTCCAGACTTTCAGTCCTTCCTCTAGACTTGACTGAAAGGTCTGCCGGTTCCTGGAAGCTATACAGGGTGGGCAGGAAAGGAAGGAGCTAAGACCTGCGAAAGGCCCACTCACTAAGGGGGGCAGGTTCTGGGGGACTGGGGCACTTAGAGGTGCACCTACCTCAGAAGTGGAATCAGAGGGAAAGGGGAGGTGCAGTGCCCAAGGGAGTGGCAAGTTTGGTAGAGACTCAGGCAACAGACAGCCCCTGAGTGCCCAGAGGACATAGTGGGGGCCCCAACAGGCTAGCAGGGTGCAACAGGGGATATATGTGGGCTACGCTAAGATTCAAGGGGATACGTGTGGGTCACACTAAGATTCAAGGGGCAAGTCACAGCTGCGGCTTAGTGACTCAGCCCAGGGAGAGGGTGAAGGCCAGGGAGGGACATCATTGTAAGGATTAAATAGAATGATTGTGTCTGGGACGTGGTTGAGGCTCAGGATGTTGGGGAGTTGAGTATGTGTGCATGTGTGTGCGTGTGTGTGTGTGTGTGGACACGTGAGTAGGGCACAGAAGAATGTACCTAAGCAGGAGCCAAGTCCTGAGAAGCAGGTCTATGAATGCAGACAGCTGCAATAGGTGGGGTAGCAGGTAGAGAAGGTGAAACCTTAAGTCTTTGCTTACAAGTTCCTTCAGCCTGGAATACGTTCCCCCAAACCCAACTGCCACTTGTTGAAATCCTACCCATTCTATGAAGTCCACCTCCTTCAGAGCCAGAAATTTCTCAATTTCTACATTCTGCCTTGGGGTCTGGAAGCTCATTGGGAATCCTCGTTTTTGAGGCTTCAAGGGTAGTAAATGAAGGCAGGTACGGGAGCCAGAAGTTCTGGGTTTAGACCCCAGATCAAAGCTCCACCACTTGATGAGCTGGACTCTCTCTGAGCCACAGTCTCCTCATCTGGAAAACGTTGGGAATAATAAACCCACCTTACAGGCTCATTAGGAGGGTGTTACCTGGCTTGCTCACTCTCAGAAATACTGTCAATATCAAATGGGATCATGTAGGGGAAAGAACATGATAAATTGCTACTTAAATGTGATTTATATTTACAATTTTTATCTTTATTTCCCTTTGATAGTGTCTCACAAAGTGCCTTGAACATAGCAGATACTCAGTAATTTGTGGTAGTTAGGTAGCAGAAAAAGTCAGAATCTGGTAGCAACGTGGATTGTATTACAGCTAAAACCCCACATCCCACTTCCTTATTCCACAATCTATAAACAGCAACTAGGGCATTCCAGGCTTACTTACTCAGGGAAGGGTGAAAGGGTAGATGAAAGAAGACGGTTTTGGCTTTTGTGTTTCTAAATACACTTTTAGAACTTACACTAGAAAAATAGTTTTGAAACACCGATTAGTGGTAATAACTGGGCCCTTTGACCTTCAAAATCCAGAATCCTAAAGAGTGTGTGCAAAGGTTTATGCCAAAACAGTAGAAATAGGAGAATGGATGATAATATAAGAGTCAGCTTTTCCCACACTGGAGGAAATAACGATTCTCAGGCCTGAAAGAGAGAGGAGAAAGGGGAAGTCTAGTAATGGAGTGAGAAGCAGGTGTGGGTCCCTGGGATGGTTCCTCTGTCTCAGTGCAGGCCAGAACTCCAGAGTAAGGGGGATGCTGGAAGCCCTTAGAGGCCGTGGATATGAGAACAAAAGAACATGTACCCCGACTGCCGAGATGAAATCAGAAAAGCAGCAGGCCAGTAGAGCAGCAGCAGAAGAGAAACTGGAGTGTGTTGTTTCTAGACAAAGCGGGCCTAGGGCAGCTGCTCCGAGTTCTCCACAGTCCCAGATTGGCACAGGAGAGGAAACGGATGCTTCTTGTGTTGCCCCTGAGAGGGACATGGAAATACTGAGAGGATTGGCAGACCTGAAGAGGCCTTGAAAACAGGACAAAGAAAATGCAAAATGACCAGCAAGGACTGATGGCCAGAACCAGGTGGGACTGGGGACTTTCATTTGATGCCAATGGGGAAGGGGTTGATGATCGAGAGAGAGACCGATGGGAATGTAGACACTCCAGGAGGTGTCAGCATGGACCGATGATGCAAATGACCACGGTAAGCCTGAGCCAGATACCCCTTTCTACAATGTTCTGGCACTGTGTAAATGCACCCTGCAAATATATAAGCAACCCAAATCCTGAATTGATAAGGCTTTCCTGAAGTGGGTTGTCATAAAGTTGACTACAGCTTCTGCCACTGGAAGAATGGGAAGCTCAGAATAGAGATTTAAGTTCCATGTTAGAAAAATAATAGGTTTAGAAAGACAAATATCATATGATATCACTTACATGTGGAATCTAAAAAAATGATACAAATGAACTTATTTACAAAACAGAAATAGACTCATAGACATAGGAAACAAACTTATGATTACCAAAGGGGATGGGGGGTGCGGGGAGAGATAAATTAGGAGTTTGGGATTAACATATACACACTTCTATATATAAAATAGGTAAACAACAAGGACCTACTGTATAGCACAGGGAACTATACTCAATATCTTGTAATAACCTATAATGGAAAAGAATCTGAAAAAGAATATACATATATATACACATATATATGTATAACTGAATCACTTTGCTGTACACTTGAAACTAACACACTATAAATTAACTGTATTTCAATAATAAATAAAAAAACACAAAAAAATAAAAATAAAAATAATAGGTTAAATCACACTTTTATTTTTGCACACCTGAGTTTGTAGCCTAAGATTTAGACCCCTATATTAATTGGAATTCAAGAACAATACAAAATTCAAAAACAGGCAAAACTAATCCATGGTGGCATGGCTAGAGTAGTAGTTACCCCTGGGGAGGTACTTCCTGGGGAGGGCATGAGGGAGCATTTTGAGATGCCAGGAATGCTCTAGAGCTTGATGTGGGTGGTGGTTACAAGGTTCTATACCTATATAAGAAAAATCATGAAGCTGTACACTTAAGATATGCACATTTTACTGAACGTAAGTTATACCTAAAAATTTAAAAGAGCAAACATTGAGATCAAACACAGAAATGCAAAGTTAAGAGAGATGCTCTGTGGGCAGAAGCAGGCTCACTGGGGAGACACCTGGTAACCCCAAGTGTCCAAGGTTCCCCAGAGGGAGTTGGGTAAAAGGGTTTGCAGCTGTGCTGGTCACAGAGCACCATACTAAAGGCCCCAGCTGCCTTCAGGGTCATGGCTTGTTTCAGGCCTCGCTCTGAGGGGTGGACACAGTATGTGCAGTGAAGAACACACAGGCTATGCACAGGAGTTAACTCAGCCTCCTCCTTTTCATTGGCCGTGAAACCCTGAGCATTTCCTCAGCATTGTTGAATCTGATTTCCCTCGTCTTTAATTGGGGGTAAAAATACCTACCTCATTTTAAATGAGATAATACAGGCAAAATAGTTGTTCTGAAATACTCTGAAAATGGCAACCATTACTGTCCTGTAGACCCAGGAAATTAACCCTGATTTCTTAACACTCACAGTAGCCACACAGTATCACTGATTGACAAGGGGAATGTGTGGGAGAGGGTGCATCAGACAGTCAACAGGTTGATTTTATCTGGATGGTGGTAAAGAAAGCGTTGGGTTGGTTTTCTTGCCTAGATCAACTGGCTATTCTGATGTTGAGTAGACATAATCTGTGGGCCCCTGTCAGTAAGAACAGAAATTCATCTGTACCTTACAGTAATGGGACCTACTTTTACCTAGGTGCCTGGCTCTTAGTAGGTGTTTAAAAATGAACAAGTATCAGTATTAGCCTGTGGAATACTTCCTCCTCTACTAGCCCATGGCATTTCCAAGAGCCAGAATTGGGCTTCTCAGTGTCCTGTTATAGGAGGTCAGACAAATTTTGATGGCATCTTGAGCAGGTCCTCATATTCAGCTAGTGACGAACAACAAGAGCACCACATATTCACTGGCTCAACATGGTACATTTATGTACCATGTTCCAAGTACTGGGAAGCCAAGACGCCAACCCAGGCTATCAAGTCGGCCACTGACCACATGGCTACCTCATCATATAGGTCTCACCAGCATCCATCCTGTCATTAGCGAAAGATATATTAGGAAAATAAGCAATGCCAGGACTTTCACCAAAGTCCCCTCAGACTGCCACCATGATGAAAGTTACATCACCTCCCCACGGGGTGCTGTGTAGACACCACATGGGCCTTCTCAGGCTCGGTCCAGATGATCAGGCTGACACTCCGACATCCCTCTTTCTTTCCTCACTTCAGCCGTAGGGACTCAGCCTGACCTCCTTTTTCATCCAAGCCCCTTCTAACCAGCTGCTCTGTATCTCGGGGATCCTTCCATCTGAGACTAAATGCAGGATGAGTATGGTCTCCCTGACCTCACATCTTCTTGCTGCCCTGAAGATAAGCTCACAAGCCCTTATTATTTCACGAGGTTTTAATAATAAAAATGAAACTAACAGATAAGGCAAACTTCCCCAAACAAACATGGCAAAGTCCTCCAAGATTAAAAAATTGCCCAAGTTTTTATAGTCATTGCCCCTGATCTGTAGTTTCTGACTACCTGGCTTATCTAGAACTCAGAAGCCTAAAAGTCCAGTTAAGGCAAGGGAGGGACCTTTGCTTTTCTGGAGCCTCCACTGGATGACAATCATCTTAAAATCCCTGCCTCACATGTGAACAGGTTACTTGGGCCTTTTCTCTTAGGTGCTTCTCTTACTTTTACCTTCCCAAAAACTACTCAGAGAAAATATGTTCCTCACCAAAATTGGCTACTAAATTGTAGCCAGGTTACTGCAAATCTCCTCAAATGGGCAGATCATGCAGTACCTGACACACCCAAAGTTTCCTCCAAAGAAACTGTCTGGCCCTATGCCATACCTCACTGGACCAATGGGCCCTTGACACAAGGGCAATCAGTGTTAACAGGCTAGCCACTAGTGAAGTGGCCTCACGTGAAAACTCTTTTCAAAGAGCCATAGCGGTGATTGGCTTGGTCAACTGAATTCTCCCTTCTGCCTTTCTGGACTGGGAAATCCTGAGAGAGAAGCAATCAGTGTTTAATAGGAAGAGATTAAGAGGAGGCCTGAGAAGAGAAGCAGAAAATGAGAGAGCAGCTGAGTCACATCAAAGGTGTGAAAATTAAGAAACCTTTACTACTGGATGTCGCGGGGAAACCAAGATAATATGATTCCCGCTGATTTCAGTTCCACAAAGGTGGTATTGGCTTCTGTGGAGGTTCTAAAATGATAAAATAAAATGCCAACTCTGGCACACTTTCCCTGAAAGGCAGGTATCATTGTCATCCTAATTTTACAAATGAGAAAGCTGAGTCTCAGAAAATTTAAGTAACTTGTCCACAGCCACACAGCAAATAAGTGACTGAACTGGGATATAAACCCAGGTTCTGCCTGACTCCAAAGCCCATGTTCTTTCTGTTCCACCACCGTGCCTTATAAGAGACCATTACAGATAACTGTATATGTTTGACATCTAGAGAGACCCCAACGATATTATCCAGCATTGAAAAGAGCAAGACAGCTCTACACATGCTGACCTGTAACAACCTCCAAAAATTATCGTGAAGCCAAATAAAGCAAGACGCCAAAATAGAGTGTTTACTGTGCCAACATTTGTGTTTAAAAAAATGCAGACAATGAGTGAGAGTGATAGATGCACATATACACTGTACGTGCATAGAACAGGAAGGACAGCAAGACAGGAAGAAGAAGGCTAAGAGTGAAGATGGCAAATGTTTCACTGTATCTCCTTGTATTTCTGAATTTAGAACGGACATATGTCTTATTGATCCAAAAGAGTAAATAATATTTTAAAACCACAGAGTGATTTCAACAACCTATAAACGTCTGTCCCTTATGGTGCCTTCAGGCATGAAAATATTCCCAGTTTTCTATGTCTGAGACTTCAAAGCAAGTAGTCCAGAAACAATATCAATCAGAAAGCGAGTTAAACAGATGTCCAAAAGCTCACAGTACTCTTCTCTTATTTTCGTAAGAATTAACACTCACAGGAAAATGAATAAAATAGCCTCAGAGAGAAACTTACTATTTTTTGCCAAGAAAGTAAATAAGATTTGGAAAATTTTGAGGTGAGGGATTACCAGAATAGGAGAATCAACAATAAACAAAGCTTGCTGTAGTTCTATCCTGTCTCCATCTTCCTCTTCAATCCCTCTCATTAAAGCTCATTAAACTCGCCACTGAAGCTCACCACTTGGAGAAAATGAAAAGAAGAAGAAGACGGAGAAGACAAAACTTTATGCCAAAATAATCTCCAGGTATATTAAAGATTTAGGTATCAAATCTGTAGATGTAAAAAGACTAAATGAACTTATAAGTGAGTAAGTACATAATCAAGCAATGGGGAAGGTCTTTCTAAAAAGGCACACCAAAGGCAAAAACCATCAAGGAAATGATCAATAAACCTGACTAAATACTAGTTTTAAACTTTGTACATTAAAAAACTATAACTAAAAATTATGAGTCATATTACCAATGGAAAATATTTGCAACAGTATTACAAAAGATTAGAGTCTTTACTATCTAAAGGGTTTTTATAGGTCTCTTGAAAAATCACCCAAAACTGAAAGGAGAACAAGAAACAGAAACACAAACTCCATCCACAATGAAACCAAGAGACATCAGTAACCCCAAACCACACAATATAAAGACTGGTAAGTGACTTTGCTGAGAGGACAGAGGTCACAATAAATTTGTCCCTCAGAATCGAAAAAAGTAGGAATCTTAAAGTCCCCCCAAACCAGCAAGACCAGTGTAGGTGGGAGCTGACAGCAGGGAGTTGGTTTAAGAAGTTAAGCCTCCTGGTTCTCCTCCTTACTTCTTGCAGTCTAACAACTCCCACTCCCGCTGGAAAAGACGATTTATCCTGTGGAGAAACCAGACCAGAAAGGTTCTGGACTCAAGGACACCAGAAACTGAAGAAGACACATGAGGACATCTTACTTAAAATAAAGGGGGTAAGCAAAGATTTTCACACACACCCACACCTACGTACCCAGTCCAGAATACATGCAGTTGTCTTATAACCCCCTGCAAAAGACTGACGATCTTTATCTGGAGAAACTGAACAACCCTAGGAAAAGTTCAGCAACTACTGACATTTGAGGAGCCCAAATAAAAAACTGTCAGGCCACCTGATAACCCTAGTAAAACTCTCTAGTCTGCTCGCTTCCCATTCTACTCCATGTGCACTGAGTTGAACCTAGTATATTAAGGCCTCAATATAAAATATGACTGGATAGCAAGGGTATTGGAGGAAACCCTCTGTAGTAGTTGAATGGTGGCTCCCCAAAATATATGTCAACGTCTTAATCCCAAGAATCTGTGACCGTTACCTTATATGGCAAAATAGTAAATGTTACTTTATATGGCACAAGGCATGATTAGGTTAAGTAGCATGAGAGGAGAAGCTTACCTGGTGGGCCCTACATGCAATCACATATATCTTTATAAAACACAGACACACAGGACACACAGAAGAGGAGGAGACAATGTGACATGACTGCAGAGATTGGAGTGGAGTGAAGAGATGCCAAAAAGCCACCAGAAACTGGAAGAGGGCAAAGAACAGATTCTCCGTTAGAGTCTCCACAGGGAGTATGGCCCTGTTGACACTTTGATTTTGGACTTCTGTCCTCCAGAACTGTGACAGAATACATTTCTGTTGCTTTAAGCCACCCAGTTTGTGGTAATTTGTTATGGTAGCAGTCCTAGGAAACGGATACGCCCTCTAAGATGAAAGTTGGAGACCTAAGCAAACACACAGAGTAAAGGAATTCAAAAGAAAGAGAAGGCAGAAGAAAACTTCAAACATATTATAATAGTCTCCAAGAAATAAGAGTAGGAATCTATTAAAATAAATAGCAAGGATATGGTGGCAGAAATTAAAAACTCACAGAAGAGTTGAAATATACAGTTGAGAAAATCTCCTAGAAAGTAAAACAAAAGGTCATTAGGAAAGAAAAGGTAAGAAAAAAATTAAATTAAATTCAGAAGGTGCGACACTTAACTAATAATAGCTCTAGAGCAGAGAATAGATAAAAGAGTTGGAAGGAGAGTATCAAAGAGAAAATACAAGAAAAGTTCCCAGAATTGAAAGACATGAATCTCCCAATAGAAGAAACAAACATAATGAATGAAAAAAGACCCACAGCAATTGTAAGTGCTGTTGCAGAAATGAATCTATTGACATAAAAAAAATGATGATAATACAATATGGATGAAATAGATGAAAAAACATGTGTCCAGTGGTAACCTATTCTTACAAAATATGTACATAATAGATAACAATATAGAGCACTGCCTTCAAAATGTCAAAGAAAATTATTTTCAACCTTGAATTTTATACCCAGGCAAAATATCAATCAAATATGAAGGGAAAACAAAAATATTTTTAGACATTTAAGTCTCAAAAAATTTATCTCTTAAATACTCTTTCATTGTAAGATATTAAAGATTGTGATCCATTAAAATGTGGGAGTAGACAAGAAAGAAGATATGGGATCCAGGAAGAGAAAATCCAACTTTGAAAGGAGGTAAAAGGAACTCCCAGGACGACAGCAAAGGGAACTCCCAGGATAACAGCTATGCAACAGGCTTAGAGAGTGACCAGTTAAAATTAGAGCAGGAGGAGAGAGGGAAAAGAAGTTATCTAAAATTGATGCATCGAGAGATAACAGTGTACACAAATCATTTAGAAATCTGGAAGTAGATAAAAGAAGAAACATTTAAAAACATGTGAAAGTAATTGTTCCAGAAGAGTAGGCTGAAGGAGGGGGTGGGAATAGAAGATTACTTCTTCATTTTAAGACTTTTAGCTATAGTTTACTTTTTAAGCTTGTATTAGTTTCGTACGGCCGTCACAACAAATTACCACAAACTTGGCAATTTAACCAACCAGAAATTTATTCTCTCACAGTTTTGGTAGTCAGAGGTCTGAAATCAAGTTGTCAGTAGAGTTGGCTCTCTCTGCAGGCTCTGAAGGAGATTCCTTTCCATGTCTCTCTCCTATCTTCTCTCTCCTTGGTATTCCCTGGTTTGGTTGTTTTACTGACAAGGAAACTGGAGCACAGCAAAATTATGAAATACACCCAAAGTCACACAGCCAATAAGTGGTGGAGCTGGCATTTAAATCCAGCAGTCTGGCTCCAAGCTGTGTTATTACCACCCTGCTAGCTGCCTCTGTATAATCAATGCACAGAAAAGGACCTGGAAGTGTATATACTAAGGAAGCTGCCATATTGCCTCTGAATAGAAAGAGGTTGTAGGTAATTTTTATGTTCTTTTTGCTTGTATGGATTTCTAATTTTCTGAAGTGAGTTTGTAATGTTATTACAATTTATAAATATTAAAAACTGCATTTTAAAAACAACATTATCTCCTCAGCCTATCATATAAGACCTACTTTCAGTTAGTGGGAAAAACAGGAAACCTTGTTACTAGATCCAACACTGTCACTCAAGGCACACAGTAAGTGCTTAATACAATTTGTATTCATTAAGCATCTACTCTGGTGTCAGACACTGTACTTGAAGCAATAAATGCTATTACTATTATTATTGTCAGTGTTACCTGTCCATCTTTAGACAAGTCAACAACACTTTCTGGACCCCAGGAAAGGATATTAGCATGAAGGTAACAATGACAACTGTGTTTTGATTGAATTACAGTGAATGGGGTGATTCTGGTCAAGCTTATTGGTCCTTTGGGGGGAAGCGATGAAGAAGGGATACTTGCCTTGTAAGAGAAATTTCCAAAAAAGCATAAAAGCTGAACTAGATAGAGTCCCTTCCAAAACACAAGAAGGATTTCCCTGAAGTTAGACTGGTGGCATAGTGGGTAGAGGGGATGAGTTGGGGATGTTGAGCATGAGGTTGCTGAGCCTCTCCCTCTACATAACAGAGGATGTTTCCCTGCCAGTGAGTAAGGCTGAGGGTTTAAGTAGATAAGGAGAGAGAAAGGACAAGGCGCTGGGTGAACAGCTGGTAATTGACTTGGCCACGTTGCCAGGTAAGGCGTGACCAGTCCTTTGGGAAGTTACTTGTTCTGTATCTTTAAAATGCCCTGAGGAAACTGAGACAAAATTGGCTAACACTGCAGAAACCCATTACTCAGAATCATCAGTGCTGTTCCATGGTTGATTTTTCTCCCTCTTTACACTTTCCCTTCCTTGCTGGGCTTCCTAAATCCTGCCTAGACTCCAGCCTCACAAAGATAATCCAATTGCCCATGATCTTGACCCTAGACCCCTCTTTCCCCACCTTCCCAGACTTTGTTTTCTGTTCTTTTCAACTGCTGACCTACTGATGATCCAAGAGGATGCCAACTCCCAAACTCCCAAACCATGGACAAGAACTGATGCTTGTCTTCAGTCCCTGGGAATGACCTGGCCTGTCCCTGGACTCTGTTTATCATAAATCTCGACATTCTCAGTGGGATAATCTCTGTCATAACCCAATGGAACCGAGCTCAAGGTGTAATCTTAGACCTAGGCAAAGATGGTAACTCAAGCTGGAACTCCTGTGATAATTGTGGATGCAATTGACATAATCTGTGGGTCTAATTATTTTATGAAGCTAACTACAATTATTATAATCAGTCTGAAACAAACACAGTTAAATGCAAACAGTAAAACTTAATTCTGAGGGTTCTCTATTCATCCTCCATGACACCCCTCATGAGAAGTGTTCTTCTTTCACACCCACCACAAATTGCTGAGCAGCGAAGTTCCTGCTTCCCCTGGAATCTAGACACTGCTCCCTGAAAGGTTGCATGGTATAGTGGCATACATGTGGCCCCTGGGCTCAGAAAGCCCAGGGTTCAAATCACAGCCTTGTGTCTTATTCTCTATGTGCCTTGCTTTCCCCACCCGCAAAGTGGGGGAAAGTGACTCTCCCCCTGGGTTGTGCTAAGGAGTAGAAGGTACATATATGAATTGGTGACTGCAGTCCCCACTCCAATTAGGCTTCCATACATTGTAGTCCTTGTTCCTGGAGTCAGGAACCAAGTGTAGTTCTAGGCACCAGCTCCCCTGGCTTCATCGCATTAAGGGGTCAATGACTCAGCTCTCCACTCCCCGGGAAATTTCAAGTAAGCACAAGCCCAGCTAAGTGTGTATGTGTGTCTCAGGTACAGGCCTGGGAGCCAGGCCAGGCAGGTCTCCAGAGAATTGCTGCTTTTTTCTCTCCAGAGGAGAGCACTGGGCCTGTTTGTTCACACACCTGGAAAAGGTTAGCAGCTTCCAGGACCCGCTGGACGTTCTGCTTGGTGATCAGCGCCTTGCTGGTGTACGTGTAGTCCAGAAGAGTGTGCATAGTCTCCGCGTCGACCCCTTTGATGATGATCCTCTCCTCATACTTTTCCTTTAAATCATTGCAGAACATGGCCCTGGGAGAGAGATGTGTGAATGTGAGTCCGTGACCCTTGGTTCCAAATCTAAACAGACCCCCTTCAGACCTGTCTGCCCCCATGGGACAGTGAGGTTCCCAAGGTCGGGACCTGGAGTGATTGCTCTCCGTCCCCCAGCACCCAGGACCCACCAGACGTTCCATGAATGCTTACTGAACTAACGTGTCCTGCTCTGCTGGGCCCAAGTGTCGTCCCCAAGGCAGTCCCAGATCTGAAGGGACACCAGGAGCCCTACTGGCACACCTGGTAGGATCTAGAGCTCCTTTATATTGGCCTAAAGTGTGGAATTCTTCCGGAGGCTTGTGACAATGCCAAAGCCTTTTCCCAGAAACTGTGCTAACTGAGGCAGTATCCACCAGGGTGGAGTGCTGGTGACAGAGTGTACTTTCTAGAGCTGGGACTTCCACCCCAACACAGAAGGGATTATACCCCTAAATCCTGTTCCTACTCCCTTTGCCTCACCGCCTATTTATCTCTGGAAATCACTCATCAGCTTCTTTCCCCTATTTCCTCATCTACAAAACAAAGGTAACTGCTGTAGTTTTCCAGGAACAAACATCAAAAAGTCAGGAAGAAAGACATTGAGAAAACAGAGAGAGAAAGAGAGGAAGAAATCACTTGACAAGCTGATTTTTTTGTTTGTTTAATTTATTGTTTTTGGCTGTGTTGGGTCTTTGTTGCTATGCGCAGGCTTTCTCTAGTTGCGGCAAGCGGGGGCTACTCTTCATTGCGGTGCGCAGGCTTCTCATTGTGGTGGCTTCTCTTGTTGACGAGCACGGGCTCTAGGCGTGTGGGCTTCAGTAGCTGTGGCTCATGGGCTCAGTAGTTGTGGCTCATGGGCTCTAGAGCGCAGGCTCAGTAGTTGTGGCGCACGGGCTTCGTTGCTCTGCGGCATGTGGGATCTTCCCGGACCAGGGCTCGAACCTGTGTCCCCTGCATTGGCAGGCGGATTCTTAACCACTGCGCCACCAGGAAAGCCCTGACAAGCTGATGTTTGAATCTGTTGTTTTAGCCCATGAGATCTTCTCCCTTGGGTCTCCCTCTGTCCTTCTTCCTGTCTTTGTTTTAATCAATAATAATCTTCCTACCCTTCTCCCTCCTCTTCTATTCTCTCTCAACTGGCCTCTTCCCCCTCCCCAACAAGAATATGACAGCATGACACAGACAGCAATTGTGAATTCTGCAAAGTTAACAAATGCCAGCTTGGAACCAGAGGAACAGTGGTGTCATTTGGGCAGACGACTGATTTACAAGCCAGTTTTTTCAGCCATAAAGTCTCTTGGCCAGAGGGGCACAGAGCCATCTGTGGAACCACACATGTTGTAAGGTGAGGTCATGAAGCACCCAGCTGGCTGCCTCCTGATTCCACAGCGAACCCTGCCATCACGGCAACCACACAATTTCTTCCCAGCTCAGCCTGTCTTCCTGGGAGGAGTCAGACAACCTCACTCCCTAAACCTCCCTTTGAGTCTCTAGAGCAGAGCTGCCCAATAGAAATATGATGCAAGCTGTATGTGTAATTTAAAATTTTCTAGTAACCGTAATTTTTACATAAAAAACAAGAGATAAAATTAATTTTAATCTTTTATTTAACCTAATACATACAGAAATATTATCGTGTCAACAGGTAGTAAATATTTTTAGTTATTAATGAGATAATTTACATTCTTTTTTTTCATACTAAGTCTTCAAAATCCCTCAGGTATACCTTACACTTAAAGCACATCTCGATCCAGACCAGCTATAATTCAAACGCTCAATAGCCACATGTGGCTAGTGGCCACTGTAGTGGGCAGCGCAGCTCCAGAATATCCGTCCTGAACTCTGCTGTTGGGTCACCCAGATCTGCAATCATCTCAGGGGGTAAAGTGAATGTTACCCACATGAATGTCGTGTACATGAATATATGGGTAACAGGACATTTAGCAGGAGAGGGTGGGCAGTGATGATGGGGTCAAACGAAGCTTCATGTAACTGAGGCAACATATCAGTGGAATCCTACCAAGGTGAAATTTAGAAATACCCCTTCACCTAAGATGTGATTTTAAAATTAGTAAAAGGTGAATTTTGTTGAATCTGCATGATCTCAGACATTCTAATGAAAACTGAAAAAGTCTACTGTAGAGATGTTTTAATATTAAATGAGATAGGTATATAAATTGTCTAATTCAATGCCTTGCACTTCAAGGGGCTCTTCTGAAGCCTATGTATTTTGAGGGTCCCATGTGACATGATTATTGGGATCTCTGGGATCATTTGGACTCTTGATCAGGCTGTCACTGCTAGACACAGCTTCTGAATTCTCTTGGAATCAGTCACTGAATAACATCCTGGCCCAGCTCAGCCAATACTTAACTGGGTGTCTGGAATCCCCTGAAGCCAACCCTCAATAGCTAGTGATGTGTTAGGGGTCTGGGGGAGCAAGATGAGGGAGGGGAGGAGGCCAAGAAAAACAGAAGGCATACAGAAAGTCACTTTGACCTAGTCCTGCAAGGGCCCTCTGGAGAATACATTCCAGAGTTGTCCCAAAAAGAGGCAAAGAACCTGGGCTGTGATACTCCCGCACCTTGTGACAGCCTTAGTTACAGGCCACCCCAGGAGCAGGTAAATTCTCAGGCCCTTCTGGGTTTTGATGTGTGTGGGTGTGCATGTGCACAAGCAGCGTGATTCCAGGAGCCTAGGGGAGGGTGGGAAGAAGAGCTGCAGTGCTGGCTTTTGGAAGGTGGAGGGGCTGGGCTGTCTAGGCTGTGACGCTAACTCACCACGTGACTTTGTACAAGGGAGCAAACCTCAGTTTCCTCTCCTGTGGAATGATATAACAATAGCCCTGACCCCAGTGAGCTGCTGGGAAGAATAAGATAATTACCACGCACCAAGTGGCTGGAACAATACCCAGCACTCTCTAAGGGAAGGCATCTCAGACCAGGTCAGAGGAATCTCGACAGGCTGTGGGAGATACTCGGAGCAGGCAGCCAACCGCACTCTGACTCACAAGCCGGGACCTGCCAGCGTTGGGCTTGGTCCAGTCAGGTCCCTGCACGGCTGTGCACCACCCATTCAGCATAGAATTAGGGCTAGGGCTGCTCACAAACTACCTTAGAGACATTAGCATGGTGTGGGCACACAGTAGGAGCTCAATAAATGTTCATGGGAGAGAGAGGAAAGGAAGTGCTCCAAAGACTGTCCTTCCTCTGGGGCTTTTTTGGCCTGGTTTGGGTCCCAAAGTCCCAGCGTTTCTCTGCTTTCCTCCGAGACTTTTTCACTGATTTTCTGCCACCTAAATAAACTCTCCTGGGCCCCAGACACCGTGCTGAACACAGATAACATGAAACTAAGGAGAAAACTACATATTTCTCATAGACCAAACTCCTAGGCCTCCTGCTGCTCTCCAGGAGATCCATGCATACACTTTAGCAAAGTTGGGAACCCCTGGGCAAAATGGGCCATCCCTAGATTTCCACTTTAATAACAGTAATCTCTCACATTTATGTGTATAGCCTTTGTAGGGCAAACAGCATCATCTCTTTTGATTATTATACCCATTTTATAGGTGATAGACTGAGGTAAAAGTTAAGTGAATTGCCTAGGACCTTACAGGTTGTCGGCAATAGAATGGGGACCAGAACCTAGGACTTTGGGCTCTTAGTCTGGAGCTCACCAGTGCACTAAAATGAAGAAAATCAGCAGGAATTCAAAGCCATCTTTAGGGGGTCAAACTAAGTTTCACTGAGTGAACCAGACCACATTTTGCTCCCCAAGAGCACAGCTGGGTTAGTTACTAACCATTTCTCCCTTAGCTTTTACAGGAGGTAAATAAAATTTTTGTGTAATAACAATACTTTCTAGACAGACACTGACCAAGTCTCATGAGATTCTTGTAAAACAGAGGTGGCTATGAAGATCCTCTTTTTACAGTTAGAAATAATCTCAGAGTAGGGAGTCAGTTGCCCAATACTTCAGCAGTGAGTCAGTGCCAATCCCGAAATAGAGTTCATCTCCAACAACAGCCATAGAAGACAGCCATGGGCCCAAAAGTCTCCTGGAATGAAGTCAGGCCATGGCCCCATCACTCTGCCTGGGCTTCGCTCCCCACCAAGCTCTGCCAACCTCACTCCTGACTTCATTCAGGTCTCTACTCAGACGTCCCCTCCTCAGGGTGACCATCCCTGACTCTCAGTCTAAAATAGTCACTCCCTGACATCATCTCCTTTGTTTTTCTTCATAACCCTGTAACAACCTGAAATTATATTACACATCTATTGTTAACAAGTTTAATAATTGTCTCCCTGCTAGAATGTGAGCTGAGTGAGGGCAGGGGTTGTGCCATGTTCAACGCTATATCCCTGAGGCTAGAATAGTGCCTGGAACCTAGTAGAGACTCAGTAAATATCTGGAGAGAGAATAAATGAATGAATGAATGAATGAGCTTGTGCTTCTAGCCCTCGTATGTTTGCTTTTGACAGGAATCTGCACCTCCAAGAATTATCAAACACTCTCTGAAGGATGAGGCTGAAGAGGCTGCCCATAGAGAACTCCCAGCACACCCCTGAGTCTAGGGCCTGGAGCTTAAAGAGGACACACCCACACCAGAACTTTCCACTCACAAATTCAATGAGTTCTTGATGCTCCGACAGTTCCTAAATGTCATCCACTCAGGATTTTTCAACAGCCCAGCTTCGCTATGGCCCACCCCCTCCCCAGGCCTCCACACCTGCCACTGAACTTCCTGCTTCCTGAACCTCTAACCCCAATCACAGTCCTATAAACAAATATTCACCTCCGCCACCCCCACTCTCTCATCCTTAGACCAGCTCCACCCATGCTGACCCCTGCTCTGTTCATCTTCTAATCCCTTCACCAACCCATTCATACCAGGAGCTAACTCTTCTGCATCAGTGAGGTATTCAGGGTTGGAAATAGCTCTAACACTGGTTGCAAACTGAATTAAATTCTACTTAAGGTTATATGTCTCTATGTATAAATTAGCTAAAAATATTTTTAAATTAGTAATCATGTGCTGCTCAATGAACGTTATATTGTTAAGAAAGGATTATTGGATATAAACCCAATATGACCAATCAAAGGGGTTTCCACTCCAAAGGAAGCAGGGAGTCAGCAGATGCAAGGGTGACCTAGCAAGGGATGACATCACTATAGTTCCCCAGCACCTCTAAGCTGAAGACACCAAACCTTCCACCTGCCATTTCCTAAACAAAGGAAGTATGTAGACATTTGGCTCAGCCAAGTTTCTGACCTCAAGCTGTTCCCTAAGCCCTACCATGTAGACCCTGTCCCAACACATGAGTCCTGCCCACATCCTTGGCCTGCAGACACTCCAGCCTCAAGGACAGTGGGTCTCAAAGTATATTCCATGGATAGCTTGCATCAGAATTCCTGGGGTGTTTGCTAAGAATGCAGAATTCTGAACCTCACCCACCCTAGACCTACTGAATCAAAATCTCTGGCAGTGGGAATATGAAAGTTATTCAGCTCACCCGGCCCCCACCCATAATTGTTTTGGAAACCAAAGTTTAAGAACCAATGCCCTAGAGAGAGGTCACCTCACTTTCCAGCCCAGCTCCCCTTGGCTCACCCTGAGAATGAGGAGATTGGACAAAGGTCCAGGTCAAGGAAATAACTGGCTGTGGTTCTGGGACAGACATGTCCTTGAAAGTCTTCCCTCCCTGTAGATTCTCATCTTCTGAGATCCAGTCCTCCTAGAATTCCATGAGGCCTAGGGCTGGCCCCCAAATTGGAAGTGGGGATGGGGGTAGTACTCCTCTTCCACTTCCCAACCTGGTGGGGTTTTAGATGGAAGCAGGTCTTGTCCTGGCCTCTTAAGTCTTTCTCTAACTTAGCTGTTTATACAGAGCCCCCGCAGCTTATACTCAAGTAACACATTTCATTAGATGTAGTAGTTCTGAAACAGGATGTGGTGGCAAAACCCTATTAGTCACAAACAGTGCACAATTCCCAGTTCTTATCTGCTGTGCACATGTAAATCTCACACAACTGGAGGGATGTCTTCAGAGAAGGATTGGGAGGTTCATGGGCATCTCTCTTTCCACTCCAGAGACATGACTAACAGCACTTTGTTGTCTCTCTCTGGGGCCTGGAGTCAGCTCCCTGAATTCACAGCTGCTGGCTCAGTATTTGCCCCAAACTGACAGACGAGCTGGGAGCCCAGAGCTGCCCCCACCTGACTCTAAGCATCATCAGACCTCAAAAGAACTGCCTCTCCTAAGCTCCTTGCCCAAGTTCACCATTCCTCAAGGATGCTGAACATGTACCCCTAGGGGACCAGAACGCCAGCCATGTTTCTATAGAATCAGAGTCCCTCTCAGCCCTACTGGACCATTGCTGAGGCCTCTGCATGCCATGGATGGCCTCAGCCCATCCAAATTTGTGACAGAAAGAAGGGCTTGTACTGACCTGCAAGGTCAGGCAGGATCAACATCAGTCACAGCAAATGCTTGTGGCCAGAATTCAGCAATGACTCAGCCACAAAGATATAACGGAAAGTTCTTGTTTTGGCTGCCCAACATCATTCCTAATCACTTTAGGAGGAGGAACCAGATTTTCCTTTGGGGAACGACCCCTCCTCCAATACCAGTCTGGTAGGATGTCTCCCAAGCCACAGTGATTGGGTCACAGATGGGCACAGGAAGAAGCCAGTCCAATTGAAACCAATTCCAGAACTTTCTCTGGAATTATTGGGAAAGAGAAGCTCTCTTCCCACTGCAGTTGCTGAGCTGAGAGAAATAAAAGTTCAGAGCTGCTGGAGACCTTCTTGCTTCCATGTGTGAAGACCCCCCTGAGAGAGAGACCAACACAAAGGAGAGACAAGAGACAGACTGTGAAACTGAGCCCTGATCACATTATATGAGCACAATGATCCAACTAACCCTGAAACCAATACCACTGGACTTTTAAATCATGTGAGCAAATAAATTCTTTTTTTATATGCTTGAACCAATTTGAACTGAATATCTGCCATTTGCAATGCACAGTCCTGACTGACACAAATAGACAAGAGAAATCCTGAATAAAAAATGGGACCAAATGCTAAAGAAGACTAAATAAAAAGTGCCCAGAAAAAGAAATGTTAAAGTACTCTCAACATTGCTATACAAGGCTCTTCACAGTCTGATCTGTGCACCACTTCCCCATCCCATGATGTATCAATAGCTAGCAGTTTCCAACATGTGCCTCTGTTTACGTCAACACCTTTGGGCTGCAGACAGGACTCTCTATGTACACTCTATAGGGCCTATTTTTAATGTGTCTTTTCCCTCTATTAGATTCATGAGGATCTTAATGGCAAGGGTTGGATTTTATTTCTCTCTCACTTCTTATTTACTGGCCCATAGTAGGCACTCAATATTTGTTGGATGGATGGATGAAAAGGAAGCTACACATGCAGCTCAGTCCTATACTTGTTCCTGTAGGCCAAGTGGACTCCCCTTGTCTCCAAACCCACATTTCTCCTCTAACTGCCATGAGAATAAATAACAAGGGCCTCCAAGACCAATTGATTGGAGAAAACTATGTGTGTGAAGAACTATATTTTCCAGTGATTCTCCAAATCAGAACCCCAAGCCCATGGTGTTTATCCTAAGCCTTCCTATCTGAGATTTTACATTACAAAACATCGTGGTTGTTCTTCACCTTAATTTGCTTTTGCACATCTTCCACTTCCTCGCCCAAAGGTGAAACCTGGCTTCTGCTAACGAAATACCGCTTCCCTCACAACCCTCTTCAATGAGGTCTGCTCTGATTCTCACTTCCCTTGGTCTGGGAGCAGAGTCAACATTTGTGCTTGCTACACACTGCCACATCCTGACTAGGCTGTTGCCCTGGAGGCTCCTTGTCACTCTCTTTTTCCAAACATTTTCCATCTCAACCCCACCCCCCAGTACCCCACGTTGGTTTCCTTGTGGCCTCCATGTCATTATCCAGAAATCAAGGATCAGCCTCTGCTTAGAGATTTTTCTGAGCGTTCCCTGGCTCTGACCACTTAAAAACATGCGAACTGGTCCCAATCTTCACCACAAGGTATTCAAATGTTGAGGCTTCCCCAGTCCTAAAAGTTATCCCTACTGTGACAGGGCAAAGATGATCATATATGTGTTCCAGACTTCTCCCACCACCAGCTGCCACAGAGGAATCTGGACTGCCAGGCCTGTTCTTTGGACTTTTATGATACAGAATCCAGAAGAAAGTGGGAGGGCGAAAGGAGATCTTCTAGCTGGGGATGGAGAGGAGTTTTGAAGCAAGAGGCAAAGGAGGAGTTACCTCAGGCTGGGCTACCCTCAGGGCTGCCCAGACAGGGCCAGAGTTGGGGCTGACATCCATCTGCACTCACCAAGCCTTGAGCCCTGATGTGGACAGCAACAGTCCCCAGGGAAAGAAGCACATATTTCTAACTGGTCCACCCAGACAGAACTTTTAAAATTCATACAAAGATATCCTAAAAGCCAGCAGCGATCAGAGATGTGGATAAGAGAGGGGAACAGATTTTAATAGCTGTGGTGTGTGTCTCCCTCAAAGTGTTAAAAACGCACACACACAAGTTCAGAGCTTGAGTTACTTTGAAATTACTTGTTATGGGACTTCCCTGGTGGTCCAGTGGTAAAGAATCCGCCTTACAATGCAGGGGACGTGGGTTTGATCCCTGGTCAGGGAACTAAGATCCCACATGCCTCGGGGCAACTAAGCCTGCGTTCCACAACTACTGAGCCTGTGCTCCTCAACTAGAGAGCCCACGTGCTCCAGAGCCCGCACCACAACTAGAGAGAGAAAAAACCCGCACGCCACAACTAGAGAGAAGCCCGCACACCACAACTACTGAGCTCACGTGCCTCAACTAGAGCCCAAGCGCCGCAAACTACAAAGCCCACATGCTCTGGAGCCCAAGCACCACAACTAGAGAGAGAAAACCCGCACACTGCAACTAGAGAGAAGCCCACACACCACAACAAAGAGCCCACGCACCGCAACGAAATATCAGCATGCCTCAACGATGATCCCGCGTGCCGCAACTAAGACCCAATGCAGCCAAAAAAATAAATTAAATAAATAAATAAATAATAAACAAATCTTTAAAAAAGAAAGAAAGAAAGAAATTACTTGTTCTGTTTCCGGGTTTTGCTCTACAATGGGGTGGCACGGGTGGGTGGAGGACTGATAAAATTACACTACCTTCTCTTTCTCCTTCCAGTCTTGAAGCTCAGAGAAGAATGGTTTGTCTTCCAGTCCCCCAGCCCTGCTTTCTTCCTCCCCTTCTCACCAGTCAGTGCTTCCCCCCTCCTTTCTGTCCGGCTCTCTGTTGTCTGGCTGCCTTGAGGGCCCTTAGAGAGGACTCAGAATGTCACTTGAGACTGTCTCCCCATCCCCACTGCCTCAGCCTTAATTCCGACCTCATTTCCTCTACCTGTAATTTCTGCAACCACCTGAGGGTCTCCCTAGATTATCAGGGCCTCCACATCACTGCCCAAAGGGCTAACAGAGTGGTTGGATCACTCTCCTCATTAAACACTCTTCCCCGGCTTCCCACTTCCTATAAGGTACATTTCAAACTCTCCATCCTAACCTAACAAACTTTTCATGCTACCCTACCCTGCCCACCTCTCTTGGCCTTCTTGGTCCACACATATTCTTTACTCCAACTTTAATCTTCTACCTGTGGTCCCTGTCCTTACGCTGCATGATACTTTCCCAGATGTGGCTTTTTTTGGCCTGGAACACTGCTCCCTTTCTCCCCTTTTCTTGGTCCCGTTGGCCCAATGCCTACTCATCATTTAAAACTCTGCTCAGATATCCCCTCCTCCAGGAAGGCTTCGCTGACTGCTTTTTCTCCAGTCTGACTTTGTCACTGGCAAAGCCCACTGGGGTCCCCAGGGAAAAATAAGATGGAATCTAGCTGATAAGATAAGGTCTAACGTTTTCTTTTGTGTTTAGTTTGCCTGTAGGAGGTCGTGTGCACAGGCCTTGCACCTAACTCGTCGGATTAGAGTTCCCTGGGCAGAAACACCGGGCTGGACACCTCAGCTCCCAGACTGTGAGCAGAAGCGCTGCGCTCAACACCGCAGTTCAAGAGGACGGGGGGCCCTTGAATTGTGTGCAGAGATGCTGTGCCCCGCACTGCAATTCGGAGTGTGAGCAGTGCCCCTGCGCCAGCCCAGCGAGAACTCGGTACCCTCCCCTCCGAAGAGAGTCTTATAAAAGCAGCCCCACCCACGGCCTCTCGGGAGAGTGTGTGCTCTAGAGTGACAGCTGGCACTTCTCCATTCTCTGATCAAAGAATAAACCTTTCCTTTGCTTCAGAACCAAACTCAGTCTCGTTCTATGGGCACGAGCGACACCAGGCAGGAGGACCCTTGTTGGGGCACGACTCTAAAGGGTCGGTAACAATTCCATGCCCCTTCCATAAGCAGAGCTCTATCATATCCCTTATTACCCAGTACTGAAACACTGATTTACCTGTCTCTCTCTTCCAACTTAGTGTGATTTCGAAGTCAAGCAAGAACCATAACTCATTCATCTTTGTACACTCAGTGCCTGGCCTTGATAAATTTGTGCCAGTTGAATGAATACATGAATGGGTAAGTGGGTGGAATTTCACTAAACCCACTCAACACCATAGTACTGAAAGCTTAATATTTTGTGCCCCCAACCCCCAGATATTTGCACCTTAAGAGAGGTTATATGATCCGGTGTTCCTCAATTAAAGGCCTACAGATCACTAGTGGTACACGAAGAAGTGTGGGAGGAGTGCAGTTTTTCACAGCAATTACTAAGAATTCTCCCCCGCTCCTTCTTCGGCGTCATCTGTAAAATAGACATCGTCTGCCAAGCCAACCTGCTATCCTGAGCTTTAAGGATACTGCCAGTCATTTGAGAACTTTCCTAAATTTCCTGATCTCCATTCTCTTTGTCCTGTTTCTTTCGTGCGCTGTGTCCACCAACCTCACCTTCCTGGAACTATTCACCAGGCATCTGCTCCTCCCCTAATTCCCCCAACACCAGCCCCCTGCAAGCCTGAGCTTGCTCTACATGACATGACCTCTTGAATGCCAGTCAGCTCTTACTTGACCCTAGACCTGGATCATTATATGCAAAGCTGCTGATCGTTAATTTTTATAGATCACTGAGTGTCTCCTCAGAAAAAGCTATGATGCAACTTTTGGTTTGATAGCGTGGGGTTTTTTTTTGGCTGCATGGCATGAGGGATCTTAGTTCCCCAACAAGGATGGAACCCGTACCCCCTGCAGTGGAAGCAAGGAGTCTTAACCACTGGACCGCCAGGGAAGTCCCTGATTGTGTTTTAAAGTCATAACAGTGTCAGCACTCCTGCAATTATTGTGGCCTTGAAGCTTTCCACAAAAGTTACATGTACTAAAAGAATAAAAGAATCCTTACAGTTGGCAGAGGACATATAGGTTGGCTAAATGATATTCTTTCATAGCAACGGGGATTTATCTTTATACAGAAATGGCTTCTCCAAAAGAACTTGAGACGGCTTATACTAAAGCAGCAGAGGTATTATAAAATAAAACAGTAACAACAAAAAATAAGAAGATAAGAACTAAGGAATTAAAGTAGGAGGAGAATATATAATGGAAACCTAGGCTAAGGAAAGCTAATGCACTGAGCTTCCTGACAGCCAAAGCAAATACAGAAGTATAACAAGTTGGCTAATTAAAAAGTAAGCCAGGATCTGTTATCTGTCTTTAATGGATATTTATTTTTCCTTTTGTCCAGTGCCCTCCCTCCTCTTTCTGGAAAATGCTCTTCTCCCCACCCAGGTCTCACTCAAACTATGTGGTTCAAGTAGGAGCTGTCACCTTTTTATAGACATCTCTCTCTCTCTCTCTCTCTCTCTCTCTCTGTGTCACACACACACACACACACACACACACACACTCACCTCTTCATCCAACAATAGACTCCTGAGCTAAGTTGGGCTGACCATTGTGCCCCATGTTCCTGACGGTGATTGGTCTAGGACTGGGTAATTGAATGGAACTGAGCCAATCATGGTCTAGGACTGGGTAATTGAATGGAACTGAGCCAGTCAGTCTTTCCTGGGGACTTTCAAACTGAAGCTAGCCTCTCAGTTTCTCCCTAGAACAAAAGCTGGGAGAATTGAGTCTCAGAGCTGCCAACAGGCAAATTCCCCATCATGAGGCAGAAGTGCACCTGAGTAATCTTATCTGAGAGAGAAGCCAAATGGTTGGGAAGAAATCTCCCTGACTGCATTCAAGGCCTTTGTTCCTCTTCCTCCTTGGCTCTGCTACATTCCGGCCCTTCCTATGCTTTGGTTATGTGACCAAATACCTTCCTCTTTTGCCTAAGCTGGTTTGACTTTGAGTTCCTATCCCTTGCAACCAGGGGAATGCTGACTAATACAGGAACATTGAGCAATGAGATGGATGGTGAGCTCCAAGGAGGTTTTACCCAAAACACAGATGTTCTGCATCTGGCCATCTCTTCTCAGGGACTGTCTGGCATTTACTATACTAGAATTTAGTTCTGTAAAGGCATTTTCATAAAGAGACTGTTACATATCCATGTACTTGATGCAGGGATAAAGCTCAGAAATTAAGATGTAAATGATGAAAGTATTTCTCTGTTGTGTTTTAGTTGAATGCTGCACGGAACATTATTCAAAACTGGAGAAGAATATTTTTTTCTGTTCTTGATTGAAAGAAGATCCACATGCCCTAGACACCAGGGTGGAGATGATAGAGCTTACATTTTATTGAAAATTCAAATGACCTGATTGCACTTCTGCCCTAAGGCAGCAACCTCTGCCCAGCATCTTCCAATCCTAAGAAAGGTCTGCAGGAGTCACTTTGTAGGCATAGCACATCTGTGTCCAGATGGTCACATGAGTGACCTATTGAATCCACAACATTCTGAAGCATTTGGATGTTCTCCCTGCTCCTTCTAATTTTTCCTATGGTGACCACACTTTATCATCCTTCCCTTTTCTAAAGTTGTGCAATGGCCTCCCAACTCTTTGAGGACTTCCTGCTCTGACCAGGATGCCGCTTAGTGACAGAAGCTGCAGGAGGAATATCAAGTTTTTATCCATGTCAAACATTTGCAGGGCGTCTGCTGAATGCCAGCTACTGCAGTGGTCGCTCACGCTTTCAGCCTGATTCTAGTCCATATATGATGGGTGATGCCATGTACTCTCACAGGTATGCCCAGAGCTACCCACAATTTGGAGGGACAGGAGGAAGGAAAGTGCAAGTAATTGTCCTCTTGTCTTCTAGGATCTCAGAATCCTTATCTCTGATGCATATGTAACAAGAGCAGTGGAATTCCCTAATACTTGTTTATCTCATACTACTTTAAGCCCTATTCTGCCTCTGATGCAGGCCTGTCACATAGTCGCTGCATATAATGGACCCTTGGCAATTTTTGGTTGCCCAGCATCTGAAACCCTCCTGAAGTGTGGCAAATCTCCCTCTGAATGAGATGTAGTTTGTGGCAGAAGCCACTTCCCTATCCAGAAGCTGCAAAGCCAGATGCTCACTTTCCAGCTTGTCACAGTTAATACCCTAACATGTGTAACTCAGACTTGACCAATCAGCTAAACCAACACCAGGCCGTGAACTGGGAGCTGGTGGTGCAGAGGCAGGAAGAGAGGAAAACCTGTTCTGGTAGAGGCAGCAGAAGCAGCAGCAGCCTCCAGTTTCCCGAGACTGCAGTGGCAGCAGTGCCAGGGGCCACAGCCGTGCTAGCATTGGCCTCCAAGGTCCTGCAGCAGCAAGGGAGTCCTCCCCACAAGGGTTCTAGGTGGCTTTAGGTTGTGGTCCTGGCCACTGCCTGGCCTCCCTTGCTCCTGTCTGTTTTCTGAGTTTGGTACTCCAGCCTTCTGGAGGATTCTGTGAGTTACCTACCTACATCCCCTTCTCAAAAGAGCCAAAACAAACAAACAAACAAACAAAACAAACAAACAAACAAAAAGAGCCAATTGATTTCTATTCCTTGGAACTAAGAAATATGACTTATTACCATGCATAAAATGTTTAGGCAAATAAATGTATGAGTGAATCTGCTTTATTATGTGTATTTCACAATAACTCACAGGGATAGGTAGACACAAATCATCAGCCTCACTGTATTGTTGATAATGGTGCTGAGCCTCAGAGGAGCCAGACGATTCCTCCAACATTGCACAGCCAAGAAGTGGCAGGGTCTCGACTCAAATTCCAGTGACAGAACTTTAAGATAGTGTTCTTTCCACTATATCAACAGTTATTGGTTCCAGCCCCAATGATGTCCCATAGGTTCTTGAGGTCCTATACTTTGAAAGCATACTGTCTCTTCACCTCACACCCTGACCTGCCTCCTTATTTCTCACTTAGCCCTTTGACCCAGGCCAGTGCCCTAAGGCATGCTGGGTCTTTGCTACCAGCATCTGTCAGCTCAGCCCCCAGACACAAACTGGGTGAGTGTTCCTACTATATCCTGCCTGTGCATGTGTGTGCAAGCACACAGAGGCAATAATTTTTACATCTTCTCCTCATTTTCAGCTTATGTAGGCCACACTAGTGCATGGCAGGGAAGGGGAATTGATGGTCTTGCACAGGAAATGTCCTAACAGCCATATTTCTGCCCAGTGGAGAGGTCTGTTTTCAGTTTGGATCCCAATAGGGAAACCGTTCTTCCTAGCAAAGTGAATTCTCTGGAGGGTGAAATGGAGATTGCCAACATTGTGAAGATTAAATAAAATGAAAAAGAATCCAACAAAGTTCCTGGCATGCAATGAATGCTAAAAAAATGTTAATCTTTCCACTTTCCAAGCTGTGAAAAGTACTTAATACAAGGTGTTTATTACTACATACTTTATAAAAACAAAATTTTGGAAGCAACCTATATTCACGATGAATGATTTTCATATTATGCTTCTGTTAAAAATGGTAGCTATATAAATAAATAAATAGTAGTTATGAAAACTATGGAGCACTACGGGGGAAAGGTTATAAGAAAAAAGGGTGCAAAGCAAGATGCGAATT
Organism: Balaenoptera musculus; assembly: GCF_009873245.2. Lineage (NCBI taxonomy): Eukaryota > Metazoa > Chordata > Mammalia > Artiodactyla > Balaenopteridae > Balaenoptera > Balaenoptera musculus. The sequence continues at coordinate 61,105,980 of NC_045788.1, forward strand.
ATACATTAACTATGTTTACAAGTATATTAAAATATGCAGATGAAAAAAGGTAGAAGAACAATACCAAAATGAAAATTAACTTTATCAGAAAGTTCCATAATCCCTTACCCTAAAATCTTACAGCTGGATGTGCTTTGGTATTCAGAATTGTTTGGCTATTACCATATCATGAATACTACATAGTACCTCCAGCACTCCTTAATCGAACACATTAGCACCTCAGCAGTGAATATATGAATAATTGTCCTAAGTGAAATAATAAAGACTCTAAGTAGCCTCTTCTCAGTTCAGAAGAGGAGATGAGTGGGGTTTCAGTTGGATTTGGCCATCTAATAAATTATGAAAAACTTTTCCGTTTTCAGCACTTTGGAGATTTTGAAATTGCAGATAAGAGATTATAGACCTATAGTACTTAAATATTAACCACCATATTGGTTCTGCCAAAAGGACAATATTAAAGTGTAAAATACAGAACCCAATGCCAGAAGTACAATCATCAGTCCGTTTGAGTTCATCAGCAGTACCCACTGTGGCAGTAGCAATCCTCAATGTTTTTGCCATTAGCCAGATTTTCAATCCAGACCCAGATGGCTGTAACTCATCCTTGTTTATTCTATCCCCTGCACTTACTGGCTCCTTTCTAGATATCTTATGTCATTATGGAGAAAATGCAAAGGATTACATATAAACAGAAATTATGAGTAGCCTCTTGCCCCCCTTTCTGCCATCCAATTCATAGGTTGTGCCCACAATACCCTTCCCATTCCTGACCTTGTACTTGATTTTTGTAGCTAGTGGTTAAAGTCCCCTCATCATAGCTTCAGGGAACCAGACCCAGAGACTGAGGTACTGAGGTGCAAGGCAGGGGCCAAGGAGCAGCAACAAAGGAACTTGCTGTTGACAGCCTCAGCCTGGAAGCTTATATATTCATGTAGGAAGAGCCAGCCATCACGTAGGACTGAGTAGCCTGATGACCCCTCCCTACATCAGCGCTACCCCCCTCCCTCTGCCAACCCTGGGAATCACAGTATGGTTGCCCTCATGGGTCAACATCAGAATTTGCCATATTCTGCAGTGAGTTGCTCCCCTGCAAATGGACAGAACCACTGGCTTAAATGGAGATCACTTGGGAAGTGGGGCCCTGTATGCAGGATGCACAAGCCCTTGTAATGACTTTGATCTGGGGACCTGTCCAGAGGCAAAACACAAATGGCAGCTTTGGAGCAATCTTATAAAAGACACTAGTAATCTTATAAACTTTTAAAAAAACATTATTATAAATGTTAAATCTGTGCTTCCCTCGATTTTTCTAAGCTTTGTTCTCCCTCACCCTTTTCTCAGCCTCAACTCTACGTGTTTTCTCAGATTCCTCATTCCATTGCAGACTTTTAAATAGGCCCCCAAAGGGACCTACATTGTCTGAGTTACTAATATAGTTCCTATTTACAGCCACCGTGGTTACATATGCAGCTAGACAACAACTGGGCAGCAGGTTCAGAGAAGCTGTATAGGGTAATGGAAGTGATAAAGATAAAGAAGTGGTAGATCCTCTGATGCATTTGGACCACATGAAAGATCACTGTGGAGAGGCTGTGAGCAAAAGATACCCCGAAAACTAAGCAAATGGAAAAAAGAGTGAATTATTAACTTCAGGAAAGACAAGAAGGTTTACAAGAAAGAAAATGTAATCATAAAACATAATTTGGCTCAACAGGAAACAATGTTTTCATAGATATAATGTAAACTCTTAATCCAAGTGTATCAAAAATGTGATAACATTATATTGAGAGATTATAGGGAAGGGAAGGGAGTTAGGTATAAGTGCTAAATCCTTATCAGACCTACTAGAAAATTAATAAATGATGTCTAACACTGAGAAATGAAGGAAGAGCAGTATAAGAGTATTTTGTAGAAATATAAATATAATACCAGAAGAAACAGAAACAGCTAAATTTTGAAAATGGTGGGCTCTAGTGACCAAGACTGAAGGGTGGAGGAAGTGAAGAGGAATTTTTGGTTTTCATTATGAGCCTTTAAATACTATTTGAGGGCTTCCCTGGTGGCGCAGTCGTTGAGAATCTGCCTGCCAATGCGGGCGACACGGGTTCGAGCCCTGGTATGGGAAAATCCCACATGCCGCGGAGTAACTGGGCCCGTGAGCCACAACTACTGAGCCTGCGCGTCTGGAGCCTGTGCTCCGCAACAAGAGAGGCCGCGATAGTGAGAGGCCCGCGCACCGCGATGAAGAGTGGCCCGCGCTCGCCGCAACTAGAGAAAGCCCTCGCACAAAAACGAAGACCCAGCACAACCATAAATAAATAAATAAATAAATAATTTTTTAAAAAAATTTTAATTTAAATACTATTTGACTCTTTGTTAACTATTTGCACATAGTACTTTGATAAAAATTAATTTTGATTTAAAAAGATATAAATGAAAGTTTGAAAGGTTATGAAATGAGAGTTCATAGAAATAGAACTGCAGATGACCCTTAAACATACGAAAAGATGTTTGACCTTATAAAAAATAAGAGAAATACAAATTAAAACTAACCTGAGATACTGTTTCTCATCTATCAGATTGGGAAAAACCCCAAAATTAGATGCCATCCTCTTTCGGCAAGGCCATGGGGAGTGCAAAATTATTGAACCCCTATTAAGAAGAATCTGGCAATATCCACTAAAACCGCAGATACATTTCTCTTTGACTCAGCAAACCCTCTTTTAGAAATGCAACCCCAGACACTCCTGAATGCATATGAAATGACGTATAAGATTATTTATTATAACATTGTTTATAATAGCAAAAAATTTGAAACAATCCAAATGTCTATTAACAGAGGATTGGTTAAATAAACTATGGTTCAATCATTTAGTGGAAATTATTTTTCTCAATGAATAAAGAAAAAAAACCCTACATAATTTTATAACCAGCTTCAGGCCCTCCAGAGCACAGAGGGCTGTGTCAGAAGCTTTTCAGACAGAGCAGACTTTCTGTCCTTTCAGAGTCTGAGCATAAGAGGAACTTGGCTACCAACCCTTTTCAAAATCTTAGAAACAAAGCAAGACAGGCGGTGAGGCAATGTCAGACTTAATGTCAGTCCAAATCCCACTTGGGCACTGCTTTAACTGAGACACTCCAAGTTTTGGTTCCTCATCTGGAAATGGGGAGACATCTCCCCACCTCAGGGGGGTTGTCACGAGGGTTAAGTGGGACAGTGTATGTGACACAGGTGGCACAGGGCCTGGCCCACAATAAGTATTCAACAACAGAAGTTATTTTTAATAGTAGTACCGGAAAAATGAATCCTGTCTCCAGGACTGTGGTGATTATAGGAGGACAGTCACCTTGGAAATACCAAAATAAGAATCAAAAGAGAATGGAAGGAATTCCCCTTCATAACCATGCAGTTTGGGAAGAGACTCTTCATCCACAGGCAGACACATGCGCCGCATGGCCGCCTCCAACTTCTCATTGCCCGTTGCTGCCTCTAGGGCTGGCACACACTTTCCCTAAGCATCCTACATCAGCAGGGTTGGAAAGACCTGGGCCCAAACACCTTCTATTTAGACTGAGAAACCCCAGGACTGGAGAAAGCATTGATGTACTCAAGAGCACACAACCAGCGGTCCTGTTTCATAGCCAGGTCAAGCAGCTAATGAGATTGCTAATCGGGCATATATTTTATAATAACAGTTTTCTAGTGACCCAAAACAAAAAGAATAAACCTGAAAGTGAGTGCTCAGCACATCAGCTAAGTTGACTCTCATTCATTTCTGAAAGGGGTTGTGATCAATGTGAAATCATATGATCAATATTGGTAGAGTGAATAATGTGTTTATCTATGTCGACCCAGCATTATGGCCGTGCCTACACTTTACCTTTTATATACTTCTTGTGGAATAAAGCCTCCAATCTAGAGGCAGTTTGTATTGCAACAAAAACAAAAATTTCTAGAATGTGCTCAATCCTTGCTCCAGCAATGACTAGATATGTAATGTTGGGTTTCCATTTCCTCATCTGTAAAAGGGCATATCAGCCACCTTCATCATGCTGTTGCAAAAATAAAATCAGATAACTGTCTGTCTGGCATATAGCAGACCCTGCTTCCTACAAACCCATATACCCTCTTGCCTCGTATACATACGGGACCTAATCAGTCCCACAGCAACCTGTCGACCTTGCTTTTTGAATTCCAAAGATTTTCCCCTAAGCATATCAAAAAATGAAAAAATAAAATACCTTCCATGATATTTACATAGGTAAATAGTTTTTAATTTCCTCAGCCAGAACAAAGAGTTAAGAAGAATCTTAATAAGAAGAATTACAAGAGTATTTCTTTTTCAAGGTCTCCAAATACGTTTTGCTTCCACATTTCCCTTGGGGACTGGTTCCCACCATGTCTACATCAATCTGGAGAACTCTGGATCCAGCAGAATTCACTGGGTTCCTGATTCTCCCACATTCCTACCCCCAAGCATTTGCTCACTACACAGCTCTTAGCTGAACTAAGCAGAATGAGGCGAAGAATTTCAACAGAGATATATTGAGCATCTACGAGATGCTAGGCACTATGTGAGACTCTTTTCCCCCTCATATTTAATTATCACAATAATCCTGAGAGGTAAGCATTATTGTCCCCATCTTACAGATGACAAAACAGAAACTCAGAGCATTAAGTGATTTGCCTCAAGTCCCAGGCTCAGGAAGGGGCAGAGTGGGATGGAACCCAGATCCCTTGAATTTGTTGTAACTAGTGGCCTCTCACTTCTAAAGCACCTTTGTAACTGCTTTCCCTTCCTACCCACTCGCTGCACTTAAACAGAAACCCCTAATTTTCAGCAAGTCATTGGATAACTTTAAATGAGTGGCCACATTGTTTTCTCTACATCTATTGGTGAACAAAGACAGCATTATGTTTCCAACACACTAGTCAGGTGGTGGGGGGAAAATCCCCATAACTTCGGTAATTTTCCACCCTCTGGAAGAAAGACATATACACATTAAGGTTCACCATAATGTATAAACATTGCCTTTAAATGATGCAAGCTCTCTTAATATGACTTAAATTCTAAACTTGAACGTTTAATAGCTTCCTTTTTTGAATCTTGAATAGACACACAAACAGAAATAAATATACAAACCATAAATGCAAGAGCCAACTAGTTACACTGGGCTCTCACATCAATACAAATTTCCCTGATGACCTGCACCCAATTTGACTCTGGTCTAAGCGTGCTGACCTGAAGTAGTTGCTGGCTGCGGCAAGCACCACGCGGTGGCAGGAGAATTCCTGAATGTCCACACACAAGATGACGTCTGTCAGAGCGTTTTCCACTCGGAGGGTCTCCAGGCCATTCTGCAGAATTAAGGAGAGTCCAGTGTCGTCAAATTTTACCTTATCCCCATTTAAGATTTCTACCAGGTCTCCCCTTTTCTGGGAAGGCTCATCTGTAGAAGGTGCCAGGGGCCCTTCCAAACTCTTCTCTACCACGTTGTCCATGGTCCAGGTGCCCCTTTGTCCTGCCATCAACATCCAGACTGAAGAAGTGCCCAAGTTTCAGGCAGGTCACATTGCAGAAGCTGAGCGGATTTCCTGTGCAGGGCCCTCCACTTATCACCAGCTGTCACACACATAACAGGAAGTCTTGCACTTTCTCATCCTGTTACTACAAACGCCAGTAACTTCTATTCTTCTTCTTTCTGTAATCATCACAAGCTTAGAAATTACTTAGAAGGCTGTGTAAGAAGGAGCTCCAGTGAAAAGGAGTGGCTTCTCAGAGTCTGCTATTAGTGCTGTGTGGCTATTTCAGTCCACCTCCCCCCCTCACATCCGTGAGCAGGAAGCCTCTGGTTCTGGTTATTACATTCATACTTCTGGTGCTTCTGTATCCCAAGGTGTCAATGATGGGATGGGCAGGGGACATTCCAAATCCTCCTCCTCCTTCCTCCCAGGAGTCTGAGACCCCATGATGTGCCCCAGACCAGTCCCTCGGGGACCTTGGAAAACCCACTTAGCTTTGGCATTCTCATTTCTATCAGCTCTGCCTGTCATCTGTCTTTGTCTTCCTCCCTGCTCAGGGGAAAACAATGTCATGGCAAATATTAGTGTTCCCCTTCCCCCCAAAATGTCTATTGTTTTAGATATGCCTCTGGGGGCAGAGAAAAAATGGTCTCCAGAAACTCCATCCCCAGGGTCTTCTCTCTTAGAAGACCAATCAGGGTAGGTTGACACCAGATTGCCCTAGGAAGTCTCAAATTGGCCTGACCTCACCCAGCATCTATTGGTCATGCATCTAGTAGTGGATCATGAAGTATTTTCATTGCCTCTGCAGGTCTCCATTAAATAGAAATCACTGTCTTTTATTAAACTCCTGCTATATCCTAGGAAATTTATAGGAGTTAAGGTATTTTAATGCTTAAAACAACCCAGTGGCACTAATATGACTTTCCTCATTTTATGGCTAAGGAAACTGAGTGGCAGGGCCCAGTTCTTGCCTCTAAAGCCCCTGTTTCTTCCACCACCACCAGGCTACCAGAGCTGTAATATCGTGTTGGCCCTGGTTCCTTGTATCCCACAGAGAGAACTGCTGGGTTTGCCCGCTATGGCTGCCCCAGGGGCTGGCGCCTCACCAAAGCGGCTTCTGCTGTCTGTTCCTGCTCTCATTCCCCTTCTAGCAGTGGGGAGCACTACCGGTCCTCCTGATGAGCAGGAGCCCAATTCTCTGTCCTTGTCAGTGGTGACTGAAGCCTCTCCGGAGTCCCAGTTCTGCCTCAGCTCTTCTTCTCTTCTACGCATGGATAATTTACTCCTAAAATTGGGGCCTTTGATATTCTCCCAACACTTGTTCTTCATCCAGAGCTCTGTCAATCAAGATGCTTTTGGCTTCTGGGAATTCCCTGGTGGTCCAGTGCATAGGACTCTGCACTTCCACTTCAGGGGGCACGAGTTCAATCCTTGGTTGGGGAACTAAGATCTCACAAGCTGCGCATGCATCCAAAAAAAAAAAAAAAAGAAGATGCTTTTGGCTTCAATGACAGAATATCCCTCAAAAGTGGTTTAAAACAATAAGAGTCTCACATTATAAGAAGCTAGTGGTGTGGAGTCCCAGGTTGATGCAGAAGCTCAGTGATGTCATCAAGGACAGAAGATTTTCCCATCTTTCACTCTGTCACCCTTGGTGTGATAAAGGTGTACCCTCATGGTCACATAATAGCTGCCACAGTACCAAACACCATGTCTTCACAGAACCCTGGTCCAAAATCGGGATGAAAAGGGGCAGGCCTCTTCTCCTCCATCTCTCTCTTTTTTATCAGAGAGAAAATTATTTCCTAAAATCCCTGTCACACTTTTCCTAGGTCACTTGGCCACCTCAGACCTAACACCAGGAAATATAAATTGAGTACCACAATTGCCTTGCACCAAACACGATTCATGCACTGGGACTAGTCCACCTCCCCCAAGATCAAGGAATAGCCATCTGATAGTTGAACACAATCAGGACCTGTTAACACAGAAGAGGGGGGTGGGCTGGTGTACAGTTATCCTCCTGTGCTTGCCACAAGGACACGCACAACCCGAACTCCTCCTGCAGGCCTGCGCAGGGAAGAGCTCAGAACCGCACCTCCGTGACTCTAACTATGCCCTCTAGTAGAGCTGAGGACAACACATGACCCGATGCCTCTCATGGCATTTTGTCCTCTAGAACCTCTCAGATTATAAACAACATTGGCCATAATCCAACTCCATCCAACCACCCCCAAAACACCAAAATTAAGAACATAACTCAATTCTTCGTTCATGGTAGATCCTATTCACCAAGTTCCCTCATAGTGTTCCATATATTTACCTCACAAGCCCACCCACCCCATCCCCTGATATAATCCGATAACTGCTGTCTTCCCCCCCAAACCCTCCATTTTCCTAGTAAGCAAGCACACACAGAGTTGTACCATGAGTGTGATAAGACCTATGATTAGATTTTAGCGGAAAGGTTAAAATACACAATCAGTGCATCTATGTCAACCTGAATATGTTCTGAGATTCAGCATGAACTTGTAAATATTCTCTACAGATACAAGCAAAATAAATCTGTTCTGTGGAAGCTTTATTTTCCTACCAGGCAGCAAAATATACAAACCATTGGCAAAAGCTTTACTACCGAGAAAACTATCTAATTATATCTTACTAAGTAGTTGGCTTTATGATGTTTGTAAGGAACAGATTCTGTCCACATACAAATGGGTAGCTGTACTCAAGGAAGATCTCTATTCCTAAGGCCATGGATTGCCCCTTCTGACCCCAGTCAACCATCTTCCCTAACACAAATTATACTGATAGTCTTAAGTCTTAACAAGTCTTAAGTCAGCCACAGAGGAAGAGCCACTTTTCCCTCATGTTAACTTATTGCTACTAAAACTACCATTTATTGAGCATCAACTATGTTCCAGGAACTGTAAGAGGTGCTTTGTGAATTCTAATGCACTTCATCTTCCCACGAATCCAGTGCAGTTAAGTACTTTGATCTCCATTTTAGAAACATGAAAACAGACAAGATCACATAATTGCAGCACACAATATCGGTGTCATGCCCATATCCATCTACAGGTGACCCACCAAAACTTCCCATACACACCAAAAGCATCACTCTGTCTGAGAGCATTCTCCAGCTACAAGAGCATGCCAACTCACCAGAGGTGCTGGAGAGTTAATGCCCCCCAAGAGTGACCTTAATCTGAGGGCCAGAAGTTGGTAGATAAAACTGCTAGCTTCCTTGTCTCGTTGTGGGACAGCATTGAAGTGTGTTCTACACCGTCTTTCAGAGGACTCCCAAGTGTTGAACTTCAGTTGCCAATGTAGTAACCCACTCATCTTCTAAGGGATTCCTGCCCTTCCCATCTCACTTCCCCATCCCATCACTATGCTTCTCAAATAAACTACTTGCACCTAATCCTTGTCTTATAGTCTGCTTTGGGAAGGAAGCCAAATTAAGACACATAGCTACTGAGTGTCAGAATTGAGATTTGGACTCAGGTCTGGTTGATTCTAAAGCCCATGCTTCCTATTTTCCACTGTTCTCTAGTGATCCTGTGGACTCTCAATCCCAAGAAGTTTTCCCAGAAACACTTCAATGCATCTATGACTTTGATCCACCATGGTTAGGGGATTCTGTCTTTTAGTACTCCCTGACCTGAAGGTCTCCCTCTACCAACCTAACCAATGTCCAGTAAGCTCTGGCTCCTGTTTTCTGCTGCTACATCCTGATGATCAAGGGCCTAACTTATGACTGACAGTAAGGACTTCACAAAGCCAACTAGACCATGCCTGCCTTTGTAGGGCACAGTCACAATTGCAATGGCACCAAAGCATCACAAGCTGCCCCTGAAGTGCTCTGGGCCTCTGACTGCCACATTTGTCAGGGCCACACTGCCTTGAACACTACCATTGCCAACATCTTACTACTTCCACTGCTCTGTCCAAGAGAAGGAGAGAATCCCCCTTTTCCTTTTCTAACATTAGACAGGTCAGAAGGGCTCATCTCAGCATCCTTTCTTTCCTGCTTCTCAGAATCTTTAGTTGCTGCTTTTGATGCCCCCCATATGAGGCTATCACTACATGTGGGGATAACACCCTGTATGGGGCTATCATCAATTTTTAGACAGGAGCCATCTATTACCCTACACAAGCTAGACAAACCGTCTATTTCCCTACATAGAAGTCTCTCCTTCCTGACTCACAGTCTGTGAATGAGGGGGCAGTGAGACATCAATTCTGCAAGGTTTATAAAATAATAATTATAAAAGTGGCTAGAAACAAGATAAAAATATAAAAATTGTTTCCCAGTATACCAACAATATCCAGTTGGAAAAGGTAATGGAAAAATAATGTCATTCATGATGGTAACAAAACATATGTAAATGCCTAGGAATAATCTTAACAAGAAATGTAGGAGAAAACTAAGGAACTTTACTAAAAGATTTAAAAGAAAACTTGAATAAATGGGAATATACCAAATGGAAAAAAACCACTAAGAAGTCTATTGTGATACACCCTCTCTCCATCCCAAACAATCACTACCACCCTCCCACCAAAGATCCTTATATGTATAAAAGCATTGACATACATTACATGCATGAGTGTAGAGTTGAACTGTATGGTATTTACAAGGGTGCATGTGCCTTATAATAATTCACTAGGCTATACAGTTTGTGTGTCACTTTCTTTCTTTTTTTAAAAATAAATTTAATTAATTAATTAATTTATTTATTTATTTATTTATTTTCGGCTGCATTGGGTCTTCATGGCTTCACGGGCTTTCTTTTTAGTTGCAGCAAGCGGAGGCTACTCTTCGTTGCGGTGCGCAGGCCTCTCATTAAGGTGGCTTCTCTTGTAGTGGAGCATGGGCTCTAGGTGTGCGGGCTTCAGTAGTTGTGGCACATGGGCTCAGTAGGTGTGGCTCGCCGGCTCTAGAACACAGGCACAGTAGTTGTGGCACATGAGCTTAGTTGCTCTGCGGCATGTGAGAGCTTCCCAGCCCAGGGCTCAAACCCGTGTCCCCCACATTGGCAGGTGGATTCTTAACCACTGCGCCACCAGGGAAGCCCTGTGTGTCGCTTTCTATATCTATGCTTTGTTTGACAATAAAAAAGTTAACAATAATAATAGTAACATAGTCACCATTTATTGAACACCTACCAGAAGCAAGGGCTTTGCGAACCATTATCTCTTTTAATGCTTACAGTAGTCCTCTGAAGTAGGTATTGTTGTTCCTCAACTTAAGCATGTGAAAACTGAGGCTGATAGAGGATTAATGGCTTGTCAAGAGCATACAGCTCCAGGGACTTCCCTGGTGGTGCAGTGGTTAAGAATCTGCCTGCCAGTGCAGGATACACAGGTTCAAACCCTGGTCCGGGAAGATCCCACATGCCGCGGAGCAACAAAGCCCGTGTGCCACAACTACTGAGCCTGCGCTCTAGAGCCCGTGAGCCGCAACTACTGAGCCTGAGTGCCACAACTACTGAAGCCTGCGTGCCTAGAGCCTGTGCTCTGCAACAAGAGAAGCCACCCAATAAGAAGCCTGTGAACCGCAACGAAGAGTGGTCCCCGCTCGCCGCAACTAGAGAAAAGCCCACACGCAGCAACAAAGACCCAAGGCAGCCAAAAATAAAAATAAACTAATTAATTTTAAAAAAATTATTTAAAAAAAAGAGCATATAGCTCCTATCTCATCTTTCCTTCCCTCTCACTCAGCCCCTTGACCCAAAGAGATGAAGTTAAGATTCCAATTGCATCTGCTCACTTCGAAGCCTGGGTTCTTAACCGCTATGATGTATTCTGTCACTATGATTTTATAACTACATATTTTGTCTCTAAATATGCTTAGAGTTTTCTTGTCTTTGAGTTGTATTTATTCCCTTTGCCTAGACTGTCTTTCCCCTTCTCTGCCTGAAGAAATACAATACATTCAGATTAGAAAACTATACATAGATTTAGCACCACTTTTGTAAGTTCAAACCAAAACCATATGTACATCCTAGAACAGAGTTCCCCAGTCATGGCACTACTAACAGTTTGGACTGGATAATTCTTTGCTGGGGGAGGGGGAGCTGTCCCGTACTTTGCAGAATGTTTAGCAGCATCCCTAGCCACTGTCCACTGGACGCAGGTAGCATCCTTCCTCAGTTGTGACAGTCAAAAAATGTCTGTCTACACTGCCAAGTGTCCCCCAAGTGGCAAAATCACCCTGGCTGAGACCCACCGTCCTAGATATATACCTATCAAAAATGTTAAATCAGGTTATATCTTGGTGGAAAGATTGGTCATGCTTCTTATATCCTTTTTGCTTTATATGTATATTTGAAATCTACTTAAATTGTTTCTGGTTGAGGGGGGTAGTGTTATTTTCTTTTTTTCTCATTACAGAAGTAAGGCTGTTCACCAAAGATTTAGGAGCTACAAAGCAAAGAGTCCAGAATATCATTTCCCAGAAATACCTACCATGTTGGGTTTAAAAAAATAATAATAATAATAGCCATCTTCAATGAAACTATCTCCACGAAGCCTTCCCTGATAGGTTCGGCTGTATATTCTCTCTCATTTTCCTATATTTTTATTTCTCCTAAGACATGAATAAATATTTCTTGAGGATGTGGATCTGAGATCGTTTTCTAGATTATAAAATCCTTGAGAGATGGGAGGTGTCTTCTGTTTGTAGGGTGACCAACTATCCTGGTTTGCCTGGACTGAGGGGTTTCTCAGGATACCAGAGAAACTAAATCTGGGCTAAAACTGGGGCAGCCCTGAGAAAACTCAATTTGGGGACTTCCCTGGTGGCACAGTGGTTAAGAATCACTTGCCAATGCAGGGGACACGGGTTCGAGCTCTGGTCCAGGAACATCCCACATGCTGCAGAGCAACTAAGCCCGTGCGCCACAACTACTGAGCCCATGTGCCACAGCTACTGAAGCCCACGTGCCTAGAGCCCGTGCTCTCCAACGAGAGAAGCCACCACAATGAGAAGCCCATGCACTGCAACGAAGAGTAGCCCCTGCTCGCCGCAACTAGAGAAAGCCTGCGCGCAGCAACGAAGACCCAACGCAGCCAAAAAAAAAGAAACAGAAAAAAAAAAAGTAAAATAAAGCCTCTACATTAAAAACAAAACAAAACAAAACTCAATTTGGTCACCCTATTTCTAGTCCCCCTCCAGCATGCCAAACACCTTGCCTATTATAGGCATTCAATAACATTTTCCCAATTAATGTTGGAAAAGAGAAAATAGTAATGTTTTCCTTTGATGGAAGTGAAGGTGGTCCCGTCTTAGTTTCTTGAAGAGCCTCCATATTGTTTTCCATAGTGGCTGCACCAATTTGTATTCTCACGACAGTGTACTAAGTTTTCCTTTTCTCCATGTCCTCACCAACGTGGTGGTGAGGTCTTTTTGATGACAGCTTTTCTGACAGGTATGAGGTAATATCTCATTTTGGTTTTGATTTGCATTTTTCTGATGATTAGCGATGTTGAGCATCTTTTCATGAGTCTGTTGGCCATCTGTATTTCTTCTTTGGAAAAATGTCTATTTAGGTCTTCTGCACGTTTTTTAAATGGGTTTTTTGTTTTTCTGACATTGAGTTTTATGAGCTGCCTATATATTTTGGATATTAACCTCTTATATGTCATATCATTTGCAAATACTTTCTCCCACTCAGCAGGTTGTCTTTTAGTTTGGGCAATAGTTTCATTTGCTGTGCAAAAGCTTTTAAGTTTAATTAAGTCCCATTTCTTTATTTCTATTTCTTTTTTAAAAATAACTTTTGTTAGGTGTTTTTCTGACTATAAAGCAAAAATAAATCACCTTGTTGGAAACTTGGAAAATTTAGAAAAAAAAAAAAAGTTAAAATTCGGTGCCCTGGAATAGACTCATATTGATTCGAGAGATTGAATTACACGCATTTCTTTCCAGCTTCAAGCTCAAAGACATCATATTGGTTGAAACTGGCCATGATAGGAGTATTTACACCACAGAATGATAAATGCTACGAATCAGGGGTTTTTTTTTAACCAGTACACAACTGACATACCGTCTTCCCCTTTACACAATTTAGGTCCCGAGGCCACCTTGAGTCTGTAACACCCTCCAACCCCACTTCAGGCTGTACTATCGGATTGCAGGGGCGTTCTGCCTAGATCCCCCTTTTCTCAAAGTAACTGGATTGAGCCTCTGTTCCTTACATCTAAACAGGCTTCATTAGAACAGAGACAGAGCAGTATCAGGACGCTCTTCCAGCTGACCCGTACCCTGGTCAGCACACCGCCCCTCCTGCTCGGACGCTGCTGTCGTCCCCACCTCCAAGCACTTGACATGGCAGCCACATCTACAGCCCAGCTTGGCACCTCCAAGCTTCTACACCTGCCCTGAAGGCAAATCCAGTTTTCCTGTAAAGGGAATTTCTCAATAGACACTGATTTTTGAGCCATTTAGCCCATGTAACCTCTCACTCCTTAGCCTATTATGACTTCATGTCCCAGTTTGCCGCTTAGCTAAGCTTGCTCAAGATATTAAGGTGTTCTATTTTTCTCTTTTTTGGCTGAAACTTCCAACTTCCAGTAATTTGCCAAAATGACCAACACAAAGGGAAAGAAGAGAGGCACCCACTATAAGTTCTCTAAGCCTTTTAAAAAACATGGAATAGTTCCTTCAGCCACATCCATGTGAATTTACCACAAAGGTGATATTGTAGACGTCATGTTCAAAAAGCAATTCCCCACAAATGTTCCCAGGGCGAAACTGGGAGAGTCTAGTGTTACCCAGCATGCTGTTGGCATTGCTGGAAACAAACAAGTTAAGGGCAAGATTCTTGCCAACAGAAGTAACGTACACACTGAGCATATTCAGTCCTCTAAGAGCTGAGATAGCTTCCTGAAATGTGTGAAGGAAAACGATCAGAAAAAGAAGGAAGCCAAGAGAAAAGTGTTTGGCTTCAACTGAAGTGCCAGCCTGCTCCCCCCAGAGAAGCACATTTTGTAAAAACCAGTGCAAAGGAGCCTGAGCTGCTGGAACCCATTCCCTATGAATTCATAGAGTAATACGTGTAAAAAAAAAAAAAAAGACCTCTGGGCTGTGAAAAAAAAAGTTATTAAGGGCTTTGGTGGCAGCCCTCAGGTTTGGAATTCATGGAAGAACACTGGCAGTGGGAAGAAGTCAGAGAAGCAAGGCACGACTCCAGTCCTGGAAGAACAGCAATACCAACCATGGCACTCAGAGGACTGAGGACTAGAGATGGACATAAGCAAGGTCAGCTGGTTATAGCTTATGGAAAGGATTTTAAAAAACAGATCAATGTCTCTGTTTCTTTATCTGTAAATCGTCGATATCCACCTTGATGTGTTGTGAAGAGGGGGAAATGAGTTAATACGTGTGAAGCCTTTAGCACAATGCCTGGCATACAGTAAGCACTATGTAAGCATTAACTATTACTATTCAAACATTTCTGTAGAAAAGAAATTGTGTGCATTTCATTCTAAATCTGGCTTCTGGCTCCAGACCAAAAAACTCCTTCAGTACAAAAGCCTTTGTTAGTATCCACAGGCTCTTTATTGTCCCCATGTTATCTTGGATCATTTCCACACAGTACAGAGGGGCCAATGGACCACCATCTCCCCGGGGAGAAAAATATTTCCATCACTCCACCCTGTGCGTCAGAAATATTATTCTACCTAGAGTCACAGTTTATAGAAGTATTTATCCACCTGGGAAATTCTTCCCAGAAGTAACCTGGATTAAAGACGTAATTTGAAACTATATTATTCCATATATATATCTCTCTCTATATATAGCTCACATTATATGTATTATATTTATTTATAATATGAAAATATATTATTTTCAAAGAATATATTCAAAGATATAATATATTATGTATATTCATTATAAACATTAATATGTTATAGATGACACTATTACAATGAAGAGATGTAATAGTACCTCTTACTAGTTGAGATGCTACTGGGTCAAGTGTTCTGTGTGTTTTATCTCATCTTATTTCCTTATATCCTGAGAATTTGATAAAATAGGTTGCTTTCCTCTTTTTACAGCTGAGGAAACCAAGGCTCAAAACTGAAGTTGGGTGTTTTGTTCCAGGTCACACAGGCTGTACTAGGTAAGTCAGTTATAGCGTCTGATTTGTCCACGGCCTATTCTAATGGAAAATTCCCAGCCCACATCCTCTGTTGCCCAGGAAGCCATTTTTGGTACTACATGACTCTGCTGCTTCCCCTTGTTACTAACTAGAGTGGATGCCCCCATCCAAAGACAGCCAAGTGTATATAGAGATTAGTTCCAGGACATATACAACTGGCTCAACAAGATCAGATGGGACAGCTAGAGTCTCTCTCTCTAATTTGAAATAAGAAACACAGAGTTTGCCATTTGAGAGCAGAAAGAGGTGGCAAAAAGATGTATCAAGAGATGCCACAGATAGAGTCAGAACCATGCCAAGTTAAAGCCATTTGCAAGCCAAACTTCTGAAAAGCAAAAACTGTAAGTAAGCAGAGGGGCTTGGAAGGTTAAAGAGGAGACTGAAGCTGACATGTAGAGAGTGGCCGAGACAGGCCACCCTGAGCCTGGGTGGAGAGCCATGGGTCCTGTTGCTCCTGAGGCTGCTCTGAACCTGGATCCACCTTCTAGCTCTAGTTACAGCTCTGCTCTTGGATTTCAGAGAGATTTCTGCCTAGATCCCACTTGTCTTGAAGTAGCTTGATAGAGACTTTGCTCATTATATTCAACTGGGCCTCACTGGGACAGAAGCAGAGCAGTGCTGAGACGCTCATCTGTCTGACCCCCACATGCTAACCACTGCACTACCCTTCCTGCGCGGACCAGGGATGTTGCCAGGTGCCAAGATGGGCCTCGAAAAAAGATCAGAAACCATAGCTGCAGCCAGTGCTAATTCAGTTTTGCTATTTATACCCAACCCTACAGTGGACTTTCCAAATGAAAAGTCAAGGAGTAAATTGGAAACAGCAAAAATTCCAAAGAGTGGGTTTTGTCAATAAAAGCAGCCCCCAAATGTTTGCTTATTGCTAAGTACACAAGGAAAGCTACAAAATGGTAGGTACAAGATGTTTCTATTTTTGCAAACATGATAGTGTATGAAAATAGTTAAAAGACCAGAAGGAAAGGCATTCATTCATTCATTCATCAGATGTTTCATGAGTATGTTCCAGGTGCTCAGGATACAAGGGTGAGAAAAAGAGACACAGTTCCTACCCTCAAGGATCTTTCAGTCTAGTGAAGGAGACCAACACACACACTGCAATCATTCTAAATGTTTGAGGGAAATGTAATTGGCGGAAAACTTTATCAGGGGCAATGTGACCCGGTCAGAGAAGTCAGCGAGGGCCTCTCTGATGACTGAGCTGCGATGGATGAGTGTGCAGTACCTGCGTGAAGCGTTGTCCCGTCAGAGGCTACAGCATAGGCGAAGCGCAGTGAGGAGGGACCACAGCAAGTATAAGGAACTGGAGGAAGGCCATATGGTTGGAGTAAAAAAAAGTAAAAAAAGTTGGGAGAGAATGGTGTGGGATGGAGCTGGAGAGGTAGGCAGGGCCAGATCATGCAAGGTCTTACAGGCCAGGTTAAGTTTTGTCTATACCTCTGAGGGATTGGGGGAGCAAGTGAGGATTGAGTGTGCAAGATATAATCAGATTTGCACTTTGACAATTGTTGTCTCTGTATGGAAAACAAATTACTAGGAGCCAGCACGGATAAGCAGGAAGAAAAGGGGGCCAGTGTGGAGTCTATCACAGTAATCCAGATGGCATAAGATGGCAGCGTGGACTGGGAAAGAGGGCTGGGAACAGAAACAAGCTGATGAACTGGAGGCATACGTGAAAGTCAAAATCAATAGGATTTGGTGATGGATTGCATATGGAGTGTAAAGGAAAGGGAATTTTCAAGAATGTTTTAGGTTTCTAGTGTGAATAGCTGGATGAATGGAGTTGCCAACACTCTGATATGGGGAACACAGGTTTGGGAGAGAAGAGTATGGGTTTTGTTTTTAGTTTTGCAAGATGAAAAGAGTTCTGGAGATGTGTTGCACAACAATGTGAATAGACTTAAAATTATTGAGCTCTGCATTTTAAAATGGTTAACGTGGTTAAAAAAACAGCAACGACAACAAAAACAGCTAAAGAAAGGAGTTTTCTTTCTAGTTTTAACGTACTGGGGATATTGGGCACAGGGTATTCCAGAGTTCCAAAAATATTAATGTCAAATGTCACATGTTTAAAAATATCCTTAGATGAAATGGTATTGAATATGGACTTGGGTTCGAAATACAAAATTAATCAAAGTTGAGTCCTGGGATACTTAAAAAGTCTAAGATATTTTCAGTTTATGTGTGAATTCATCTAGCACAAAAGTGATATTAAAGGTTTGATTACATTGCCCAAAAAAGCAGCTATAAAGGACATTTTAAGGAAAATTTGAATATGAACTATACTTAATGATATTATACCAAGGTTAAATTTCTTGCATGTGATCGTGGCGTTGTGGCTATGTAGGATAATGTCTTTGTTCTCAGGAGATACATGCTCTTTTGCAGGTGAAGCATCATGATACCTGCCACTTATTTTCAAATGGTTCAGCAAAAGAAAATGTTTTGGGTAAAGATAAAGCAAAGGGTATGTGGGAGCTCATTGCACTATTCTTTTATATTTTAAATTTGAAATGTTTGGAGGAGTGTTTAGGGAGCACATAATCTCCAGAGAGCACACAATCTCAAGCATGGATGGAGAACGAGGTTTGAAAGGTGCAGCTAAAAACAGGCTCAGAATCACTCTGAAGGATCAGCCTGGTAAGGACACCACTTTCCTTATGCCCGAGTTAAGATGCTGCAGTTGGGACTTCCCTGGTGGTCCAGTGGCAAAGAATCTGCCTTACAATGCAGGGGACTCTGGTTCGATCCCTGGTTGGGGAACTAAAATCCCACATGCCACAGGGCAACTAAGCCCGCGTGCCACAACTACTGAGCCTGTGCTCCTCAACTAGAGAGCCCACGTGCTCTGGTGCCCGCACCACAACTAGAGAGAGAAGAAACCCTCACGCCACAACTAGAGAGAAGCTCGCGCGCCACAACTACTGAGCTCGGGCGCCTCAACTAGAGCCCGTGTGCCACAAACTACAGCATCCACGTGCCCTGGAGGCTGCCCACCACAACTAGAGAAGAGAAAACCCGCACGCCATAACTAGAGAGAAGCCACAACGAAAGATCCCGCGTGCCTCAACGAAGACCCGATGCAGCCATAAATAAATAAAATAAATAAATAATAAATCTTACAAACAAAACAAATGCTGCAGCTTGCTCCACTGACACAGTACAGGGCAGGGATGCCACTGCCAGAGCCTCACCAGGGACTCAATCTTACAACAAGCTCCCAACTGAGAAAATAAATCCAGCAGAGATGGTCACCTCTGGATGTACCCTTAGAATTAAAGTGTGAACCTGAACAGCTGAGGGGAAGACCACAGCATAGTGGGGGGTGTAGGAGTTGGGGGACGGGGACTTCCAATCAATCTCATTTTGAAAGAGCCAGGTGGCCTTCTCACCCTTAAAACACTTCATCTAGGGTGAAAAAATGTGAGCAAGTCTGTTTGACATTTCAAGCTACAGAATTTCAATACCTCTTTAGATGAGAGATGAAAAACAAGGAAAACATTGGGTTAATGAAGTCTACTCGTTCTGTAGCTCCATTTCAAGGGAAGCTTTCATGTATGTCTCTGGATATATCATCCACATTATCCAGAGATTCTCAGATTAATCTAAATTCTTTTAAACTTGGCATACTGGAAACCTGATACAATAAATATGATTCAGTAGCTCTGATCTTTTATGATTCTCAAAATATATGTAGAAACATTTTAACACATACCAAAAGCATTCAGGAAGGACTTTTAGAGGATCCCCATTCTGGGTTAACAACACTGCTGCTCAGAATTATGGATGTAATAAATGAGAAGATAAAATATTATTACCATGTATAACCAATAGTCTATCCATCAACATACTTAAGCATCATGTTAATCCTTCCAGGTACAAGTATGGCAGGAAATATTGAGGGGGCAGCACTCAAAAGTAGAAGTTCCTGCTCACTTCTGAATCTCACACTGCCTTTTCGTAAATTGCTTCCTTCAGTATGGTGTGCGGAAAGGTGAAGTTACAGTAAACTAATTTAAACTGGGGACTGGAAAACTTAGCCATCACTTTCTCAGAGGGATAATTGGAACTAGAGTGCTTATACCTGGAGAGAGGATTCTAGTGTGGAGAGAGTCAGGAGATCTGTCACTCCATTCTAAGGGTATAGGGACTCTGGTTGAACAGGAAAGCAGAAGACTATTAGAAAGGACCAAACTGGAGTCAGAAAGACCTGAATTTTAATTCCAGTTATTGCATTTCCCACAGTGCGGCCTTGACAGTTTGCTTAACTTTCCCACAGTGTGGCCTTGACAGTTTGCTTAACTTTGCTTAACTTTGACAGTTAGCTTAACTTGATCCTCAGTTTCTTCATCTATAAAATGGGTTACCCATCTTATAGCATTGTTGTGGTTATCAAATGAGAGATGATTATGTAAAGTCCTTAGCACCAAACCTGACATACCATAGTGCTAAATAAGTAACAACTATTATTAAATAACAAAAGTTTCAAACTCTAAGCAAAGAAGAGCAGAGACATGAATTCCCTCCAGACATGAGAACCATTTGGGCCACTGCCTGACTGACTGACATGTAAATTATGTCTAGCCCTCTCAAAATAATCCACCTTAACGGAAAGTCATTTCTCTGTCTGAAGTCGACAAAATACACTCCTCTCGCTAGGCTGCCCCTTTCGCTGCAGGCTCTGTCCTGGATCATAGACAGGTCCAAGATGACACTGATGATGGGGAGTTGAAATGGGCTCTTTTCCGGAATTTAAGTTTAAGTTTAATCAATATTTATTAAATGCCAAGCATGGGCCAGCCACAGTGCTGGACACTAGGGGGTACAGAGGGGACTAAATATCCTCCAGCCCTGCCTCAAGGACCTCCCAGCCTAAGGAGGCCAACATGAGAACAGAAAATCTCTGAATAGCATGTGGAACATGCAGGCTACTATGAGAAAATAAGACACCCTAAATTATATGAAGTTTTAAATCCAATCTTTATATATTTTCAACATTTTATTCTGTTCCTCAGTTTAGTTCTTTTCCTTAACAATTAAACACTCAGCAAATGGGCTTAAGTCCAATGTACATTCAAATGAGGAAACAAAGTCTACCACTCTGTTTGCTTCAAAAGTTGCCATCTTTGTCTCGAATGTGCTAAATTTGTGAGTTCTATGGTCCTTGTCCCTGGCATCAGAGGAGAGGTACCTAATACAGTCTGGAGAAGTCTATGCCAGAAAGGATCTTTATGTCGCACTCTCTGTGAGAGTCACATTGGGGATTAGGGCTTTCAACGTATGAATTTTGTGGGGACGCAATTCAGTCCACAGCATTCTGCCCCTGGCCCCCAAAATCCATGTCCTTATTGCATGGAAATTACATTCACTCCATACCAACAGCTCCAAAAGTGTTAACTCATTCTACCATCAGCTCTAAAGTCTAAAGTCCAAACTCCAAATATCTAAATCAGATGTAGGTGAGACTAGAGGTATGACTTATCCTGAGGCAAACTCCTCTCCAGCTGTGAACCTGTGAAATCAGATAAGTTATGTGCTTCTCAAATGCAATGGTGGGACAGGCATTTCCATTCCAAAAGGGAGAAATAGGAAAGAAGGAAGGGGTGATAAGTCCCGCAGGAAGGCAAATTCTATTAGATCTTAAGTTTTGAGAATAACACTCTTTGGCTTGATGCCCAGCCTTCCAGACCCCCTGGGGCAGTAGCCCCACCTCCGCAGCTCATTGGGCCAGGGTCATGCCCACAAGGCTCCAGTACTTTTAATAGAGAGAATTTAATATAGAGAATGTTTAACTAGGTAGGAAAGAATTGTTAACTAAGCAACCGAAAAGGGAAAAAAAAAAAACCCACTAAGCTGTCATAGAGGTAGCAGAAGCAGGAAGGAGTTCATAGCCCGGGGAAACCAAAGGAAGAGGTTGGAATTATTAAAACTTAGGGATCTGGAGGAGAGTCCCAATGGATTGGGACCCAGACTTCTGAAGAAAGGGGGCCAGCCAGCAGTGATGGTATCTCTGCAGGGATGCCATGAGGTTGGCTTTGCAAGTTGGTAAAACCTCACACTGGATTGAACTGTATGTTACTTGCTAGGGCTGCCAGAACAAAGCACCACAAACTGGGTGACTTAACAGAAATTTATTGTCTCACATTCTGGAGGCTAGAAGTTCAAAATCAAGGTGTCCGCAGGGTGGTTTCCTTCTGAAATCTGTGAAGGAAGGATCTGTTCAAGGTCTCTGTCCTTGGCTTGTAGATGGTCTTCTCCCTGTGTTTCTTCACGTTGTTTTCCCTTTATACATATCTCGGTGTCCAAATTTCCTCTTTCTATAAGGACATCAGTCATATTGGATTAGGGCCCACGCTCATGTTAACTTGATTACCTCTATAAAGACCCCATCTCCAAATAGAGTCATATTCTGAGGTACTGAGAGTTAGGACTACAGCATATGAGTTTTAGGGGAACACAATTCAACCCATAACAAACTGCTTCTGGAATGACCTACCTCTACCAGAGTGAAGGAGCAGCGTTGCTGGATGCTGATGACAGGAACAGGGGGCCAACCAGAAATAAACCAAAAGCAAAGAGGAAAAAGTCTCTTCTTCCTCCTCTAGCCCTGCAATCTCCCTCCGACGTCCCTCATTGACAGAGCCTAAAAGAAAGCAGCTGGCCAAGGAAAAATGTCGTTCGCAGAATCCCAGCCCCTGCATCACAAAGCAGAATACAGACGAGTGGGTTTGAAGCTGAGAGATGATAGTTTAATAACCGACACAGCGCTCAATACTTTGTACTTATTAATCACTAGCATCAGAACTTTTATTTTCATTTTCCACACATTTTATAATATAAAAGGAAAAATTGCAATAATATATTTAATGGAACAGACATACTGGCTATGCTGTTAAAGCTGTACTGACGGCCGGTGGGCTGGAACATCACCGTGCCTCAGCTCACATTCTTCTGTCCACTGATACACAGCAGTGTATGGGTGGCCTTCAGAACTGAACTGCCGAAGGCCAATGTGTAATATGTATGGTGTGTAAGAAAACAGAAACATTGGAAGTCAAGTCGTCAGCAAGTGTTGTCTCCATTTCGTAGCTCAGGAGATGAGAGTTCAGAAGGGGAGGTCATTTGCCCAGTGTCACACAGCAAATAAGTGATAGAGCATGGATTTGAGCTGGGGCCCGATTCTCTGCACCTCACCTGCCAAACGAAGATGACAGTACTTACCCAGAAGAACTGTTCTGAGGATTAAATGAGTTAACATGTGTATTGTACTTAAGACACAGCCTGGCTAGTCACAAGAGTACAACAAGTGTTGGCCGAGTCTGGGGCTTTTTCTACCATCCCAGGCTGTCCCATTACACACAGTCGTCAAAACTTTGTGGCATTTGGAGGATAGAACTGCAAAGAACAGAGATGGGGTTGGGAACAAAATTCCTTTAAATTTTTTAAAAATCATAATATATTTTGCTATCTATTCTTTCTGGCAGTCATCCCTTTTGGACTCCCAGGATCTAGTGACAAACATTGATGGAGCACCAGCCACATGGTAAACACTGAGACAGAGAGAGTCCCACCTTCAAGTGACAAGCAATGACAACACAGAAAAGGGCTGTGATGGAGGACATCTAGTGTGGGAGCCTGTATCAGGGAAACCTGATGTGGACTTGAGGAAGAGAAAGCTTTCAGGGAGGAAGTCACGTTTAAGTTGAAATCTGAAAGACAAGTAGGAGATTGGTAAGCATTTCAAACATAGACAAGAACTTGAGAAAAAGTCTAGAGGCAAGAGGGAGCAAGGAGTATTCAGAGAACTGAAGGAGGCTGACTGTGGCGTGCAAGTTGAGGTGGGCAACAGACAAAGCTGGCAAGATCCCCAGAGCCTGTTCCCGAAGGACTACGTGAGCCACAGGACCCTGGACGTTATCTGCATGATGGTGTAGGACCACAGAAGGGTTTTCAGCAAGTGAGGGACAATTAGACACGCACTTGAAGAAGATCAGCTCTAGACGCAGCATGGGGGATGGTTTGGAGTGAGGTAAGAGGGGAGGTGGGGAAATCAGAAAAGCTGCTACCTGCCAGCAAAAGCCAGATGAGAGTTGACAGAGGTCTGAGATAGAGAAGTGTCTGGGATGGAGAAAAGCACATGGATTCAAGTAATATTTAAAAGGTAGAGCCCGCAGCATTTGGGAGGTGATTAGAAGTAAGGAGTGAGGGGCAAGAGAGAGAAGAAAAGAGAGAAATAAAGGAAAACACCCAAGTTTCTACTTTGGGCAACTGGATAGATGATGATATCCTTTACCAGGATAGGGGCACAGGAGGCAGAGCAGGTTTAAGGCAGAAGAAGAAGGGTTTAGGTTGAGGTTTAGGGGTTGAGTTTGAAATGTGAAAGGGTCATCCAGATGGAGATGATCCCTAGGTAGCTGGATTCTTTGTAAATCATCACGTCTTACTATCCCACTTCTACTGGTGACCACAGTCCCACTTCTCCAAGCAGCTGAGCTCTCTATGAACCAACCAATAAGTGCCTTGAGTACCACCTGCTGTCTAGAGTATTATTAGCCTCTCATTTTAATAACCGATACATTTAAATTTGTTCCCCTCCAAAATTCATCCTTAGTGAGAACAGGATGTGGGTGTACCTCACACATAATTATATATGTATTGTGAACTCTATATAAAATGAGACCATTGTTATTCAACTGTTGGATACTTTCTAAACCCATACCGATTTTTTGCTCTTTATTTTGCTACCACCAACCAGGATAGAGGGTCCCATTTTTTTGCAATGTTGTCCTGTCTTATTATTCTTCACAAAAGTAAACACTAAATGGAACACAAGTTATTTGAATTTTTATTCTTGAAAGGAAAACTCTAAGCTTCACAACATCAAATCAGATTTCTTAATCTGAGAATATGGCCAGCTTAGAGTCAGAAAACGTAATGGCTAGAACATTTAAATAAGCGGATATTACTTTTAATTCAGCAATCCCTCTGTTTTACAAATTTTGGCCTGCTTTGGGGGAAGGATACCTAAGTGTAATTCTGGTCTCCTCCACAATGGGTCAAGTAGCAGCTGCAGTGGAGGAAGCGGTGAAGTTTTTTCAGGTATAGGCTTCTCCCAGGTGGGAGCTGCTTTCCCCAGAAGGAGCGGTGGCCAAGCCCCAGGCGGAACATCCAGTGGGACTACACCTTTGAAGACTGAGAGAATAGGAAAGCCATAGCCCACCCAATCCAAAGGAATAGTATATGTTGAGAGGTATTCAAAGAAGCCACTTCCTCCAGGAAGCCTTCCCTCATTCCATTCAAGCCCGGTTACGTGTGCCTCCCATTTGCTCACATAGAACCCAAGTGCGATGGCACTTGACACCCATTATTGGAAACATGTGTTCTAGTGCCCATTCCTCCACTACACCAGTGTGCAGTGTGAGGGCAGACACTGTGCCTCAGACATTTGCATCTCCCTAGTGTCAGGCAGTGTAGATACTCAATAAAATCTGATAAATAAAATAGTGAATGCCCTCAACACATGTTTCTCATGTAACATCTGTAACATCAATAAAGACACTCTGATGCTTAGAGTTAAGTACATAAAAACATGTAATTTTATAAAATCTTATTAACTCAGCTCTACTACTAAGGCAAACCCCAGTTCCCTGTAAAGTCCTTTTAAAGAAAGAATTGTTTTAGATGTGCTCCAAATAAATGTGGTTTCACTTGATCAGCCACTACATGAAGTTTACCTTTTCTCCTCTGCGCTGATCCACCTCCATGGGGCACCGTTCATGCATCCTTCAGTTTACACGCATTTACTGACTGCACACTCTACGGAGCTTAGGCCTGGTATCCACTGGCACCTACCCACCTCCAGAACTCCAAAGACCCTGAGACTGCCACGTGGGCATAATACATTTTTATCCTTAAGCTCTTGAACATGTAATGTGTTGATAAGGCAAGCCCGTGCTAATTCAGGAATATCTAGCGGTTTGCCGTCCAGAGTTAAATAACAAGTCTACTAAATGTTTTAATTTTCCCAAGCCAACAGGGAACCGATCAATCCGAAGGGATTCATACTGAGGCACATCCAAGTTTCCTGTGGCCTCCCTCAGGGTGGGCACCTGCGTGGGGATATCCGCCCTGATTGCCATCTCAGAATAGCCAAAGGGAGACAATGAGGCCCACGTCACGCAGCATCATTTGCTAAGGTCTTTCCATTGCCTGCTTACAGGCTGCCCTGGTGTGAATTCGGGAAAGGCCCCCCACTCTGGGCAGGCACTTGAGAAAAAGGCCTCCCTTCCTCCCTAGCAGATGTAGCCCCACTCAGGGGCGCACAGCTGGGGGAGGGGAGGTCAGCCAGGATCTCAGTCCCAGCGTGCCCCCTTAGCACAGTCCCACGCTGAAGCCCTGTCACCAACTCCCTGTTCCGTGCACTGGGTACAAAACACATTAGTATATTTACATTACGTGTGTTTAAATTAACGTTCATAACTAAGGAAACCAGTTTTTCTGGGAAATTACTGAACTAAATGGAAAGCCTTTCCTAAAATCCCAGCAGCAGCCGCAGAAACTTTAAGCACAATTCAAACTCATTAAACTTTTTCCAAGACTACAACTCATTTCTGCTAAATAACTAACTCTTCAACACCTGTGACTTCACTGAGCCATGAGCAATTCAGAAATGGAAAATGAGCAGAGCCTCCCAGGTGTGCGGTTTGGGACTAAGGCCCAGCACCTCCCTGGACAAATATCAAGGTCAGTGTTCCCCACAACTCGCCAAAGTCACATCACTGAGGGAGTGCAGTCTGGTAGCCTTTGAGTCTCTCAGAGCTTGAATTCCCAGCAAGTCATTTTTCTCAAGCAGCAAGTCAATGAATCCCCTCATCCTAGCCACTCATTATATAAAAATAAGCCACTCGCTCTACCCTTTGGGTTCAACCACTTCCGAATGCCCATAAACTGCTTATAGTTCAAGCACAGGACTGAGGAAAATGCATAATTTTAATCATCTTCTCCATCACACCATTCAATAAACCTCACTTGAAATGTGGCCCTAATGTCAGCTGGGGTAGCCCTGCCCCCTTTAAGATCTAGATAAGACAGGTTCAAATCCCAATTCCAGGTCCTGTGGAAAGTCCAGGACTCTCCTGAGAGTTCTACAAATGGGGCAGGGCAGCTCTGATTCCCAGCCTCCCTGGAATTCGGGCTCTCCATTCTGCCCCCTGGGGTTGCTCCTTTATCCTGGCCCTAGTGCAATTCACCAAGGACCAGCCCCTTCACTTGTGACTCCGAGAAGCAACTGTGAAAATGAGCCTGCCGTGGGGAGACGTTACAGGGCTGCCTTACACCAGCTGATGCTCATGTAGACGGCCTCTTCTCAAAGGTCCCTCAGACACCCGGCACTGGGCAGATCTCCCGACCCACTCCTAGCACACACCTCCTGGCCTTGCTTGTGCCTCTCCCTCCTTCTCCTCTCCCCTCTTGCCAGTCACCACCACCCCCTGGTCCAAAGTCTCCTCTCAATTTGAGAAGAGCCATTCAGTAACCCCTTCCCAAGCCACCCCAGGCTCAACTTCTTAAAGCAAGCCCTTCAAGGGGCTCAGCTGAACAAATAGGCCATATTAGTGTTTCAACAGAGGCCTTGATTTTACAGGTTTTTTTCTTTAACAAAATTCACCGTCCCTGAAGACAGCTGCGGTTTCAAAGAGCCATCTTCTCTTTGCTTTTGTTTTTCCGATGAATGGCACAATGGAAATCAGGCGCTTGAATCTCCTTCTTCAGCTTGATTAAACAGTGGAAACCGTTTTTCTCTCCCAGACCAGGTGTCTGGTCTATGGTAAGTGCATTCAACTTTTCCAAGCTTAGAATAAAGTACCGAAATTACAAATAAGCAGGTGGTTTAGACCTACTGGTTTAGAGTGCTAGCTACCTAGGGTTAAAGACAGAAAGAGTTTAGTTTAAAATCTCGGTCCGGCCAGGGCCCGAGATCTGGTCCCCTTTGGTTGACGAGCTCCATGGGACGCAGCCTGTCTCAGGAGCGCTGCCACACAGTGGCTCTTGCCCACCTGGACATTCGATGGGCTACACGTGGCAAAGGGCCAGCCTCGTTTACTCTTGTGGCTTCTTTGGGTGATAGTCATTTTGTTGTTTCCTCTGATCCTTCTCTGCCATCCCTGCTCACACATCAAAAGCAGAAAGGGGGCAGCTTCCAGGCTCAGCCTTCCATCTGTGTACCCTGTACAGCTACTTTAAGGCCTCACACCCACCCCAGAATCACACAAGCCCCACAGGGAAGGGAGACTTCCGCATAGACTTGCTGTTCACATCCTTTGTTTTGAACCAGTCTCCTTGACCCGTTCCTCATGCTTTATTCCATTCTGATGCTGCTGCTTGTTTGGGGGATGATTTTCGATTCTCCACCCTGGCCATGTGGCCTCAGACTGCTTCAAGCAAAGAGCCCTCCCTACCTGACCTGCCAGGGATCCTCATGCCCTGGCCCCGCTCTTGTAAGTAGAACATTCTCCTGTCCTGAGAATGGCATCGGCCACCATGAATCCACAGTCCCAGGCCCAGGAGCGCTTGCTCCTCCCTGGTTCCCTTGTCCCACCCCCTAAAAGCCCCCAGCAATACCTCCTCCCAGGGCTGCTAATGCAGCTCTGAGAAGAGGCCTCAGCCCCATAGGCTGAGCACTGACAGCTGCGGCAACACTGTCCCAGGGCCACTCCTTGCCCGGATGCCTTTGCTGGAGCATTTTCTGGCAAATGAATGCAGCTGCTTAATTTGTCCATGCAGTTTGTGCTTCCATGGCTCTGACTCTCAGGAGAGGCAGAATGAGTAGTGTTTTGGTCCCCTGCCTGAGGAAAGTGATCCACATCCAAGGACACATTCCTTATGTGACATGTACTGCTTTTTCAACTCTCTCTGGCAATGGTGAGCTCGAAGAGCAGAAGACGCCACTGCTGATGGCAAGGATTACGAAAAAGAGACTCTGCAGCTCAAAGAGGTCATGCTGTCAGGGAAAACACCCCCACAAAGACATGCAGGAATTTTCTTCCAGCCCTTTGGATGCCTGCCGTCGTGAAGCCAGCTGGAAGCCAGGCCCGGTTTGGGGCAGCAACAGGGAAGAAGGCATCAGCTGTTACAGGGTAATTAAAGTCAGACAAAACGCAGAGGGGGCCAAAAGGCTGGTGTGAGGTCAGGCAGGGTCAGGCAGGACATGGATCAGCTCAGGCCTGTAAAATGCCCGAGAGCTGCGGACTTACAGGAATGGCCCATCTAAGCACTGTCAAAGGTGAGAAAACTCACTGCAGGGATCTAACGAGAGAGTTCCTTCATAGACCGCCACCACCAGATCCATTCTCTCACTCTCACTCCTTCAGGGAGGTTGAAGAATCCCTGTTTCCTGTTATCAGACGATTTTACTAACAGGAAACTCTTTTTCCTAGTTGGTGGCATATTGAATGAATGAATGGGTGGATGGATGAATGAACAAATGAATAAGAAAGCAAGAAGTACGAGCAGGTGTATTTCGTAGATAGAACCAGTAGCAAGGATTGAGTTTAAGGCCAGGATTTATCACCCTCCCCAAACTATCTCTGAGGACCACACTGACTGTTGGGTTTCCAGTGAGGTTAGGGGTATGATTTTCATGGACCGGTACCACAGCCATAGTACTGATAATGTGATCATTTGTCGGAGAGCTGCTGCTATGTACCGAACATTGTGTTGTATGCTGTATTAAATAGGACTCTTGCGTGTTCTGTGCAAGCTACTTTGAGAAGAGTGTTATTTCAGGGAGTGGATGTGATAGCTCTTCTGTAATGCATTTAAAGAAATGCTTAAAAACACATAGTAAAGATGTTTAAAAGAACTGTACATGCAGGATACTTTGAGAAGAGTGCTATTGCAAGGAATGAGCATGATAGCTGTTCTGTAATGCATTTAGAGAAGTGTTTATAAACATTTGTAATAACTATGTTTATTAAAAACTGGTACCCACTTGGGACAAATAAACAAACAAAAAAAATCACTGTTTTATTTGTTTTTTTAAAAAATTATTTTATTTATTTATTTATTTTTGGCTGTGTTGGGTCTTCACTGCTGTGCACGGGCTTTCTCTAGTTGCGGCGAGAGGGGGCTACTCTTTGTTGTGCGCGGGCTTCTCGTTGCGGTGGCTTCTCTTGTTGCAGAGCACGGGCTCTAGGCGCGCGGGCTTCAGAAGTTGTGGCTGGCGAGCTCAGTAGTTGTGGCTGGCGGGCTTAGTTGCTCCATGGCATGTGGGATCTTCCCGGACCAGGGCTCGAACCTGGGTCCCCTGCATTGGCAGGCGGATTCTTAACCACTGAGCCACCAGGGAAGCCCAACAGTGTTTTTTTTTAAGTGAAAAAAAAAATAGGGCTTTTTTGTTTCAAGTAACAAAACCCAACTCAAATTGACATACGCATAAAAAAAGAAATTGTTACAGATACAGGGAGATCACTTTGAACCCATGACCAGGAATGTTCTTAGGCTTTCCTAGGGCAGGGAATGAACCAGTAGACGCTCTTTTCTCTTAACATCTGTTTTATTATCTTTCTCAGACTGGCTCTTTTAACTTCTTTATCCATGGGTAGAAAACACGACTGCCTACCACCCACATTTATGTGCAATCATTTCATCTCTCATAGCAAACAATTACCCAGCGCTTGAGGGGATATTTAAGATACATTCTTAAAGGGCTAGAAAACAGAGGCTTTGAAGAAACCGAAAGACATGACAGGGTAATTAACATAGTCTCAGGGCCTGTGGAAAATAGTTTTCCATTTGTCTAGGACGAAATTGAACTGGCCTAGATTGCCATTCCCCTGTTTAAACTTCATCTCTTAAGTCATGACTCAGCCTGCCATCTTATAACCTGCTACTTCTTGGTAACCTCCCATCCCTTGGAATTAGGTTCCTTTTCTTTCCAGCATGGATCACAGGTACCACCAAGTCTTAAAATACACTCATGATAGGTTGGATGTCAACCGTGACCCAAATTCACTGGAAATCAACTTCTTTAAAGCATTCAGCTTCTCTAAAAGGCTCAGCTCCTCCAAGGTTTACAGAGTTGTGTCAACAAAAAAATTAATCAATAGTCAAATGAAGAAAGAAATGGAGGGGAATTCCCTGGCTGTCCAGTGGTTGGGACTCTGCGCTTTCACTGCCAAGGGCCTGAGTTCAGTCCCTGGTCTGGGAACTAAGATTCCACAAGCCCCATGGCCTAAATAAATAAATAAATAAATAAAATACCAGGACTTCCCTGGTGGCACAGTGGTTAAGAAGCTGTCTGCCAATGCAAGGGACACAGGTTCAAGCCCTGGTCTGGGAAGATCCCTCATGCCAAGGAGCACATAAGCCCGTGCGCCACAACTACTGAATCCCACATGCCTAGAGCCCATGCTCCACAACAAGAGAAGCCACCGCAATGAGAAGCCCACACACCGCAATGAAGAGTAGCCCCCGCTCACTGCAACTAGAGAAAGCCGCGGGCAGCAACGAAGACCCAACACGGCCAATAAATAAATAAATAAATAAATACCCAGTGTGATTTAAAAAAAAAAAGAAAGAAAGAAATGGAAGTTTTATTCCAGCCAACCTGAGGATTATAACCCAGGAGACAATCTTTCAGAAAGCTCTGAGGACTGTTCCGCCTGTTAGAGGTCAAGACACAGTTATACAATTTTTTGAGACAAAGGGTTATACATCAAAGTAACATACTGACAGTTTACATAGTCCAACGAGGTGAGTAGTGGGTTATTGTGACCCCTTACAGGATCGAGAAAGGAAGGTTATCTCCTAAGGAGTTACCTTTCTTGGGCAAGGAGGAAATGGCTTTTCTTTTCTTTTTCTTTTTTTTGGCAGCTAGGTATTCCTGTGTCTTCTAAGGGGATCCAGTTAATGTATTATATAACACAGATGCACAATGCACACTAAAGGGGAGGGGGTAGTAGCTCAAGAAGGCAGAGAGAGAATTTTACCTTTAAAAATTTTCTTGTCCTGCCTTAAAAATAATTTTATTTCATCAGATGGGAAGATAAAGGTAAGCCAGGCTTTGCATTTTATTGTCTATGAAGCGTTTTAGCACAATGAGATAGAAACTGAAAATCTCCCACCATAATGACCATACCATCATTTGTCGGACCCTTCCCATGTATAGGACGCTTATAGGCAAACAACTTTGCAAAGGTAATTATTTCTTAGATAGAGAAATCAAGATTCAGAGAGATTAAGTGACTTGCCCAAGATCATTAAGCCAATAAGTGACATAGATAGAATTTGACCCTATATGTCTCTGACCCCAAAGCCCAAGAGTTTTCCACCATACCGTGCTGATCAAATAGTCATTTTCATATACTGCTATTTGCAATTTGAATTTGTTGTGGAGGAAAGAATGGAAGTTTTAAACATAGGGTAGTATCCCAGAATTTCTCATCACTTCTGTGATTCACCACACCCCGTCCAAGTCACCTTGGATTTTCTACCAGTTGGGTGTACACGAGATATTTTCAGCCTTAGGAGGTCTTGAGGGCCCCAGTGTAAGCAAGTGCCCTGTCCCCAAGGAGGGAGGTCTTCATCTGGGCCCTGAAGGACTGAGGGATTTGTCCTTCAGTCTGGCCATTATAGGGAGGAATGCTTAAAGTGTTGCCCTTTTTGCCATTCTAACAAGATTTTCTTGGAGAGAGGCTGCCCAGGCCTTGAGTAAGTTTCCTTCTCTGTCATATTCTGACTGCAGAGAAGACAAAACTAATCACTATTAACATCTATCCTCCCCAGACCCTGAGGATCGTGTCCCCGTCTTCCTAGGTAAAATGTGGGGTGAGACAGTGTCCCGCTCAGTTGGAGGAAACACCACATTGAAGTGGCATTCTCCCCTCTGAACAAGTTTAGGGCCCTGTAATTTCTGTCTGGGCTCTTCTAACTCAGGTCCACGTGGTTCCTCCAGAGGATGACTACTCACTCTTGGATGTTGCCCCTTTCATTCATTTATTCACTGTGTATTTATTGAGTACCTACTATCTGCCAGATACTATTCTAGGTGGCAAGAATACTGGTGTGAACAATTTGGGAATGCCTCTCTCTTCATGAAATTTACATTTTGGTAAAAGAAACAGAAAACAAAATAACTAAACAAAGAAGAAATAAGGTTCTTTAAATTTGTGATAAGTGCCATGGATTAAAAAAAAATAAGGCAATTAGATAAAGAGTAACAGAGGTCTCAGGAAGAGCTACTTTAGAAAACATACTCAGGAAAAGCCTCTTCAAGGAGGTGATATTAGAGCAGAGACCTGAAGGCTGAGAAGGATGCAGCCTTAACAGAGTCAGTAAAAGAGCATTCCAGGCAGAGGGAACAGAAAGTGCAAAGTCCCTGAGGTAAGCAAGAGACTAGGCCATTCAAGGCAGAGTGGTTGCAGCATAGTAAGTGAAAGAGAATGGAGCATATGAACTTAAGAGGAAGACAGGGACTAGATCATAAAGGCTTTTGTATTTGATGGTGAGGAGTTTGGATTTTATTTTATATGAAATAGGAAAATAATAGATGATTTAAGCAGAGCATTGACATGATTAGATTTAAATGTTTAAAATTCACTCTGGTGATGTAGAAAACAGATTAAACATGGGAGGGGTGGAAAAAGGGAGACCAGATAAGAGAGCTTGTCAGTAGCCCAGGAAAAGTTGATGGTGCCTTGGAGTAGGGGATGACAGTAGAGATGGAAAGGAGAGGATGGATTTGGGATATATTCTTCAGGTAGAACTGACATGACTTGGTTACAGACTGGAAGTAAGGGATGAGAAAAGGGGAAAAATCCAAAGTGACTCTTAGATTTTAGGTTTAAGCAACTGGTTGGAAGGGGATGCTTTTTATTATTATAGGAATGAACTGAAGAAAAATAAATGGTGGAGATGGGAAAATTGGGGGCATATTAAGATGCCTATTAGACTGGCAACGAGTAGAATGGCCAGTACCAATTAGATTCTTAATTCTGGGCTTCAGAGAAAATGTTTGGGCTAAAGGTACACATTTAGAAGTCATCAGCATAAGGCGGGTCAAAATCATAAAATGGAAAGGGAGAGCATATCAAGAAAATGTAGGCAATGAAAGGAAGAAGACCCAGGACTGGTCTTGGACACAATCTCATTTAGAGTTTGGATAGAAGAGGAAAAAGCCAGTCTTAACAATACATTGAGCAAGAGGAATGCACTTGGAATAATCAGAAAACCATTTTATTCTTTTTCTCCACTACCTGTTCAAACCATCCCCTTGGTGGAACTACTGCTCCTTGAACAAAATCAAGGGCAATTTTGTGACTTGTTTAGACATTCTTAAGTAATAAAAAACCATCCAGTCACCTGTGGTCAGACACACACACAGAGTCTAATTTCAGTAAGTAATATGAATGGTCCAAAGTAATAACCAAACCTTCCAAACTCATGAGTTGAAGTTTCTCCCCCAGCTTAGGCGGGCTCCAACCTGGCTGTCTCTAGTGGGAGAAGAGAGTATAGATGGATCTTTATTTCTCTCCCCTAAAATGTGCAGTCCCCTTCCCCCTCACTAGGCTGCTCCTTATTCCTCCAGGGGTGAAGCAGAGCGGGGAGGGAGAAAAGGTATAAAGGCAGGAAAGATCTTACTTGACTAGTCTAGTTATGAACTAAACAAAGATACCTGGGCTTGGCAGGTATTTAGAACTTATTCTTTTTCCCATGGGACTATTTATGATTTTGGTTTTTGTTTTTTTTTTAGAGACTCCACCATCTCAGGAAATCTTGCAATGGCAGTCCCCTTCTGGAGGTAAATGCATCTCCTAGAGCCGGTCACTTAAAATTCTTCCCTCACCACCTCGGAATTCAATAGTATATCTCTAGGGTTTGTTTGTGGTTTGTTTATTTGTTTTTCTCCAAGGAGCCCTCTTGGGAAGGATCTAAGAAAACCCCATGCCTGCTCTCTACGTGTGTACTACATGAGGTCCATGGGAAGCACTCAAGCCTCATTTGCCTAAAGCTCTGGGAGAACAGCCATCCTCAACACAGCATCTCTTTGCCATCAGAGGAACCACCAGCCATGGTCAGACTCCAGTCCTCTGTGCCCCACTCTCCAAGTGCTCCCCAGTAAAGCCCATTTCACCAAGCTAGCAGGGAAGAGCAAGCACTCTCACTGCTTCCCTACTGTGAGGGGAAACTTACATTGCAGATCTCTCTAAAGTAATTTTGTCTCCAATTTCCTATGCACTTTGATATCTTCAACCTTTTTCATAAACTGGAGGTATTTAATCAACTAAGGGACATAAAACCCACTCTTGGCTGGTCCTTTGCAAGTCCTAGCTAATTATCTCCTTGAATCATTTTCTAAGATTGTGTAAGGAAGACTAAGCTGAAGAAAAAATAGGACGAGTCCTGTTTTTCAATCATGTGTACCTAGAAAACTGAGAAAGAGAACCAAAGGGAAAAGTAAAACCTGGAGAATATGATATAGCAGAAGCTGAAGGGCACCCAAGTAGTCACATGTCGCTAAAAGGTGGAAAAGATGAAGACAAAAAATACTCACTGAATTTGGTGGCCTGTGCCACTCCATTTCAGTGTAGTGTTAGGGGAAAAAGTTAAATTGATATGTTAGATACTTCCCCAGAACCTGTTCTCGGCTTCTTCCTTGCAAACAAAACCCCTACAGCCAGCTCCATTGTAAATCCTGATAGGTCCAAGTCAACCACTACAATCTACTTTCCTCTGGCAATGATTCCCTTAGGAATGTGCTTGTGATACAATTCTGGCCCAGATGTGGGGGAAATCTGTTGGAAGATTTCTTAGAGGTCTCTTTTTTCTTAAGAAGAGCCACAAGGAGAAGGCAGCTCCTCAGTTACACTGGCTATCGTCATTTCTACATGTGACATTTAGTTCTGTGGAAACCATCTTGGTAAAAGCCTGAGGATAAAGCCAATGCCGAAGAGGAGGACAGAGCCAAGATAATTGCCCCAAAGCAGAGCCAGAGCCCATGCCCAGAGCCCACTCTACCTGTGGGGTTCTTGTTATTTAAACTCATAAATCTCCATTTTATTTTACACAGTTGATTCAGAATTTTCTGTTATTTAATGCCAAAAGAATCCTGAAGATAAAGAGGAGGCT
Source organism: Balaenoptera musculus (assembly GCF_009873245.2). Lineage (NCBI taxonomy): Eukaryota > Metazoa > Chordata > Mammalia > Artiodactyla > Balaenopteridae > Balaenoptera > Balaenoptera musculus. Next base: position 61,141,818 of record NC_045788.1, read on the forward strand.
TAAGGGAGGTGAAGAATTGGAGGCAGAGCATAGGTAATTCTTTTGAGATGTTTTTCTGGAAAGAGAGGCAGAGAAATGTTCTGACAGCTGGAAGGGGATGAAGAATCTAGTGAAGACTTTTTTAAAGATGGGAGACACAATAGCCAGGTTGTGTGTGCGTGATACCTACTGATGGGAATGATCCAGTAGAAAGGAGAGAAGGCAGAGCTGCAAGCATCTTCCTGCCACCTCACTTAAAGTGCACAGCCTTTCCTGGAGTCTCCCTCACTTATCTTGCTGATGCCTCCACAAAAAAAGGGCCACCAGTTCTCACAGTATTGTTTCCATTGTCTGACTACAACTGCTTACATGCTCCCTCCCTAGTGGTCTGTTAGTGGAATCCCTCCAGCCATCTCTGAGCTTTTTCTTTGTCAGGAGTAAAAGCAACAGCTGTTCTCTGCAGGGTGGGTCTCTCTAGGACAACCTCTGCTCAAGCAGGAGTCCAGCTTTTTATTTTCTTGAGGTTCTTCCCAAGGAGATCCCAATCTTTCAAAGTTTTACTTCCCCTCACAGGGAAACACAGGCTACTCAAGAGCCCAGCTTGCAGTTAATTGCTTATCCTCCAACCTGAGCCTGCCCCTAAGCCCCACTTCACCCAGGGCTGCAGGCAGCTCAACTTAATGAAGTTTGTTGTTACTTAACCCCCCTCCCTCCATAACATTTTACTTTCCAGTTACAGTTGCACAAAAGGACATGCACTCGTGTCTGTTGGAGTATATAGCCCCTCTCCTCCAAGGTGGAAAGCCTGGTCTTCAGGTCATCTGCTCTCTCCCCTCCCTAGCCTACTGAAGTCATATACAAATTAACTTAGGGTACCAGGTATTTCCCCAGAGGAACAGAAAAATGCAGTCCCAGCTGGCGCTTGAGCTACATTTGACTGCATATTTACTGAACAATGGTGATCCAAAAGGGCATTGCTGTAAAGCATTTCCAGTAAAAATATAAAAACAATGCAAAGGACCAAGTCAAGAACAATGTTGATTTGCCTTTCTATTGCTTCCTGTCCAGAGTAATGATTTGTTCCACATTTCACTTCCCCTACTCATTTAACAGTAAAACAAGATATGTAGCCTAAAATGTTTAACACACAGGCTATTAGGTATGATTATCTACAGTCATATAGGAACACCTGGTAAAAGCCAGACAACTGAGTTTCATTTCCCTATAAAATTTTAACAATTTGTTAACCAAAACATTACAATTAACCAAAATATTTTAAATATCTAAAACCAGCTCCCTTTGTTGATTAAATTCAAATTGATTTACTAGTTCTTGTTTTACCACATTTTCCTACTAATGTAATTTTGGCTAAAATATAGACTGTGTTTAAGTAAAGAGAAACAAACCAGCCAAATACTCACTTTCTAAAATCTTCACACTTACCTGTAATCACTAGGAATGATATTTCCCACTTAGAACAATAACTTAAACTAAGTCACACTTGAAATTTTTAATGATTTAGAGTAAAGAATTTTAATGCTAAATTAATTTACTCTCCGGGTTTGTTATATTAAAATTTGCACCTGTGCATAATTTAAGATTTAGCTGTCTCATATGCTTTTTTAGAATAGGGCAGTTATTAATTAATTAAATATTTTTGTGATGATCTTTCTCCAGATGATGAGTCCTTGCAATGAACATCAACAATATATGGCTGTGTGGAACTCTACTCAGTGCTCTGTGGTGACCTAAACGGGAAGGAAATCCAAAAAAGAGGGGATACATGTATACGTACAGCTGATTCACTTCACTGTACAGCAGAAACTAACACAACATTGTAAGGCAACTATACCCCAATTTTTTAAAAAAACAATAATTTATGGTTGTAGGAGACTCCTTTTGGGATTCTCCCCTGAAAACTGCCCTTTCTCATGGGGGTAATTTCCATATACATGTTCTTGCTGATTTCACTTTCTTGGCCACATTTGATTGGCCCAGAGACAGACACCCAGCCAAGCTGGGCCAATCAGATTTTCTCTTATGGTAATTTGGAATTGTATATAGCCATTCTAGTCAGGCTTTATGGGTACTTAAGAGGATCGATGGGACACAGAGCAGACAAAAAAGCAAAGGAAAGAAAAGAATGAAGCACACTCCCAGAGAGAACAGAAATAAAAGACCATGGAGCCTCAAAAAGAGAGGTAAGGAAGGAGAGACAGCTTGGTTTCTGGTGGCTTTCCAGCACCTAATCTGGTACCTCAGAGGCTCTCTTTCATTTGGTTCTCTGAAATACCCTTGTAGACTTGTGTCTTTATTTAGTTTATGAAAGTTTAAGTGAGTTTCTGGAACTTTGAATTAAATCTTCTCTAAAATGACAATGAAGCCCTCAGGGCCTTCTAAAGTATAGAGGGCAACTGGCAACAAGAACAACGCTAAATTTCAACAATACACTTTCTTGAGTTCCTGGGTCTGATCTTTGTTTCTTTGATATGTTAAGCACTTATATAGACTGACTAATGCTTTCAAAGTGTTTCTGACCACAACACACAGAGTCACATCATCAAAATGGTGAAATAAGAGTTTTCTACTATCTTTCCCCCAAAGGTCACTGATTCTGACAATTACCCATGGACAAGAGTGCCTCTGTGGAATTCCAGGAGTCCAATGGAAAAGTTACAGAACAAGGTTGGAGAAAAAAATAATCTGATGTTGGACACATTGATGAGAGTAAGAGGAAACAGTTTCACTTTACCTGTGTCACCCCTCCCCCAAGGCAGCACCACTCAGTGCCTATAGAGACCTACTCAGCCCATGATTTCTCCCACAGGAGAAAGTGAGAGTGTGTACCTAGCTTCCCCAGCTGTGTAAGATGCTGCTAGAGACCCGTTCTTTCTCACCGCATCTAGAATATTTCGGAGTGCTGCATGACTTGGGGACAGAAAGTGGTCAGTAGACCAGCAAACCAGCAAACGGGGCTCTTGGAGGGTATCAAAGGGACAGAGGTCCTGTTAACTGCATCATGGCCTCCATCAGGAAGACTTTCCATGAGCTGTCAGCTGTCTCACCTGCAGATCCCCCAAATGGCCCACAGGAACCCACAATGCTCCACATGCCTCACCCACACACACCCTACCCTGTTGCAGGCTCCCTGTGTGCACCCTGGAGGGAAGGGAGAGTGAGCCTTTGCAGACAGCTAGTGAACACACACAGAAAGCTGGCCCAGCACTTCAGGACTGGGAGAAAGTAAACAAATTTGTGCTTTAAGCACCACCCTAGGGGAAGCAAACAGGAGGCTATCAGCATCCAGCCTGGTTTTGCATACAGTCTTAAGAAGTACCCCCACCACCCCTTCCTCCATGTGAGGACAGAGCGAGAAGACGCCATCTATGAACAGGGAAGTGGGTCCTCACCAGACACTGAATCTGCCGGCCCCTTGATCTTGGACCTCCAGCCTCCAGAACTAGGTTGCTGCAAAAGAGGAGGAGGAGGAGCAGGAGGAGAAGGAAAAGAATAAGAAGACCATCAGAACGTCTTGGCCTGGTGATGGGAGCATAACCAAGAAACCTAATGATGCTTAAACGGGAGCTGCAAAGTGACAGGCATTCACTGGCAAGAATAGTTTTAAATTTTAATGAAATCCAGCCTATCAAGACTTTCTTTCATGGATTGTGCCTTTGGTGTTGTATCTAAAAAGTCATCCCCATACCCAAGATCATCTAGGTTTTCTCCTATGTTAACTTCTAGGAGTTTTATGTTTAGGTCTATGATCCATTTTGATCTGATTTTTGTGAAGCATGTAAGGTTTGTGTCTAGATTCTTTTTTTTTTTTCTGTATGTGGGTGTCCAGCTGTTCCAGCATCATTTGTTGGAAAAGCTACATTTGCTCCATTATACTGCTCCTTTGTCAAAAACAGTTGACTCTATGTGTGAGCCTGGGCTTTCTATTTTGTTTCATTGATCTGTCTGTTATTTCACCAGTGCCGCACCATCTTGATTACTGTGGCTTTCTAGTAAATCTTGAATTCAGGTAGCATCAGTCCTCAATTTTGTTCTTCTCCTTCAATATTGTGTTGATTCTTCTGGGTCTTTTGACTCTCCTTAAAAACTTCGGGATCAATTTGTCACAATCCACAAAATAGCTTGCTGGGATTTTGATTGGGGGTTGTGTGGAATCTATAGATCAAGTTGGAAAGACCTGACAAATTGACACTTTTGAGCCTTCCCATCCATGAATGTAGACTGTCTCTCAATTTATTTAGTTAGTTGATTTCATTCATCAGGATGTTGTAGTTTTCTCATATAAATCTTTAAGTCTTTTGTTAGATTTACACCTAAGTATTTTATTAGGGAGGTTGTTAATGTAAATGGTATCGTGTTTTTAATTTCAAATTCCACTTGTACATTGCCAGTATATTGGAAAGCGATTGACTTTTATTTATTAACCTTGGATGCTGTAACTTTGCCGTAATTGCTTATTAGTGCCAGGAGGGGTTTTTTTGTCGATTCTTTGGGATATTGTTAATTTTTTGCAAATGTATTTAACTTCTTAGAACAACAAGATATTTGAATGAAAAGGATTATGAAATTTTCACCAATAGAGGTTAAATGACTGTCCCAAGCTCAAATTAATGTCATTTCGTCAGTTTTCACAGTGCTTATTTTCCTAGTTTCTTTGATGCTCTAGGACACTATCATTGAATTCTTTGTGTCACTGCCAGCAGTTCTTTATAAACAGGGTAATCAAACTTGTTCTGCATTTAGATGGTCATGCACTCAACGTGAGGGGTGTCGATGTCTTGGCTGAAGATCTCCTCCAGGGTGGAAATTAAGCCAATTGTATTGTATTGATCGTCACATTCACGTTGTGAACTGTTCTCTCAAGATTCACTTCCCATAACTTGCACTAGAAGTAAAGAAAAAAAAAAAAAGAATTACCCCCACCAAGAAAGAACAAGAAATGTGGAGTAGAGATATCCATAGAAAAAGTCTGAGAAAGTGTCAGAATCCCTAAGAAGGCAGAAGGTAGTTCTATTTCTCTCCCAAGCCAGTCAGCAAGGACTGAAGGAGGTGACTGCTTCTTCAAATGCAAAGATAATAATGCAAGACTTAAAGAAACATGAAAAGTCAAGGAAACATGGCACTACCAAAGGAATACAGTAATTTTCCAGTAACTGACCCCAAAGAATTGGAGAACTGTGATTTGCCCAATAAAGAGTTCAAAATAGTTGTTTTAAGGAAGTTCAGTGAACTACAAGGAAACACAGAAACACAATTCAACAACATCTGGAAAACAATACTTGAACAAAGTGGGAAGTTTAAAAGAGAGATAGGAATCATAAAAAAGAACCAAGTAGAAATTCTATAGATGAAGAATGTAATGAATGAAATGCAAAACACAATTAAGAGCATCAACAGCAGATTGGATCAAGCAGAAAAAATCTGCAAAGTAGAAGACAGGTCATTTAAAATTATCCAGAAGAGAACAAGGGAAAAATGAAAGAAAAAGAGTGAAGAAAGTTTAGGTGATCTATGGAACACCATTAAGATAATATTCTAGGCATTATTAGAGTCACAGAAGGAGAAGAGAAGGAGAAAGGAGGGGAAAGCTTATTTAAATAAATAATGACTGAGAACTTACTAAATCTGGGGAGAGATTTAGACATCCAAGTTCAGGAAAATCACAGGTCCCCAAAATAGTTCAACTCAAAAAGATCTTATCCAAGATATAATAAAACATTCTAAATTCAAAGTTAAAAAAAGAATTTTAAAAGCAGCAAGAGAAAAAAAATCCTCACATACACGGGAACTCCCATAAGACTATCAGTGGATTTCTCAGCAAAAACCTTGCAGGCAAGGAGACAGTGAGATGATATATTCAAAGTCCTGTGAGAAAAAAACTGCCAGTCAATACTTTACCCATCAAAGTTGTCCTTTAGAAATGAAGACGAGAAGAAGACTTTTCCAGACAAGCAAAACCTGAGAGAGTTCATCACCACTAGAACTGCCTTACAAGAAATGCTGAAAGGAATTCTTCAAGTTGAAATGAAAGGATGCTGTTAGTAACATGAAAATATACAACATGCTGGTAAAGGTAAGTATACTGTCAAATTCAGAATACTCTAATATTAGAATATGGTGCTCTGTTAATCACTTAACTCTAGTATAAAGTTAAAGGCCAAAAGTATTAAAAATAAACATATCTATAATAATTTGTTAATGGATACACAATATAAAAAGATGTTAAGTTGTGACATCAAAAACATAAAATGTGGGGGGAGAGTAAAAAGGGTAGAGTTTTTTTATATGATCAAAGTTAAATTGTTATCAGCATAAAACAGACTGTTATATCTATAGAACATTTTGTGTAAGCCTATGGTAACCACAAATTAAAAACCTACAGTAGATACACAAAATATAAAGAGAAGGGAATCAAATCACACCATTATGAAAAATCATCAATTCACAAAGGAAGACAGCAAGAGAGGAAAAAAGGAACAGGGGAGCAAAACAGCCAGAAAGGAAGCAACATTTCATAAGGCTATATAGCTGCCAGAGATAGTGATTCCTCTGATGGATCTGGGCAAAGTAAATTGAAAACCATCTGGAAAGGATTCTCCATTCTACGTGCCATTAAGAACATTCATGGTTCATGGGAAGAGGTCAAAATACCAATGTTAACAGGAGTTGGGAAGAAGTTGATTCTAGCCCTCATAGATGACTTTAAGGGGTTTAAGACTTCAGTGGAGGAAATAACTGCAGTGGTGGAAATAGCAAGAGAACTAGAATTAGAATTGGAGCCTAAAGATGTAAGTAACTGAATTGCTGCAATCTCATGATAAAACTTTTCAGTATTTTTTTCTCTCTGTGCCTCATTTTGAATTTGAATTTGAATTGCTATGGCTTCAGGTTCACTGATTTTTTTTTTCTTCTGTCGTATCTTATCTGCTGTTAATCTCATCTACTACTTTTTCATTTTACATATTGTATTCTTCATCTTTAGAAGTTCCATTTGGATCCATTTTGCATCTTCCATTTCTATCTCAGGTGTTCCTTTACCTTCTTAACCATATAGAATGTATTTATAAAAGCTGCTTTAACATTTTTGTTTTCTCATTCCATCATCTCTGTCATTTCTGGGTCTGTTACTATTGGTTGACTTTTCTCCTGCTTGTGGATCATATTTTCCCACTTCTTTGCATACCTGGTAATTTTTTTATTGGATGCCCGACACTGTGAATTTTATACTTGGGTGCTGGGTTTTGTTTAATATCTTCAATTAGTGTTGGATTTTGTTCTGGTGTACAGTTAAGTTACCTAGAATCAAGTTTGTTCTTTTCAAAGCTTTCTTTGAAGCCAAAGTAGCCTTTAGTCTAGGGTGAATTTAGTCTCACTACTAAGGAAATACCCTTCTGGCATCTCTAGTTGATGCCTTAGAAATTATGAGATCTTTCTACTCTGGCTGCTGGAACACAAACTATGCCCAGCTCTGTGTGAATTCCAGGAATTGTTCAATTTACTGCTTTGTGGTGATCCTTTCCATAGCCTCAGTAGTTTCCTCTCACACATGTGCAGGTCACTCGGCCAAAGGCTTAAGGGAATCCCTCTGAAAATATCCAGAGCTCTTTCTTTGTGCATTTCCCTCCTCTCCAGTACTCTGCCCCCATGAGTTCTAGCTACATTAACCTCTCTGAACTCCAGTTTACATTTTTAGCTTAGAGAGTTCCTTCTCCCTGCACTGAGTCCATCCAGGCAGTACACTGAGTCAACTGTAAAACTCACCTCATTTGTTTTCCTTCTCTCAGGGGCCACAGATCTGTTCTATCTGCTGACCAAATTCCAAAAACTGTTGTTATATACTTTGTCCAGTGTTCTAGCTGTTAAAGGCTAGAAGGTAAATCCAATCCCTATTATTCAATCATGTCTGGAAGCAAAGTCAGCTCACGGAAATCAGACAGGAATCACCCCTTTTATTTAAAATACCACTAATAATTATGGCAAATATTATTAGTCAGGACAAAAAAAAAGAAAAAAGAAAAAAAATCAAGGTAACACTACTATGTATTTAGCAAATACAAACATACTACCTATATTGTTCCAAGACTATTTCTGGTCATGCGAGTCTTAATGCAGTTCTTTGAGGGTTGTAATCAAGAAGAGTAAAATGTTCCAGTCCTCAACACACAGGAGATCTTGGGGAACTTATGTACAGAAACCAGTGAGAGGATGGTCCACACTTCTCTGCCTATTTTAATCAACACTTAATCATGAAGTTACAATCATGCTGCCCTCTTATTCTTCATTTTATTACCACTAAAGATCCTATATATCATATTTTTCTTATTTTTAAGTGTATACTGTTCCTGCATGTTCACTACAGAAAAAAATCAGAACATACAGATAAACTAAAATGGGAGAAACATTCACCCAAAATTTAGATAGAGATTACAGGAGATAACAATTAAAATACCGTAAGACATTTTAAAAAACTAAAACTCCTTGGTGAAATTTAATAAACCAAAACTACCAAAAATATGAATGACCATTTAAATAAACGTAATCATAATTATGAAATGTTTGATATGGAGCTAAAATTAGGAAAAAATGACAAATAAAATTGAATCAAGAGCCAAGAACCCAGAAATAGATTCAAAACACCAGACCTGAAGCACCTACTACACAAAATAAGTAACACATATGAAACATTAAATAAATATTGGCAAATGAATTAATATTGTCTTTAACACACACTGTTCACTATTTTAAGCTGCAGGTGTATTAAAGAACTAAATATTTTAATAAAATTTTTATTTTAGTGTATCATAGATAAGTTTAAGAGTATTAAAGAAAAATAAAATGTGTTTCTATTATAAGAGATATATTTTATACATAGATATATATCAAAACCTCAGTGCAATGAAATGGAATAGGACCCAACCACAAATATGCAGACTGGGGAAAAGTATACAAGGCAAATGTGACTGAAAAAGCTCATAAAAATTCTGAGAATTTGAACCTTATATAAAAGAGCAGGTCTCAGCAGCCACCACAAATGTAAACATTTTTAAAGTATCATTATCGCCCAGACTTTGGAAATAAATACACTTAGGTGTCACATTTGCATTTCAAATTGGTCCAATTTTTCTTAGCACCAATTGGCAGGCTACAAAGCTGTTTACACATTTGACCTAATTATTTCACTTCTAGGAATACAGCACCAAAGAAGTTTGCATTCTGGGCAAAAGCTTTTATGCTAGTACTGTTTTGAATAGTTTAGACAAACAATCCTTAGAAAACTGAGAAACTTCAAAAACTACAGCTATAGTAAGTATTTAATCAAACTAAGACACTTTAGTTTGATGGAATAATATGCAAAACCATATTAACAATTTTAACCACCTATTGAGCACTTGCTATGTGTCAAGTACTGTGCTGAGTGTTTTAAATATCCTATTTTGTATTTTCATTTAATCGCTTAATAGTCTGTATCTTAGGTACATATTTACAGATGGAGAAATTAAGGCTCAGAGAGGTTATGTAATGGGCTCTGCAATTAATAATAGCAGACAGACAAATCAGGTCTGTCTGACTCCAATACCTTTCAAGAACTCTTTCCACTTTATCATGGAGTTGCAGGACCCAAATAGGGCAAACCCCAAAATTTGTAGAAAAAGTCAGAAGACATAAACCTTTGAGACCAAAAGGATGCGGTATTCAAAATAGAATTCTCTATTACTGGCCGCCTATAGAGATCTTCTCAGGAAGATTTGTAATTTTTTTTCCTTAAATTTATCTATTTTATTTTTGGCTGTGTTGGGTCTTCTTTGCTGTGCGCGGGCTTTCTCTAGTTGAGGTGAGCGGAGGCTACTCTTCGTTGTGCTGTGTGGGCTTCATTGTGGTGGCTTCTCTTGTTGTGGAGCACCGACTGTAGGCTCGTGGGCTTCAGTAGTTGTGGCACGTGGGCTCAGTAGTTGTGGCACACGGGCTTAGTTGCTCCGTGCTATGTGGGATCTTCCCGGACCAGGGATCGAACCTGTGTCCCCTGCATTGGCAGGCGGCTTCTTAACCACTGTGTCACCAGGGAAGCCCCAAGATTTGTTATTGTGATTGCTATACAAATTTTCAACACTGTACTCTTTTTTAATCACCCAAATACCAGTGTTTTTGTTGATGTAATACCATTTTTAATCAAAAGCTTCATGCACCCTATTTGGCCCTCTCTCCAAACCCTTTCTCTGTACTTTCTCTGCCTCTTTGACATGCTTGTCACAAATCCTCCCTCTTATTCAATCAATTCCTGCCAGTCGCCCCCCTCCCTGCCTCTTCCCATCACATCTAGCCATCCCCCATGCCTCCCCACCAAAGAAGCAGATCTCTCTGCTGCGGAAGGGACCAAGCACATCTTTCAAGAGTTGGGAAAGAGAATTCAAAACTGCTGTGACAAGTGGTCCTGAAAGCTCACTTCTGAGAGCTGAGCAGGGCAGAAAGACACTGAAGCCGGTGGATCCGGCAACTCCAGGAGACCACTATGACCACAGCCCCCTTCTCCAGACGAGGGAACTGAAGTCCAAGGGAACAGCCACACCAGGAGCGACCAGTGGGATGTTTAACATTTTCTTCTATGTGAAATATAATAAATATGTAGTTTCAGTGGTTTTATTTTATTTCACAAATCCTGAGATAAATACAGAAAGACCAATATTGCTATTATGCAATCATAACCTGTACATGCGTTGTTGATGAATGTAATTGCTTGATCAATTCCTGTGAAGGGACCCAAAATGCCTCTGATATGTCAAAGGCATGAATTTAAAATGTAACTGGTTGGGGAGGAACTGTAGATATTTAAATGATCTGAGAATCATCAGGAAAACCTTCAGATACAGATTGATAATGAAAGAGGAGAGAAAGAACCTACCCGCATTTACCTAGGACTGTCCACAGGAGAGAGACAGGACTTAATGAATTCTAATCCCTCCAAAAATGCACCTTATAGTGGAGGAGAAATTCTCCATGCTCTGTCATAGCCAAGCTAATGCAATGTGTGCATGTGCGTGTGGGTTCACACACACACACACACACACACACACACACACACACACACACATACACACACTGGGCTGAACTCAAGAGGTACAAACAGGAAATGGCTTTATTTTTCTCCTAACACTGCCCTTTAACATGCCTCACCGGATCTCTTTTTTTAGCCCCTGGACAGAATCTCGGGAAGATCTTAACGTTTTTCAGGCTCTTGTGGTTATAGGAATAGCCTCTACTGGGAACCTTAAAAAAGTCCAGTCCATAGTAAGCTAAAAAACTCACATCCAATTCAATACTTCTCTCCACCTCCCCCCCAAGTCTTGACCAGTGGCTTGGGAATCAACACTGGGTAAAAACGCATGAGTGGTCTGCAATGCCAACTCTTGTTTCACCTCATCCACCTCATCTTCTGGCTCTTCCAGGATCAGGTTAGGGGAAAGGGAAGGGGAAGGGAAGGGAAAGGTCTTTTAACTCAGGCTGGTGCAGTTTGTGGTCTCTCTTGACTAACTTAGTTGGCTGAGGTTCACATACTAGGTCTTTAGAGGGGAAACATTTGTGGGTTCTTCAGAGGCCACCATGGTTATCTTTGTAGTGCATGGCTCCCTGATGTGGGTGATGTCCTGTACTCTCTGGTTAATCTACTACAATCCACCCCTGCATCTCCTGGCCTCTGGAGATAACCACCACTTCCTCATACTGCTGGAGTCCTGACAGATAGACCTCTGGGACAGGACCCCAGCAAGGCAACTGAAAGCCCACTGCCCACTTCAGCTTCCATTTGGCCAGGGAACTCACCATCCTTACCCCACCAAACTGTTGCCCTCTCTCTAACTACACCATCATAGTCTTCTCCAGCCTGCCTCCTACTTTCAGAATTCTTCAGGCTAGAAGAAAACACTGGTCCCTAACCTCACTCCCAAGGTCTGTATGTCAGGCTTCCCTCAAACTCTCTTAGCCCTAAGCTCTGGTTCTCTGGTTCATGGAAGCATGGGGGCTGTAATCCCTTGTCAGTCCATCACTTAACCACATCACTCCCTCCTAGGCAGACTCTCAAATGAGCCCCCTTTGAAATCTTAGTCTCCTATGAGGCTGGAGGTGGGTGACAGAGGCTGATAGTCACAGGACCATCTCTGCCATCTTTTAGGAGACCCTAAAGGTATGTCTAACAACATTCTTTAGAAGGGGGGAGAGGTGTTTTTCACTGGCTTTGAGAATTTAGCCAAAATTTTGAGACATCAGAAAAATCCCATTTCATACCCTTTTATAACAGCAATTCAGTTCTATTTCTTGACATGGTTATTGGTTACTCAAGTGTGTTTACGCTGAGAAAAATTCATTGAACTGTGTGTTTATGCTTTGTGTATTTGTCTTTTTGTAGGTTATACTTGCGTAAAAGTTTACTTACAGGAAATGATTCTGAACCCATTGTGTGTTGGATTCTGTGTCAGGCATTTTACATATCTTATCTCATTTAATCAGGCTGACTACCATTCATTAAGCACCTACCATATGTCAATACAATGTTATATTCTTTCTTTTAATTTTTATTGTGATATATAACATATACACAGAACATGTTCAGTTTAACAAATAAAGTGAACATACATGTAACCACCACCCAGATAAAAAAATACATTGCCAGCACCCCAGAAGCCTCTCATGTATCCTTTCTTGGTAACAACCCCCTGCAATATTCTTCATATGAATAATTTGACTTAATCCTTACAACAATCCTGGGAAATTATCAGTGGTTGCAAGCTGGAAAATTCCCAGAGCTCACCTAGATCTAGGATACATTTGAGTTCTGATCAGGCAGAGTGCAGAAACCCCATTGAGCACCTGGGTCATTCAGTAAAGACCCCAGAAGGGGTTTAGATCTTTCTCTGTCTGACTTATTTCATTTAACATAATGGCCTTGAGGTTCATCCATGGATCAAGCATCTTAATCAGAAATTGAGTCTTAAGTCCCTGTTCAGTTTCTATGATACTGAGTTCTGCCCTGCTCCCCATACCCAGAGGGTGGACCAAGCTCTTGAGGTCCAGTCTCTGGACCTATAGCTCCTGCAATGTTCAGCTTATCTCCTTAGCACTGAATTTCTAGATGTGCCTGGACACTGGCCACTAGAACTTACTCCTTTACCTGCCCCGCCCTCATGAGTCCCTAGGCTCAGGTTCCAATCACCCAGGGTCTGGCTCACTCATTCATTCAACAAGCATTTATTGAGCACCTACTATGTACCAGGCACTAAGCAAGGTCCTGGAGACACAGCCATGGACAGGACAGACAGAGTCACTTTTCCAAATAAGTTGTAGTCTACTGGGGGATACAGACAAGTCATAAGACAATTACAGAACATTGTCGTAAGTCCTATGAACAAGCAGCTCCAGGGAGCTTTGAAAATATAGAGGGTGGATGCTTAATTTGGACTTCAGGTTTAAGAAAGACCTTTTAGAGGTAATAAAATCAAAGCTGAAACTTGAAGGATGAGTCGGAGTCAGCCAGAAGGAGAGGAAGAGTAGTAAAATGTTCTAGGCCAGAGGTTCTCAAAATGTGTTTCCAGACCAGCATCATCATCATCAACTGAGAACTTGTTAGAAATGCAAGTTCCCAGACCTTCCCCCAGACTTACAGAATCAGAAATTCTAAGTTTTGGGCCCATCAATATTTGTGATTCTAATGCATAGTATAATTTAAGAATCACTGATCTAAACTGGGGAACAAACGTACAAAAGCCTGGAGGGAATGTGGCTTCCTTCCCCTACAAATCATACCCCAGTTATGAGAACGATGATTCCAGTGCCTCATCTGAGATGGCAACTCCAGGCCATCCCTGGATAACAGAAGAACAGAATAGGAAAGGACTACCATTTGTTAAATACACCTATGCTTCACATAGTTTCTTTTATCTACTTCTCACTACATGCCTATTATCATGCCCTTTTCACAGATTTGGAAACTGAGGTTCAGAGACAGTAAGGAACTTTGCCTAACCTCGCTCAGCCAGTAAGGCCCAGAACTGGGATTTGAACCCAAAGATTTTTCTACACCAGCCTACTGCTTCCAGGGAAAAGAGCTCAAGATTGAGAGATGAGGACAAGATCAGAACATGAGTTCAGCTCTTGGGTGAACTGTACCAGATAGGGTGGGGAAAGGAAATCCAAGTCTCTCCCTGTGTTCCCTCCTCTCAAACTCCCACTCCCCAGAGAGGACATGACCAGCAGGCAAGAGCAAGGAGGCCAAGCTCTTCCACTCAGGACTGAAATGGAAGTGAAGAAACCAAGCCCAGGTTTTCTCAGTTGAAAAATCCTTGTTAAAGCTTAATCAAAATCTATGTTTGAGACCGAAAGCTTGTTGGAAATAAATGGTATAATTATCTGGAAAGCAACTTGATAATATGTAGTAAGAGCCTTAAGCTTTCAGATGCTAACATAATTGTATCTGTAAACAAAACATAACCATGAGAAGAGTCGTGGTATATTATTAAGAAAAAAGGTGGAATAAAATTATGTATTCAGTATGATTCCAATCATGTTTAAAATGCCAAATAAAAAGACTAGAAGTGAACACACCAAAATGTTAAGATAGTTTTCCTCCCATCTAATACTCACAAAAGAGTTTAAATTTAAGAGAATGATTTATGTACCAAGATGCTCTTTATAGTATTTTAACAGCAAACTAGAAGCAACCTAAATAGTCCACGTAATGAAAAGGGATAAATAAATTACATTTTGATCATGTGATAGGATATAAAGCAATTATCAAAAGTGACAATTGAAAAAAGTATTTTTGTCAAGTCCTTGGCTCCTGCCTGCACTCCCCTGCCCTGGAGGCAGGGTCCAGATACCCTCCAAAATGATGGTGAGAGGCAGGGCCACAGAGGGCAAGAATCAGCCTCCTCTTCCGGGGCTTCCAGGAAATTTTCAGTTATGAGATAAGGTCCTCGCTTTCCTCTCTCAGAGAACTCATGCCACTGTGTTAGGTATTAAATATGGACCCAGGGAACCCCAGACTAAATGGGGCTTAAACAGATTTAAACAGAATGCAATCTGTTTAAATCTCATCTCTTGCTGGTTTAACCCCCAGCACTCTACACATCTTAGATGGCGAGTTTCCTGTAAGTAGAAATGTGACCAGTTGACCTCTGAAACCCCGAGGAGGAGAGCATCATCATTTCCATTGTCAATCGTGATTTTATCAGGGGCTGCCCCTCGTTCTGCACCGGGGCAGGCCAGGCACTGGACTCTCTACACCCAGAGTCATCCAGCTGCCGCCCACGACTAGATCCGACCCATCATCTGCTCTGTAGGTAGTTTTATTGGAACATACACACACAGACACACACACAGTATATTTCTGACTATGAGAATAGCCATGATATTTATTAAGGAACAAATGTGGGGAAAAAAATTATATATACAGTGTGATTCCAATTTTAGAATGCTTAATGAAAAGAATAGGAGGAAACACACCAAAATGTTAAAGTAGCTTCTCCCTCATCTAATATGACAATCCATTATAGTAATTATGCCCACTCCACAGGTGCAGAAGCAGGGTGATTGCCTCTGAAGAGTGGAATTGTGGGCGGCTTATTCCATTTCTTTACACTGCTTTCTATATTTTCTATAATTCCACCACTTGTTCTTATCCCAAAAGGTGGGAGGCCGAGTCCTGAAGGAAAAATCCAAAGGTGATCCTTGATCCTCAAATGAATCCCCTCTGCCCAAAGGTACAGCCTGCCATCTGTCATCTGGGGAAGTGAGGATGCAGGTGGGCACTGGGCTTCCCTGAGAGGTCTGGTCCCTGCAGGCCTAGAAAGACCATCCTGTGAGTGCAGCTGTCTGTAAAATTTAATTAATTTTAAAATTAAATTTAAATTTAAAAATCTGAACCATCCCTGATTAATTAAACTTAATCCAATTTCTTTTTTTAAAAACCTGATCCAAGGAGGGCTGTGCCCTCCTCTCAGGGAAATTTGGAAATTTCCTGGTGCTGTCTCCAGCCCTCCAGCCTCCATTTCTGCCTCATCCACTCCTCTGGTTCAGAATCTTTTTGTAAACCAAAGAACCCAGCTTCCCTCTGATGGTTTACTGATCTGATACCTCTTTATGCCCACAGCTCCCCCGGATCCTGTCTGAGCCCATTGGTGACCCAGCCCTTGGCTTCTGCCAAGCCCCTGACTCCCTGCTCTGCCCCTGCTGGCTACGCACCCAGCCAGCACCTTCACGCCAGCTCTTCACCTCGTCCTCAGCACAGACACAACGTTTTGTCAGTGAAGGTAGAGATGCAGAGGAGTCAGATTTTATTTCTGATGGTGACATCAGCAGGAGTTTGTGTAGCTCCTGGCTATAGTTAACAGCACAGAAACTAGCTCAGACAATTCGAGTGCTCTCCATTTTTGCTCTTTCTCTTTGTCTGCACTTTCCTCTGGCTCTCTTTTCCCACCAAGCTTTGCTGTTACCGTTAGATGTTGTCTCAAAGAGAAGTTCTCTGATTCTGAATGGAGTCAGACCCATCAGCTGGACCTTGAGTCCTCCAGCTCCCAGTGGTTCTTTAATAAAGGTTGAGAACTTGTGAAATAAACAGAGGGAAAGATCTCTAGCAGCACTGGCCAGCTCCCTGCTCTGTAGGGCTTTATACATTACCTCCCTCTAGGCTGCAAATTCACTTTACACTCTAGGGCAAATTTCATTCCTGGGAAGTTTGAGGTACCTGGACCAATAATTCAGGCCTCTGTATCCTCATCTTGTGGCCAGTTCCACTTTGAACCCACTAATGGAATGGGAATGGTTTATAACCAAACCCCTGTCTTGAAACCTCAGATGACCTTGATCCCCTTCTTGGGTTCCCAAGTCCAAGCCAGCTTGGCATCCCAGGGATATGAAGGCAGTTACCCTACAGAAGAGCTATGTCCTTCTTAAGTACTGTCTCAGGTGCCTTGACAGGTGCTGTTGTGAAGTGTTGTGAGCAGAGGTAAGAGGACCCAACCTGGGGTCTTGGCTTACCTCTGGCCTAAGGTAAATGGGATGGACCTTGGGTGGTAACCCAGGGGTGTCAGCCAGACCTCAATGGGACAGGAGCCTTAGAAACTGATCCCAAGACCACCAGCTGCTGGGGTTCTGCCCTGCCTCCTATTGGGCTCTGACAGGGCTCCTAAATTAGGTTGGGTTTAGCCAGCAGAGAATATCTATGTCCACAGTTAGGAGGGATGGGGTAAGGCAAAGTCAGAGTCCTTTCCCCTCTGTAATAGTCTGGGTTCCCCAGAGAAACAGAAGCAATGGGATTTATTATAAGGAGCTGGCTCACACAATTATGGAGGCTGAGAAGCCCCAAGATCTGCAGTTGGTAAGCCGGAGAGCAAGGAGCACCAATGAATGGTATAGTTCCAGCCCAAGTGACCCAACAGCAGGAGAAGACCGATGTCCCAGCTCAAAGACATCAGGCAGAAAGAGAATTCTCTCTTACTCCACCTTTTGTTCTTTTCTGGTCTTCAACCAATTGGGTGAAGCCCACGCACATTGAGAAGGGCAATCTGCTTTATTCAGTCTACAGATTCAAACGTTAATCTCATCCAGAAACACCTTAACAGACGCACCCAGAAATAATGTTTCACCAAATGTCTGGGCACCCCATGGCCCAATCAAGTTGACACTTAAAATTAACCATCACACCCTCACTGGGCCTCAGTTTCCTCAAGTACATTGAGGAGATTGGATCTGGTGTTATTCAATCTTATTTCTGGTTCTATGAATGGGCCTAGGCCATTCTGTAATCAGACAGGATAATAACGTTATCTGAAAGGTATGTGTTGTGAGAAGCAAATTAGATAATACGTAGGAAAGTGCTCTATAAAATAGTGAGATTATTATTCCTTATTGATATTATTAAAGTGCAAAGTTTATGTGATTCTTATTGCTATTAATTATAATTATCATGCCCTCTCCCTGGCTTTTAACCATATACCCTGTTAGTTAATGCTACTACTACTGTCAGTTACAACTTGCAGCCCTACTGTTCCCTTACATCGTCACAATGTTTCACCCACCATCATCTCAGTCATTGTTAACTTTAGTACCTGTTTTAAGATGTAGGTTTCATTATTATTCAAGTATAGTGAGGCCAGCACAGGAGGAGGTGACTGCCATTGAAAAGATAACTCGTTATTCAGAGTTCCCAAAAGGCGGGGGCACATCACGCCACACAGGGCCACAAGGGGAAGCACTAGTGTGGATCAGGGGGCAGAGGAATCAAGGGGAAAATGTGGGCAAGACCCTTTATTACGGTTTTCACAGGAAGGAATAGGTGAGGCAGGGTAAGTAGGTTTAGGATTGTCTAGTTTGAATAATTTCAGCAGACTCTGGGGCGTTGGGGCCGTCTCTAGTTGCCAGGTACCTAACCCTGGGGCGATTAGGACAGGGGAACAGTGGCCCAAAGGTGAGAGTCCTGGGAGCACCCAATAAACCAGGTGGTTGGGGTATGATCTTGAGTTGGTTGGTTTGCACTCCCAGGGGAATTGTTTGCTTATCTGTAGGAATTTGCTAACCCTGGGAAGACAGAACCTTCTGGTGTCAGCTAAGCTCCAAAAAGTGTCAAAAATAAAAAGACTTAACCCATCCCAATTCTTAATACACACCCTGACTAGGTATTAATCCTGACTATCACAGTTAATTCAATTGAAACTGAGAGTTCACAGTTAAGAGAGGTCTTTCTTTCTCTAACCTTCATTTATTCACTCAACAAGCATATACTAAGCACTTACTATGTAATGAGCACTAAGTTAAGCCCTGGGATACAGAGAAGAAAAACAGACGGTCCTTTTCTTGGGGGTAACAAAATAAAATAAGTTTAAATGTCTTTAATAAACATTACAATAACAGGAAGTCCGGTGTTCCATAGTAGGAGAGGCCCCAAACACAGCCTGAAAGGGACAAGATTCCATAATGCCCCAGTATCCCTACCTCCACACCTCCTCCGACTCCATAGTGTGGGGTTCAGGAACAGAGCCTGTGGCTAAAAAACTGAATAAATTTTCCTGTCTTCTCCCAACAGCTCCTCCAATAAGCTCCCTTTGAATAAAATTATTTTCCCTTTCCATTTCTGAGAACTAACCATAAGGAAATCACGCAGTAGAAGCAGAAATCTATATGCAGAAACTGATTCATTGCAGAGTTATTGAAATTGGGGGAAAAAATTTGATGCAACATAAGTATCCAAAACCAATGGAGTAGTTTAACAAAGTATAGCATATCTACCAAGGCACATTATTAAGCAAAAAGAACTGTATCATGATTCAGAAGGAGCACAGACCCCAGAGTCAGATTTTCTACGCTCCAGCCTTTGGGCAAACTAGTTAATGTTCCTGAATCTCAGTTTTCCTGTTTATAAGAGTGGGGACTGGGCTTCCCTGGTGGCGCAGTGGTTGAGAATCTGCCTGCTAATGCAGGGGACGCAGGTTCGAGCCCTGGTCTGGGAAGATCCCACATGCCGCGGAGCAACTAGGCCCGTGAGCCACAACTACTGAGCCTGCGCGTCTGGAGCCTGTGCTCCGCAACAAGAGAGGCCGCGATAGTGAGAGGCCCGCGCACCACGATGAGGAGTGGCCCCCACTTGCCGCAACTAGAGAAAGCCCTCACACAGAAACGAAGACCCAACACAGCCGTAAATAAATAAAAGTTTTTAAAAAATGAGTCAAGAAAGGGGGGGGTATATGAAATTGAGAAATTCTAAAAAAAAAAAAAAAAAAAAAAAGAGCGGGGGCTAGCTAATAATAGTTGCCACCTCACAGTGTTGTTGTGGAGATTAAATAAGAAAATGCAGGTAAAGCACTTAATAAACACCTAGAATAGTGCTCAATAAATGTTGGCCATTACTGTTCTCATTATTAATATAAAGTCAATGAAAACAGTTAATTGGGTGGACTTAATACACCACAGAAGATATTCCTCATAGAGTCTTAAGTTAAAAATATATATATTTATATAATAGTATGTAATCAAATTCTGAGCCTATGTGAAATGTATATGAAATGTTTAAATAGTTGTATCGGTAGCATAATGGCATTATGTGTAATATTTTAATGAAAGATTTACTTTAATCTTATTGCAAATTTCTGTTTAATAAAAAAAGAAAAGGGGGATATAAAAATAAAATTAAAAATAAAAAGCAAGGGAACACTGAAAGAAATTGTATGCTAAGAAATTCAAAAAACATCAATAAATTTGTCCTGGGATTCATCTCTGCAGAGTTGATGAACCTAAATCATCTTCACTCTGGGGACAGATATCTTTTTTTTAGCATATAAAACTCTAACTCTTCTAATATTTAGTAATAACATGCTGATGTAAGCTAGTTCCAAGCTGCAGGTCAGTGTCATTGGGACTGCCAAGAGGTGAAAGATCAAGACAGATCAGAGAGAAGGAAACAGAAAGCCACCTATTAAATGGTGATATATAAGAGTTTATTTTGCATGTAAGTATTAACTCAAATATGCAAAAATATGTATAAATAGCTATAGACACACTATAAATATAGATACAAAGAAATAAAAGATTGGAAATATATTGCTAACAGTAGCTCTCTTAGGGTTGGAAGATCATAGATGATATCCAATTTCTTCCTTATCCCTTCTAAAGTTTTCTACAGTTGGCATGTAATACTTTTAAATTTGGAGGAAGGGAACTTTAAAAACTATTAATTTCTTCTTTTTAAAGCAAGGGATTATTAGTGAGGAGGTAAGAGGGAGAGTGTGAGCCAGTAATGTCATAAATTCCCTAGCGCATGTGACTGTTTACTCCCAAAAGTCCCTGAGTTGGAAGTTAAAAATAGAAAGAGCTGAGGGCTGAATTTGGGGGGGTAATGAGTCCCACAAGAAGGGCTGTGAGCAGGGCAAACTGAGGTGAAGTACAGGAGTGGGGTGACTTGGAGGGAAAGGTGGTTGACTGGGGTCCTCCCCATAGGCAGGGGGTGCTGGTCCAGGGATCCAGCTTGGAAAGGCTTTGTGGAGGGTATTGCTTCAGGAGTGGGAGAGTTGTTTTAAAGGTTCAGCAGGGAAACCAAGTTCAGTCTGATCCCAAAGGAAGCAGCCGTGTCCTCCCCAAATCCCATTAGCCTATCAAGCAGCCTTTTCACTCCCAGAGCTGGAACCTGATTTCTGGTCATTCGTAGCCTCTTACAGCCACCCAACTCCTTCCCAAAGAATTCTATGTGCTCCCAGGAATGTCTTGATTTGGGTGCTTGCTGAACCAAAAGAACTTTTCCACTGAAGTCCTTTCAATCAAAAAAATACACAAACTTCCTGTACCTCTAAAACTAGACAGGCCTTTAGAAATAGTTTACCCAAACACCTTCATGGTGGAAGGCACAGTGCTCCTTTTAGAGATGAGGAAACTGGGACTCAAGGAGATTAGGTGATTGGTCCAGGGTGATTGAGTAAGTTATGGCAGGGCTCCCCAAGATCCCTCTCTTTTCTATGTATTTTTTCCATTATCCCATGTTGTTCTTTGTTAAACAGGAAGAATCTTCCTTTGCTAGGATCTGTCAATGCACCATTATGTCCTGTCATAATAGTAATTATCATTATATTTTGACAAAATAATACTTAACCATTATGTCCTGGCTGAATAATACTTAACCATTAATTGAGGTCTATGTGCTCTTTTCATAAGCAGTCATTTAATTCTCATAATAAGAAGGTATTATTAGGTTTCACACAAAGAAGCTGAGCTTCAGAGCAATTAAATAAACCATCCACTGTCACCCTGACAGTGGTAGCAGAGTCAGGATCTGAGCCCAGTCCATCTGAATCCAAAGCTACCTTCCTGATTCTCCATAAAGAAACACTGTTGGCTATATATACACAATGGAATATTATTCAGCCTTAAAAAAGAAGGACATCTTGCTATTTGCAACAACATGTATGAATGTGAAGGACATTATGCTAAGTGAAATAAGCCAAACACAGAATGACAAATACTGCATGATATCACTCGTGTGTGGAATCTAAAAAATGTTGACGCTGTAGAAGCAGAGAACAGAATGGTGCTAATAGGGGCTGGGGGCAGAGGGACGGAAGGATGTGGGTGGAAGGATGTGGGTCAAAGAATGTAAAGTTCCAGTTATGCACGATGAATAAGTTCTAGAGATCTAATGTAGAACAACATGATTACAGTTGACAATATTCTGTTGTATACTTGAAATTTGCTAAAAGGGTAGATGTTAAGTGTTCTCACTGCATAAGAAAGGAAAAGAAGCTGGGGAAGGAGTGGCAGGCACCACGTCCAGCTGCAAAGGGGGTAAGAAGAAGCCCAAGAAGCAGGCCAAGGAGACGGATGAGGAAGATAAGGCATTCAAGCAGAAACAGAAAGAGAAGCAGAAGAAACTCGGGGAGTTAAAAGCGAAGGCCTCAGGGAAGGGCCCCCAGGTCACAGGTGGAATTAAGAAATCTGGCAAAAAGTAAGCTGTTCCTTGTGCTTGAGGCAACGATGGTCCTTAATTCCATTCCTGTTTAAACATTTGGATCCCCTGCCATAACATCTGTTGCCACTATAGCTAGAATGAAGTGTAGTCTTATTCTTTTTTTTAAAAATTAATTAATTTATTTATTTCTGGCTGCGTTGGGTCTTCATTGCTGTGTGCGTGCTTCTCATTGCGGTGGCTTCTCTTGTTGCAGAGCATGGGCTCCAGGCGCACGGGATTCAGTAGTTGCGGCACGCAGGCTCAGTACTTGTGGCTCGCGCAGGCTCAGTAGTTGTGGTGCACGGGCTTAGTTGCTCTGGCATGTGGGATCTTCCCGGACCAGGGCTCGAACCCGTGTCCCCTGCATCAGCAGGCGGATTCTTAACCACTGCGCGACCAAGGAAGTCCCTGAAGTGTAGTCTTAGAACCTATTCTACATTTAAGAATAAACTTATGTTAAAAAAAAAAAAGGAAAAAAGAAATCGGTAACTATCTGAGGTGATAGGTATGTTAATTAGCTTGATTGTGGTAACCATTTCACAATGTATACGTATATCAAACCATCAAACTGTACAAACTGTACTGTCAAATACACCCCAGTAAATTTTTTAAAGTACATAAATAAAAATACCTTGACTGTACACATACCAAAAAATCCTCTGTTGAGGCTGATCTTTCAAGGAGCTGATTCTCCATTAAATTCAGCATTCCTTCAAATTCTCTCATTAGTGAAATTGTCTTTTCTTCAACTAAAATGGCAACATTTAAGCATCTTGACATTATATAAGAACTAAATCCCTAAACTGGATTCATCCTAAACACCTCCATAGAGTTTTTACCTTGGATTTGTTTTTATTTCACTTGAGTGTGCAAAGTATTATTATAATAATGATTTGCACACTCAAGCCAAAAAAAAAGGAACTCAGGGTAAAATTTTTATGAGAACCGTAAAGGAGAAATCTTAGATACTCCCTTGTGTTTGTTTTATTTTCCATTCTTTGGGACTTCCCTGGTGGCACAGTGGTTAAGACCCTGCCTGCCAATGCAGGGAACACGGGTTCGAGCCCTGGTCCGGGAAGATACCACATGCCGCGGAGCAACTAAGCAACTAACCGTACTGAGCCTGCGCTCTAGAGCCTGCAAGCCACAACTACTGAGCCCACGTGCCACAGCTACTGAAGCCCGCACGCCTAGAGTCCGTGCTCCACACAAGAGAAGCCACTGCAATGAGAAGCCCGCGCACCGCAACGAAGAGTAGCCCCCGCTCGCCACAACTAGAAAAAGCCCACGCACAGCAACGAAGACCCAAAGCAGCCAAAAATAAATAAATAAATGTATTTTTTTTAAAATGGCAATCTTCAAAAGTTTTGCATTATAAAACATCAACTCTGGCTTTTAAAATAAAATAAATTAATTAATTAAATAAATAATAAAAAGCAAGGTGCCCTCCAATTCCTTACTCGTGTTGGGGACAAAGATCACTCAGAGTTCATCCTGAAAATCATCTAAATTTAGAGATTTCCTACCGGAGCAAAACTTTCATGCACCAGTAATAGAACCAGGCAGCCTTTCCAAAGTATGTCAGGCATGTGCTTGCGATGCTGTCACAAGCAGCGTCGAGTATCTGTCCCTGTGTGCTGGTGACCTGGGAGCCCTCGCTGTTTTCTAGGCCAGTTACAGAGAGATCTGGGGCTGGAAGCAAAAGAGATTGCACAATAGTTAGCACAGGTGCTTATTTTTAATCACATTAGTCAGGCAAGGACTTTTTAAAACATTTTTTTAAATTTGAAAAGTGTATATATGTAGGTAGTTTTTTTTTTTTTTAATTGTCAAAAGCTTACTGAAAAAAACAAAGGTCTCAACCCCTACTCTTAGTCCCTTGGTCTGCATCTCAAAGGCAGCCATGGTTTAAGTTCAGCGATGTGGCCTTTGAGTGTGGATATTTTATGAGCAGAGGCAAACTGCTTTTCTACATCTTGTGGGCAGTCTCTCTCTTTTTTAATCTTATAAATGCCCATTGGGAAAGACAAAAGAAGTTAGAGGACAGCACCCTGGTGAGTGTTCAAAAAGTCTGGCTTTGGTTTCTAGATTTTCTAAATCACTTCATGCCTTCAGGCTTTTTTATCAAATATAGTTTACAAAGGCTATATGTTCTTTTACTCCTCCTTTCTTTCCTTCTTTACCCCTCCTAAAGCAACGGACAAAGCATAGAGGACATAGCTAGAATTGGTGGGGAAGGGGACAGTAATAATAGTAATAATTTTGGTTGTTATTGAGCACTTACTATATCCCAGGCACTACATATTTTTTTCTCACTTCATCTTCAAAACAATTCTATGAGGTAGGTGTTTTTATCCTCATTTTTACAGATGAGAAAACTGAGAAAGATTAAATAATTTACACAAGACTATATAGCTAGTAAGAAAAAAAGCTAAGTTTTGAACCTAGACTCTTCAAGTCTAAAGCCCCGTGGAAACACTTAGATTTCAAGTCTTCATAGAGAGACAGAGAACATGACTGTCAAAGTGCTAAGCTATGTAAGGGAGTGAAAAATAACAGCACAAATTAGGGTGGTCCTGGACTACCAGTGTGTGGGAACTGCTCTGAGATCTGCATTAAAGTTTTGGGGAGGTTGCACTGTTCCCAACAGATGCTTCAGACAGAGCATCCAATGAGCAGTGAGAATTCTTGGGCTGGAGATAGGCGGGCCAACCTCAACCAACACAATTTCCTAAGAAACTGGATAGAGTCTTTCAAGAACAGGAAACGTCTGCTGCAGATATTCGTGGTCAGGTCTAGCCCCTTCATACCTGCCGAAGGATTCTTGGAAGGCTGCCCATCAAGCAAAAGGGATGGACAAGGTACAAGACGGACAAGGCACGTTGTCCTAAACTGCAGGCATTTGGAAGAAGAGTGCCAGAGACAGCAGAGGAAGATCAAGTTGGAATTAGTACATGCCTCTTAAATGTCACAGGGTGGCAAGAAACTGGAGATGAAGTCAAAGTCTGCTGGGACCAGCAGCAGGTATTCTATGTGGACTCACAGCCATCTGTGGGACAGACTGCTGAGCAGCCTGTGGGATTATGGTCCTTTTTTAAAACTGGCCTAAACTTGTGACCAGATGCCATGAGCAGGAGAAGACACTTTCCATGTGTGTTCATACCTGAGAGGGTTCTGCAGCAAGTCATGTGACAAGGTGCTATGAGGTGTCCCTTGGAGAATCAGGCCTACCTAGAGCAGTCAGGGCAGGAGTAACTTCCAAAACATCAGGTTTCTTCAGAGACCAGAGGGGCCACCTAAATTCTCATTACTGGGGAAGTAATCAGGAAGAAGAGAGGGAGGTGAAATCAGATGTGCTTGGGGCAGAAGAATGAAGAGAAAAACAGGGACCAGCATCACATGCAGGGAGGATGCCAGTATGCCTCAGTCCCCTGAAGTCAGAGCCCAGGGCTCACAGTGGTAACCAGTCATCCTTACCTGCATCTGGTGTGGCAAGTTTGGTCACAAACAGGAACCGAGGCACCTAGGTACCAATTCCTGGCACCTCATCGACTTCAACCTGTGAAGGATGGTTTCGAGAACAAAGCAAGCCTTGCCACCCCACCCATCCCACTCCCAAGAGAAACATTTCTTGTTTCAGAAGGAAAAGCTCGGGAGCAGAGGTAGGGAGCTCACCTTCTAGGTGGCAGAAGACTTACCTCTTTTCCCAGATCTCAAAATGGAAAATTTTCCAACTATGTCTTTCCTTGCTAAATCCTAATGCTACTGTGTTTAACTCCAAGGTTTAACTGGCCTAGTAGGGCCCATGACTGTCTAGGGTTGGGGGAGACAGCCTTCCTGGTAACTATAGAGTCAGAGAGAGTCAGACCTCTGCATCCAAAAGAGCTGCAGAGATGAGTCACATCTCTCTTCACCAGAGAAGGGACGGAAGGGGTAGGCCTCAAGACTGGAGAGGCTCAGGTGCCATGAGCAAATAGTGTATTGTGTTCACTCTTGTCTTCACTCAGCACTCTGAGGAGTTATTGTGTAACAGCCTTGCTGAGATGTTAAATATGTCTGTGGAGGAAAACAGGGTGGGGGTGGAGTGTGCTGAGATAATTTGTTATTTATGGTATTCTCTGTCTTCTGAAGAGTGGAACTCTCTTGTTTGAAAGGTGATGAGTGTGAAAATGCAAAGTACTGAAAAAGAGATGGCGGGGGGTTGGAAGGGTAGAGGGGATTGTCTAGGGGGAAGGTGGCAGAGACATGGAAGGGGAGGAACCCCAATCTTTTTTTTTTTTTATTTATTTTTGGCTGTGTTGGGTCTTCGTTTCTGTGTGAGGGCTTTCTCTAGTTGCGGCGAGTGGGGGCCACTCTTCATCACAGTGCGTAGGCCTTTCACTGTCGCGGCCTCTCCTGTTGCGGAGCACAGGCTCCAGACGCGCAGGCTCAGTAGTTGTGGCTCACAGGCCTAGTTGCTCCGCGGCATGTGGGATCTTCCCAGACCAGGGCTTGAACCCGTGTCCCCTGCATTGGCAGGCAGACTCCCAACCACTGCGCCACCAGGGAAGCCCAGGAATCCCAATCTTGTGGCTGGAGAGAGGCCCGGAGAGAGGGTGTATGGTGGGAAAAGAGGAGTAGCTGGTACCAAGGAGGAGCAGAGGTGAGGGAGCAGAGATGTTTACAGGGAATTGTTAAGGAGTTTTGCGGTGTGAGCTGCTGTATAATTCTCTTTGTGAAACCGTCAGTAAAATCTCCGTCCATCAAGTGCTTTGCAGCTGGGGATTGTTGCAGGGAAGGGGCAAATGTGCCGAGCCCATAGCTGGTCAAAGGATCCAGCTGCATTCAAGGGCTGGGTATAAACACAGTGCTAGTGTCACATTATAAAGGATGTGGGAGGTGTGCACAGCTTCACAACAGCTGAGGGAGAGAGGAGAGGATCAGAACAGGTGGCACCAGAGATGGGCCTTAAAGGATGACCAATATTTCTACTGGAATTTGGGACAGGGGGACTTCAAGTGCAAGAGACCTAGAGCAGAGGCAGGGAAGTCTGAAAGTGTGTGGTATGTTTAGGGAGTGATGCTTTACTATGTCCCAACTGTTGTCTGCACGGGGAAGAGGAGTAGGCTGGAGAGAAAAAAAAGAATGGCTGGAGGAACTCTGGATGCTTGGCCACCTTCAGACCTTAAAGGCTGTCATGAATGCTCTGGAGAGCAAAACAAGAACTTCCATGTGGTATGTGCAAGAAGACAGAATATGGAGCAATATACTATATCCCTGAAAGGAGAGGAAATTGGTCTGAAGACCCTCTGATTCCCCTCAGTAGCTACCTACTTCAAATGATCAAATTGACCTGGATTGTAAACACTGCATAAAATACATCATGTTACAGGGGGAGGGGGGCGGGATAAATTGGGAGATTGGGACTGACATATACACACTACTATATACAAAATAAAAAACTAATAAGAACCTGCTGTATAGCACAGGGAACTCCATTCAATACGCTGTAATGGCCTATATGGGAAAAGAATCTAAAAAAAAAAAAAGAGTGGATATATGTATATGTATAACTGATTCATTTTGCTGTACACCTCAAACTAACGCAACACTGTAAATCAACTATACTCCAATAAAAATTTTTTTTGATCATATTACAATGACTCAATTTCAGCAGATTGCCCTTGGACTTGACACCTCTGCTTCTGTTCCAGTCCCAGCTGAGGAAAAGGCAGCCAGGCGGCCATGCTCACTGATTTATGGGGTAGGCATAACTCCCAGGGCCCTCTACCAATGCCAAAACCACCTCTATTCTGGGGGCTGCCTGAGGAGCTCCCACACCCATCAGTAGGCCCTTGCCTGTCCCCGGGGCTGCTGTCCTGTGAGTCCCCTCACTCCTTTCCACTCTCAGAATTGTGACTGATCACCCTGCATCCATCTGCCCCAAGGGAATCTGAGGACCTCATCATGCAGGCCAGTCCAAGTGCGTCCCAAGTGGTCTGGAGGCATTTTATTTCTCTCAAGTCCCCTTAACCTCAAGAAGTAGAGATCACTCACCGGTTAACAGATACATATTGAACATCTACTAGGTATACTGCAACACAAAATGAATAAGACATCATCCCTGACCTCAGGGATTTCAGAGGATACGCAGTTGGGAAAGGCATGTAAATATACCCGACCCTTAAACAACAAGGGTTGAATTGCAAAGGTCCACTTATATGCAGATTTTTTTTTTCAGTAGTAAATACTACAGTACTACACCATCCAGGATTGGTTGACTCTGTGGATGTGGAAGCAAGAATACAGAGGAACTGGGTATGTGGAGGACTGACTATAAACTATACACAGATTTTCAGGTGCGCAGAGGATGAGAGCCCCTAACCCCTGTGTTAGTGTGATGTCACACAATTAGTATGATAACTGCTGGGAAGGAGGTAAGGACGGGCTGCTGTGAGAAGAAGGAGGGGAGATACCTAGCCCAGAGGGCAATGAGGATGAATGGAGGGTTTCCTGGAAAGAGGACTCACAGGCTGACTCCTGGAAGGAAGAGCAGGAGCTAACCTAGTGAGTGGGGTGAAGGGGAGGAGGGGGCATAAGAGGCATAGGGAGCAGGATATGGATGGGAATGGCCTGGAGACAGACAGCAGGAGTCCTTTGGGCAAGAGTCCTGTGGGAAGTTCACTGAGGCTGGTGTTCAGGCTGCAGAGTTGGGCCCCAGGGTGCATCAGGAAGACCATTAAATGCTCTCTCAGGGAGTTGGAACTTTATGATGGTATTGAGGACCCCCAGGTGCTTAGTTGCCTCTCTACCCAAGGAAAAATGAAAAGCCATCCAAGAAAGGAAGTTGTATACTGTTTAACTCATCATTGAGCAATAAATACATAGTCTTAATAACATAAACATTAAATAATTATTTAAGCAGAAATGTAAGATATTGGAAGGATGGGGGACAGGGATGACAGCTCCCTTAATAAGAAATAGCCATACATTATATGGAAAGATAAATGTAAATATCAGAATAGCTCAAATTGTTGAAAGTGGTTGCTTCTGGAGAATGAAGAATGAGGAAGGTTGGGAGATGGTACTCCTGTTGTACTACTAGACTTGTAATATTTAACTTTGTAAATACACTTTTTAGATAATTATGTACCTATATTCATATATAATTATTTTTTTAAAACATGTGTCAACCCCAGCCTCAACACTTAATAATTGAGTGATGAGAGCCAAATCTTTATCCCCTATGTGGCTTAGTTTCTTCACCTGTAAAATGGGATTATAACACTATCTTGCTGGGTTATTATGAAGATTAAAGGATATACGTAAAGTGCCTAGCACTCTGTCTGGAGCTTAGTAGAAACTCAATAAATGGTAGGTATTTTCATTTTTAATAACAGATGGAAAAGAGAACTAAAAAGCCTGTTTAAAAGGCCTGGACA
The DNA here is from genome assembly GCF_009873245.2 of Balaenoptera musculus. Lineage (NCBI taxonomy): Eukaryota > Metazoa > Chordata > Mammalia > Artiodactyla > Balaenopteridae > Balaenoptera > Balaenoptera musculus. The sequence continues at coordinate 61,171,707 of NC_045788.1, forward strand.
CAAGCCTTCTATATTATATACACCTCTGGTCACTGGAACACATCCTCTTATTTAATAAAAGCATGACTGTATTCATAAATTATGGAAGAGAGAGAAGTTATAATTTTGATATAAGAAACCAAAAACTAGTTAAATGTTTCAAAATCTGGAGGTGTACTCAACCTTGAAAAAAATATTTGCAGAAACAAAAAGATAAAATAATGTCTTTTGGTGTATATATGTCAGTCCCAATCTCCCAATTCATCACGCCCTCACCCCCGCCGCTTCCCCCACTTGGTGTCCATACGTTTGTTCTCTACATCTGTGTCTCTATTTCATATACACTAATATGTATAAAATGGATAACTAATAAGAACCTGCTGTATAAAAAAATAAATAAAATTAAATTTAAAAAAATAATACTGTCTTTTGGGGAATCAGAAAACAGGGATTTGTGAAAACTTTGTCTGATTTGCATGTACTTTTAAAATAGAAAGTTAACCCGGATGATACAGGTGACAGTAATAGATTTACAGTGAAATTTAGTTTCCCTGCGCTGTCTAGCTACTAGGGTTGTAGTCCCTTTCATCTCTCAGATCCTCAGATTTCCCGATTCTATACCAAGGGGTCAAATTAAAAGGTCTCTAAGCCTGGTCCCAAACTCTAGGGTTCTGAGAATTCTTGATTATGTGCTTTTGCCTAGGCACGTGGCAATAAACATCCGACTGAGGTTTCCCACTAGGCTCCTAACACGGATGCAGTTCCTTAACCTATCTCTACCTAAAACTGTTTCCGAGTCAATAGCCCTTGGATTGGATCTCAAGCCCCACATCCGACACCCGCCCTATAGCGGGAAATCCAAGCTGCCGGGGCGGCCACCCCCCGGAATAGGAACTACATCTCCCAGGGTCCCCCGGGGCGGGGGGCGCCCACTCGGATTGGCCAGGGTTGCGTGACGCTCAGTGTTTTGGCCCGGGCGGTCACATGTTTCCTTTGTTGTGAGCTGCGGAGAGACTGGTGGCTCGAGGAGACGCCGGCGCAGGAGACAGCGCTGCGCCGCCGGAAGCTAAGGTACGGCGGGGGCCGCCACTGCTGACCACTGCTGCTGGCCGCTTCCAGCCTTCGCTGAGAGGTACCCGGGGATGACAGCTCCGGGACCGGCCGAAAGGCGAGGAACCGGCCAGAGCCGGGGGCGGAGGGGCGGCCCAGGTCATGACCACGGGGATGTCTGTAGGAGGGAAGCCTGCGGCGGTCGGCCTCTCGGAGCCAGAGGAGGGGTCCGAGGAGAGATTGCGGGTGGGGCTGCAGGGCCCCTGTTTGGGGCGAGGGGTCTCCGGGGCTCCTCTGGGGGTTGTCAGCCCCGGTTCCGCAACCACACTCTGAAAGGAATGGCACCCCCAACTCCTGGCACTACCGCCCCGGAACCGCGACGCTGCTGGCGCACCCGCCGGGGGCGGGTTGAGAGGGGCATGGCCGCCGGGGCGGGGGCTAGCAGGTGCGGGTCACCCTGGGGGACGGGGAGCAGCTGGCGGACAGGGCTGGGAAGAGAGGTCTCGCATTTTGCCGATGGGCTTCGAACGGAGCGCCGCTCTTTTTTAATCGAAGGTAGCGCTGAGAATGCGAAGGTCTGAAATCAAACCTTCCCGCTTGGTGGGGGCGACAGTTTGATCCTAACGGGGAGGACTGACGGGCCAAGTTGGGTCCCAGGGCTGCAGGCTAGAGACTCCCCATTAAAGCAGTTGCGAAATGTACTCGGCGCCGTCACCTGACCGTTACCCCCGCCCCCACCTCCCGCGAGCCTTTGTTTACCACCGCTCGCCTGGGGGCCCGCTCCGGGAGCCGGGCCGTGGAAAGAAGGTCCCCCGGAAGCGGGCGCGGGCGGGGGAGCGGGCGTTCCGCCGGCGAAGTCCCCGCCTAATCTCCTCTCCTTTCCACCACTCCAGGCCTCGGTTTCTTAATTTAGTTCCTAATGGCCCCGCCCCCAGGTTCTGGACACTCGGGGCGAAGACTGTTAACGCGGCGGGGATTGGGGCCCTGCGGGTGCTTTCGGGCGGAACGACTGGGCGAGTTCCGAGTGTTTATTGGCGGGTGTCTTGTTGCGAGGTGGACTTGCCCAGGCAGTTCTTCCCCGCCCCCTTGAAGGTGATCTGGAGGACACGCGGGAGCGCGCGCTCGCTTCTTGTGCAGCTGCGACCCGAGCGGAGACTCTGGCGGCGCGCGCTACCGAGCCGGGGGACTCGGGAGCGAGGTCCAGCTGACCCGCTATCCTTTGGTCGCCGCCGCGGCTTCTGCCTGAGCCTGTAGGCAGTTCTGGGGCCCGCGGAGGACCGGAAAATTATCCCTCTTTAACTCCTGTCGCCTTGTCTACCCAGATGGTGGGAAGAAAGCCCTCAGGCGAATTAAGTTCTTGCCTGTTCTGTAAACAAGGTTTAAATAGCTAAATAAGGACCGTAAAGCCACATTTTAGAGTGCCTCACAGTCACCCCTGAGGCAGCGACCTTTCGCTGTTAATGTTAGTGGATTTTAATGATTAATCACTTGCTCTCTTGAACAGCTTTTTGTTGTTGTTGTAATTTATTTTTTTTCACACACACACACACTGTGTTTTATTTTTACAAGAGATAAATAGACTGACACCAAGCATTGTACATGGATGACCACAACAAAAGCAACAATGATTGCAATTACCAAACATGAAACACACTCATTCTATGTCATAATATTGACATTCAGTCCAGTAATCCTCCACTGTAACAGCTCCTTTACTTTGCAGTGAAAATTGATTTGTATATTCTTTGCCTCTGAGTCTTTGTGGGATTTTTTTTTTTAATTCAAACAGAAAGTCACAAAAATTATACTCATCCTCATCAGTTCACTCAGTCCCATGTGATTTTTTTTTTTCATCTTGATCTTTTGTTAGCACTTTTATGAGTTCATCAGTTTTTCATTAGAGTTCTGAAAATGCTTATTCATTCAGTTCAGCAGTACAGTCAGTTACCAGAAACCTGTACTTGACAGAGTCTTTTCCATGAATTTCTTGAAGATGAAACCTTTTTATAGGAACATATTTGCAAAAGCATCAGAGTACACCCAGAACTGTCTGTAAATGACAAAAGACTTAAAAATGACCACGGTTAAAGATTTGATGAAAGTTGAACAGCTTTTTAAAAATCATGTCTTAGTATTCGCAGCTACAGACTGTTTATGTCCACCGGCGAGGTTGGTTTTTGTTAAGTATGTAAAATAGATGAAAAATCTGCTTGCTGTCGACTAAGATGTAAAATTAGAATTCTATTTTTTAAAAAAATAACTTGAGGATATCCTACCCCCGCCCCCCCAAAAAAGTTAAGATTCTTCTATACCCCGGTTTAGATGAGTTGTTTCCTTGTTTGGGGGATTATAGCTCACTCTTCTATGATGACAGTAATAAAATCTACAAGAACAATCATTTTAGCCACAGTGTGTTGAAGATGTGGTTTTCCTAATCTGTGATATAATAGGGAACTTGGGTTTTATCAGATTTTATTTTACTATAAATCTGTAGGAATTCACCCAAGACGGTGCATTTCTGTAAGAGGTAGATTGAGCACCCAGAGTGAAGCAGGAATTGACTATGAACAGTTCTCATTGTATGCATTCTTAATTTATTTTTAAAATTCAAGTTGAGATGACTATGCCGGAAGGAGCAGCTTCTGTGATCCTGAACTGCCTCATCTCTTGTGCATTGAAGGCATTTAACATTTCTAAATAAGTACAAGTTGCAAACCTCTAACCTTTGTAAAAAATAAAACCACCACTCATAAGCCTGCTTATCCAGACAAAGCCTGTGACTTAGTCTCTAAACAGGAAGAAGAAATAATATTCTGAGTTGGAGCTTACTATCAGCTTTAATTTAAACTTTCTTGGCTTTTGTCCAAGTTGCTAAAACCTTAATGCTTTTTCAGAAAACTTTGTTTTAGTTTCTTTGTTTTTCTGCCATTTTATTAAAACCCAAAGGTCAAGCCTGTGAAAAACAAATACTGTTCATTAAATGAGGGACTGCAGTTATTTTTTGTGTATACTCCTTTTGTTTTTTTTAATGTTTATTTATTTGGCTGCACCAGGTCTTAGTTGCAGCACGGGGTGGGGGGGGGGGGATCTCTTAGTTGCAGCATGCAGGATCTAGTTTCCTGACCAGGGATGGAACTCTGGCCCCCTGCATTGGGAGCGCAGAGTCTTAACCACCAGAGAAGTCCCTGTATGTACTTTTCTCTTACCTAGGAATTTGGGACATCCTTTTTCAATAAATATTTAGGTATGGACTGTATAAAAAATGTAAATAAAATATCCTAGTATATCCTCATAAGTATATGAAATATATAAGCATATATATTTTGTATGATTCTATTTCTGTTGTGACTGAAACAAAGAGTATGTGGCCACTTGACAACTGTTGACATTTTAAAACCCTTATTCTTTCTCCTATTAAAAACAATAGCTAAACTAGCTTTTTTAAATTAAAGTTTGTCACTGCCTAAATTCGTCACCCAGGGGCTACAATTTTTCAGCATTTGGCACATCTTAAAGTCTACTGAATTGATGTCTACAAGTCATTAGGCTTTGCTCTTTACTCAGTGCTTTCTAAAACTTACTTCTGTAAATAATTTGTGTCACCACTAAGGTAAATAAAAGTCACTGTGACTTAAAAGCGCTTTTATCCATAGAGAGGTCACGTAAAGTATTGGATCTCAAACTTGTTCAAGTGGCAGAGTACTGGGTCATGTCCTTGCAGATTTAATTAATTCTAATAAGAGAACCAAAAACAATTTTTTAAAAAAATTTATTTTGTTTATTTTTATTTTTGGCTGCGTTGGGTCTTCGTTGCTGCACGCGGGCTTTCTCTGGTTGCGGTGCTCAGGCTTCTCATTGCGGTGGCTTCTCTTGTTGCGGAGCACAGGCTCTAGGTGTGCGGGCTTCAGTAGTTGTGGCACGTGGGCTTCAGTAGTTGTGGCTCGCGGGCTCTAGAGCACAGGCTCAGTAGTTGTGGCACATGGGCTTAGTTGCTCTGTGGCATGTGGGATCTTCCCGGACCAGGGCTGGAACCCGTGTCCCCTGCATTGGCAGGCGGATTCTTAACCACTGCATCACCAGGGAAGCCCCCAAAAACAATTTCGCTAAAAGAAAACATAACTATATATCTACAGGTCTTAAGATTTTAAAATAAAACAATGCATTAGATATCTTCTAGCAAGATAAAACCAAGGACATTAAGTTTACATGTCAAGTAGGTTCAATAGGACAGTTTTATATCAAGTATGATGCCTGATGATTAACAAATATTTTTTTCTTCCTTTGGGGGTTGGGGAATATTAGTAGCCAAAAGTTTTAAAGCAAGGAAGAGAAACAGTGAATGGAGAAGTTCAATTTTTTTGTTCTGTGATTTGGGAGAAGACAGTATTCTTTTTTCAATTATAGAACCATAATTGTTTAGTCTGACACATTGTTTAAGAACTCCTAAATTTTTCATCATCAGATACCTCTTATTTCTCTTTCTCTCATTAATCAAAGTAATAATGTATTGACTATTTCAGGTTCATGTCAACAAGGGATAATCACTTGCTATAATTCTAGACAAAGAAATTTAAGGGTTTTTTTCGTTTCTGATATCTTATGGTAAGTATGTTATTGGTGGTTTCATTAAGAAAATTAGAAATGTTGAAAATAACAACTTGAAGACTGGAGTTTAAGTGTTGCATTTGTAAAACTTGGTTCAGGAACCACTACTCCAAGTGTAAAGGTTTAAATTGAAGAGTATAAATTTTCAACTTTTAAAAAGTGGTCATTAAATAGAATGGTTCAAATAAATTAGCGTTTGAGAAAATGTGGTGAAAAAAACTGCTTGGTTTCAGATAGTTCCATGTTAAATATAATTTCCTAGTTATTTTTAAATAATGGATTTACTATGTTACAGTGTTTTCTGACTTTCCTTCTGTTGAGTTACTGTATATCTTTAAAGATAAAACTCTTATTCTTTAGTAATTTTGCTGTTTCTGCTATGTTGTTCTTCACTCAAAGTTCAATTTGAGAATATGGAGTAGTGTGGCGCATAGCATGTAGCAATTCATTACTGCAAGTTGCAGGGACCATGTTAGTCAAAATGTTGTTGGTTTCCTTTGCCATCTGGTATTTATTAGTCTTTGTAAACCCCTCACTAATCCATGCTATCTTAAGGCTAATAGTAACTTGTTTCTTTGTATAGGGGTCCTGCATTCTAAAGGAAAAATAAGCTTGATTGCAGTTCTACACTCTAAAATCAATTCTGATACTATATAACGCCTTTGGACTTCTTACACTGACCTCCTCTGTCCCTAGCCCTTACTGATTAGGTTGGTAAGTATTACCTAAAAAACCTGCAGAAAATGCCCAGGTGAATTGCCTTGCTCTTCTACTCCTTAAGGTATAATTCTAGACTAGATCAGTCATGAGAGAATCTATTCCCATTTGCACTCTAGCAGAGAAACAATTTGTGTTTTCTGCCAGAGAAACACTGAGAATTTGAATCTATTTTCGTATCAATCTTTGAGTTCTTGTCTGATTCTAATCTTAGCCAACCCCACAGCATCTAAAATTGGATCTGAATCTGATATTCACCACCCCAGTGGCAGACAGGGGGTAGGCTGTCTAGAATTGTTTCTTGAATTGACTCGAATTCCTACATTGGCTCAGGATGTTATTGTCTTATTGGGGGAAAAACTTACTTAGCTAGGACTAACAATCCCCTAATTTGACCAAGTTGAAATATTCTTTACCAAGGTATACACAAGTTAGATTGACTTCTGCAAATAAGGAAACAAGCAAGATAACATTCACTTCACAATCAAACAATAATCATGTTTTAGACCCGTGAGATGCGAGTAGGAGCGCATACGGGGTAGTTGTCTCCGAGGGGCGGCAAAGGAAAAGGATTAGCCATGTCGTCTTTGATCAGAAAGGTGATCAGCACCGCGAAAGCCCCAGCGGCCATTGGTCCCTACAGGCTCTTACAAACATGGGTGAAATTCTGAAAGCAGCAAGCTGTGACTTCACGAATGTGGTAAAAACAGCTGTTTTGCTGGCTGACATAAACGACTTCAATACTGTCAATGACATCTACAAACAATATTTCCAGAGTAATTTTCCTGCAAGAGCTGCTTATCAGGTTGCTGCTTTGCCCAAAGGAGGCTGTGTTGAGATTGAAGCAGTAGCTGTCCAAGGACCTCTCGTGACAGCATCACTCTAAGTGGGCCCAGTGTTATTTAGCCTGGAATTTTAATAATGTTTTTAAATTAACGTCTTAATTTTTACAGTATTTGTTGGAAAGTGTAAGATTGACTGAAATATCTGAAGTTATTATGGAAATACCATATAATAAGGGGAATTGAACATGAGTTGAAGATTAATGATGAATCTAGTTACTGATGTTATAAATTACACTTCTGTAGCACTCATATTACTGGATGTGGGAAAAGAGACACACATTACATAGTTAACTATTAATTTAATGATGTGAACTATTTAGTTCTCATGTCAGATACATGATTCTGCTTTTACTTGAGTAAAATTAAAGCATTTAAGTTTGAATGGTAGAGGTAAAGGAGAAGAAACTGGACCAAATTTTATATGGATAATATTTTTCTAATGGAAATAAAATAGCATGCAGATTTAAAAAAACAAAAAACAAAAAAACCAATAATCAGGGTATAGAGATGTGTGTTTGTATATACATGTAGAAAAAAATCAGTAGTCCATATCTTGGTTTTCTGGATCCACTTTCGAATTTGCCAAAACTTGTTAAGAATTTATGATTTCTATTTATAGATATCTAGGCCAGAAACCAGAATCACTTGTGCTTAAATACTATTGGTATTCTGTGTACAGTTCAAGGTTCCAGTATTCTCTCTTAAGCATTCCTCTCTTCCCCTTCCAACAACAACAACAAAAAATTGTGCTGAGGGCTTCCCTGGTGGCGCAGTGGTTGAGAATCTGCCTGCCAATGCAGGGGACACAGGTTCGAGCCCTGGTCTGGGAAGACCCCACATGCCGCGGAGCAACTAGGCCCGTGAGCCACAACTACTGAGCCTGCACGTCTGGAGCCTGTGCTCCGCAACAAGAGAGGCCGCGATAGTGAGAGGCCCGCGCACCGCGATGAAGAGTGGCCCCCGCTCGCCGCAACTGGAGAAAGCCCTCGCACAGAAACGAAGACCCAACACAGCCATAAATAAATAAATTAATTAATTAATTTAAAAAAAAATTGTGCTGAATTGGTTGGTTTCTACAGGTACTAAAGTCTATAAGGATCAAAAAAGCAGAAGAAATATGCATTTATATACTAAAAGATTTAAGATAATTACTTGATAAGCATGGTGATTCTATATGGATAATCTAGATAACTAAGAATTTAAAACTGAAATTTTTTTCCTGAATTACCCAGAATACTTGAGATTTTGTCATTGCTTTCATAGTTATATAAAATATATAATGACTAAACTGTTTGCTTTGGGTAGTATTGATAGACCAACTCAGAATTATTTAATGACCCCAAACTCAGATGAAACATTAGTTACCAGACATTCTTCAAAAATCCAATGCAGAGTTATCATAGGATATGTTTCCTCATCTCAATTCCACCGTTAGCTTGATGTTGACATGAATATTTGTTTACTCATCTTTCACTCAAGAAACCTTACTGCAGGATAAAATTGTCAAGTAAGGAAGCTGATAAATAAGGAAACTATTTTAGATATAACATAAAGTTATTTATTTGCTTTAAGGATTATTATTCAGGATTGGTTTTCCTATGCAGAAGTAAACTTCCAGTCACAAACGGAAATCTACTAAAACCTTCTTTCAACATATTAGTAAATAATGCCAATTATACATAAAGTGATTACTATCTGATTTATGTGTTGCTGTTTTCCATTTATTTTAGGTGTGGAAAAACTGGGGCTTTGATCAAGCAAATGCTAAAAAGGTATTATATTTATAATGTTTATAAACTCTCTAAGCATTGTTATTAGAAAATGTAAATCATTTTCCTTCAACCAGGGGTCACTTAGACCATCAGAGTAACAGGGAACAATTCTATCCTCAAGATCAGATAGGAAGGCAGCATCACAGACTTTTCTGTTACCAAATAAACTTTTTTTTTTTAATAAATTTATTTATTTTTGGATGCGTTGGGTCTTTGTTGCTGCACGCGGGCTTTCTCTAGTTGAGAGCGCAGGCTCAGTGGTTGTGGCTCACGGGCTTAGTTGCTCCGCGGCATGAGGGATCTTCCCGGACCAGGGCTCAAACCCATGTCCCCTGCGTTGGCAGGCGGCTTCTTAACCACTACGCCACCAGGGAAGCCCCCCAATAAACTGTTTACACACTCCTTTCTACTCTTCCGAATATTCTCAGTCCCTATTCTACCGTTTCTCCAGTCCAAAAGACACTAAAATAAGTTATCTCCCTTCATTTTTCTGGGACATAGGCCAAAAACAGGTAATTTTTAAATCTACCTAGCAATCTGAAACTAGGTCTACAACATTTATGAGTTCTGTAGTTGGAAATAAACTTTAGAGTACTCTTAATCAGAAGAATCTTTCTCTTAAAAATCTTCCTTTCAAGTGAGAGTGTAGCTCCAAGAATAAAGCTCCTGAAGGAAATGAGGGAGAGAAAGAAAGGGATACTATCTTTTCTAGACAAATTATGTGTCTTTGGCAGTCAGTCATTGAGAGTCCAGTCACCCTTGCATCCACTAACTTACGTAGGTATTATTTTCAGTCATTATATTTCTTTGGAACAAACATTGTCCTCGTGTTTTGCCTATTTATTTGCTACTTTTTCCTGATGGGAATAATGATGCTTTGATATTTGCTAAATTTTTAGAAGAATTCAGTCTAATTTTAAAGTCTACTGAATTACATCTGGAAGCCCAGAGGATACACTCTGAAATGCATCTCATATTCCTAAGACACAATTGTGTAAATCATTTAGTCTGTCATCAATACAAAGAGTTTATATGTCGTGCTGTTGTGGACTAGTTCATGGAAGAGTTCTCAGAAAGTCCAGAGAAAGTGAGGCTGTCCAAAAAGCCACACAAAAGCTTCTTGGAAGGAAATAGCCCAGATCTATGAGATAGTCTCTTTTACGTACAAAGCAGTATCTTGTTGCTGTTGAATGCATTTAATACCAGGTGATTTTATAGCTGTTCTAATTCAGGATTTTCTGGTAAAGCAGTGGAAGACCTCTTGGCAGTCAACAATCAAAGAAAATAGCCATGAGAATTAAGGGGCAGAAAATAGCATATAAAGACCTTTAACTCATATAAAATTTTAATCAGCCTTATATTAATCCAACTCACTCAATATGCTATCCCCAAATTTATCAGATACAGATACAATAAGATACCAGATAACGAATACCAGATAGAGTAAAATTATTGGATACAGAAAGCAGAGTATCTTTTCATTTATGTTTTCTTACTTGTCCCTTTTAGCCAAAGGGAAATTCTTAGTACTTGCAGTATGTTATTTTGTTTTGCATTCTGAACACATTTTCATTTAAACTTTGAGAAAGCAAAAATGTATGGGAGCTTTCCTGGGGCACAGTGGTTAAGAATCCGCCTGCCAATGCAGGGGACACGGGTTCGAGCCCTGGTCTGGGAAGATCCCACATGCCACGGAGCAACTAAGCCCGTGTGCCACAACTACTGAGCCTGCGCTCTAGAGCCCGTGAGCCACAACTGCTGAGCCCACACACCACAACTACTGAAGCCCATGTGCCTAGAGCCCGTGTTCCTCAACAAGAGAAGCCACCGCGATGAGAAGCCTGCACACTGCAACGAAGAGTAACCCCTGCTCACCACAACTAGAGAAAGCCCGCGCACAGCAATGAAGACCCAATGCAGCCAAAATTTAAAAATAAATTTATTAAAAAAGAAAAATGTAGGGAGGTAGAAGCCAATTACAAATACACTCTGGATCACATATCAACTTACAGAGATGTGAAAAGAGAGTAGGAGTAGAAGAACCACCTTAAAAATCAAAATTTAAGAGAATTGATAGCTATAGTCCAGTGCCTCAATCCATCAGTTACCTATTCAGAGCCGTTTTTGAGGGAGATTTGAGGATGTTTCTTACTACATAATTATAGTGCAGATTTTGGGTAAAATAGAGGAAGACAGAAGATAAATAAATACTTATCATTTGACATACGTGCCTCCTTTTTTCTATGCCTAGATGCAGTGATAACTTAAATTTTTCTATTTTCTTTGCATATTTTTAAAAATATTTATTTATTTGGCTGCGGCAGGTGGGCTCCTTAGTTGTGGCACATGGGTTTCTTAGTTGCAGCTCACCAGCTTCTTAGTTGCAGCATGTGGGCTCCTTAGTTGCGGCATGCATATGGGATCTAGTTCCCTGACCAGGGATCGAACCCAGGACCCCTGTATTGGGAGTGCAGAGTCTTATCCACTGCAACCCTCTTTGCATATGTTTTTTGTTTGTATGTTTTCTGTGCGTTTTTTTCCTTTTCCAGCAGTAAAAACATTTATACAAACATACATCTGTACTATAATGTGTGCCTACGTAGTATACAGATAGCTACATAAGTCTCCCAGCTGCTTTAGATAAAAATTCTTAGAGACCTACCTAGAATGGGGAGAATCTGAGAAAAATTCTTATCAGATACCCCTAGTCCAGCTCTAACTCTTGCTTCAATTTTTTTTTAACATATTTATTGGAGTATAATTGCTTTGCAATGGTGTGTTAGTTTCTGATATATGACAAAGTGAATCAGCTATACATATGCATATATCCCCATATCTCCTCCCTCTTGTGTCTCCCTCCCACCCTCCCTATCCCACCCCTCTAGGTGGTCACAAAGCACCGAGCTGATCTCCCTGTGCTATGCGGCTGCTTCCCACTAGCTATCTATTTTACATTTGGTAGTGTATTTATGTCCATTTGCATATGTTTTGATATCTGCTTTTTACTTGCTATCTGGTTAATGCTTCCCCATGTCATTAAATAGTCTATATAATTTTTAATGGCAGGGACTGTGTTCCATCCTTAATATGTACTATGGTTTAACTAATACCCTATTGTAGGGTACTTACGTTGTTTTAAGTATTTTCTATTAATACAGCATTGAACACCTGTAGATAAATCTTTCCATATAATCCTGATTATTTCCTTAGGATAGATTGCTAGAAAGGGACTTACTGGTCAGACAACATATACGTATTTTTTTTTTTTTTTTTTTTTTTTATATTTATGGCTGTGTTGGGTCTTCGTTTCTGTGCGAGGGCTTTCTCCAGTTGCGGCAAGTGGGGGCCACTCTTCATCGCGGTGCGCGGGCCTCTCACTATCGCGGCCTCTCTTGTTGCGGAGCACAAGCTCCAGACGCGCAGGCTCAGTAGCTGTGGCTCACGGGCCTAGTTGCTCCGCGGCATGTGGGATCTTCCCAGACCAGGGCTCGAACCCGTGTCCGCTGCATTGGCAGGCAGACTCTCAACCACTGCGCCACCAGGGAAGCCCCAACATACATATTTTTAAAGGCCACTGATAGATATAGCTGAATTCTTCTTAGCAGCACTATGTTAAAATAATAAACATTTATATTAGGGTTTGAATGTACTCAAGTTCTGTGTCTTACAGCATTCTGACTTAACTCTACATTCAGTAACTGAAACCCAGTTGTGTAAAAGGGAAACAGAAGGTTATTAGTAATTCACAACGTACATAGCATCCTTTCAACTGGGGGGGTTTAAGGAGTACTATTGCAAATTACCCCTAATGTTCTAATTGTATAAATTTTTATTTATCAGTTTTTATTAAAATGAGATATAGTGCTCTAAAGCCTGTATGAAATATATTGATTGTGTAATTTTATTGTAGTGTTTACATCAAAATAAAATGTCAGTTGAGTACTGAACTTTCTACATATTGAAATGGTTTAATTTTTTTTACTTTTAGCCAAATAAGGAAGATCCTTAACAGTTATTTCTCAACAATTATATAGTCAACTGATGTAACAATGGTACTAATATTGGGACGAAGACTAAACAGAGAGGATCTCGGAGTGCGTGATTCACCAGCAACAAAGCGTAAAGTTTTTGAAATGGACCCTAAATCTCTGACAGGCCGTGAGTTTTTTGACTTCTCTTCAGGATCATCCCATGCTGAAAACATACTCCAGATATTTAATGAATTCCGAGATAGTCGTTTGTTCACAGATGTTATCATTTGTGTGGAAGGAAAAGAATTTCCTTGCCATAGAGCTGTTCTCTCAGCCTGTAGTAGCTACTTCAGAGCTATGTTTTGTAATGACCACAGGGAAAGCCGAGAAATGTTGGTTGAGATCAATGGTATTTTAGCTGAAGCTATGGAATGTTTTTTGCAGTATGTTTATACTGGAAAAGTGAAGATCACTACAGAGAATGTACAGTATCTCTTTGAAACATCAAGCCTTTTTCAGATTAGTGTTCTCCGTGATGCATGTGCCAAGTTCTTGGAGGAGCAACTTGATCCTTGCAATTGCTTAGGAATCCAGCGCTTTGCTGATACCCATTCCCTCAAAACACTCTTCACAAAATGCAAGAATTTTGCATTACAGACTTTTGAGGATGTGTCCCAGCATGAAGAATTTCTTGAGCTTGACAAAGATGAACTTATTGATTATATTTGTAGTGATGAACTTGTTATTGGCAAAGAGGAGATGGTTTTTGAAGCCGTCATGCGTTGGGTCTATCGTGCTGTTGATCTGAGAAGACCACTGTTACATGAGCTCCTGACACATGTGAGACTCCCTCTGTTGCATCCCAACTACTTTGTTCAAACAGTTGAGGTGGACCAACTGATCCAGAATTCTCCTGAGTGTTATCAGTTGTTGCATGAAGCAAGACGGTACCACATACTTGGGAATGAAATGATGTCCCCAAGGACGAGGCCACGCAGGTAAGAAGACTGTTTACCTATTAACTACAACATAATTAACAAAAATTTTTGTTTTTAAAATATTTTAAAACTTCCTGAGTGTAATCTTAGTGTAGTCATTTATATGTATCATCTGCATGTTGCTTTATATAATTTGAGATTTGTCTTGGATTACAAATCATTAGAATTTCTCTCCCAGTGAAGACTAGATTCAACAATAGCATTTTTCGTTACTCTTATTCTGAGCTACGAGATGGCATTGCAGAGGGTCTTTGCAGCTATGCATGTTTCAACATATTTCTTTAATTTCTCTTAACCTTTGTAGGGTACCAAATTTATTCCACTTTTTTTTTCCCTAAAGATCTTTGGATGTAAGGTAGCTAAAGACTTTGTTAGACTCTGTTGGACTGCCTCTACTTATAAAAAACAATTTGTATATTCACAGACTAACTTTTTTTCCTAACAGACAGCATGAAATATAGAGGTGAAGTAAGTAAGCTGATATAGATTGAGGGGGTTCTCAGATGTAAAACCAAGGCTTCAGATCTTTTCTCATTGCCACAGTTACTAGATTTAAAACACCTATAGATTTTAATTCATAAACTGTAGAAAAATAATCTCTGTGCCTTAATAATGGAAGGAATAGTATTAAACGTGTTTTACTATGAATAAGCAAAAATTGGCTATTGTGAGAAATATTATAGTGAAGAATCTTTTTTTTTTTTAAAGGGCTTTTTTTTTTTTTTAATTTATTTATGGCTGTGTTTGGTCTTCGTTTCTGTGCGAGGGCTTCCTCTAATTGTGGCGAGCGGGGGCCACTCTTCATCGCGGTGCGCAGGCCTCTCACTATCGTGGCCTCTCTTGTTGCGGAACACAGGCTCCAGACGCGCAGGCTCAGTAATTGTGGCTCACGGGCCTAGTTGCTCCGCGGCATGTGGGATCCTCCCAGACCCGGGCTCGAACCCGTGTCCCCTGCATTAGCAGGCAGATTCTCAACCACTGCGCCACCAGGGAAGCCCCAAGAATCTTTTAAATATTTTTCTAACAAAGCTAACTTTTTTGGTGTGTGTGGTAAAAAACATAACATAAAATTTACCATCCTAACCATTTTTAAGTGTACTGTTTAATAGTGTTAAATATATTCACATTGTGTGAAACTGATGTTTATTTTCCCACACCATCTCCACTTCTTCTATAAATTTACTATAGCGTAGCTCTCAAGCCACATTTTTGGCATTGATTTTGATTATCATTGTTTTGGAATGTGATTAAAATCAGCATATTGTGAGATAGCATGTTTTTAATTAAAATTCAGCATATTGTGAGATAACATGTCTTTAAAATTTACACTAGTTTGGATATAGCAATATTTAATCTGTTTCTTCATACGTAAAATGAAAATTATGATGAATGGTGCTTACTTCACAGGTTTTGCCATTGAAACTATTAAATGCAGTAATCCTTAAGCTTCTCAGCATAGAAAGTGGTACATAGGAAGTGCTTTAAAAATTATTGGCCGTTATTATTTATATAGTGTAGTGTTGGTCTGACCCACTTTAAGAAAACTCCCAGTACTTGACAGTCTGAACTTTTTTATAAATTGGATACAATATTGAGTAACTATTATTACAAAAATTAATGTAATATTTCTTCGTATTAGGGTTAGAGTGCATTTTCACTTCAAAGTCAGGCGACTTTAGTTAAAAGTAATAGTTTTATAAGAAAGAAATATAAGGACTTCCCTAGTGGTGCAGTGGTTAAGAATCCGCCTGCCAATGCAGGGGACACGGGTTTGACCCCTGGTCTGGGAAGAACCCACATGCTGCGGAGCAACTAAGCCTGCGAGCCACAACTACTGAGCCCGTGCACCACAACTACTGAAGCCTGCGCACCTAGATCCTGTGCTCCGCAACGAAGAGTAGCCCCCGTTTGCCGCAACCAGAGAAAGCCCGCACGCAGCAACGAAGACCCAACGCAGCCCAAAAAAATTTTAAAAATTAAAAAAAAAGAAATATAAAATACTTTACTCCTGGTCTTTTAATAAAGAACAAAAACTACAGTTTTATTCTATAAAATATACTGATGATTTTTTTTAAGTTCTTCCTTTTAGGACTGTTAAGAGACTTCGGCTGAGCCTAAGAATGTGAAAGACCAAGGTTCTTAAATGTATTAATTAAGAAAGCTAAACAGCTTCGGGGCTGTTCCAGAACTTTTCTGGGCAAACAGTGTCTTTCCAAGGGGAGAATCGTATATTTTTACAAACAGAATCCCCTGTGGTAGACAGAGTGGTTTTGGGTCAAATAGAGTTAATAATATCTATCCCCCATATCTCCCATCTGCATAGGATTAGAATAGGGACCAAGGAATATATGTTGTAGAATCAAAAGTCATTTATATTAAAATTATTTGTTTATAAAGATATGACCGGAATGAAATCAGAGTGCAGCCTAAAGGTAATTAGGCTTATATTATAACTAGAGAATTTTCTGATTTTCTTAGTTATTTGATTTACAAAAATATAATTTTACATCCAATTTTTAAGGGAACCAATCCATTTCATACAGTGAAACACATCTATATAAGATTATAATATATCATTTTTCTTTAGGAGGCCAGTAGAAAAAAAATCAAACTATAGTTTTATTGAATTTGCAGACTATTATAAATATAATAGCAGATATTTATTTTATGTAAATTTTATATTTTATGTATTACGTGAGGAATCTGGAGGAATCCTTTATTTTACAACTCTGCCATCACCTTCTATCCTTTATATTCTGTCTTCCACTTATCTGTTACTGCATGTTAGAACTAATCACTAGGAATTTCCTTATCTGAACAATATGTATTATTTATACAGGTTCTCATCTTTCTGAGAAGCTACAAACTTTGTAAGAGGAGTGATGTCTCCACTTCTTCAACTGCAGCTCACTCCTCTGACTTCTGCTCCAGTCAGTCTACTGAAACTCCTCTCAATCAGGTCATCAGTGACCTTCTATTTGTTATTTGTTAGCCTCTTTTCAGTCTTTATTCACCTTGATCTCTGTTTAGGATCTGACATTTTTAACTGCTTTAATCTGTCTTGAAACTCTCTTCCATTAGCTTCAGGAGTACAATTTCCCTCATGGTCCTCTTCTCCAGCTACTCATTTTCAATTTGATAGCTCTTTTTCTAGTGTTTGAAATGTTGATATTCCCTTGGTTAACCTCTCTTCGTCTTGCCTTGATACTTTCTTAGATGATCTCATCTATTCTCATGGTTTTGATGACCATGCTTGCTATTGACTATCAAAACTATATATCCAGCCCAGACTTTTTCATTCGTTCAATCATTCAGCCAATGTGTTTTTTAAAAAATTATATACATATAGTTATACATATACAAAATATATATATTTACTTGAAGATGCATCTTTAAAACAATAACATAGGCAAAATTAACCTCAAAGTTAAGAATAATTCTTTCTATTATTTAATATCCATTCCATATTCATATTTCCCCAGTCTTTTCCAAACTGTCCTTTAATGAACCTGGATCCAGTCCAGGACTACTCATTGCATCTGGTTATTTCCATGAAGTCTTTTATTTCAAAACAGTTTCTTTTTCATGATTCTGACTTGTTCATGGCCAAGTTGTCCAGAAAAATATTCCACCTTCTGTATTAGTCTGATTGCTTCCTTATGGTGTCGTTTAGCTGCATTTAGCTGTTTCCTGGAAACTGGAAGTTAGCTTCAGCTCGATGGAGACAAGTTAAATATTTTTGATTAGAATTCATCCAAGGTAATGTATATATCACATTGCATCACATTGGGAGACACAGCATATCTGGTGGTTCCACCATTAGTGATGGCAAAGATCAGCTCTGGATTAGGGCAGTGACAGTCCCATCCCACCACTATGCAGTTAGGTTATACTCTTCACATCATCCAATATTTCTTTAGTGTTTATTGTGTGCCAAGTATTTTCCAGAGCTCAAGCCATACTGGATAGTCTACCTGTATATACCCATGTGTCTCTTAAATGACAGAAAAAACCCCAAGATACATTATATTAGAAATGGAGTGTGATGGCAGGTTTCTAGGAAGAGGATATAGAACATAAGACCATGAAAACTTTGAAAATCGGTACTGCCAGTTGTAAACCTCGGGTATATAAAGAAGAAATAGTGGAGACCAATCACAGAAGGAGTAAAGCTTAGGAATCGTTGTTTTTACTAATATATGTTATACAACTTTAAATTTCTGTACTAATGTATAATACTGTTTTTAATAAACACATAGTGCAAGCCTCACGATGTGTCAAGAGTACTGGCTTCAGAATCAGATAGACCTGGACAAGAACCTAGCTCTAATAACTAGTTAATTCTGTGATGCTGGGCAAAGCACTTTAACTTCTCTATGTGTCAGTTTCCTCATCTGTAAAATAAGCATACCATCTACCTTGTAAGATTGTTGTGAGGACTAGAACTGTCATATGAAAAATGCATAACCTAGTATTTGACACAAAAATGCTTAATAAAAATTATTGCTGGTTTCATGAATAATCAAAATACATTTTAAATTTGCACTATACTTTTATAGAATAGGAAATGTGGTTTGAGAGACAGAAATGCTTGCTATCAAATGGTTTATTTTAAGTATAAATTGTTCATACCTATGGAAAAATATCTGCGACACTCCATTAAACAATAGAGATAGCTAAGATTTAATAAGTTCATCACTTTGAGTTTGGAATTGGTTAATTAAGTACTTGTCTCTTCTAATACTTTCTACTACCTCTTGTCTGATAATCAGTTACTATATAATGAAAATAGGAACCTGATTGCCATAATGAGGACAAGGTTCAAGTTCTTATTGAATAAATCAGTGAGAAGACTAAGGTTAAGATTTTTTTTTAAGAAATAATATTTTAGAACTCAGTGTTCTGAATTTTTGTTCCAGTCCCTCTTAAGAGTGATAATCTACTATATCATCGGATGCATGGTTTACCATTTTTATACGTGTTAGTTCATTGTTATTTTGAATTCATTTTTACATAAAAGTACTGTATACGTGCCTAAGTCTCCCTCTACCTGACCCTTGATATATCAGTTCTCATCCCAAAGGATATCTCCCTGTTACCAGTTTTTTTTAACTTTTTAGAAATATTCTTTGCACATAGAAGTGTGTGTGTGTGTATATGTACACATACGTCTCTACCTTTTTTTATACAGATGGTAGTGTACTTCTCTCACAGTTCCTGCACCTTGTTTTTATCACTTAAAAATATCTTGGAGGTTGTTCTATATTAGCACTTATAGGTCTTCATTCTTTTTTTTTTTTTTTTTTTTTACTCTTCATTATGGAAAATTTCAAATTCTTTTTAAAGAGATGTATAGTATCACATTTATGGATAGCATAATTTATTTAATCCATCTCTTGGTGATGGACATTTAGGTTGTTTCTAAATTTTTTTCATCGCAAACAGTGCTCAGTGAATATTCTTACATATGTCCGATAATTTATAGCATAAATTACTAGGAGTGGAATTGCTCAGTCAGAGGATATGTGCATTTTAAATTTTGGTAGATATTGTAAAAATTGACTTCCAATTTATACTTCATCTAAAAATATGAAAGTACCTATTTCTTCAGTCCTTCCCCAGCACAGTGTATTATTAGTTTTTGTAAATCTTTGCTACTCTGGAAAGTGAAAATGTATATCCCATAATTTTGATTTGCATTTCTTTAATGTGGAAGATTGAGCATCTTTTCCTGAGTTTGAAAACCATTTGTAGGTTGTTTTTTTTCTGCAGTTCATTGAACTCTAGTGGATCAGAATTCTGATTGCAAGTAATTGAAACCAGCTCACCAGCGTAAGCATAGAAGGCAGATAGATGTATTAAAAGGGTACAGGAAGTCATTATCTTGTAGAACCTAAGGGCAGAAATTCAACAGGACTTCCAAGAAGACTAGAACAGGCTACGGAAAAGCCATCAGAAACCAAGCTGTGCCCTCTTAACGCTTGCCTCTGCTTTTCTCTGCATGTCTGCATCATTCTCTCTCACTAGTCTGGTTGAATATGACCACTCATGGGATTTGGTTTCTATATTACAAGTTCAGTCACTCAGAGAGACTGAATCTCTCCATCTCATGTGGAGAGATAATCTCTGATTCAGCTAGACAGCCTTCTCTGAACAGTTACCTGTGGCCTTGGGAGCATGATCATGTAGCAGAAAAGTGATAGCAGAAATGCTTGTCCCATATATAAGAGCAGACAACCCAGTAGTGGCTATTAATAATAAGGTATGGGTTTTCTCCTTTGTTCTTTATTAACTTGAGTCAAAAAGAGGGGGTGGAGTAATTTATGTTAATTGGAGATAACAAAAAATAATATCCATATTCCCATCTCCGAGAGGTAACACTGTGGCACTTGGCTTTATTCTTCCCTTTTATTCTCTAAGAATTTATTATTTCTTTTACAAAGTTGTAATCTATTTCATAGTCTGCTGTTATTATTTAATATATGGTAAACATGTTTTCATGACATGAAATCTACAGTGAACCAAAGCCATCCCACCCACATTTGAACTCTTCCTGATTTTTTACCAGTAAGTGAGATGAACATCTTTGTGGCTATATAAGCACATCTGTGATCAGCTCCTGATAATAAATTCTTATATAATTGCTTATTTTTAAGAGTAAACATTTTGAATCTTTCACTCAGTACAACCATTTCTTTATAGAACCCGTTCTGTCTATTCCAGTTTCAGGTGGAAAGCCTTACCACACAAGCTGAAACTGTCCTTACTAAGTTTAGAAAGCCATAAGGTTTATGGCTGGCATAAGCCTCTTAAGGGGTCATTTATATTCGTTTATATTGATGAACCATAATCCAGTGATTCCTCTAGGCTTAGAAACTTTTTTTTTTTTTTTTGGATACAGTAAGATCAGACTGTTAGGGGCAGACTTAATGTTAATTATGAGAGACTGATTAACTCATTTATCTTTTAGTTTATATACATGTATTTGCAATAAGAAGTGGAACTGTCAAACAGACTAGATATTTTAAGTCAACCTTTCCAGCATATTCTCTTACTATGCACAGGTTACCAGTTGGGAAGCCAAAGTTTTCAAAAAAGTTGTTTAGAATCCAAACAAAGGGATCTAGTAGATCTTTAGAACCAGAGTCTTCTCAGCTAGTATGGCTTGAGAAAGTCTCACCCACCATAAAATATTCTTACCAAAAACCCAGTAATGTTCTAATTAGCTTAGCTAAGGTTTCTCTTTTCCTTTAGACAGTAACTTGAATGGGCACAGAAAATGTTTGCCTCTGTGATTATTATTTACTCTTTCATTCATTTGTTCATTCATTTACTTATTGCTTCTAGGGCGGACCAATCCCCTCTTTTGATATATAGTTAATATATTAAGTTTAGTAACTGTCATATCCTGCAGACTAGAGAGCCATTAGCTCTCTTTATGGCTTAAAGTATCATATCTCTATTTAAGTTCATTTTTTGGTGTGATGGCTTGGTTTTCAGGTATTTTTGAGTCTTGGAATGGTAAATAGACTATGTCACTAACACCTCCCCCTTCTCCCTTCCAACTTCCCACTATATGGAAACATTTCCTTTTGAGTTTTTTAAATATATTGTTATTTTTCTTATTAGCCAGGATCACCTTTTGACCCCTTTTTGTTGATGAAAGTTAGTTTGGCAGTTCATCTGTCTCTGGCATGTTTGCATTGATAATAAGTAGGTCTGTTATTTCAGCCAGCAAGTCCTTTAAGATTTCGCCTTTTGAGATTTTTAACTGAACCTGGTAATTACTATCCATTTTACTGATTTGGTTTAGAATATTCTGTGGATTTATAATTATTTTATCTTTCACATAAATCAAAGAATGTGATCTTTTAATTTGATCTTTTCTCAAGTTTATGATAAAAGAGTGTGATGACTTTTTAAAAAATATTTATCAATGTAGAAAAAAGATAATTTGCTTGTCACACTTTCCTAGGAACAAATGGTGAGACGTAATACTAAAGCAGCAAATATTTGTTAGTTTGTCACAGCAGAAAATCAGAATTTTCATTTTAAAGGGTTACTAAAGTAACATTCACTCTAAAAAATAGATTGCATGGGTATCCAGAATTTTATTCATCCTGTACTATCATCTTGGCCGCTTTTTTATTCTAGTCACCGTTATCAGCTGCAGCAACTCATTTCCTTTAAGGCAATCATCTTCCTGCCTGAGATAAGTATTTTTCTGAGCTCAAGAAATAAAAATAACTATTTTATTGAGTTAACAGTCTCTAATGAGAACACCAGACTTGCCTCTAATTAAGTTAAATGCCATTTGGTTGCAAATAAGACCTTCAGTCAGGCAAAACTACTAGTTTGCTGATCCTTTCAGATAATTACACATAGACACTAAAATAATTCCTTATTTAGTGAGACTAAATGTTTTAGCCATTAGCTTTTTGTGCTGTTTTCTCTTCTTGTTCCAAGGTACAAAACAGACAATATATGTTTACTGGGCTAAGAAGTCTTGAAAAAGCAAGCAAGTTCAAGCAAAGGGAAAGTATAAAACAAGTAAAATGCTATAAGGAAAGTATAAAACAAAATTCTGTCAAAATTCTATGCAATAATTAACTTGATTTTGTATTAAAACTATTAGGAGTGACTGAACCCCAGTGACAGTATTTAGCAATTTTTGTTTTGCTCAATCAGTAAATAAGACTTTGAGGAGTATCATGTGGGTTTGTCTTAGCAGTATTTTAAGTAAGATTTTAGGAAATAATACTTCCATGGAAAGAAGGATAAATTAGTCAATAGGTATTCTACTAAGTGTCTGGTGCTATCCACTATTTACTTTTAATATTTTCATTTGGGAATTATTTGGAAAATAGCAAATATTATTGATAGTATTTGAGTCCTTCTGATAATATTTTACTATATTCTAGGTTAGGGTAATAGAATTTGCTGGGTTCCTAAAAGTAATTTTTATTGCATCTGTGAGCAAAATTCTTTTCTACAATATATATTTCTGGTTTTACAATGGAAAAAGTATGCCTGGCATGGACTAGGTGAATGACTGTTAGTTGAAATAGCTGTGAGTAACTGTAGCTAGAATATAGCAGCTCTGTTAAAGGGACATACCAATGTTGCTTTACTTTGTTTTTTTCTAGTGTAATTGTAAAACATCACTCTAAAACTACAAATAAGTGTTCTGATGTTGTCTTTTTTCCCTCCACATTTAAGTAAGAGAAGACGCATTGTTAGCATTTTTCTCTGTGAGACTTAATATCATAGCAGTCATAAAATGCAATTACAAGACTTTTTCATTTCCATGAGTCTTATGAACAAAAAGAAAAGGCTTGGATAAGCTTTTAGTTTTTCCTGTCAGTATCTTTTTAAACTACAAAGTAAAAGAAGCCAGTAATTAACGTGAACTTTGGATTCCCTTAGTGCTTTTTTTTTTTTTTAATAAATTTATTTATTTGTTTATTTTTGCTGTGTTGGGTCTTCGTTTCTGTGCGAGGGCTTTCTCTAGTTGCGGAGAGCGGGGGCCACTCTTCATCGCGGCGCGCGGGCCTCTCACTAGCGCGGCCTCTCTTGTTGCGGAGCACAGGCTCCAGACACGCAGGCTCAGTAGTTGTGGCTCACAGGCCCAGTTGCTCCGCGGCATGTGGGATCTTCCCAGACCAGGGCTCGAACCCGCGTCCCCTGCATTGGCAGGCAGATTCTCAACCACTGCGCCACCAGGGAAGCCCTCCCTTAGTGCTCTTAAAAGTTGTCTTTTCCACTCTAAAAGTAGCCCATGCTCATTATTGTTTTGAAAATTTGTGTTGATATAAAGGAGGAAACCACGCAATCCAGAGAAAACCATCATTAGCACTTTGGTATGCTCTCTCCAGACACATTATTTACATAGTATTGATCAGACCTTCTGTACAGTTTTTCATCTTGCTTTTTTCCTTTAGCATTCTTTGTTATAAACTCTGTTAACATCTTTAGTGACCACCCAACACTTTGAATTGGATTACCTTAATTTACTTAACTTTAGAAAAATTACTTTTAGGGAATTCCCTGGCGGTCCAGTGGTTAGGACTCTGCGCTTTCACTGCCTAGGGCCCAGGTTCAATCCCTTGTCAGGAAACTAAGATCCCGCAAGCCATGAGGCACAGCCAAAAAAAAAAGTTTATTTTTTAATTTTTTTTTATTTTTTTATTTTTAAAAATAGTGTCTGAACAGGTACATATACTTCTCTAAAGGGTACTTAGATTGTACTGTGAATTTTTTTTTTTAGAACTAACAATCTGATGAAAAAGCTCCATTTTCCTACACTTAGAAAGAGTGCATTATCTTACCTTGTGTGGTTATGCATATCTGAATTGCTGCAAGACTGCGTTTGAAAGTCATCCTTGATATTACCAGGGTTCCAATTGAATTAGGTAGGATCTTTGGACCATTTTATAACTTTTAAGGTAAAACTCATAGAAAAAAAATACCCATCGAAATTTTCTGTGGAAAGATGATATCACTAAATCCCTTGTAAATGTTCTCAAAGTAAGTAATTAGCAGGCTGTATTAGTTGGCATATACTGAGAGAATAAACTTAACAATGTACTTTATATAGTGTTCTACTTTCTTTATGACAATGGTATGCTTTTAGGGTTTTAAACACTCTTGAGGGTATTTTAATTTATTATTTTTGCATTCTTATAATAATTATTTTAGGTCAACTGGCTATTCTGAGGTGATAGTTGTCGTTGGAGGCTGTGAACGAGTTGGAGGATTTAATCTTCCATACACTGAGTGCTATGATCCTGTGACAGGAGAGTGGAAGTCTTTGGCTAAGCTTCCAGAATTTACCAAATCAGAGTATGCGGTCTGTGCTCTAAGGAATGACATTCTTGTTTCAGGTAAATAAAGAATTATTACAGTAGCTACTTTTAATTTAATCACAGCTTGGCCGTTTTAAACCATAACAGTGTCTCAAAAGAAAACAGTGAAAGTAGATATGCCCGCTTTAGGCAGATCATATTATACAACAAATAAAACTGAAAATGACTTTTTGCTCTTAAAGACAGGCACAAGATGATGCAGAATGATTTACAAAAGATTCTCCAGAAAATGCCTTCAACTATATCATATTTTTAAAATTTATTTTATTGATTTACAATGTTGTGTTAATATCTATTGTATAACAAAGTGATTCAGTTATCATATATAAATTCTTTTTCATATTCTTTTCCATTTTGGTTTATCACGGGATATTGACTATGTTCCCTGCACTAAACGATAGGCCTTATCATATTTTAAATGCTCTCAAATGCATATAGAATATGGTACAATTTTTAAAACTTTTACCTGTTTACTTTGTTTTAAGGAACACAGTAAAGTATGCAAAATGAAAAGTACTCAGTTAATCATCTCTAATCCACCCATGTTTTCTGAAATTCTCCCCAAAGTTTATGAAATAGGATTTTCCTTAAAATTCTTAACTTGAACTTTTATTATAATATGTGATATGTTACCTCTAAAATCAAACAGACAATAAAGTGACAGACTTATATACAAAGTATAACTACAGGATCTATAATCTGAAGTTTAATTAAGTTTGTTAATTAATTTGTTAGTTAAATAATTTTACCACCTTTGCAGGTTACTATATTACTACATGTTGAACAATATAACAACGCATACTTTATTTTGTACAATGGTACGCTTTTTAAAAAACTGGTGATTTTTTTTTTTTTTTGACTCGTGAATTTGTTTTTATTTTTATTGGGCTATAGGGGATCGGTTGGGAAATATCTCTGTAAGTTATGCCCTACTAGGGAAATGTCCATTCTAATTTTCCTGGGATAGCTAAAAAACTGGTGATTTTTAAAAATCTTTCTAGAATAATTCTTTTGTCCGGGTGCTTCTGTTGTCTGACTCTTAAATGAACAGTCTTACGCATTTGGTAAGTTCATACTCTACATTTTATTATTTGGGGCATATAGTTATTATTTCTCAGGATAACAACTGACAAAGTTAAATCTGCTCTGTAGAACCATTTCCATTTTAAGTTTTAAGAGGGTCCTTGTTTCATTTATTGAACTGAATCCTCAAATTCTCGGACTGGGTGAATAACTCAGTGTTTTCATTATCTATGCCTTTGGCAAAGATCCTTTGGTGATATACATGTTAGTGTGTGTACATTGTTTTGCATTCAAAGGTGGAAGAATCAATGGCCGTGACGTCTGGATTTATAACTCACAGCTAAATATTTGGATCAGAGTCGCTTCTCTAAATAAAGGCAGATGGCGTCACAAAATGGCTGTCCTCCTCGGTAAAGTAAGAGAAACCACTTTTCATTATTATTGCTGTTACATTTCCAGAATAAATACCACAGATGAATCCTTGATTTTACTCACCCTCTGGGTATTTTGGACTCAGATTGTGTTTCCTTCCATTTCTAACCTCAATACATAAACTGAAGATATAAACAATTGGACACTGTACTTTTGAATGGATATTTTGTTCTCCCAACTAGGAATTTGTAGCAGTGCAGCACATTTCTCTTCTCAGGCACCAATGCAGTCTAAATGACTGAGAAGCATTGGAAAATAAAGGAGTTACATCAAGTACGAAAACAGGCCAGTGTCTAATCCAAGCATTCTTTTTCCTTTTACTGACTTTGGCATTCAGGCCAAGATATATTTATGTAGAGTAATACTATTTTATCTTTTTTATTTGTACAAGTAGGGACAAAACAAATAAGTGTTAAGATAAACTCACCAACATATTTTAAAGCAAACTTATTATTGGCTGCAGCTAATAAATATGAAAAACATATAATTTGATTCTGGACCATTCACTGTCCTTAGGAACTTGAGAATCACTTGTAGACTAGTGATTTTTGAATCACTAGTAGACTAGTAACTTTTTTGAAGTTAAATCTAATATAAAAAGCTATTACATAAAGCAGATAAAAATACAGCTGTGTATCAAGGGCTAACTTGGACTCTTTAGCCCTTCCCTGCCTCTGTCTCTATCAGCTCCTCCAAAGCCACTTCAAATTAATGAGCGATCTAAATAAAAGCAGCATACTTGCTCGCACATTTTTTTTTGAAGTATAGATGATTTACAATATTGTGTTCAAGTGTACAGCCTAGTGATTCATGTTTTAGGGGTGTTGTTTGTTTGTTTGCAGCTTATATTCCATTATAGGTTATCATAAGATATTGAATATATTGCACATATATTTTTGTCTGGTCCCCTAGTACTCTCTTCTAAAAAGATTGCTGCCTCTTAAGCCCTCTCTTGAAGACATTTTAGAGCCACCAGTGAGAAAGCAGAACTGCTCTAGTTGGAACAGAGATAATGCCAGGAACCCTTCCTACTCAGCCACCCATCAGTTCTCATTCCCTCCCCCTATCTCCCCACAGAAGCATCTTGAAATCTCTATACTATAGAATACTAGAGCTTCTCAAAGCTTCTCAAAGCTCAGTTTGAAAGTTAATTCCTAAGGGTATTGATCTAGTGTGTTGCTGCTGTCTGTAAGACCAGTGAAATAATGAGGACTTTGAGCTAGATGTAATGGAAATAAAATACTAATAGAGTATTTTCTAAAACCACTGGTTTGTTAGTACTTACTATATTATATACAGTTTTGGTAGCTATACCTCAAGGATGACAAAATATTACTGGAAAGGGGCAGCTAAAATAATTAAGGGGTTGAAAAGAGATGAGGTCTGACTAAAAACATTATAATTATTTAGTCTGAACATACAGAGGCATATGAAAAAGACTGATGTCTCAAATATCATATATGGATTGATGAACACAAATTTATTTGACAAATATTAGTATATTTGACTTGAAGGTGCCCAAAACTTGGAAGCACTAAATCAAGAAATAAAAGGAATCCTTCCTACGTTATACAGCAAGTACTCAATTCATGGAAAACAGTTATCCCAAAAATTACAATATAGGCTGAATTCAAACATAGAAAGTTATTTAAAGTTGTGAATGCACTCTGTTAAGGAAACCTAGGATGATTTGGAATATAGACTCTTAGAGCAAGAAGGCATCTTAGAATATTTAATGTAACTTCTTTAGTTTACAAAGAAACTGAATCCAGAGAGATCGAGTCATTTGCCCAAGGTTGCACAGAAAGTGATAAAGCAGGGGCAAAAGCTCAGATTTTCCTAATCTAGAGGCCTTTTATCTTAAGGCTCACAGCATATATTTTTAGTTTATGCATGTAGGGGAATAGTAATAAAGTTTAATCTTCAAAATTATATTATGTGATAGGTACTATTATTGTCTACATTTTTTTTTTTTTTAAAGAAATTCACGTTCTTTTATTTATTTATTTATGACTGTGTTGAGTCTTCGTTTCTGTGTGAGGGCTTTCTCTAGTTGCGGCAAGTGGGGACCACTCTTCATCGCGGTGCGCGGGCCTCTCACCATCGCGGCCTCTCTTGTTGCGGAGCACAGGCTCCAGACGCGCAGGCTCAGTAATTGTGGCTCACGGGCCCAGTTGCTCCGTGGCATGTGGGATCTTCCCAGACCAGGGCTCGAACCCGTGTCCCCTGCATTGGCAGGCAGATTCTCAACCACTGCGCCACCAGGGAAGCCCCTACATTTTTAAATTGAGGAAATTAAGATGGAGTCTCAGAGAGGATAGGTAAGCTGCCCAAGCAAGGTCTTACTTGCAGTGGCAGAGCTCAATATGGACCTACCTCTCCTGATTTCAAAGCCTGTACCTTTAAGTACTACATTGTGCCACAGTTTCCATACCCCTTCTAGCTGCATGACCTTGAATAAGTTACTTAACCTCTCTGGGCTGCGTGGTGTTGGGAGAACAAACCCACCAACAGATAATTTTAACATAATGTGAGAAATGCAAGATTGAAATAGCATTGGCTGCTTAGGAAATTTGGAAGAGTACAGCAAGATGGATTTGTGGACACACTTGAATGACAATGTATAAAGTTTGACCTTGACCCTTAGGCATTCATTGTTAAACTAGTAAAAGGAGTTGATGAGGTGTTTTAGGAAGATTAATCTGTGGTTTAGAGAGTACAAGAGTGGAGACCAGGAGATTGAGAGGTATGAAATGATATGGACCCCGAGGATGGTGGCAGTGGGAAACAAATGGAAGGGACAGATGTGAGAGATGCTGTGAAAGAACGATTGGTAGAACTTAATAGTTAATTAGATATGGATGCAGAAAAGAGTTGATGATGACTGTTCATTAAAAGAATTATAGATGTTAAACAGGAGAGCTTTTTTTTTTTTTTTTTTAGGAGAGCTTCTATAGGTAGGTTAAAAGCTTCTTGTATATCTTGTGATGCTTAATGGATTATTCTGCATGTAACTGACTTAATTAATGGCTTGTTGATTAATTCATCTGCCCTACCTTCCTCATATTTGTGAAAAGAAAATGTACATGAAAGCCCTTTGAAATACACATTCTAGAGTTCATAATATATCAGGTACTTTTCTAGGTACTGCAGGGACTAAATTAAAGAATAAGATAGGCCCTGCCTTCAAAGATCTCACAGTCTAGTAATCCGTACTTAATACTTTAGTTTCATAGCTTTTATTACTTTATAATACTCAAATATTTTCACCATCCATGAGTATGAGCATTTATGCTAAATCCTGTAACTCTCAATGCAAGCAATATTGCTCCTAAGGGGATGAAGGTTGGTTCTTGGGCTGGTGAAAAAAATCATACTGTTTTGTGTATAAAGCACAGATACAATATATAAACAGATATGCAATATATCTGTGGTATTAAAAATTTCATTGGAGGGGGCTACTATGAAAAAAATGTCTAAAAAGGCTCCTTGGTGGTGGTGAGAAAATGATAATTTTTTAGCTCAGAAACTGAGCTAAATATATTGCAATTACAGTTACCAAGGGCTTTTAAAGGGGAGAGATCCCTTAATTCTTTAGCCAACTAGTTAAAAATTCAAACTTTTGATAATTAAGATTTCTCCATGTATTTTACGTATAGGTATATGTTGTTGGAGGCTATGATGGGCAAAACAGACTTAGCAGCGTAGAATGTTATGATTCCTTTTCAAATCGATGGACTGAAGTTGCCCCCCTTAAGGAAGCAGTGAGTTCTCCTGCCGTGACTAGCTGTATAGGCA
The DNA here is from genome assembly GCF_009873245.2 of Balaenoptera musculus. Taxonomy (NCBI): domain Eukaryota; kingdom Metazoa; phylum Chordata; class Mammalia; order Artiodactyla; family Balaenopteridae; genus Balaenoptera; species Balaenoptera musculus. The sequence goes on from NC_045788.1 coordinate 61,201,762, forward strand.
AATTGTTTGTGATTGGTGGAGGACCTGATGATAATACTTGTTCTGATAAGGTAAGCCGTGCTCTCTCTCTTTTTTTTTTTTTTTTATAGAAATTACCAATGATATACACAAGAAGAGAAATATGGAAGGCCTATCAAGTAGGTAGTTCGGTCCCTTAGTGTGAGGGGGCTTTTAAAAATTGTCTGGTACTTTATACTTTGGGAGGAAAACATTGAGTTTCAAGTTACTAAAGTGAGATCATAATATATCCAACGATTTTCTGTTAAAAGTGTGATCCAGTCTTTTTGAGATGAGACTGATCTCAGCGTTATACTATAAACCATTTTAAAACTTTTTACTGGTATAGTTTACAAAATAAAAAAATTATTCACATAAAACAATTGGGAGGTGAATTAGCAAAGGGTAAGACACTATACTGCTTCCAACTGGGTCATTTTCTGCATACTTTGAAAATATTCTTTAGAACAAAGAAAAGAAAAGAAAACCTCTCTAATGTAAATATAGGATGGCTCAAAGCTGCTGTAGTTCATTGAATTCCTGAGATAAAAGAACAGGTGCCATCCTGACATCTGAGAAAATACCCTGTTTATTCTGCAAACAAGTGTCTAATGCCTAATTCATTTAGCAATAGTTTACTGAACTTTGTCAATCAATAAATTCTTTTTCTAAATTAAATTTTAATATAATGTCAAATGTTACATATTTAGAATTCATTAATTCAGAATTTGTGATAATTCAAAGTATACTGAATTGAGGTTCGCTGGTGTTCTTCTGAAGAAAGGACTCCCTAAACATGTAAAGAAATTATATTCAAATTGAGGCATACTTATCCTATATAACAGAATTTTGTTAAAATCTAAGACTGTTAATTTTAATGGGAAAAAAAGCAAACCTGCTAGCCATTCATCTTGGAAACGGTCTGTGTTTGTTTGTTACTCTATTCTGCTTGATAGTAATAAATTTGTATTTCTTTTGAGAATTTCATAATTGAGATATTTTACTCTCAAGCCAACCTCCCTTAATTCTGTGAATTAATGGGATTTTATTTTTAATCATGTTTCTGTATATTGGCAGACTTTTTATTACGTAAATTGGCATTTTTGTTGAGAAATTTTAATTAAGTACTTCTATATATTATTAGGTTCAATCTTATGATCCAGAAACCAATTCTTGGCTACTTCGTGCAGCTATCCCAATTGCCAAGAGGTGTATAACAGCCGTATCCTTAAACAACCTGATATATGTTGCTGGTGGACTGACCAAGGCAATATACTGTTATGATCCAGTTGAAGATTACTGGATGCATGTACAGAATACATTCAGCCGACAGGTAATAACATAAAACAATCCAAAAGAAAAATCAATGTAGGAGAGACCAAGTACAGGACCAGTATGAATATACAGTAACTTCACTATTTATGTGTTTCATGTATGCTCAGATTATTTCCAAAAAAAAACCCATTTTTTTTTAAATAAATAAATTTATTTATTTATTTATTTTTGTCTGCGTTGGGTCTTCGTTGCTGCCCACGGGCTTTCTCTAGTGCGGAGAGCGGGGGCTACTCTTCGTTGCGGTGCGCGGGCTTCTCATTGCGGTGGCTTCTCTTGTTGTGGAGCACGGGCTCTAGGCGCGCAGGCTTTAGTAGTCGTGTCTCGCGGGCTCTAGAGTGCAGGCTTAGTAGTTGTGGCGCATGGGCTTAGTTGCTCTGCGTCACGTGCGATCTTCCTGGACCAGGGCTCAAACCCATGTCCCCTGCGTTGGCAGACGGTTTCTTAACCACTGAGCCACCAGGGAAGTCCCTCAAAAATTGTTTATACTCTACATAAAGCATATGGTATTCTTGTTTTGAACTCCTTCCAGGGAATTTATTGAAATAACTTACTTTTGTTTTTAATTTTTAAATTAATTTTTATTGGAGTCTGGTCGGTTTACAATGCTGTGTTGGCCTCCACTGCACAACAGAATGAATCAGCCATACACATACAGGTATCCCCTCCCTTTTGGACTTCCTGCCCTGAAATAACTTACTTTTTACCATCCCATGGTAAAGTAGGTATTGCTCTTGGGCTGTTGGGTTTTTTTCCCCTTGACCTTTTTGAGACTCCTACTCCAGTTCTTATCCCTCTCTCTAGCACATTTCAGAAGAGAAGAAATTCTCTCAAGCTGGTTTCTTTCCTTCTGCAGTTAGAAACTAGGTAATTTGTTGTTTTTGTTATAAAGAAAATGGCTGCACTTGGGTCTCTTTCATCCGCACTGCGCTTGTACCCTTGTACAGCCTCTGCCCCTGCCCCATCAAGGCCTTCCCTTGGCCTTTTGTTTCATGGCTCTACCCTCTTTCCTTCCACCGTCAAAATGCTCGACGGCTCTGATGCTGGAAATCTGGCTCTACCTATACCACTCTAGAGATATTGTACTCCCAAAGGTCATTACTAACAATCTCCTGAGTCTCATTCATGTTCTCTTGTTTTTTTCTACCCAGCCCTTAAATATGGGTATTCCTTGAGCCTCTTTTCCCTGCCCTTTTTCCAGTTTATACTCCGTTCCTGAGTGATCACGTTTACTGCTCAGTACTGATGACTTCAAATCTTATTCTCCATTAAAGCCTCTCTCCTGTGCTCCAGACTCAAATTTCCGACTGCCTATTTGATGTTTTCCGTGGCGTTCCAAGACTTCAGACTTAAAACAGAATTCACCTTCTTCCCCAAGTTTACTTTTTCTGTTTCCAAACAACCTAGTGAATGGAAAAACTCTTTCTCCCTGACAACACTTCTGACACCACATATGTGGGTTTATTCCCACACCAACCAATCTCTGTCTTCAGCTGGTGTCTTACAATTCAATTCAGTTTTGACATGACCTGAAATTTGCTTCAGGTTCCACAGGTTAAGGACTCAGTCCCACAAGACTGCCACCACTTCACATGCCAGTCACAAGTCTCAGGTTTTCACCAGTACTTCTGACAAATCAGCTATAAATCAAGGCTTCCACAGCCCCCTCCTTGGGTTCAGTAATTTGCTCAGGAAAACACTTATGTTTACAGGTTTGTTATACGATAAAGTATATTACAAAGGACATAGATGAACAGCCAGATAAAGAAGTACCTAAGGTCAGGTCTGGAAGGGTCCTAAGCAGAGAACCTTCTGTCCTCATGGATTTGAGGTGCACCGCCCTCCTGGGACATGGATGTGTTTACCAACTTAGAAGCTCTCCAAATCCTATACTTCGGGGATTTCTATGGAGGCTTTATCACGTAGACATGATCAGTTATAATTCAGTTTCCAGCCCTGCTCCCCTCTCCAGAGAAGGGAGGGTGGGGTGAAACTTAAGCTTCTAATGATGGCTTGGTTTCTCTGGTGACCAACCCCCATCTAGGAGCCCAGCAGCAGTCCCTCCTTAGAACAAAAGACACTCCCATCAACCAGGAAAATTGCAAGGGATTTAGGAGCTCTGTGTCAGGAACTGGGGTCAGAGGCCAATATGTATTTTCTATTATTTCACACCTAGAAACTTAATTTTTAAATTTTTTCTTGCTTTCTCTTAAATTGAATCAATCCATCATATCAGTTCTGTGTCCTCAGGAGTTTCTCCTATTCTTTTCCATTCCTGTGGTTCCTGCTTTTGTTCAGGTTCTCATCAGTTCTTACCTAAACTAAAACAGTATTTTCTAAGTAGTGTTCCTTTCTCTAGTGTCTTGCTTTTCTAACCCATTTTACCACCAGTGATTTTCCAGCAGATCTAATTACGTCTCTTCTCTGGAAATGTACTGAATAAAATCTGAAAGCTTCCCCGCTTCGTTCTCGGTCTTCTGTTGTCTGACGTCTGCTTGCCTTTTCAGCTTCACTTTCTTCACCTTTACCCAAATTACATTAAGTATCTGTTGCTTGCGTTTGCTATCCAGACAGTATGTGCTCTTGCCTCGATTCATGTTGTCCTCTTAGCCTTTAATGCCCTTTCCACCTTCTCTATTTGTAATTCTACTCATCTTTCAAGAACCACTTCACAGTTACAACAAACTGAGGTTGCCCTCTTCAGAATTAATCTCTTGTTTTTCTGATCTGTCACTACACTTACCACCTCTATTATGCAAGTGATAAATTTCCTTATAGTTATAAATGTTCATTTCTATACTGGAATTCAGTCTTCTTAAGGATACTGTGTTTTCTGATTCATCTCATGTATCTTGCATTGATTGCTGCTCGGTAAATTTTTTTTTTTTTTTTTTAATTTTTTTTTGGCTGCTTTGGGTCTTCATTGCTGTACTCGGGCTTTCTCTAGTTGCAGAGAGCAGGGACCAGTCTTCGTTGCGGTGTGCGGGTTTCTCATTGTGGTGGCTTCTCCTGTTGCAGAGCACAGGCTGTAGGCACGCAGGCTTCAGTAGTTGTGGCATGCGAGCTCAGTAGTTGTGACTCACAGGCTCTAGAGCACAGGCTCAGTAGTTGTGGCACACAGGCTTAGTTGCTCCCCGGCACGTGGGATCTTCCCGGACCGGGGCTTGAACCCGTGTCCCCTGCATTGGCAGGCGGATTCTTAACCACTGTGCCACCAGGGAAGTCCTGCCTACCCTTTTTTTTTAAACTTTGGGTTTATTTATTTATTTATTTATGGCTGTGTTGGGTCTTCGTTTCTGTGCGAGGGCTTTCTCTAGTTGTGGCAAGCGGGGGCCACTCTTCATCGCGGTGCGCGGGCCTCTCACTAGCGCGGCCTCTCTTGTTGCGGAGCACAGGCTCTAGAGCGCAGGCTCAGTAATTGTGGCTCACGGGCCTAGTTGCTCCACGGCATGTGGGATCTTCCCAGACCAGGGCTCGAACCCGTGTCCCCTGCATTGGCAGGCAGACTCTCAACCACTGCACCACCAGGGAAGCCCCTGCCTACCCTTTTAATACTAATCAAATGAAAAACGATAAATCAACTGTAATTTCATGGTAGACAGCTATTTGAGTCAAAGGTTGTGGGTTTTTTAAATGCTTAGAATGTTGAATGACAAAAAAAGAACTGAAAAAATGAGCTCTTTTTTTCCAGTCCTAATGGACCCAGCCTTTTTCTCTGTTTTTACCTCGCCATTTCCATGCCTTTTGACTTCGCATAATTCCTAAATTCCACAACTTGCTATTTTAAACATATTTTGCTTTTTAACTTTCATCAGGAACATATTTTTTTTTTACCCTTCTTCAGCAGACTAGGTATTTAAAATGTCGTTAAAGTTTAGAATAATAATTGAAAAGAAATCTGATTCTTTTTCTTTATTGTTGGCATTTTAACATTTAAGCATTAAGCATTATAAAAAATAATAATTAAGGAGAGGGGTATATCTTACAATATTAAGATTGTGTTTCATTTAAGTCATGAAAAATAACATTAAAACTTCATGTATTAATGAATTATTTTTCTTACTAGCTGCCATTACTCTTGAGACTCTCATAGAGTGAAATATAAACTATGCAAGTAATTTCCTGATATGAATGAATATCTGTTCTGAAGGTTGCTTGCTTCATTTAATTCTGAGCACTATTTATGAAATGATGTTAATAACAAGATCCTATAATAATGTAGTTTAAGAATCATCATCAAAGTGACTGTAAAGTTCAGTAGGGCAAGCCAGCTTGTACTTGAAAACTAAGGATGTTGTTTTTTATTGTGTTCAGAACTTTCAGAATTTATAGAAAGAGCTCATTGTGCTTTGGATGGAAAATGTTATAGTCTGGCACATAATTGGTACAGTTCATGGGTGGTATTCTACATAAAAGTTTGTCATTCACTGATGATAATGGGCCCCAAGTCAATATGGGTGTATATAAACTCTAATGCAGGCATTTAAAATACTCACTAATTCTTCTAGACCCAAAGATACTATCCTCTATTATAGAAATCCGCCAAGATTTAATTTTTTCTACAAGAGTGAAATTTATGTATAGCAAATCCGATCAAGTAAAAATGTTTATTGTACTCACTGGTAGAACCCATCTCATTGTTGGTTATGTGGAAACAGGATAATAATATGCAATAACTTTCTGAATTAAAGTGAAATTTAAATGGAAGAATAATTGACCTGCAGCATAACCAGATTCATGCAATAGTGAGACAATTTTAGTGTAATTTCTTTCTTTGAAGAATCACTCTTATCCTTGCCAAGAGTATTTGTTTTATATAGTAATTGTATTATTGACAGAGAAGAGTAAAATTTAGCTAAGAGTCTCATTGCATGGAAAGTTAACTATAAAATGTTATCCGGGGAGTTTCTGTGCCCCATCCAAGGCCCCTAATAACAGTGCTTCTTTAATTTGGTTATAACTCTCATTCATTCATTCAACTTGTGGGTAATCCCATATAATGAATAATGTTCCTACCCCTTGATCATGTAATAGCCACTTTCTATAATGAAGGACCTTCCTGTAATAGGAGAAGCAACTCTTCAAGGATGTTTTTGTTCAACTACCATTAAGTTAACTAAAACCCTTCTCTCAGTCTACCACCCCCACTTCACCACCCATATCTTGACCCCAATTAGTGACATATATTCTATCTTAACACTCCCTTCACCCATGCAAATTTACCTAGTATTCACACATAGAGCAGGAGTTGGGCAAAAGGGAGCTTATTATTTCATGTCTCCTTTTTTGACTGTGTTAAAGCATGTCTTATTTTACTTTTCAGTTTGCTACCAAATCCCTTACCGTCAACAGTTAATTTTTTTTTTTTTAATTTGGTTGAACAGGAAAACTGTGGTATGTCTGTATGTAATGGTAAAATATATATCCTGGGTGGAAGACGGGAAAATGGAGAAGCCACAGACACTATTCTCTGTTATGATCCTGCAACAAGTATCATCACAGGGGTAGCTGCAATGCCCAGGCCAGTGTCCTATCATGGATGTGTGACTATTCATAGATACAATGAGAAATGCTTTAAGCTCTAAAACCAGGATACCTCACCCAAGAAGCCACAGCAATCCAAGATGAGAGGTTTTAAAAACTCCAGAGTGGGAACTTGACATATCTCCTTTTTGCAATATGCACAGAAAAGTAAAAATAATAATTGTCGTGCCTTTCTCCCCAAAATATCAATCTTTCAAACTGTAATAAAGCCTTTTCTGTAATTGGGAAAAAAAAATTTGTTGTTGTTGAAGGTAATAGTGGTCTTTGCTTGGGCTTTGAGAGTGTACCTTTGTGAGTATTTGTAAGAAACCTATGTGGAGTAGGAAATAATGTCTGCCTGCATACCTTTTAGGAATTTGTGAATGGTCTCTTCATTTATGTATGTTTATCTGCAAGACTGTATATTCCTTATTTTGTCACATATATGTGTGTGTGTATGTGTATATATATATATATATATACACATACACACACACATATATATATATAAAATTGCATGGCAAGTTTTCATTTAGTTTGACTCATATAATGCTTAGAATACTTAGAATCATTCTAAGGTGGAAAAACCAGTTTTAAAAATCTTTGTCACTAAAAAATACATCCAAATTGATTAATTTTATTGTGGGTTTTTTTCTGTAATTGATAAAAATGTAGTGACAACAATCTGAGTATCATAAAATACTGAGTTATTATGACTTCATTCTTAGAATTATTTTCTTATATTAAAGGTATTTTGGGAGGAGGAGATACAAAAGCAAGTGCCCCTAAAATGGAGATTAAAATTACATGTTAGTTCCTAAGAAAAAATCATCTAAGACCGTTGAAGGGAAAATGACCCACTGTGGCTCTCAAAAGTATTTATATATCATCTCTAAATCCTCTAAGGGATGCGCCTTTTCTTGAACATGGCAGAAGAGTTGAAATCCACTTTGCAATATTATCTTGTGAAAAACAGGGACAGATTTTCTCCTTAGCCCAGTAGGGTTTGACCTCATTACTATGGTGCTTTGGGTGAGGACCTCTTCCTGGTTATCCTACTTTCTTGTGAACAGCTAAAAATCCTGGGAGTCTCTACTGTTAAGCTGCCCTTAAAGGATAAAGCAGGGACCACCTGTCTCAGTGGGTCCATATTTCTTTTAAAATTAGCTATTTGAAGAAACTAACAGCAGTAGTTGCAGTCTTCTAAGATAAATCTTTCATTTGGTACCCATTGTGTAAAATATTGATCAATATTCTTAAGCTTCTCTACATCAAATTGCCTTTGTCTAGATGTTTCAACTCCAGTTTATAAAGCTCACTGGTTTTCAGAGAAGAGTGTAAAACTTTTTCTAAGGCAAATGGAATGGCAGGAACCATAGCGTAAGTGACTATTGATATTCCTGGGTGGACAGATATAATTTAAAACATTTTAGGGATGTTCAGGTAGCCTGCTGTATTGCCACTTCCCCAGGCACTATTGTTGTCTCACATCATAATTATATACTCCTTGCCATAGGAGAAATAATGCAAATATGTGATTATAGTGTCACCAGATTTCTGTTAAAACCAAGGTAGTAATCAAAAACCTAACATTGATAAACTACTCTTTCTTTCTCATTTTAGAATGATGCAAAGATTTCAAATAACCCTATACAGCATCAACTTTTAAGGCCTAGCTGGAATCTGAATTCTGAGGAAAACTCTAAAAAACTTAACAAATCTTTAAGGAATTTTTATTTTTCAGATCATAATTTGAAATGATGTATACCTTTTTGTGATAATTATCAAAGCAATTCAGAAACCAGTTTTCTACCATTTTAGTTGAAAGACAATAGTAGATACAATTGGGATACTTGTTTTAATTTTAGAGTAAACTTCTGCTTCTGCATCATACCTTTTGTAGATAATGGAACCTATGTAGTTCAGAAATTCTTTGGGGTACATGAGAAAAGTGTTTTGTAAATGCTGAGAATTATACAAGTGATACTTGTTATTTTCATGTGTATTTGTAAGATCATGCCCATCCATAGACACTTCACACAAAGAAGACTTTCTCAACATAACCTGTATTTTAGTACTTTTGTCTATTATAAAAGTATTAACTATTTACTTGTATTTTGTTATACATTTATTTTTAATGTTCAGGTGTCTGTTGTAGTAAATTTGAAATGAAATCCTATAGAACAGAATTTGTTTAAACATGGACCTCATGCCAATATTGTTTAATTTTTTTCTCTACATAATTTAAGTAGGCCACCAAGAACTTAGCTTGAATCCTATGAAATTAAAGTAACAATTTTTAAAGTTACCCAACTGATACTTTAATTTTCTTTAATTATTTATCTTCCTTTACTGATTTTTGATAAATAATGATGTTAGCATTGGTAAAGTAATAAAGAATTTTAGGGTATAATTAGTATATCAAAAGGGATTTATCGACCAGAATGGTGTCAGATTATATTCATACTGTCATCACATAGTTGACAGATTTTCTTTTGGTGGGTGATGCTCGTATAAGCCTTTGGGTTAGTATGTATGTATATATTCAATGCATGTGTGTATATATGTAGATAGATGGTATGCTCATCTACACACATACATACAGACATCAAGAATTTTATCGGTTTCTGATGATCAGAAAAAGGCACATAAAGTAAAAATTAGTTGACCTTGTTAAATTAGTTGACCTTATTCAATTCCAGAACTATATTTTTTTAATTTGGGCATTTCTAGAATACTTTGTTACATATGAAAGTACATGATGAATATTAGTATGATGTCTCATATACAGTCAGAATCTATGTAATGCATACAGTTTTACAAGATCAGAAAACAAATTGACGGGAGATACAAGTTTGCTAAACCTAGCCATTGATATACCTCAGTGGGGAAGGAATTCAAAAGTATTTTTTGTAGGTCAACAGAAATGTACAGTTTTTTCTCCATGAACTTTTAATCATTTTTCATGTGTTCCTATATGTGAGTGAGCTGTAAAGTGGTCTAATTTTTACAACAAAAAGGCCTTCTTCCTTTTCTACTCTAATCTTCCCACTGACTTTACTGCACAGGTATGAAATGGTAGCCTATTGTATCTTCAGTAACCTTTTTTTTCCCTAGATGACTGAAATATAGGTATTTACTCCATTTAAACCAGGTGTTAAGAAAAAAATGATGTAAATACTCAGGGAGGGTATTAACTTGTCATTTTTGCCTAATTGGAGTGTTTAAAGTGCCATATCTAAGTAACTTTCAGTTCATGATTCTAGAGTAAATTCAGTTTGGTAAAGGGGCTTCACACATGGCGGTGGTTAAACATTCATTTTTTTATATTTAGAAAGATGAAAATGTTTTGTGGACTGATAACATTTTCTCTTAGTGAATATGAATTGTTTATGTATCTCTACTGTCATACCCTTTTTGAAATGAAACTCAGGAAAAGACAAAGGTTCAATTATACTACTTTTGTCAGTGTACAAACCAGGTGCGTTTTTTTTTTTTTTTTTTCCTGTTGTCTGGATATGGCAATAGATTTTTAACAAAAAAATGCTGTGAGAACCCATACATGAAAAGAGAGGGTTGAATCGTCAGTGTGTGCCTTTTGTTTCTTGAGATTTATATGTGGAAAAGACATCTTCTACTCCAGACTGTATTTTCAAAGAGAAGAGATTGCTGTTTATGTGGTGCCAAGTGATAAGATAACGTCTCTTAAAGGCTTCCTGTGGACTGCCTTTATTTTCCTAAACTCAAGACACCAGTTAACCTCAACATAATTTTGGCCTTTCTTAGAATTTCTTGTGCATTATATTGAAAACCAGGTTTACATAACCTCACCCCATTATTCCTTTTAGTTAAATAAATTCACCATACCAAGAAACCAGAATGGGGCAATTTGGTTGGCCTTTAAGGCAGTAGGTTTGACTAGCTAGCTATACTTACTGTCACATCTAATGCTAGTCATCAGAAACCGCTTGAGCCAGGAGTGTGAATTGATAATTCCAGAGACAGTTTCAACATACTTCAGACTTTTTAAAAATGTTTTTTATGAATGTTTTACATTTGTGTGATTGCCTTAGATATTAAATTTTTGTAGTGCTAAAGATCATCATTAAAAAATGTTTTGAATACCAGTAGTTATAATTTATTTTATATATTGTCCCAAAGAAAAGAATTTGTTTTAATGTTTTCAAAATAACTGCATCTGAATTTATGTGCCTTAAGTTCTCTAGTGCTATTTCAACTTTTTTTTTCAATCTAAATAAAGCTTACCTTAGGTAAGTTTCATACTTGTTTCCTGTAGAGTAAATTTCCCTTCTTGAATTTTTTAATGAGCACCAGCTTTGTGGTTGCTTGGCAGAAAGAAAATGTTAAGAAAGGTTGTTGGGTGTTTGGAGTTTTATTATATTGGGGGACTTCTTTTGTTTGATGCCAAGGTGCTTTTTAAGATATTAAGAGAAATATATCTTACGTCGATTAAACCCTTGTAAACATCATTTGCAATATCTGCATCTAAAGTCAAAAAAGTAAATCTACTTATTTTTGTTTCATTCTTATGTACTGTTTTTTTGTTTGTTTGTTTGTTTTGTTTTTTCCTCTACAGGCTCTTTCATTTATCTTTCCTGAAAAAGTTCTTAGTCTTTTCTTCCCCAACACCCCTCCCCATGGTTTCTTAATTTAAATCTTGTTGAGAGTTTCTGGAGCTATCTAAGACAACACAATTATAGAGTTGAAGAAAAGCATAATGTGCTTTACAGCTTGTACAGACCTGTGGCAGCCAAGTGTCTTTTGCTTTCAGATGCTCCAGAGTCTTCAACAGTGGGGGAAAAAAAAAAAAAAGCTTTGTATTTCTTTGTTTTCAATTTAGTTGCAGCACACTAATACTTATTATATGTCTTGTTTAAATATACTTTGTGCATAGTTGTCTTTAATTTTTAAAAAGTATCTAATAAAAAATGTCTTTTAACCATTATTACTTGACTATGGTTGTATTAAATTTTATTTACCAAAAACTCGTTGTTTTGTCTTACCTTAAATATATTCAAGTGGTTGTTTGAAAAAGGAGTGGGGGAAATTACAAATTAATATACGTATTTACTAGTGTGTTCACAAAGTAACTAGAAGGCTAAACAAAAACCTAAAAACATTGGTGTGTATGAGGAAATGGTGGCTTAGGGACAAGTAAAAAGGCAACTTCACTGCATACTCCTGTAGAATTGTGTGTAACTATATATGAATATGCATGTAATCAATTTTTTAGTGTGAACCACATGGAAGTGTTACTATTCAGAATTTTTTTTATTATGATTTTAATTTTTAATTATGGAAGTGATCCATAACATTTGCACTGTAGTGTTCTTTTGATTTGGCTCTCAAAAATACCCTTATAGTAATATCAAGAGTAAAGAACTTAAGAAATTTTATTGCAGGTGTCGAAGAGGGCACACTGTTTACTGCAAAGGCAATGTCTGATTTTACATTAGCAAAAGTAAAATCTTGAAAAGAGATGTTACAGAAGCACAAGCAATGCTTAGCTTGTTATGCTTAGTTTTTATATTGTGCCATCAAAATAAAATGGCAAGTTAGAGTGTGTCTTAAATAATAAATGTTAAAGCTGTTTTCATTTCACTTAATTCCCCTGTAGCCACACCTGGAAAGTGGATAGGCTTCATCGGATCTGATTCCAACCTGTGCTCTGCCATAAAGCCATTTAACCTCTCTGAGCCATACTTTCCTTATTCTAGGAAATGCGGTCATAATACTCACTTTACAGGCTTGTTGGATAATGGGATGTATGTTGAAGAGTGAACAGAGTTCTGGCACAGAAGAGGAGAATATAAATGTTGATTCCTTTTCTATGCATTTTGTCTTCAGGACAAAAATGCAGTATGCAAAGTCAGGGAAGGAGTTGAAAGAATTAAAAGCATTTGTTAGCTTATATTTGGAAAACCATGGGCAATGGGTAGAGAATAGAAGCCTCTCATAATTTAAATTTTCTCTTCAAAAAATAACCTGTACTCTTAACAGAATGAGGGGGGAAAATGGGCTAAACCTGCCTTCTGCCTCTCTGCTATTCATTAACTGTTAATGGAGACTGAGAAAATCAAAAGGCATGATTTCCTCCTAATTATGTTGGGGTCTTTTATATTTTTTATATGATGTTTTGACATCTTTGGGGGACCTTGCTGGCTGGGAAGAGACTGCTCCTCCCAGGACTGGCTAATTCCTAGAGGCGGTAAACAGCTAGTCAGTGAGCCCAGCTTTCATATATAAACCAACCAATCGCCTGTCCAAAACTCCAGCCGCCTCCTTTAACTCTCACACACCAAACCAACGTTTCCCGTGCCCTAAATCACCCTAGGGCCAGGTACCAGACTGCTAAGAACCACCCCTTGTGTCACCAAACCAGCTGGGATTATTCAAACTAGCCAACCCTAAACTGGTTACCCTGCTATGCCTTGACTTACCCATGGAAACCCCAGTAAAGGCTCTGTCCTATGCTTCCCCCTCATTTCTTTCTGCCCCCTGACTGACGCTGGTGCTTCCCCTGTGGCCCTGTGTGACACACTGTGCCTCTTGTTTCTAGGAGAACTGTGAGTGATACTACACTTTTCTTTCAATGGCACTGACTGCTCCATGTTATCACCCAGTCACCTTTATAAATTAAGACTCAAAAGTCACATGTTCATTTTTATGTTTGAATAGCATGTTCAGCACAGAGGTGCTTAATGTTTTAGTGAATAAAACCACCAATTCTGTTTTTTATACAAGAGCCTGTATAGACCTTAAAACAGGATTTTTGAGTCATAGTTTGATAAACATAATCATCAATACATGTGTAGTACAACCAAAGTGCCAATCGGTCCAAAGAGTCAAGGCTTTGAATACTCTCATCTTTTTATTTAGAGAAAAACACGGTTGTGTGATAAAGGAGGAAAGAGGATTTTTAAAAGATCATATTTACTTGCTTAACACACTCCTACTGAGATGTGATGGATGATACCAAAGACAGTAAGGCTTTATAGGAATTCAGTGTCTGCAGGTGAGTAAACATTCGAGGAGGTGAAACAAAACAGAAAGCAACACTCCAAGAAGCTTTCTAGCATGGTGTGACAGCTATGGAAATGGGCCTGACTAGCCTCCAACCACAGGGAGCATAATTGACCAAATGATGCCCCAGCTGCTGGCTTTGAAATCCATCTTGCATTTGTGCTGAGCCCACACCTCCTACCAGCTGCTTTCAGCCAATGACTTGTAACAGGGATACTAAGGCACACATGTTCCTTCTGATGGTGGATTTGGGCTCCAGGACTCCCCTTCTGCTTTGTCCAACCTTCATTAGACTACATGGCAATGTAAGATGCTTCTATCCAACCTTCTTTCCCTCTCTCCTTCACTTGCTTCTGGGGTCTAATGGCTCTCCCAGCCTTCTCTCTCTCTCTCTCTCTCCCTCCCTCCCTCCACGTTTTCCCTCACAGGGCATTTTCTTGCATGTTTTTATTAAAATCCTTGCACATTTGATCTCATCTTAGCATCTGCTTCTCACAGGACTAGCATACGTGGCAAGTGGGAAAAAAATCCCTTGGGAATCATTGCCTTAATGATAAAGTTAGCACTGTGGAGTGATCCACTAAACCTGGTTTTCTGATAAGTCCTAGTTGTTACACTTAGACTAGGCTTGGTGGCAACATAATGTGAAAATAGGTTTTGAAGTCAGAGCTGTATTCAAATGCCAGCTTTAACATTTACTGCTTGTGTGTCTTTGGGTAAGATGCTCAAGCTTTCTGGGGCTGCAGTTTCCCCTCTTCCTACTTAGGCTTGTTGTGAGGATTAAATTAGAATATAAAAGCATGTAATGTCTCAGCAAGCAGCCCTCCCCTGATTGCTATGTATTTCCTCACTTGACAAAGCTTCTGGAGGGCAGGGCCTGTTTTATTAGATTAATTCCACAGCATCTTACCCAGTGCTTGGCAGCAACGGGAAAGAAGAGACCAAAGCCCAGTACTTGGCAGTGGTGCTTAATCAGGAATGGTAGTTCTTAACAGCTGAGAGATTCATTCGTTTATGTATTCATTTATTTATTTGACAAATACTGGCGTCCTTCATGTGGATCAGACAGAATGCTTCCTCTGGGATTACAGTAATGAATGTGACAGTTCCTGTTCTCAAAGTTTATAGAATGATGGGAGAAGCAGACATATGAATAAATTCTATATATAGTATGATAGAGGAACTTATAGGATTCCAGGGACTGAGAACTGTGTAAATGGGAATAAAGAATCAGCACTTTCTAGAGTAAAGAGATTGTATGGTCTCTTCTTTCTTTCTTTTTTTTTTTTTAACATCTTTATTGGAGTATGATTGCTTTACAATGGTGTGTCAGTTTCTGCTTTATAACAAAGTGAATCAGTTATACATATGTTCCCATATCTCTCCCCTCTTGTGTCTCCCTCTCTTCTTTCTAATTGCTGCCAAGAACTGGGTAAGATGCTGTGGGATTAATAAGACAGGCCCTGCCCTCCAGAGCTTTCTGTCAAGTGAGGAAATACATAGCAATCAGGGAAGGGCTGCTTACTGAGACATGGAAATAACATTACACTAATGTCCTAGTCTGCTGCATTTTCCGCTTCTCAACTTGTGATTTCCATATACCTACCATTCATAAAATTGTTTGTTAGCAAATTTTGACCTCTGACATAGTCTTACTCTTTAATTTTGATTTCTGCCATTATCCTGGGTCATTTAAGCATATAGGACCCATCCCTTTGCTCTAGCCTCACATTGTTTTGACCTCTAGTCAACAGACCTTCACTCCCACTCACTCCAAGTAACACAGAAGGCCATTCCTCGGATCATTTCATCACCCAGAATTATTCTTCCTATGAAACCTTAAACTCCAAAGCCTTTCTGTCTTTTGCCACAGCCTTCCTTTCCTTCCATCTCTCTCATTCTGTGATTTTCCTTGTGAGCTTATCTAGATCTTCAGTCTTCTAACACCTCTTCCTGCAGGCCCCTGGGTTACCCATTATCCCTTCCCAGCCTGCATTCCATCATCACAATGTCATTCCAGCACTCACCAGCACTCAAAATTTGCTCACCCCTTTGATTTCCCATTCCGCTTATTCTCCTACTGCCTCCATGTGTATCATCCCAATGGTTGGCCTTCTCTGCTCCTACTCCCAAGCTATTGAACACAGGTAGAGAAGATCAGCTAATTTACACCTCTAAAATTGTGTGATCTCCAACTTCAATTGGGCAAGATACTCTTGGCAAGACTTCAACTCACTCGCCACTCTCCTGGCGTACTCCACTCTCTTAGCAGTTGATCTTGCTTTCTCCTTCAGAGACTTAAAGGACATGAAATAGAATCTCTCCTCCTATACTTCTTTCCTATCCTCTCTCTTCTTCAGGATTTAGGTGTCCCTCCTCCACCTGAACTCTGAATCCCACTCTACCAGCATCTTAGGGACTTCCCGCTACATCCTTCTCTGATTTTCAACCTCTCTATGAGCACTTTCCCATAGCATTTAAACATACTCTAGCCTCTCCCATCTTTAAAATCCTTTCTGCAGCCCCAAGTTCCTTTCTGGCTCTACCCTCTTTTTTAAAAGTCTCTCCTTTGCCTCACTTCTTCATACACCGCAATCTGGCTCACATACTCACACCACTACAGAAATCACATTTGCCAAGAGCTCCAATTACATCTTTGTTGTTAAATTCTAAGTCCCTATCTTACTTAACAAATTTGATGCTCCTGATGACATTTTCCTGTCTTGTCTATAGCCATACTTTTCCTTTTCCTTTTCCTTCTCTTCCATGGGCTCTTCCTCTGCCTCTGCCCTAAATCCTCAATCATCAGGCTTTCTTCTTACCCTGCAGATAATTATCCTGGGTAATTTTATCCACCGCTATGGTCCCAGTTATGACTATATTTGATGGATCCTAAGTCTAAGTGTTCAGATAAGATACTTATATCCAAATGTCTTCTAGAAATTTCTGTATGAGTCCTTAATATGGGACTACTAGAACCTGAAACTCAAAAGCAGCTTTTCCCAAAAAGGTTCATCTTGTATTTTCCTTTCTGGTTAATAGCAACAAAATTGACTGAAACCTAAGAGTAATTTTTCCTATTATTCAATCATGCATTCAAATATTGAGTCCATACCTTGTGCCAGGAGCTCTTCCTCTTTATATCTAAATCAATCTATCTGTCTGTCTATCCATCCATCTAACTTTCCATCCTCCCTACCAATGCCTTAGTTCAGGCCTTCATTATCTCTATGGAAGAGCCTTCTAAGTGGTTTGCCTAAGATCAAAATTCCTTGTTGGCATGTGACTGAAACAACACTATCTGAATAGGAAATTTATTGGAAGGTAGCAGAGGCTCACAGAGTTGATGAGGCAGCCAAGTATCCTACCTAGAAAATAGGCATAAACTGGGGCAGCTCTAGAGAGCTATGAAGCAGGACACACACAATTATCTTTAAGCAAAAATAATCTGGATAGAACATCCCTACCCATCCACCATGCTAATAAATTTATCTTTACCTCACTGACTCCTTGATTGAAATCTGTGGTGGAAACACTCAGCTGACACCAGTTCATGTAACTGACTGGCTGCTAAGGGCTAGTGGAGAGAGAGAGAGAGAAAAAAAAGATCTGAATTCCTTAGGGAGAGGGAAGCTTTGTTTCTTGTCAAAATCAATACAATATGGAATTCCCCAAATCTTGGGTGGGGTGGGGGAGAGAGGAGGAACGCTTCCTGGGCTTACCCATCTCTGTGCCTTGGTTTCCTTCTCCTGGAATGCCTGGCCTCCAGCTATCTCCCCTACATTCTCTGAAAGAGCTAGGATTCATTTCCTCAGGGGAGCTTCCGTGATCACCCTCTTCCCATCCTGTAACCAAGCAGAGCCCTATGGGGCCTTCCCAGAACAGGATCCCCTCCCTCATATCCTTCACCTGCCTTTTGTCTATAGATAAACTTTAGTCAAAGAATAAATTTAATCAGAGAAGTGAGAAAATGCAGAAAGGAACACAGTCAAGTAAGACAAAATAATAGTTTAGCCGTTAAACAAAGTCAAGGACCTTTGGTTCCTTCTCAAGGGCTATGGATAATATTCTGAGCCATGTCCTCTGAGCTGTTTTGCAGATACTGAAACCCCCACCAGGTGGAAGAAGTTAACAGTATGCTGCCCACAACACGTAGACCCTAGACCAGTTGGAAACGGGTTGATGATGTTGACTTCTGATCATCACCACCAACCAATCAGAAGAACGTCCAGGAGCTGATCACACACCTCACCCTATCTTTAAAAACCTTTTCCTGAAACCATTTGGGGAATTCTAGTCTTTCAAGCACTAGCTGCCCTGGACTCCTTGCTTGGCCCTGCAATGAACGCTGTACTAGCCTTCACCACAACCAGGTGTCAGTAGAGTGGCTTTACTGCGTGCAGGCAAGTGGACCCAAGTTTGGTTTGGTAATAAGCCCAGTCTGAGTTAGATGGGCTCTTGTGTGCCCCCATTACCTCCTTGATATACCTCTGTGAGAGTACTTTACTGTTTACTTGACTCTTTACCTCCCTCTCCCAGATTATGGACTCTTCAAAATTAGAAACCATCTCTTATTTGGTGAGGTCCAAGAATCTAGCCAAGAATCCAGCCCAGAGGAGAGGACCAGCTGGGGTAAGATGCCTTAGTAGGTAGTTTTGGAAAGCCCAAGGTCACTTGAAAGTGAAAGGAGAGAGAAAGTGGCTAGAATGTAGAGTGCCAATGACAAATGGCCTGTTTTGAATTTGCCTAGAACTGAAAAATTTCATCAATATGTGTTAAATCATATTTTTAATGATTTCCTGGCATCTTACATAACAGTGACTTTCCCTGATCTTATCATTAGCTTTTGGGTTTCTGTCTAAATCTAGGTTCAGCAATAACCCTCTCCTTGCTTCTGAGTCCAGATCAAATGCTACCTCATCTATGATGCCTTTCCTGATTCCCCAAACGGATTTATTTTTCACTCCTTGAGGGCAAGGACCAAGTCTGTCTTGTTAACCTAACTCTATCCCAAGGACCAGCCAAAGTGCCTGGCACAGAGTAGGTAATGAATATTTATTTGACTGATTATCACTATGGGAGGCAGAAGGGATATGTTGAAAAATAGAGGGATGGGGAAGTTATAAAGCCTCCAAATTTCTTTAGTGATTCCTGGTTTTGTTCACACCTACTGCTTCTCTCTTGTTCGCTAACTGGAAGTCCTGATGGGTTGTTACCCAATCTTTTGTTCCTGACTTACTCTGCTACTGCTATCCCTAACCCCACCCCTACCCCTACCTCCACATCTGCTATGATCTCATTTTTTATCAAAAGTATATAAATTACTTCTGGAATAGTGGTGTGAAGAGTTTCACAGACCCCCACCTCAGCAAAACAACTGTAATTGGTGAAAATTATTTTAAAAATAACAACATTTAAAGTCTCTAGAAATTATCCTAAAGGCGTATAATAAGTAAAGAAACATTTATTCAAGAAAACCTGCTGAAACTTAGTAAGAACAGAGTCTGTAGCACTTAAGCCACTATGCACGCTCTACCTCACTTTCCCTCCCAACTCAATATGACAGAAGCTACACTCCAAGTGGATGTGGTCAAGAAGATGGGGCTCCCCTGCTCCCAGGCAAAGAGGTCTCCGTGGGAGGGGCAGGCCACCAGCATTTCGCATCCCCCCACGGCTCCATGTTGCCTAGGCTAATTTCCAGGTGAGTATCGCTGAGAGGTAGGCACCCTTCCTCCAGCCAGCCCCTACTTGGATGGCAGAAGTTCCACACCGAAAAAGGCAGGTCAAGAAGACCAGAGCCTATGACCCCAGCATAGCACCCTGCTTGTAAAGCTGACTGACTTTATTTCTAACAGAGTGTGGAGATGTTCAAACTGTCCACCACAATAGTGGTAGACAGTTAAGAGAAGGCTGGTAGCTCCAAGAGATCAACAAACACAGGCCAGCTAGTTTACCAGTGAGAACTAGGGAAAGAAACCGCTAAGAAGACCCCTCCTAGGATCAGAATAAATCTCAAAGACTGGCCTCAAAAACTAACCCTGCAAAGGAGTCAAAATTAAATTGAACTTTATAAAAGTTTAAAACTTCCGTGCTTCAAAGGATACCATTGAGAAACTGAAAAGACAATCCACAGAATGGGAGAAAATATTTGCAAATCATATTATCTGTTAAGGGACTTGTATCTAGAATATGTAGTGTACTAGTTTCCTGAGACTGCCATAACAAAGTATCACAGGCTGGGTGGCTTAAACAACAGAAATTTATTGCTTCACAGTTTTGGAAGATTTAAGTCTGAGATCAAGGTATCTCGATTTCTTCTGGGGACTGCGAGGAAGAAAATGTTCCATGCCGCTCATCTAGTTTCTTGGTATTTTCTGTCAATCTCTGGCATTCCTTAGCTTCTGCTACATCACCCTGTTCTCTGCCTTCATCTTCACATGATGTTCTACTTGTATGCATGTCTCTCTGTGTCCAAATTTTCCCCTTTTTATAAGGACACCCACCATATTAGATTAACCCCACCATAAAACCTCATTTTAACTTGGTTACATCTGTAAAGACTCTATCTCCAAATAAAGTCATATTCTGAGGTATCGAGGGCAAGGACTCCAACATATCTTTTGGAGGAGACACATTCAACCCACAACATATAGAGAACTCTTACCACTCAATAAAATAAAATAAAAAAACCCAATTTCAAAATGGGCAAAAGATCAGAGTAGACATTTCTTCAAAGGAGATATACAAATGGCCAATAAGCAAAGATGCTCAATATCATTAGTTATTAGGGAAATGCAAATCAAAACCACAATGAGCTACCACTTCATACCCACTAAAATGACTATAATAAAAAAGACAGGCTTTGGGGTTTTTTGTTTTTTAGTTTAAATAAATTGAATTTTTAAAAAAGACAGATAACAACAAATGTTGACAAGGATGTAGGAAAAATGGAATCCTCATACACTGCTGCTGAGTATTTAAAATGGTACAGCCACCTTGGAAAACAGTCTTGCTGCTCCTCAGAGAGTGAAACATAGAGTTATCGCATAACCCAGCTCCTAGGTGAGTACCCAAGAGAAATAAAAACGTATATCCACGCCAAAACTTAAACAGTGCTTATAACAGCATTATTTGTAACAGCCAAAAGGTGGAAGCAACTCAGAAGTCTATCAACTGATGAATGGATAAATAAAAAGTGGAATTTTATTCATCAATAAAAAGGAAAAGAGAACTGATACATGCTACAGCATGACTGAATTTTAAAAGCATTATGCTAAGTGGAAGAAGCCAGTCACAAAAGGCCACCTATTGTACAATTCCATTCATATGAAACACCCAGAATGGGCAAATCTATAGAGACAGAGGTTGGTTGGTGGTTGCCTAGAGATGGAGGGTCTGGGGGAAATGGGGAGTGACTGCTAATTGGCATGTAGTTTGTTTTGGGGTAGTGATTGTGCAATTCTGTGAATATATTTACTACAAACCATTGAATTGTATACTTTGAGTTAATTATATGATTTATGAATTATATCTCAATAAAGCTGCTATATTTTTAAAATTTGTATAAACTCTTTCAGGAACCTCATCCTACCCAAAGTTGCTATTAGAACTGTAGTTGACAGTGAGAAAGAACAAAGGTTCTTCCTTGTTTCCAGTGCAGTTTTCTTCCTTGATTTCTAGAGACAATAGGACTTTGCCCCGCTCAGCATCTCCTTACATGGATAGGGAGCCGACTTATGGATAGATAATTACAATACTGTGTGTGAAGACCAGTAATAGGCAGATGATGGGTATAGTACGGAGAGCAAGCACAGATTTTTGAAGCCTGACGGCCCTGGGTTTGAATCCCAGCTCTGCTACTACCAGCCTCTGTTTCCTCTTTTTAAATCGTGGACAATAATAACGAGCCATGGGAATGCTGGAGGAACTAAAGGAAATACTGTCATCAGAGCATCTATCACAATGTCTATCACAAGGCCCTGCACAGCAGTGCTTCTCACACTTCAGCTGGCGTGGGACTCATCTGGGGATCCTGTTAAATTGCAGATTCTGATTCAGTAGGTCTGGGGTGGAGCCTGAAACTCTGCTTTTCTAACAAGCTCCCAGGTGATGGCCCTAGTGTTGGTTGAGGAGCACCGGTTAAGTAGCAAGACTCTACAGTACCCTGTGTATGAAGTGCCAAAAGAGTGTAGAGGAGGAAGCAGTCAATTAATTCTTCAGAAGGGAAGCCAGAGCTGGACTTTCCTTGAAGAACTGGTAGGGAGTTTGCCAGGAATGAGAAGGGGGATGTGCATTCCAGACAAGGGGAAGAGAATGATTGAGACCTTGACATAAGAGTGGCAGGTGACCTCAGAAATAACTTACGGGGACTTCCCTGGTGGTCCAGTTGTTAAGACTCCATGTTTCCACTGCAGGGGGAAAGGGTTCGATCCCCGGTCGGGGAACTAAGATCCTGCATGCTGTGCGGCCAAAAAAAAACCCAAAAAAACTTATGGAACGTGGTGAGCAGCGGCCAGAAACTGGGAAGGTAGGTTGTAAATGATTTAAACCTGACGTTAAAGAGTTTTAATTTTAGCCTAGGCCAGTGGTTCTCAAAATGTGGTCCCTGATCAGCACCATCCTCAAACTTGTTAGGAATATACATTTTAGGACCCACCCCAGACCTACTGAATCAGAAACTCTGGAGGAGTGGCCCAGCAATCTATGTTTAAACGAGTCCTTAAGGTAATGCGGATGCACAGTAAAATTTGAGAATTACCCCTAGGTAATGGGGCCAGGGCACTGAGGTGTTTTAAATAGTAGAGTGAAGTGATCAGATGTGTTCTAGAAAGTTGACCCCAGCGGTTGAAACACACTAGATGGGGAGAGTAGGAAGGCAGCACAACCAATTCGGAGGAGAAGGTAGAAGTCCAGGTGGAGAGGGTGGGCACCTGGACCAGGGCAATGGTGAGGGAATAAAGGAGAGAGAGCTGACCTAAGAAGAATTTAAGAGATGGATTCAGTAACACCTGGAGACTAACTGGATGTGACCTGTGAAGGTAAACAAGGAGTGGATGATTCCAAAGTTTCCATCTCAGATAACTGAGTGGGTGGTGAAACTAATCAAACTAGTAAGAGAAAGGAGAAAAGTAAGCCTTGGATGGGGAAAAAATGAGTTTAATTATGGATAGGCTGAATTTGCTTCAGGGCCATACAAAGGGAAATGTCTTAAATGCACTTGAAAATAATGGTCCAGGTTCAGGTTGGAGACCCAAATTCATGATCTAGATTTGGAACTTGTTGGTATGTAAGGGGCAGTTGAAGCTGTGCCCATGGAGAAAATTATTCAAGAAATGAGAACAGAACAAGGATAGAAGCCACAGAAATCTCAGTATTCAGGCATAGGCAGAGAAAGAGGAGCTGGGGGTGGAGACTGAGAAAGAGCTATCTGAGAAGTTGAGAACAGGAAAGAAGCACATTGAAGAAATCTCGTGTGTCATAAAGGAATGTGGTTGGCTGAAAATAACCGAAAGTCTGGCCACAAGTTGTTTAAACAAACAAATGATGTTTTTCTTACATAGCAAGTTGGCAGTCCAGGCCTGGTACCATCATAAAAGACCCAGGCTCCAGCTTTCTTTCTGTCCCGTTTTTAAGGTGTTGGCTTGAAACTCCATGGTTGAAAGATGGCTGCCGTAATTTCAGGCATCACATCCAAACTCAAGGCAGGAAGAAGGGGACAGAGAGGCTGACGCAGGACTAGCTACAACTCTCCCCTTTCTTTGGGAGTCTCTCTTTTTATTCATTGAACTTGCGGTTTCATCTTCTTGGCTACAACTGAGTCACATGGTCACTCCTGGCTTCAAGGGAGGGTAGGAAATTGAGTGTTTAACTTTCTGGCTTCTATAGAAGAAGGCAAGGGAGAAAGGGTTGGGAGTGGATATGACATCTGCCAAGCTGTCGTGTATGCCACATCTAAAAGGAGAGTTCCAAGGAGAGAGACACGGTGACGAAGGGGGGCAAGGAGAGGCACAGCTTCTCAGCCCTATGCTGTTGCATAAATAAATCTTTTACACAAAATATAAATGTCAACACCGTACAACCAGTATAAAATTGAGTCAAAAAATAAAACAAAACAAAAAACAGCTTTCCCAGCTATCATTCCCAATATTATGATTCTTTTTTTTTTTTAACTTTACAACAGACTGCCTGCATTTTGGGCTATGAAGATCCAAACTCGTTCTATACACAAACTCTGACTACTGAAATTCTCCAGTTGGTGTTATCTATAGTGAATAGAATACAAAGCAGCTCAGAAAACTCTCTGACAGTTTCCCCTCCTTTTGTTCCTTTTATAATGTGAACAATTCTTCTCTAGGCACATTTATGACTGTTCTGACATTATCTGCTGCTCAGCTGGGGACACCAAACCTGGATGAGTTTACTCTGAACATATGAATAAGGCATTTTGTAAGCATAGGAGGAGAAACATAATGGCCATATAAAGTATAATAGTTTAGAGATGTTTGGAGAATAAAAGTTATTATGCAGGTGGTATGTTTCACTGCCAAGGTCAATTTATAGAAGATTACTCTTCCCAGCTAAAATCCCCTGTTCACTTGCATTGGAAGAATCCGCGATCTGACTACAGGGGCAACATCCCACAATCTGCCATTGGGTGCCCCATGGTAAAGGCCAAATAAGCCTCCCAATATCAGGGTCAACAGGAAAGCACTCTGGGCAGTAACTGATTTTCGAAACCTGATGTATATGCAATATTATTTGTTTTGGCTTCATCTAGGCCACCAGAGGCCTCTTATTATATTTGGGAATGAGGGCTGTTTACAGCCAGGACTATACCTCTTGACTGAGGGCATTTGCGGAGCATTTCTAGAACAGATGAGCCATAAAATAGGAAGCCAGGAAAAGATCATGATAAAAGCCACCAGAGGATAATATAAGTAAATACCATCAAGAAAACTAAAGTATATAAAAAATTCTGTCAACAAATTAATAAACTTAGCACTAGTGTCATTATTTATCTTTAATAACAGAGAGCTGTAGTGTAGAAAACCAATTTAAAAACAATAAACAATAAATGAAAATATCACAGTATTGTATTAACTAGACACCTAACAGCTGATGAAAAGATATAAGGAAATGTAACCAAATTAAAATCAGAAGTCTTCAGTCTTTAAAGCTTGACCCAGAAGTTTAAGCAGGACTACTTTTGTACATTCCCCTTTTTACATTGTCTAGATTCCACCACAATCAAATCATATTACAGCTGAAGTTGTATGTTTATGTTAACTTTACAAGTAATTTTCAGATATTTTTAGACTGTTCCCAGAGATGACTTCTTTTTTTTTTTTAAACAACTTTATTGAGATACATGCTTTTGCTATGAACATTCCTGTACAAATTCAGTGTGGACATATGCTTTCATTTCTCCTGGGTATTTGCCTAGGAGTGTAACTGCAGGGACACATGATAACTCTGTGTTTAACATTTTGAGACACTGCCAAGCTGTTTGCCAAAGCAGCTGCACCCTTTTACATTCGCATCAGCAATGTATGAGAGTTCCAAGTTCTCCTCATCTTCATTTTCATATGAAACAAATACAGAGAACCCAACCACTTCCAACCATAGGAAGTTTCCTTTCAGGGCAAATACCCTTTTTTTTTTTTCACACCAATGAAAATGTTTTGCATCATCTTCCCCATTCGCCAAGTCTGCATTTGTGGTGACTGCCCAGTCCACACAGAGGAGACGCACAATGCATGGTTTCTTTGTGGGTTAGGATGGGGTCCAGTAAGATCTTCAAGGGCGGGATATAGTTTTGTTAACATCCAAAAAGGCCAACCAGACGTTTGGTTTCTTGTTTGGACCTGGTTGTGGACAATCGTTTATTTTTAACAACCCGAGTGTAATTCCCAGGCACCAACGACTTTAACAGTTTGCTTGGCACTGTACGTGTGAGGTTCTCATTTTAGAAGTCTAATTAGTGACTGCATCCTGGGAGGGGAACCTCATGACCACAAGGGCTCCAGGGGTCCCTGTCAATCTTAGGAAGGGTGGTTGGTCTTCCCAGGGTGGAGGCCAGGAGGATACTTCCAGCCTGGGGATCTCTGGGGCAGAGCTTAGCCAAATTGTCCATCTGAGCCAGATTCCCCTCCCACTCTCAGACAGAGCCTGAGCCTCACCACCCTTCCCAGGCTTTCCTTGGTTATCTGATTGCTGCTTTCAGTCTGCCCCATCCCTCCCCTCCAGGGGAGCCCTGCGAGAAGCCGGGGGATGCAGCTCCCGGAGTGAGCCTCCCTTCCAAATACCAGCTCCTTCTCCTGGGTCAGTGCCGTCATTCCTAGAACCTTCTTGACTAACTTTAATAATTGTTGCTTTTCCTTTCATTAATACTGTACATTTAACACTCACCCCCACCTCCCTCCTCTCACACTTTTACTAAGGAAGGGACTGGTGAGCGATCGAAGCCACCCCACCCTCTCTTCCAGTTGAGAGACTGTAAGACCCCAAACTGACATAAACCGTATTTTTTTCCCCCAAGACTTGAAACTAAGTTTAAGCATACTGTCAACGTCTCCCAAGACCTCAGTCTCAGATCAACCTTATCTAAATAAAACTGTCTGAAATTGAAAAGTTAGTTATTTAACATTTTGTTGCCTTCGCTCTGTGTCATTTTCATCTTTTATACTCGGGAATGATAGATCCCAAGTATATATCAGAAGCGTGATTGTTTCAGAAGCACAGAAACATAGTTATGAGTTTCTCATACATATTTAACCTAAATACTAACCTGTTTTTATCAATTCTATCTGACCAGATAACATACAAACAGAAATTTCACTAATAAATAATTTTAAAATTCTTACCCATGGAAGTTAGATGCCTTTAATATTTTTAATATTCTACTTGGTACAGATAAATAATTCTCCAATATCAGAAAACAGAAGTGCAAATAAAACAATAAATGGCAACTGATGTTCAGACTGGGATTGGGTTTTGGGGGGACAGGAAAACAATAGGAAGTGGTGGGACCATGCCCTGCAGGCAATAGGGCTTTTCTAAATGGGATTGCAGCTTCCCAGCTGCACCCAAGGTGTCTAAGCCCTCAGACCCTGGTGCCAGATAGCCTGGGTCTGCAACCCAGCTCTGCCGCTTCTTAGCTGTCTGATAAGTTACTCAACCTTTCTGTGCTTCAGTTTTCTCTTCCTTAAAGTATGAACCATAAAAATCAAGTTGTTACTTAGATTAAATTTGTGAAGTGGCTGGAACACTGCCCAGTTCATAGTGTTAGCTAGTATCTAATTATAGCAATGTGGGTCCAGGTTACCACAGCTTGATTTTTCTTTTTTGTTTTTTTAAATTTTATTTATTTATTTATTTATTTTTGGCTGCGTTGGGTCTTTGTTGCTGCGCACGGGCTTTCTCTAGTTGCGGCGAGCGGGAGCTACTCTCCTTTGCGGTGCACGGGCTTCTCATTGCGGTAGCTTCTCTGGTTGTGGAGCATGGGCTGTAGGCATGCGAGCTTCAGTAGTTGTGGCTCACGGGCTCTAGAGCGCAGGCTCAGTAGTTGTGGCACGCGGGCTTAGTTGCTCCGCGGCATGTGGGATCTTCCCCGACCGCGGCTTGAACCCGTGTCCCCTGTACTGGCAGGCGGATTCTTAACCACTGCGCCACCAGGGAAGTCCCTTGATTTTTCATAGAAGGGGAAATCCAGGTTATTATGTGATATTTCTCAACATTTGGAATGTTGTCTTGTATAAAGCAAAGTGTGACATTATGGGCTGTGACTGTGCAACCCCTCTGAACTGTGCTGTCTTTTCTCCA
Source organism: Balaenoptera musculus (assembly GCF_009873245.2). Taxonomy (NCBI): domain Eukaryota; kingdom Metazoa; phylum Chordata; class Mammalia; order Artiodactyla; family Balaenopteridae; genus Balaenoptera; species Balaenoptera musculus. The sequence continues at coordinate 61,229,479 of NC_045788.1, forward strand.
ATCTCATCAGCCCTCAGAACTACCTGTTGACAAGGGTATGTTAACAGCGCTACCCACCAGTTCTCTGAGCCCCAGAACTGTGTGCACAGATGCCTGTTTAATGTCTTCAGGTAGATGTCTTAAACTTAAAATGTCCCAAGAATTCTTGATTCACTCACCACTACCCCCAACATAGAAAATCTGTTCTCCCTTCAGTCTCTCTCCTCTCAGTAAATGGCATCACCATCCACCATCTGCCAACTCTAGAAACCAGTCCCCCTCGGTTCTTCTAATCTTCTCCTTCCAGGCCCCCCTCCAGTGCAGGAGGCCTGGCCAAGGAGGGGCGTGAAATCCAATCTCCAGCTGTGGGCCCCATCGCAGGGCACCATCTGCTTGAAGGCTGGGGCTGCTTTTTCTCACTTTTCCTGGTCTTCTCCCAGTTCATTACCAAGTCTCTCGCTATTTTCTCCACAATTCTTGAATCTTTCTGCTTCCCTCCATCTCCGCTGCCCACTGTAAGGTACCCTCATTTTTCACCTGGATGATCGATCAAATTGCTTTCCAACTGTGTGGCTGCTTCTTTGTTCACACACCCCTCCAGTCATTCCCCACCCATTTGCTAGGTCGAATATATTACCTTAAAAGGGCAAATCGAGTACATTACTCCCCTGCTTAAAACCCTTTGATGACTTCCTGTTGTTCTTAAGGTAAAGATAAAAATCTTAACACCACCTACCTGCACGATCTTGTTCTTGCCTGACTCAGCCCCAAACCCAGCCACTCTGCTCTTAAGTTACCCCGAACTTCTCTCACTTTGTCTTAGGCTTTATCGTGACCCGACAGCTCCTACTGCTTTCAGTTTCACTTAATATTTTTTCAGGGAGGCTTTTTCTACCTCCATATTAAATTTGGTACCCCTGTGCTGTGCTCTCTTAGCACCCTGCCCATTTGCTTCATAGAGCTTCTTTCTTTCTTTCTTTTTTTTAATTAATTAATTTATTTATGGCTGTGCTGGGTCTTCGTTTCTGTGCGAGGGCTTTCTCTAGTTGTGGCAAGCGAGGGCCACTCTTCATCGCGGTGCGCGGGCCTCTCACTATCGCGGCCTCTCTTGTTGCGGAGCACAGGCTCCAGATGTGCAGGCTCAGTAATTGTGGCTCATGGGCCTAGTTGCTCAGTAGCTGTGGCTCACGGGCCTAGTTGCTCCGCGGCATGTGGGATCTTCCCAGACCAGGGCTCGAACCCGTGTCCCCTGCATTGGCAGGCAGATTCTCAACCACTGCGCCACCAGGGAAGCCCCCATAGAGCTTATTTCTGTTACTGAAATGTACACACTGTGTGCATATGTATACAAATCCGTAGCTGTTATTTCTCTTTAACTGATGAAAACTTTCTTGTGGGTTTTCATTCCTGTTGGGGAGTGGGCTAAATTTAAGCTTGCCATACTACTCAGCCATAAAATTTCACTCAGCCATGAAATTTTGCCATTTGCAGCAACATGGACGGACTTGGAGGGCATTATGCTAAGTAAGATAAGTCACACAGAGAAAGACAAATACTGTATGATATCATTTATATGTGGAATCTTAAAAATACAACAAACTAGTGAATAAAACAAGAAAGAAGCAGACTCACATATATAGAGAACAAACTAGTGGTTACCAGTGGGGAGAGGGAAGGGGGAGAGGCAATATAGGGGTAGGGGGGGAAAAAGGGTTATTATGGAATTACATGAAATCATGTGTGTGAAACTTTTGAAAATCGTAAAGCACTATAGCATTTAAAGAATCTTTCATTCAATTAAAAAAAAATACTCTGGAAAAACAAACAAAAAGAACTTGCCAGTGAAAGTTATATGGTCTTAAACCATCTCATTCTGGGTAAATATTCAGTGAATGGAAAGTTGTAGTCCTATCAGAACTTATCCCTCCCCACTCTTGACTTCCCAAGATGGCCTGTGGGATCAAAGGGAAGCTTTGAGGGAGTGGCCAGAGGGGTCTCAGATCTGTGTGCAGAGCTGTGAGCCATAGCCTGGGTCCTCACTGGCCTTTGCAGCCATGTGCCTAGTCACACCTGGTCACCAGGGCCCTACTGGCATCAACTGCTGAGGTTGTTGGCTGTCAAGCTCATGATCTGTTGCTTCAGCACCTTGAGAGTCTGACGTCTCACCTTCCCACCCCGACTCCTTCATCCCTGCTCCTCTCACCAGCTGACCTGGGAGCATTTCAGCTCTTGCTGGGGTTTTTAGCTCTGCCCATCCTTGGGGTCTTAGCCACATCATTACCTGCCAATTAATCCACCCTAAGGCCTCTGGTTTAGGATCACCTGGCCCCTGGCACAGTGCCCATCGGCCTGTCCATGGCTCTCACCCATGCTACTCTCTGCTTGTCTGGCAGAAGGCATAAGAGAAGTCTGGGTTTCTGGCACACCATCTGCAAATTGTGGACACCCAGCAGCACTATCTCAGATTCCTCTTTCTCACTAATGCTGCTGTCTGCTCCTAAGCCCTGATCAATGTGAGACTTCTGCCAGAACTGGGCAGCCTTCCAAGCTGGGCCAGGAGAAGTGGGCTTCTAGCCTCCTCCACACTCAGCTGGATATTTCTAAGCCCCTGCCTCAGGGTTAGACCCCCAAAGTAGGAGAATACAGACATGCCCATGCTGACCACTTACCCTACCTCTTTCTCCATGAAATTTATTTTTATCTCCCTGATTCCCATTCTCTTTTTGGGTTTTAGCTTAAAGCTAAGAGAGTCCTTTCCTGGCCTTTCAGATTAGATTGACGGTAAATTTCACAAAGGCAGAAACTGTTTTGTTCATTTCTGATCCTCAGTATCTAACATAGTGCTGGGCACACAGTGCCAGGACATAGAATAGAAACACACAAAAAATTTGTTGAACAAATATTGTTAATCTGCCTTTACCCTTAATAGACATTAAGGTCAGGAGGCCAACAGTGACATTTTATAAATCCCTCTATTCCCTTATCATGCAGGGCTTTGGAGTAAGTTCCTGGCCCTACTATTCATTTATTCAACAAATACTTTTTGAGTGCATACTATGTGCAATGCACTGGGCTTGCAATTGGAGATATACGAGTAAATCCTTTAAAACATTTTTATTAAACACATCCAAAACACTGATAACATATACATAAAGTGAAAAAAAAATTATAAAGTGAACTCCCTCTAAACCTTGGTAATTCCAATGGTAAATCTTTACGTAGTGAGGAAAACAGATTGGAGGGGGACAGAAATAGATACCTGGAGACCACATGGGAGGCTACAGTGGCCTTGGGCAGAGAGATGATGGGGTCTACTGTAGGGTGGTACAGGGAGAAGGAAAGGGAAGGTTGGGCTCAAGAGATATTTAGGTGGAAAACAGTACTTGATAGATTGTTACTCACTAGTTGTATGACCTAAATAACCTTTCCGAGCCTCAGTTTCTGCATCTGTAAAATAGGTTAGTAATAACTATAGTTATTTGTATCCCTAGCACAGAGCACAAAGCTTGGTACAAGATGACACATACAAAAATCATAGCTACTGTTGTCCTTGCTGTAGAAGCTTCATAAATGCCGGCAGAATGAATATTCTGTCTTTGGGCTGGAACTCGCCGTCTTTCTCTAAGGAGGAAAATAATATATGATGGTGCCTTTACCAGAACCGGCGCCCATGCTCCCCAGGTAGCGGGACAGGGCTGGGCAGTGCGGGCCAGCGCGTCCCGGCCCGGGGTGAGAGTCTAGGACAGCCTCAACCCCTCCCCGGCCCCGCCCACAACCTTGCGAACTCCGCCCCCGGAACCGCGTGCGTCGCCACCGCCCTTGCTGGTGACGTCCGGGCCAAACGGGTCGGGCGGGCTCTGCCGAGCAGTGTGCTTCCGCGGGCTCCGGGGTCGCTGGGGCCTCGTGGCGGGGCGGCTTAACGGGGCTTGGCCCGCTGCCTCCCCTTCCCCGTGCCCTCTTGCGGCGCCCGGCGGGGCCTGCGCTTCAGCCAGAGACCCGGAAAAAGGGTGAGTGTTGGCGGGAGCGGGATGGGACCGCCGGGCGCGCGCTCCGTTCTCCCGGGCATTGTCTGGGCGGGGGCGGCGCGGGCACGTGCACACCCTTCCCCCACCCCGCCGGACGCGCCGGCACCCTGGTTGAGGGGGGGGGGAGGGAGGGGGCGGGTGACTGACGAGGGGAGAGGATCCGAAGGAGGAGGCTGGGTCCGGGGTGAGTGTGTGTGCCGGGGGAGTCTCCGCAGCGGGAACCCGGAATTTGGGTGTGTGAGGGGTGTCCTTTTTTAAGGGGCAACGCGCTCTCTGAGGGGATGGGGGTCGCCTGGGCCCCACTGGCGGGAGCTTTTAGCCTGTTAAACCTGGTGGCCTGCGATGGGATTGGAGACGAGATTTGGCCCCAGCACCGGCAAGTTGTGGATTTATCAGCAAGAATCCTGGAATCTTTCTCCAACCTGTCGGCTTCCCTACCGTCTCCTTCCACCGTGAAGGATGAGTAGGACTTAGAAAGGTTGGAGGATACTCTAGAGATGGTGCCCGGGTTAAAGCACCAGAGGTGTGAGACAGTGCGGGGTGGGAGTGAAAGGCTGCTTTGGTGGGTTGCGGCCAGATTGCAGAAGACAATGAGGTTTATCTCATAACCTTTTTTTTTTTCTATTGTGAATGTAATTATGTTGAAAAATAGAAAGTAGAGGGAAAATATCACCAGTAATTCTACAGCCCTGACACCTCATTCTTAGAATTTTGGTATTTGTTTGCTACTGTTTTCTCCTAAGCTTGTAACAGTTGCAGAGTTGTAACCACAATTTTCCATTCCCTTTTCTCCTTAACATGTAAGAATGTAATATTATGTAGTATTCAGCAATATAATTTCCTCTTTCTTAATAAGCAAGTAGTAGGTATTCATCATAGAAAAATTTAAAAATACAAGAAAAATGAGGAAAAGAACCCATAGTTTTACTGTCTACAGATATTATCATGGAGTGTATATTTTTGGTTTGGTATGTTCTTTCAAAGATAGGAGCAGGTGAAGCCGTTCTTAGGAACTGAGTTTTTATGAGAACCCTTTTGAAGGCTGTAAGAAGGAAAGTAGCATAATCTGCTGGGCGGAGGAAGAGGGCAAGAGCGGAAGCTAGAAGATCGGTTAGTTTACAGTACCTTGGACTAGGTCCATGATTGTGGAGATGGAGAAGAGTAGAAAGATTAACAAATATTTTGGAGGTAGAATGAACAAGACTTGGAAATGGATTGGTGAGAGAAAGGGAGAACTCTTTGCTTTCTGATACTTGTTTTGAGCAACTTCGAGTAGATGGCAGCATTCGCTGAGAAGAATGGAAGAGAGAAATTTGAGGTGGGAGAAATCATGAGTTCTGTTTTGGGTGTATTAAATTTGAAATGTATATTAGATATGAAGTTGGTATGTTGAGGAAGCAGTTGGATGTACAGGTTTGGAGCTTCCAGAAGAGAACCTAGAGCTGGAGATAAAAATTTGGGAGTACTCAGTATATAGATGATATTCAAAGTTATAGGACTACCTGAGATCACTTAGGGAAAGAGTGTAGATAGAGAAGTGAAAATTGAGTGAGCCTCAGGCACTGTAACGCTTGGAGATCTTATGGAGGAAGAAGATTGAGCACAGGACAGAAGAAACAGCCAGCGAGGTAGGAGAAGAAGCAGGAGACTGGTGTCATGGGAACCACGAGAGAAGTTTCTGGATGATGGAGGCTTGGTCCGTCAGTGCTTCTGAGATGTTTAATGAGTTGCTCACTTGGATTTGGCAACGCAGAGGTTATTAGTTTGGTCATTGGTATTATTATCCAGAGTTGTAGAAGTAGTAGGAGGTAGAAACAGATGGGAGTAATTGAATGGGAGTGGGGAAGTGAAGACAATGAGTGTGAATTAGAAACAAGTGCCCCTTGTTAAAGACACCTTATTTTCATCTCCCCCCAAACTAAATTTAATAGATGAAAAATTGTGTCTTGTTTAATGTTTCATTCCTTGATTACTAGTATGTTTGAACATTTTTTCACATTTATTGGCCATTTGTGAATTTCTGTTCCTGTCCTTTGTGCGTCTTTTTATTTGTGTTTGTCTTTTCCTGATTGACTTTCTAATTGTCAAGAATTATCTAGATACTAAAAATATGTAGCCTGATACAGGGCTTACAGAATTTTCCCCCTTATGTGTGTCACCATTCCCCACCCCCTGGGAATAAATGAGTTTATTACCTGTGCTCCATCAGGAAGGACATGGTTAATAATGGAAAAAGCATACTTAACCATTTAACTCCTATGTATACTTTTTTTCAGGTGTAGTAAGATACACATAACGTAAAATTTACCACTGTAACCATTTTTAAGTGTACAGTTCAGTGGTATTAAATACATTTATATCATTGTGCAGCCATCACCACGATCCGTCTCCACAACTCTTTTCATCTTGTAAAACAGAAACTCTAAACTTCTCATTTTCCCTTATGCACAGCTATTGGCAATCACCATTCTGCTTTCTGTCTCTGTGATTTTGACTAGTTTGAGTACCTCATATAAGTGGATTCAGGCAGCAGTTGTCTTTTTGTGACTGGCTTATTTTACTTAGCATAATGTACTGAAGGTTCATCCATGTTGTAGCATATGTCTCAATTTCCTTCCTTTTTTTTTTTTTTTTTTTTTTTTTAGTTAATTTATCTATTTAATTTTGGCTGTGTTGGGTCTTCGTTTCTGTGCGAGAGCTTTCTCTAGTTGCGGCAAGCGGGGGCCACTCTTCATCGCGGTGCGCGGGCCTCTCATTGTCGCAGCCTCTCTTGTTGCGGAGCACAAGCTCCAGACGCGCAGGCTCAGTAGTTGTGGCTCACGGGCCTAGTTGCTCCGCGGTATGTGGGATCTTCCCAGACCAGGGCTTGAACCCGTGTCCCCTGCATTAGCAGGCAGATTCTCAACCACTGCGCCACCAGGGAAGCCCATCAATTTCCTTCCTTTTTAAAGGCTGGATAATGTTCCAGTGTATGTATATATCACATTTTATTTTTTCATTCATCTGTTGATGAACAATTGAGTTGCTTCCATCTTTTTTTTTTTTTTTTTTTTTTTTGCTTCCATCTTTTGGCTCTTGTGAATAATGCTCCTAGGAATGTGGGTGCAGACATACCGGTTTGAGTCCCTGCTTTCAGTTCTTTGGGGGTATTTACACAGAAGTGGAATTTCTGGATCATACAGTAATTCTATTTTTAATTTTTTGAGGAAGCGCCACACTGTTTTCCATAGTGGCTGCACCATTTTATATTCCCACCACCAATGCACGAGGGTTCCAGTTTCTTCACGTGCTTGCTAACACTTTTCTGCTTTTTGTTTTTTGTTTTTTTCTAAAGTAGCCATGCTAATGGCTGTGAGGTGATATCTCATTGTGTTTTTGATGTGCACTTCCCTAATATTAGTGATGTTGAATATCTTTTCATGTGCTTATTGACCATTTGTATATCTTTGGAGAAATGTCAATTCAAATCCTTTGCCCATTTTGAATCGAGTTCTAAGTTTTGTGTTTAGGTCTTTGATCTATTTTGAGTTAATTTTTGTACCTGGCATTAGTTAAGGGTCCAAATTCGTTTTTTTGCACATAGATACCCAGTTTTCCTAGCACTATTTGTTGAAAAGACTGTTTTTTCGCCATTAAGTGGTCTTGGCACCCTTGTCAAAGATCATTTGAGCATATATGCAAGAGTTTATTTTTGGGCTATTTTATTCCATTGGTCTATATATCTGTATTTATGCCAGTACCATGCTGTTTTGATCACTGTAGCTTCTAGTAAGTTTTGAAACCATGAAGTGTGAGTCCTCCAGTTTTGTTCTTTTTCAAGATTGTTTTGGTTATTCAGAGTCCCTTGAGATTCCATATGAATTTTGGGATGGGTTTTTCTATTCTGCAAAAAATGTCATTGAGGGCTTCCCTGGTGGCGCAGTGGTTGAGAGTCTGCCTGCTAATGCAGGGGACACGGGTTCGAGCCCTGGTCTGGGAGGATCCCACATGCCGCGGAGCGGCTGGGCCCGTGAGCCACAACTACTGAGCCTGCGCGTCTGGAGCCTGTGCTCCGCAACAGGAGAGGCCGTGATGGTGAGAGGCCCGTGCACCGCGATGAAGAGTGGCCCCCGCTTGCCACAACTAGAGAAGGCCCTCGCACAGAAACGGAGACCCAACACAGCCAAAAATAAAAAAATAAAAAATTCTTTCACTTTAAAAAAAAAAAAAAAAAAAATGTCACTGAGATTTCAGTAGGTATTGCATTGACTTTGTAGATGGCTTCAGGTAGTATTGACTTTTTAACAGTATTAGGTCTTCCAGTCCATGAAAATGGGATGTGTTACCATTTATTTGTCTTTAATTGCTTTCAGCAATATTTTATAGTTTTCATTGTATGTATCTTTTACCTTCTTGGTTAGTTCCTAAGTATTTTATTCTTTTTGACTCTATTATAAATGGAAATATTTTTGTAATTTCCTTTTCAGATTATTCATTGTGTATAGAAATGTAACTGATTTTTATGTGATGACTTGGTATCCTGCTACTTTGCTGAATTAATTTATTCTACCAGTTTTTTGGTGGAATCTTTAGGGTTTTCTACATATCCCCCCATATTAAAATTCCTTTATTCAATGGATACACTGTAATTTGCTATGGACTATTTCCAGTTTTTTATTATGAAGTTTTTTATTATATTCTAAATATATAGAAAGTGGAGAACTAATATTTAAGTTGTAGATCTGTTAAGTACAGCCCATGTATGATGTATATCACCAGTCTTGAGAGTATTTCCTTAGGATAGATTCCAAGAAATACTTGATCCTCCTCTTTTCTCATTCACTCATAGAGAATAGAATTCTTCATTGCCATCTTCTTAAATCGGCCCCCACCTCCTTGCTTTTAACTAAACCTGCCCCCCTTTCAGTCTGTTTTCTACACTGCCACTGAATGGAGGGTGAGGGTCAGCATTGGTGCACTTTTCCCTCATAGAAAACAAGACTTATGAAGCAGATTGTTTCTATAGCATCTGTTCTGTGGGAGTTAGAAAAAAATTTTTTGAATGCTGGGGTGCACTTTATGGATGAATTGGAATTTATTTTGATTCTTGAAGGATGAATAGCATTTCAGTAAGCAGAGAGAAGTTAGGGATGAAATGTGAACCCGTTGGAAGGTAATTAGGAGAAGTTCAGGCATGTGAACTTTGATGACTGTAGGCAGGGAGAGGTAGAAGAACTAGTTCTCCTAACCAAGAATTGTTTATTCTGTTTATCTGAAGAGTGAGCTTGGAGTAAGTGTGGGGAGAGACCTGTTATGTGGTGGTAATGAAGGCTGGCGGTGACCAGAATGCCAAGGGGCAGGAGCTTCAGCTTTATTCGTAATGTTTTTATTTACAGAGTTGTGGATATGTTGGTGATTGTTATTTATTTTGTTTTTTTAAACTAATTTAGTTTATTTGAATGTATACTTATTCATTGAGACATAATTCACATAAGATAGAATTCACCATTTTTAAGTGTATAATTCAGTGTTTTTTTTAGTATATTCACAAGGTTGTACAACCATTACTACCATCTAATTCCATAACATTTTCATGATTCCAGAAAGAAACCCCATACATATTTGCAGTCAGTCCCAGTTCCCTCCTCCCCTCATCCCCTGGCAGCCACTTTCTGTGTCTATGGATTCACCTGTTTCTGGACATTTCATAGAAATATAATCATGTAACGTGGCCTTTTGTGTCTGGCTTCTTTCACTTAATTAGCGTAATATATTCAAAGTTGATCTGTGTTGTAGCATGTGTTGGTACTTTATTCTTTTTTATTGCTTAATAATATGTTGTATGATTATATCACATTTTGTTTATCCAATCATCAATTGACATTTGAGTTGCTTCCATTTTTTTCACTATTGTGAATAATGTTGTTATGAACATTCACATACATACAAGTTTTTATGTGGACATATGTTTTTAGTTCTTTTGAAAGTATACCTAGGTGTGGAATTGCTAGGTCACATAGTAATTCTGTGTTTAACTTTTTGAGGAACGGCCAAACTGTTTTCCACAGCAGTTGCACCATTTTACATTTCCACCAACAATGTATGAGGGCTCCCATTGTGTATTCTTTTTTAATTTTTAAATTTATTTTATTTATTTATTTTTGGCTGCATTGGGTCTTCATTGCTGCATGCGGGCTTTCTCTAGTTGGGACGAGCGGGGGCTACTCTTCATTGTGGTACCTGGGCTTCTCATCGTGGTGGCTTCTCTTGTTGCGGAGCAAGGGCTCTAGGCCTACAGGCTCGGTAGTTGTGGCTCGCGGTCTCGAGCACAGGCTCAGTAGTTGTGGCGCACTGGCTTAGTTGCTCCGCGGCATGTGGGAGCTTCCCGGACGAGGGCTCAAACCCGTGTGCCCTGCATTGACAGGCGGATTCTTAACCACTACGCCACCAGGGAAGCCCACCATTGTGTATTCTTTATACATGTTTTGACAGTCTGTATTTAATAGCTGTGTGTGTATGTTTAAATTGCTTCATTGAGGCACAATTGGCATACCACAATCTGCACATATATTAAGTGTATAATTTGATAAGTTTTGACATATTTATGCATCTGTGAAAACATCACCACAATCAAGATAGTAAACATATGCATCATCCCCCCAATTTTTCTAATGCCCCTTTGTGATCCTTCTCTCTCCCTTCCCCATCATTGCCCCATACCACAACAACCACTGATCAGGTTTCTGTCACTATAGACTAGTTTGCGTTTTGTATAAATGTTACCATTGTAGTATATACTTTTTTCTTAAGCTAGCTTCTTTCACTCAGCATCATTTTGAAATTAATTCATGTTGCTGCATGTATTGGTTAATTCTTTTTTATTTTATTTTTTTAAGTTTATTTATTTATTTATTTATGGCTTCCTTGGGTCTTTGTTGCTGTGCACGGGCTTTCTCTAATTGCGTTGAGCGGGGGCTACTCTTTGCTGCGGGGCGTGGGCTTCTTATTGCGGTGGCTTCTCCTGTTGTGGCGCACGGGCTTCAGTAGTTGTGGCACATGGGCTCAGTAGTTGTGGCACGCAGGCTTCAGTAGTTGTGGCTCGCAGGCTCTAGAGCGCAGGCTCAGTAGTTGTGGCTCACGGGCTTTGTTACACTGCGGCATGTGGGATCTTCCCGCACCAGGGCTTGAACCCATCTCCCCTGCATTGGCAGGCAGATTCTTAACCACTGTGCCACCAGGGAAGTCCCTGGTTAATTCTTTTTTATTGAAGAGTATGTTCTATTGTATGGATATATCGCAATTTGTTTATCCATTCACCTACTAATGGACATTTGGGTTGGTTTTAGTTTTTGACTATTACAAATAACATTGCTGTGAACATTTGTGTTTTTGTATGGACATAGGCTTTTATTTCTCTTGGGTAATACCTAGGAGTGGAATGGCTGGGTCATATGGTAGGGAATTTTTAATTTTTTTTAAGAAACTGCCATGCTGTTTTCCAAAGTGGTTGTACCATTTTGCATTCCCACCACCAATGCATGAAAGTTCCAGTTGTTCCACATTCTCTGTAGTTGTGTCTTTTAAGCATATAGAGAAGTAAGAAGAAAACAAAAAGAGACATAAACTCTTTTGGCATTTTCCTCCCCCAAATAATGCATGTACATGGTTAGAAAATTCAAACATTGTAGTCAGGAATAAAATGAAAAGCAAAACCACTACCCAGAGGCAACTGTTGTTAAATCATTTTTTATCCTTTCTTCCAGAAAAACCTACACAGGCATCTACCAGCATATTTTTAGGTTTCTCTGCTCTTTCCCCTAGTTTACACAGAAAGAATCAAAGTATACACACCATCTGCACCTTGGCTTTTTTTCACTTTACAATTTATTTTAGAGGTATTTCCATATCAACACATTCTTTTTAATGGCTACATTGCAGAACATTTTTGCTATATGAAAACATGAATATGTTCCAGTGCAATTGATATAATAGGGAACTATTTTGAGTATAACATGAATTTCACATTTGCTCATGCGTGATTTCATCTGCAAGAAATGCTAGATGAATGCAGAAAACTGCACCTGTTGAATTGAGCCATGGCAAAAATACACAAGCCACACGCAGGCACACACCTCAGACATCCTCCAGCAACCTCAGTTTGCTGTGTTATGAGCCACACCCATCCACATCTGGTGCTACACTTTTCTGTTGATTTCAGATTAGCCTCCTTACCACTTCAGGGTAACTCAGCAAGCTGTAACTTTTCAATGCCCACTTCCACAAGCAAACTTGAGGTCTTTTTCAAGGCAAACTGCCAAGTTTATTGTAGCACTTAGGTATTTCTTAACCATTTAATGTGTAAAACTGTGCTGCCATTTTTACAATATTAGATGCCTTTTTTTATTTGATTCCCTTTTTTTCTTAATGTCACTGATAAAATTTTTGAGTGTTGGGCTCAAACCCATTTTTCCCATAAGCCTTGTGGTTTCTGTTATGCAATTTTATACAGCATGGTGATTTTTAGGAATGCATATGTCACATTATAGTGGAACTGATTTATTCCATAGTATGAATGTACATAATTTCTTTTAATTTGTTTGTTTTAAAATTATGAAATACATCATATGTATATTAAAGAGCATATATAATAAGGAGGTACGTTTTAAAGAATAATAATAAAGTAGCAAATACCTACTTAGCTATCACCCAGCTTAAGAAATAGATCAGTGGGACTTCCCTGGTGGCACAGTGGTTAACAATCCACCTGCCAATGCAGGGGACATGGGTTCGAGCCGTGGTCCGGGAAGATCCCACATGCTGCAGAGCAACTAAGCCCATGCATCGCAACGAAGAGTAGCCCCCGCTCTCCACAGCTAGAGAAAGCCCGCGCCCATCAACGAAGACGCAACACAGCCATAAATAAATAAATAATTAATTAATTAAAAAATACATAGGAGATCACTAATACTTTTGAACCTCCTTGTGTTCCTCTCGCTGATCATTTTATACCTTTTTTGAATATCTGAAATATTTGATTAAAAAATTAAATTTGAAAGTGTTAACAGTCCGTGCCTCTGGTCTTCCTAATGTTGATTAGGAACTGGTCTTCCTAAGGTTGATTCCCCAGGTGACTGCCTTGCCCTCCTGCAAGTGTACACACAGCATGCACATGCATACTTGGGGAAGGATAATCTGTAAATAGATTTCTGTTTAAGGTTAATGTATAGTGGGTTTGTCATTGTTATTATTTATAATGCCTTTATTGAGCTCTAATTCGCATACTATAAAATTCACTCCTTTAAGCTCATGCAGCTCAATATCAAAAAAACACACAACCCAATCCAAAAATGGGCAGAAGACCTAAACAGACATTTCTCCAAAGAAGATATACAGATTGCCAACAAACACATGAAAGGATGCTCAACATCACTAATCATTAGAGAAATGCAAATCCAAACTACAATGAGGTATCACCTCACACCAGTCAGAATGGCCATCATCAAAAAATCTACAAACACTAAATGCTGGAGAGGGTGTGGAGAAAAGGGAACCCTCTTGCACTGTTGGTGGGAATGTAAATTGATACAGCCAATATGGAGAACAGATGGAGGTTCCTTAAAAAACTGAAAATACAACTACCATATGACCCAGCAATCCCACTACTGGGCATATACCCTGAGAAAACCATAATTCAAAAAGAGACATGTACCACAATGTTCACTGCAGCTCTATTTACAATAGTCAGGACATGGAAGCAACCTAAGTGTCCATCGACAGATGAATGGATAAAGAAGATGTGGCACATATATACAATGGAATATTACTCAGCCATAAAAAGAAATGAAACTGAGTTATTTGTAGTGAGGTGGATGGACCTAGACTCTGTCATACAGAGTGAAGTAAGTCAAAAAGAGAAAAACAAATACCGTATGCTAACACATATATATAGAATCTACAAAAAAAAACAAGGTTCTGCAGAACCTAGGGGCAGGACAGGTATAAAGACAGAGATGTAGAGAGTGGACTTGAGGACACGGGGAGGGGGAAGGGTAAGCTGGCACGAAGTGAGAGAGTGGCATGGACATATATACACTACCAAATGTAAAATAGCTAGTGAGAAGCAGCTGCATAGCACATGGAGATCAGCTCAGTGCTTTGTGACCCACCTAGACGGGTGGGATAGGGAGGGTGGAAGGGAGACGCAAGAGGGAGGAGATATGGGGATATATGTATATGTATAGCTGATTCACTTTGTTATACAGCAGAAACTAACACACCATTGTAAAGCAATTATACTCCAATAAAGATGTTAAAAAATAAAGAGAGTAAACAATGTAAAAAAACAATTCACTCCTTTAAAGTGTAACACTCGGGGGATTTTTTTGTAGTATATTTACAAAGTTGTGCAACCATCACTGAATCTAATTCCAGAAAAATTTCATCAATAGGTAGATTTTTGTAAATAGGTAGATTTTCTAGATTAGGCAGTGTTGCTAAAGAAAAACCAATTTTCTGAAAAATATCTTATGTTTTAAGGTACTTGTTTTCTTTCTAGAATCTCAGCTCTTGATAGAATGGCATGAGACTTATCCCCATAGGATTGACTGTCAGTTTGAAAGCTCCAGTGAAAAAAATCCCTGTTTAGTGAAGTGTGCAAAATTAGGCTTAATTTATATATTCTCAGTGACTGTGGCCAAGAGTTTGACACAATCTTGATCTGGTCCAGTTCCTTTCTTTCCTTTTCAGCCCTTGTTTGTAGACAAGTCTTTTTTTTTTCCTCTTTTTGCTTCTCTTGGAAAGGAAACTTTTATGGCTTCACAACTGAAACAACAAGATTGTCATATGCATCAGAATTATCACTTTAGATAATTCCAGTGATTTTTGTCTGAAAGTGGCTCCAAGGAAGTTACTGGAATGTTACATGGCCTACCTTCTGTCAACTTAAGAAGAATTTACCGTAAATACATCAAAACCTGTAAACTTCCCAGATAGCTCAGTCTGTCTACAAAGAGTATGTTTAAGAGGTCGGGTAAAGGAAGGGTAAACCTACCTAAAGCCAGATCTCCAGCTGTTGCACTAATGGATAGAAGCAGGGCGTTCATAATTTAGAATAGCTGTTTGATCCTAAACTCTTTTTCTTGTTACTTTGTAAGACTGGAGACAGAATACTGTTCTGAATGGATCCTGGGACAGACCTTATATAACAACTTATGTAGTCTTAAGCAGTTTTATTTATAATAGGAAAGTAGGTGTTTGTGGCCTGGAAATATGTAATACTTAAATAATGAAACAGTTTTTTTGAGCTCAGCTGTCTAACTGTCCCATTTTGCTCACCTCTTTACATGTCACACTGGGGATGGCCACATCAACCTAGTGGATCACATCAGTTTGATGCAAATGACCAACCTCTATCAGCTTCCCACCATTCTGGTCCAGTGTAAAATTGTGGCTATTTTTATTTAAAAGACCTATTTTTTCCCATACCAGTTGAGTTGAAGAAACAGTGATTGTGTTGGCCGACACAGGGCTCAAACCTGTGTCCCCTGGATTGGCAGGCGGATTCTTAGCCACTGCGCCACCAGGGAAGTCCCAGCATACAGTATTTGTTTTTCTCTTTCTGACTGACTTCACTCTGTATGACAGACTCTAGCTCCATGCACCTCACTACAAATAACTCAATTTCATCTCTTTTTATGGCTGAGTAATATTCCATTGTATATATGTGCCACATCTTCTTTATCCATTCATCTGTCGATGGACACTTAGGTTGCTTCCATGTCCTGGCTATTGTAAATAGTGCTGCAGTGAACATTGTACATGTCTCTTTTTGAATTATGGTTTTCTCAGGGTATATGCCCAGTAGTGGGATTGCTGGGTCATATGGTAGTTCTATTTTTAGTTTTTTAAGGAACCTCCATACTGTTCTCCATAATGGCTGTATCAATTTACATTCCCACCAACAGTGCAAGAGGGTTCTCTTTTCTCCACACCCTCGCCAGCATTTATTGTTTGTAAATTTTTTGATGATGGCCATTTTCTGACCAGTGAGAGGTGACACCTCATTGTAGTTTCAATTTGCATTTCTCTAATGATTAGTGATATTGAGCATCTTTTCATGTGTTTGTTGGCAATCTGTGTATCTTCTTTGGAGAAATGTCTGTTTAGGTCTTCTGCCCATTTTTGGGTTGGGTTGTTTGTTTTTCTGGTATTGAGCTGCATGAGCTGCTTGTAAATTTTGGAGATTAATCCTTTGTCAGTTGCTTAGTGGGGAAATATTGTCTCCCATTCTGAGGGTTGTCTTTTCGTCTTGTTTATGGTTTCCTTTGCTGTGCAAAAGCTTTTAAGTTTCATTAGGTCTCATTTGTTTGTTTTTATTTCCATTTCTCTAGGAGGTAGGTCAAAAAGGATGTTTCTGTGATTTATGTCATAGAGCGTTCTGCCTATGTTTTCCTCTAAGAGTTTTATAGTGTCTGGCCTTACATTTAAGTCTTTAATCCATTTTGAGTTTATTTTTGTGTACGATGTTAGGGAGTGTTCTAATTTCATTCTTTTACGTGTAGCTGTCCAGTTTTCCCAGCACCACTTATTGAAGAGGCTGTCTTTTCTCCATTGTGTATTCTTGCCTCCTTTATGAAAGATAAGGTGACCATATGTGCGTGGGTTTATCTTTGGGCTTTCTATCCTGTTCCATTGATCTATATTTCTGTTTTTGTGCCAGTACCATATTGTCTTGATTACTGTAGCTTTGTAGTATAGTCTGAAGTCAGGGAGCCTGATTCCTCCAGCTCCGTTTTTCTTTCTCAAGATTGTTTTGGCTATTCGGGGTCTTTTGTGTTTTCATACAAACTGTGCAGTTTTTTGTTCTAGTTCTCTGAAAAATGCCATTGGTAGTTTGTTAGGGGTTACATTGAATCTGTAGATTACTTTGGGTAGTATAGTCATTTTCACAATGTTGATTCTTTCAATCCAAGAACGTAGTATCTCTCTCCATCAGTTTGTATCATCTTTAATTTTTTTCATCAGTGTCCTATAGTTTTCCGCATACAGGTCTTTTGTCTCCTAAGGTAGGTTTATTCCTAGATATTTTATTCTTTTTGCTGCAATGGTAAATGGGAGTGTTTCCTTAATTTCTCTTTCAGATTTTTCATCATTAGTGTACAGGAATGCAAGAGATTTCTGTGCATTAATTTTGTATCCTGCTACTCTACCAAATTCATTGATTAGCTCTAGTAGTTTTCTGGTAGCATCTTTAGGATTCTCTATGTATAGTATCATGTCATCTGCAAACGGTGACAGTTTTACTTCTTTTCCTATTTGGATTCTTCTTATTTCTTTTTCTTCTCTGATTGCTGTGGCTAAAACTTCCAAAACTATGTTGAATAATAGTGGTGAGAGTGGGCAACCTTGTCTTGTTCCTGATCTTAGAAGAAATGGTTTCAGTTTTTCACCATTGAGAATGATGTTAGCTGTGGGTTTGTCATATATGGCCTTTATTATGTTCAGGTAGGTTCCCTCTATGCCTACTTTCTGGAGAGATTTTATCATAAATGGGTATTGAATTTTGTCAAAAGCTTTTTCTGCATCTATTGAGATGATCATATGGTTTTTCTTCTTCAATTTGTTAATATGGTGTATCACATTGACTGATTTGCGTATACTGAAGAATCCTTGCATTCCTGGGATAAATCCCACTTCATCGTGGTGTATGATACTTTTAATGTGCTGTTGGATTTTGTTTGCTAGTATTTTGTTGAGGATTTTTGCATCTATATTCATCAGAGATATTGGCCTGTAGTTTTTTTGTGACATCTTTGTCTGGTTTTGGTATCAGGGTGATGGTGGCCTCATAGAATGAGTTTGGGAGTGTTCCTCCCTCTGCTGTATTTTGGAAGAGTTTGAGAAGGACAGGTGTTAGCCCTTCTCTGAATGTTTGATAGAATTCGCCTGTGAAGCCATCTGGTCCTGGGCTTTTGTTTGTTGGAAGATTTTTAATCACAGTTTCAATTTCAGTGCTTGTGATTGGTCTGTTTATATTTTCTATTTTTTCCTGGTTCAGTCTCAGAAGGTTGTGCTTTTCTAAGAATTTGACCATTTCTTCCAGGTTGTCCATTTTATTGGCATAGAGTTGCTTGTAGTAATCTCTCATGATCCTTTGTATTTCTGCAGTGTCAGTTTACTTCTTTTTCATTTTTAATTCTGTTGATTTGCATCTTCTCCCTTTTTTTCTTGATGAGTCTGGCTAATGGTTTATCAATTTTGTTTATCTTCTCAAAGAACCAACTTTTAGTTTTATTGATCTTTGCTGTTGTTTCTTTCATTTCTTTTTCATTTATTTCTGATCTGATCTTTATGATTTCTTTCCTTCTGCTAACTTTGGGGTTTTTTTTGTTCTTCTTTCTCTAATTGCTTTAGGTGTAAGGTTAGGTTGTTTATTTGAGATGTTTCTTGTTTCTTGAGGTAGGGTTGTATTGCTATAAATTTCCCTCTTAGAACTGCTTTTGCTGCATCGCATAGGTTTTGGGTCGTCGTGTTTTCATTGTCATTTGTTTCTAGGTATTTTTTGATTTCCTCTTTGATTTCTTCAGTGATCTCTTGGTTATTTAGTAGCGTATTATTTAGCCTCCATGTGTTTGTATTTTTTACTGTTTTTTTCCTGTAATTGATATCTAGTCTCACAGCGATTTGGTCGGAAAAGATACTTGATACGATTTCAGTTTTCTTAAATTTACCAGGGCTTGATTTGTGACCCAAGATATGGTCTGTCCTGGAAAATGTTCCGTGAGCACTTGAGAAGAAAGTGTATTCTGTTGTTTGTGGATGGAATGTCCTATAAATATCAATTAAGTCCATCTTCTTTAATGTGTCATTTAAAGCTTGTGTTTCCTTATTTATTTTCATTTTGGATGATCTGTCCATTGGTGAAAGTGGGGTGTTAAAGTCCCCTACTATGATTGTGTTACTGTCGATTTCCCCTTTTATGACTGTTAGCATTTGCCTTAGATATTGAGGTACTCCTATGTTGGGTGCATAAATATTTACAATTGTTATATTTTCTTCGTGGATTGATCCCTTGATCATTATGTAGTGTCCTTCTTTGTCTCTTATAATAGTCTTTATTTTAAAGTCTATTTTGTCTGATATGAGAATTGCTACTCCAGATTTCTTTTGATTTCTATTTGCATGGAATATCTTTTTCCATCCCCTCACTTTCAATCTGTGTGTGTCCCTAGCTAGGTCTGAAGTGGGTCTCTTGTAGACAGCATGTGTATGGGTCTTGTTTTTGTATCCATTCAGCCAGTCTGTGTCTTTTGGTTGGAACGTTTAATCCATTTACATTTAAGGAAATTATTGATATGTGTGGTCCTATTACCGTTTTCTAATTGTTTTTGGTTTGTTTTTGTAAGTCTTTTCCTTCTCATGTGTGTCCTGCCTAGAGAAGTTCCTTTAGCATTTGTTGTAAAGCTGGTTTGGTGGTGCTGAATTCTCTTAACTTTTGGTTATCTGTAAAGGTTTTAATTTCTCCATCAGGTCTGAATGAGATCCTCGCTGGGTAGGGTAATCTTGGTTGTAGGTTTTTCCCATTCAGCACTTTAAATATGTCCTGCCACTCCCTTCTCACTTGCAGAGTTTCTGCTGAAAAATCAGCTGTGAACCTTATGGGGATTCCCGTGTATGTTATTTGTTGCTTTTCCCTTACTGCTTTTAATATTTTTTCTTTGTATTTAATTTTTGATAGTTTGATTAATATGTGTCTCGGTGTGTTTCTCTTTGGGTTTATCCTGTATGGTACTCTCTGTGTTTCCTGGACTTGATTGACTATTTCCTTTCCTATGTTAGGGAAGTTTTCAACTGTAATCTCTTCAAATATTTTCTCAGACCCTTTCTTTTTCTCTTCTTCTTCTGGGACCCCTATAATTTGAATGTTGTTGCGTTTAATGTTGTCCCAGAGGTCTCTGAGACTGTCCTCACTTCTTTTCATTCTTTTTTCTTTATTCTCCTCCCTGGCAGTTATTTCCACCATTTTATCTTCCAGCTCACTTATCTGTTCTTTTGCCCCAGTTATTCTGATATTGATTCTTTCTAGAGTATTTTTAATTTCGGTAATCATGTTGCTCATCACTGTTTGCTCTTTAGTTCTTCTAGATCCTTGTTGAATGTTTCTTGTATTTTCTCCGTTCTGTCTCCGAGATTTTGGATCATCTTTACTATCATTACTTTGAATTCTTTTTCAGGTAGGTCGCCTATTTCGTCTTCATGTATTTGGTCTTGTAGGTTCTTACCTTGCTTCTTCGTCTGTAATGTATTTTTTTGTCGTTTCATGTTTTTTTTTGTTTTTTTGATGGGTGGTGCTGTATTCCTGTCTTACTGGTTGTTTGGCCTGAGATGTGCAGCACTGGAGTTTGCAGGCAGTTGGGTAGAGCCTGGTCTTGGTGCTGAGGTGAGGACCTCTGGGAGGGCTCACTCCGATTGATATTTTCTGGGGTCTGAGGTTCTCTGTTAGTACAGCGGTTTGGACTTGGAACTCCCACCACAGGAGCTCAGGCCCGACCTCCAGACTGAGAACCAAGATCCCACAAGCTTCGTGGCATGGTTAAAAAAAAAAGGGAAGAGAGAAAGAAGAAAAGGAGCAGTGCAATATCAAAGAATAATAAACAAAATAAAATTAGAAAGATAAAAAATGTATTAATAGAAATAAAACTATAATTGAGACAACTGCAACAAGGTAAAAGAAAACCGCAACAGAAAAAAAGAAAAAAAAAGGAGGAGAAAAGTCAAAAGGAGGGATCACTAACAAAATATAAAGAATAAAATAAAATTAGAAAAGTAAAAGATTTATTAGGAAAAATAAAAAATATAAAAGAGTCAAGAACAATGAATCAACAAGGTAAAACAGAAGCCCAATCTAAAAGAGGAAAAAAGAAAAGAAAACAGAAAAAAAAAAAGAAAAAAGCCTTGGCTTTGGGTGTGGAGTTTAGGTGGGGGTGGAACTTAGACAGGGGCAGGGTTTAGGGTAAGGCGGGACCTAGGCCGGTGCAGGCGGTGACATTTGAGCATGGGGCGGGGCCTAGGCGGAACACTGTTCAAGCCTGGGTCTGGTTCTCTGCTCAGGACCTGCGCAGAAGGGGAGAGGCAGCACGTGGAAAGGAGGGCCTCTGGAATGTGGAGTTCCCTGAAGTTTGGAGATAGGGCGCTGGGTGAGGGTGTGTGGGTGGGGTATAGGCCCTGCGCATTGGAGGGACCCTGAGTGTAGAGGTGGGGCCCTGGGTGGGGGTGTGGGGTGGGGCTTGGGTTCTGCTAGGCAGGAGGGAGGCTCTGAGGACAGAGGATTAGGCCCAGGAGCCCAGCAGGCTTCCTGGTGCATAAGTGGACAGGGAAAGCGCTGGCCCCGTTCCCTTCCGTTCCTCCATGCCCCTCCCCCACCATCTCCCCCAGGGTCTGCCCCATCCTGCTGGCCCCCTAACCGTGGGTGGGTCCCACTGGGTGTAGGAACTCCTCCCCTACCCCAGCCGCCCCTCAGGGGTGCTGGTCCTGGAGGTCCGGCCTTAATTTTGCTCCCCTTTCCCTCCCTCCCACTCCCTCAGGACCCGCACGGCTGGAGGGGGCCTAGGTGGGCAGAGGATCAGGCCCGGGATCTCAACAGGTTCCTGGGGGTCCAAGTGGACAGGGGAAACCTGGCCACGCTTCCTTTTGATCCTCTGCCCTCCCAGTGCTTCCCCAATTTCCCCCTTCTGGCGTGGGATCCCTTCCCCTCCCCTAGCCGCCACTCTGGGGTGCCAGTCCCCTCCTGCCTCCACTTCTCCCCCTTCACTCCCCCCATGCCGCATGTCCTACCCAGTTAGTGGGGGTTCCTCCTGTCCCCTTCGGTGTCTGTGGTCCCCCACTGGTGCCTGGTAGGTGCCCTAGTTGTGAGGAAACGGGCGTTCCGCGTCCTCCTAGTATGCCATCTTGACTCCACCTCTCCTGATCTCTTTTTTTAAATTTATTTTATTGAAGTTTAGTTGATTTGCAAGTTGTGTTAATTTTTGCTGTACAGCAAGCAAAGTGATTCAGTTATACGTATGTATACATTCTTCTTTTTCATATTCTCTTCCGTTATGGTTTATCACAGGATATTGAATATAGTTCGCTGTGCTATACAGTAGGACCTTGTTGTTTATCCAGACAGAAGTTTTAAGTTTCTCACCATTCTGAGTTAACATGATGAAACCTTGTGCCATCCCGGTTCTGTCCCACCTGGGATGTGACTCATCCCTTTGTCCTGTGTATTCTGCCCTTTAGTCACTTAGTAGCCATCTTGGTATCACATCAACTGTTGAGGTATCAGTGCTTGTGTTCAAGTCATCCTTATTTTACTTTATAATGGCACCAAAGTGAAAGAGTGGCTATGCTGGCAATTCAGATATGCCAAAGAGAAGCCGTAAAGTGCTTCCTTTAGGTGAAAAGATGAAAGTTAATAAGGAAAGAAAGAAGTTGTATGCTGAGGTTGCTAAGATCTGCCTTATGAACGAATCTTCCATCCATGAAATTGTCAAGAAGGAAAAAGAAATTCGTGCTAGTTTTTTTTTTCACACCTCATATTGCGAAATTTATGGCTACGGTGTGTGAAGAGTACCTAGTTAAGATGGAAAAGGCATTAAATTTGTGGTGAAAGAGAAAAAGAGAAGACAAGGTTCACTACTGTTCTTTGTTTCAGGCATCCACTGGGGTCTTGGAACGTATCCCACACAGATAAGGGGGGACTGCGGTAGACTCGGTTTTGTGTGTAAGACCTGGCTTAGAATAACTAGGATGGAGTTTTGTTTTTTTTTCTTTTTTAACATCTTCATTGGAGTATAATTGCTTTACAATGGTGTGTTAGTTTCTGCTTCATAACAAAGTGAATCAGCTATACATATACATATATCCCCATATCTCCTCCCTCTTGCGTCTCCCTCCCTCCCACCCTCCCTGTCCCACCCCTCTAGGTGGTCGCAAAACATCGAGCTGATCTCCCTGTGCTATACGGCTGCTTCCCACTAGCTATCTATTTTACATTTGGTAGTGTATATATGTCCATGCCACTCTCTCACTTTGTCCCAGCTTACCCTTCCCCCTCCCCGTGTCCTCAGGTCCATTCTCTACGTCTGTGTCTTTATTCCTGTCCTGCCCCTACGTTCTTCAGAACCACTTTTTTTTTTTTTTAGATTCCTTATATATGTGTTAGCATACGGTATTTATTTTTCTCTTTCTGACTTACTTCACTCTGTATGACAGAGTCTAGGTCCATCCACCTCACTACAGATAACTCAGTTTCATTTAAGATGGAGTTTTTGTTGGTACCAGCTTAAATTAAAATCAGAACAAGATCTTCTCTTCTCCCTTTTAGATTTCCCTTGATCTGAGTCTTTCCTATAAATAGGCTACTTCAGATAGCTTGTATTGTGAAAAATAAGCATAATTTTGGGAAGAAGATTTTCAGTTATCAGTATCAATGGGAGATGACAGCTCTATGAGTAATCTTCAAATAGAGGAAAAAATTTAAATTGACACTGAAATATATATTTTGATTTTTTTGAAAGGACTTCTTCATGCCTAATGATTTTTGTCAGTATAATATTAAAATGGTTATTCTTTCTCAGCATGCACATTGGGCAGTCTTTGAGAAGCCTGGATGGTGTTGGAGTAGAAGCTGCTGCTATTTTTAGTTTGCAAAGTATAATTCATGAAATGGATCATATGTATTTGGATTACTGAAAGTCAGTTGCATTTATATATTTGTAAAGGTCCAACGTTAGACCTTTGCAGTTCAAATCACCTTGCTTCTGGATCTCCCCAATGCTTTGTTTATTGCTGGTAATAAAACCTTCTAGTCATGATGCACAGTTCTTTTAATACCCTGCTGGAAGTGATTCAGTTACACATATGCATATATTCATTCTTTTTCAGATTCTTTTCTGATAAAGGTATTCCCAGAATATTGAGTAGAGTTCCCTGTGCTATACAGTAGGTCCTTGTTGCTTATCTATGTTATATATAGTAGTATTCGTATGTTTACCCCAAGTTCCTGATTTATCCCTACCCCCCACCTTTCCCCTTTGGTAACCATAAGTTTGTTTTCCAAGTCTGTGAGTCTGCCTCTGTTTTGTAAGTTAGTTCATTTGCATCAATTTTTAGGTTCCACCTAGAAGTGATATCATACAATGTTTGTCTTGCTCTGTCTGACTTACTTCACTTAGTACAATCATCTCTGGGTCCATCCATGTTACTGCAATTGGCATTACTTTCTTCTATTTTGTGGCTGAGTCATATTCCATTGTATATATATATGTATCACATGTTCTTTACCTATATTCGTATGTTGGTGGACATTTTCGTTGCTTCCATGTCTTCGCTATTGTAAGGAGTGTGGCAGTGAACATTGGGGGAAAAAAAGAAAAATACCCTGCTGGACTGGATTTGTATCTGCTTATATTTGGAAATGAAAACTGGTCTCTCCTTTTCCTCTGAGGATGCCTTTTGGCCACATCTCCATAGGTTTAGATATATTGTTTCCTTTTTGCTGATAATTTTTAAATAGTCTTATTGAAATTTCCTTCTTTCATATCATAGTGAGTTTTTGTTAATAATTTCGTATTTAATTTTATCAAAATCAGAGAATATAGCTGTAGCATATCCTAATTTTGCAGTAATTGAGACTTTCTTCATATAACATATAATTTAGTTTAATGAATTTTTCTAGCTATTTAAAATATTTTTTGTTGGGTTCAGAGTTGTATGTATATATTAAATCTGGCTTGTAAATTGTACTATCTATATCATCTGTATTTTTATCTGTTGTTTTCTTGATCTTTTAAATTTCTGAGAGACATATGTTCAAATTCTCCTCTTATGATTGTGATTTTCTTAAATTCTTGTATTTCTGGTTTGTTTTGTGTTTTGTATGTCTTGACATGATGCTGTTTGATTTATGGTTTATGACATATCTTTGCAATTGTGTCTTTTAATGGTAACATAATCTTTTTTGTATTAAATGGTTTTTGCCTTAAATTATTCTCTCTGCCAATAATCTTGCCACGTATGCTTTTTGTTTGCATGTGTCTGTGTGTAATATCTTTGCATATCCCTTTATTTTAAACATTTGGCTATAATACCTTTGAAGGCATAGCAATATCAACAGATAGATTTGTAAGTATTATAGAAAGAATGATGAAAGCTAGTAGTTTGTTCCCTGTGGGTATTTATATTTTGGCATGTATTTTAGTTATCCCTTCATTTATTTATTCAGCAAATAATTTATTGAGACCTTCCAGGAACTTTGGAGAGGGAATATGGGGAGAGCTGTGTTCGGTAGTATGATCAGGGAAGGCCTTCTCTGATAAGGCGGGCATTTGAGCTGGCATCTGGTAAAGCTAACCTGGGGGAAGAGCATTCCAGGCAGAAGGAACCATAAGTCCAAAAACCCTAAGGAATGATTGAGGTGTTTTTGAGGAATAGAAGGAAAACCAAGGCTTTCTTGGTGGTGCAGTAGTTAAGAATCTGCCTGCCAATGCATGGGACACGGGTTCGAGCCCTGGTCTGGGAAGATCCCATATGCTGCAGAGCATCGAGGCACGTGCACCATAGCTACTGAGCCTGTTGTGCTCTAGAGCCCGTGAGCCACAACTACTGAGCCCACGTGCCACAACTACTGAAGCCAGCACGCCTAGAGCCTGTGCTCCACAACAAGAGAAGCCACCGCAATGAGAAGCCTGCGCACTGCAACGAAGAGTAGCCCCCGCTCGCCGCAACTAGAGAAAGCCCGCACACAGCAACAAAGACCCAGCGCAGCCAAAAATAAATAAATGAAATTAATAAATTTAAAAAAGAATAAAAATAAAAAACATTTTAAAAAAAAGAAAGAAAATCAGTGTGTCTGGATCTTTAATGATTAAGGATGGAGAAGCAGGCAGGGCCCAATTCATGTAACATTTTGTAGGTCATGTTAGGAAGTATGATTTTATTCTAAGAGTTATGGGAAGCCACTGGAAGATTTCAAGCAGGAGAGGGCATGTTCAGATATGTTTGTATAGTCCTTTTCTGAGCTGAGCTACAGTTTACATACAGTGAAATACACAGATTTTAAGTGTACAGTTGGAATGGGTTTTTAACGATTGCATGTACCCGTGTAACCTACAGCTTTATTAAGATAAAAAATATTTTGGGGCTTCCCTGGTGGCTCAGTGGTTAAGAATCCACCTGCCACTGCAAGGGACATGGGTTCAAGCCCTGGCCCGGGAAGATCCCACATGCCACGGAGCAACTAAGCCCCTGCGCCACAACTACTGAGCCTGAGCTCTAGAGCCCGTGAGCCACAGCTACTGAGCCTGCGTGCCACAACTACTGAAGCCTGCGCTCCTAGAGCCCGTGCTCTGCAACAAGAGAAGCCACGACAATGAGAAGCCCGCGCACCGCAACAAAGAGTAGCCTCCGCTCACCGCAACTAGAGAAAGCCCGCGCACAGCAACGAAGACCCAACACAGCCAAAAAAAAAAAAAAAAAATTCGGTGGGCCCTGGTGCAGACATGGCCAAGTCCAAGAACCACACCACGCACAACCAGTCCCGAAAATGGCACAGAAATGGCATCAAGAAACCCCAATCACAATGATACGAATCTCTTAAGGGGGTGGACCCCAAGTTCCTGAGAAATATGTGTTTTGCCGAGAAGCACAAGAAGGGCCTAAAGAAGATCTAGGCCAACAACGCCAAGGCCATGAGTGCACATGCTGAGGCTATCAAGGCCCTCTTAAAGCCCAAGGAGGTCAAGCCCAAGATCCCAAAGGGCGGCAGCCACAAGCTCAGTCAGCTTGTGTACATCGCTCACCCCAAGTTTGGGAAACAGGCTCATGCCCGTATTGCTAAGGGTCTAAAGCCTTAAGGCTCTGCCGGCCAAAGGCCAAGGCCAAGGCCGCAGCTGCAGGTACAGCTGCAGCTCCAACTCCAGTCCAGCTCAGGCTCCCAAAGCTGCCTAGGCCCCCACAAAGGCTCCAGAGTAGAGGCCTTTATCTACCAATGTGAGGACAGAAGGACTGGTGTGACCCCTGGGCTGCTGTCTGCATGGGACTGGTGTCCTCCTGTGCTATTTGTACAAATAAACGGGGGAAAAAAAGATATAAAATATTTCTGTCACCCCAGAAAGAGTCTTTATTCCTCTTCTCAGTCAGTCTCCACTACCAGCACCCCAACTACTATTCTGTTTTCGTTCACCATAGATTAATTTGTGTGTTCTTGAACTTCATGTAAATAGGATCATTCAGTATGTGCTCCTATTATGTGTCTGGCTTCTTTTACTTACCATAATGAAGATTTATTCCTGTTGTTGGTTGTACCGGGAGTTCATTGGTTATACTACAATTTGTTTACCCATTCTCCTGTTTTGTTTTTTTTTTTTTTTTTTTTTTTAAATTTATTTATTTTATTTATTTATTTTTGGCTGCGTTGGGTCTTCGTTGCTGCGTTCAGGCTTTTCTCTAGTTGCGTTGAGCGGGGGCTACTCTTCGTTGCGGTGCACGGGCTTCTCATGGCAGTGGCTGCTCTTGTTGCGGAGCACAGGCTCTAGGTGCACAGGCTTCAGTAGTTGTGGCTCACGGGCTTAGTTGCTCCGCAGCATGTGGGATCTTCCCGGCCCAGGGCTCAAACCCGTGTCCCCTGCATCGGCAGGCGGATTCTTAACCACTGCGCCAGCAGGGAAGCCCTCCTGTTTTGTTTTTTGTAGACAATTTTGAAATGTCTATCTGGCTAATAGAGGAGAATGGATTCTCTCATTCACATGTTTAATAAAGGAGCACTAGTTGTCTTATTTACAGAGGGGAAAATATTTTGTTTGAAATGAAAACTACAGAAAGGACAGGGCTAAAGATTTATAAAGTCATTATTAACATGTTAGGAGCATCTGTCTGTATGGAAGCAGATGGAAAATGATTGTACCTGCTGCTCCCCACCCCCCCTCTTAAATCAGATAGGAAAAGTCATCTTGAGTGAAAGCACGAAATACAGTGGTTCTGATGAGATTCAAATGCCATGAGGATCACAGAATTTTATATTGAGAAGGTACCTCACTTAGTAAAGTTTCCAGGAACCTTATTTATCAGATTTTATTCCTTTACCCAAGAGTTGGCCATGTCTTGTATGATGTGGTGTTCGCAAGACAGGGTTCCAGGACTAGATTCTAGGCCTTCTCTAACATGAGAACTAAGACCTTTTACTAAGAATTTCTGGTGACTCTATATTACATAATTTTTGTGTTTAAATTGTACAAATTTCCTTTAAAAATTATTTTTCTTTTCAAAGTATAGAGCATTAAAAAGTTTTGTTTTGTTTTTGGTATTTAACTTTTTTCAAAAACTTAGACTTGTTTATGTTATTTGAATGGGTGTGATACAGGGTGGTTTTGCTTTCTTACATTGTATTACAATACATGGGGGGAGGGGAATGTGTATTTTTAAAGTTTAAATTGACAGTGTTTACTTTTTATAAAGAAGCTATTTCAATGAGAAAATTTTTAAATTAGAGGAATCAGCATTACATACATTTCTGTATTTGGATTTGGTCCCATGGTATGGAGAAAATCCTTTCTCACAGACAAATTATGAACAGTAACTGATTTTCTTTTTTAACAGTTTACCACAGTCAGTATTCTTTTCAATTTCATTTGATTCAAACCCTTAAGAGGATTAGTAGGACATTTTGTTTCAAAGTTGAACCTGACAATATCTAACAACTGTTCATATTTCCTTTTCATAAATCTCAAAGACAGACAAGAAGAATCCAAAACTTACCATTACATGGCTCATTTGTTACACATTCCACATACTTACTTATTACATCATGGTGAGAGCATGCCTTGGCAGATGTGCCTAGCCTTAGGTAGCATGTACTTGAATGTGGCATGTATGTCCTTTAGTATTGTTCTTGGTAGAACAGAAGCAGACCTCAATTACTAAAAATGTTCAGTACAGACCTAAATCTTCCTCAACATGTTAATCAGGAGGAGCTCAAACCTATGCCCAAAGATGACAGGAAAGGCTTTATTTACAGGGGCTGCATGAAAATGTGAATTACCTTGACAGCATAAGTTAATTCATTGGTAGTTTCTTCCTTACCCACCCCACCCCCTTGCACCTCCAAAATCTTCTCTTTTTTCCCTTCTATTCTCTCAGTTTTAGAGCACAAGTCAAAAGAGAATTTTGCTTTATCCCTTAAGTGAGGGTAAAACAAAATACTGTTTTCTTCAAGAATCCCCAACCTTTTGGGGGAGGAGCCACCATTACTCCTGAGAGTACTTGGGGAGAGAGGGGGTGTGGGAAGAGAATATGGAGATTATGAAGTCCGCTGGATGGATGAGTGAAGGTGATGCTGGACTCACTCATTTTTACAGATAATCTAGTAAGACTCTTGGTAAACTGTAGAAGACAGGTGGTCACTGAGGAAATGGTACGGTGCAAAACAGATTGGATATCTGCTATGATGTATCTACTTCTGATACCAGGTTTATCTTGATAGTAGGAGGTTTTGTTGTTGTTCTTTTTCTATCTGCATTAAGGAAAAAGGAGTGAGGTTTACTGATTTTTTTTTTAACATTTTTAATTTTATTTATTTATTTATTTATTTATGGCTGTGCTAGGTCTTCGTTTCTGTGCGAGGGCTTTCTCTAGTTGCGGCGAGCGGGGGCCACTCTTCATCG
This sequence comes from Balaenoptera musculus, assembly GCF_009873245.2. Lineage (NCBI taxonomy): Eukaryota > Metazoa > Chordata > Mammalia > Artiodactyla > Balaenopteridae > Balaenoptera > Balaenoptera musculus. The sequence continues at coordinate 61,259,162 of NC_045788.1, forward strand.
CGGTGCACGGGCCTCTCACTGTCGCGGCCTCTCTTGTTGCAGAGCACAGGCTCCAGACGCGCAGGCTCAGTAGTTGTGGCTCACGGGCCTAGCCACTCCGCGGCATGTGGGATCTTGCTGGACCAGGGCTCGAACCCATGTCCCCTGCATTGGCAGGCAGATTCTCAACCACTGTGCCACCAGGGAAGCCCAGGTTTATTGATTTTTAAGAAAGTATTATTTATGTAACTGCCCAAGATTTTTTCAGGTTGTCTATAACTAGTTGCCGACCAAATGGAGAAGGCTAAAAGAACAATACCCTACTCTCACTTTTTATAAGCTTTAAAAACAGAAAATAATAGTTGGATTCAGGACTTCTCCAAAAATACTCATTTATATTCTAAATTAGAGCAGGTAGGTAATGATTGTGAACAAACATTAAATGGCTTGATTTAGGATGTTTATAAATGCTGGGAGGGGGCAGGTAGGACATTTTAAAGCTTAGGGCCATTATACAAAATAACAATTATAAGAAAAATGTTCTAGATCCAGGATTTACATATATATCATTACATAATGAGTCTCTCCCAGCTGAATCAAGTGAGTCTACCTCAGAGATGGGTGAAAGAACTGGACTAAGAGCTGAGAGGCTTTTAAATTGTTATTTCTGTTTTAACTTTGAGTGAATAAAAAAATAATTATTTTTGAGTTATACTTTATTTTCATTAATTTTATTTTAAAACTGTGTATTACCTCAATAAATACATTTTGTGTATTTTTGCCTTTGGTTAGGTAAATAATCTCCATCAGTGGTAGAGGAGAGGTTTGGAAATTAGGGAGCTCTTCTTGTCTTTTCTGTCATAGATCAATCTTCTAAGGGGCAGCTCATCTAACCTCCCTGGACCTGTTTTCTTATCTGTCAGTAGACCCTCGCTGCCCAGTAAGGGACCCACTAGCCACAGGTTGTTATTGAGCCTTTGTAATGTGGCTAGTCCAAATTAAGGTGTACTCTAGGTGTAAAAGACTTAGTACAAAAGTAAGAATGTAGAATATCTTATTGCTAATTTGCTTATATTGATTATATCATTGGAATGATAATATTTTGGGTACATTGGTTAAATAAAATGTATTATTAAAATTAATTTCACCCATTTCTTTTTCTTTTTTTAAATGTGGGCACTAGAAAATGTTTATTTCCATTTGTGGCTCACATTATGTTGCTTTTGGATAGTGCTGATCTGTACAGCATTTCCTAAACTGACTCATGAAATATTAATAAGTGCTCAATGAAACACAGTTTGGAAGAGGAGCGGTGTCCAGTGGAACTTTCTGCAGTGATAAAATGGTCTGCATCTCTGTTGTCCAATTTAGTAGCTACTGGCCCTGATGTCTATTGAGCACTTGAAATGTGGCTAGTGTTCTGAAATGTAGGAAAAGGAACTGAATTTTAAATATTATTTAATTTTAATTAACTTTAAGGAGCCACGTATGGCTAGTGGCTAATGTATTGGGACAGTGCAGATCTAAAGATTTATGGGACGGTTTTGTTTAGAGACTTGTATACCTAGGACTTGTTTACCATATTGCAAGCTTGTTAGTTTAATATAAGTCTATACAGTTTGTGTTTATTATGAATAATAATAAATGATCAGTAACAATAACATTTATTAAGTACTTGTTATATAGCATGTACTATGTAAATACCAGAGAGAGGATTTGTATAATAAATTATTAAATTGTATTTAATAATACAAATTATTATTTGTATAATAAATTGTTTACTGAGTTATATTGCTCGTATTCTGTCATATATTTGATGCGTTGTGGTTTCCAGGATATTGTGGGCTTACCATGTTTTCATCAAAATCTGGTTTCTTTTCTTTCTATATGAGGTCCCTTCTGTGAAAGCCTGGCTCCTTTTGGAAGGTCTGAACAATGTGCTGCCTTGTTAAAGGATTTTCTTTTGAAAGGGAAACGCATGCTTTGTAACAGATGATGATGGTTTGTTTTCAGTGAACTTTTGAAGTTAGTTATGTTTTTAGCTTTAAAAGGGATGTGTGTGTATTTACACAGACTTATAAATATCAGTATTATGCAATATTTATTCCTTTTGTGTGTGTGTACACATATAAGTATTGATATCAAGCAGTGTTATTAATTAATGTATTATTGCTTCACAGTGAAGAACGAATGTCATCATGTCTGGAATCAAGCGAACAATCAAAGAAACTGACCCTGATTATGAGGATGTATCTGTGGCCCTTCCAAATAAGCGGCATAAAGCAATTGAGAATTCAGGTAGAAATTCACTTGCCTTAGGAAATTATTTCTTTGTTGACATATGCCTCCCTATAAGATTTATAGGAACTAAAATGAAATGCATGTCCACTATTGTGTATATTTTGAAGAGGTTTGTGAGAGGGATTAGCTAAGTGCTCTGTTTAATAGTAATATACCATGTGTGGCATAAAAGGCTGGAACATAATCAGGTAGACTGTGAAAGCGTCTGTAATGAGACAGGCTCTAAGTTTTAGCTATCATTGTATGTTAGGTGTAATCATAAAGTCTTAGCAATGTGTGTACTACAATGTGGTATCATGTGAGATGATTATAGGTGGTACATGAATTAAGGTTTTTTATTTTAATAGTTAGTGTTAATGTCTATAGAAAAGATAATGGTCTTATCAGACTTGCAGTTTCATGGCTACTGCTTAGGATAAGGCTAACTTTTTTTTTTTTTAATTTTAATTCTATTGGAGTATAGTTGATTTAAAATGTTGTGTTAGTTTCAGGTGTACAGCAAAGTGATTCAGTTATACACATACATATATTCATTCTCTTTTTAGATTCTTTTCTCATATAGATTATCACAGAATGTCGAGTAGAGTTCCCTGTGCTATACAGTAGGTCCTTGTTGTTTATCTATCTTATGTATAGTAGTGGGTGTATTTCATCCCAAGCTCCTTATTTATCCCCCTCCCCCCAAGGGCTAACACTTTTTAAAAATACTATTTAATGGCGTTAATTAGATGTTTCACATGGTTCTCAGATGTGGTAGGTAACTTGAAGGTGGGATATGAATGATGGAAATTTGGGAAACACTGATCTTTGCACTTAGCTGGTGGTGGCTTAGTTAAGACTCAGAGGCATTAAATTACTTGCCCAAGATCATTTAATTAGTTGAAGACCAGATCATCTGTAGTTACCCAGAATGTTTTAAGCTGTCTCAAAAAAAGTGGCTATATTTGAGTTTCTAATACAAAATATTGCTAAAATTCATTACTGTTTATTTAAAAAATAAATCTATGTAAGTTATTACAGCTAGATGAAGAAGGTCTCAAAGTCATAGATAAGGTGCTGCAGCTCCACAGAGATCAGAGCCCCAAGGTTAAGTGGTGAAGGAAATTCCTGTCTGTGTAAGTGCAGTCAAGTCATATGTACCCCACAAAAGTCTCTGTGTACCGGAAATGATCAAATCCAGTTCCAAACAATAAAAACATTTCACTGAAACTTTTCTCTCCATTCAGTTGTAATTTTATTTACAAGGATATGTCATTTGCTTTCAATAACAAGCCAGATAAATATGAAAGTATCATGAAACTTAAATTCATTATTCAAATGCATCACATGGCGTATCTTTTTTGTAATAAAAATAAGAAAAGGGAAAACTTATTGTTTTAGGAAACATCGTAATTTCAATTTAAATCTAATGTAAGTTCCCAAATATGTAGCCTAAGCAGGGACAGTTTTTTGTTACTAAGTGCCAATTTGCCGTTCTTCTTCTTGGTGTCCATTCTCAACCTAATTCCTAATAAAGATTTTATTTTTATTCTTAAGAATTTTTCTCAAAGCAGGTTTGGTAGGATGCTTCCCTTTTCTTTTTTTTTTTAAATATAAATTTATTTATTTTTGGCTGCATTGGGTCTTCGTTGCTGCACACGGGCTTTCTCTAGTTGCGGTGAGCGGGGGCTACTCTTTGTTGTGGCGCGCGGGCTTCTCATTGCACTGGCTTCTCTTGTTGCAGAGCACGGGCTCTAGGCATGCGGGCTTCAGTAGTTGTGGCGTGCGGGCTTAGTAGTTGTGGCTCGCGGGCTCTAGAGCGCAGGCTCAGTAGTTGTGGTGCACGGGCTCAGTTGCTCTGTGGCATGTGGGATCTTGCTGGACCAGGGCTTGAACCCGTGTCCCCTGCATTGGCAGGTGGATTCTTAACCACTGCGCCACCAGGGAAGTCCCAGGATGCTTCCCTTTTCTTATATGGTTTTATTTTGTTTGGCTTTAGTTTTCCTTATTTCATGAAAGAGATAATTTAGAATTGCTTTTTTCTGAGAAGCTTATGATAAAACAGCCTGCATTGATAACAGTCTCTGACTTTTAGCCTCCCCTAAGATTATCTGCTGGTTTCCAAATATATACAAGGTTTATATATACAAGGATACATAACAGTAGTACTAGAAAAAACTCTTTTCATCAGATATGAGGAAAGCTTAGTCATTTGCTTCAATGCAGGCATATCCACAAGAACGCTTATACCAGCACTAGTTTTATTTATTTATTTATTTAACATCTTTATTGGAGTATAATTGCTTTACAGTGGTGTGTTAGTTTCTGCTGTATAACAAAGTGAATCAGCTATACGTATACATATATCCCCATATCTCCTCCCTCTTGCGTCTCCCTCCCACCCTCCCTATCCCACCCCTCTAGGTGGTCACAAAGCCCCGAGCTGATCTCCATGTGCTATGCGGCTGCTTCCCACTAGCTATGTATTTTACATTTGGTAGTGTATATATGTCCATGCCACTCTCTCACTTCGTGCCAGCTTACCCTTCCCCCTCCCCGTGTCCTCAAGTCCACTCTCTACATCTGCGTCTTTATACCTGTCCTGCTCCTAGGTTCTTCAGAACCATTTTTTTTTTTAGATTCCATATATATGTGTTAGCATATGGTATTTGTTTTTCTCTTTCTGACTTACTTCACTCTGTATGCCAGACATCTAGGTCCATCCACCTCACTGCAAATAACTCAATTTCATTTCTTTCTATGGCTGAGTAATATTCCATTGTATATATGTGCCACATCTTCTTTATCCATTCATCTGTCGATGGACACTTAGGTTGCTTCCATGTCCTGACTATTGTAAATAGAGCTGCAGTGAACATTGTGGTACATGTCTCTTTTTGAATTATGGTTTTCTCAGAGTATATACCCAGTAGTGGTATTGCTGGGTCATATGGTAGTTCTCTTTTTAGTTTTTTAAGGAACCACTATACTGTTCTCCATAGTGACTGTATTAATTTACATTCCCACCAACAGTGCAAGAGGGTTCCCTTTTCTCCACACCCTCTCCAGCATTTATTGTTTGTAGATTTTTTGATGATGGCCATTCTGGCCGGTGTGAGGTGATACCTCATGGTGGTTTTGATTTGCATTTCTTTAATGATTAGTGATGTTGAGCATCGTTTCATGTGTTTGTTGGCAACCTGTATATCTTCTTTGGAGAAATGTCTATTTAGGTCTTCTGCCCATTCTTGGATTGGGTTGTTTGTTTTTTTGATATTGAGCTGCATGAGCTGCTTGTAAATTTTGGAGATTAATCCTTTGTCAGTTGCTTCATTTGCAAATATTTTCTCCCATTCTGAGGGTTCTCTTTTTGTCTTGTTTATGTTTTCCTTTGCTGTGCAAAAGTTTTTAAGTTTCATTAGGTCCCATGTGTTTATTTTTGTTTTTATTTCCATTTCTCTAGGAGGTGGGTCAAAAAGGATGTTTCTGTGATTTATGTCATAGAGTGTTCTGCCTATATTTTCCTCTAAGAGTTTTATAGTGTCTGGCCTTAAATTTAGGTCTTTAATCCATTTTGAGTTTATTTTTGTGTATGGTGTTAGGGAGTGTTCTAATTTCATTCTTTTACGTGTAGCTGTCTAGTTTTCCCAGCACCATTTATTGAAGAGGCTGTTTTATTCTCCATTGTATATTCTTGCCTCCATTATCAAAAATAAGGTGATCATATGCCAGCACTAGTTTTAAATTGGCAGTCTAGTGGCATATTTTACGGGGAGAAAATGACATGGGTGATCAAGGATCCAAATTTTCTCTGCAATTTTTTTTACACCCCAAAGCATGGGTGGTGATTTTTTCATATTACAAACACAGGATCATTATGCAAAATCCCAGGTTTTTCAAGCAGTCATTCGACTCTTCTTTTTTTATTCTCTTGTAATCAAACTACATTTCATATCTGATGTTTTTAACTCTTTGAATTGCATATTACCCTGAGTAGTAAATTGCCTTCAGAGACATTTTCTTTCCTTTTGAATTCTTTCTTTGCTGGTTCCTTCAGGTAGTTGTAATCAGAAACTGCTGAATTGCATGCTAGATCCTAACTTCCTGCCTTCTTATGAACTGCTCTTGTGTCACAGACTACTTCTTCCTCTAGCTAACTCTTTACTTTCTTTTTCCTTGGGGTTATGGTTTTTCAGAAGTCACCACGTATTTCTCTCGGAATCTTCATGGATTTCTTTTTTGGTAATTTTATTTTGATGTGACTTCAAACAGAAAAATTGCAAGGAGAATTTGTATGTCTTTTGTCCAGATTAATTCGCCAGTTGTTTACATTTTGCCTCATTTGGTTTATCATTCTTTTCCCCCACCCCCAATCCATACACACACATACTACACAAATGCATGTATGCACGCAGGTATATATGCACATCATTTTTTCAAAATCATCTGAAGATACATTAGACACTTGTAAACACTTGTGTATTTCCTAAGGACAAATTTCTTATGTAATCACAGTACAATTATCAGAAGCAGGAAATTTTAACATTTTACATTACATTATCTAATCTGCTGTCCATATTCAAGTTTTACCAGTTGTCCCAGTATTTTATAACTATTCCCCCTTTCCAGGATCACACAATGCATTTAGTTGTTATATCTCTTTAGTCTCTTTTAATCTCAACTTTTCTTTGTCTTTCTTGACTTTAGTATTTGAATGCATAGGCCAGTTATTTTATACAGTGTCCTTCAATTTAGGTTTGTCTGATGTTCGCTGTGATTAGATTCAGCGTTTTTAGCAGGAACGCCACAGAGTGGTGGAGTCTTGTCAGTATATCATATCAGAAAACATGCGAGGTCAGTTTGCTTGAATATTTGGTGATGTTAACTTTTCATTTTTGATTAAGGTGATGACCATTAGGTTTCTCCACTTCAGAGTTACTGTTCCTGGGTTTCTTTTGTTGCTTGCTGAGTTGAATCAAGGCGGCAACTGATTAATTAGACCTTGGATTATTGTATGTTCTTTGTGCAGCTCGAGATGCTGCTGTGCAGAAGATTGAGACTATTATCAAGGAACAATTTGCACTTGAAATGAAGAATAAGGAACATGAAATTGAGGTCATTGACCAGGTATAATGATGTTAAATTAAAAATAAAGGAACAGAACTATTGAAAAAAAACTACGTGTGATGAATTTTTAAAAATCTGTTGAGATGGAATTATGGTGTATTTTTCCCCTTTGCTGTTCTTTTAAAAGGAGCTTTCTCGTTTTTGGGAAAAAAGACCTGCGCCTTTTTTTTTTTTCTTTAAATGACATTGCAGAAAAAGATTAAAAAATCACTTGAAATTCCATCCCAAAAGATAATTCCTCTTTGCTTTTGTGCTCAATATCTTTGTGGACATTTCTCAATGAATATGCATATATACATACAAATACATATTAATATGTCTATATACTCTTGCAAACATCGTATTTTGTCATTCTTTTAAATATTTTGCCAATCTGATAGGTGGAAAATGGTCATTTCTGTTTGTCTTTCTTTGATTATTAGAGAAGTTGAACCTTTGGGTTCATTTACATTTCTTATGAATTGTTTGTATATCTCTTCTGTCATTTCCATTTTTAAAAGTAATTAATTAATATTTATTTTAGCGACTAATTGAGGCAAGAAGGATGATGGATAAACTTCGTGCCTGCATTGTCGCAAACTACTATGCTTCTGCAGGACTTCTGAAAGTTTCTGAGGTAAGTTTTCCTCATATGCAGTCATTTCTGGCCACCCATATTGTTGTGTGAAGAGAAATTAGTCTTGATGTGAAATCCCTGCCTTCAAAACATTTCTTATATTGACCTTTCGAATTCAAGAAGCCTAGCCTGCCTTCCTGGGAATATACGTAAATTTATCATTGTGTTCAACCATATCCTTTAATTATACCTCTCTACATTGTCAATAATCGTTAAGTAACATTTTTTTCTTTTTGCTTAATTGTTCTGTAACTAATTGTTAGCACTGTTGCTAGGCTTTGCAGATACAAAGATGAGAGTGACCCTGTTCTAACTTGCCTTATTCCTCTTCATTTGATTATGGATGGCTTTGGAATAAATTATAGATCGATTCATTTTTCTCTGACCTTTTACTACTAATGAATGACAATTGTTAGTTTCAGTAGATTGACTCTAATTCAAGAAGCCCTGATTTTTTTCCCCCTTTTTGTGAAAATTTTCAAATATATAGAGAAGGTGAAATAAGCACTTGTTTATGCATCACTTAGCTTCAGCAGTTTTAACATTTTGCCATGTTTGCTTTATCTATCTTATTTTTGTCTAAAACATTAAAAAGTAAGTTCCAAGCATCGTGACACTTCATCCCTAAATACTTAATCCTAAAGGATCGTCTTCTGTGTAGTCACAATACCTAAGAGAATGAGTCCCTAATATTATTTGATAATCAGTCCATATTCAGATTTTCCCAGTTGTCCCCAAAATATCTTTAAAGTTGGGGTGTTTTTTGTTTTTGGACAGGATCCAGTCAGGGTTCATGGGTTACATTTGGCTGTTTTGTTTCTCTAGTCTCATTTTATCTAGAACAGTTCTCCCACCTTTTTTTCCCCTGTGATATTGACTTATTTGAAGAGAGCAGGCCATTTATGTTGTAGAATGTCCCACATTTTGGATTTTTTTCCCCTTGGGTTGTTCCTTCATTCCTTCTATTTTTCTGTAAAATAAGAGTCAAGTCTAAAGATTTGATTAGGTTAAGGTTGAGTCTTTTTGGAGATAGTACTTCATAGGTAATGCTGTATACTTCATATTGTATCACATTAGGAGACATAGTATCAGGTTGTGCTACTGTTAGTGATACTAAGTTTAGTCATGGTTAATGTGATTACCACTAGATTGCTCCAATTATAAAGGATGGGGATAAGATTGAACTGATACAGAAGTATTTCTTCTTGTTTGACGTTTTGATAATTTCAGCATAAGTTTTGTTTTTTCTTAAGTTTTTTCCAGTTAGAATTAGATAATTCTCCTCTTGGACAGTACTGGCTCAATGAGAATAGTGGAAGGGCTGCAGGGAGCATAGTAGCATGCTGCTTTGCATCATTCCCTGTGGTTTTTACAGATAAGAGGTACCTGCCATGTATAGGCTTTTGTGTCATCCTGTGGAGCTTTAGGGTATTAGGTATCTGAAGCATTATTTGAGTTTAATCTTAGGTGGTAGATAGTTGTTTCTTCTACTGCAGAAGTTTCCATATTACATTTTAGAGTCTGAACTACTTTGCTCGAGCTACCATAACAAATTACCACAAGCTTGGTGGCTTAAAACAACAGAAATTTGGGACTTCCTTGGTGACGCAGTGGGTAAGACTCTGCACTCCCAATGCAGGGGACCCAGGTTCGATCCCTGGTCAGGGAACTATATCCCACATGCATGATGCAACTGAGAGTTCGCGCATGCCACAACTAAGGAGCCCATGAGCCACAGCTAAGGAGCCCGTGTGCTGCAACTAAGGAGCTGGAGAGCCTCAACTAAGGAGCCCACCTCCTGCAGCTAAGACCCTGCGCAACCAAATAAATTTTAAAAATAAATAAATAAATAAATAAAGGAACCAGACTTTAAAAAAAACCGAAACAAAACAGGAATTTATTATCTCATGATTCTAGAGGCTAGCAGTCCAAAATCAAGTATGTTGGTGGCTAGGCAATGCTCCCTCTGAAGACTCTAGGGAAGAATTCTTCCTTGTCTTCTCCTAGCTTCCGGTGGTTGCTAGCAGTACTTGGCATTCCTTGGCTTGTAGCTGCATCACTCCAATTTCTGCCTTTAACATGGACTTTTCCCTTTGTGTGTCTTCTCTGTTTCTTTCTGTATCCAACTTTCCCTCTTTTAAGAATACTAGTCATTGAAGTAAGGCCTACCCAAATCCAGTATGACATCATCTTAACTTGATTACATCTGAAAAGACTGTATTTTCAAATAGTCACATTCACAGGTCTCGGTGGACATGAATTTTTGGGAGACACTGTTAACCCAGGGCAGATTCTAAAGTCATCTGTCATATGGCTTGCTATTAGATTCAACAAGATGCACATTGCAAGCTAGCAGCTGCCTGACATAGGACTGTAGCTACTCTGAAGAGCTGGTTATTCATTTAATGTTTTGATGCCTTTTTTTTTAAACCATTAACAGTACTGAACTGTGCTATTTGATAGTCTAGAAATGTACTGATTTTTATCTTGTTATATTCTGATTGGGATTTATTTAAGGATATTTGGTATATTTTTATCTTTTAGGATCTGCCAATTAATTATTTTTAGTTTGCTCTAACAAAATACATTTATAGCTCTAAAATAAACCTTTATTATTGAAGTACAACAGCTCTGTTGCTTTGACTCTGAAACACTGGTCTCTGGCTCCCTTTTACTTGCTAAAACAATTATTATTATTATTTTTATTTATTTATTTATTTATTTATTTATTTATATTTATTTATGGCTGTGTTGGGTCTTCGTTTCTGTGCGAGGGCTTTCTCTAGTTGTGGCAAGCGGGGGCCACTCTTCATCGCGGTGCGCGGGCCTCTCACTATCGCGGCCTCTCTTGTTGCAGAGCACAGGCTCCAGACGCGCAGGCTCAGTCGTTGTGGCTCACGGGCCCAGCCACTCTGCGGCATGTGGGATCTTCCCAGACCAGGGCTCGAACCCGTGTCCCCTGCATTGGCAGGCAGATTCTCAACCACTGCGCCACCAGGGAAGCCCTTATTATTTTTTTAACATCTTTATTGAAGTATAATTGCTTTACAATGGTGTGTTAGTTTCTGCTTTAAAACAAAGTGAATCAGTTATACATATACATACGTTCCCATATCTCTTCCCTCTTGCATCTCCCTCCCTCCCACCCTCCCTATCCCACCCCTCTAGGTGGTCACAAAGCACCAAGCTGATCTCCCTGTGCTATGCGGCTGCTTCCCACTAGCTATCTATTTTTTTTTTTTTTTTTAAATTTATTTATGGCTGTGTTGGGTCCTCGCCTCCATGCGAGGGCCCTCTCCAGCCGCGGCAAGCGGGGGCCACTGTTCACCACGGTGCGCGGGCCCCCCCCCCCGCGGCCCCCCCCCCCGCGCCCCCCCCCCCCCCCCCCGTCGCGGAGCACAGGCTCCAGACAAGCAGGCCCAGCAATTGTGGCTCACGGGCCCAGCCGCTCCGCGGCATGCGGGATCCTCCGGGACCAGGGCTCGAACCCGTGTCCCCTGCACCGGCAGGCGGACTCCCAACCACTGCGCCACCAGGGAAGCCCCTAGCTATCTATTTTACATTTGGTAGTGTATATATGTCCATGACACTCTCTCACCCTGTCACATCTCACCCCTCCCCCTCCCCATATCCTCAAGTCCATTCTTTAGTAGGTCTGTGTCTTTATTCCCATCTTGCCACTAGGTTCTTCATGACCTTTTTCTTTTTTTTTTTTTTCCTTAGATTCCATATATATGTGTTAGCATACTGTATTTGTTTTTCTCTTTCTGACTTACTTCACTCTGTATGACAGACTCTAACTCCATCCACCTCATTACAAATACCTCCATTTCATTTCTTTTTATGGCTGAGTAATATTCCATTGTATATATGTGCCACATCTTCTTTATCCATTCATCCGATGATGGACACTTTGGTTGCTTCCATGTCCTGGCTATTGTAAATAAAGCTGCAATGAACATTTTGGTACATGACTCTTTTTGAATTATGGTTTTCTCAGGGTATATGCCCAGTAGTGGGATTGCTGGGTCGTATGGTAGTTCTATTTTTAGTAAAACAATTATTTTTAATTTCAATTAAGCAATTTCTAAAGCTGGGCTTCCTAGGAAGTAACTACATTATAACAACACACTATTTTATATGCAAGTAACAAAACACAGAAAAATACCCTAGGCAGGCTTCAGTACTGGACTGAGGACAGACTGTATATCATTATTAATCATTTTAAACTATTCTATGCTACATTTTATTCCTACGTGGGAGCCATTTTACATACACATTTTTAAAAATCTTTATATTTCTTACAGGAATGTTTTATTTAGAGCAGTTGATGTATTTGTATCAAGCAATGTGACGTTTATTTTTTTTTAAGTCAAATCTGACTTTCTATGTGTTACTATATATATATATTTTTTTAAATTTTTAAATTTAATTTATTTATTTTTGGCTGTGTTGGGTTTTCGTTGCTCTGCGTGGGCTTTCTTTAGTTGCGGCGAGTGGGGGCTACTCTTCGTTGCGGTGCGTGGGCTTCTCATCGCGGTGGCTTCTCTTGTTGCGGAGCACGGGCTCTAGACATGTGGGCTTCAGTAGTTGTGGCACATGGGCTCAGTAGTTGTGGCTCACAGGTTCTAGAGCGCAGGCTCAGTAGTTGTGGCGCATGGGCTTAGTTGCTCCATGGCATGTGGGATCTTCCTGGACCAGGGCTCGAACCCATGTCCCCTGCATTGGCAGGCGGATTCTTAACCATTGTGCCACCAGGGAAGTCCCTATATATTTATCTTTACTTTTCATCTACCTTCTGAGGACTTGCATCTTTAGCTTTTATTGTTAGGACCTTTGCACAATTATTTATCATTCTCTAGTTTTTGTTTTGTTGATTTGGACCACATTAAGGAGTTTGGACTTCATTTTATGGGAGTGGGGTGATTTTGAAGGATTTTAAGCATGATTGGAAATAGATAAGCGTTTTTGGAAAGATCAAACTTTTGCCTACTTTTGTTGGATATGATTAAAAGTTTGTTTTGCTTACCCTCATTTTTGCAGGGATCAAAGACATGTGATACAATGGTTTTTAATCATCCTGCTGTCAAGAAATTTTTGGAATCACCATCTAGGTCATCATCTCCTGCCAATCAGAGATCAGAAACACCATCAGCCAATCATTCAGAAAGTGATTCTTTATCTCAACACAATGACTTCTTATCTGATAAAGACACTAACAGCAATTTGGACATAGAGGAAAGACTCTCAAGCAACACAGAGCAGAGACCAAGCCGAAACACTGGAAGGGTATAGTTGGATGGATGGGAGGGAGCTGAAAGAGAAGGGAACCAGTGTTTGTTAAGAATGCACATATTATTCATTTAACCTTCATAGGAACCATAGGATATAAGTTAATTATAGCCCTTTTAGAGATGGGGAAACTGCGTCTCTATGAGGTTTAAGTTATATTTGTTCACAGGTATCAGAACTGAGAATTAAACTTTTGTCTTTTTATATTTGTCCACAGTATCAGAACTGAGAATCAAACCTGTGTCTTTTTGATTTTACAATTCAAGGCTCCTGTGTACCGCACAACTCCTAGATGCCATTCATGTAGATATGAAAGAAATTTTGAGGAGTTGGCAGTACTGTGACCTTGCCCAAGGTCTTTCCACTCTATCATGTTTATTCTCTCAAGAGCAGTGGCTCTTCATCAGTTTCCTCTTTGAAACTTTATGTTCTAAGATGCTTTAATAACGAGGAAATTTGAAAAACAATAAGTAGAATTGAAAACTGTTTATTGCTCTTTGATCCTGTCAGTTTGTAATTTGAATTCCCATCTCAAGCTGCTCTGAACTTCTTGGTGTAATACTTGGCTCTAGAATCCTTACTGGATAAGACCAGTGGTTTTTCTCAGCCAGATGTTCTGTGATAGAGGAAATTCCCAGGCTGCTTTCCACATACTCAGACATCAAAGATTTGATTATTTTGATAAAATTAAAAAATGTTTCTGATTACAAATTCATATATGTTCATTTTTAAAAATTTTAAACTACAGAAAAGTAAGAGAGAGTAGAAAAGTCATTCATAATGCCACCACCCAAAATCAGAACTCTTAGTGTTTGGATTTAGTTGTCTCCTTCTAGTATACTTTCTGGGGAAATACTGCATATGTTTTTCTTTTTTTAATTAAAATGAATTTAGGTCACACTAGTCATAGGATTCAGAAACCTACTATCTTTTATGTAATATGCATGCTCATGTTTATGTAACAGATATTTAGTGTTTACTGTGTACCAAGCATTTTTCTAAAAACTGTACAAAACTGTCATCTGAGATAGATACTATTATCATCCTTATTTTATAGATGAGGAAATAGAGACAGAAAAGTTAAGTAATTACCCAAGATGGCACATCTAGTAAATGTAAGGGCCAAGGCTTAAACACTGGCTGTCTATATCCATAGTCAAACTTTAAATTAACCATTATGTTTATGTTACTTCTTATTGAAAAATTTGTAATAGTACAGAAGATTGAAAAGAAAGTAAATTCCATTGACCCCTTTCCCCATTTCCATTTCCCAGAGGTAACTGTTGCAGTAGTTTCTTGTGTATCCTTCCACATCCTATTTGCATATACAGAGCAGCTGTTTATGACTGTTACAAACACACACACATATGTGGAATTACAGTGTACAAACTTTTTCTATAAACTAATGCAAAAATTATAGTAAAATTATTCTTTCATGCTCTGAGAGCAGCTACAAAGCCAGAGAATTTTGTAATTTAAAAAAAATTGAGTTAGTCCATTCATTCCTTTTATGATTTTGTGGTTTCTGCCTATTGAAAATTGTCTAAATTGAAAATGCAACTTGATTATGATTTTTTCTAGGACACTTCTGGTATTACTGGCTCCCATAAAACAGAGCAGAGGAATACTGATCTTACAGGAGATGAGACTTCACGACTTTTTGTAAAGAAAACAATAGTAGTGGGCAATGTGTCCAAGTGAGTATTCAGTTGAATTGTCTCATTTTCAGTCATCCATTTTTGGTAATACTCTGGCATTACTCTTATTATCATAGTATTACAGTAAGTATAGGCCTCAAGGATTCTTTTTCCCAAACGCTTAGTTGTTTTAAAAGTGAATGAAAGTCCAGAGACTTGAGACTGCTTCAGTGTGTCTGCTAATCTTTGACGTAGGATAAAATTGTGCTTGGTAAAAATTTTGTAGACGTGAACGTTTATGCAAATGGTGTGTTTTATTAGGCATGTAAGTGTGGATAACTTTGGAGGAACTTTTGACTTCTTCTGGCCTAGTTCTATCCTTAGCGGCCTTTCCTAATTCCTAAAAATGTTTATTTGGTTGCCCAAATTGAAATGTTTTAAATTTATAACAAAAGGTTGTAGAGCAAGTCTTGAAGACAGAATTCCTTCAAGCTAAAGGGCTATCTCTTTAACAGTATGATCTCATGCTGTCTTATGGAAGCATCATCATTTTTGCCGAGTATCTAGGAATGGATAAAGACATCATAAATCTTCAAACAGCATAAGAATGTTATTTCCTCACAAAGCCTTATTTGCCCTTCTCCTCACTAGGCATATTTCCTCTATGCTCTCTTGTCATTTTTATCATATTATATAGTTATTTCCTATTTTCATATATTTTTTCAAATCAGACTGAATCTCTTTTGGGTAGACAGTATATCTTGTTTGTTTTTGTATCTTGCAGTAGTTGGTGTTCAGTAAATATTTGACTGATGAATGAATCAGTATATTTATGAAAACTGTAATTGGATTCAATTACTGAAAATAAAGAATTCAGAATTAGAGTAAATATCTGGGGAGGGGGAATCAGATCTCGGGGGAGTCTTCCAAGTCCCAGTTAATGGACCACTGATAACAAATAAGAAGTACATTAAAAATCTCAGGATAATAAAAACAAAGATTCTCAATGGTCTGTGTCATAGTATTTAAATAGAAGCATGAAATATGACTAAGGCAATTAGGTTTCTGTTTCATGGATTATTTTAGAGTTAGCATGCATTCAGCTAAGGGGACTAATATGAAGTGTTGAGGTCTCAACTATAGTACAAGACAGGTCAGCCCAGAAAAGGCCAAAACTAGAAATTCATGTAGACTCACCAGGCCACCAGAAGATTGGGGGAGAAACAGTTATTGACATTGTCAAACAATTATGTCTGATTTGTAGGTTTTGGGGTTTAAGACCAGCTAGAACTTAAAATACTGGTTAACTGTGGATTTTAAGTAGAGAGGAA
Organism: Balaenoptera musculus; assembly: GCF_009873245.2. Lineage (NCBI taxonomy): Eukaryota > Metazoa > Chordata > Mammalia > Artiodactyla > Balaenopteridae > Balaenoptera > Balaenoptera musculus. Next base: position 61,275,424 of record NC_045788.1, read on the forward strand.
TGATTGGCATGAGAATTGTAAAGTCCTTGTTTGTTCTGGAAGAGGATAAAAATATCGATTTACTTTGGACGTTGTTAAGAGTGCTCGTTAGAATATCTAAGATAACAACAAAAAGAACAGACATAGAGATTTAAACTTTAAAAGTAGTAAGGGGTTGGACTTCCCCGGTGGTGCAGTGGTTAAGAATCTGCCTGCCAAATCAGGGGACGGGGGTTCGAGCCCTGGTCCGGGAAGATCCCACATACCGTGCGCCACAACTACAGAGCCTGTGCTCTAGAGCCCGTGAGCCACCCGCAAGCCACAACTACTGAGCCCGCCTGCCACAACTACTGAAGCCCGCGTGCTGCAACTACTGAACCCCGTGCGCCTAGAGCGCGTGCTCCACAACAGGAGAAGCCACCACAATGAGAAGCCCGCGCACCGCAACGAAGAGTAGCTCCTGCTTGCGCAGCTAGAGAAAGCCCGTGTGCAGCAATGAAGACCCAATGTAGCCAAAAAGAAAAATGTAGTAAGGTGTGAGGAGAATTGAGTGAAAAAAAGGGGAAAACCCCCCTGATTCCAAAGGAAGGCAAGCAGGAGCAGGAGAGGGGATGTGGAAAAGAAGAAAAAAAGAAAAAGACAAATAGTATAAAATAATTTAGTAGCAATAAATCTAAATGTATCAACAATCATAAAAAATGCATATGGATTTAATTAATGAAAAGAAATAGTTATACTGAGATAAAATAACATCTTTATGCTAATGCATTTGAAAATTTAGATGAAATGGAGAATTCCTAGAAAAACACAACTTAAAATGACTGAAAAAAGGAAAAACCTTGAATAGTTTTAGAACTACTAAGTTTAATTATTGATTTTTAAAACATTTTCTTCACAAAACCAAATTAAACCATGAGGCTTAGATTGCTTTAAAGGCGGAGTGAACAGCTAATTCCAATTGTGTAGAAAACCTTATGGGGAAAAAGAGAACATTTGTCAATTTACATTATGAAGATAGCATAAGTTTGTTAGCAAAGCCAAACAGGGAGTTCATAAGAAAAGGAAAATTATAGGACATTGACACTTATAAATATAGAGGCAAAAGTGCTGAACAAAATCATTAGCAAACTGAAGTCAGTAACTATAGAAATGATAGTAGTTCATGACCAGGAAATGCAAGTTTGGATTAACATTAGAAATTAATAAATATAATAAAGGACATAAAACGTGACCACCTCAGAAGATGCAGAAACATTTGACAAAATTCAAAGTCTATTTGTGGTGAATCCTCATGGCAGACTTGGAATTTAGTTAATCAGATAAAGGATATCTCAAAAAACCTTCAGCAAATATCATACTCAATGGTAAACAATTAAACGCCTTCCCCTTTAGGTTCAGAACAAGACAAGAGATGCTCAGTATTACTACTCCTATTCACCAGTGCACTTGGAGATACTAATAGAGTCATAATACATTAATAAATATGAGGATTAGAAAAGAAGAAACAAAGTGTTGTTATTAATAGATGATATAATTGTCTACACAGAAAAATCTAAAACGATTTTTCATAGTTTTAGAGTTACTGAGAGAGCTTGGCAAGACTATTGAATTACAGTATCAATACACAGAAGTTGATTGTGTTTCTGTATGACAGACTTAGAAAACAGTTCTAAAAAGATGCATTTACTATAGCAATAAAAAATACAACATAATAAATCAAGCAAAAGATATGCTAGCTTTTCATGAAAATGAATAAAATTTTATTAAAACACATGAAAGAACTAAGTAATTAGGAACTTCTCTGGTGGTCCAGTGGTTAAGACTCCATGTTCTCAATGCAGGGGGCACAGGTTCAATTCCTGGTCGGGGAACTAGGATCCCACACACCACAGGGTGTGATCAGTCAATCAATCAATAAATAATTAGATCAGTATACCATGTTCAGGATAGGAAGGCTCAATATTGTAAAAGATACCACTTCTCCCTAAGTTGATATGTAAATATTCTGATTAAAATCCCAGTAGCGTTCAGGAAATTCACAGGTGGCTTTTATTTGTGAAAAACCAAAGGGTCAAGATGGGACATGAATACTCCTAAAGAAAAACTAGGTTAGGCAACTTGGCCCACTGCATTGCTAAGGATAACCATAGACATAGATGAATGTATAGAAGTCCATGACCGTATTTTACAACAAAATGTAATAAGGGGGCCTTGTGAAATAAAGACAGAGCCTCAAAAGGGAGGGCTAAGGATTCTAGTTTTACCATGGTCAGGACTTAAGGGAATGGCTTGTTTTGGCTTTTAAAAGGCAAGAGACCAGTTGCATCCTTCCTGGCAGCAATGAGTAGTAAACAGAAGAGTTCAAAGTTCTAGCACTTTGAAACCTGAATGAAATCAACCCAAAGGCTAGAGGTTTCCTAACCCAGGAATAAAGTATGCCAGTTTATTTCTACCTAATGTACCCACTTAGCAGGAAAAGCAAGATTGATTTTTTTTAATTGCATGGTGATAATCAGAAAACAAAACAAACTTCAAGGGAATGCCCCTTAGGCCAAAAAAAAAGTTTAAAAGAAAAGGGTTAACTGCAAAGATTCACTTTGGTTAGCTGATATAGCTGTTAAATATTGAATGAATTTTAAGGGTTTTTTAAATTGAAAAGTTTCTCCCACCCTTATCCCCTGGCAACCATTTTTCTACTCTACTTCTATGAGTTTGACTTTTTTTTAGATTCCACATCAAAGTGATACCAAGCAGTATTTGTCTTTCTCTGTCTGACTTATGTCACTTAGCATAATGCCCTCAAGCTCCATCCGTTTTGTCACAAATGGCAGGATTTACCTTTTTTCTCAGAACTGAATATTCCTGTGTGTGTGTGTGTGTGTGTGTGTGTGTGGTGTGTATGTGGCCATATCTTTATCCATCCCTTTTAAAACATTTTTTTAAATTGAAGTATAATTGACCTAACAACATTATATTAGTTTTAGGTATGCAACATAGTGATTTGATATTTTTATACATTGCAAAAGGATCACCACGATAAGTCTAGTTACCATCTGTCACCATAGCTGTACATTATCTGTATATTACATGACTTATTTATTTTATAACTGGAAGTTTATGTCTCTTTATCTCCCTCATCTATTTCCTTCATCCACCAACCCCTTCCCCTCTGGCAAACAGCAGTTTATTCTCTGTATCAATCTGTTTCTGTTTTGTTATGTTAGTTTTGTTTAGATTCCACATAAAAGTGAAATCATAGTGTTTGTTTTTCTCTGACTTATTTCACTTAGCATAATACCCTCTAGGTGCATCCATATTGTCACAAATGGCGAGATTTCATTCTTTTTTATAGCTGAATAATATTCTATTGTATGTATATACCGCATCTTGATTCTGTTCATCTGTTGATGTATGCTTAGGTTGCTTTCATATCTTGGCTATTGTAAATAATGCTGCGGTGAACATAGGGGTATATTTATCTTTTTGAATTAGTGTTTTGCATATATTTGGAATTTCCAGAAGTGGAGCTGCTGGATCATGATGGCCATTCTGACAGGTGTGAGGTGATATCTCATTGTGGTTTTGATTTGAATTTCCCTGATGATTAGTGATGTTGAGCATCATTTCATGTGTCTCTTGACCATCTCTATGTCTTCTTTGGAAAAATGTCTATTCAGGTCCTCTGCCCATTTTTTAATCGGGTTGTTTGTTTTTTTGATGTTGAGTTCTATGAGCTCTTGGTATATTTTGGATATTAACCCCTTATCACAGATATGTCATTTGCAAATATCTTCTCCCATTTAGTAGGCTGCTTATTTGTTTTGTTCATAGTTTCCATCAATGTGTAAAAGCTTTTTAGTTTAATGTGGTCCCATTTGTTTATTTTGGCTTTTCTTGCTCTTGCCTGAGAAGACATATTCAAAAAGATATTGCTAAGACTAATGTCAAAGAGCATACTGCCTATGTTTTTTTCTAAGATTTTTATGGTTTCAGGTCTTACATTTAAGTCTTTAATCCATTTTGAGTTTATTTTTGTATATGGTTTGAGAAAGTAGTCCAGTTTGATTCTTTTGCATGTTGCTGTCTAGTTTTCCCAACACCATTTATTGAAGATGCTATTTTTTACCCATTGTATGTTCTTGCCTCCTTTGTTGTAGGTTAGTGGACCAATAAGTGTGGGTTTGTTTCTGGGCTCTCTGTTCTGTTCCGTTAATCTATGTGTCTGTTTTTATGTCAGTACCATACTGTTTTGATAACTGTAGCTTTATAGTGTATATCCATTCATCTCTTGACAGACACTTATTTCCTTGTCTTAGCTATTGTAAATAATGCTGCAGTGAACATAGGAGTACAGATATCTCTTTGATATCCTTTTTTATTGTCTTTGCCTATATACACAGAAATGGGGTAGTTTTTAATTTTTTGTGGACCCTCCATACTGTTTTCCATAATGGCTGCATTTACATTCCCACCAACAGTGCATAAGGGTTCCCTTTTCTCCATATTCTCACCAACGCTTGTTATCGCTTATATTTTTGATGATAGCCATTCTCATCTCAGTTATCGTCTCAGATGTGATATGATAACTCATTGTGGTTTTGATTTGCATTTGCCTGATGATTAGTGATGTTGATCACCTTTTCATGTACCTTTTGACCATTTGTACGTCTTCCTTAGAAAAATATTTATTTACTTCCTCTGCCTATTTCTGAGTCAGGTTTTTGTTTTGTTTTTTGCTATTATATGAGTTCCTCATATGTTTTGAATATTAACCCTTTATCAGGTGTATGATTTGCAAATATTTTTTCCCATTCCATAGGTTGCCTTTTCATTTTGTTGGTGGTTTCCTATCCTGTGCAAAAACTTTTTAGTTCGTTGTAGTTCCACTTGTTTATTTTTGCTTTTGTTGCCTCTGTTTTTGGTGTCATATCCAAAAAATCATTGCCCAGACCAATATCAAAAAGCTTACCCCTTATACTTTCTTTTAGGAGTTTTATGGTTTCAGGTCTTAAATTTAACTTGTTAATCCATTTTGAGTTTATTTTTGTGTATGGTGTGGATAGAGGTTCAGTTTCATTCTTTTGCACATGGCTTTACAGTTTTCCCAATACCATTTATTGAAGAAACTATCCTTCCCCCATTGTATATCTTATCTCCTTTGTCGGAAATTAATTGACCAGTAAGTGTGGGTTTATTTCTGGCCTCTCTATTCTGTTTCATTGATTTATGTGTTTTTATGCCAGAACAACACTGTTTTGATTACTGCAGCTTTGTAATATAGTTTGAAATCAGGAAGTGTGATGATGCCTACAGCTTTGTTCTTCTTTCTCAAGATTGATCTGGCTATTCAGAATCTTCTCTGGTTCCATAGAGATTTTAGGATTGTTTTTCTATTTCTGTGAAAAATGCCATTGGAATTTTGATAGGGATTGCATTGAATCTAAATTGCTTTGGATAGTATGAACATCTTAACTATTAATTCTTCCAATTAATGAGCACAGAATATATATTTATTTGTGCCTTGTTCAGTTTCTTTCATCATTGTCTTATAGTTTTCAGTGTACAGGTCTTTTACCTCTTTGGTTAAATTTATTGCTAAGTATGTTGTATTTGATGCTGTTGTAAATGAAGTTATTGTCTTAATTTCTCTTTCTGATAGTTTGTTGTTAGTGTATAGAAACACAACTGATTTTTTATGTTGATTTTATACCCTGTAACTTTACTGAATTCATTTATTAGTTTTAACAGTTTTGTGGTGGAATCTTTAGGTTTTTCTATATATGATATTATGTTGTGTGCAAATAGAGACCATTTTACTTCTTCCTTTCCAGTTTGGATGCCTTTTATTTCTTTTTCTTGTCTAATTGCTCTGGCTGGGACTTAACAGTACTGTGTAGAAAGACCTGGCAAGAGTGGACATCCTTGTCTTGTTCCTGATCTTAGAGGAAAAGCTTCCAGCGTTCACCATTGAGTACGATGTTAGCTGTAGGCTCGTCATATGTGACCTTTATTATGTTGAGTTATGCTTCCTCTATACCCAGTTTGTTGAGAGTTTTTATCATGAATGGGTATTGAATTTTGTCAGATGCTTTTTCTGCATCTATTGAGATGATCATATGATTTTTAGCCTTCATTTCATTAATGTGGTGTGTTGCATTGGTTGATTTGTGTATGTCAAACCATCATTGCATGCCTGGAATAAATCCCACTTGATCATGTTGTTGATACTTTTAACACATTATTGACCGGGGGATTTTTGCAGAAACTAACACCTGTGGCCGATGGTTTGTTATGTAAGTGAATATTGAAACACCTGCGTTAGAGTAAATATCAACAACGTTTTTTGCACTTAATGTATTTATTTGAAACTTTGTACATGTCTTACTAAAGCATTCTAATATTTTGTTAGAGTGTGATAGGCAGTATAGCAGGCACCTCTGTGCAGGGGAACAGAATATCTATTACAAATATACCATGTTTCAGTGCACTTTCCCCTGGAATAGGAGGCTCTACACTTTCTGGTGGCATTTGTTTTTGGTCCTGTGGGTATTATTTCCTCTCGAATGTATTCTTTTATTTTACCTGATAGTTGACAATGTGGATCTTTGCGGCGCACTGTTCTAGAAACACCACAAGAAGGACCAGGTGTGGGACTACCGCTATATTCACCAGAATGGTCAGTTCCCCATTCTCTAGCTACTGCTAGCAAAAATTACTTGTAAGTCATTTTATTCTGTGCATTAAGGCTGCAGTAAATTTTAAACGCATTGAATAAAACTGCAATTACTCAAATAGAAACCTACTTTCTTATACCATTTTCGAGTTCTCCGGAGGATATTGAAGTTTGCCAGATATTGTTTGGATCAATCAACTCCTTTCATGTATTTATTATACTCTAATATACAGGTGGGCTTAGTTATCTGATGGCCAGTCCTCTGTCTTCTTTTCCTGTAGTTGCTATGGAGGTGTCATGAATAGTTGTCACCATGCGGATTAGCCTCTTGTCTTTCCATATAAGAAGAGTCACTTCTCCCTTCCATAAGAATGTCATTTCTCCCCTCTGTAGATTTTTAGATTTCTCCTTTAATTGGTTTGGTAGACCACGATTCTCTCTTATAGTCCCACAAACTCTGGTTTTATTTTTCAACAATATTTCAGATGTGGACACACTGTTGTAATAATTGTCTTGGTAAATATGGTGCCATGAACCAAGATAAGGTTGTAGGACCGATAATATTGTTTCTTGCAGTTTCTTTCCTTCACCCATGTAAATCTCAAAGTTGCATATATATCCGGTTTCACTTTCACTCACCATCCTGACCAAAATTCCATATTTTGTAAGTTTTCTGGGATTATAGGTTTTGAATCTGAGTTGTCCCCTCCACTTTATCATTGCCTCCTCAAGTGATAGCTCTTGTTTGGGTATATAGATCGATTGAAATTTTGGTAGAAAATAATCCAAAAGAGGTTTAACTTTTGAAATTCTGTCTATAGGCAGTGGAGTTTCTGAGTTATCGGTAAAGTGAAGAAATGCCATTATTTGTTCGAACCTTCTCGTCATAATCTTTGGAAAGATTGGTGTTTCGGGATCAGTCAACCAGTATTCTTTCCAGTGTGACTTTCTTATTTGTCCCATCAAAATTATTAATCCAAGAAACTTCTTCATGTCACTATTGGTTACATCAGTCCATTTTAAAGCCTTACCATACTTTTTATATGATTTTTCATTCTGTTGGTAATACAGGTTTGTTTGAGAAGCGACCAACTTGAAAAAGTCGTTACCAAAAATTAATTCTGTTATTTCACTAACACTTTGCGGGTTATTACATTCAGTAGTTACACCTGATACACCTGTAAAGTCTTCTAATTTTCGTGAAGTGTTGTCTTCAATCCACTCTTCCGTAGAAGCAAAGGAGCATTCTCCAGCACCGTGAGTTTCATTTTCACTTTCCGTATCAGAATCAGTCACTAAGGTTTTTTGTCTTTTTGTTGGTCTAATATTCACGTCGTCTGAATCAGAACTATATTCTGAAGAACTGTCATCTTCTGAGGCACTAGTGTATATGTCGCTGGGACAGTCAGAGAAAGTATCTGTATAAAATTCACCGAAAAATTCTTCTTCACTCAAAATTTTGTGATGCGTCATTTTTGAAAATTTTATGGTAATAAACTTGCATTTATAATATACACAGGATTGGGACAGAAACCTAACAGAGCAAAATGTGAATGATAATGACAGTCATAAGTTGTATAATGAACCCTTGATCAATTTTAAGCTCTAACAACTTTGCACGGTGATGTTAATTGTATCACTCTGTATTGATATGTCTCCGGTCAATAACGTTCGGTTAACAAAAGATGCATTAATACCTCTCTGGTCGGTAATGTGTCAATGTACTGTTGAATTCTGTTTGCTAATGTTTTGTTGAAGAATTGTGCATCTACTTTTATCAGGGATACTGGCTTGTAATTTTCTTGTAGTATCCTTATTTGGCTTTGGTATCAGGGTAATTTTGGCTTTGTGAAATGAGTTTGTTGAGTGTTCCCTCCTTTTCTGTTTTTTGGAAGAGACTGAGGATTGGTACTAATTCTTTAAATGTTTGGTAGAATTCACCCTTTAAAGCCATCTGGTCCTGGAATGTACTTTTTTGGGAGGTTTTTACTAATTCAATCTCCTTACTAGTAATTGTTCAGATTTTCTATTTCTGCACGATTCAGTCTGGGTAAGCTGTATATTTTTAGGATTTATTCACTACTTCTAAGTTGTCCGGTTCGTTGGTGTGTAATTGTTCTCCGTCTCTTATGATCCTTTGTATTTGTGTAGTATGAGTTGTAACATCTCCTCTTTCATTTATAATTTTATTTATTTGAGTCCGTTGTGTCCCCCCCCGACCCCCGCCGCTTTCTTGGTAAGTCTGGGTAAAGGTTTTTGTCTATTTATCTTTTCAAAAAACCAGCTGTTCGTTTCTTTGATCTTTTCTACTGTGTTTTTGGTCTCAATTTATTTCCACTCTGATCTTGATAATTTCCTTCCTTCTACTAACTTTGGGCTTAGTTTGTTTTTTTCTTTCTAGTCCCTTATGGTGTAAAGTTAGATTGTGTATATGAGGTCTTTCTTTTTTCTTAATGTAGGCATTTATCACTGTAAACTTCTTTCTTAGAACTGTTTTTGCTGCATCACTTAGGTTTTGGTGTGCTCTATTTCCATTTTCAGTTGTCTCAAGATATTTTTTGATTTCTCTTTTGATTTGTTTTTTCACCTATTTGTTGGTAAGTAGCATGTTGCTTCATCTTCACATATGTGTAAATTTTCCCATTTTCTTCTTGTAATTGATTTTTAATCTTGTTTTAAGTAATAGTTAATTGGTTTGTTAGGAAAAAAGAATTCGAATAGTTTTTTTTTTTTTTCTACTCTAGGTACATACCTCCTGATAAGAGAGAAGAAAACGACCAATCAACCCACAAGTGGATGGTATATGTCCGAGGGTCTCGTAGAGAACCCAGCATTAATCATTTTGTCAAGAAAGTTTGGTTCTTTCTTCATCCCAGCTATAAACCAAATGACCTTGTGGAAGTTAGGTGAGCACACTTGAGTTATTAAACCTGAGAAGTACAGATTTACTGAAGTGGAAGGAAAGTGATTTAACTTGAGAACACTCCCTTGAAATTCTTGTGTTATTAATAATTTACTCTGCTTTGGCTTTTAGTCACAGTATAGTTTTAGCTGTGGTTCCCTCTTGCAGATTTCTGTCTCACTGAACAGGTACCATCCCCTTCTGTCAGGTTGTTACCATATGAATTATATTAGCTGATTCTGCTCTCCTCTGGAAATAGCTTAACTTGTTTATACAGATACAATGTTACTGTTTTTTATGATTATCAAAATATAATAGAATTGAGTAAAGGTTTCTGAAATTACAGAAATATTTAATGTTGAAAGTTCTCCATGATCTCACCTTCTCAGAAGTAACCCTTAATGATATTTTTCCTGTATATATAAACTTAGTATAGTTGTTGGGGTTCTTTGTTGTCATTATTATTTCACAAAGATGGAATGATAATATATATATTGTTCTGAAATTTGTTTCATTTAGGTGTATTCTTTACATCTTTATGTGATGTTACGTATCACATATATATTCATTATATGAATGTATTGTAGAAGTGGTTGTGGGTCTTTATCAGTGAAATCTCCTGTATCCTCAGCTTTCGTCAGAACATTCCCTCCACTCCTGACTCTTAAGTAAAACATGGCTATCTCCTGAGAACACCACTTCTCCCAAGAAAACTTTCAAGTGGCAGCTGTTTTTTTCTCTCACACAGCATGTACCATTGGGTCTAAAAATGGGGTGCATGTCTTTCTTGCTCATATTTGTGGCTTCTAGACCACCCTTTCCCTTCTTCTCTCTAAAAACCTCAGCTCCTTTGAAGCTTCGTAAGATCTGCTGCTCTTCCTTGTCGCAGGCATCTACTGATTTCCCAGTCAATCCTCTCTTTCAAAAACAGTTTTAGCACCTGGTGTACTGATTTTCTGTCTAGCAGTGCTCTCTTTTTTTTTTTTTAACATTTATTTTATTTATTTTTGGCTGCGTTGGGTCTTCGTTGCTGCTCACAGGCTTTCTCTAGTTGCGGTGAGTGGGGCTACTCTTCATTGCGGTTCGCAGGCTTCTCATTGCGGTGGCTTCTCTTGTTGTGGAACACGGGCTCTAGACGCATGGGCTTCAGTAGTTGTGGCACGTGGGCTTCAGTAGTTGTGGCTCGTGGACTCTAGAGTGCAGGCTCAGTAGTTGTGGCGCATGGGCTTAGCTGCTCCGCGGCATGTGGGATCTTCCTGGACCTGGGCTCGAACCCGTGTCCCCTGCATTGACAGGCGGATTCTTAAGCACTCCGCCATCAGGGAAGTCCCTCTAGCAGTACTCTTGCCCTCATTCTTAAGGGCTTTGACATGCAGATAGACAATTCGTCCAAAACCCTGATCTCCCAGTTCATTGATAACCTCACTTTAATAATAAGGTTATGGTAGTGATATACCATAGAATCTAAGCTGAGTAAGGAGAGAAGGAGATTACATAAGAGCAGTGATGGGTAGTGCAAACTGGTGTGGGCAAGAAATGGAAATCTCTGTGGGGGTCAAAGGAATGGAGTCGGAAGATAGGAGTTGTTGGTCAGAAAGTCAAATACCTGGAAATGAGATATTTTTGTAGCTAATACAGAACATTTATCTTCTTCATATGGATAGTTATGCGTTTATCAGTTATCAGCTGATCTGTCCTTTAATACACACTAAATTCTGACATAAACATGGATCTGATGCTAGATTCTGTTAATGATTTTGATTCCTGTACTAGTATTATACTATTTTTAAAAATTAATTAATTAATTAATTTTTGGCTGTGTTGGGTCTTCGTTGCCATGTGCGGGCTTTCTCTAGTTGTGGTGAGCTGGGTCCACTCTTCATTGCGGTGCGGTGTGTGGGCTTCTCATTGCGGTGGCTTCTCTTGTCGCGGAGCATGGGTTCTAGGCGCGGGGGCTCAGTAGTTGTGGCTCGTGGGCTCTAGAGCGCAGGCTCAGTAGTTGTGACACATGGGCTTAGTTGCTCTGCGGCATGTGGGATCTTCCCGGACCAGGGCTGAAACCTGTGTCCCCTGCATTGGCAGGCGGTTCTTAACCACTACGCCACCAGGGAAGTCCCTATACTATTTTAATTGTTTTGCTTTATAGTATATTCTGATGTCGGGTAGAGTATGTTCCCCTGATTATTATTATTCTACGGTTTTTGTCTTGGTCATTCTTGAGTATATATGTTGTTCCAGATTAGTTTAGAATCTCTGTCAAGTTATGGATTGAAATTGCATTGAACTAATGATTAATTTTCACACTTTTTATGATATTGAATCTTTCTGTCTTGTCTATCCTGGAGAATCAATCAGTGTAAACAAGATTTTTTTCTTTTTTTTTTTTTTTAATTTTTATTATTTATTTATTATGTTTATTTTTGGCTGTGTTGGGTCTTCGTTTCTGTGCGAGGGCTTTCTCCAGCTGCGGCGAGTGGGGGCCACTCTTCATCGCAGTGCGTGGGCCTCTCACTATCGCGGCCTCTCTTGTTGCGGAGCAGAGGCTCCAGACACTCAGGCTCAGTAGTTGTGGCTCACGGGCCCAGCTGCTCCACGGCATGTGGGATCTTCCCAGACCAGGGCTCGAACCCGTGTCCCCTGCATTGGCAGGCAGATCCTCAACCACTGCGCCACCAGGGAAGCCCAAGATTTTTTTCTTTTAATGTTGATAAAACTTCCTTTATTTTCTTGACATATTTCACTGGATAGAACCTCAGAAAAGTGTTGATACTCTGTTTTTTTCTAATGGTAGAGTTTGATAGAGGAGCAATTACATTCTTAGGCTCTCAAACATTAGTATTGAGAAGGCCTTGTCTGTGATTTTGTTTCAGTCTATACCTGATTCATGAAATCTTTCAGAAATACCCGATACAGCTCATCTAGCCTCACCTGGAATTCCACTGGTGACCCAGACTTGTTTTCTTTGCTAGGAATACCATCTTCCTGTTGTCTGTCTTCTTCACTTACACACACATGCACATATGCATATGTACACGCACACACTGTCTTTCTTAAGGTCTGCTGTTTATGCTTCAAGACATAACTCAGGTTACTTTCTCAGTGAATCCTTCTTTGCTCTACTTTCTTACAGGGGTTAAAATACAGTAAATGATTGTTTACTTGAATTCTTGGGATAGTAACAATATTTTATAGTTTAAGATAGCTTACAGGGTAACAGTATTTTCTGAGTTTAGATATACTGACTCCAGATAAGTCCAGTATTTTAATACACATATTTTAGTGAGTTTGGTAAGAAATAGTAGATGAGTTTAAAAAGTGCTTTGTCTGTAAAAATATAAATAATAAAAAGAATATATGTTTTAATGTCCAGACCAGCAAGAAATTCCTTTATATAGTAAAAACAGCAACAAAAATACTGTTTTAGGAAAACATTTTATTTAATATAAAGCATGTGAATCAGTTAAAATGTATTAATCATATTTTTTATTGATGATAAACATCTGATTTACCAAAAATGGGATTAAAAACTCATTACATAAAACCCTAATACTTAATGATGCACATCAATGCCTATTTTATTTCTCAGTTCTCATCCCAGGAATTAGAATTTGTGAAACACACTGAGTTCCTTTAAGTTTTAGAATATATCATGCAGTAATATATGAAATTGTATTTATTAAGAAATCTTTACTAATCTGCAGGTAAAGGTGGCAAATCACACTTATCAGGTTGTATTGTAACAGTCTGAGGAAATCCAAGGAAAAGATCATACATATAGCTCCTCTTCAAATTTCTCTCTCATCTTATACATCTGGAGTATCTTCCGTTAATAGTAAATGAACTTTATTTTCTGAAATTTATGAGGCTTCACATCATGGAAATAGCCTCTGACAATTATTTTCTGTCTGGTCCATGCCACTCTGACAGTATTGCATAACTGGCTGTGGTGGTATATCTGACCAGTTAGTTTTTCACAGCTTGTGAATTGCACCATTACTACATACCTTTCCCAAGAGCATACTTTCCCATACTTTATTAGCTACTGGGTTATGATTTTTAAATAGTATTTTAAAAGAGATCCTTGCTTGTGTGCTTCTGGTGTTTAAAACTCCTGAGAAATAATTTGTTAATGATTAACCACATCTCTGTGTTTTTATAGCAAGTAATGTATATAAGTTTATTATTACACTTATTAATTTACATGTATGTCTCCCTTACTAGATTTAGAACTTCTCGATGTTTGGGGCCTTTTCTTAGTTCTTTCTCTCCCTGTGATCTAGCACAGTGTCCAGCATGTAGTAAATGTCATTTCTTGTTGAGTGAATTATTGAATTCATGATATGAGCCATTCCATTTGTAGGTGGCTGTGTTTGTTTGGAAGTTTTTAATTATATTGAGCAGAGACCTAACTTCTTTAACTTCTAAACAGTACACGTCCCGTTTGTTTTGTAACACCCCACAGAATCAGTGTAGTCCCTTTTCCATGTAGCTGTTGTTCAAATATTTTGAAAGCAACTGTTAGGTCTCTTCTATTCTCCTCCAAGCCAAATATCCACATTTGTTTCAGTTGTCTTTCGTGTGACTTTGTTTTATGTTCCTCTGCCATCCAGGTTATATTCTCTGACACACTCTGGTTTGTCTGTATTCTTAAAATATTCTTCTTAGAGCTAAACTTTAAATTTCAGGTAGGACAGAACATTAACATGTGTCCTAGATTTAATTATAACTGTGTTCTTTACAAGGCTTTTAAGATGTTTCTTGTGTCAAGTATCTAAAGTAACGTGATGAGTAGGCGAGATCTTTTCAGCTGCCTTGAAACTTGGGGATAATCTTTATCTCTGGACCAAAGCACATGTGTGTTCATCGTGCACTCTGAGTCTCCTCGTCAGAGCACATTACCTGATGAAGAGCATAAGTAGATTCTGTTCCTATAGACCATCTGTTTTCCATTTGGTTCAGTTATTCCTTAGCCAGCTTCTTAAAAGCTGTGACTGTAAACTTTGCTTTTAGGCACAAGATAGTCACTAAATGTATGCTAGGCTCAGGACTTGATACAGGGATTGCAGAGATGAAGAACACATGGTTACTGTGTCAGTAGAATATTCCTGCCCTTGGTGCGTGAGAGACTAGAGTGTGCTCGGCCCACAAGGGAATGTCCTAGTGAGCCTCTTCAAAACGTTTGTATCATTAAAAAAAATAAGCATGGGCCCTGGAGTTTAAATCTCAGATCCACTACTTATTTGCTGCATGACCTTGGGCTAGTTATTTAGCCTCACTGTGTCTCAGAGGGGATATTTCATATTGTGATTCAAAAATTAGATAAGTTAATAGATATAAAGGGCTTAGAACAGTGGTAGGATCATAGTAAACAATATAAGTGTTTGCTTCTGCTGCTGTTATAAGGAACAGAATGTGTTTACCCTGAAAAGAAGAGAACTTAGTGGAATGTTTGAGTTTTTTTGAAGGTCATGTGGAGGAGGAATTTGTGATTGCAGAAGGCATACTAGAAGTAACATGCAGGAGGAAGATGAAATATTTTTATAACAGAGCTCTTTAGAAATGTGATAGAGAGTGTTATTAAGGTAATGAATTCTGGGTCACTAGAAGTGATCCTAAAAGACTGGTTGCCCATTTGAATTATTTGGGCAAGGAATTGTGCTTCATTCTGTATTTTTAGGAAAGCCATTTTTAAAGCCTAGTATTCTGTGGGTTGTCTTCTTGGTTATTGATACATTTCACCCTCTATGAGGAATCTAGAAATATAGAAGTCTATTTAGGGGAAGCAGTCCCTTTTTGTGTGAAATACATATGTCTTTTGAAGTATAACATTTCTGTAGCTGTCTTATCTGTTGGTAGGTCTTGGATTCCTTTTTTGTTTCCAAAAATATGGTTAGGGAGGAATTTCCTGTGAAAAAGCATTGTTCCTTTTTCCTGATTTGTCTGTCTTCTGTCTTCCCTGGCAGCAGTCCTTCCTGTCCATTCACTAGAGTTTAGCCTACGTACACAAATTGAGGAGCACAGCTGATTTACTATATCCTTTGTAAGAGAAATTCAGCATACAAACCATGAGATTGACGAATATTGCAAAATGAATTTGGGCCATCCACTTAGCTTTACCGGAATTTAAGTGACTAAACTTGTCATCAATAGAATTTCCCTTAATTATTCTTCTTAAGTCCACCATGTCTGTAGGCCCCACTGTATCTCTGGCTTTGGATTCCTTTTCAAGCTGCTGTCTCAAGTCAGCCTTCTCATTTGACCCCAAGCCTGTCTTTATTGCTGTCTGAACCTATGCTGACATCATGGCTACTTCTCTTACTAACTCAGCTGGTTTCTTCCATCCAGGGCACTGTGTTTCTTTGCTTTCTTTTCTCTAGTTTATAATACAGCTGTTGCTTCCTCTACTTTCCAGGCTGCTCTCATACTCAGGGATTTTTCCTGCTTTGGGCTCTCCTGGTAGCCTCTGGTTTTGTGCCTGATGATTCATATTAGTTCCTAGACTCCTCTCAGGTTGTGTTCTTGGACTCTGCCCTTACTGAATTCATGTCCCTCCTTAGTTTTCCAAAAGCACATCCCACTGACAGTCCTTTCTCCCTGCAATCTTGGCATTCTCTCTCATTACAGGAATTCCAAGCCATTGATTCATAATGAACATTTTCATTTTAAAGCATTCTCTCTTTCCCGCATTAACTTAAACCATATTATTCTTGAGTACATGAAGGTCTCAATTAAATTTTTAAACTTTTTATTCTGGAAAATTCCATACCTATATTGGGTTGGCTAAAAAGGTCCTTTGGTTTTTAAGTAAAAATAAGACACATTTTTCATTTTCACCAAGAACTTTATTGAACAGTGGATTCACCGTTTTGTTCCACTGCCTTCTGCCATTTTTCAGGCAACTTCATAATTCCATCTTTCCAAAACTTTTTATCTTTTTGAGCAAAGAACTGTTCTAGGTACCTTTTACAGTCTTACAGGGAATTGAAATTTTTTCCATTAAGCGAATTCTGTAAAGACTGAAATAAATGGAAATCCAAAGGTGCAATGTCTCGTGAATACGGCGGATGAATCAGAACTTCCCAGCCAAGCTGTAACAGTTTTCGCCTGGTCATCAAAGAAACATGCGGTCCTGTGGTATCCTGATGGAAGAAGGTTATGTGTTTTCTGTTGACTAATTCCGGACACTTTTGGTCGAGTGCTGCTTTCAGTTGGTCTAATTGTGAGCAGTACTTGTTGGAAATAATCGTTTTGTTTTCCAGAAGGCGCTCATAATAGAGGACTCCCTTCTAGTCTAACCATGTACACAACATCACCTTCTTTGGATGAAGACCGGCCTTTGATGTGGTCGGTGGTGGTTCATTTCGCTTGCCCCACAGGCAAAGCTTCCATTCCACATTATTGTACAGTATCCACTTTTCATCGCCCGTCACAATTTGTTTTAAAAACAGACTGTTTTCATTATGTTTCAGTAGAGAATCGCATGCGGAAATATATGGTCAAGAAGGTTTTTTTGCTTATGTAGAACCCAAATATCAAAGTGATTAACATAACCTAGCTGGTGCAAATGATTTTCAGTGCTTGATTTGGATATTTTGAGTATGCCGGCTATCTCCCACGTGGTATAACATTGGTTGTTCTCAATTAATGTCTCGATTTGATTGCTGTCAACTTCAACTGGTCTACGCAACCGTGGAGCATCGTCCAGCAAGAAATCTCCAGCATAAAACTTTTGTAAACCACTTTTGACACATTTTGATCAGTTACAGCACCTTCTCCATACACTGCACAAATCTTTTTTTGCATTTCAGTTGCGTTTTTATCTTTCTTGAAATAATAAAGCATAATATGCCAAAAATGTTCCTTTTTTCTTCCATCTTCAATATTAAAATGGCTACACAAAAATTCACCAATTTTGATAAGTTCTTTTTTAAATGCACGCTGATATGACAGCTGTCACAATACAGTCTAACAAAATTGTTTCAAATGAAGTTAAAGACAACTAAGCGCTACTAGAGCGAACTTACTGAAAAAAATGAACGTACCTTTTGGCCCACCCAGTACAAAGTAGAGTATATTGAATCCTCACGTACCCAACACCAATTATCAACAGCATGCCAGTCTTTTTCTCATCAATCTTCCTTTTTATTCCCTTCACAAATTACATTTTGACTGCTGAAAATTCTCTAGTCCAATTAGCATTCACACACATTCCTCTCTATTCACTAAAATTATATAAAGTCCTATATAATTTGTTAAGTCTTCTTAGTAGATAGTTTCAAATAAATTGTCACTTTCAGATTGAGCATTCATGATTTATTTTGTTTTTGCCAGAGTGGAGGAATAAATGATTGTGTTGGGGTAGGGAACGTACCTCACAGCCTATGTCTATCAAGTAGCAATCAAGCTTTAATACTGCAACATCCATCAAATCACCTTAGTTCCCTGTCTGTGAAAATAATGACACTGGATTGTATGGTATAAGTGTCTTAGCTCTAAGTATTCAGTAGTTGAAAGTTTAATGTAGGTTTGAGTTGAATTTTTTATGATTTAGCATTTTAGCAAAATTCAGCATATTGATTTAGCATCAAGTGAGGAAATCTAAATAATTATTAGAAACATGTGAAGTTCTAACTTAGCCATTATGGGAAAACTATTCTTTCTAGAATGAGAGAGTGAACATGGACTAATATATTAATATCTGCTTTTCCCTAGAGAGCCTCCTTTTCACTTGACCAGAAGAGGCTGGGGTGAGTTTCCTGTCAGAGTTCAAGTTCACTTTAAGGACAGCCAGAACAAGCGGATAGATATCATACATAATCTGAAGGTATTGTAACAAAACATTGCTCCCCAGAAATGAAGTATCTTTTTTCACCTCCACTTGAAGTGGTGGGTTAGGCCTCTGAGAGAAGTGGCCATGGATAGTGGGAGCAGGATAAATCTTTTTGAGTGTGTTTTGCTTACTGCTACAACACTTGCCTTCTGAAAGCTGGGGAAGGGCTCACTTTACAGCAGAATGTATATTCTTTAAAAAGATGAACTGGTCAGATAATCAGAAGAATCTCTGATCAGAGATCACTGGTACTGTGTTACCTGGGGCTAACAAGTAAATGAAATCTTTTTCTTTTTAATCTGTATTTTACTTTTTACATTTTAATTTTCTGTAAAAAGAGGCACAAATAATAAGCCTTGTCTATTTATCTCTTAAGGATAAAGATAGAAGTGAACATATTTTAGGAAATACTAAGTACTGTGGAAGGTTGTAATACTTTTGAAATCCTTAACTGATATATCCAGATGGTTTATTATGTAACCATTACAAATTTTATTTTAAAAAGTGTTTTTTATACATGGGAAAAACTACCATTATAGTAAATGAAAAGCATAGAGTATAAAACTATGTATATAGTATGAGGTCAACCGAGATTTTAAATAGGTAGAAAAAACACAAAAGAAATACCCTAAAAAGTTGGAGTAATTGAAGTAACGACATTGTGGGCAGTTTCTCCTGCCCCTTTTTTCTGTGTGTGCATGTGTGTGTTTTTCTTTTCCAGTTTTATATAATAAACATTTAACTTTCATAGTTGGAACACAGACCATTTTTTTAAAGTGCCCCACATCCCTCTCTGTAGTAACCTCGTGTACATTTTCTCCCGTAAAATATAATCCTAATATTGAACTTCTCCCAAAGCGCCCTTACTTTGTGATTTACCACATTATTCCCATTAATTGTCCCCAGGTGAATCTGAGTACATTTTCAGAATTCCTCTTTTGTTCCCTTTGTTCCACAAACATACCTTTTTCAACCTTAAGGCCGCCTGAGATTCGTCCTCCATTGTTGGTAAACAGCACTACTTAACTTCATGTTTAAGTTATTTTCTAGAGATTACTGTAAAACAAGATTGCCTTATAACCTCAGAGAAGAACTGAAACCAAATAAAGAACATATAGCCACTTTGTTCGGAGGGGCAGGATATGTTCCCACTTACTTAGAGGAAGGTGTGAAATAGTTTTGCTTTCCTCTTAACTTATTTTAAGCACTGTACATACCATCTTATATTGCACTGGGCCCAACCCTAATCCCTAAAATAAAGGGAATTGTTTACATAGTTTTTATACATATTTTATTGTCCTTATCACTTAGAGTTCCTGGTGAATGATTGAGACAGTTTTAAAAGTATTTCTTACCAGATTTTCCTTAATTTTACTATTTATTACGTGTTGATTGGCCTTGAGAACTTAAGCACCTCTGTTGTGACCACTGATCTTTATTTATTATGGAGTATCATTTTTCCTGCAATTTCTTTGTTAACTCTCAGAACCACCTTTGATTCTTCCCTCTGAGTTCTAAATATTTGTTCACTTGCAAACCATTACTCTTTCTTCATAATTTTTCTTATAGACTACCCTTCGCCCTTTCCACTCTTAGTAGGCTATTATTATACTCTGTCTCCTGATTAGCTTCTTTAATGCTAATCTGTCTTCTTTCCCCTCAGTCCATTCTGTACACCGCCATCAGATTAGTCTTCCTGAAACAGGAGAACCATTATGTTGTTCCTCTCTGAGAAGCTTTGATTGAATTCCTGTTATTCAGGTTCAGACTCCCCTGCCTACTATTCCAGGCTCTTCACATTTTGACTTGACGTACTTACCCTAAATTATCTCACACTAATCCCCTGCCTGAACATCCTACTCCAGCCAGGTCAGTCTGTTCATGTCCCAGAAATGCCTTAGGCCGTCTCTTAAGTCTTCTTTTATGCTCTCGCCTCCTCGAATGCCTGTGTGTATTCTTTCCATT
The DNA here is from genome assembly GCF_009873245.2 of Balaenoptera musculus. Lineage (NCBI taxonomy): Eukaryota > Metazoa > Chordata > Mammalia > Artiodactyla > Balaenopteridae > Balaenoptera > Balaenoptera musculus. The sequence continues at coordinate 61,295,773 of NC_045788.1, forward strand.
CTTCATGTTCCTGTGTAGCTTTTCCTGGCTATTAAAGTCCATAGCGATCTCTCTGTATTCTGAAATTCTGTAGTACATAACAATCTATATTTGATACTGTAATAATTACATTATATACTAAATACTCAGTGTTAAGAGTTCAATAAAATTTAAAGTTTCTGGGATGAAATTCACATATCTGCATCCCTGACAGGTAGTCATCTAACCTCTCCTCAACCATCACTGGAGCACAGTAATTACCAAAACAATCCGTTTATCCATTTAGTAAATAAACTTTTAGAAGCTTCTTTCATAAATTTACCTAAAACTGCCGCCCGTTCCTCCCCCACCACCCCTTCTAAGCTTGATCTCATTTATCCTAGTTTGATTTCTGGAATAGTACAGAACAGGACTTTGTTTTGTTTTGTAAGAACTCTAAAAATGTTTAATGATAGCGTTTGTGTCTCTCCTTAAATCATTTCTTCCTCAGCCAAAACCTGTTCTTGTAACATTTCTTGTATGCTGTGCTTTCTTTCCAGTTTCTCTTGTCATTTTGATAATAGTTCTATCAGTGTCTCTCTCAAAATGTGGTCCCAAGAATAAAACATAGGCCAGTGCAGATTACAGAGGCTTAATCTATGCTCTGGATCTATGCTCTGAAGGATATGCAAAATGGATGTAGCCTTAAAATTGCCCATATCTTTTTAACAGTCATACTGTTGGCGAAGGTTTAAATGTTAAAACTCCAGATCTCTTCCATGGGGCTACTATAAATCTACCCTCTATTGCCTTTTCTATTATGAACACTAGGTCTCATGACTGAGTTGTCTTCTCTGTGTTGGCTGCAAAGGAACTCAGCCAGACTGAAATCTACTTCTTGCAAGCCTTTAGAATTTTCTATTTACTAACTTATCCCTGGCTTCATTTTTTCCCCCATCTTTCCTTTCCTTTTCTTTCCTTTCTACCCAACTTAACCATTTTTACCTATTGATCTTACTGTATAAGATTTATATGGTAAGCTGCCACAAATCCTTTTTTTAAATTTTAATTTTAAATATAAATTAAAGTATAAGAATAAGAACCTAACCTCTTTGTATGTAATTGTAAACTTTTTTGTTTATATTATTAACATTCCCTCAATTTATACTCCTTTCTCTCCTCTAAAGTAAATCATCCATGAAGCTAATGTACTGGTAGTTATTAGTATTGCCTATATTGCCTAAGTTTTCATTCATTTTTTGCACAAGTGCTTAGTAAATATACCCTAAGTATATAATTGTGTCATCACACTGCATGTATATTTTTATAGTCTGTTTTTATAACTACCTATATGTCTGAGGTTGTTTTCATTTATTTTACTCAGTTCTTCTCTCAGAAAATTGAGGGTTTTTATTGACATGATGAATTTATACGTTATGAAAAAGTAGATCCTATGATATGAAGACTTGCAGTGAAAGGGGTTTTAGATAAGACTGTATCCTAAGCTTTTTAAGTAAGCATAGTGAAACTTAATACTCTTCTGTCTTTCAATAGCTGGACAGAACTTATACTGGCTTGCAGACTCTTGGAGCAGAGACGGTAGGTTATTTTCCTACAGTATTATTTGGGAACAAGTAGAATGAAAATTGATCTTCGTTTTTAATTAGGAAAAAAAAAAGTGCTTAATTTTAAAAAAAGTTTCTCTCCCCCCTTATTTACTTATTTATTTTTAAATTGTGATAAAATATACATAAAATTTACCATTTTAATCATTTTAAAGTGTGAGGTGGTATTGAATATATTCACATTTTCATGCAGCTGTCACTACCATTCATCTCCAGAGAACTCTTCATCTTGGAAAACTGAAACTACCCATTTATAATAACTCACCCTCTTCCCGCAACCCCTAAACCACTCTTCTATTTTCTGTCTCTATGAATTTGACTACTCTAGGTACCACATAAGTGGAATCATACAGTGTTCTTTTTTTTGTGTGACTGCCGTATTTCACTTAGCATAATGTTCTCAAGATTCATCCACGTTGTAGCATGAATCAAAATTTCCTTCCTTTTTAAAGGCTGAGTAACATTCCGTTGTATGTATACATCACATTTTGTTCAACCACTTATCTGTCAGTGAGCACTTGAGTTGCTTCCATCTTTTGGCTATTGTGAATAATGCTGCTAAGAATGTGGGTCTCTCTGTTCGAGTCCCTGTGTTCAGTACTTTGGGGTGTATACCCAGAAGTGGAATTACTGGATCATACAGTAATTCTATTTTTAATTTTTTGAGAAACTGCCACACTGTTTACCATAGCAGCTGCATCATTTTACATTCCCACCAACAGTGTGTAAGGGTTTCGATTTCTCCACATCTTTGCCAGTGCTTGTTGTTTTCTGTTTTTTTGATACTATCCAGGGAGTGTGAGGTGGTATTTCTTTGTGGTTTTGGTATGCATTTCTGTAATAATTATTGATGTTGAGCATTTTTTCATGTGTTTATCAGCCATTTATGTATCTTTTTTGGAGAAATGTGAATTCAAATCGTTTGTCCATTTTTGAATTGGGTTGTTTGGTTTTTTGTAGCTGAGTTTTAGGAGGTGTCTCTATATTCTTGAGATTAATCTCTTATCAGATATATGATTTACAGATATTTTCTCCCATTCTGTGGGTTGCCTTTTCACTCTGTTATCATGTCCTTTGATGCACAGAAGTTGTAAATGTTGATGTAGTCTAATGTATCTGTTTTTTCTTCTATCTGTACGTTTTGTATCGTATCCAAGAAATCATTGCCAAATTCAGTGTTATGACACTTTGCCCCTATATTTTCTTCTGAGAGTTTTATTGTTTTAGGTGTTATGTTTAGGTCTTTGATCCATTTTGAGTTAATTTTTGTATATGGTGTAAAGTAAACTTCCACCTTCATTCTAATGCATGTGCATCTCCAGTTTTCCCAGCACTATTTGTTGAAAAACTGTCCTTTTCCCAATCAGTGGTCTTGGCACCCTTGTCAAAAATAATTTGACCATGTATGTAAGAGTATATTCTATTCTAATGGTATCTTTGTCTGTCTTTATGCCAGTACCACACTGTTTTGATTACTATAGTTTTGTAATAATAAACTTTGAAATCAGGAAGTATGAGACCTTCAACTTTGTTTTCCCACCCCATCCTCCCCCTCCTTTTTTGGTATTCATGATATATCAGCAGTAGCCATTATGATTAGAATTAGCTAAGTTAAACCTTACTCTCTTTAGGGAAATGTGCTGTCTTATGCCAGAAGATATTTATTGAGCACATACTATATGCTAAGCACTGGTTCAGGTACTGAGGATACAAAAATGAACAAATGAGAGTAGCTACTACTCTCAAGGAGTTTTATTCTTGGTTGTATTGAGAGTGGGGAGAAGGTATATAGTAAACATAAAAGCAAATAAGATAATTTCACTTACAAATAAGTGCTATAAAGAAGAGAGTAGCCGGAGGACAAGTTGGGTGCTTTAGCTAGGTTGGTTAGGGAAGGCCTCTCTGAGAAGGTGACATTTGATTGAGACCTAATGGTGAGAAAGAGGCAGTCATGCTGAGATTAGGGGAAAGAGTGTTCTAAGGTGCAGAAACACTAAATGGAAGGTCCCCAATTTTATGATTGGTTTCATTGAGTTATCTATTAAGCCAGATTAGATTACATTCTGGGATAAATCCTTTAGTTATTGATATTGAAATTGCCTTTGAAGTATGAATAGAAATCATTTGCAACGTCTGTTAGAGCACCATGTTTTGAGACAGGTTTGGGGCTTTCTGTGACATTGATGATGGATTCATGAGCCCAGTTGTTGCCCAATCATGTAGGTAGTGGATGTTGAGCTCCATCGGCATTCTCTTGGAGAAGACTCCGTTTATCCTCAGTCCTCTGAGTCAGACATCTCAGATGCCCCACCATCCTTGCCTTTGACCATTCCAGCCCCTGTGAAAGCATCCTCACCAGTAAAGCAGTCACATGAGCCAGTACCTGATACCTCTGTGGAGAAAGGTAGTATATATTTTTCCTTGTATGGAAATGCATTTTTACCTTGTATAGAGCAGTCATTATTGGCGTGTTCCTTTCCATCACTTGATGTTGAACTGCTGTCTTCAGCGCCTTATGAGTGTATGGAAAATAAATTTTGCATAAGTAGGCATGCTGCTCTTCTACACAGACCTATTATGAAAATAGCCAAGCCCTTACTCTTCTCAGAAAAAATTTTTTATGCAGTTTTATCGACATTTTATAGAACACAAAACTCACTGAAAAGCATTACATTTTTATTCTTTGATGAATATAATGGTTTCCTCTAATATGTTACAGGAAGACTTTCTTGTTTGGTCCCTAATTGTGTGAACAAGAAGTTCAAATATTAGTATCTAATCTTATTTAAAATACAGTATAAGACTTATCATCAACAAATGTATTTTGACTATGGCATTTTTAAATTTAGTAAATATATAAGTATATAATTAAGTATTTAAGTGTTTACTTATATAACATATACAAATACATATACAAATACGATATACAAATCGATTCTAAATGGTGTTAGTTTGATCTGCAAGCCTACGTTTAATGTGATGTTAATATTTTAGTTCTTTTATAAAAATCTCAACTTTATTTCTCTTAAGTTTCAGTTGCATCTTTTTTATGGGCATTTAATAAAACAAGACATCATTAGATTAAGCTAATGCTTTCTTTTGAGTTTTTCTTCTTCTCTAAACAGTTTGTCAATTCATATATAAAGAATGGGAGAACATAATGAACTTGTAAATTTTATTATGTAGTGTTAGCTAATATGTTTTCTAATTTTTTAAAAGAAGCATTTTAATGAAACATGATTCTAGGCATGATATTTACATTTCACCAGAAAATACATAAAGCAGTGTTAAATACCAGTCAACTGTATTTATTTTACTACTGGTAGATGGCTTAAATGGTTCTTGAAATGGTGAGGGATTTCAAAGTGGTTGATGACTTATTTGCCTGTTTCATTTCAAGAAGGATTCCCAGCCAACACTGAAGCTGAGAGACACACTACATTTTATTCTTTGCCATCTTCATTGGAACGAACACCCACCAAAATGACAACATCCCAGAAAGTTACCTTTTGTTCTCATGGCAATTCAGCTTTTCAGCCAATAGCATCAAGTTGCAAAATTGTGCCACAAAGTCAGGTTCCTAATCCGGAGTCACCTGGAAAATCCTTCCAGCCTATCACCATGAGCTGCAAGATTGTCTCAGGTATACATGGTATATATGAATTTGGTGTGTGTAAAAATTGTTGGAATGACGAAACAAAGTACTATGGCTTTTTTTTTTTTTAGTTTTTCTAAGCAGGGTTTTTGTTTCGTTAACAAGCAAGCTAATCACTGTTGATTAGCAAAGCAAAAGTGTCACAAAACAAAAACAAAAGTCATTCATATGGAAACAATTTTTGAATGAGGAAAGAAATAAAATTCAAAGCAGTCAAATTTTCATCTAGAATCAGCACAGGTAAATTGTTTGCTAGGATGCATGGTGGAAACTAAGGTAGGAATTAAGTTTGGGAATTATATATGGAAACCAGAGTGACTAGTAATAGAAAAAATTTAGATGCCTTTTGGTTTGTAGTTAAGCTTCAAGGATTGGTTTGGGATTGAGATATCTTTTATACTCTATAACCACACTAGAAATTTACTCATTCCTATGATCAGTAGGTCGTTCTGAGGTTTCATTTTCACTGAGGTTGAATTGTCCATTGCCTCGTGACAGTTTATGTTAGGTAAACTTCTAGTAGAAATATGCTTTATAGTTTTGGCTGTGCCACCTTAGAAAAGACATGAAAGTGAGTCAATAGAATAACTAGGCAGGGGGAGACTTCTGTATAATTCTTAAATGAAGGGGGTGGGGGGAGTCTTCAGTGCTAAAAATAGCTAAGCAGAAATATGATCCAAGTCCTTGAAATTGATGAAAGGTAAAGAATGTATAATTTTACCTACCAGTTAGAAGCATTTTGGAACTTGCTGCTTCAGAGGTGGAATAGGCTGAACATATAAATTGTTTTGAAGGTTAGAGAAATTCATGGATAACAGATTTGATCAATAACGGTTGAGGATGTTTAATGATGTATCTGTCGGTAACTTCTGAGAGCTATGGGAACACGAATCTCTGGATTATGGCTGTGACATGGTATGGAGAGAGACTTTTGTTTCAGTGGATGAATTTCATACTTTCCTATTGGAAATTCTTTGCAAATCAAGACTTGGTTCCTAAGTCTAGCTGTTCACTTGCCTCCCTAGCTTCAGTTTCTTCAAGTGTAACCAGTATTATAACAACCTGCCCAAGTTGTTGTTACCTGGGGATGCAGCAGTTCCACACTTATGTAAAGCACTGTGTTTTGAACTTTAATGTGCCTGCTGGGGTATCTTGTTAAAATACTGCTTTGTTGATATATTCGGTAGATCTGGGGTAGGACCTCCGTATCTGTTTCTAACAGGCTGCCTGCTGCTGCTGGTCCATGGATAAGGATGTAGAGAGTAAAACGCACTAACCCCTGGCCTCAGCTGCTGCTGCTCTCAGCACCTGAAACTTACAGGCCCATCCTCTTCTCCCAGCTTGTCACCTTTGTACTGGTGGCCCTGCCCCTCCTCCATTTTCTTTAGCATCCTCTTAGATGGGCTGAATATATCTATTTTGTTTAGTTTATTTTGTTTCTCTTTTTTATTAATAAAGGTTCCCCTATATCAACCCCAAGTCCATCGCCATTGCCTCGAACCCCAACTTCCACTCCAGTCCATGTGAAGCAAGGCACTGCCAGTTCTGTTATTAATAATCCTTATGTTATCGTGGACAAGCCAGGGCAGGTTATTGGAGCCACCACTCCTACTGCAGGTGTGTGTTTGAACGGAACAATATTCGTGCAATCCCCAAGATTTGATCTTTTTTAAAGGTGAAATCCTAATGTGACTTAGTAGCCATATAATGGGAGAATGAAATCTTCAACCATAACAAGAGGAGGGAATACATAAGAATGTGTATACATACATATATATATATATATATTTTTTTTTTTCCAGTGCTGTTTCTCTGAGGGAAGATTTACTTCTTGTAAAAGTTATATTTTTAGGAATATACTTAAGTTTTTTTTTTTTTAATTTCTTAAGATTCATAGTGAACCATAATTAATTTTCTAAAAAAGAAAAAAAAAGAGTGGATTTTTTTCTCATTTAGAAGACATTCTTTTTAGGCAATGTGATTAACTTTTCCAAATTAAGCTTTAGAGCAAGAATAGCTTTGTGAGCCATATATTTTTTTCCCCAGTGAAATAAAAAAGTGATCTTTACTTTTCAGTGAATAAGATAAAACTTGCATGTGGGAGGGAAACTGAACCCTGTGGTTATTTAAAACAAAAAACTAAAAACAAAAAAAGACTCTAATAGGAAGAATAAGAAGTCTTTGGATTCCCCGTGTTTATCATCATAACCTCATATAAATACAGAGAGCTTTTCAGGTTTCTTTGAGGTACTTTCACTAACATTTTATTTATTCCCTTCAATTAAACTGTTTAAACACATGCGCCTCTGTGTAAACTTTCCTGTAGCTTTCACTTCTAATAGAAATATCGAAAAAAGAAATAAGAGAAATGACTATTAAGTAATGAGACTGATTTTTTTCTAACATGTTTGATTTTAACACAGATTAATGTGTGTTGGGCCTTTCCAACTATTTTTTTAGAAAGTTATGTTCTTTAACAATGATTATAATTGTGGGATTCCTTTTAAAAATGCTACTTTCAGAGATTCCCTTTTGAGTACACTTAAGGATGCCAAGTAGGTGTCTTTTGAGGATGTTTAGTTTTAGGAATCAGCCAAAGTCTCTGCAGGCAAGTTTGGTAAATGGAGGAGGTGACCAAGTACCATTTTTAGTCTTGACTTACTGTTGACTGTAGATAATGTGACTTATTTTGATCAGACCCTAAAGGCAGTTGTACTGATGGAGTATAAAGTGTTTAATGTTGTCAGCATTTTGGAGTAGGTATAACCTTCCAGTGAAACTACTTTGAAGGAAGTAGCATTCAGTTGAATGCATACATTTTGGCACATTGTGAAATAGCCAACACCATTATGTTACAGTATCTCTTTCTATGTAAGTGCAGAATATATAATGTCTACTTACTTTACTTATTCTTCTACACTTGCTTACTAGCTTCTTGTCCCTTTGTAGGTTGGTGAAGCGGTCAGCTTCACAGGATGAATCCTTAAGTGTTTTTTTCTATAATAATATCATGGTTGTGAGTTTTCAGCCCTTCAAAATGAACAATAAATAGTGGGGAGAAGAGGAGGGTGGTGGAAAATGGCTTTAAAATTCCATTTTGTAAATTTTACTTTGTTTATACTTTATTTTTAAATCAACCTTGCTTATCAGGAAGTCCTACCAGCAAGCTCTCTACTGCCTCTCAGGCCTCCCAAGGAACAGGTTCCCCGATTCCTAAAATTCATGGAAGTAGTTTTGTAACATCTGCTGTCAAGGTAATGCTCTTATTGCACTTTGCTAGTTTCTAAATGTGGTACATTCAAGTTGAGCCAGAATTTGCAAGTGATAATGCAGATTTCATAAAGTAGAATCTTCAAGCTAAGAAGTATCATAAAGATCAAGTAAGTACTTCAGACTCCCCTACCTTACCTATGATTTTTTTTTGACAGCTTTGTTATACGTTTTTCTTTACAAAGTAATAATTCGTATCTTTCCACAGTGTATTTTCCCCCTCCCCACCTTCTTCAGGGTAAGAAGTCCTTTGAAATTTACAATTTCAAATATGATCTGACTTGTTCAGATCATAGTGCTAGATATCTGCTCACTGTTCCACAGAGACAGTCACTGCTGTTGGCTTAGTTATTCAGCTTATTTGTTATTGTCTTGGCTACCTTAAGGCTAGAGCCTCTGAGGTATAAACTCCTGTTTGAGAATTCCTGAGAATTCAAAGATCATCTCTTACATGACTGGTGCTAACACAGCGTTTCTTATATCTAGGCACTTAATGGTGATGATATTGAGTAGTTTCCTGATCCAGGGCAAGGTTTCTCTCTAATGCAGTGTAATCTGTGAGCGCTGTGTTCTATGAATGCCTCAATTGTAAGAATTCTGCGAAGGTCTTAATTCTCTACCAGTGTATTTTTGCATGTTTGTTGATGACATTTTCATTACATAGTTAAGCAGCGTTCTTAACTTTGTTTCTTGCCCCCAACATTTATTTATGGAAAATTGCCTCTGAGACTTGCCTTTTGTATTTGAGGATTACAGACAAATGACAGTAATTTTGAATTTTGACCTTTGCTGTCTTTGTATTTGCTAATTGTTCAAGTTCTTTTCGTTGTATTGTTTTTAAAATTTTTAGTGAAAAATTTCCCCCTGCGTCCTGGGTATTTATTCCAGAGTAAGGATAACAGTTCAAGTTGCAAGTACTGTTAGAAGGGTGTGGTATACTGAAACACTGTCACTGCCTGTTACATTCATTTGTTTATTTAGTGCCTAGACTTTAGGGATAGAAAAGAAATAGAATACAGTACCTATCCTTTAGTAGCATCTGGCAGGGGACTGGACATGAAACCAATGAGTCAACCAGATATTAGCGGTAGTATGATAGGAGTCTTTCCGGTTTCCAGTGGGCACAGATGAGTAGGCTCTTGCCAGTTTATAGCCTTACTTTGAATTGTCTTTTCAAGCAATAGTAAAATGCAGGTGTAGGGACTCGGAAGACCCCAAAGAGTTTTGGGCTTTTTGTTTGTTTTTGTTACTAGGGAATGTCACAGGTTTATATTAAATATGTGACTAGAGTGAAATCACTCACTTTATCCTAATTGTACAATATGTATTTTTACAAACACAGCAGGAGGATTCTTTGTTCGCATCTATGCCACCTCTTTGCCCAATTGGGAGTCACCCTAAAGTTCAAAGCCCCAAACCTATAACTGGAGGACTTGGAGCTTTCACAAAAGTAAGTATTCATGAGAGGATTATCCCACAAGTGGATAAGCTCTTGTTACAGAATCTTTTTGTGGCATGTTGGGGTTGATTGATGCTACTACCCCACAACATGGAACTTTTTAGTATGTCTCATCTCTAAGACTGGATCCTACTTCTGAGACATGCTTCCATTTATTTAGTGGTGTTCACAGGGCAGCCCTTGGAGTCTAGCAAGATGGGAACTTTCTGGTGCCGTTTTGCCACCAATATCTAAAACAAATGACGAGGTTGGTTTGCAGATACACTGGATCAAGTCCACATCCTACTTTTGGTCCCTTTAATAGCTATTATGGGCTATACTTAAGCAGTATTTTTACCCTTCTAGTGGAGTCATTGTTTACATACAGGGCTTCATTCATTCATTAATTCCTGCAGACAGAATAAATTCAAATATTAGTAGCGTTTTTCATGGGCTGTTTATTCATTGTCATTATCATGTTTGTTGCAAGGTAATCATCAAACAGGAACCTGGTGAAGCCTCTCATGTACCAACAACAGGAGCTGCCAGCCAGTCACCACTCCCTCAGTATGTGACTGTGAAAGGGGGTCACATGATAGCTGTGTCCCCTCAAAAACAAGTCCTAACTGCTGGAGAAGGGACTGCCCAGTCACCAAAGATTCAGCCCTCTAAGGTTTGTGTTGGGTAAGGATGGGGAAGTCAACGTGTCAGTGAACGTTGTTTGCCTAAGTAATGGACACGTGCTGAAAAGGGTGACGGTGTTGATGGTCCCGGGAAAACCTGTGGATGAAAGCCCTGTAGGAAAAGCAGATAAGTCGGTGTTTAACGCACCTGTTCTTGTCATAGTCATTAACAAGAGCAGGGACATGGTTTATAGAGGGCCCAGGGACAGTTCAAGAGGTGAAGGGATGCCGTGTTATCTCTCTGGCAGTGAAGATGATTGACGTCATGGACACAACTTTACACTTGATTCAAGTCTAACTGACAGGATCGAGGTCCACTGTTTTTACCTGTTTATTTCTGATAGGAGACTGCTATAGTTTGCACCTCTGATGTCTTGACTGTGTGATCTGTTAAATGATTCTTGGCTCTTTAGAGAGTTTATTTTCTTTATAATTTGGAGGTTTGGGGAATTTACATATTGAGAGAACTCTAAAACAGAGATACATGTTTCCCTGCATCCGTTGTACTTAGGAGTGCCAAAGTATATCATGCTCTTATTTGTACATTATCTGTAATCCTCAAACAACCTTGCAAGGTGGATATTTTCACTGCTATTTTACAAATGAGGAAATTGTGGCTCTGAGAGGTTTAGCAACATCCTTGAGAGCATACAGCTAATAAATGACAGAGAATTTGAACCCAGGTCTAGTTGACTCCAAAATTCCCCATTCCAGAACTATTAAAATTTGTGAGCCATTGTAACCTAAGCATGCTTTTAGAACATCCAGAGTTAAATTATCTTATTTTTAGGAAAGATATATCCTAAAGCTATTAAGAGTACTATGTGAAGCGCTTGCTCTTCAACTTTAAAATAGGTTTTAGATATTTTGGTTAGTCTAGATGGCTGCATATAGATCGAGTTAAAAATTCATAGTCTTATAGGTGGTTCTAAAATCTGTAAGAGTTCATTAACCACTTTCCCAAACTTATCTGCTCATAAGACTCAACTGATGATTAAAAATATATAGATACTAAGGCCCCCATCTCAGAACTTCTTGGTGACCCCAGGAATCTGGATTTTTAACAAACTCTCCTACTGACTCATATGATTAGGCAAATTTAGGAACCATGGAACTACAGCATCAAATTTGACTTTGGGGCTTCCATAGCCAGAATCACTAAAACAGGCAACCCCCAACTACTTCCTGATGCTCCCTCTGTTGTTTTGGCTTCAGGGCTAAGCATTTTGTTCAAGTCCTTTCGTGAATCGGTTATTGTCATCTGGTCTTTGTACTCAGACACATCCTGTATGTTGTTTAAAATCTATTTTGCTTCACCTAGAAATACATGGTATTACTGATTTAGGCTTTTGAATCATGATAGCATTTCTATTTATGCTCAGAAGCTCTGAAAAGTTTCTGCTTTTTGCCACTTTTGCATTTTGCACACCTACTCACCCAGTAATACTGAACAACTGTATTGGCTTTCTTGTCACATTGCCACCTACCTAATGGCAAGGTAGGACCAAGAGAAAATGGGTGGGTTTGTGCTAGAATGCCTTAAGTGTAAAGGTACCTGATAAGAAAAGCCACAGTAGAGTGTGAAAAAACTACAGAGAATCAGAACATGAGACAAGACATCTATCCCAGAAATTTACTACATGCTTTAGACTTGAGATAAAGAGCTGTCTGCAAGTACAGGGTGTCCCTGGTTATTGCTGAGGTGCAGTCAGAGAAAGTATGCCAGAAAACAGAAGTGTGAACAGAATGGTACTGTTTCACTTTCCACACAACTTTGGCACAATAGAAACACAGCTTATCTTTTTCATGAAAGTAGAGAGCGGTGCTGCTTTTGACATGAAAAGAGACAGCTGAGGAATTGGTGGTTCATATGGGAAGGAAGCAGTGTGGTGTAGTTAAAAGAGCATGAGCTTGTTACGCATCTCAGATCTCAGCCACTCATTACTTGTGTGAGCTGGGCAAATTTATCTCTCTCAGCCTTGTTTTTTCATCTAGTAAAAGGAAATAATACCCTTTGCCTTTCAGTGCTGTAGGAGAATTAGAGATCATTGTATATAGAGGACCTAGTACAGAGCAGGTGCTAAATAAGTGATAGCAGCTAAAGTTATGTGAGGACGAGTCCTATGTATATATGCGTGAGTACCATGTAATAGTGACTATCACTGAGAACTAAATCGTAAGTGGCTGTATTTTTCAGCATCTAGAGGGAAAAATCACATATACAGAGTCCTCACCTTCAGGTTGCTAAAGTAGATTCTGACTTGCAAAGGTATGTACAGGGCACAGGGAGGGCAGGAATAGAAACACCAAATCAAAGCATGAATCAAAATTAAGTATTTATAACAGTACAGAACAAAGGTGAAACTAGAAGGAAATTTGGAATGCGGAGAGCAGTGCTGTGGGAGGGGAAGAGGAGAACAGTTGGTAGGTGATTTCAGGTTCTAGGCCAAAATGTATTTAAAAAAAAAAAAAGACTAATTTGGGGTTACAGTGTCCTACTTAAGAGACTTCCTTGTGGTGTCATAGACAGCTGTGCATAGGGTTTTCCCCAGTAGAATGCCAGACTTCCTCATTCTCCTCAGTGTTTTAGAATAAAGGGGGGTTGTTTATCTTGTGAGCAGTTTGCTCTTGGTGGACAAGCTCTGCTAGTAAAAACTGCCCTCCTGTGGCCAGCATGGTTTTGTTTTATTTGGCTCTCGGAGGGATTAGGTGTGTCATATTCTGGACATTTTGAAGCAGTTGAGTGTGAGGATAGAGGTTGGCACAAGGAGGGAAAAGCAAGTCAGATGCATGGGATTGGAGGAAAGAAATTAAAATAGGTACATGTATGTATTATTTTCCTTTTTTAAATTGAAGTATAGTTTGTGTATAATATTATATGTTACCAGTGTACTGTATAGTGATTCACAATTTTTAAAGGTTACATTCCATTTCTACTTATAAAATATTGACTGTATTCCCTGTGTTGTACAGTATACCCTTGTAGCTTATTATATACCTAATAGTTTGTACCTCTTAATCCCCTACCCCTATATTGCCCCTCCTCCCTTTCCTTTCCCCACTGATAACCACTATTTTGTTCTCTGTATCTGTGAGTCTGCTTCTTTTTTGTTATATTCACTAGTTTGTTGTATTTTTTTTTTAGATTCCACATATAAGTGATATCACATGTATATATTATTTTCCTTTAAGATCTTTGCTTTCTTTATTAATTTAGGAACATGAAAATAGATTATGTGTAATTTAGCTTATGCAAGGGATTATTAAGTGTGATATATTTAGGAAATGTAAAGACAGACGTCTTAGAAAAAAGTTCAACTAATATAACAAATTCCCAAACCAGGAGCTTAAATAAGTTTACTTCTCTCACACATAAAAGACTGGTAGGCGGTCCTGGTGTGTTGGTTCCACAGTTATCAAGAATCTAGACTCCATCTCGTTGCTCTGTCATTTTCAAAATTTGGTTTTCAGCTTGTGGGCTGTGATAGCCACTTCATCTCATGCCACCATGTTCACATTTCTGGCCAGCAGGAAAAGGGAAGGGAAGATGGTTTGGGGAGAGCATAACCAAAAATTTGCACTCATCACTTCTGTTCACATCCCTTTAGCCAGAAATGAGATGTCAGACCTAGATGTGAAGGAGTTGGGAAATATAGTCAGTATTCTGTGTGGCCATGTCCCTAGCTGAAAATCGGGGGTTCTGTTACTATGAGAGAGAAGCAAAGAATACATATTGGGGTTCAGCTGGCAGTTTCTGCCATACCTTAAAAATAATTTTCTGGATTAAGAAACTTTTTTTTTATCAATGCAGAGAAAAGTTCTTGATTAGTAAGAAGAGTTTGTGTATCTCCACATCTCTAGGGGGAATGAGTGTGCCCAGCTCTGTAGCTACAGTAACGCTCCATGTTGCCTATATAATGAGGCTCATACAGTCAGAATAAAGAGATTTGGATAATCATCAGGGATTGTTTTACCCAGGGCAGGGTAGCTGGGAGTTTTCTCTTCTCCATTCTAGATGAACTTATTTCTCCCCCCCACCCATTGGTTCTTTGATTGTTTGTTTTTTCCTTTCTTTCCCTCCTTCCTTAAACTTACATAAAAGTGCAGAGACTATTGTAATGAATCCTACATGCCCATTATTCCGTTTCAGCAGTTACCAGCATTTTGCTAATCTTTTCCTCCTAGAATATTTTAAAGCAAATACAAGATGTTATCTATATATTTTGATTTCTGTTTGATTAACTGGACCTTAAGATCAAGGTCCTCTGCCCTGGCCAAATGCTGAAGATAGTGACAGATGTTAATCCTTTGGCTTTCTGTCCTGAGTCTCCACATAGTCTCATAGATCACCATTCTTTAGTTCATAGTAACAAGTGTTGTGCTGGCTGCAGCTGTCATTTACTGTGTACATCATGCTAGCTAGGCACTTTATAAACTTATTTTCATTTATGCCTCATGATCTTATGAGATATTTTATAGATGAGGTATCTAAAGCTAAAGCTCAAAGGGGTTAAATAACTGTGCAGCTACTAACTGATGGAGCAAAACTGGGAAAGCAGGTCTGACTGCTTATAAAAACCTATACTCTTTCCTCTGTGATACACTGGTTTATAACAGTTGATTAGGGGACCATTTTCTTTACATCAGCCATATTATCCAAGCACATGACAAGTGTATTTTACTATATTCACATTCTTTGAAAAGGAACCATGTATGATTTAGTGATTATTTAACTTAAAAATCCCATTCATCAGTTGTTATATGGTTTGTCATTTTGTTCTACCTTAAGTAATGCTATTATTTTTTAATTTGGGAAGATTCTAAAATTTCAGTAAATACAGAGAATAATATAATCAGTATCCACATATCCTCCACTGTGAATTAACATGTTCATATTTTTTTTTAATTAATTAATTAATTTATTTTTGACTGTGTTGGGTCTTCGTTTCTGTGCGAGGGCTTTCTCTAGTTGCAGCGAGTGGGGGCCACTCTTCATCGCGGTGCACGGGTCTCTCACTGTCGCGGCCTCTCTTGTAGCGGAGCACAGGCTCCAGACGCGCAGGCTCAGTAGTTGTGGCTCACGGGCCTAGTTGCTCCGCGGCATGTGGGATCATCCCAGACCAGGCCTCGAACCCATGTCCTCTGCACTGGCAGGCAGACTCTCAACCACTGTGCCACCAGGGAAGCCCAACATGTTCATATTTAATTCAACATTTTTTTCTCCAAATAAAATATGACTGATAAAGTTGCAGTCCACTTTGTTCTTCCCCAAAATAACAGTCATGAATTTGGATGTGTAGCTTGACAGTCCATACTTTTTATTACATAAGTAATAGCCATAAGTAACATGTAGTGTTGTGAATTTTGAAGATTTACATAAAAGATATTTATACTCATATTTTTCTGCAACTCCCCTTTCACTCAATATTTGTATTTGCAAAGTCTGTTGATGTTGATATATGTATAGTTCCAGTTCATTCATTGTAACTAACAAATGTTATTCCATCGGTCAGTCTTATACCACAGTTTATCTATTCCTCTGTCTATAGACATTAAGCATATTTCATTTTGTAGACATTAAGGTTACTTACAATTTTTTGTAATTACAAATAATGCTACCTTGGACTTTCTGTGTATGTTCCCTTGAGCACATGTCTAAGATTTCTCTGGGATATATCCCTACCAGTAGAGGGTGAATTTTCAATTTTAGTAGATATCCTAGTACTTCTCTGGAGTGGCTGTACAAATTTACCTTTCTACCAGCAGTGAACAAAAGTTCCTGTTTCCCCATATCCTCTAGCCAATTCTTGGTATTATCAGGCTTTAAAATTTTCCCCTCCAATCTGATGGTTGAAAAGTACTTTCTTCTTTATCTTTTTTGCCTTTAGAAAGCAGATCTTTTCTCATTCTTAAAAAAGAATGTAAAAGTCTTTTTATCTAGTTTCTGGTGAGAAGTTCTTTTTATGAAATAAAGAATTGGGGAGTGTGAAACACTGCCCCAATTTTCCATGAATTAAGTTGTTTCTTCTAATTGAACATTGTACTATTGACCTTGTTTTAAAAGAGCTCCAAAGTATTCTTTTACTTGAAAGAATTTATGGTATTTTCAGAACTAGGTATTTCTAACTTTCATTCTTTGGGTGCTGGGATCTTTTTTTTTTTTTTTAATTGAATTAAATGTTTTTCTAGCTTACACTTTTTCTTTTTTAATGAAATGTCTACCTTTAAGGAAAGGAAAGATTAGAAGGTATAGAAAAAGATAACTTTTCTTAAAAATAAGTTGGAAGAGGTGTCACATGTTTTACCATATAATAAATGACGTGAATTGTTAGATGTTCTAGTGATGAAGAAATATTGCCTCAGATGGGGATAACACAGAAGGGATTACTGAAGAGGTGATATTTAAAAGTATGTAGTGGAGTTTATAGTTCATATATGAGAATGTTTATTGCAGTTTTTTCATAATGTGAAGTTTAAAATTACCTAAATAGTTACACAGTAGTGAAATATTTACTTAGATTATGGTATATCTATTCTAATACATTATTTTTTGGTCATCTCAAAATGTTTTTGAAAAATAACAACAGTGGAAATGGTTGTAACATGATGTTAAATTTAAAAATTATAAAACTATATGTATCCTAATCTTTGTTTCAAAATGTACATTTAAAAGAATCAGAAGTAAATACTACATTAAAAATATTAAGAGATTATTTCTGATGAGTATTTTTTAAAAAAACACACATATTACTTTTTATAATTAAAATAGGTTATGGATAGTAGCTGGGGTTAAGACAAAAGCTGTAACATTTTATTGTAATAACATCCAGACTGTGAGAAATACTGCTGTTCACATCATAGGTAGCATTCCTAGATGATTGAATTAGACTCCATGTGTTGTATCTAGGGGTTTGCTTTTGTTCTTTGCTGGAACAGAGTGACTGTGCTGCTTTAAGACCTCTCAAGGGACTATGAGAAGAAGCACTGCTGGGTTCTCCTCTGTTTTGAACAGGTTGTTGGGGTGCCAGTTGGGTCTACCCTACCTTCGGCAGTGAAGCAGGCAGTGGCAATCAGTGGCGGCCAGATCCTCGTAGCCAAGGCCAGCTCGTCTGTCGCCAAAGCAGTTGGTCCAAAGCAAGTTGTGACCCAAGGAGTTGCCAAGGCAATTGTGAGTGGAGGTGGAGGAACCATTGTCGCTCAGCCGGTGCAAGCGTTAACCAAGGCTCAGGTCACTGCTGCTGGCCCTCAGAAGAGTGGATCCCAGGGTTCAGGTAACTGATACTAATCGGGGGCCCTTTCAGCCGCAGCCCCTTCCAAAATGCTCTGTGCTAGTGATTTTATTTGCTATTTGGTTCTCTCTAGGAAAACCTAGTATGTTGATGTTATAAGGAGTATAAAAACATGTTAATCTTTTTCATGTAACATTTTACATAGAGGCCTGTAAGGCTTTTGCTCTAAGTTGTGCGTGCGCGTGTGTGGGTATGAGCAGGAATAGTAAAAATAGAGGGTATTTCTTGATACTGCTCTCAAGTCTGAAGAATAATTCTCATTTGTCCTTATTTCCATGTTGCGTTCTATTTCAGACTTACAGTCTTGGTATGGTCATTTGCCAGCAGCATTTTGAGATACTTGACTAAGGCATTCTCTACTAAACAAAAGTTTAAACACTTTGAATGTGTTTTAGTCCTTAATGTGTTGTTTCTGTGAGTGCATGAAGAAATATACCTCAGGCATTTGATATTTACTAATTTTTAAAGGTCTTGATGAGGCTAAAGAATGGTAGCAGTGAGTTGGGAGGGTAGAAGGGTAGTGGAGGTCCAAAATAAAGATTTCAGAGGTGAAGAATTGCTGCTGATGACAAAGTTCTTTTGTGGCATTAAAAATGAGTGTTTGAGATGGACCAGAAGAAGTGATCTTTGGAGTTTAGAAGATACAGCAGCTGAGAAGGCAGAGAATTAAATAAGTCATCTATAGTGTCGTCACTGAGAATGACAGCCCTTAGCATAGAGCACAATACTTTGAGTCCGGAGTCTGCCTTCAGCTAATGAGGGGAAGTGACTTGGGAGTTCAGTAAATGAGAACAGAAAAGAGAGGGAGATGTTATAGCTAAGTAGGAGCCTCAAAAGAGGCAGGGCTTTTTTTTCTCCCCCTCTGGAATGAGTGGTGATAATGGTCTGAAAGTCAAACTGGAGAGCAAAAATGTTCCTTTCTTGATCCTAGCCCTCTGATATTGAGGTAAGACAGAAAACAGCCCGTAGTTAGCGGCGGGGTTGGGGGAGGGGTTCTGGGGAAGTCTTATCTTCAGAGGACTGATGGGTTTAATTACCACAAAAAGAGATAATGTTCAAGGAGGTTGACGTTCTAGAGGGTGTAGTGATCACAGCAGGAATTCCTGGAGTGGGGTGCATGGTGAAAGAGTCAGGGAAGGAAGAAAGCATGAGGAGATGGGTTCAGATAAAGGACCGTGAGCCGTGTGGAGATGGGACTCCGGGTGCGGGTGGCAGAGAGGTCTGCAGTCCTGGCCTGGCTGTGATGCACAGTGGTGTAAGATGAGATTAGTTCTGGTCATGATGAAGAGGGATGGCCCTCAGTTTAATATCAGTCCCTGATATTGGGTGCAGCTTCTAGGGTTCCCGCCTCCCAAAGCTTTGCACAGTGAAGTGGTCCTGAGGGGGACTACTGTAGCAGGCGGGAGGAGGCTGAGAGTCCTTTCCCTGCGGGACTCACGTGGTTCCGTAGGCTTCAGTTCCTGGAGATTCGAATACAAAGTAACTGCAGAAAGTTTTCATGTTTAGAGGTTTCACAGCCATGTGCATCGAGAAGTAAATTCTAAGCGGTAAGTGAAAGCTGTTTGAGATAGGTGAGAATTTTAAAAGATGAATTATAGTTTCATAGTATATGTGCCAGTTGTTGACTGTAGCATTTTTTAGTTCTTAGAAAGTGAGGAAGACTAGAAGTCTTGTTTCAAATCAGTAGATTCATCGTTACTAGAAATTGACTATAAAGGCTCTTCTAGTATGTAAATATTTTAATTAGCAAGATAATGAAAAATGTCAGCCTTTAAAGCATTGTGCATCTAGGAAGCAAACTGTAGAGTTTATTGTTTGTTAGTGTTTTTGAATAAGTATTTTACTACTCTGTGTATGTTTTAATTTTAGAGATAGCATTGCCCTCAGCTCCAGTTTATCTTAATGTTTTTCCTCTTTCTTTTTTTCCCTTTATTCCCTTTACCATTTTAGTAATGGCGACGTTGCAGCTACCAGCCACTAATTTGGCCAACTTGGCAAATTTGCCTCCTGGCACTAAACTCTACCTTACAACGAACAGCAAGAACCCTTCAGGAAAAGGAAAACTTCTGCTGATCCCTCAAGGAGCCATCCTGCGGGCTACCAACAATTCTAGTTAGTCCATCATTAAATCATTTGGTTCTTGGGTCTCTGGGTACGTTCATCTCATCCACCTGAGGGGCAGTTCTTACCTGTTTCAGGAAGCATTTTCATAGCTCTGTTTGCTCAAATGGATTTAAAACATACACACATTTTAACTGGAAGTGGGTTTAAATAATCATAGTCTTAGGAGGTGACACTGTTGTCTTGGATTTATCTGCTCAGAGTCTGGGTTTGGGAACAAATTACAGTGAAGAGGTATGACTATTGAGGCTGTGTTGGGAGAAAGCTGTATATGTGAGCTGGAAATAAAGAAGAGTTCTTCCTGTCAGTGGTATCTGAAAACTGGTGACACCTGAGAAGATTGCTGGAAGCCTGTTTTTATTTTGAAGGGGATGGGAGTAGGATTGGAATCAAGTGTCTCTGCTTGCCATTATTTAGATGTGCGTCTTAAGTTTGCTAGGTTTGGAGATGGCAAGAGAAATACAGGCTCAGCCTTAGTGTGTAAGACGTAAAGCCCCAAGGAAATTAGGTGGTTTATCTAGGCTTATATAAACTTTTGCTTTGACGTATAGAGAAAAACAATTTGGGTAGTGTTGAAAAGGAAAGGGTAAGAGGAATTATTTCCATCTGAGTCAGAAGTATAGTTGGTACAGCAGTTAGGTTCATTTGAAATTAGTCACTTGCCAAAATGCAGTGTTGTAATTGTAATCAAGCAAGGGCTCCTGTGCCTGTGGTACAGAAAACCATTTCTGACAGTGGGAGTTTGCAGCAAAGTAAGGGTTAATTGCAGGGCAGCAAGCAAGGGAGTGGGAAACAAGTCTCAGATCCACTCCAACTTGGTCTTTGAGTTCAGGGTTTTTAAAGGGGAGGAACAAAGAAGCTGGGGTTAATCATCATCTTGTGATGTTTCTTAATCATAGTTTTGGGAGTCAGGATGTCTCTGGTTTACATTTCTCTGGCCAGGTGGTCCATGGCTCCGGGGTCTATTAGCTTATCTTGCCCTAGGGAAACAATCTTGAGTTTTTACCTTAGCGATGTTATCTACAACAGCAATTTTAGTACATTAATGATGTTGTTAACAAGGGCAGGTTTAGTCATCTGACTCTGGTTGATTAATGTTCAGTTAGCACAGAAGTGAGGTCAGAGGGGACAAGAAAGGGAATAAAGTTTTGGATAGAGAGATTAATCATAAACTCAGCAGGGGAATTTGGTTTTAGGGGGGACTCAGTTTCAAAAGCTAGTCAGCCGTTTTGTTTACTGACTGTAATGGGCGATTTCCACTCTTACCCTGGTGTTTTTTCCTCATACCTAAGCAGTGGTGTATCAAAAATTTAGATATGTAAGAGAAAGACAATGTAAGTCTTCAAAAATTCATCCAGAGAGCTACTTAGAGTTTAGTTTATATATATAATGTCACCAAAAGGGAAGTAAAAAGGGTACAAAGGCTTTAAAGTGGAATTTGAAAAGCAAAAAAGACCTGGAGTCGTTATAAATATGAGGAAAGTCTTGGTTTTTTCCAGAGCAGGGGGGAGATGGAAAAGAGAGAGTACTGCAAAATTACACTAAATTCCAGCAGTTTCACTGAAATTGAATCAGATGCCAGAAAGTTTGGGAGCACTTCTCTGAGCACATTAAGTGTTGGTTAAAAACACTTGGTTAGGGCTTCCCTGGTGGCGCAGTGGTTAAGAATCTGCCTGCCAATGCAGGGGACACAGGTTCGAGCCCTGGTCCGGGAAGATCCCACATGCCGTGGAGCAACTGAAGCCCACGCGCCTAGAGCCCGTGCTCTGCAACAAGAGAAGCCACCGCAATGAGAAGCCCGTGCACCACAACTGAGAGTAGCCCCCGCTTGCCACAACTAGAGAAAGCCCATGAGCAACAACGAAGACCCAACGCAGCCAGAAATAAATAAATTAATTAAAAACAAACAAACAAAAAAACCACTTGGTTAGAAAATGTATCTGACTGTCGATCTCTCACAACTAAGCTAAAACACTTGCAAAGATAAGTTCTTCATTGTAGTACAGTACTCAGAGCTGAACTAGTCGACCATCATTCAGTCAAACGTAAATATATTTCAGTCTTCAGCGTTAGGAAGTTCTCACTCTTGTCACGGACTTGTATATTACAAAAAAAGGAGGAAAGAAGGAAAGGGAAGGAGTGGAGCCCTAAGGGAAACATCTCTCTGGGCTCATCTGTTTTTTCTCTTAAGCCTTCTCTTAATACTTTGTCATTGGTTGTGTTTTCAGACCTCCAGTCTGGCTCAGCTGCCAGTAGCAGTGGTGGCGGCAGTGGCAGTGGAGGAGGAACCGGAGGAGCCCAAAGCCCTGCCGGCCCCGGAGGGATATCCCAGCACCTGACGTACACATCTTACATCCTCAAGCAAACCCCTCAGGTCTGGTCATTTGTGACTGGTATCTTTTAAATCAGTTATTTAATGACTGCCTTTAATTATAGTGGATTTACCTTTACAGCTCTGGGATCAGGCGTCAATACTAACATTTTAGTCATGTTATAAATCTGTATTATTTTGGGTTTGCTTTGTTTTGAGAGAAAAGCGAGTGGAGATTCAGAAGGACTTAGGTAACTTATCCAAGATCTCTCCGCTAAGCCTAGTGGTAGGGTTTGGATTTAAACCCAGATCTTTCTGAAAGATTTTTGCTATGCTGTTGCCTCTCATGGATTTGGAATAGTATTAATGTGCAGTTGAAAATTTTCTCCTAGACGTAACCAGAGAGATAGTATCAAGTTATGGTTTGGAGTTCCATTGGATTCAAGATTAGGAACAGGTTTCTGCCTTCTTTCTTTCCCCTTGTCGCTGGTCTTGGCTCCTCCCTAAGGAAGGGAATGGAATTTTGGTTCTAGATGTTCTTAGAGAGTGGATAGTTATCAGTCTGAAGGATTAAATCCAGCTATGAGGGGACTAGATTGTAAAACTTGAGCTTCCAACAGCCTGCTCCGTAACTCCAGTGCAAAGTTTGAGAAGTGGGGATAACTGTTGGTAGTGACACTGAGAGCAGAGCTATTCTTTTTAATCCTTTTGATGAGTTGTAGAATTGAAGGGTAACATTGTCGTTTATAATATGGGACCTTGTGATTTAAAGAATCAGAGCAAGTCATTTGAACTTAACAAATTACTGATCAGGTCTTTATTTGTTTGTAATTTAGGGCACGTTTTTAGTTGGCCAGCCATCACCCCAGACATCTGGAAAACAGCTGACTACGGGGTCAGTGGTCCAAGGAACACTGGGAGTCAGCACATCCTCTGCACAAGGACAGCAAACATTAAAAGTCATCTCTGGACAAAAAACCACTTTGTTTACCCAGGTAAATACACACACACACACACACACACACACACACACACACACACACACGCAAATATTTACAGCTTGTCTCTTTCCACAAAGAAATTATTGTGACCTAAGAAAATAAGCAATAAAATAGTATAGAAAAATAAGAAGAAAATCTTAAGATTTGGGAAAATATAAGTAGAATGAGAAGATAAGACCAGAGAGTTGTTTAGATATGCAAACAGTAATGTCCTGTATATTTAATAAAATTTGCCAAAGCAAAATGAGAACAATGATCAGTTATAAAATTCACACCATTTGTGAGAGAAAAAAAAATAACCACATAATATTTTCTTAGAAGAAACAAAGATTTTCTAGACACTTCATTCTAAAATTTCTCTGGAGGGACTTCATATAGGAGATTCTGAATAGTGTTATAGGTGATTTCAGCCACAATATCCATATAGTAAGTAAATGCTATAGGGAGTTTGGTGTATGTTTCTACAGCTTCTTTAGTATAGGCGGAAGAATAATGACAGGGAATTTTAACTGAGCGAGGGATATCATAATCATCTGCAGGAGAATCTATAGCTAAATCTCACAAACTTACCAAATGAAACAAAGTGTAGAACGACACAGACAGTGTGGATATCAACAAATAATGCACTTTTTATGACTGAATGTAGATCAGCAGTTCTCAAAGCATGAAATGGTATTGGATTTTTGTCAAATGCTTTTACTGTGTCTATTGAGAGGATCATATGGTTTTTCTTTTTTAGTTTGTTAATAAGGTGAATTACATTGATTGTTCAAATATTAAACCAACTCTGTGTTCCTAGAATAAACCCTACTTGGTTGTGATATGTTATCCTCTTTTAATGTATTGTTGAATTGAATTTGAATTTTTTTTTTAATACTAATCTTTTATTTATTTATTTATTTTTATATTTATTTTTGGCTGTGTTGGGTCTTCGTTTCTGTGCGAGGGCTTTCTCTAGTTGCGGCAAGCGGGGGCCCCTCATCGCGGTGCGTGGGCCTCTTCACTATCGCGGCCTCTCTTGTTGCAGAGCACAGGCTCCAGACGCGCAGGCTCAGTAGTTGTGGCTCACGGGCCTAGTTGCTCTGCGGCATGTGGGATCTTCCCAGACCAGGGCTCGAACCCGTGTCCCCTGCATTAGCAGGCAGATTCTCAACCACTGCGCCACCAGGGAAGCCCTGAATTTGAATTTTTGCAAGGGATGTTGGTCAGTAGTTTTCATTGTAATTTCTGTCTGGTTTTGGTATCAGAGTAATGCTGGCCTCATAAAATGAGTTGGAAACTTCTCCCTCCTCTTCACTTTTTGGGAGGAAGAGTTTATGTCGACTTGGTATTATTTCTTCCTTACTGTTCAGAATACACCAGTGAAGCCGTAATGGCCTGCAGTTTTCCTAATTGGGAAGGTTTTTAACTACAATTTCAATTTATTTAATAGATATATTGATAAGACTGACTGTTCACATTATTTTGTCTTAAGGAGGTTTGGTAGTTTATATCTTTAAAGGAATTTTTTTTTTTAATTTTTATTTATTATTTATTTATTATGTTTATTTTTGGCTGTGTTGGGTCTTCGTTTCTGTGTGAGGGCTTCCTCCAGTTGCGGCGAGTGGGGGCCACTCTTCATCGCGGTGCGCGGGCCTGTCACTATCGCGGCCTCTCTTGTTGCGGAGCAGAGGCTCCAGACGCTCAGGCTCAGTAGTTGTGGCTCACGGGCCCAGTTGCTCCGCGGCATGTGGGATCTTCCCAGACCAGGGCTCGAACCCGTGTCCCCTGCATTGGCAGGCAGATTCTCAACCACTGCGCCACCAGGGAAGCCCGGAATTTTTTTTTATTACATCTAAGTAGTGGAATTTCTTGGAACAAACTTGTTCATAATTTTCCCTTATCCTTTAATGTCTGTGGAATCTTTGGTAATGTCCCCTTTTTCATTCTTGACTTTGATAATTATGTATCTTCTCTTTTTTCCTTGATCAGTCTAGCTAGAAGGTTTATCAACTTTATTGATCTTTTCAAATTACCAGCATTTGGTTTCCTTGAGTACTAAATTCCCTTTGGTCAGATGCTCTTTGCTGTTTTAAACAGGTATGAGGCCCCAGAATTCTTTAGGCGGTTCTTTAAAATCTTAGCTAATTTCTTCTAATCCACTCATGTTGCAGCCAGTGCAGTGACTTTCTTTCTGTTCTGCCACAGCTAAGATGTTTGCTGTTGCCTTTTATTAAGGTATAATTTACATAGAATAATGCACAGATCACAAATGTCTGCTCAGGGAATTTGGACAAATGTGTATGCTCTTGCAAGCACTATCCCAGTCATGATATAGAGCATTTCCGTCACTCTAAAACATACCCTCATTTCTCTTTCCAGTTTTTTTCTATCACCATTTTTCTGTCTCTGTCACCATAGATTAGATTTTTTTTTTAATTATTTATTTTATTTATTTATTTTTGGCTGAGTTGGGGCTTCGTGGCTGCACGCGGGCTTTCTCTAGTTGCGGTGAGCGGGGGCTACTCTTCGTTGTGGTGCACAGGCTTCTTATTGTGGTGGCTTCTCTTGTTGCAGAGCACGGGCTCTAGGTGCGCGGGCTTCAGTAGTTGCGGCACGCAGGCTCAGTAGTTGTGGCGCACGGGCTTAGTTGCTCCACAGTATGTGGGATCTTCCCAGACCAGGGATCGAACCCGTGTCCCCTGCATTGGCAGGCAGATTCTCAACCACTGCACCACCAGGGAAGCCCCATAGATCAGCTTTTGTCTGTTCTTGAACTTCGTATCAACAAAATTATATAGTATATAGTCTTTTATGTTAGCTTCTATTGTTGAACAGAATGTTACTGAGATTTACCCATGTGTGTATTGATTATTCTTTATTTTTGTTATTTTTCTTTATTTTTGGCTGTGTTGGGTCTTTGTTGCTGTGCACAGGCTTTCTCTAGTTGCAGCAGGCAGGGGCTACTCTTTGTTGTGGTGCGCGTGCTTCTCATTGCAGTGGCTTCTCTTGTTGCAGAGCACAGGCTCTAGGTGTGCGGGCTTCAGTAGTTGTGGCACGTGGGCTTGGTAGTTGTGGCTCATGGGCTCTAGAGCGCAGGCTCAGTAGTTGTAGCACACGGTCTTAGTTGCTCCGCGGCATGTGGGATCTTCCCGGACCAGGGCTCGAACCCGTGTCCCCTGCATTGACAGGCAGATTCTTAACCACTGTGCCACCAGGGAAGTCCCCTTCATATAGTTTTGATAAGCAAGACTTTCTTGGGGATGCACTGTTTGGGGGGTGTATGTAGGTAAGGATTAAATTGTGCCTATTAACCAGGGTAACTTATTACTCCAATCCATTTTATTTCTGCAGGCGGCCCCGGGGGCACAGGCATCTCTAATGAAAATATCTGATAGCACATTGAAGTCTGTGCCAGCCACCTCACAACTCTCAAAGCCTGGAACCACAATGCTGAGAGTAGCAGGAGGAGTTATTACAACTGCCAGTTCCCCAGCTGTAGCCCTCTCAGCAAATGGTCCTGCGCAACAGGTGAGAAGTAGCATGATAGTGGAAAACCATAATGAAGCATAAAAGCAGTAAAAATGTAAGATATTCATCAGGCATACTATTGAATGTAAGATATTCATCAGGCACACATCAGGGCCATATTACTTTTTTAAAAATTCAAATATAATTCACATACCATAAAATTCACCATTTTATTTTATTTTAATTTAATTAATTTATTTATTTTTGGCTGCATTGTGTCTTCCTTGCTGCTCGCGGGCTTTCTCTAGTTGCGGCGAGCGGGGGCTACTCTTCATTGTGGTGTGCGGGCTTCTCATTGCGGTGGCTTCTCTTGTTGCAGAGCACAGGCTCTAGGCAACTGGGCTTCAGTAATTGCAGCATGCAGGCTCAGTAGTTGTGGCTCCACGGGCTCTAGAGCACAGGCTCAGTAGTTGTGGCACACAGGCTTAGTTGCTCTGCAGCATGTGGGATCTTCCCAGACCAGGGCTTGAACCCATGTCCCCAGTATTGGCAGGCGGATTCTTAACCACTGCGCCACCAGGGAAGCTGTATAGTGAGTTTTTAATAAAGCTCATATTATTCCATTTTTACATTCTGAGATTATGTCCTCTTATGGGGGGGGTGTTGAAATATCCTTTTATGAAGTGTTATAATAGGTGGTGAATTTTTTTAATGTGGTAATCCTATGATACCTCCTTGCTTTAAAATTTAAAAAATTTCCTGGTCCGTGAAATGTGAAAGTGTAGGAACCACCAAAGTAGAGAAGCAGTCTTTTTAAATGGCATGACATTGAATAGGTAGCTAATAATAGCTAATAGCTAATATTTATTGGGTATGCTACACGGCAGTCACTGTTCTAAGTTACAGTACTTTCTTCTTAATATCTATTATTTCTGGTCCTATGGGTTAGCAGTCGGAAGGAACAGCTCCCAGTTCATCGTCTACTGTGACTTCTGTAATGAAAACTTCTGGGCAGCAGCAAGTGTGTGTGAGCCCAGCCACCATGGGACCCTGCAAGGCTGCTGCCCCCTCTGTCATCAGTGCTACGTCCCTGGTGTCCACACCAAACCCCATCTCTGGAAAGGCCACAGTATCAGGTCAGTTGTACCATAATATCATTTCTCGCTCCCTTCTTTGGGCTAGAGTATTTGTGGAAGGTCTTACATAATAACAGTTTTTAATAATAAATTGTTAAAAATCATTAATTCGGCAGCATTTTCCATATAGCTGCCTTTTAGATGAATTACTCTTATTTAAAATCTAGGTGTAAATTTTCAAGTCTGAAATGTTTTTATGGATTGAATAACAATTCTTAACTGATATAATAAAACATTAGCCATCTGGAACTCTTCTGGGTATTTATCAGCAGTTTTGCATGGAACTCATGGTAAAACATCATACGTCTCTTTTTGCTTTCATAAACAAAGTATATAAAATTAAATTAGCATTGTTGACTCCAAGACATGATTTTTTTTTTAATAAATTTATTTTATTTATTTATTTTTGGCTGTGTTGGGTCTTCGTTGCTGTGCGCGGGCTTTCTCTAGTTGCGGCGAGCGGGCGCTACTCTTCATTGCGGTGTACGGGCTTCTCATTGCAGTGGCTTCTCGTTGCGGAGCACAGGCTCTAGATGCGAGGGCTTCAGTAGTTGTGGCACGCAGGCTCAGTAGTTGTGGTGCACGGGCTTAGTTGCTCCGCAGCATGTGGGATCTTCCTGGACCAGGGCTCGAACCCATGTCCCCTGCATTGGCAGGCAGATTCTCAACCACTGTGCCACCAGGGAAGCCCCAAGACATGATTTTTAACAGTAGTTATTATATTGGGTAGTGTTAGAATGACATGCTTGAGCTTTGGTAAGATGTATCCTTTCTCTGTGCCCACCCTGAATGGCCCTGGAAGAGTGTGCCTTTTACTTCTTTGGGTAACATAGAGCACAAATCCTGGAGCCAGATTGCCTAATACCTACCTCATAAAGTTGAGACGATTAAATGAGTTAATATAAAAATGCTTAGGATACCGTCTGACATGTAGTTGCCATTATATAAATAATTGCTGCCGTTATCATTTTTAGTGTCATCTTTGTTGTTAGTCCACATTCCCTTATCTGCTATTCTGAAATCCAAAACGCTGTGAAAACCAAAGGTTTGTTTATTGTTGTTTTTCCCCATAGTGAATTTTAGGGCGAAATCTGACCTCCATTGACAGGCTGTTTATACTACTTAATATGAGTATTCATCTTTTGCCACAAATATTAATGTGTTTGATTACATTGTACTGTCCCATTGGGGTGATATAATATACAGCATTACTTCTCAAACTTGAAAGGTCAACTTTGTTTTACTATAATCTAGTACAGACAGATACTTCTATAAAATACAATAAAAATATCACAACAAAGTCAAACTGTTACAAAACTTTTGAACACTCAGTATCTGTATTGCCTTGTTGCAGATTAATTATAGTTTACCAACTGGCACTGGTATACAGAAAAAAACTGAGTATTGCTAATATATATATGATATATATATCATACACACATGTATATACAGACACATACACAAAGATAAATACATACACACACATACCTTAGTACCTTTGCATAAAGATTGTGGGTATTCTTCCCTGTTACTGCATGTAGTTTGGTCAAATAAAAGCACAGGCTTGTGAGCTTTTTGGTCTATAAATAAACCATCTTAACGACTCTTGGGTATTTAAAAAAAAAAAAAAGATTGTGGATATTCTTGTTGTTCTTCTTCTTCTTATCACTAGATTCCATACATGAGTCTAAATCAAGCCCCTATGTTTTGTTTGCTTTTTGGGTAGAGACCAAAAGATTAAGGCTGGTTTATTTTTCCCATGATTTCTACCTCCCAGTTAAAATCGACCAAGTTTTTATATGGGGAGTGCTTGTTCTCTGCTAACTGAATGTTTAGAGGTACTGTGTTAGCACTGGAGTAGAAATTGTAGAAATAGAAGGAATTACTATTTTAAGAAATGAATGCCCTCCTTTTTTCTGATTTTTAAATGAAGTCTGTTGCTTTAAGTTCTAGTTTCCTGAGATAACTGCTGATGAAACTTTCTGTATATTATTTTCATAAGAGAATCAAACTGTTTTCTACTGACCATTTTGTGTGTGTGTGTGTGTATCCTTTTTTTTCTAATTGAGGTATAACCTTTAATTTTTCAATTAAATCTTTTGTATGCATTACAAACTGTTTTGAACAAGGTTGCCATTGTGACTAGAGCAGAGTAAGCAAGGGAAAGAGAACTAGGAGGTAAAGTCAGAGTGGTGGGGGCCAAATCACATAGGGCCTTTGTAGGTCATTGTAAGAACATTGATTTTTACTTCAAGAGAACCCACTGGGGGGTGTTCAGCTAAGGAGTAACACGAGCTGCCTTTTCCTTTTAACAGGTCACTGGCTACAGCATTTAGACTAAACTATGGGGCACAAGGTGGAAGCAGGGAATAGACCAAGAAGTAGACACTAAGAAAGAAACTTTGATGATGTATTAGGGAGCCCTGGCAACATGAGACTAAACGGAGTTCCAGAAAGAAAACAGAAAATAATGGGAAAGAAATGATCCAAGAAATGAAACAGTTTATCCCCAAATTGAAGGGCATGAACTTCCAGGTTCAAGAGGCACAGTGTCCAGCACAGTGAGTGAAAGATGGCTCACATGAAGGCACAGTTTGTTCATGAAGTCAGAACACCAGTGACAAGAAGATCTGAAAAGCTGTCAGAAAAATAAACAGAAAAGTTTAGAAATTACATTATCATTGGGCTTCTCAGTAGCAGTGCTGGAAGCTAGAATATTGCTTTTCAAAATTCTAGGTGGGAATTCTTGTAGTCTAGAATTCTGTAGTTGGTCAGATCTTTACTGAGTATGAGGGTAGAAATATTTTCTGACAGACAACGTTTCAAATGTATTTTCTATGACCTTGTCTCAAAACATAACTAAAATACATGTTTCACCAGAGTGAAGAGGTGTAGACCAAGAAAGAGGACAAAAATAGAAAGGCAAAGGGAATTCCCAGGGTAACTGTGAAAGGGCGCTCCCCAAATGAAGGCTTTGCAGCAGGCCTAGAAAGCAACAGTCCAAATTGGAGCATATCAGAGAGTCCCAGGAAGGATAGCTCTTATTTTAAAAATGGAACTGTAAATTATTTAGGAGGTTTGACCATGTGGAGAACTGTATAAAGGGTGATTTATAGCGTTTTTGAAGGACATGGGAAGACTTTAGTAAGATGTTGAAGGAGAACTAAATAAGCAAATGAAAAAGAAGGAAATTATTAACTCCAGAAAATGAGATCGAGTCATAGCATCATGATATTCTTTGGATCGATAGAGACCAATATTGGAGGAGAGGGAAGAGAGGGTATAAATGCCTTACAATGCTTATCTACCTTAATAGTAAGTCAGTGTGTAACATCAAAATGAATCAAGGCCTACAGTATACACATTCTTTTAAAAAATGCTGAGATAAATATTAAAACACCAAAAGGGTTAAAAGTGTATGCTACTGGGGAACCAGATGAAGACAGGGAGGTGGAGCAGAGGATGGCTATTTTTAGTGATATGCCTTTTAGCACTTTTTAACTTTTCAACTGATGAGCATGTAATGTTTTGATAGAAATAAGAATTTTAAAAATATGAAGAAACCAGGTCATTGTTGTACTCTTGGAGGGCACATCTCAGTTAAGGAATTACTACTTGACTGATCTAACACTCATCTATTCCAAAGAACGATTTTCTTGTTTATTTAAGGCTTTGTTCTTGAAAATATTTAAGACTATTCCTTCTCTTAACTCAAGCTAACTGCATTCCAGTGCCTTAAAGTATCTTTAGCCTCTGTCGCTGTTTTTTTAAAAAATATATATTTAATTAATTAATTTATTTATTTATTTATTTGGCTGCATCAGGTCTTAGTTGCAGCAGGCAGGCTCCTTAGTTGCATAATGCGAAATCCTAGCTGCAGCACACATGTGGGACCTAGCTCCCCGACCAGGGATCGAAGCCGGGCCCCCTGCATTGGGAGCTCGGAATCTCAACCACTGCGCCACCAGGGAAGTCCTGTCTGTCGCTGTTTTTAAGTAGTTGTTATAATATGTGTTTGTGTTGTATCTTGTGTACTCTCTTTTTGTCACTTTTTTACTAGCCCTCTGAATGTCTAGAATAGTTTTATAATGGAAATGGGAGTATGGAAATTCTTTTAAAGCAAAGTGGGAGAGGATGACCCTTTCTAAAATGAGTGGAGAATATCTGGTTTGAAAAATTAAAGGCTGCACAGAGATAGGAAATTATAAGATATGGTGAGTAGACAGACTGAAGTATTAGATATGTAAGGTTGTAAAGGAGATGCAGATAAATTAGGACCAGATTAAAATGGACTCTGAATGCTTTGACTAATTTTAGGCAAATCCAGAGCCAGAGAAGGTTTTTAAGTAGGAAAATGACAGTTATCCAAATCAAAATACAAAATTTTACATCCAGTTTGT
This sequence comes from Balaenoptera musculus, assembly GCF_009873245.2. Taxonomy (NCBI): domain Eukaryota; kingdom Metazoa; phylum Chordata; class Mammalia; order Artiodactyla; family Balaenopteridae; genus Balaenoptera; species Balaenoptera musculus. The sequence goes on from NC_045788.1 coordinate 61,328,110, forward strand.
ACATATCACAGCTATATACAAAACAAATAAATTGTCACAAAAAACAAACATGGAAAAGAACTATCTCAAAATGATGATACTGGTTGTCTCTGCAGTGGGACTCTGGGTGACTTTTCTTTTTTCTATTATTTCCACTTTTCCAAAAATTTGTGTATTACTTTATGATAGCAGGGTAAACATAAATCATTATTGTTGCATCATTGCTTCATTGAGAAATCAGCTGCATCCATTGCCTCATGCTTCCAGCTCTTTCTTTATTGAAAGGGTAAATGTCCTAAGAATGTCCTCCTGTGAGAAAATATGAATGCTGAAGAGGGCATGAACTTCAAGGAAGCATCTGATCTTCAGCTTGGCCTTATCTTCCAACTTATTTTAGGATTGTTAAAGATTCACTCCAGTCAGTCCAATCCCCAGCAGGCTGTCCTGACAATCCCCAGCCAGCTCAAACCACTCAGTGTAAACACATCTGGAGGTGTGCAGACGATACTGATGCCTGTGAATAAAGGTGGGTTCTTCACCTGTGGGTGTGCTTGTCTCTGGGTCTGTCTGGTGGGAAAGTCTGTATTCCGTCACTTGGTGGCCACTCCTCCCTTTTTCAGCCTGCCCTTGAGCTGTCACCATACTCCCTGGCACCACCTCTAGGACTGAAAGTAAAACCCAAATGATCCACTGACTTCTAAATAACTGCCCATTTCTTAAGTTGAGTGGGGGGGGGGTACATTTTAAGTATTTATAAGAGTGCAGGTTAATTGGATTTTTATTTTCTGAGTTTAGTGACAAGCCCCCATTTCCACAGTTGAAGATACCAGCTCATTTACCCTGGTAGTAATAGTAAACAGCCGCCTTGTCAATCACTGTATTAAAAAAGGACCGTATCTGTTGTACTGAAATTGTTTTTGTGCTAGTAGTCTACAGAGGGGCTACCACCTGGGAGTTAGATCATTTTCATTAAAATAATTTCTATATTTCTTATATCCTCCCCTCCTTTTTTGCCTGTTAGTGGTTCAGTCATTTCCTACCAACAAATCGCCTGCCATTCTGCCTGTAGCTGCCCCAACTCCAGTTGTCCCCAGCTCTGCTCCAGCAACTGTTACAAAAGGTATGTAGTTTCCCACAGTATATTGGCCCAGAAGTTTTGTGCAAGACATTACTGTAATATGACTCCCTTGAATTTCAGCATCCATGAATCAGTCACTTCAAAAATATGTAGAGTGTTTATATATAGACTTGACATTAAGGGAAATACAGAGATGTGTAAAGCATCATTTCTGCCCTCCAAGAACTTATAATCAGGTTGAAGAGAGTTGCAGTAGACGGCAAGCAATGACTGATACATGCAGGGTAAGTGATCTGGAAAATGAATGCTGAAGTATTTCAATCTAGGATGTCTGGTCAGGGAAGCTGGGGGTGTGGAGGTGGGTAGCACTTTTGTGTAGCACTTTGTATGGGACACGGATTATAACCTGGACTTTAGAGTGAAGCATTTTTAGCTGTGGAGGGGTCAAGGGGCATGCCAGATTAAGGGAACAGTAGAGACAAAGACTCAGAGGGTTTGTTTGGGGGAGTAGACCAATTAAAGGGATTCATCTGGGGTATGTAGTTGCAGTAAAGGAGCTGTAGGTAGGGCCAGACCTTGGCAGCTGGCAGTGGGGACATTTCTGACTGTTGAGTAGATGGAGATAGTGCAGTGGGTTAACAACATATTTTGACATTTGTAACATCTACAGTAATGCTAGCTACCATGTGTAAGAGCCTATAATGTACTAGGCACCATGCTAGCTGCTTTATACATATATCACTAATTATCACAGTACTTTAGGACAGCTATTACGCCCATTTTGCAAATGAGGAAACTGAAGTTTGGAGATACTAAGTCCATACTTCCCAAGTCTAGAAAACTAGAAAGCAGTGAAGTCAGAATTTGAAATACTTTTCAGGCATGCCAGGATCTCTTATAATAGTCTTGTGAAGAGATGGATTTGGAACTTAGAGCATGACCATCTAAAGCAAGGGTTGGCTGACTGCAGTCTGCTGCTCATTTTTTAATGAGCACATGGCCATGCCCATTCATTTACATATTGTCCATGGGTACACTGCAACCTCAAGAGTTGAGTAGTTCTAGCTGAGATCATATGACCCACAAAACCTAAAATATTTACTGATTAGTTCCTTATAGGAAAAGTTAGCTAGTCCTGATGAAAGAATTGATACCTATCTAGACCACCGTTTCTTCCCAGCAGTAGGTATATATCATAGGCCTTCCTCATACAGATTCTGATTCAATTAATTTTGGACTGGGGCCAGAGCATCTCTGTTTTGATTTTAATTGAGGAAAATTTTGTGTAGTGAAGTGCAAAGATACTAAGCATACCATTTGATGAGTTTTGACAAATGCATAAACCCAAGTAACCAATATTGCATTCAAGCTATAGAAATTTCCATCACCTTGTGCCCCCTTCCAGTCAATTCCCATCCCGTATAGGCAACCACTGTTCTGATTTCTATTATGATAGATTAGTTGTGTCTATTTTTAAACTTTGTGTGAATGGAAGTACATACATTCTTTTGTGTCTGATTTCATTCACTCACTGCAATGTTTTTGAGATTCAACCATGTTGTTGGTGAGTAGCATTCCACATTGTAGGGATGGATGGATATACCATAATTTGTTTATCCTTTCTCCTGTTAGTGGAGATTAGGGTTATTTCCAGTTTGGGGCTATTATATGTAAGTCTCAGCATATGTTTTCATTTCTCCAGTAGAATAGCTATCCCAACCTGAATATGCTGATTATATAATTTTGTAATTGTTTGCCAGATTAAAGTGAGTATACTTGCAGGAATTCCCTGGAGGTCCAGTGGTTAGGGCTAGGCGCTTTCACCGCCATGGCCTGGGTTTAATCCCTGGTTGGGAAACTAGGAACCTGCAAGCCATGCAGTGTGGCCAAATAAATAAATAAATAAAGTGACTATACTTGCACCTATAGAACTGGAGTATCTGAACTTTTTCTGAGGCCTTCCTTTTGTTTTTTGAAGTCTTGGAATCACTAGGGGTTGGGGGAAGATGTATTGCTAACAGTGAAATTAGCAAGGTCACTCAATACAAGTCTATATACATACTAAAGCCATTTTGATTTCTATATAGAAATTAACTGCTAACAACCCAGTAAACATTTCTGAGAGGAATTTAAAAGATCTAAATAAATGGAAGGATATACCCTTATAAATATAATAAATTATAAATAATTATAAATATATTATTTAATTATATTAATTTACTGAAAGACCTGATATGTTATTAATCCTCCCCCCAAATGACATAGATTCAATACAGTCCCAGTCAGAATCCCTACATTGTTGTTTTTGTGCTTGTGCAGAAATTGACAAGCTAAATCTAAAATGTATACGGGAATGCAAGGCCTAGAGTAGCTAAGACAGTCTTGAACAAAAAGCCAGGGGACTTGGGCCACCAGATATATATATACTATAAAGCTACAGTAATTGAGATAGTGTAGTATTGGTTCAAGAATAGACAGAATATAGGGGTGGGGCAGTGGGAGGTACAAACTATTGGTTGTAAGATAAGCTCAAAGGATGTATTGTACAACACAGGGAATATAGCCAATATTTTGTAATAACTGCAAATGGAAAATAACCTTTAAAAATTGTTTAAAAATAAAATTTTTTTAAAAAGAAACAGAATAATTGAACAGAAAAAAGAGCCCAGAAATAGACTCACGCATATATAGTCAACTGATGTATAACAAACTCAGTAGGGAAAGGATGTTCTTTTCAATAAATAGAGCTGAGTTAATTGGATATATCCATTTGGGGAAACAACAAAACTTGGCCCCTGCCTTACACCATAAACAGAAATTAATTTGAATTGGATCACAGACTAAATGTGAAGGTAAAACAATAAAGCTTCTAAAAGAATATGAGAATATCTTCATGACCTTGGGCAAAGAACACACAAGAAAGATAGCCGTAAAAGAAAAGATTGATAAATTAGACTTTATTAACTCTAGGAACCTCATTTTATTAGAGGGGCAAAATTAAGAGTGAAAGTCAAGCCACATCCTGGAAGATAATTTGCAATTGATATATCTGACAAAGGAGTTCTGTTCAGAATATACACAGACCTAAAAATCAATATGAAAAAGACTGACACTAATTTTTTTTAAAGAGCAAGAAATGTAAACAGGTACTTCACAGAAGAGGATATTGAAATATCTCATAAGGAAATGAAAAGTTGTTCAACCTCGTCATCAAGGGAATGCAAGTTAAAACCGTAGTGAGATACTATTCTATCACCAAAATGGAAAGAACTGACATTACTAAGTGTTGGCAAAGATGTGAAGCAACTGGAACTCACACACACTGCTCATGGGACTACAAATGGATATAATTACTTTGGAAATCAGTTTGGCAGTTTCTAATAAAGTTAAACATATATCTGCCCTATCATCAGATACACTTCTAGGAAACGCATATATCTGCCCTATCAGCAGATACACTGCTAGGAAATGCATGTGTATGTCCACCCAAAGACATATACAAGCATGTCCATTACATTGTTATTTTTAATAGGTAAAAAGATGCTGACACAAAAGGGTAGCACAGTATGATTCCAGTTATATGAAATTTAAAGTGGACAAAAGGTGGTTATCTTTGGCAGGAAAGAATGCCAAAAGCGTAAGGGGGCCAGGTTGAGGACTGGAAATATGCTATTTTGATTGGAGTGATGGGTACATGGATGAATACGTAGGTAAAATTTATCGAACTGTACCCTTAGTATTTGTGCATTTTATGCAAGTTATGTTATGCAGCAATAAAAAAGGGAAAGATGCACTAGTAGATCTCATTTGTAGACCCTTGCTTTTATGAAACTTGAAGGATGTTGAGTAGGAAAATGACACTAACATGGTCCTTTAGGCAATTTTTCTGGTGCTCATGTACAAAATGGGTTGTTAGGGAAGAGATTGAAGGCAGGGACGCTGATACAGAAGCAGCGAGTGTGTGTTCACAGTATTTTGATCAAAGAAGACTGTGAAAGTAAAGGAAGACAATACTCCTGAGACATTGCTCTCTTCCATCAGTAGATTTGGTGATATTAGAAGCTGCATGTGATTAGCTTGGATTTTTCCAAGCACAACAGATCTGATTTTTGCTTTTTGCCCTGTGTCTTAGAACACTAAGATAATGCTAAAAGTTGATAAACTTAGCTGGAGAGATGATAAGCAAAAGGATATTAGAACTTAGAACAGGCCAGCATTGTATTTTAATGTGGCATTGTTCAAGTGTGTGTGTGTGTGTGTGTGTGTGTGTGTGTGTGCGCGTGTGTCTGTGTGTGTGAGAGAGAGATATCTCACATAGCACTGTGGTTAGCCCTCTAAGGAATATCTAAAAAGCCACTTTATTGCCCCGCCTTGTCATGAGACCCAGGCTAACAGTTCTCCCCTTGTCTGCTGATCCTGTGATGATAGGCGCCGTCTCAGCACCCTGGCCATGTCTCTGCAGCAGCTGCTGTGGCAGTGTCCTCACTGAGTTTCCATGCAAGAGCTTTTGTTTCTGCCTGCACGTGTCCTTCCGTCATTGAACCCTAACAGCTCTCTCATTGTTGCTCTTCCCTTGTAGTGAAGACTGAACCAGAAACACCTGTGCCAAGCTGCCCCTCTCAGGATGGTCACACAGCAGTGAAAACAGAAGAAAGTTCTGAGCTGGGAAACTATGTCATTAAGTAATTATTTCAGTCCTCTCTAAGGGAGTTGTGCTTTCAGTGTTTATGGTACTTTTAAAAAACCATCCCTGAGACAGCTGCATATGTGTAGAGTTGTGTGTATGAGTTAAGCCCTTTGATGCGTGGAAACCTGTCCGTGTGTGGTGAACAAGTATTACCATTTGCTGCACAGCTCAGGAGTGTTCATTTAACCCCTTGACGTGACCTCCGAGCAGCACTTGATTTGTTGCCTCAAAAGCCTCTGGTGCAATTACAGATCCCCCTCCATTTGAGCTTACCAACACGAAGTTTCTTTGCTGAATCTTTGGGTATGAAATTTTTCATGATGTAATTACCCAGGTGTGTATGCATTTTGTGTCGGAGTATCCACACACCTGCCTAATCTTAAACAGCTGCCTTTTCATGGCCCATACAGACTCAGTGCTTCTTCTAAAAATACTCCCTGAGATTTTCTAATTTCCAAATTGGGAACCCATCTCTGACTGCATATATTTTGAAGTATCTCAAACTGCTGGGAATGGTAGAAACTTAGCCACTTTCACGTGACAGGTGACAGCATGAACTGTAATAACCCTACGATAGGCATTGTATGATAGAATTCCCTACTCTAGTGACAATCACATTGCAGAAAGATTACGTGGCTATTTAATTTTAAAATATAGATAAAATGAAATGTCAGGTTTGCATAATTTGTCATTCTTGGGGTTTCATCTTAGTGTTGACTTTTTAAGCATTGAATGCTCTTCATTTATAAAGGCGGCTATGCATAGAAGGAAGGACATACCAATATAGTTGGTTTAAGTTTTAATTCCATTGGAAAGGAGAAGTATATACATAAATTCATGTGTGTTATATGCACACACACACACAGTTAGAAACTGCTCTGTGTATTCCCTACCTTAATTTTCTTTTCTTTATCCTTCTCAGGATAGACCATTTAGAGACTATCCAGCAACTCTTAACAGCAGTAGTAAAGAAGATCCCTTTAATCACTGCAAAAAGTAAGACAATACTGAATATATGGATGCATTTTTTTTTTTAAAGCTGTGAAGTACTTGGGATATTGAGTCAACTCGAATCACTTGGTGTTGTAATTAATACTGACATGGTAGTTATCATAGAGGGTTTTAGCTACAGCTGTAGCTCATTTGCAGGGTTTTAGAATTCACAATATCTTGGTCAGTCTTACTATTTTCACGGTTTGATCTGCAGAAGGAATTTTTTAATCTTTCATCTAACACTCACTCTGTAGAAATGCACGACTGTCAAGACCTCCTGCAGTGAAGTCTCCTCTATCCCTGCCCATTGTCAGCAAGACTGAACAGTTTGCTTCTCAGCCCCAGTTGCTCTGACAGAATCAACAGCCCTCACCAAGGGCATGACCGACAGCCTGTGGATACTTAGGCGTCGGCTCTCGGGCAAGATCACCCGCGAACATTTAGAGGGAAGGGATGAAGCAGATTATCATTTACATTCATGGGAATATGAAAACAATAGGCCAAGTACAGACTACCTTATTTTTTTCGAGCTGTAATAGCAAAGAAATTATTTCTTTTTTTCCCCTCAAAGGGGTCATTTTGAGGTAGCTCAAAGTAAACTCAGTGGTTTTTCTAGCCCAGCAGGAAAAAAAATTTTTTAATCTTTTTAAAAAAATTCAGATACAAATACAGAATATTAGAGCTGAAAGGCAGTTCAGGAACCATCTTTCCCAGTGGTCTCATTTTACAGTTAAGAAAACTGAAGCCCAGAGAGATGATACAGGTTGCCCAAGGCAGCTTAGTGAATGGCAAGGCCAAGGCTAGATCTCGGGTCTCCTGTTCCCAGTGGAGTGCCATTTCCACTTATTTTAATAGGTAGTCTACTGCCATGAAGCTTTCTCTACCAGAGAAGCTGCTTTCCCAGGGAGGGCTGTTGTTTTGAGAACACACGAATGAGTGTGTTATGTTGCATCTGAACTTGCCTGTTGAGGAACATAGCCAATAAAGAGGTCTAAAGAAACTTTTGGACATGCTTCCAGCAAATAAGATTTTATTTAAATCATAACTTTATTCAGAGTTTGCTGGATATGTGCATTCTAGGTGAAGATGCCAGCTGTTTTTCTGCAAAATCTGTGGAGCAGTATTATGGCTGGAACATTGGGAAAAGGAGAGCTGCTGAGGTAATCCCATGTTTGCTGCAGGCCACCACTGAGAGCCTATTAGAGAAAATAACCAAAACACATGTGCATTCTGGCTGCTTCCATAAACCTCGTCACATGGAGCAATGATAAATTTTGCAGCATGTTTTGTTAAATTTCTTTTTTTTTAACTTTATTTTTTGGCTGTGTCGGGTCTTCATTGCTGCACACAGGCTCTTCGTTGCGGCACCAGGCTTCTCTCTAGTTGTGGCATGTGGGTTTTCTCTCTCTAGTTGTGGCGCGCAGGCTCTGTAGTTTGTGGTGCTCGAGCTCAGTAGTTGCGGCGTGCGGGCTTAGTTGCCCCATGGCATGTGGGATCTTAGCTCCCCTACCAGGGATCGAACTTGCATCCCCTGCATTTGAAGGCAGATTGCTTTACCACTGGACCACCAGGGAAGTCCCTCGTTAAATATTTGATGGTAGAACTTTTTCCTTAGTTAAAATCTCATTCTCCAAAGACATGTAGCTAGCCTTTGAAAGATCTACTTTTTCCTGCATTGGTAAAAATTTCTAAAAAATATTAGAGAATTATATTAAGTCAAGTATTTATTACTCAGTGTGGTAGCAACTATGCCAGACAGTAAGGTTATAAGAGGAAGTAGCAGGTACAAAGGCATGCTTAGGAAGCTTTGAGAAAGTCAGTGTGATGAGTTTGGGTAAGGCTGGGGAGGGTGGGGAAGTGGGAGAGATCACAGGTTAAGACCAGGTGAAACACCTTATAGGCCAAACCTAGGAATTTCAGTTTTATTTTATAAGCATTAGGTAAGAGTTCTTTTACTTTTTTTAAAAACTGAGGAGTAACACCATCAGATTTTTTTTCCTTAGAAAAAAATGATTCTAACAAGTTAGCATGGTAGTTTAGAGTTGGGTGATTTATTTGAACACGCTAAGTTGAAGAATTCTCCCCCTCCCCCCTCAATTTGTTTAAGTGGCAAAGAGCGATGACAATGCGAAAAGTCTTACAAGAAATACTGGAAAAGAATCCAAGATTTCATCACCTGACTCCGCTTAAAACCAAGCACATCGCTCACTGGTGTCGCTGCCATGGCTACACCCCACCTGACCCCGAAAGCCTGAGGAGCGACGGGGACTCGATCGAGGATGTGCTGACCCAGATTGACAGCGAGCCAGGTGAGCACTGGTGGGACTCGGAGCACCATCGGCAGCCGAGAGGTGTTTCCTTGGAGCCCACGGTCACCTCTCAGCCTCCATGGTTTTCGGGCCACGTCAGCCCCAGCAGTTTTCAGTGCTCTTTCCTTCAGCTAAGGTGAAGGGACCTGAGGACTCCAAGAGCTGCCTCAGAGAACAGGAGCCCACCCTGGGTGTCCCGCCCACCCCCCAGGATGGTCCCTACAGAACTATTTGTGCCCAAGTGTCCCGAGTGTTGTGCCCCAGCCAGGAATGTTCTGGCCCGTGACATGCAACAGGAACACACTGTTCATTCAGGAGCCCCCTTCCTCAGCATCATTTCTCCTTTGAAGACCTTCTTGATCAAACTCCTTTCCTTGTGGTAGAAGTGACTTCTTCCTTTGTGACCTTATAGTCACCCTCACACAGACAAGTCTTCTCCCTGAAGATGGGGACGATATCTTATTTGTTACTTTATCTCCAAAACCTAGCCTGGAAGTGCACTGTGCTGGAGGCACAGGTTTAAACAACTAATAATGTTGCAGATAAAATGAATTGTTTTATGATAAAGACACAAATAACTGAGCTATATGTGGGCAGGGGTGCAGGGGAGCTGGGTATACAAGACATATGGGGAAAATATTTTGAGTTTCACCTTAATGAATAAGGAGTGTTTTCTCCTCTCAACCCCATTTCTGTAGAAAAACAGATACTCCACCTCCCAGTCTGAGGGAACCTGGAGCACAGGGAGGGTCTGGGGGGGATCCCTTAAGACTTAGCACAAGTCCCATTTTCTCCATGAAGCTTTCCCCAGAGCCCTAACGCAGGGTGGCCTCTCCTTTCTCTGACCTCCAGTGGTGTTTAATATCAGAACCTTGAGGGTTTGTCAGATTTATATCTAAGCTTTTTGGAGAGCAGAGACCATGTCGATTACTTCTGTGCTTCACCCGTAGTGTATGTAAAGCACAATACTTACCTGTACTAGGCTCTCTGTTAATACGACTGATTGATCTGTGAGCATCCTGCCAATAAAACAGAGAAAGCCAGGAGCTAGATGCTCTACCTCCACCCTGCTGGCTGCCCTTAACTTCCATCTTGTCCCAGTCTGGACCTCACTTATTTATCTGTAAAGTGAAAGGGATGCACTAGAAGATTCCCAGAGCCCCTGCTGGCTTTAAACTTCTAATACTCTTTGTTGGGCTTTGTATAAATCAACTTATTAAAGACTGGATGCATGGTATACACTAAAATGTTAGTAGTACTTATCTCTAAGCAGAACATGGATGATTTTTAATTGCTTCATTGTGCATTTCTAAATTCTCCAGATTTAAAATTTGAAAAAAAAATTAGTGGAGTGGGAGGATGGCCTCGTTTTTGGTGGCATAAGTATGAATTATGTGCTGTTTTGACTTAGAGTGTCCTTAACAGCTCATATGTTTTAACACAAGATGCCTGTCTTGGTGCTTGTCTCCCTTATGAATTACTAGTTCTCATAATTATAGATCCATAGAATTTTAGAACCAGAAAGAAGGTCAGCTCCCTTGATACTTACCCTTCTTCTCTGGGTCTCAGGCTATTGGTCCCTCGGAGATGGAAAGTCCCTTTCTTTTGTCACCACAGCTGTCATAAGACTGATTACCTCTCATTTAGAGTGCCCGTCATCATTCTCCTCTGCTGACAACCTCTGCCGGAAACTGGAGGACCTGCAGCAGTTTCAGAAAAGAGAGCCAGAGAATGAGGAGGAGGTGGACATCCTCAACCTCTCAGAGCCGTTAAAGATAAACATCAAAAAAGAACAGGACGAGAAACAGGAAGAAATGAAATTCTACCTGCCACCAACACCAGGCTCTGAATTTATTGGTGACATCACGCAGAAGGTAGGGGACTAAGGCCTGTGCTGCTGGATCCCTAACCAGGTGCAAGGTGCTCAGACGTTCAGCCTTAGAACCTGATACCAGACTTTCTGGTGAAGCAGGTGTATGACTTCCTTCTGCCTGGTAAACCTGGGCTCTGCTCTCTGGGCACCTGCCTTCCTACATCAGGGCCCTTGGGCAGGAAAATGAATTACATGTATAGCGAGGCTGCTCGTTGAACATGAAACTGAAGCAAAGGCAGCTAGATGTAGGCAGTTTTTTACTTTTCATCTCCTCTTTTCTCATTTGCCTCAGTAGAAGCACCTTTCCCTCATGAGGCATGTCATAATGAGCTCTCCCTGACACTGTAATAGCTCCCAAGTGCCCTGCCAGGGTGTGGACGTGGCACTCAGTGCCCTTATGGTACAGGAGAGAATTATCTACCTGCCTCCAGTGGAACGCAGCCTTGCTTCAGCATCTGCCTGCTGCACGGCTGCTTGGGATCCAAGTGATGAAAGACTAGTTTTTTTTCACCTACAGAAAGAGATGACAAATGGGGCCATTTCCAAGCATATCTTCATCACCTATTGCAAATAGGGCCTCAGAGTCTGATTCCAGGCTTTCCAATATGTTGCTCCCACTGTCAGAATTCATGGCAAATCCTACATTCTCTCATGAAGGAGATTTGGGGGTAAGAGCAGGATTATAATAGCATTTTTAACAATCCCTTAGAAACGTGGAGTGGTAGGATAACAGATTTTCTGGTTGTTATATTCTGTGTTACTTCTCCATGAGTTTTGTCCAGAATGTTTGTGGAGTTATTCTTCCACCCGGACATCATCTTGGGTATCAGAAGCGTGCTTGTTTTTCACGTAGACATAGGAACAAATGGCTTTCTTCTGCTCTTCCAGATTGGGATCACCCTGCAGCCTGTGGCGCTGCATAGGAATGTGTATGCGTCGGTGGTGGAGGACATGATTTTGAAGGTGGGTGCCTGTGGGCAGCAGAGGGGCCGTGAGCTGCCGTCAGGGGCTGAAGCACTGAGGGGCCAGCCAGGCAGGACAGCCTGGATGCCAGGCTGCTTTGAGTAAGACAAGGACAGAAGTGGAACAGAGATGACAGGCTTTACGATTTCTCAGCTTATTCGGGCTTAAAGTTTTCTCTTTTTTTTCCTTCTGATTTTTAAATGAATTAAATTGTAGTTCTACAAGAGTTTCTGTGCTGATGTCACTCTAATGATATCTTTCAGTGCCATGTCAAGTGCTTTTTAAGTAGCCTGAGGTGAGAGTCAGAGGTCTCAGTGCTTAAGGAGGTGACTCACATATCACAACAACAGAAACAGCCACAACTGTCCCATCCCTCGGTGAGAGGATGACAAAACCAGGTTCCTTACCCAGCCGGATCCTAGCTCAGCAGTTCCTTTCCTGGTAGATCTCCTCCAGGAGCAGGGATACCTCACAAATAGCCCTCACCTGTTCTCCTTAAAAATAATGTCTGATTAATGAAAATTACCCCCTTCATAATTTCTCAGAATCATAGCCTCTGTAATTGTGGGCTATTATTTGTGGTCTATTATTCGAACCTTTAATTTTTCCTTAAGAACTTTTGATCCTTAGATACAGCTGTTTCCAAGTTTAGGGTATGGGATGGGATCAGCTGCATCCCTTCTTGCCAGCAAGCAGGTGGCCCTTTTGAGAGTAACAGCATCTTCTGTTGTAGGCTACAGAGCAGCTGGTCAGTGACATCCTGAGACAGGCTTTGGCGGTTGGATACCAGGCAGCATCTCACAACAGGTACCGTTATCTCTTTAGTTGGTGGTATCAGGCTGACAGATATTTCTTCACAGTTTAGTTGCCCATCATGATGTTTTAGACCTAAGTCAGTTCAGTAGGAGGTGTCAGTGCTTGGGACATTCTCAGAGGCAGACAGACTTGGGGGTCTGCTTGGTTGTTCTGAGACAGTCTCGTGGTTGTGAGAGGTCTGTATCTTCCCCGTCTCTACTGCATAGACCCTGTTCAGTAGGACTCTGATATGTTACAGGGCTGAACAAATACCAATTCGTTGCCATTGAAGATAATAGCAGTGTTTCTTTCGTGTCAGATTTAGGGCCAGGCACTGCATATATTACCTAATTTGTTGTTCATTTCAGAACTCATACTCCCTTTTTAGAAATCAGGAAACCGGGCTCTGAAAGGTTATCTTGCCTGGCTTTCTCAGCAAATACATGATAGAACCTAGAGTTAAACTTGGATCTCACTGGCTCTATACCCACAGGCTCACCAATGCTCTTTGCAGCCTCTCTAATTGTCATTGATTGGGACGCTGAATTTTGCTCTTTTCCTGGGCCCTGAAAGAATGATAGACAGGCATTCCTTTCAAAGGAAACAAATTTATTTTATTCTGTTGTGCTTAAAGGCTGTCATAAATTTATATAACTTTAACAGAATACCTGAGGACATGAAGAGACCTAAATCAGAGGAATATGATTAGGTCAGACTTGACAGGAATGTAACACATCAGGCAGTGTAGAGAGGTCTTTACGAAAAGTGGGGAACAAAGGAGTTCTAGTAATGCCGGTTCTTATCCTGCTGGAGATCCAGGAGTGGGCGGAGTGCCTCTGCAGCCCCTGCTCGCCTCTGTGGTCCCAACTGTGAAGACACAGAGTGACCTGAGTGCTTTTGATAAGAACATTGAACATCACACTTGGCCTGCCATAACTCCATCTCCCATCTTTCCAAGAGATGGGCTCTGTGGTGCATTGAGTCATCTTTCATTCGGCTGATACTGAATTACAGCAATAACATTCTGTTCTGCTTTACTTCCTTTCTCTTTTCTCAATCCCCAGTCTTTTTTTTCTTCTTCTTCTTCTTAATCATTCAACCACCTTCTTGAAATCCATCTCATGCCTGTGGTAGGAAGTCATATTTGAGCCCTAAATAGGGCTGACCGGGAAGAGGGTAGGCCACACCTCCACCAGAGTCAAAGGAATTAGTGGGAAAGAAGAGGGGGAGAGAGAAGGCACCTGGCCGCTCCCCATCCCCAGAGTGGCCCTAAACCATGCCTATCACTCATCATCGTCCCCATCTACTAGAGCCTGTGCATGGGATGGTCCTTTCGGTAACTTAATGGATTAAATTATTTAGATATTTGAGAGAATCACTAACATCTTTGTGTTTTGGACCAGGATTCCCAAAGAAATTACAGTGAGTAACATTCACCAGGCCATTTGCAACACTCCTTTTCTGGACTTCCTCACAAACAAACACATGGGGATATTGAATGAAGATCAGTGAACAGAATGAAGATGCGCCTAGGAAAGCAGGATTCGAAGTCTTGAACTGTGATGGCTCTTCTGTTCGGGAGAGAAGGTCGTTTTCTGTGTGCCTCAGAGTATGATGGCCACTCAACCATTGCCTCCACTTAGTAACACCAGTGTTCAGCCGCAGGTCAAATTCTTTTAGGAGAGAAGTTTGTTTCCCGATTCTAGAGGGAAGCCAGGAGTGGATGCATGCTCTGTCAGCTTGTATCTGTTCCCTCTCTGTGCAGGCTCCATCAGGGTCTCAGAGCAGGGTCAGGCCCCATGTATCAGGCCCTTCTGTCCTCTGCGTGTTTTCCAGGGGGCACCTTGGGCCTGAGTCTCCCTCCAGGAGGCGGAAAATGAGTCTGGCAAGCTAGAGATTTCACCCATTCTGTGGGCTGGGGTTACAGGCACCCCGCCCAGTTACCCTGATAACATCTGGAGGCGGGCTGGGCTTCGGCACTCAGACCCCGAGGATCGGCTCAGGAAGCAGTGATGCTGTGTGGAAGACACACAAGCCTGGGAGGCTGCAGACTGAGAACGCTTCTGTCGTGGAACACAGGAGCATTACCACAGCCAGTCTCAGAGCATCGGCACGGGATGGACAGATCCCAGCATAGGTCAGGAAAAGGTTCGACTACAACCAAGAAGCTCTTAGCCATAGACAGCACCCACAAAGCCCGGGCACTTGGCAGACTCAGGCCAGCTTTGAGTGTGTGCCGGGCAGAGAGCTGGTTCCTCACCATTGGCGTGGTCTGCAGGAGCTTCTGCTGCTGAATCCACGTTGAGTGGCCGGTGGGGAGCAGCCCCTTGGACAGTTCATCCTATCCAGTGGATTTGGTGTCTTGTTCTTCTCTGTCAAGGAGTTTTTCCCAAGAAGAAAAGTGTTTTAAACACTTGTGAGTGCCTTAGAGAAAGGACTGTCAAAGCCAAGACACAGGGATGTCAGTGCTCAGCAGTGAGAACAGATTGTGTCATAAGCAGAGGCCATCTCAGTGGGAGGCAGAAGTGGACGGAAAAAGGAAAGTTAGCCGCGCCCTGCATGATGTCCAGTTTCATTACAGACACTTTACCCCAATCTTCCTGACAGTCTGTGTAGAAGTAAAGAATTTATTCTCGGCAGTTAGGAATCTGCTCCAAGAAAAACTGAAAGCTGTGAGTCAGAGCCAAAGAAACTTATCCAAGCAACATAATTCATGTTTTCATGAATCCTCTAGATGTTTGAGTCAGGAGAAGGCAGGGAGGCAACTACGAGAAATCTGCCCTTCTTTTTTCAGCATCTGAGGACTGCAGCTGCAGAGGGAAATTACTCAGTAAGGCAGAGGGAAATTACTCAGTAAGGCAGAGGGCATGCCCTGGCTTAGTAATAGAACAGTTTAGTAGTAAAGGCTCAGATATTCCAGACATAAAATACTCCAGGCAGGGTTAATGGGCAAGTGTAGACTCACTCAGCAGTGGACTGCGACTCAGAGCTAAAGGGTGAAGATTTGACCCAAATGAGAACAGAGCCAGTTACTACAGGTGTGAAAGCCTCAAGAAATTATCTTTTTGCAGAAGAAATAGTAAGCGATTTAACAGTCCCCATATATGTTAATGTTGCAAATGTATTTGTATCATAATGTGTAACATAATTGTGTAACAAAAATATCTACAATAAATCTTTCAGTATTTGTGATGGGTTTTTCTGAGTTTGGAGCACTACACTTTGGTAGGGTTTTTCTTACATTAGGTCAAAAAGAGCTGGGATGAGGCAAAGGTATAGGTGTTTGTGTACTTGAATTAATTCTTCCACTTCTTTCCAAAAAGAATTTGCAGCTACTTAAAATAAGGATTACAGTTATATAAAAATCTGAAAAAGTTTTGGAAAAATGCATGTTGGTCCTGGCCATAGTGGTTTCTGACAGCTTGGAGCAAAGGAAAACTACCTGATTGAGCTCAGAGCCTCCTCAAAGCCAAGGCAGAGTAAAACAGCTACTGTTGTCCAATCAAGAAGCACAGTGGTTCGTCTGGCAAGAATGGGTCTGTGCTGAGGCCAGAAAGAAGTTACTCCTGTAACCCAGTCCTGCTGGGACCATCTGCCATCACAGTGGCTAAAAAATTACAGCAAGTGCAGAAATATTTCAGAAATGACTATTATTTATATCCACCCTTAATAAGAACTAAAAGCTTTGAAAGCTTTGGTTCTTCAAAGGTAAGAAGTTCTTTGGGGAGGAGGCCCTGTGATACCATCCAAGTATGTAGCTTTCTTGGGACCAGGCTTCACTTAGTGTCAACCTTTAGGGAGTTGAATGGTCTGGAGGAAGGAGAATAGGGGCATTGATTAGGCCCCCTTCTTGAATGTTATTTGTGTCAGCCACGGTTTTGACAGGAGCCACGGGACAGACAGTGTCACAGTACCTTAATCGGGGGCTCCCTCTTAACTGACTGAAGGCACCTGTGTGAGTGAGGCCAGCGGAGCTGATCCTGCTCAAAGGGTCCCCCGTTGGCCCAGGGTGGGCTGCATGGCCAAGGTTCTCTCAAAAGCTGCTTATTGGAGTTTGGCAAAAAATCCTGGAGTTATTACAAGGATGAAAGTATTAGCGTTTGTAATGGGTTTTTCTGAGTTCGACTCACTACGGAGCCGTCAGTCTTGGTCTAAATGACTGTGGGTGAAAGGACCCAGGGGCTTCCCTGTGGTTGGGCCTCCTCACGGCTGGTCCAGCCTGCTACTGCAGTGCTAACTTTGGTCATGGAATAATTAATTTGAACTCTTTCCTTTGGCTAAAATTACCTAACAAGCAGATTAAACTGCTTTTTAATTTAATATAAAAATGCTAATTAATTATATAGAAACTTTTAGCAAATATTCTAAGGTGTAAAAAATTTTTAATTATCCATAGTTCCCCGTCTCAAAGATAGCCACCATCAGTATTCCAGCGCGTTCCTTTCGGTCTTCGTCTGTTTGTGTCATACATAGGACCTAGGTGAGTTGGGACCGCGTGGTTGAGGCTGTTATCTCAGTTGCTTCTGAAGGCGACTCCGGTAACATAATGTTAAGGCCTTATTAAGACCTAGTGGGAGGAAGCTGCTGCTTCAGAATCCAGATCTAATAATTAGTGAAGTCTAGTACGGAAGGCTGTTGGGTTGGGGTGTTTCTGAAAAGCTGTTTGTTCCTGGGTGTGCAGGATGCCTTCCAGAGGTCAGGCCTCTCCCAGGCGGTGGTGCTCCCACCGCTGCTGCGGTGCCAACACTGCCAGCATGGGAGCCTGCTTTACCCCAGCTCAGTGAATGGGCTCTTGGGACAGGCTCTGGGGGAGGGATGGGCATGGCTGGCTATGCGGTGTGACACAGGCAGGGGCTACTGAGAGGGCCTGTCAGTGGCATCAGATGGACCAAAGCTGCAGATGGGAGTAAAGCAGGCTCCCGGGAAGGGGTGCTTGGGCAGGAGAGAATAAGTACAGCAGCTGTGCTTTGTTGGCCATTTACTGTACTAAGCACGCTGCACATAAACACACTCTCTTGGGGGGCTGGGGAGGGGAGTGGCATTACCCATACTTTGCAGATAAGGAAACAGACGCTTAAACTGCTCCCAGCTAGTGAGTGGAGAAGCCAAGATGATTTGAGCCCAAGACCAGCTTCAAAGACAGTCTTTTTACCCTAGGCTCCTGGCAGGGTTGGGGGGATATGGGTAAGTAAGTGTAAAAGAGGAAGTTCGTGGGTTCTGTTAAATCTTACTACATACGACACCAGTGCGACTGCAGCCAGGGTCAGCGTTCTCAGAATCTACAAGCCTCCAAGGGAGAGCAGCAGTAGCCACGGCACATTCAGTCCTCTAAGAGGGGATAAAGGAAGACATGAGAAGGCGTTCGCGTTTATAATTAATTTAAAGAAATAAGTTAAATTGAAACAGTATGTTTGCGTTTTAGTAAAATCTGAGATTGTAACCATTCATCTGTTTGCTTCTCACAGAATGCCCAGCACGCAGTCTCTTTTCCCTTAGAAGCATCTAACATGCAAAACCAATGAAGTCTGAAATAATAGAACCCTTTGTGTAAGCATATGGTTTTGCTTTTCCCTTTAAAATGATTCTCTCAGAGCATTTCCTTTGCTGGAACGTGCCAGAGCTGGGAGCTAGCACCTCTGAGGGGACTAACGGCCCCTCGCAGCCTGGAGCTGGAAACACGGCCCCGCCTCCGCTCTGAGCTGCTTCTAAAACCTGAATGCCACCTCCTGTGGTGAAAGTAAATGCTCACCTGGCTAAGCCACCTGAGGGCTGGAAAGGGGTAAAGATCCAAAGGGAAATCCTTGAGCTTCCTTACCAAAACTGTCCTTCGCTTGTGCCTCGAATCTCTAAAAGGAACACAAACTCCTTCAACTGTTTCGAGGGCTGCTGTGCAAAGAGGGGACCGGGCTAGTTCCAGGTGGCTGCACTGGCTGGAATTTGTCGAGAAAGTCAGGAGGGCCTTCCAAAAACAGAATGAGCTGCCTCAACAGCTAGTGAGCTCCCTGTAATGAGATGACGTTTTCAGGTCTTTCAGGGAATGAAGCTAATGCCACCCTTCTCCCAGAGAAGCTCCCAGTTCTTAGTATAGTAGTTCCCATCTAGTCATCAATACGTTAAGGGAACAAAACTGGAGTCAGTAATACTAAGGTGAATGTCATTCACTCAGTACTTCACTCATGCCAAGAAATGTTTTGTTAAAACCAGGGTCGTCTTGGCCATAAAGAAATTGTCTTTAAAACTGAAACCCTATGATGATTGATATTCTGCTGCCTTGGGGAACTCCTTCCTGGTTACTTAGCATCATCATGAGTCACATGCAGGTGATAACCTAAGAAAGATTTCTTCTACAGCCTGAACATGTGGGGCCGTTGGTGGGACTATCCAAGGACACCACCTTGGGTTACCATAGGTTATAAAATTATCGTGCAGCCTGCAAAAACAATAACGTGGACGTTACTGGATCTTTCAAGGACCTGTTACGTCCATGTTCCTCAGCCCCCAGCAACCGATTCAGTCCACAGAGTTGATCAAGTTCTTCAGGTGTAAAATTGAAGGGTGGCCAAGAGAGGCGATCAACAAAGATCTGAAGCCTTCCGCACGCGTCTCAGGCCCAGAGCTGAGCTGGGTGGTGCTGCGTCCCTCTGTGCCTCTGCTCTGCCCGCGGCCTCGTGCAGCTTGGAGAGGAAGTGGTGCCCCACGGTGAGAACGGAGGACCCTCCCCCTCTGACAGCAGGGGCCGTGTGGTCCTGAGACCTCACCCCAGTCCCCGGGCAGTGGGTTCTGATCCTCTGTGGCTGCTCGTTTCTCTCCGTGGGCGATCACATGTTGAGGATCCGGGGAGCCGAGGCCTGAAAGATGGCTGAGGGGTTAGGGGCGAACTTCTTCCTCGCCTCAGGGACCTGGAAAATGAAATGTGGCCACAGATCGGTGGGCCTTTCCCTCGACTTTTTCCCCCTCCCCGCAGCTCCAGGAAAACAATCCCCTCCTCTTCGTCCTCGAGAGTTGGGACTGCTAACCTGAAGGGTCTGCAGTGGGCGGGGTTCCTGCGTTAGTGGACATTGGCCAGATGGAGCACGTGGACCTTCCTTTCTCCCTGAAGCCTCCTTTGGGTTGAGTCAGGAAGCTGAACAGCCCCACCCCCCTTCCAGCTCCTCTTTACACGAACGCCGGGGCTTAGACAGCTTGTCACTAGGGGTCAGTGGTCAAGGGTAAGATTGGGATTTAGAAGGGAGGGGACACCCTGCTCCCCAGAGAAGTCAGCACTAGGGGGACACACACGTGGCTAACGACAAAGCAGCACCTTGGCTTTCTGTTCGCGAGGAACAATTAATTGGGTGCTCAGACACCACTGTCCCTGGCATAATGCCATCCTACACCATCCAAACCTGACTCCTAGTCCCTAACCTGGAAAAAAAGCCTCTGTCCTCACACCCCCTGCAGCCAGGCACCCAGCCCCTCGCCCTGCAGCACCAGCTCCGGACTCACCTGGAAGCCAGCCCCGGGGCTGCTGCCCCATCCAGAGCTGTGGGCTGTGATGACTGCGGCGGGTTTCACCTTTGTGGATCTCAATGGCTTCACTCCAGTCCAAGCCTGGAATTCCTGTCTGGAACAGAACACGTCACAACCTTGCACAGGGTCACCCGTCCCTTCCCCTGACCCTTCAGAGGCCTCGGCCCTTGCCCCGTGCTTCTGGAATATTCCTGACCAATGTCCACTGCTGAGATGCTGCTCTGGCTGCAGATGTTCCTTTCTCCCCTTAACAAAGGCAGAACTAGCAGAGGAAGTGTACCCCAGACAGCTCCACCGGAAATTTTCTCTCCCGTTGCTGGGCAGCAATAGGCGCAGGCTGCACGGGGAGTAAGCAGAGAGCTCAGTCAACAACTGGATCCTACTCATCCCGAACCACGAGCTCCCGGCATGTGCTGGGCCTCAGAGACAGCACGTTCCAGCCCTGCCCTCCAGGGCTCCCTATCTTGCCTCCGGGCCACTTGAAGGGGCCCTAGTGGCCCAGAACCAGCGAAAGTCGCTTGCCTGCAGCCCACATCTCTGGTGGCCCTTATGTCCAGAGGAGGTGCCAGACTGGACAGCACACTGCACGGTCCTCCATACCTGGTTACAACTGAGGAAGAAAATGAGGCTCAGTATTATGTTTAGTTTTTAATAACTTGTCTTATTAACTCCTGCAAAAGAGTATAAATCATAGTGACCATCTCAAGAAACTAAAGACAGCCTGGCGCTGTGGCTTTTGTATGGCGCTATGCCCGCTGGCACTGATGCGCGGGAGCAGGGAGGGACGGTGGTCTGCACAGGGGGGTAGGTGTTGGCTACCTGGAGGGAAGTGACAAGGCTGGCACGGCCTAGCTCCAAGTGCTCAGAGTAGCATTCTTTTGACAAAGACTTAATTTCTCAATTCCTCTTTAAAAAAAAAAGACCTATTTTAATTCTATCAACTCCCCTACTAAATGGCAGAGACCTCCTGTGCCCACAGGAGCCGCTGGCCAAGGTGATGTTCTGAGGAAAAGGGTCCAGATGGCCAGAGGCAGCACCCACATTTGGGCTGGGTCCACGCCTATCTCACCTCATCCACAGCCCTGGCCAGGTTTCAGGCCTTGAGATCAACAAAGCAGCCTTTTCTCCTTAGCAGCACAGCTGGGCACCACTGGGCAAGACACGTGTGCAGGGAGCAGCTGTGTCTGTGGTCAGCACTTGGGTACCAGGAGGCGAATTGGGCCAAGGCCCTATTGGATAACTTTTGCTTCCAAAGCTGCAAGGTTTCAAAGACCAGCTGCCCGAGCCATCTGCTACTCTGTTTCTCCTGGGGAAGCAGGTCCTCCCCTGGGTGTGCCCTTCTGTTCCCACACTGAGCTGAGCCTTGGGTCTGGCAGCCCAAGCCCGCTGCCCCAGGGTGGCTGCAGGGGTCCCAGAGCAGGAAGTGACCAGAGCCAGGGGCTAGAGCAGTGCCTATGGCTGCTTGTGGGGCAGGCCTGGTGCTGGAGCCCAGGTGAGAGGGGAGCCGGCAGTGGGGATGGAGAAGGGATGTTGAAGACAGACTCGGCAGGGCCTGGTGACTGCCCAGGAGATGAGGAGGGCAGGCTAATGGCCTGCCGAGGAGACAATACAGGACTAGCTGAGTCCACTGTGCCTCCCCTCACCAAGCAGTTTCCACCACTGTCCACCTCATGTGAGCCTCAGCTGGACCTTGAGGGCCGCAGTCCCTCCTGCTGAGGGGCAGGGAGCCACCCAGGGCACTGCAGAGCGCCCAGACTGAGGATCCTGAGGCCTGGGTTCTCAGGCCAACATGGCTTCAAACAAATCCCTGAACTTCTCTAAGCCTTCCCGATGGGGACTTGGAAAAGTGGGAGTCAAGTCTGACACTTTGACTGTTGGCCCTTTAACTGACACACCCAGGAAGGAAAGAGGGATGACTGGGCCAGGGGTGCTGATACACCGAATTCTGGAGGGGAGGCGCTGGGAGGAGCTGGTCATGAGGAAGGACCCAGGCTGGCAGTGGGCAGGACCCGCTGCCCATCTGGCCGAGTGAGTGACGCAGGTCAGTTCTCACCTGGAGACCAAGGGCCAGGCGAGGCAGGACCTGCTGGGGTGGAGAGGAGTATCCCTGGGCTCTCTGGATCTGTTCATTTCCTTTGTTTTGTAAATTTCTTTAAATAGTTTGCTTAGGTAATGTGCATCTTTCAAGAAGGTAGGCGGGATGGAGTTGCTCATTCCAGTAGTAGAGCTGGGAGATGGAGGGTCCCTGAGGTCGGCTCGCACGGTGCTGGGGGAGCCAAGTTCAGCAGTGGTCCTGTGTCTCTGCCAGGTGACCCAGGCAGCTAAGCTCTTGCTATTTCTGCTTTACAGATGAGGAAAGGGTCAGAGGGGCCAAGTGACCCACCAAGTTTATATACCAGGAAGGAGAGCTCTAGTGAGTCCCAACTCTTGCCCAGCTCAGTACTTTTCCACCACTGCCAGACACAGGTCAAGCAACTACCTGATTCAGAGGAGGCAGCATCTTAGGGGATGATAACCTATTGGGGGCACAGATTTGGTCTCTGAGGCAAGACACACTTGGGTTCTGCTCTGCTCTGCTCTGTGTGACCTCGTGCCAGCCACTCAAGTTCCTCATCTATACAATGGGGACAGCAACTTATTCCAGGGCGTTATTGTGAAGTCTTGGGGAGATAATCTGTGGGAAGTCCTAAACCTGGTGCCTGGTACGTGTCAAGCAGAGAGTAATAACTAGTACCTTTAGTATCACTGGAGCTGGAAGGACCCAGCAGGACATTCAAACCTGCCATCTGCTCAGCAAGGAAGAGGGACGGCTTCTAAAAGTCCAGCCTTTGCTTGGACACTTCCAGTGAGCAGGAGATCAGCACCACGTGACCTTACCCATCGCAGTCAGTTCTACTTATTAGAAAGCGCTTCCTTCCCTAAGCTGAAGCTATCTCCCTGCAAGTTCCGCCCCCGTCTGTGCCTGGAACATCAGCCACTTGAAGGCGCTGCACACCCAGGACCTCTGGCCTTCCAGAGCTGTCACCATTCAAGGCCCCTCCAGCTGGTTCAGGGCCCCGTCATGCAGCAGTTGGCATCGTCCACTGCCTGGCTGGGGCCCCAGTGCTGCGGCTCAGTGTCTGCCCTGCCCCTGACACCCCTGGCTGCATTTCTGCAGCTCAGCTTGAGCACACGTCCCTGAACACAAGACCCACCCTGAAACGGCCACTCCCCATCGAGTTCCTTAAAACCTGCATGCCCATGAAGGAAACTCTGGGGAGACGGAATGTTCCACGTGTCTGAATTATGGTGGTGATGCCCAGGTGTATACAAAAGTCATCCAGCTGTACGCTTATAATGGATGAATTTTACTATATGGAAATTATACCTCAATACAGTTGATTTTAAAAGTAATAAAATTGAAGGGGAAAGTTCATACCTTTTGGCCCTTAATTCCACAGGTAGGAATTCATACTAAAGAAATTACTGTATAAGCAAAGCTTTAGCTACAAGAATGCTGATCAAAGGAGATTTTTTTCTCTAAAATTTTTTGTTAAAGGTAATACATGTACTTTTTTTTTCAGAGCAGTGGTTCAGGGAATTCCCTGGTGGTCCAGTGGTTAGGACTCTGTGCTTCTATTGCAGGGGGCATGGGTTCCATCCCTAGTCGGGGAACTAAGATCCTGCAAGCCATGTGGTGCAGCCAAAAGAAAAAAACAGAAAAACAAAGCAGTGGTTCAAAAGGGCAGAGTGAAAAGTCCCTCAGTCTCCTTCCACCCCTGGCAGCATCCACAACTCCTTCCCCTTCTTCCTCTCCCTAAAGGTTACCATTTTCTCACACATCCATGCAGAGACATCCTACGCTTATTTCAGCAGATATGTATGCATCAATAACCCCTTTAAAAACACAAATAGTAGCAGATGTATCGTTCTGCATCTTTTTTGACATCTTCTATTATCAGTACATTCTGGGCTTCCCAGTAGCCCATCCTATGGCAGAGCTATAATTAACCAGTCCCCTACATCAGTAGGACAATGGAACTGTTTCCATTTTCTGCTGTACGTTGTTGACACGTACCTTATACTCCTTAGCTCCCACCCCATGTTCAAGGTTACCTGTAGGGAAAATTTCTGCAAGTGAAGTAACTAGATCAAAGGAACAGTGTTTTTAATAGCCCCAAATTAGAAACACCCTAAATATTTAACGACATGAGAGTAGATTAATATTTGGACATATATATCAATATATGGATAATGTATATCCATAAGATAAAATACTGCACATCCATTAAAATTCATGTTGTAGAAGAGCATCTAGTAACACGGAATGACATCCACGATACGTGAAAGAAAAAAAAAAAAAGTGTACAGTTACAAATCTAACTATGCAAGAATTATAAACAGATATGCACTCAAATGCATGTTAAGGATTAGAAAGAACTACAAGTTTGGGGTAGGATTAAGGGCATACTCATTTTCTATGCTGTAATTTCCGTAATCTCCAATTTTTCTGATCACTGTTGTAATGAAAGAGAAAGCCCTCAGTTGCCCAGGGGCAGAACATAGGCCTGTCCTCAGTGATAGCCAGGTCAGCTGCCCTCAGTCACTCAGTGGCATCTCTAGGGGACCACCCACTTGGAAGCTCTGCATTTGGTCCTCACCACCAATGCCCCCACAGAAGGTGCTGCCTCAGGCAGTTGGCCCGCGAGCACCGCTCCTATGGCTAGGCCCACCTGGTGGAAGTTAAGGGGAAGCGGATTTTAACTCGGTCGAAGGCAGGCTTTCTGACAGGACTGCCCGAGAGGGCAGCGAGTGAGGTAGTGAGCTCGCCGCCACGGAGGTGCTCGCTCACTCCGAGTCTGATCGGGGAGCATCGAAGGAGACGCTGGCAGTGCCAGGAACCAAAGGGGATGACCTCGAAGGTCGCCCGCAGCTCTCGAAGTCGTGTGGGATGGGGGCTCCAGGCGCCTCCTCCCTCCCGCCCACCCTGGTCCTCCAGGCTCCCCAGCTCAATCTCCTGGGACCAGGGGGTCTGCGTACGATGCGCTCTCCTGCCCCCAGCCTCATACCTGTACGATGTGGTCGCCGCTGCAGCCGCATCTGCGTCGCCGACGGGGAGCACGTAGACCCCCCGGCTGTAGGACGCAGGGGGCTTGATCCTGCGGCCGCCCGCTCCC
The DNA here is from genome assembly GCF_009873245.2 of Balaenoptera musculus. NCBI lineage: Eukaryota > Metazoa > Chordata > Mammalia > Artiodactyla > Balaenopteridae > Balaenoptera > Balaenoptera musculus. The sequence continues at coordinate 61,353,452 of NC_045788.1, forward strand.
GGCTCGCGCCCCAGTGTTCCATCTCTGGGCCCCGCGGGAGCTGTCCACACGCCGAAGTCCCGCTGGTACTGAGTAAGCGGCACGTCCCGGCCGGGGTCCCGCGCGCCTGCGGGGGACGGGCCCCTGCGCGAGGTGGCACCGCCCAGGCCCGGCTCCTCGCTCTCGAGGTCGGAGTAGCTGTGCAGGGTCAGTGGCACGGCCACGTCGGATCGGTCCAGCTGGTTCCAGCGCCGCGCCAGGCAGCAGAGGCGGCTGATGCAGGGTCACGCCATGCCGGCCCCGGCGCCTGGCGCTCGCTGGACTCCCAGCGCTCCGGGCCGCTCCGCCCCCGCCCGCGGCCCCGCCCTCGCGGCCCTCCCGGCGCCGCCGCAGCCCCGCCCCCCGGCCTGGGGTGGCCGCCCAGGGAGCGGAGGGCTGGGCGACAGCCCTGCGAGGCCAGGGCCGCCTGTGCAGGGCTGGAGCGGGGCGCCGGTGAGGGAAGAGGGTAAGGCTGGCGGGGTGCAGAAACGGGGCTGGGGTTGGAGGAACTGAAACCGCCCGGAGGCACAAGTGTCCAACTTGAAGAATGTTTAATTTAATCCAAAATTCCCTAAATGCTATCTTATAATTTAGACCTGGCTTCGCAGAGGCCGAGGGCCGGATGGCGACAATTCCTAGCTGATCGCCCTCCGCCAGCACCCAGGCTGCAGCCCGCCTCCCGGAGGGTCTGTTGGACCCCGCCGACAGGGGACAAGCCGTGGCTACCAGATTACCAGATTTGCGCGAGGCTGCAGCGCGGAGCTCGTGGGCACACAGGGGGAGACGCGCGATGAGGGGATCACAGGGAAGACTTGGGGCCGTGCTTCCCATAGAACGTGGGTTTGAATCAGCCGTTATGATGCCAAATTTGGGACATCCAATTCAGCTTCCACTGAGAATTGGCATTAGCCTTCAATTGATATTTCCTGAGGCCTAAAATCTCTAATTTTAAAGCATGGCCATAAAGGCTTGCTTATAAAGCTGCCACAAATCTTTGGCCACTATGCTATAAAAGTTTCTCTCCCTCCTGTGCAGAGCTAAGTACAGGTAATCCTCCAGGCTATAGGTCAGTCTGTTTAATGCAGGACAGGGTATCAAACAGCTCCCTGGCCACACGCAAAGGCTTCCTGAATATTTGACACTAGCCCTCAGTATGCACTGCAGACCAATTACTAGTAAAACTGTTGAAACAGCATTAATTACCCAGTGCTCCATCTCAAGCATATACTTGGACAGTATCCAGCCTGCACCTCAGAGGGAGGACTGCAGTACAGCCCTGGCCATCAGAATACAGATTCCTCTCCCAAACCACTGCCTATCTTAGCTCAAAGGCACAGCAAAGTGACACGACGACTGCCCGAAGTGGCAGCAGTTCAGCTGCCTTGGCCAGGCCATGGCCCAAGAGGCAGCAGCAGAGGAGCCTGCGTACCATGAAGACACTGGGAGATTACACACCTGCTCAGGGTACACTGGCTTTGTGTGACTTGTGTGTGCCAGGCCCTGCCTGGGTCAGCCACCTGGGAGACTGGTGACTAAAACACTCCATTCTGCAGGAAAAAAAAAGCAGTCCTTCTTGTTTTGATTTCTTCATTCACTAAACAGTCAAAAAGCACTTACAATGTGCCTGGAATAATGCTGGGTGCCTTCAGGAGGTTTACAGTGCAGTGGGTGACAGACGTGGAAACCAGTGTAATAGAGCGGGCCTTCCAACAGCGGAGAGAGGGCCAGGGGCCTGGACTCGCCGCCCGTTGTGAGGGAGGGTAGTGGGGTCGGGTGGGAATGCAGGGTCCAGGGGCCAAGGGTTCAGCCACGGGCAGCAGAGGCTGGGCCACGGAGGGCCTTGGTAGCCACACTAGGGAGTTTGCATAGGCGACAACAGGAAATGACTAAAGTGTTTTTAGCACTCTGTGGCCTTGTGGAGAAGTACAGGACATTTTAGAGAGCAGCTGGAGAACAATCATAACAACAGTCCAGGTTAGAGACAAGGGACTGAACTTAAGGCACTGGGAGTGGAGAGAAGGGGCTGGATTCTAGAAATGAGAGGTGAGAGAGGGAAATCTAGAATGACCCCAGGTTTCCGGCTTAAGCCAGGATTGATATTTGATGTGCCTGCATAGTGGGGTCCGAGGACCTGGAACTATGCCTGGGACATAGTTCCATACTGTCTACAAAGTAGACATATGTACTGAGTGACAGCTTAGAGATATTCAGTGGGTCCAGAGCTCAGAAGACATCCTCACAGAGATAACTGAAGCCACAGAAATGGAGAGAGACGAGACAGCTAAGAGTGCACTCCTGGGACCCCACACTTCAGAGGACAGTGGAGGTGGCACAGGCTGAGAGGCACGCTAGCCAGGGAAAGCACGGCCTTGGGGTGCTCACGTGTCAGCAGAGAAGCCAAGATGAGAAAGCAAGATACCCCAGCGGGCAAACAGAAGAGTAGGGACAGTTGCCAAAGCCATGGACAGTTAGGCTTGTGCTTCTGGAGCTGGGCGCTGACCTCCCAAGGCCTCTCACAGGTAGGTAACTTGACCTTCCAAACGTTCCTTCTCTAAACATCACAAAGCAGAGAGAGCAGACATGTCTTTGTTGCCTGTTTTCCGGATCTGCCCACAGACGACATGAATTTCATTTTGGACTCCATATGGAATGTCCATGTGATCTCAGCCTCCCATCCCATCTCTGAAAAACACTTCTTGTCTCATCTGTAAGTCACAGGGTTCTTAGCATAACTACATATTCAGAAATGTCAAAGCACAGCAGTGTGACCTTGGGCAGTTCCCACACATGACCGCCCTGGTTCCTTACTGGCAAAATGAGGGCTGGGTTAACAAAAATTCTCTCTCCTTAAAGTGACATTATTTTAGACTATTCTAAACTAGAACAGAGTCCCCTGCCTGGCAAGAATGACCGGTACTTTGCAGCAGAGAAGAGTCCGGCTTGGTGGGAAAAAGATGAAGAACCACCATAACTGGACAATCCCTATGTGCTGGGCACATGCTGCCATTCAGCTCTCAACACCGTGTGAGGGGAGCACGGCTCCCTTCCTTGTCATGAAGCCAGGCGCTCTGTGCCCGCCACCAGGCAAGCCCGGCCCTCTCCAGCGCAAGGTGCAAAATGTGGTATAACCTTTTGAGATCAACCAAAAGACTCAAAAACTCTACTATAAATCCTTTCAAGAAAAACTTTTAAATTCTCAAATCACATTTCCTAGAAATAATTCTCAATCACGAGGACAAGTGAGTTCCACTACAGTGAAGCTATGATGATGACCTCTGTCTGCTATGTCAGTAAGATGCTCCACTTAAAAGAATGTACATTTTCCAACATAAGATGCTATTAGGCTCAGATTCAAGTCTGAATTTATCCAAGATACTTCCTTCTAATTCTTAATTTAGCTACAATTTTAACCTAGAAAGCAAAACCTAAAAATAGCTTTCTGTATATGCCACTCACTGCCACGAAACATTACCTACCTTTTTGGGAAAATTTAGAAAATACTGCAGCTGTTATTTCAGACCCATGCCAGAGAGAAGATGCTCTTAACTTTTACCTGTCAACCAAGCAAGGAAAGGGGTAGGTAAGTAAGAGTAAATATTTAGCAGAGGTGCTAGAAGGCCAACATTAAAAAACAAGCGCCTCTGAGTTCCAATCAGACCTTTCCATGTACTCAAACTATGTTAAATATAACAACGAACAGCAAGATTCCAGGGCAGCATTAGTGCTCTTCAAAAGAGACATATACCCGCTGTTTACAAACTAGAGATATAAACCTTTATTTCACAACTTTGTCATAATTCATTTTCTAATGAGACATGTACTGGGGACATAGTTTAAAATACTGGGAAAGCTAGATGCTCAGTGTCTTCCAGGCAGGAGCAAAGATGTGGTCACTCCAGGGCCGATGCATTCCTAGGGCTTCAGGCAGCATGGACCAGTCGTACCAGTATTGTCCAACCCCAGTTTTACTTAGAGCCACCTCCTTTTTTGGGGCCGTTAGTCCTCATTTCATGCCAAATTTTCACTAGAGGCTCCCTGTTCTTCCAAATGAGTTCATGACCATAAGTAATATACCATCTGGGGAAAAGAAAAACAAACCAAGTCCAACATTCAAACAGTATGACATACAAATGCCAAGTACTATGATGATATCAAGCTGACATTTTAAAAACTGAATGCCACTGTCATTTACTATCCAGCATATTAAAATAGCTGATTAATTTATTTAATGTAGATCAATGACTTACCTTTAATATATAGAATACATAAAAGATGGAAATAGGATGGGACCATGTGTGACTGCTCCAAAACTGTAAGTACTTCACACACACTACTTTTAATTCACCACAACCCTGCAAATCAAGTATCACTTTTCCGATTTACAAACATGAAGAAATCAAGTCTGAAAGAAAGTCATTTGCCCAAGGCGCTAACAGCTTCTAAGTGGTCAATCAAGCACTCACTTGCAGGTCAGAGTGATTCTAAGCCTGGACTCTTTTTATTATGTCAAGTGTAAGAAATGTCAGAATTAGAATTAACTAATAATGATGGCTATACTAATTTAAATGCCTCTCCTTCCTCACCTTCAGCCTGGCTACACAAAAGGATCCAAATTCTGCCCACCTTTTAAAATACAGCTCCAATCCCCATCCTCCTGTTAAACAATGCCGAAAAGCAGCCTGAAGCAATGAGCCGAGGAAGCGAAACACTGAGAGGTTTAGCAATTTAACTTGCTCAGGCTGCACAACTAGGAATCACCAAACTGACACTAGAACCCAAATCTGACCCTGTAACCTGCGCTCTAACCGCGGGGCTGCACTTCAGCCTCTCGGGAGCACCTGCTTAAGCTGAGGAACACACAGGGAGTGAGATCAGAAGCCCACAGGCCCGGGTCTGCATGACCAGGAGCTCTACCCGAGGGCAGCACAGGCTGCAGGAGGAGCTCAAAGGCACCTGCCTCCCCGGGGAGCTTCCCTGGAGGAGGGGGATTTGAATGGCTATTTTAAAAAAGCTTTTGTTATTGAAACTTTTATTTTTGCCCTGGTTTCCCCAAACAGATTTCATGTTCCCTGAGGCAGAGAAACTAGATTTTGTTGATCTTTCATCTTAGACAACCTGACTGAAAAAAATGCTCTATTCAACTTAATTGATATCAGAATGGCAGTTTAATGTTTTAAACATTTTTTAAATGTTTGGAGCATGTATTTTTTTTATTACAAAGGGCTTGAATTGTACCTGAATCTTAATTCTCACTAATATAGTTAAAATTTAATCATAAAAAGTCACCATTAAAATTTTGAAAAATGATCAGTAAATTTGCAGAAAGAAAAAAAAGCATTTTAAAAACATGCAATTAATTAACAGCATGTAACAAAATTCTTTGGGCTTAGAGTGAAGTTCTCTGGTGAACTTAAAACAAGAGAAAAAGGATCACCCTATGATTCAAATGCAATTATAAAACTCTTACAAGAAATGAAACACTTGTCGGGAACTCTCCATTAGTAAAGTGTCCTTCTCAAATCTTTTAACCTACTTATTTCAAGCAAAGAGTCAAACACTTTAATCTTACAGGTACATTGTTTTGATTATACTCGTAAGTTCAAATGTAATTGGTCATTCGGTTAAATTAAAATTAGGAAAATATTTCAAGCTGACTAATTTTTGAGGTATCTTTTTTGTTTGTTTTTGGTAGCAGCCTCACAGTCTAGTGCTCAGTCTGAAACTCCAGCTCTGCAATGACTCGCCGTGCGACCTTGGATACTCCCTTCTTTAAGCAGTTTCCTTTCTGTAAAGTTGGACTACCTCACAGGATGTTAAGAGTATTAAATTACTCCTTAGCGTAGGCACACAGCAAATACTCAATATACATTAGCTATCATTACTGCAGCAGTACAAGGTGAAGACCATAAAATGTGGTCAGGGACATAAAGTCAAAGCAATGTGCAGGAGGTTACCAACAGATCTTTACCTTTTCTAACATCTTTAATCTAGACTGAGGAATCTTTACCATTAAAGATGTTAGAAAAGATGAATTCTAGATATGACCAAGATCTAGTAAATGAAAGGAGTTGAAATTAGAAACAGCAAAGAGAAAGGATTCCTCTGCCTTTCAGATTCTGGACTTTAAAATGCATTTGATCCAGTTTTCAGAACAGAAAAAGGTCATCTAATTATAGTTGAGAGGAATAAAAAACTGCTGGGGAAAAGATCCTTTAAGTATACATGGAAGGAGCCAGGTAAATTTAGAGTTCATAAAACAAAACCCCTTTTTCATCATCAGTCTTTATGTTTCTCATACTGTAATACCAGGTCAGTTTTTACTATTTATAATGGGCTGCTGTTAAAGCTCGAACTCAAACATGCTATTCTTTAATCATCACTGAAAATTATAAATGGCATAATGGCATTTAGTTCCACTGCCTACTGGGCAAAACTGCTCCACTTAGATTTTTCTACTTTTTTTTTTTTTAATTAAAAAACTAAGGTTTCCCACTGTTGTGAAATAAAGTAAAAACCAAATAAGGGTAAAAGGCAACATTATGCAAGAAAAGAGAGGCCATCAGGGATCCAGCATATCAGACAGACAACAGCTCTGCTGAAGGGCCTCTCACGGTCAGATGGACTCCAGGAGCCCTGAGGAAGTCCTATGACGGCGTCGCTACAGCACTACTGTGTTTTAGGCAAGAGTCCACTGCCTGAAGCACAAGTGGGAGATCTTGTAACCACAAGGTAACTGTAATCACTGTGGTGTGACAGAGGTGGGGAGGGCTTTGGATCTGGGTTTAAATCTCTGCTCTGCTACTTAAGAGCTGTTTGACCTGGGGAAGATCACTTCTGAGCCTCAGTTTCCATCAGTGAAACAGAGGTAATAATTATATAACGCAAGGTGACTAGCTCAGTGCCTGCAACATAACAGATGCTCAATAAGTAGTCAACACGAGTTTATGACATCTGGCCTATACTCCAGTCATGCAGCAGGCACCTGCACACTCATCGCAAGCAGAGGACCAGTTCCCCCCACTCAGGGAGTCTGCCCAGCACTGGTGAGGTCAGTGGTAGCCAGGTAGGGGAGCAGGGTAGGGACTGGGCAGGGGAGATGTGGCTTGAGAGTGGGGAAAGGAATACAGCACAGACTAGGGGGCTGGGCAACAGCCTCCAAGAAGGACTAGGAATTTTGACAGTCATGAGTTCAGGTGACTTGAGGTTAAGGGGAGGGTAAAGGCACAGATGGTCTCCCTCTACAAATGACCGAGGCAGGGGCAGGGCCAACAGTCTCACGTTCCCATCTCATATGGTGAAGCTGCTCAAGACCAAAGCAAACCATGTTGCGATTTCCTTGCCCTCCCAACCCCACCTGCCCTGCTTCCATCACAGAAGTAACTGCCTTATTCTGCCTTCCTTAGGAGTGGGGGGAGGGAGATGAGCTGAGAAAGCAGTGTAACAGTCAATCATACTCAAACTTACATTCCAAAGAGAGCTCCCCCAAGATGTGCAGCATGATCAAACAATTTCCATCCCAGGATCATTCCTGCTGTATCCATGGCAATAATGGCTTTTAGGGCCTGAAAGCCAGCAAAAGAGAACAGAACTGATACAACTTTGATTCCTCCAGCATTGACATTTCTAATTTAAGGACAAGAATTCAGTCAATGTAAAAATATCACCACTGTCCCCAGCACTTCACTTCATAAAAATACTCACATTCCCTGCCGTGAACGTGAACATTGGAAGGAAGATAATGGCGAGCCTCCCTTCTGGGATCTTAGTGCAGACAGCTGCAAGGACAGTCATGATTGCGCCCGACTGCAAATTAACATATTGGGGAAAAAGTGAAACTCTCATTGTGCAACTGCTTAGTGACTACAATGTCTAACGTAGAAATACTTTTTCCAGAAAGCTTACAAGCCACACATTTCTAGGTGAGCACAAAGTTAAAAAGCTTTCCATTACTAACGTACAAAATATCAGGCAAAGGGACTCCAAGTCCGTGATACGGTAACCACCTGGCAAGGACTGAACTACAGGCAATAAGATGTAACAACCAGCATGTCAGCAGTTAATGAACTTCAGGGACAGTTATGTGTGTCACATGCATCATTTCATTTAATGACTAAAAAAGGACTTCTCAAACTTCAACAAAATTCCTCGAGGGACTTCCCTGGTGACGCAGTTGTTAAGAATCTGCCTGCCAATGCAGGGGACATGGCTTCGAGCCCTGGTCCAGAAGATTCCACATGCGCGGAGCAACTAAGCCCGTGCGCTGTAACTACTGAGCCTGCGCTCTAGAGCCCGTAAGCCACAACTACTGAGCCCGTGTGCCACAACTACTGAAGCCCGTGTGCCTAGAGCCTGTGCTCCACAACAAGAGAAGCCACCACAATGAGAAGCCCGCGCACCGCGATGAAGAGTAGCCCCCAGTCGCTGCAACTAGAGAAAGCCCACGTGCAGCAATGAACACCCAACACAACCAAATAAATAAATAAATAAAATTAAAAAAAAAAAAACAACAAAAACTCCTCGAACCAGAGAGTGAGCATGAATTTGCCCAAAGAAACCAACATGTGTGGAATTTCTCCCAAATTTAATGCTTTACCATAAATCACGTGAAATTTGTATCCTACTTCATTATAACACTAAACATTTTCCTTAAAACGTTTGACAAATGTTCTGCTCCAGGAAAGCATGCCAAATTTATCCCATGGCTCTGCATGACCCCCCCCCCCCACAGCATCCTCCCAGGGACACACATGCATCCGCCTGCTTGAGAAGCACTTTCCCCAACAGCCTTGTATTTGAGAATAAAAATCAAAACTTAAAAACCTTATGACCAGTAAGTCAACCATTTCTTGTTATAATTGAAATTATAACTGCTGTATAGTATTATCGTCTATTGTGTTTTTCCACATTGCTACATAACCTTCATAATTTAAATTGATAATGGCTATGAAATATCTCCTGGATAAATTATGATAATTTAAACTTTCTTAATGTTACACGTGTTCCTAATTCCTCTAAATGATACAATACTTGAGAAATTGGATCATAATCCCTTGTTTACATTAAATCTCACGATAATCATTGATTCAAATACTTGAGTCCTACCAGGCACTATGCTAGATGTTGGGGATACGGAGGGGAACAAAATTGACAGTCCCTGCCTTAATGGAGCTTACAGACTGGCATGAAAGACATAAATGAGTAAAAACCACAAAATGTAATCAGTTATGATGGGGAAGCACAGCAACTGCCAAACTGTTTTCCAAAGTGGTTTTAGTGTTTTACTTTCCTACCAGCAGTGTATGAGATTTCCAGTTCCTCCACATCCTCACCAACACTTGGTATGGTCAGTCTTTTAAATCTGTAATATAGGTTTATAGTGATACCTCAGTGTGGTTTTTATTTTCATTTTCCTAACAACTAATGATGTTCATCTTTTCATTTGCTTATTTGCTATCCATACATCTTCTTTGAAGTGTCTGTTCAAACCTTCTGCCCATTCTTTTTGAATTTTTCTTTATATAGTCTGGACACAAGTCCTTTGTCAGACTTCTGACATGCAAATATTTTCTTTTAGCATGTATCTTGTCTTTTAACAGTATCTTTAGAAGTGTAAGTTTTTAACTTACATGAAGTCTGATTTATTTATTTTTTTATTTTTTTTTTTTAATTTTATAGCTACTTTATTTATTTATTTATTTATCTTTGGCTGTGTTGGGTCTTCGGTTCGTGCGAGGGCTTTCTCTAGTTACGGCAAGTGGGGGCCACTCTTCATCGCGGTGCGGGGACCGCTCTTCATCGCGGTGCGCGGGCCTTTCACTATCGCGGCCCCTCCCGTTGCGGGGCACAGGCTCCAGACGCGCAGGCTCAGTAGTTGTGGCTCACGGGCCCAGCTGCTCCGTGGCATGTGGGATCTTCCCAGACCAGGGCTCGAACCCGTGTCCCCTGCATTAGCAGGCAGATTCTCAACCACTGCGCCACCAGGGAAGCCCGAAGTCTGATTTATTAATTTGTGCTTTTTGGTCTCTGAACTACGAAATCTTTGCCTAAAATAAGGTCACAAAGAGTTTTTTCCTATGTTTTCTTCTGTAAGTTTTTATTTTAGGTTTTACATTTAGGTCTGTTTCACTTTGAAAAAAATTCCAAAATACTCCTGAACCAGACTCACCAATTTTTAACATTCTGCCACATTTCACTTATCATTTTTTCTTTATATCTGTACTTTTTTTCCTGAACCATTTGAGAGTAGGCTGCATATGTCATACCCTTTTACCCCTAAATACTTCAGTGTATATTTCCTAAGAACTTGAATATCTTTATATATCCTACAATACAGTTCTCAATTTCAAGAAATTTTATACTGATATATTATACTTTCATTTAATCTATAAACATATTCCAGTTTTATCAATTGCTCCACTAATGCCCTTGCAGCTGTTTTTCCCCACGTATTGCATTTAGTTGCCATGTCTCTTTGGTCTCCTAAAAGCTGGACCATTTCCACAGCCATTTTTTAAAAAGGGGGTCCATTTTCATTAAAAGCCTCTGACTAAAAACGGTGAAAATAAAGAATCTCTGCATGGGGTAGGCTAAACATTTGTCTAAAAAGCAAGTTGTGGGAATTCCCTGGTGGTCCAGTGGTTAGGACTCTGCACGTCCACTGCCGGGGGCCCAGGTTCAATCCCTGGCTGGGGAACTAAGATCCCACAAGCCACATGGTACGACCAAAACATAAAAAAATAAAATGTCATTTAAAAAAATAAAGCAAGTTGCAATTTATTCAGACACATATATGTTTAAATTTGCGTAGATAAAGGTCACTTGGAGAAAATTTTAGAAGGAAAATGGAACTGCTTCCTATGGTTAAAATAATGTATAATAAGTACAATAAGTTATAGTCACAAAGAAACTGGCTTTACATAGAAATGCACAGCTAATGAGAATTTTCTTTAATATTTAAATTTCTGTAAATGAGGACTTTAGATGGAGAATATAATCATCTATGGAGAAGCAATTTAGAGGGTACAGGATTTTAGTGCTCTTCTTTCAATTCAGCTAACCAAATTATATTTGTTTCATTTTGGGGAAAAGTATAATTTTATTGGTTTTTTTCTCTCAGAAAATAAGGTCTCAACTTGATTTCTTCTGGGTTTTGTTGAGTTGAATTTTTAGGTTTTATTTAAAAATCTAGGATATTCAAGTTGCACATCTTAAAGCCTGAAAGGTGAAGGGTTACTCTTTACTCTGACTTTCAAATTCTCAGTGACACTGACATCCACTCTGCTTAATACAGTATATGCTGGTAGCTTATAGTGGCAGATGTTGAAGTTCTAGCCAAAACAAATCTTTCAGAACAAATATAAATTTGGCCAGTATAACATGTTGCACCCTAGAGGAACCATGACCCAGCAAGTTTTGTGGGGAATCCCATCTTCTGAGGTAGTGCTGATATCCTTCCTTGAAAGCTGCTGTGATACATTAAGGACGTGGAGTGGGGAAACCAGCAAAAGAGTGAACAAATTATGGAGGCTGTGTGTGCACGTGTGTGTGTCTTCACAAGGCAGCGATTGCCCTGTGAAGGGAAGTCAGGATTTCTGAAGAACCTCGTGTGTTACTATTGCAGACTTACATAGGAGCCAGTTTGGTAAATATACAATAACAGACAGCTGATCTTAAATAGAGACTACAGAATTCTGACTCCTAACCTCCACTGCAAAATTAACATGTATCTCCAACACCCAGCCTATCCCTTTTAATATGTAGCTGACTTTGTTTCCTTGTTCTTTCATTTTTTTTAGCCTAAGCCCTGGGTTGTCTTTGTCCACTTGGCTGAACTCATGTCTTAGGTTCTCCTTCTGAGGAATATTAATGCTGTCCTTCCACCTTGTAGCTTCCCCAACCCATTCCTAGGAATGCAGCATGAGCTGGTTTCCCTGTTTAGGCTGACTGGCAACCATATATTAAAGGGCTGCGGACTTCGGGGATGCCTGGGACTCATAAGTCTTTAAAGTTTTAGTAACTCCTAAAATGTAAGATAATCCTTTATTCTGAAGCAACTCTTCACACAGAAGACCCTAGAAAGTTGGCGATTAAGAGAAGTAGATGCTATATTCCAGAAATAGCCTTTTTAATATAAAAAAGTAGGGACCTTTCCTTTTAATTATAGGGGCAATCAGAGTCAATTATAGGAGCACCTTTTAGAAATTTTTCTCTTAGGTGTTTTTTAAACATCCTATTTTGAAATAATTTAAATCTTACAGAAAAGTTTGCAGGAATAGTACAAAGGACTCCCAAGTCTTTAAACATAAAAAAATAAAAGTTGGGTTTACTGAAGTATAAGTGACATACAAAAAACTGCACATGTTTAAAGTTTATAATTAAGTTTTGACATATAAATACCTATGAAACCATGGCCACACTCAAGATTATGAGTGTGGCCAAAAAGTTCATCATCCCCAAAAGTTCCCTGGTGCTCCTCTGCAGTGCGTCCCTCCTGCTCCTCCCCCATTCCTAGGCTACAACTTCTCTACTTTGTTAAGATAGATTCACTTTGAGTTTTATATTGATGGAATCACACAGCATATACTCCATTTTGTTGTTGTCTGGCTTCCTTTACTCTGTATAGTTATTTTGAAATTCACCCATGTGGTTGTATCAATAATTTATTCCCTTACATGGGTGAATTACATTCCATTGTATGGTTATACCATAATATGTATATTCATTCACCTGATGGACATTTGAGTTTTTTCTAGTTTTGGCTGTTACCAAAAAAGCTGTGAATATCTGTGTACAACCCTTTGTGTTCTTTCATTTCTCTTGGGTAAACACCTAGGAGTGAAATGGCCAGATCATATGGTAAATAGATGATTATCTCCATCTAAAGCACTCATTACAGAAATTTAAATATTAAAGAAAATTCTCATTAGCTGTGCATTTCTATGTAAAGTCAGTTTTTTTGTTATTAAATTTTATTTATTTTAATTTCATTTTTCCTCTGACTTTATTTTTTAACATCTTTACTGGAGTATAATTGCTTTACAATGGTGTGTTAGTTTCTGCTGTATAACAAAGTGAATCATCTATACATATACATACATCCCCATATCTCCTCCCTCTTGCGTCTCCCTCCCACCCTCCCTGTCCCACCCCTCTAGGTGGACACAAAGCACTGAGCTGACCTCCCTGTGCTATGCAGCTCCTTCCCACTAGCTGTCTATTTTACATTTGGTAGTGTATATAAAGTCAGTTTCTTTGTGACTATAATTTATTGTACTTATCATATTATTTTAAAGATAGGACGCAGTTCCATTATCCTTCTAAAATTTTCTCAAAGTGACCTTTATCTACGCAGATTTAAATATATTTATGTGTCTGAATAAGTTGCAACTTGCTTTTTAGACAAATGTTTGGCATACCCCAGGCAGAGATTCTTTATTTTCACCTTTTCTAGTAGGAGGCTTTTTAAGAATATAATAAAAATGAACCCTTCCTCCTCAGAAAAATTCATACATATTTTAGACATAATTTCAGGGACTCATGAACCCAAACCCATGTAGACCCTAGAGGTCTGGTTCTTTGATTAGAGATAAAGATCTTTTATTCTCCCCTAATAATTTGTTTATGTATACTGGTTATGAACTTGTAATCAATATGCACATGTAATATTTTTATTTATTTCATAAATAAACAATTTTCATTACGTATTTTTCTTTATCAATATATAATCTTCATGTATCTATCATATAAATTTTTTTAACACTATGAATTTTAAATGAATTTGCTCTAAGAGGCCTTCTGCTTCCACAAGCTACATATAGCTAAAAACCCTGGGCATTATATGTAAAACAAATATAAGATGACTCTAAAAGACTGAGAAAGGAGAGCAGCCCAGCTAGGAACCTTAGGATCCAAGGAATGACACAGTGGTGAGTTCCCCGGGTTTTCTTTTGGCCTCATGCTGCTCAGACTGGGCTCTGGAGAAGCTCACAACCTGGAAACACCAATGAACTCAGACAACATAGGCCTGTACCAAAAAATGCTCTCTCTAGCCAAAGGACCAAGAAAGCATAGCCTAGCAAGACACAAAACTTTTAGACAATAACCACTTTACTCCAGCCAAACACCACAGAAACAACTGTGGCCCGATCCCCATCAGCAAAAGCTGAGTGGAGAGCCTGGACTTCCAGCCTTACAGACTGTAATGAGGCGTCCCACCGTCCCTGACAGGGTGGTGTCAGTGGAGGTCACACAGGCAGCAGTAATAAGGCACTCTTCCTCCTCCTAGCCAGGGCTGTATCAGTAGAGGTCTCCTGAGGAGCCCAAACTCCCCGCCCTGCAGCAACAAGAGCTCTTCCCCACCAGTGTCAAAGGAGACTGAGTGGGGAACCTGGACTGCCTCACTCACCTGGCAGTAGCAATCACAGCACTGTCAGAGGTGGCCTGCTAAACAGTAGATTTAATTAAGATTAAAGTCTCATAACGTAATATCCAAAATGTCCAGGTTCCATTTAAAAATCACTCATCAGGGAATTCCCTGGTAGTCCAGTGGTTAGGCCTCGGCACTTTCAATGCCACGGCCGAGGTTCGATCCCTAGTCAGGGAACTAAGATCCTAGAAGCTGTGAGGCGTGGCCAAATAAATAAATAAAATAAAAATAAAAATCACTCATCATACCAAGAACCAGAAAAATCTCAACTTGAGTGAGAAAAGACAATTAATAGATACCAACATCAAGATGACACAGATGTTAGAATTATCTAACAAGCATTTTAAAACAGCCATCATAAAAATGGTTCAACAAGCAATTACAAACATGCTTGAAACAAGTAAAAAACAGCACAGAAATAGAAAAGCTCAAAGAAATAGGAGATATCAAGAACAATGTAAACTTTAGAATGAAAAATACAATAACCTAAATAAAAACACTGAATGGCTTGAGCAGAATGGAAAGGACAGAAAATAATCAGTTACCTTGAGACAGAATAGCAATTACCCAATCTGAACAACAGAGGAAAAACAGTCTTTAAAAAAAGTTAATGGAGTTTCAGAGACCCATGAGATAATAACAAACTATCTAACATCATGTCATCAGAGTCCCAGAAGGAGAAAAGAAAAAGGGTGAGGCTGAAAAAGTATCTGAAGAAATGGCTGAACATTTCCCAAAAGACATAAACCTATAGATTCAAGAAACCTAGTGAACCACAAACAAGATAAACACAGATATCCATGACAAGACATATAGTCAAACTTCTGAAACTAAAGACAAAGGAAAAAGTCTAGCAAGTAGTAAAAGAAATGACACCTTACCTATAGGGGAAAAGCTATTTGAACAACAAAGAATTTCTCTTCAGAGACTATGGAGGCCAAAAAAAGTGGCACATTTTTCAACTGCTGAAAGAACTGTCAGCCTGGAATTTTATATCCAACGAAAATATCCTTCAGAAATGAAGGGTAGAAAAAAAATGAAAGGGAAATCAAAACATTCTCAGAAAAAAAACTTGAGAATCTGTCACCAGCAGGCCTAACTGGCTAGTGGCTATGGAATGGCTAAGAGAAGTTTTCTAAACAATTAAATGATATAAGGAGGAAATCCTGGAACATCAGAAAGAAAGAACAATGGAAAAAGTAAAAATTGGGTGTAAATACAATAGACTGTTCTCCTCTCTTGGAATTTTCTAACTTATGTTTAATGGTTGAAGCAAAAATTATAACAGTGATATTCTAAATGTATGTAGAGGAAATATTTAAGACGATTATAATTTGGGGAAGGTATGCAGACAAAAAGCAAGGTAAGGCTCACTTCACTCAAACTGGTAAAATGATACCACCAGTAGACTGTGGTAAGTGATATATATAGACTGTAGTACCCAGAAGCAGCCACTAAAAAGTTATACAAAGAGATATACTCCAGAACACTATAGATAAATCAAAATGGAATTCCAAATGAATCTGCACTAGTGATCACTTTATTTCACTTGCAACCTTGTAAGAAAGAGACTGAAGGTACTTTCCTAAGCACAAGAATTCAGTTTATGTACAAGTTAGACCAGTGATAAGTTAAATCAATGAAGTTACAGCAAGCAGGTTATCATAATGTTGGTGAGCAAATTCAGCCTATGATAAACTATTTACAAACACAACCATAAAAAATCTATGGGATGAAGTAAAAGCAGTCCTTAGAGGGAAGTTCATAGCAATACAGGCCTTCTTTAAGATATAAAAAAATCTCAAATAATCTCAAATCTAACCCATCACCTAAAACAATTAGAAAAAGAACAAAAACCTAAAGTCAGCAGAAGGAAGGAGACATTAAAGATCAGAGAGGAAATAAATAAAACAAAGATTAAAAAAACAATAGGACAAAACCCAATAAAATCAAGAGCTGGTTCTTTTAAAGGGTAAACAATTGACAAACCTCTGGCCAGGTTCACCAAGAAGAAAGGAAAGGAGACCTAAATAAACAAAATATGAAAGAGGAGAAATCACAACTGATACCACAGAAATACAAAAAACCATAAGAGAATACTGTGAACGATTATATGCCAACAAACTTGACAATCCAGAAGAAATGGACAACTTTTTAGAAACATACAGCCCACCAAACCTGAATCAAGAAGAAATAGATAACTTGAACAGATCACTAGACATGAAATAGAATCTGTAACTAAAAAAACTCCCTGCAGACAGAAGTCCAGGACCAGATGGCTTCACTGGGTAATTCTACTAAACATACAGAGAAGAACGTGTACTGCTCCCTCTCAAACTCTTCCAAAAGACTTAAGAGGAAAGAACACTCCCAAAGACATGCTATAAAGCCACCATCACCCTGATACCAAAACCAGACAAAGACACTACCAAAAAAGAAGATTACAGGCCAATATCTTTGATGAATACAGACACAAAAATTCTCAACAAAATATTAGCAAACCAAATCCAACAACACATAAAAAAGGTCATATACCATGACCAAACTGGATTCATCCTAGGGTCACAAGGATGGTTTAACATACGCAAATCAACCAATGTGATACACCACCACAACAAAAGAAAGGACAAAAACCACATGATCATCTCAATAGATGCAGAAAAAGCATTTGATAAAATTAAACACCCATTTGTGATAAAAACCTTACAAAAATGAGTATAGAGGGAACATATCTCAACATAATAAAAGGTATTTATGACAAACCCACAGCCAATATAATACTCAATGGTGAAAAGCTGAAAGCATTCCTGCTAAAATGTGGAACAAGACAAGGATGCCCACTCTCACCACTTCTCTTCAACATAGTATTGGAAGTCCTAGCCACAGCAATCAGACAAGAAATAAAAGGTATTCAAATTGGTAGGAAGAGGTAAACTGTCATTCTATGTAGATGACATGATACTATATTATAGAAACCCTAAAGACTCCACACAAAAACTACTAGAACTGATATAACGAATTCAGCAATGTAGCAGGATACAAGATTAACAAACAGAAATTGGTTGCATTTCTTTACACTAACAATGAAATATCAGAAAGGAAATGTAAACAAGCAATCCTTTTTTTAATGGCATCAAAAAAATAAAATGCTTAGGAATAAACCTCACCAAGGAGGTGAAAGACTTATATACTGAGAACTACAAAACATTAGTAAAGGAAACTGAAGATGATTCAAAGAAATGGAAAGACATCCCACGCTCTTGGATGGCAAGAATTAATACTGTTAAAATGGCTATACTACCCAAAGCAATCTACAGATTTAATGTGATCCCTATCAAATTACCCATGACATTTTCCCCAGAACTAGAACAAATAATCCTAAAATGTACATGGAACCATAAAAAGTCAGAATTGTCAACACAATCCTGAGGAAAAAGAACAGAGAAGGAGGCATAACCCTCCCTGACTTCAGACAATACTAAAAGGTTACAGTAATCAAAACTGCATGGTATTGGCACAGAAAGAGACACATGGATCAATGGAATAGGATAGAGAGCTAAGAAATAAACCCACACACCTATGGTCAATTAACCTTTGACAAAGGAGGCAAGAATATAACATGGGAAAAAGATAGTCTCTTCAGCAAGTGGTGCTGGGTAAGTTGGACAGCTGCACGTAATCAATAAAGTTAGAACACACCCTCACACCATGCACAGAAATAACTCAAATGACTTAAAGACTTAAACATAAGATATTATACCATAAAACTCCTAGAAGAGATCATAGGCAAAACATTCTCTAACATAAATCGTACCAATGTTTTCTTAGGTCAGGCTCCCAAGGCAATAGAAATAAAAACAAAAATAAACAAATGGGACCTAATCAAACTTACAAGCTTTTGCACAGCAAAGGAAACCATAAACAAAATGAAAAGACAACCTAAGGAATGGGAGAAAATATTTGCAAATGATGCGACCGACAAGGGCTTAATTTCCAAAATATACAAACAGCTCATACTATTCAATAACAACAACAAAAAAACGACCCAATCGAAAAATGGGCAGAAGACCTAAACAGACTTTTCTTCAAAGGAGAAATACAAATGGCCAACAGACACATGAAAAGATGCTCAACATCGTTAATTATTAGAGAAATGCAAATCAAAACTACAATGAGGTACCACCTCACACCGGTCATAAAGCCATCATTAAAAAGTCTACAAATAACAAATGCTGGAGAGGGTGTGGAGAAAAGGGAATCCTCTTATACTGTTGGTGGGAATGTAGATTGGTGCAGCCACTATGGAAAACAGTATGGAGGTTCCTCAAAAAACTAAAAATAGAGTTGCCATATGATCCAGCAATCCCACTCTTTGGCACACACCCAGACAAAACTAATTCGAAAAGGTACATGCACCACTATGTTCATAACAGCACTATTTACAATAGCCAAGACATGGAAACAACCTAAATGTCCATCGACAGGGGAATGGATAAAGATGTGGTGTGTACACACACACACACACACACACACACACACACACACACACACACACACTGGAATATTACTCAGCCATCAAAAAGAATGAAATAATGCCATTTGCAGCAACATGGATGGACGTAGCGATTATCATACTAAGTCAGTCAGAAGGAGAAAGACAAATATCATATAACTTATATGTGGAATCTAAAATATGATACAGATCAACATATCTATGAAACAAAAACGGACTTACAGATACAGAGAACAAACTTGTGGTTGCCAAGGGGAAGGCAGGGTAGGGGAGGGAAGGAATGGGAGTTTGGGATTAGCAGAGGCAAACTATTATATATAGGATAAACAACAAGGTCATACTGTATAGCACAGGGAATGAATATAATAATAACCAATAACTAGTAAGAAATTCAATTTTTAAATGAGATTGATATGCATAGCTCTAACTAAACTCCTTACCAAAATCTACTCAGTATTCTCGCTCCCTTGTGCCACTGATAACTGACAAATATTCTTTAACAATCTTCATCTTTCAAAGGCAGTAAGACCAATACTTTATATTTTCTATCACAATTTTAACAGTATTTTTTTCTCCAGATTTCTCATTAAAAATACCATATACCTGGTGATTTAGTTTTCCTTCATTTTAACCAAGAATGAATGAAAGTATTTGAGGATAATAATTTTATCCTGCCATGGCTCTATAGGATTTTGATGACTGAATAGAAACCACCACTTCTACCTTTCTTACTACATGTTCCTTACTATGCTAAGCACTCTAAACACACTTGCATTGCAAATGAGAAATAGGTATGTTATCCCCATTTTATATGGGGAAGCAGGTTCAGAGAGGTTAAGTAATAAGTCCTGGAAATCATGAGTAAGTGGCAGAGCTGGGATTCAAACTCAGTCTAATTCCAAATGCCATGCCGCCACACTCTATTCATGAACTTCAGTTTCCTATCTGTAAAATGTGAATACCACTTGTCTGAGGGCACATCAAAATGCCTTCCCAGATCCTCTGAAGTAATGAGAAAAGTCTTCCCACCCTCAGAACCCCCAATGTCCTCTAGAGACTACTCAGCCCTTTCAGTGTATATTAGATGTGTATAATGTTTTCTCCCCAACTAAACTAAACTTGAAAGTCAGAGACCATTTCTGATTGATCCTAGTGGTCTTCACTGCCTTCACAAAACAGGTGCTTAGTTGGCAAATGAGGTAGAATTTGAGATATATAAATTATATTGACATCAAATTTTATATAGAAAACAAACATTCCACGAAGAAAAAAATGGGGGAGGGGATTAAGTTAAGAAAGCATAAAGGTCATAGGACAAGATACAGGCCTCACTGGGAAAATTAGGTAGACACAAATCTGAGGAACACACAAATTATGGAATGGTTATTTTACATAAGGATTCTTTTCCAAAACTGAACCTTCTTACAGTTTCTTTGAATGTGAAATTCCCTATTTGAATACATTTAAGTGCATTGAATACATTTAAGTGTATTTAACTATGCACAAATTGAATGTGTAGTTTTTAAAGAAATATTATGTAAAGATTTCCATGTGCCTAGAAATCTGTCATTAAACTCAAAAGAAAACACAATTGTAATTTTTTAAAATCATCCAGAACATAACTGAGGGCAGAAATTCTGATATCTTGCTCACTGGATGTATCCTCAGCCTCTAGTAAGTACAGTGCCTAGCAGTCTAATCTGCATAGCACTCAAATATTGACTAAAGAGGAGGACACAGTATCAGATTCAAATCTCTAATTAGTTAGAATTTTCCAATGCTAGATTAGGCTCTCCAGTTTCTGGGGATTGCATATCCACTATTTTGACTACTCCTCATGATATATACTCTGTGCCAGTTAAGTATATATAAATGACCAATGGTTAAAAGCAATAGCCTGAAATTTACAAAGCTTTACAAATGTATAAATTCTAAATTAGATGTAGATTAGTTAATAGTATTGTTTAAATATTAATATTTTGGCATTGATAGTTGTACTGTGGTTCTGTAGTTAATAGTAGGGTTAAGGGTATATAGGAACTCTTTGTAATAATTTTGCAACTTTCTTGTAATTCTAAAATTATTTCAAAATGAAGCGAAAAATTTTAGTTAGAAATACTTACTGCACCAAGTGATGGTCCATATCTTCCTGTGGCAACTTTACACACATAACTAACGAAATTGGAAATAACACCTAAGAAATAAATCACATTTCAGTAATTTTAGTGAGGTATAAAAATGGCTTCCATTTCTGACCTCCACCCCACAGAGACTAACAATGTTGGGTTTCTACCCAGGTCACCACAAGGTGCAGGCATAAATACTTATCCTGCCTGTCGCTTCAGATATATTATAGGGAAAGCAAAGTCTGACCCACTGTACCACTTACTGAGTAACGTAGGGTCATTCACTTTACCTTGTAGTTATCATTTTCCTCATCTACACTGTATGAAGAAAGACTAGTTCCCAAACTCACCAACTGTCTGGGAATTCTCTGGACTGCGCTCTAAACACTAAATCAGAACCTCTGGAGTGGGACCAGGGAGTCTATATTTTACCCAGCTTGCCAAATGAATGTGTTGCAGATCTAGACTAGATGATCCTTTACAGGTCCCTTTGGCACCAATGTCATCTGAACTGAGTATGGCTAATTTTAAAAAACAACTTTCTATAGAGCAGGAATTAATGGCACTTGAAACAGACCCTTTGTACCTACAACAACATTAGTGCTCAGGGAAAGAGCCACACACTTACCTTATTAGGCCAAAGATACTGCTCAGCTTCTGTTTTGAAGACTAGATGCACGTGAGTATTTAATTAACACTGATTAAGTACCCACTCGGGGCCTTGTGGTAGGTGCTTTTATTTTATCCCTTCTACAACCCCATGTCATATGAGAGTAAGTAGTATCATCCTCAGAGAGGTATAGTCTTTTCTGCAACATCACACAGCTGGTAAGCAGAAACAGGATCTGAACCTAGGCCTTCCATCTCCAAGCTCAGTGTCTTTTCACTACACATATCTGCCAGATATACTGTTTTTAAATGAAGGGATTTTAGGAATGAATTTTTACACTTTATGGTTATAATTAAGTACATTTTGCAAACAGAAAGTAAAAAAAAAATTTTTTTGAGATAAGTAAAATATAATCAACCAACTGCCAATTTAGCAGCATCTAGGAACCTGGAATCCTGCACTATCATTTACTAGTGAAATAAGGAAATGAGGCTACCTCCAGGATGACTTGAGTGGTTCCATGCTAATATATGCTTGCAACAAAGAACGAACTCATTCTTGACAATCTTATTGGATAGCTAATCAAAAGTTTTCTGAAAACTGAACACACTTGGGAAATGAGCGTAAGGTTATTTAACACAGATCCAGATAATTGAGGCATCCCGGAACTCTGGGAACCACTAATCTATAAAATGGTGGGCCTGAGCTAAAGAAACCAAGGCCTAGGGAGATAAAAATGACATGCTTAAACACTACACCAGTTTGTATCCTTCTCTATATACAATCTGAGAAACAAATACATACTGAGCACTTACGGTATATAGAATATGGCTATAATCATTCCCTTTGTCCCTTCTCCAGATAGGGGAGAACACTTATACTCTGAAAGGTCCTAAGATGAAAGCTTATTACCTGCAGATAAGTATACTGCCATGAACTGCTCCTGACCGAGAATGTTCACTATGCTGGAGGAGAAGCTCCACAAGACATACATATTTGCTGCCATGTGAAACAAGGAGAAATGACTGAACGTTGACAGCAACATTGGAGAACAAAGGACCTCTACAAGAGAAAGAAAAAGTCTTGTAATTGTGGAACACACAGCCAGTAAAAATGATCCATTTTAGACTTTTTCATTATTATTATGACACAAACATGCGAAACAAACCAGAGCTAGTTAAAAGATTGGATAAGATGGTTTAAGACAGCTTTTTACCACTTGAAAAATGCTATCTTAAATCTCTTTTCTACTTAGTAAGCAACCAATAAAGATTCTCAGGTCAATGAAAGCAACTTGTCCTATAGAAAAAGTTAGTTAGAAAAAGAACTAGTAAATTATTTCAATTACGGAAATAAAATTGTATATAATAGTCTCTTCAAAGAGTAAACTTGTAGCGATCATGGATCTTAAGTCACTAAAAAATATTTAGATATCTGCTATGTGCAAGGTACATTTTAGGTGCCTCGACACAGCTGTAACAGAAATGAGGTTCCTGTCCTCCAAGAGTTTACAGTGTATCCTCCAGATTTTGCTTACAATTATTGACAAGTAAATCATCTTTTTTATAGCACTTCAATTACCATAAAGCATATTTCTTCCATTTTACCTCTACCTCAAAATAAAGTCACACAAGTTAGACTTACTTGAGGCTGGACTGGATGTGAAATATCTGATCATCGTCCGCTGTAGAGAAGGTACTCTCCACAAACAAAATACAAAAACATTTGCAGCTATGATACCTACAAAATAAACATTTATAATTTAGGGAAGTTAAAAATAAAAGCAAAGAAAGTCTGATCAAAAGTCCACCCGAGGGACTTCCCTGGCAGTCCAGTGGTTGAGACTTCGCCTTCCAATGCAGGGGGGTGCGAGTTCAATCCCTGGTCGGGGAGCTGGGATGCCGCATGCCTCGCAGCCAAAAAAGCAAAACACATAAAACAGAGGCAGTGTTGTAGCAAGTTCAATAAAGACTTTAAAAGTGGTCCACATCAAAAAAAAAAAAAAAAAAATCTAAAAAAAAAAAAAGTCCACCCAAATAAGATTTTCTACCACATTATTTAAGAGTATTATATACTTGGGGGGGTGGGGGGAAGTAAACTAAGAAAAGTAAGTGAAATCAATGTTTCTGAGTATCAAAACTGTCACAGGTTGGTAAAGTCAGAAAATTCCTGGAAAATGCTCTAGGAGCTAACTTCCTTCACTCAGATCCATATTTTACTCCTTCAGAACAGTTCACTCTTCTCAATAAATAATCAGATCTATAATTATTGCTTGAAAATGGCCAAGGCAAAGACAGAAGTAATGTACAGAATTAGGTTCTTTGGCCAAGAGTCAAAAAGCTACATAACATCACTTCTTTTTCCACAGGGAATGGTATGCTTCTTTAACTTCTGGACAGCTTGTGGAAACACCTATGGATCATCTATATAGGGACTTCCCCGGTGATCCAGCAGTTAAGACTCCGTGCTTCCACTGCAGGGGGCGCGGGTTCAATCCCTGCTCAGGGAACTAGGATCCCAGGATCCCACATGCTGCTCGGCACGGTAAAAAAATTTAAAAAATTAAAAAAAAAAAAGTCATCTGTGAAGATGAAGATCCACATGTCTGAGAAAAAAACTCGTAAGAATTCAGGAATAGTCTGGAAGACTTTTGAAACTGCTTTTGAAAATATGTCTACATGTGGGAGTTGGATGACTTTTATTTTTCTGCAAGAACTGATGTTGCTAGAACTACCACTAAATTGAGTAAGTTTGTTTACTGATAAAATGTGACTAAATAGTTAATTCTAGGGAAGAAATTAAGTTATTCTTAAAAACTGCAAACTTTAAAAAGATACATTAATTTTAGGTACCACAACTCCTTACACATAGTAGGCACTCATCTACTTGAATTAAAGAAATTTAAACATGTATTCACTCATCCTGTCTCTTTAGGCAACAGGCAACTAGCCCTTTCAACTTCTTCAATGAAAATAAGGACTGATTCCAGCAACATTCTGGTAAAATAATTTATTTTAGAAGATATTCACTGTACAGTCCCTGCCAGCTGCTACATCTTGGAGTTTTCCTTTGGCTCCCGTATTTGTGCACTCTGTAAGACTCTCAGCTATCCACTGGCATTCCTAGTCTCTCTAGTTTTTGCTCTCCCACTTAAGAGTTAGAATCTATGAAAAATGGTAGTTTCCTTTCCAAAGACATTCTTTCCCATTTTTTTTTTTAAATGTATTTATTTATTTATTTTTGGCTGTGTTGGGTCTTCGTTTCTGTGCGAGGGCTTTCTCTAGTTGTGGCAAGTGGGGGCCACTCTTCATTGCGGTGCGCGGGCCTCTCACTATCGTGGCCTCTTGTTGCGGGGCACAGGCTCCAGACGCGCAGGCTCAGCAGTTGTGGCTCACGGGCCCAGTTGCTCCGCGGCATGTGGGATCTTCCCAGACCAGGGCTCGAATCCGTGTCCCCTGCATTGGCAGGCAGATTCTCAACCACTGCACCACCAGGGAAGCCCTCTTTCCCATTTTAATATCTGAAATCAGGATGCATCTTACAATTGGTAGTGTGTCCAATGAACTGGTAGTATCTTTCTTCATAGCACACTAAATGGTGTTTTACTGCATTTAACTGAACTGATCCTATCAATTTTATCAGATGCCCTGCTAGTGAGGTCTGTGACTATGATTATGACAGCTATTTTATCATCTTTCTTTTTAAAAATTTTTTTTTATCTTCCTTTTTTAAAAAATTTCTTTCTTTTATTTTTGACTGTGTTGGGTCTTCGTTGCTGCGCACGGGCTTTCTCTAGTTGTGGCGAGCGGGGGCTACTCTTCGTTGCAGTGCGCGGGCTTCTTATTGCGGTGGCTTCTCGTGTTGTGGAGCATGGGCTCTATGCGCACGGGCTTCAGTAGTTGTGACATGCGGGCTCAGCAGTTGTGGCACACAGGCTTAGTTGCCCTGTGGCATGTGGGATCTTCCCAGACCAGGGCTCGAACCCGTGACCCTGCATTGGCAGGTGGATTCTTAACCACTGCGCCACCAGGGAAGCCCTATTTTACCATCTTTAGTAAATAACTACAACTCTTTCCAAGATGATGTGAGGAACAGTATTTATTTTTTAAAAAATGGGGGAAAGGGATCATAAACAAGGCAAGTAAGAGCACTGTGTGTACATCCCAATGAGGAATCTGGAACCCTGGGCAGGGAAGGTGGGCAGAGCCTCCTCAGCTGCAGAACAGACCTCAGGGGTTTATCATAACAGGAAGTGAGCAGTGATTAGTATTGCCTGGGGTTCTTTAGTTTCTTTTGCCGAGTTAAACATCTTTACTCACCCAGAGACTCTTAGGTCTAGATTGTTATACACAGTGTTTGGTATCTCAGGGTAAAAAAGACTTGAGAATAGTTTGGCCCAGATTTCCATGGTCATAAAGATAAGTCAGGGCTTTGCAGTTTGCTCCAGTTATGGTACACTGCAAAGAAAGCAAGATGGGGCCCCATCCTGCCTGCCGAAAAATGGCAACTACTCTGCCTACTCTGCCAGTTCCACAGGCCACTTCCTGAAACCAGCGACATACAACACCCAATTCCAAAAACTGCAAGCACTACAGCACTGTAGAGAAGTAGAGAGCATCTCTGGCTGAAGAGATTACAACCAGGGAAAAGACCTGAAGGGAAAGATAACCAAGGATATCAAGGTTAACAGTAGCCAAAGAGTTAACATTGCCAAGTTTTCAACCGAAATGTAAGAGGCCTTTTTGGTAAATTTGACAGAATATTGGTACTGGAACACGCTGCGGTCAAACCCCTCACTTCATAGACCAGTGATCTTCGATTAGGCAAAACCCATCAGTAAACAACTGAACGTATATACCCAAATTATGTACATGAACAACTATAATTCATTATAAAATACACTAACAGGGCTTCCCTGGTGGCGCAGTGGTTGAGGGTCTGCCTGCTAGTGCGGGGGACGCGGGTTCGAGCCCTGGTCTGGGGGGATCCCGCATGCCGCGGAGCAGCTGGGCCCATGAGCCACGGCTGCTGAGCCTGCGCGTCTGGAGCCTGTGCCCCGCAACGGGAGGGGCCGCGATGGTGAGGGGCCCGCGCACCGCGATGAAGAGCGGTCCCCGCACCGCGACGAGGGGTGGCCCCCGCTTGCCGCAGCTGGAGAAAGCCCTCGCACGAACCGAGGACCCAGCACAGCCAAAAATAAATAAATAAATAAAAATAAAAGTAGCTATAAAATACACTAACAAAAAAGAGAGAAAGTAAAATGCATATATTTTCTTCCCTGGTTATCCCATTTTGAAGGCCAATTATAGATGAGAAAACTGAGGCTCTAAGAGGTACAAGTTTTCAGAGAGCCAAATTCAGTGGTTAAGCCAGAATTCCTAATGTAGTGCTCTTTCTACTAGACACAGAGACATGGGTAGCCAAGGGGATTTCTTTTGATCTTGGTCACTCTAGAACTTCAGATACCAGACAAAGGGCTCCTTATATGGGGAACAGCATAGGTTGGTCCCCAGAGGCAAGTGACCAGGAGGTATGACAATTGTAGGCCTACTGAGGAAGCATTGCACACTGTCTGAAGGTAAGTTGCACACTGTCTGAAGGTAAGGGTGAAGGAGCCCAGCAGGACTGACTCTGTCCTATTTACACTATAACCTGGGCAAGAGGCCTAATCTCTCAGCCTCAGTTTCCTCGTCTGTAAAATGGGGGTAATAAAATCAACCTCGAAGAGTTGAGTGATGATTAAATGAGAAAGCATGATTACATGTAGTGGTCACACAGAGATGACTCAATACATGAAAAATATGGTAGAAAGGGAATGGCCTTTTCAGGTCTGAATCCTAGGTATGTCACTTAGAAGCTTTGTGGCCTGTGGCATTTCACCGCCTTCATTTCAGTTTCCTCATTTGTAAAATGAGGATAATACTTGCTATACATCATAAAGGTTGTAGTGAGGCTTAAATAGATTGTAGATGCACCTAGTATGTAGATGCTCAAAGAAAATGGTTCCCTCCCCTCCTTCCTTCTCCTTTGAGAGGTAGAACTGCTTAGGGTCTCTGTTTGTATCTCCATTTAGGAGGAGTGTTACTTGCCTCCTCCTGACTCAATCATGTCTTGGACCAGCTTGGCACTATTGATTTGGGAAGGTCGCTGCTGCCTCAGTGCCTACCTTTACCAAAAGTGATGCACTGGATTCTATCAGCAAGAATAATGGAGTAAAGACCACCAAAAGTTCTGTCCTTCATAAAAGCAATGAAAAAATTGGCAAAAAATGTTAGAATCTACTTTTTCAGAACTCTGGTAACTAGCCAAAGGCTTGCTGCAACCCAGCATTTTTTTAAGAAAAATGGATAAATCTTGATAAGAACAGTGAGCTTTGAGGCATTTTAACTTGCCCTAGTGCCACCCCCCGCTTTCCAGATATGTTAGCCATGAAAATACACTTTCCCTGGCAGCCCCCAGAGATAACAGAATGGAGCTGAATCTCTTTCAAAGCCTTGTTCCCAAAGAATTATCGTCATCTGACCTATCTGATAATAGTTTCTTGGAAGACCCCACTTGCAAGGATGTCTGTATTTGACCTGCCTGGGAGCTTAAGTACAAAACTCATTTCCCCAGGGGGCGTTTGTCAAAAGCAATTACAGGCAAGTGTTTAAGTTTGCAGCTGCCTGAGGTGATGGATAATAGAGACTAAACAAAAATCTTAAAACGAAAATATGAGGAATGATATGTTCATAGGGGCTTACAAAACCTCCAACATATTTCTGGGATCTAGAAAGCCACAAGAAGAAGACAAAGTAGACTTTAAGACAGTATTTGTTACTAGAGACAAAGAATGCTATTATATAATGAAAAATGGGTCAAAAAAAAATCTTGATATCCATGAAGAAGATATAACAATTACAAACATATATGCTTCTAACAGTAGAAACCCAAAATACATGAAGTAAAAACTGACAGAACTTAAGGGAAAAATAAATGACTCAGTAACAGCTGGGAGACTTCAATACCTCATTTGTAATAATGGATAAAATTAGATTATCAGCAAAGATGTAGAAGACCTGAATACTATAAACAAACTAGACCTAACAGACATCTATAGAATATGCCACTCAAGAGAATACAGTCTTCTCAAGTGCATGTGGAACATTATCCAGGATAGACCATATGTTCAGCCACAAAACAAGTCTCAGGGCTTCCCTGGTGGCGCAGTGGTTGAGAATCTGCCTGCCAATGCAGGGGACACGGGTTCGAGCCCTGGTCTGGGAAGATCCCACATGCCACGGAGCAACTAGGCCCGTGAGCCACAATTACTGAGCCTGTGCGTCTGGAGCCTGTGCTCCGCAACAAGAGAGGCCGCGATAGTGAGAGGCCCGCGCACCGCGATGAAGAGTGGCCCCCACTTGCCACAACTAGAGAAAGCCCTCGCACAGAAACAAAGACCCAACACAGCCATAAGTCAATTAATTAATTTAAAAAAAAAAAAAAAACAAGTCTCAATAAATTTTCAACCTGAAAATTTCAAAACTGTAATTATAAACAGTAGGTTCTCTGACAACAATGGAATAAAATTACAAGTCAATAATACATTTGTAAAATTCACAAATATGTGGAATTAACGCACCCTTAAATAACCAATGGGTCAAAGAAGAAATAGCAAGGAAAATTCGGAAGTACTTTGAGATGGATGAAGACAAAAATATAACATACCTGCTATGAACTGAATTGTGTCCCCTGAAGATTCATATGTTGATGCCTTAACCCCTAGTGGGATGTATTTGGGAATGGGGCCTTAGGAGGTACTTAGATTTAGAGGAGGCTGAGGTGGGGCCTTCATGATGGGATTAGTGTCCTTATAACAGAGATACCAGAGAGCTTGCTCTTGCTCTCTCTACCTGCCATATGAAGACACAGCAAGGTGGCAGTCTACAAGCTAAGAAAGTTCTCACCAGAAACCGACCATGCTGGCACGTTGATCTTTAACTTCTAGCCCCCAGAATTGTGAGAAAATTAATTTCCGTTGTTTAAGCCACCTGATCTATGGTATTTTGTTATGGCAGATCAAGCTAACTAAGACAATACTAAAACTTACAGGATACAGCAAAAACAGGGCTGTGAATGCCTACACTAAAAAAGATCTCTAAGCAATAACCTAAGGTTCCACTTTAATAAACTAGGGGAAAAAAAAGAGCAAAGTAAACCTAAAGCAAGCAGAAGGGAATAATAAAGAGTTTGGATAAATGAAGTAGAGAATAGAAAAACAGAGAAAAATCAATGAAACTGAAAGTTGGTTCTTTGAAATGATCAACAAAATTGACAAACCTTTAGCTAGACTGACAAAGAAAAGAAGAAAAGACTCAAAATCACTAAAATCAGGAAAGAAAGCAGAATGATACCACTTACCTTACAGAAATAAAAAGAATTCTAAGGATACTATGAACAATTGTATACCAACAAATGAGAACTTAAATGAAACTGACAAATTCCTAGAAAGACACAAAGCACTGAAACTGACTGAAGAAGGAATACAGAATCTGAATAGGCCTTTTCTTATAGGTAAAGAGATTGAATTAATAATCAAAAAACTTCCCATAAAGAAAAGCCCAAGACCAGATGGCTTTACCAGTATATTACTTCCCTAGAGCTGCTATAATAAATTACCACAAACTCGGTGGCTTAAAAGAACAGAAATGTATTCTCTTACAGTTCTGGAGGCTAGAAATTTGAAATCAAATTTGAAATCAAATGGTCAGCTGCGTCATGCTTCCTTATGAAGACTTTAGGGAAGAGGAGTCCTTCTTTCCTTCTTCCTAGATTCTGGTAGCTCTTGGCATTGCTTGGCTTATAGCAGCATCACTCCAGTCTCTGCCTCCATCTCTTCACAGGGCCTGCTTTTCAGCATGTGTCTTTTTGTCCTATTCTCTTGTTATAAGGACACAAATCATTGGATTTAGGGCCTACCTTAATCTAGTATGATCTCACTATTTCAATTAAGATAATACTGAGTTTCTGGGTTACCTTATTTCAAATAACACTCTGAGTTTCTGGGTGGACATGAATTCTGGGAAACACTATTCAACTTACTACAACTGATGAATTATAGCAAACATAAAGGAGAATCAACATCAATTCTTTTCAAACTCTTCCAAAAAACAGAAGAGAAAGAAACATTTCTCAACTCATTCTATGCAGCCAGTATTACCTTGACATCAAAACCAGACAAAGACATCACAAGAAAACTACCAATATCCGTTATGAACACAGATGGAAAATCCTCAAGAAAATACTACCAAATCAAATCCAGCAGAATATAAGAAATTATAAACAATGACCAAGTGGAATTTATTCAGAAAGGCAAAACTGGTTCAACATATAATAATCAATGTAATACTCCATATTAACAAAGTTGGAAGACTCACAATTCCCAGTTTGAAAACTTAAAGTACAAAGCTACAGTACTCAAGCCAGTATGTCATAAGGATACACATATAGACCAATGGAATAGAACTGAGAGTTCAGAAGTACATCCATACATCTATGTCAACTGGTTTTTTTTTTTTTACTGTGGTCCCAAGACAATTCAATGGGAATAGAATAGTCTTTTTAACAAATGGTGCCAGAGCAAGTAGATATCCACCAGCAAAAGAATGAACATGGACACCTTCCTCAAACTGAATACAAACGTTAATTCAAAATGAATCAAAGACCTAAATGTAAAAGCTAAAACTATAAAACTCTTAGAAGAAAACATAGGTGTAAATTTTTGTGACCATGGATTAGTCCACAGTTTCCTTGATATAACACTTAAAGCAGAATAAAATAAAAAATGGATAAAATGGATTTCATTAAAAAGTTCATGCTGCAAAGAACACTATTAAAGTGATGACAGCCCATAGAATAGGAAAAAATATTTGCAAATCATATATCTAATAAAGGTCTAGTATCCAGAATATATAAAGAACTCTTACAACTCAACAAAAAGACAACTCAAAAAATGGACAAAGTGGGACTTGCCTGGTGGTCCAGTGGTTAGGACTCTGCACTTCCACTGCAGGGGGCGTGGGTTCGACCCCTGGTCAGGGAACTAAGATCCCACATGACATGTGGCGCAGCCAAAATAAAAAAAAAGGACAAAGGATTTAAACAGACATTTCTCCAAAGAATAAATGGACAACAGCACATGAAAAGATGCTCAGCATTACTAGTCATTAGGGAAACGCAGTCAAAACCATGAGATACCACTTGCCACACATTAGGATGGCTATTATTAAAAAAAAGAAAAAAAGGAAAATAACAAGTATTGGCAAGGATATGGAGAAACTGGAACTCCTGTATTGATACATTGCTGGTGGGAATGTAAAATGGTGCAACTACTGTGAAAAACAATTCAACAGTTTCTCAAAAAGTTAAACACAGAATTACCATATGATGCAGCAATTCCATTTCTAAATATATACTACAGAGAATTGAAAGCAGGGACTTAAAACAGACTTATACTGCATGTTCTTAGCAGCATTATTCACAATAGCCAAAAGGTGAAACAAACCAAATGCCCATCAACAGATGACTGGATAAACAAAATGCAGTGTATACATACAATGCAATATTATTCTGCCTTAATACAATGGGAAAAAGACAGTCTCTTCAGCAAGTGATATTGGGAAAGTGGGACAGCCGTGTGTAAACTGATGAAGTCAGAACACTCTCACCACACACAAAAATAAACTCAAAATGGCTTAAAGGCTTAAACGTAAGACATGACACCATAAAGCTCCTAGAAGAGATCACAGGCAAAACATTCTCTGACATAAATCATACCAATGTTTTCTCAGGTCAGTCTCCCAAGGCAATAGAAATAAAAACAAAAATAAACAAATGAGACCTAATCCAACTTACAAGCTTTTGCACAGCAAAGGAAACCATAAACAAAATGAAAAGACAACCTACAGAATGTGAGAAAACATGTGCAAACAATGCAACTGACAAGAGCTTAACTTTCAAAATATACAAACAGTTCATACAACTCAACAACAAAAAAACAAACAACCCAGGGGCTTCCCTGATGGTCCAGTGGTTAGGACGCAGTGGTTTCACTGCCGAGGGCCGGGGTTTAATCACTGATCAGGGAACTAAGAGCCCACAAGCCACGTGGCGGGGACAAAAAAAAAAAAAAAAATCAAACAAAAAGCAGAAGACCTAAATAGACATCTCTCCAAAGAAGACATACAGGTGGCCAACAGGAGGCCAACAGACACATGAAAGGATGCTCAACATCGCTAATTATTAGAAAAACGCAAATCAAAACTAAAACTACACTGGGAGCTTCAAGATGGCGGAAGAGTAAGACGCGGAGATCACCTTCCTCTCCACAAATACATCAGAAATACATCTACATGTGGAACAGCTCGTATACAACACCTACTGAACGCTGACAGAAGACCTCAGACCTCCGAAAAGGCAAGAAACTCCCCATGTACCTGGGTAGGGCAAAAGAAAAAAGAAAAAACAAAGACAAAAGAATAGGGATGGGACCTGCACCAGTGGGAGGGAGCTGTGAAGGAGGAAAGGTTTCCACACACTAGGAAGCCCCTTCGCAGGCAGAGACTGCGGGTGGCAGAGCTTCGGAGCCACAGAGGAGAGAGCAGCAACAGGGGTGCGGAAGGCACAGCGGAGAGATTTCCACACAGGATCAGTGCCGACCAGCACTCACCAGCCCGAGAGGCTTGTCTGCTCACACGCCAGGGCGGGTGGGGGCTGGGAGCTGAGGTTCGGGCTTCGCAGGTCGGATCCCAGGGAGAGGACTGGGGTTGGCTGCATGAACACAGCCTGAAGGGGGCTAGTGCGCCATGGCTAGCTGGGAGGGAGTCCGGGAAAAGTCTGGACCTGCAGAAGAGGCAAGAGACTTTTTCTTCCCTCTGTTTCCTGGTGCGCGAGGAGAGGGGATTAAAAGCGCCGCTTAAAGGAGCTCCAGAGGCAGGCGCGAGCCGTGGCTATCAGCGCAGACCCCAGAGACGGGCATGGGACGCTAAGGCTGTTGCTGCCGCCACCAAGAAGCCTGTGTGCAAGCACAGGTCACTCTCCACACCTCTGCTCCCGGGAGCCTGTGCAGCCCACCACGGCCAGGGTCCCGTGATCCAGGGACAACTTGCCGGGGAGAACACACCGTGCGCCTCAGGCTGGTGCAACGTCACGCCGGCCTCTGCCACCGCAGGCTCGCCCCGCATCCGTATCCCTCCCTCCCCCCGGCCTGAGTGAGCCAGAGCCCCTGAATCAGCTGCTCCTTTAACCGTGTCCTGTCTGAGTGAAGAAAAGACGCCCTCAGGTGACCTACACGCAGAGGCGGGTCGAAATCAAAAGCTGAACCCAGGAGCTGTGCAAACAAAGAAGAGAAAGGGAAATCTCTCCCAGCAGCCTCAGGAGCAGCGGATTAAATCTCCACAATCAACTTGATGTACCCTGCATCTGCAGAATACCTGAACACACAACAAATCATCCCAAATTGAGGAGGTGGACTTTGGGAGCAAAAGATATATTTTTTCCCCCCTTTTTCTCTTTTTGTGAGTGTGTATGTGTATGCTTCTGTGTGTGATTTTGTCTGTATAGCTTTGCTTTTACCATTTGTCCTAGGGTTCTGTCAGTCCGATTTTTGTTTTTACTTTAAAAAATTTTTTTCTTAATAATTATTTTTTATTTTTTATTTTAATAACTTTATTTTATTTTACGTTATTTTATTTTATCTCCTTTCTATTTTTTCTCCCTTTTATTCTGAGTCGTGTGGATGAAAGGCTCTTGGTGCTCCAGCCAGGCGTCAGGGCTGTGCCTCTGAGGTGGGAGAGCCAACTTCAAGACACTGATCCATAAGAGACCTCCCAGCTCCACATAATATCAAACGGCGAAAATCTCCCAGAGATCTCCATCTCAACGCCAAGACCCAGCTTCACTCAACGACCAGCAAGCTACAGTGCTGGACACCTTATGCCAAACAACTAGCAAGACAGGAACACAGGAAAATAAGAACTTATCCAGGGGAGAGGAACCAAGATGGTGGAGTACAAGGACATGCTCTCACTCCCTCTTGCGAGAACACCAGAATCACAACTAGCTGCTGGACAATCATCGACAGGAAGACACTGGAACTCACCAAAAAAGATACCCCACATCGAAAGACAAAGGAGAAGCCACAATGAGAAGGTAGGAGGGGCGCAATCAGAGTAAAATCAAATCCCATAACTGCTGGGTGGGTGACTCACAGACTGGCGAACACTTATACCACAGAAGTCCACCCAGTGGAGTGAAGGTTCTGAGCCCCACATCAGGTTTCCCAACCTGGGAGTCCGGCAACGGGAGGAGGAATTCATAGAGAATCAGACTTTGAAGCTTAGTGGGAATTGATTGCAGGACTTCGACAGGACTGGGGGAAACAAAGACCCCACTCTTGGAGGGCGCACACAAAATAGTGTGCGCATTGGGACCCAGGGGAAGGAGCAGTGACCCCGGGGGAGACTGAACCAGACCTACCTGCTGGTGTTGGAGGGTCTCCTGCAGAGGCAGGGGGTGGCTCTGTTTCACTGTGGGGACAAGGACATTGGCAGCGGAGGTTCTGGGAAGTGCTCTTTGGCCTGAGCCCTCCCAGAGTCTGTCATTAGCCCCACCAAAGAGCCCAGGTAGGCTCCAGTGTTGGGTTGCCTCAGGCAAAACAACCAACAGGGAGGGAACCCAGCCCCACCCATCAACAGTTAAGTGGATAAAAGTTTTACGGAGCTCTGACCACCACAGCAACAGTCAGCTCTACCCACCACCAGAGCCTCCCATCAAGCCTCTTAGATAGCCTCAACCACCAGAGGGCAGACAGCAGAAGCAAGAAGAACTACAGTCCTGCAGCCTGTGGAACAAAAACCACATTCACAGAAAGATAGACAAGATGAAAAGGCAGAGGGCTATATACCAGATGAAGGAACAAGATAAAACCCCAGAAAAACAACTAAATGAAGTGGAGATAGGCAACCTTCCAGAAAAAGAATTCAGAATAATGATAGTGAAGATGATCCAGGACTTCGGAAAAAGAATGGAGGCAAAGATCGAGAAGATGCAAGAAATGTTTAACAAAGACCTAGAAGAATTAAAGAACGAACAAAAAGAGATGAACAATACAATAACTGAAATGAAAACTACACTAGAAGGAATCAATAGCAGAATAACTGAGGCAGAAGAACGGATAAGTGACCTGGAGGACAGAATGGTGGAATTCACTGCTGCGGAACACACTAAAGAAAAAAGAATGAAAAGAAATGAAGACAGCCTAAGAGACCTCTGGGACAACATTAAATGCAACAATATTCACATTATAGGGGTCCCAGAAGGAGAAGAGAGAGAGAAAGGACCACAGAAAATATTTGAAGAGATTATAACCAAAAACTTCCCTAACGTGGGAAAGGAAATAGCCACCGAAGTCCAGGAAGAGCAGCGAGTCCCACACAGGATAAACTCAAGCAGAAACACACCGAGATACATAGTAATCAAACTGGCAAAAATTAAAGACAAAGAAAAATTATTGAAAGCAGCAAGGGAAAAACGACAAATAACATACAAGGGAACTCCCATAAGGTTAACAGCTGATTTCTCAGCAGAAACTCTACAAGCCAGAAGGAAGTGGCATGATATACTTAAAGTGATGAAAGGGAAGAACCTACAACCAAGATTACTCTACCCAGCAAGGATCTCATTCAGATTTGATGGAGAAATCAAAAGCTTTACAGACAAGCAAAAGCTAAGAGAATTCAGCACCACCAAACCAGCTCTACATCAAATGCTAAAGGAACTTATCTAAGTGGGAAACACAAGAGAAGAAAAGGACCTACAAAAACAAACCCAAAACAATTAAGAAAATGGTCATAGGAACATACATATCGATAATTACCTTAAAGAACATACATATCGATAATTACCTTAAATGTGAATGGATTAAATGCTCCAACCAAAAGACACAGGCTTGCTGAATGGATACAAAAACAAGATCCATCTATATGCTGTCTACAAGAGACCCACTTCAGACCTAGGGACACATACAGACTGAAAGTGAGGGGATGGAAAAAGATATTCCATGCAAATGGAAATCAAAAGAAAGCTGGAGCAGCAATACTCATATCAGATATATAGACTTTAAAATAAAGAATGCTACAAGAGTCAAGGAAGGACACTACATAATGATCAAGGGATCAATCCAAGAAGAAGATATAACAATTATAAATATATATGCACCCAACATAGGAGCACCTCAATACATAAGGCAACTGCTGACAGCTATAAAAGAGGAAATCAACAGTAACACAATAATATTGGGGGACTTTAACACCTCACTTACACCAATGGCCAGATCATCCAAAATGAAAATAAATAAGGGAACAGAAGCTTTAAATGACACAATAGACCAGATAGATTTAATTGATATTTATAGGACATTCCATCCAAAAACAGCAGATTACACTTTCTTCTCAAGTGCACATGGAACATTCTCCAGGATAGATCACATCTTGGGTCACAAATCAAGCCTCAGTAAATTTAAGAAAATTGAAATCATATCAAGCATCTTTTCTGACCACAACGCTATGAGATTAGAAATCAATTACAGGGAAAAAAACGTAAGAAACACAAACGCATGGAGGCTAAACAATACGTTACTAAATAACCAAGAGATCACTGAAGAAATCAAAGAGGAAATCAAAAAATACCTAGAGACAAATGACAATGAAAACACGACGATCCAAAACCTATGGGATGCAGCAAAAGCAGTTCTAAGAGGGAAGTTTATAGCTATACAAGCCTACCTCAAGAAACAAGAAAAATCTCAAGTAAACAATCTAACCTTACACCTAAAGGAACTAGAGAAAGAAGAACAAACAAAACCCAAAGTTAGCAGAAGGAAAGAAATCATAGAGATCAGAGCGGAAATAAATGAAATAGAAACAAAGAAAACAATAGCAAAGATCAATAAAACTAAAAGCTGGTTCTTTGAGAAGATAAACAAAATTGATAAGCCATTAGCCAGACTCATCAAGGAAAAGAGAGAGAGGACTCAAATCAATAAAATTAGAAGTGAAAAAGGAGAAGTTACAACAGACACCGCAGAAATACAAAGCATCCTAAGAGACTACTACAACCAACTCTATGCCAATAAAATGGACAACCTGGAAGAAATGGACAAATTCTTAGAAAGGTATAACCTTCCAAGACTGAACCAGGAAGAAATAGAAAATATGAACAGATCAATCACAAGTAATGAAATTGAAACTGTAATTAAAAATCTTCCAACAAGGGCTTCCCTGGTGGCGCAGTGGTTAAGAATCCGCCTGCCAATGCAGGGGACACGGGTTCAAGCCCTGGTCCGGGAAGATCCCACATGCCGCGGAGCAACTAAGCCCGTGCGCCACAACTCCTGAGACTGCGCTCTAGAGCCCACGAGCCACAACTACTGAGCCCGCGTGCCACAACTACTGAAGCTCGTGTGCCTAGAGCCCGTGCTCCACAACGAGAGAAGCCACCGCAATGAGAAGCCCGCGCACCGCAACGAAGAGTAGCCCCCTCTCGCCACAACTAGAAAAAGCCCGCGCGCAGCAACGGAGACCCAATACAGCCAAAAATATATAAATAAAATAAATAAATTTATTTAAAAAAAAAAAAAATCTTCCAACAAACAAAAGTCCAGGACCAGATGGCTTCACAGGTGAATTCTATCAAACATTTAGAGAAGAGCTAACACCCATCCTTCTCAAACTCTTCCAAAAAACTGCAGAGGAAGGAACACTCCCAAACTCATTCTATGAGGCCACCATCACCCTGATACCAAAACCACACAAAGATACTACAAAAAAAGAATTACAGACAAATATCACTGATGAATATAGATGCAAAAATCCTCAACAAAATACTGGCAAACAGAATCCAACAACACATTAAAGGGATAATACACCACGATCAAGTGGGATTTATCCCAGGGATGCAAGGATTCTTCAATATATGCAAATCAATCAATGTGATACACCACATTAACAAATTGAAAAATAAAAACCATATGATCATCTCAATAGATGCAGAAAAAGCTTTTGACAAAATTCAACACCCATATACGATAAAAATGCTCCAGAAAGTGGGCATAGAGGGAACCTACCTCAACATAATAAAGGCCATATACGACAAACCCACAGCAAACATCATTCTCAATGGTGAAAAACTGGAAGCATTTCCTCTAAGATCAGGAACGAGACAAGGATGTCCACTCTCACCACTATTATTCAACATAGTTTTGGAAGTCCTAGCCACGGCAACCAGGGAAGAATAAGAAATAAAAGGAATACAAATTGGAAAAGAAGAAGTAAAACTGTCACTGTTTGCAGATGACATGATACTATACATAGAGAATCCTAAAAATGCCACCAGAAAACTACTAGAGCTAATTGATGAATTTGGTAAAGTTGCAGGATACAAAATTAATGCACAGAAATCTCTTGCATTCCTATACACCAATGATGAAATATCTGAAAGAGAAATTATGGAAACACTCCCATTTACCACTGCAACAAAAAGAATAAAATACCTAGGAATAAACCTACCTGGGGAGACAAAAGACCTGTATGCAGAAAACTATAAGACACTGATGAAAGAAATTAAAGATGATACCAACAGGTGGAGAGATATACCATGTTCTTGGATTGCAAGAATCAATACTGTGAAAATGACTATACTACCCAAAGCAATCTACAGATTCAATGCAATCCCTATCAAATTACCAATGGCATTTTTTACGGAACTAGAACAAATCATCTTAAAATTTGTATGGAGACACAAAAGACCCCGAATAGCCAAAGCAGTCTTGAGGGAAAAAAACGGAGCTGGAGGAATCAGACTCCCTGACTTCAGACTATACTACAAAGCTACAGTAATCAAGACAATATGGTACTGGCACAAAAACAGAAACGTAGATCAATGGAACAAGATAGAAAGCCCAGAGATAAACCCACTCACCTATGGTCAACTAATCTATGACAAAGGAAGCAAAGATATATAATGGAGAAAAGACAGTCTCTTCAATAAGTGGTGCTGGGAAAACTGGACAGCTACATGCAAAAGAATGAAATTAGAACACTCCCTAACACCATACACAAAAATAAACTCAAAATGGATTCGAGACCTAAATGTAAGACCAGACACTATAAAACTCTTAGAGGAAAACATAGGAAGAACGCTCTTTGACATCAATCGCAGCAAGATCTTTTTTGTTCCACCTCCTAGAGTAATGGAAGTAAAAACAAAAATAAACAAATGGGACCTAATGACACTTCAAAGCTTTTGCACAGCAAAGGAAACCATAAACAAAACAAAAAGACAACCCTCAGAATGGGAGAAAATATTTGCAAACGAATCAACGGACAAAGGATTAATCTCCAAAATATATAAACAGCTCATTCAGCGCAATATTAAAGAAACAAACAACCCAATCCAAAAAAGGACAGAAGACCTAAATAGACATTTCTCCAAGGAAGACATACAGATGTTGAAGAAGCACATGAAAAGCTGCTCAACATCACTAATTATTAGAGAAATGCAAATCAAAACGACAATGAGGTAACCCCTCACACCAGTTAGAATGAGCATCATCAGAAGATCTACAAACAACAAATGCTGGAGAGGGTGTGGAGAAAAGGGAACCCTCTTGCACTGTTGGTGGGAATGTAAATTGATACAGCCACTATGGAGAACAGTATGGAGGTTCCTTAAAAAACTAAAAATAGATTTACCATATGATCCAGCAATCCCACTACTGGGCATATACCCAGAGAAAACCATAATTCAAAAAGACACATGCACCGCAATGTTCATTGCAGCACTATTTACAATAGCCAGGTC
Organism: Balaenoptera musculus; assembly: GCF_009873245.2. Classification (NCBI taxonomy): domain Eukaryota; kingdom Metazoa; phylum Chordata; class Mammalia; order Artiodactyla; family Balaenopteridae; genus Balaenoptera; species Balaenoptera musculus. Next base: position 61,394,041 of record NC_045788.1, read on the forward strand.
ATGGAAGCAGCCTAAATGCCCATCAACAGATGAATGGTTAATATATACAATGGAATATTACTCAGCCATAAAAAGGAACGAAATTGAGTCATTTGCTGAGACGTGGATGGATCTAGAGACTGTCATACAGAATGAAGTAAGTCAGAAAGAGAAAAACAAATATCGTATATTAACGCATGTATGTGGAACCTAGAAAAATGGTACAGATGAGCCGGTTTGCAAGGCAGAAGTTGAGACACAGATGTGGAGAACAGACATATGGACACCAAGGGGGGAAAACTGCGGTGGGGTGGGGATAGTGGTGTGCTGAATTGGTCGATTGGGATTGACATGTATACACTGATGTGTATAAAACTGATGACTAACAAGAACCTGCAGTATAAAACAAACAAACAAACAAAACAACTAATACTAAACTTTCATTGGGTTATTTGTATGGAAATATGTTAATATAAATGTTTCAGAAATTACATGAAATTTCTAAAAATCTTACATGTTCTGGTATAATGTTATGTCACAATTCTAGTTATTACTTTAAAATGTATATCTCAGAAATAACTAAATTTCCTTGTCAATTGCATTATTATGAACTTTCATCAAATCTTTAACCGTGGTCATTTGTAAGTCTTTCGTCATATACAGACAGTTCTGGGTGTACTGTGATGCTTTTGCAAATATGTTCCTATAAAAGGGTTTCATCTTCAAGGACTTCATGGAAAAGTCTCTGACAAGTACAGGTTTCTGGTAACTGACTGTACTGCTGAACTGAATGAATAAGCATTTTCAGAACTCTAATGAAAAACTGATGAACTCATAAAAGTGCTAACAAGAGATCAAGATGAAAAAAAAAATTAATTACATGGGACTGAGTGAACTGATGAGGATGATTATAATTTTTGTGACTTTCTGTTTGAATTAAAAAAAAAAAATCCCACAAGGACTCAGAGGCAAAGAATATACAAATCAATTTTCACTGCAAAGTAAAGGAGCTGTTAGAGTGGAGGATTACTGGACTGAATGTCAATATTATGACATAGCATGAGTGTGTTTCGTGTTTGGTAATTGCAATCATTGTTGCTTTTGTTGTGGTCATCCATTTACAATGCTTGGTGTCAGTCTATTTATCTCTTGTAAAAATAAAATACAGTGTGTGTGTGTGGAAAAAAAAAAAAAAAGACAGGAACACAACCCCATCCATTAGCAGAG